>NC_058189.1:37974634-39324557 GCF_907165205.1 Coccinella septempunctata | reverse complement strand
TTTTTCAACAACAAGGCCTTCACATTCGCCTTGAATTCTCTAAGATTCAGAGATCGAATATGGTAAGGTAAATGGTTAAAGAATTTTATACCTTGATATGTGGGCGAGATTTCAAATTTTCTTGTCTTGTTTTTGGCAAAAACAAACACTTCCGTATTTCTTGTATGGTAGTTATGAAAGCTAGATAATTTTGATGCTATTCTCTATATCCTTAATATGTAATGAAGTTTTGAGAATAAAAATGCAAGACAGCTTGAGAATACTATTGGAACTGGTCTAATAGACGACCTTCGAGTTATACTATAGATGTTGCGCAAAATCCGCTTTTGGAAAATGAAGACTCTAGCTTCTGAAGAATCTCCCCAAAGAATTTTATTGTAAGATAAATGATTAAACACTAAGCTGTAATAGATATAGATCAACGATGACATGGGAAGCAAGTGTCTCACTCTAAACTAAAGATCAAATCAATATGATTGAACCATCTCAAATTACTAACCAGAAAATTTCCAAGGAATTTAACACAATCCTTAGATGTGGTAATAGTCCGAGAGCTGGCGAAGAAAATCGGCAAGAGTTTTGTAATGGCTCATAATTAAATATAAGGGTAAGGGGTGTACATGAGTCAGCACCCACTATCAAGGTCAGGTAGTGAAACATCTGGTGACGACGCTCTTTGATTTATGTAAAATTACAATATCTGCACTTTGGGTGACTGCTAACTACCTCTGTTCTATATTGATACGTGGCCCGACTATTTTATCCCCAAATAATAAAATGAGGTCTGACCACTTTCTCAAGTTTTCTGTACTGTAAAATAGTTCAGTGACAAATTTCAATTACTGCAAAAATACTTGTAGAGTATGTTGTAATTTTATATACCTATGTACATCAAAAAGCGTCGCCGCTAGATGTTCCACTACCTGACCTTGAGAGTGGGTGCTGACTAAAGGTGCCTACAGATTACACGCTTCCGCACAAAACACTTTGTTAGATATTTTAATCATGCGCATTATGACGTGGTCCCACGTCACGTCAGAGTAATCTGTAGGCTCCTTTATGTACACCCTCAATACTAAATCATATTTAATTATGAGCCATTACAGAACACTTTCCAATTCTCGTTGCCAGCTCTCGGACTATGACAGTATCTAGGTGGCGAAGAAAATTTTTTTTACCACATTCACGCACTGAAAAATTAGTACATTCAGTCTTATCTACGTTAATTAGATGATTATTCGTACGGCACCACTTCACAAAACAATCTAGTAGAAACTCGCACAATATTTGAAGCTATTCGAAAGAAGAAGCCCTAACAGCAAACGACGAGTCATCAGCAAACAAGATTATCAAACGCATCTTCAAAAATGATGATTAACCGTTTTGTGCACAAAAACTGAACAACGCACCTCTTGAACTTGCATGAAGATAAAAAAAAAGAATAAGGGTTCTAGGGTGGATCCCTGTGGTACTCTTAATTCCAAAGAGAACTCAGATGATAGAGTATCCCCGACTTTGACATTTGCTGGTATTTGTCTTTTGTTCTCGAAAATACCTTTCATTATTATTACCCACAGCTGTCATGATTGCCGGTTAAACTCTCTGCTCACGTGAGAAAATCAATCCTTCAAAACTTCGAAGGATCTCTTCCGCAAGAATTCATTGTTGTTACATTGCAGTGTTACATTGCAGAAATCAGAGGTCGCAAGGTGTGGGAACGGTTAAGAATGAAAAGAAAACATATGAGCTCCCAATAATCATCGAGATTATGTTATCCTGCACACTGTTAATTTGTTTTCAATATATTCATCATGAACATTGTACTTCTTCTGGATTAGTTGATAATTTCATGAATAAGAAGATTCGGAAATATTGAACCGATGGCCCCAATGGGCAAAACTAGCATCGTATAGGTATATCACGAACACTTCAAAAATAACAATCTTCATGAAATAGCTATAGAAAAAAAAACAAAACTAGCATCGTATAGGTATATCATGAACACTTCTAAAATAACAATCTTCATGAGATAGCTATAGAAAAAAAAACAAAACTAGCATCGTGTAGGTATATCACGAACACTTCTAAAATAACAATCTTCATGAAATAGCTATAGAAAAAAAAACAACTACATTTTACTGCGAGCAATCAATTCATTGATTGATCTAAACTGAATTGGTTTACCCCCTATTTTCAAATTTCATGCGGAATCACGTCCGACATCAATCAATACATAAGTTGTTCGTGAAATGAAATCAGAAAGCAATTTCCGGTATTTGAACCAAAGGAGCCACAATCAATTCTCTATATCATATTGTGAAGGCTAAAATGGGGAATTTGAGCTGGATTTTAATTATCAATCACCAAAGATATTTTGATACGACAGAAAACATGTTCCACTTGCTTAGGCTGCTAAGTTGTGGGGAACAGTCAGTAAAAGCAGTACTATGTCACCTACTCCTTGTCTCACAACGCTTGGTTAACTCTAGTAAGTTTTCTGAAGAAAAATCCTGATCCTCCATAACCAGGTGTAATGTCTAACCTAGCATTAACCTGGTAGTTTGCGCTTTGAAGTCCTCGAATGACACTCACTTTTTTGTCGACTTCATTTATTTATTCTTTTGAGACTTTCTTTACTAAGTGATGTGCCTCTGTGGTGATGGAAGACACCATAATCAAGCGCAAAGCTAAAAATTTGGTTCCCGATTTGAGATTTTTCAAATGGACTAGAAAAAGCATATATGACTCACACAAACCTCCATATCAACCATGGATCTTGTTCAAGAGAGCTTGGTGCCACACATACACAAGATCAAAATATGGTATATCCAGTGGAAACTAAAAACTAAGTTACTTTAATTTCACTGGAATATGATTATGTGAAAACTACACATAACGATCAAGTGCGCAGATGGGCGAAGGTAAATATGTAGTGGTTGTATAACTCGTAAGAAGGTTGAGTAGGTAACTGATCACTTGTCTCGGTCCAGTAAAAGGAACCGTGTGATCACATTTTAACAAGAATAAGAATGGATAATGGATAATAATGAAAAATTGTTTGTCTGCGCGCTTTGTTTCGTGTTCGTCGCCTTCTGTATGTTTGTCTCACACTGTATGTTTGCTGGTTGGGATAAATCAAATAAGCCGAGACCGAAATTGAGAATAATAATATCTGTCATCGACAACAACGTATGTAATTCCGATTCGGTTTCATTGTTTTTATTTCATTGACTGTCACACGTCGGACTGTTTATTAATTTATTCTTGACTTGCCATGACCAATTTTGAAATATTACTTTTATTAGTTGTATGATGAGGTATAATTTGTTTTGTGTATGATTAATAAATGCCTGCTTTTTAGCCTCGAGAAAGGAACAAAATAGTCCCGAAACGTTGGCGAATTCATAAGTGATTGTTTTTCAACCTGTCCAAATTCCTGCGATATTTTACTTATAAACAAGTTATTCCCTCGTTTCGATCCCTTTATTGGGCCTTTATTGGGTTTTTATGTGCCGTTTGTGTATGTGTATGTAGATGATATTATTATGTCTATTTCTAAGGCTGGGCATTAACTAGGTAATCCGCTAATCGTTAATTAACAAAGTTAACATTATCACTAACGGATTAACTTTTAAGTTAACTTAATTTCTTATTAACGGACTCGTTAACTTCCGTTAAATTTTCTCCATTAATCCATTAGTCCATTAATCGTTAATCCGGACCAACTATTTACAAAGCCCCGCTCTGCCTCGCTGTGAAAGATACGTTCTGATAAGTTGGTTCGCAACTATATTGCCAGAGCGTGTGAGTGAGAAAAGAACACTGCTAAGAAGTTGGACTCATGCGTTTTATTCGTTGGATCGTTTCGCGCGTGTGAATCGAGCCTAGGAGACTGAGCAGGTGCGGCGCGTAGACTCTTTGCTGTAAAGAGTGTTTTATTTACCTGCGCAGTGTGTAAAATATTACCTGGAATCGGATTCCAGTTCCACTACAGACGAAAATCCGTGGCCACATTTGAATGATTATGTGAAGGACAGAGGTGGTTCAAGTGACGGAGGTAGCATAGTAGCAACGCAAGTAACAACGACGAAGATGAAGAAGGCTTCTTCAATTCTCAGTCTAAAGAAAAGCCTAAAAGTCAAAAGACCATAGCTCAAAATCTTGTCAAAATTTGGCCAGAAATGAAATGAAGTGACTCGTTCAACGATGTGGCATCTCTTGGGGAACAGATTTTTATAAATCTGTTTATGAAATATAGGTAATACTGCTGTACCCTCAAGAGCTGCATTTGAACATAATTTTTCCACGTGCAAAGATATTTAAAATCGGAACGAGCTTGGCTATATAACGAGATATCATCATCAATATTTTGATGTTTATTGAGGGCAATAAGACCTTCATGAACATCGATATATTGAAGGATGTTGATATTGCAGAATTAACATTTAACAATGTTAATTCGTTTCGAAATATTGATATCTTGGAATGGGTCGTTTGACTATCCTTGAATAAATCAATATACAAATAAATATGAACTATATTTTCGCCTTTTTGTCCTATTCCACGAGATGAGGAATGTTGAAGAATTCCAAATTTAGGCAAGAAATTAATTCGATGACCCACTACACTCGACTAAAATATAAGAAGAGCGATAACGCATACTATATTCCTCAATCCTGAAATGTACAGGGTGTTTATGAGAAAAATCGGACGTACAGCTTGTCAGTAATGAAGTTATATTTCTGAATTAGTTCTGTTTTCTATTAACCGAAAGGTTTTCAGTTCCTGTATTATTACGCGCTACGAAGCGGACGGTACAGCTGGGTATGGAATGAAAATTAATTCAATATCCAGCTATGAGCCATATTTGACAAACGATCGATCTTAATGTCTAATGTCAACCATTCGCGAACGTCCACATGTCCACATAGAAAAATAATTTCCGGTCTCATTGTAGAAACGACAACAGAGTGAAATTGAATTATGGGCGACGGATACGTCCTATCAAGGACTATCGAATATTCTTCAGGAAGAACTTCATTTTTTACACGAATAATAACGGAGTGTCCGGAGTGTACAGGGTGGGCAAAATTGGTGAACTTTTTAACCCAACGAGATAGAGGAAAATGCATGGCACATTACGGTTGCCTTTGTTCAAGAAACTAATGCTATCAACTGCATTCTTCTATCTTCTTTTATTTTTGAGTTATAGGCCAAAATTTAAATTTGGGCGGTTTCAACTTTGTTCATTATCTCCGTTTCTGTTTGTGCTAGGAGCTATAGCTCAGCAAATAAAGCTGTTATGTTATAACATAAAAATGTGTTTTTTCTTATGGAAATAGTAGTTTAATGACTTTCGCCATTTTTTTTTACCGTTTCAGAAATATATTATACATCACCCTCATTCTTTCTAAGTCATTTCAAACTACTGTTTTCATAAGGAAAAATACATCTTTATGATACAGCTCAGCAAATATACCTGTTGGAAAAAATCATAGTACGCCACTGGATTGCTATAAAAAAAGTGTCTGATTAATAATAAAGAATGATCACGCCTAATAACAGGGGGGCAATGAATACCATAATAAGGATAAATTTATAAATTTATAAATAAGGATATTTATCCTTATTATTGTATTCATTGCCTCCCTGTTATTAGGCGTGATCATTCTTCATTATTGTACCGCTGGCATAATTTCTGCCGTGATCTGAACGTGTTCCCAGACTTCTCAAGTCGTCATACGTCTGTTGTTCGCAAAGCGAATCGGCGTACTGAATTAGGGAAAATATGGGACATATGCTATTGTCTTCTATCTGGAGGGGATTGAATCGGACACCTTTTCATATTGGGTGGCGCTCTGGGTAAATGTATAGTACCTAGTAGAACTTGCCAATATTGAATAAAGTTCCATCAATTCCAAACGTTCTCCATCGTAGAAAAATGCTATGTTACCTTGATGAGGTCAAATGAGACCGAAACCATGGTCAGCATCTGCTTTTCTTCGATGGAGCGTACTCCATTTGGGGCCTTGACGATGGCAAATTGGCTAGTTCAATTCAGATCGTAACACTTGTTGATATTCATATCGTCGGGTGGTATGCATCTGAATTTATCCTTATTATTGTCTGATTAATGTTTTCATTTCAACATCCTAGCAAACAGAAACAGAGATAATGGCATAATTTTCTGGGGAGGAAGCTCCAAATCTGAATTAGTATTTTTGATGCAGAAATCTATGTTAAGAACGTTGTTGAATTTAGGTTACAGGGCGTCATGTAGGGGGCACTTCAGAGAACATAATTTACCGCCACTATATGGTTTATATATTTATAGAGTTCTTGTCTTCATGTGTTTTCATCCTCACAATTTTGAGGATTATAGAAATGTCAACTCAAGGACTAGGAAAAAAACCTTTCTTTTATCCCTATCATAGCTTGACAATAACAGAGAGGTCTCCTCTTTATCTGGGAATAAAATTAATGAATGCCCTTCCTAAAGTGATAAAAGAAATGAAAGATGTTAAAATTTTCAAGAAAACTCTGTATGAGTTCATTATTAGGTTAGAACCATATTCATTGTCTGAATTATTTTATTTTTTAAAGTAACTGTGTGTTTGACGAATTTCAATTTTATTGTATTTGTGCAATAATTCTTGATATGAATAAATATCTATCTATCTATCTATCTATCTATCTATCTAATGACCAAAGTTGAAATTTCAATTTTGACCTATAACTCGAAAACAAAAGAAGATAGAGTAATGCAGTTGATGGCATTATGGGTTTCTCGAAAAAAAGGGGATCGTAATATGCCATGCATTTTCCTCTATCTCGTTGGGTTGAAAAAATTTTAATTCAGGTATCACCAATTTTGCTCACCCTCACATTTTATATTCGTAGGTTAAGCTTTCTTCACCCTCTATGGAATTACTCTGTTCCAACGTTTTGGCCTGGATCACTTGGATAGACTCAAAGGTTTAAAATTTTCACCGTCTTTTTCAGTTCGTGAATAAAGAATTTTTATTGTAAATTATTGAACAAATGGCTAAGATCAATGGTTCCTTGAAGATTTAATTGCAATAGTATTCAATTAGAAACTAGGTTTACGAGTACTCCTGGTTATAAACAGCTTGATCTAAGAATGGAGCACTTGAATGACGGACCTATACCGATTTCTTCCAAATTGAAACTATAATTCTTCAGATTCCAATGTTGCATGCGATAACGATCCATAAACTACCGGTTTTTGATTCAAAGTTGTGAGATTTTGAGTTTATACGAGATTTCAATAGCGGCTCAGTGTTTACTGCACATACACTCTGGCAGTATCTCGGAAACTTTATGTCCTATTTGTAGAAAAGTACTAATTATGATCTCAAAAAAAATAGGGATTTTTAATATTTTTAAGTTCATAGGTTTCCACTAGACTGCACAACTTGCATTTTTTACAAAGTACGAGTATATCATAATTTGGTTTGGTGGAAAGAAATGAAATTAGAAATTACTCTTTCTATTTCACAAAATTTGTTCAAGATATTTCATTTTATCAGATATTATAAACGCTAATGTTTTCATGGATATGTGAATTTCGATTAATTTCAATTAAACTTCACAATAATAATAATTATAGCTTAAACAACAGAATTGGACTTTAGGCCATAATTTATGAAGATATTATATGAACCTCATTGCTCTGTAATTAAGAGATGACGGAAATATCGATTTCTCATTTGTAAACCTCGAAAAGTTCTATGGAAAAGACGGAAAAGTCCACGATGGCATTTATCTAACTTTCGACGATAACCACTTTCAACATTTTTAATTCAATTAAAAAAAATGTTCTAACTTAAGAGGTAGGCGTAAATGGCCAAGTAACATAGGACCATAGGAATCGTGGAACATATGTTTAACTTTCTATAACCAATCTTTACATGTTTGATTCAGTACGAAATAATATTCCATTTGAAGTTAAGTTTTGACAGGCATGGAATGAATTAGTATAAAAATGAATGTGGCCCTTATCTGCGGCATTTATATTTATGAAAAGTGCTCCTTCCAATATAGTTCTCTAAAAGATATAAGAGATTGAAAAAATTCGAAATTAGGAAAGCAATAAAATCTACCTGGTATCGCAGTGTCAAGTGACGCCTATTTCGAAACGAGGATATAAAAGGATATAGGTAATTTCGATCTAGATTAGAATCGTGATAACGTCACAGGTCGTAGCTGAATCTTGGTAATGGGAAATTTTAAAGGTTTTTTTTCAGGAACGTTTCGCGAATTTTTCGATAGTTGGAGGCTAGTTTTAGTTTTTTTCGTGGTGAGGGTTTTAGTTACACGCTTATTGGTTTTTTTGTGTTGATTATCAATCATTTTTGGTCGCGATTTCCTTTTTCGTAGTGAGGTTTGTTTCTATTCTATTCTATTCATGTGTTTGGCAAATGTTTGAATAAAACTTTCTCAGCGGAAATATTCGTAAAATTACGGTTTCCCATTGTCACTATTTTTTACTTACATCATTTACCCTTTGTTTAACATTATACATAAAATGAAGAAGACTTTCACAGTTCTCAAAGAAAAACTTGAAATAACAGTGAAAGGGGATTTCAAACTGAGTGCGAGCAGAGTGTGAACTCAAGAAAAATTATTTTTCGGAAAATCGACTGAAAGAATACCAATATGGCCTGAGTTTTCATGAATTCGATTCTTTTAATCTAGTGATCTTTCTTTTTATAAACACTCTGTACCTTTTGCGTCGAAAAAACAAACAGTACTTTGATACTTCATATTAGAAAAAATAAAATGAAACGATTTTTTTTCTCTCGTCAGGAAAATTAAAAAAAAGTGTTATTACCTGTCGTCTTCATATTTATCATAACAATTCCAATAACTAAAAAACCTTTGAGTTAAGGCATACCTTTGAGTTTTACTTAAGGTTTGGCGTATTGTTGAAATTTCATGAAACAAACTTTTCGATGACGCAATGATATACTGAGTGTGTCATTTTAAATAAGAAGGTCCAGTCTAAAGAATAGATGCACACAGAAACGTGTTTTTATGAAGAAAAACCTCCATTGATATAAAATGTTCACTCTATTTAAACAAAGTTTTTTTAAATAAAACCATCACTCACCTCTATACTAAAATATCCTCTATCGACATAATCACCAAGAAAAAGGTATTTTGTACTAGCAGGTGGTCCACCGACTTCGAATAATTTCATTAGGTCGTAAAATTGACCGTGTATATCTCCACAAACTGAAACAAAAAGATTGCAATTCAATATGGACGCATATTACGATCAGATTATGATCAGTATAATTATGTTTATAAAGCAATAAGAAAATTTTATTTGTTTCGAGTTACATATTTGATCAGCCTGTCGTATAAATAGTGGTTGAAAATAATGTTTTTCTATTGTCGATTTAATTTTGAATAACCCAGTGGTTTGGCAACTGTCATATAAGGAGCTGTTATTTTTTGACTGCCAACTGAAGATAATTCTAATTCAATCAATTGTGAAATTGACACGCAAATGGTGAATAATTTTCTAGGACAATCCGTTTACGACTCAAAACTGAATTTTGAGGCATAAACGACTGAGTGCTTCGTTCACAACCAATGTAAGCGTATGCGTGCGGGAAAGGAATAGCAGGCGTTTTTCCCGCACCTTTCGGGAAAGTGACTCTTTGCAACTTGGAATGCGTGCGGGAAAAGGGTTGAACGCTCACGCTTGTAGAAAAAATAATTTTAAATTCGATTTTGGAGTTTTAGGAAACTTGACCATTGTCACTTACGCAAAATGCGTTGCTTGCAATACAGGGGGAAGAAAAAGTATGTTTCTGCTTTTAATCATCATAACGGACATAACCTACTTAAGTTTCTCTCTCTTACGCAGTGAATTATCGTAATCGTCCACAGCAATTTGACACTCGCTCATGAAGGTTGTTCATAATTAGGTACTTTCGTTTGCATAGGAAGTGTAGCACTTTTCTACACTCGGTGTAATTTACACTCGATTTTAGTATTCGTTTGCTGATTGGAGGAGGTGGATTGCAGTGTAGAGGAGGTGCAGTTTATATACACCTAGTGGGAAACCATAATGGAATTCATGAACAGAAAAGCAGAGAAATTATTCGAAACAGCAAAAAACCATCCACATGGACTACGACCCAGAGGAAGACAAAAGGAGAATGCGAATTTACCGAAGGAGACCAAGAGATCAATTGAGAAGAGATTGAAATAAGAACATAAACTTATTGAAAAATCCAATGAAGTGTTATACAATAGAGGATAAACAAATAAATCCCAGCACGATAGTGTGCGAGAAGAACACCGACTAAGAGATTAACGGTTTATAGGCAAATGCCCGGAACCAAAATTCAAGAAGCAGTTGAGGGTTTTTCGTGAGTCTCGAGCTCCGGAGAGTGAGAAACCCCACACTTGTTCCCCCTCAGGAGAGGGTGGTTCGTCTGACTTGCAGATTTTCCCCCTGCTACACAAAAAAAAATACACCTAGTAGTAGTCTACTGTCGGCGTTAGGAAAAGTAGTAGAGAGAATTATAGCCACGGGGCTAAATGAGGAAACCGAAACTCTTAAACTAATACCACCAGAACAGTTCGGATTCAGAAGAGAGCATTCAACAGAGCAACAATTATTAAGGCTCACAGAATACATTACAGAGGGATTCCAAAATCAACAAGCTACAGGTCTTGTTTTACTAGACGTCGCCAGAGCTTTCGACAGAGTATGGCATGAAGGATTAATATATAAGATGAGATGTGCTGGATATTCGATCAAAATATGCAAGTTGATGAAAAGCAGAGAAATTATTCGAAACAGCGAAAAACCATCCGAATCAAGAACTCAGGAGACTAGTGGACTACGACCCAGCGGAAGACAAAAGGAGAATGCGAATTTACCAAAGGAGACCAAGAGATCAATTAAAAAGATATTAAAATGAGAACAGAAACTCATTGAAAAATCCAATAAAGTGTTATTCAATAGAGGATAAACACATAAATCCCAGCACGATAGTGTGGGAGAAGAAAACCGACTTAGATATGAACGGTTCATAGGCAAATGCCCAAAACCAATATTCAAGAAGCAGTTAAGGGTTTATAGTGGGTCTCGAGCTCAGGAGAGTGAGAAACCTCACACTTGTTCTCCCTCAGGAGAGGGTGGTTCGTCTGACTTGCAGATTTTCCCCCTGCTACACCAAAAAAAAAAGTCGAAATGAGGTGTAATATTTGTGTTCTGTGGTGTGAAATTCAAAATGTCACGGACGTCACGTCACGTCAATTCAAAATTAACCCTCTAATACCCAAGTCCGCCTTGAGACTGGTTGCATATAAGTGGATACAAAATTATTCTGCCCATGTCCGCCTTCAGTATAGGTTCATTTTGTGAGTATACAGGTGTTAATGTAAATCAGTTAACTATTTGCGAAGAAAAGATGCAGATTACATAAGCTAATTTGAAACTATACGGAAATAATTTTGAAAAAGAAAAAAGAAACTTGGGCATTAGAGGGTTAATGATGGTATTCTGCTTTCATCTGTAAGTCAATCTGTAACTTTTCATAATTTCCTGGACGTTTTTAGTGATCTGTAGCTTACAGGAGTACGTAACTATTTAAGATAAGTAGTTCAAATCTAACAGTGTAAAAAAGATTATTAATTACAGGAACATTTCCAGAATTGCATTATTTACGAATCTGTCGGGCCGATCGTTCGTACGCTACAGATTTGTAACTTACAGATGAAAAGCAGAATACAACCATTAATAATCAAGTTCATCATTTTACAAGAGCATGAAAAAGTAACAAATCTTCTGAGTAACGTTACTATTAGTATAGATTACACTACACTGAGAAACAGACGAAAGGACCTATTACCTCCAAACCAAATTAACAAATCGCTGACTCCCGAACACAGAAGTCAAATAGGACATACTTAACCTCAATGGCTTCCAACACAAAGCCACCAAAATACTCTGGCTGCATTCGGAATCGATTTTAATTCCCATTGGATTGTCGAGGAAGCGGAACGCTGACAAAACACTTTTCCAATTCCACTGCACGGAATACAGGTGTGATAGTTTACTTGTCTATTGAAATCTTAATAGAAGAATCCGACGTTGGAGTGGCCTGTCGGCCTCGGGAAGTTAAACTTGAGGGGGTTCACTTGATGCTCTCGACTCAAATGCTTCAGCCTTTCTCAGCAAATATTGAATTTATTCAGTTCGGTGAACAGCACTTGTTGTAGCTCCCTCAAGAAACGCTCTCAAATATTTATTGTGTTATATAAATAAATTCTGAATCATCGATCGAATTCGAAATTTGAGGGCAAGATAAAGCCACTACAATAAACGATTGAAACTTGAACTATAGAGAGTTTTGTAACTAGTGTTAAAAACTTGCCACTTCGGGGGTTATTTCAAGTTGAATATTCGGTATCTTAGATTCCAATATTTTGCCTGATGCTCACGAAATAACTAACATTGAAGTTTCTTGATCAGAAGAGAGGTAAGTTTGTGGCAACCCAAGCTATCTACAAGAGGAAAAAACTCATCGGAGGGGTTATTTTATTAACAAACCGTAATCCATGTTATTTAGGCGCATTCGATTTGAGAGGAAGTTTAAACAGACCATGACAATTATTTTCGCGTACCTTATATTTTCTAAAGGTGAGATTATACAACGAATAGAATGAAATCGAAATTGAAATACAAAAAATTTCAAAGCCTTTCAGCCGATGACGATCAATGGATGGGGACAATGTGATTGGGGCTTTCTCATCTTGATTTGCCTCAATTCTTTAACGATTTTCTGTATGAAGCCATACATAAACACTATAGATGGAAAACTCTCGGATAAAATTTTGTTACGAAGAACAGCGCCATCTCTTAAAAGTCAGCAAACCAATCTCGATTAATTCGTCGAGAGCTGTCTTTACGCCTAAGGTTATTTTATTTTATTTGAAGACTACTATGTATCAAATAACTGAGTTCATACATACAATTTATTAGATGAAATGTTCACATATTATGATAATTGAAGAACAATAGAATATATGATTGACAAACGAACAAAAATCAGTTAAATGAAGCTTATCCATCTTTTATAAGCTGAAATACCTCAAATTTCGAAAAGCTTTCAAGCACTTCATGAGAAAATCATGCCTCTTCTTTGGTACTACATCCTAGGCGATCAGAAAGGATTTATTTTTCGAATTCCCAATAATCCGGTTTCTGAAGAATTATGCCAACCATAATTCTATAAGGAACCATACGAACAGGCAATTTTTTCTGTCTTCTTTCACTTTTTCTAGTTGCTCTTGAATTCAGGTACACAACAATATTTCTTCACAACGAAAACTTATGATAAAATGAACAAACAAATTTGAAATCGAATGTTGATCATTTGACATAGCAATTCCACACACAAGCGCATAACCAAAGATTAACTTAGTCTATGCTATAAAGTCACTCTAGTTTATGCGCAGAATTATCAGCGTAGGAAACTAACATTTTCTCATATAAATTTGCTGACCTTTTAAAGATGGCAGCAGTTCACTCGGTTCACGTACAGTGACTCTAACAAGACAGTGGCGTCAATTGTGGTCTCGTTTTTCATCGTTTTAGCAAGAATATGGCGGATTTGGTCCCGTGACGTGACGACCAATCCGCATTCCGAATTAGAGATCATAGCATTGAAATCTGTGCTTCTAAGCCGCCATATTCTTGCTAAATTTCCAATTGTCGCCACTGTCTCGTTAGAGTCACTGTAGGTTCACGTCATTACTGAGGGAGTTTCGCCCCCTGTATGAAGCCACCACTGACACGTCCTCTTCCTGCTCATATATTGCTTTATGTCTACGATACTAAGGCCATAGATGAATCGATCTTGATGATCATTGAAAAAGTGAAATAATTTTACAGGAATTTAGACAATTCTAATTTAATCTTATATATATATATATATATATATATATATATATATATATATATATATATATATATATATATATATATATATATATATATATATATAGATTAAATTAGAATTGTCTAAATTCCTGTAAAATTATTTCACTTTTTTATATATATATATATATATATATATATATATATATATATATATACCCAACATAATGAATGAATGATATATATATATATATATATATATATATATATATATATATATATATATATATATATATATATATATATATATATATATATATATATATATATATATATATATATATATATATATATATATATATATATATATATATATATATATATATATATATATATATATATATATATATATATATATATATATATATATATATATCATTCATTCATTATGTTGGGTATCTAGGTTAGACAATACGTTTACTTATAGAAAAATGTAATGAGTACAATGTACCCCTGCACTTAGCCTTTGTCGACTATAGCAAAGCGTTTGATTCCGTAGAATTGTGGGCAATCTTCCAGGCAATGAATAACGCAAGGATAGACTCCAGATATAGAGATCTCCTCAAGCAAATATACAAGAAAGCTACCATCCAAATAAATATAGCAGAAAATCTAGCCACTCAAAAAATTAGAATTAAAAGAGGAGTTAGACAAGGAGACACCATCTCTCCAAAATTGTTCACCCTTGCACTGGAAGATGTATTTAAAAAACTAAATTGGGAGAAACGGGGTATAAAAATCGACGGACAACATCTCACCCATCTAAGATTTGCCGACGATATTGTACTCATAAGTAACAAAGTAGAAGAACTCCAGGAGATGTTGAAGCAGTTGAAAGAGGAGTCAGAAAAGGTCGGCTTGAAGATGAACCTAAGCAAGACCAAGGTAATGAGTGAACAGGATTTTAAAGTCGAAATGGATGGTAGTGAGATCGAGAAGGTTACTGAATATGTATAGCTGGGACATACAATAACCCTAGGAAAACAGAACCAAACTGCGGAAATAACAAGAAGAATCCGTATGACCTGGGCCGCAGTGGGAAAACTTGGAAATGTTCTGAGAAATCCAGACATTCCTATAAATCTCAAAAGAAAAGTATTTAACACCTGTATACTACCAGTTTTGACCTACGGCGTAGAGACGATGACGCTCACAGTCCATTCAGCGAATCGAATGAGAACGACCCAGAGAGCTATTGAAAGGGCTATGCTAGGAATCTCCCTGAGAGACCATATTCGAAACGAAGAGGTCAGGAAGAGAACGAGGGTGGAGGATGTGATAGGTAGGACAGCGGAGCTGAAATGGGGCTGGGTGGGACATGTGGCTCGTCAGGAGGGCGATCGATGGACCAAAAGAATTGTACATTGGAGACCACGAGAGCATAAGCGTAGCGTAGGAAGACCACCGAAACGCTGGTTAGATGATGTCAAGTCAAGAGTTGGAAGATGTTGGCACCAATTGGCACAAGATCGAGTAAATTGGAAAATTCAAGGGGAGGCCTATGTCCAGGAGTGGATACGAAAAGGCTGTTGAAGAAGAAGAAGAAGAAGTTTTGTGTTGAATTTCTTTTCATTATTTAGAACATTATAGAATGTTGCAACACCACAGTATTCGTGGAAAATTTTATCTATTTCATATAATAACATGGTATAAAATACAAGTTTGAAATATTTTCTATGTGCTACGTTTTGTGATGTTAATGTGTTATGTGCTTTGTTCAAGTCAGTTTCATTATTCGATTGTATGGTATATTTTTTACGTTTAGCTCTTTTGTAGATATTTATACAACTTTTCATGTAGTGAGTTGAATAATTGTTCTGTTTGAGGATTTCAGTCACTTTATTTGAATTTTCCATGACTGAGGTTCACCGCCTCCCATCTATCCTAAAGAAGGATTCACAATGATGGGCCTAGCCCAACAAACCTAAAATTCTTTCCCTTAATATTCAAGATAAATTTTTTATTTGGAACATGGTTTTCGTTTTTTTTTTTATAACAGATTTCAGCAAGATGTCTTTCATTGCTATCCCCTTCATAATTTTCGCCTGCCCGCCTCTATACAGATTTGCATTTGTTTCAGAACATTCCATTCATAACTTTCGCAGACTGATTTTTCGTTCAAGCTTGGATATAGCATGAAGAGTTTTAGACAAAATTTTCTGCATGGTAAGTAATTCCATAAAATTCAATTTTTTTTTTTTTGCAGTAGCTTTCTCATTTCACTTTTTTCTGTGTTGTTATCATTGTCCCGTTTTATTTATTTTCTTTTCTAAATGTAATTCCGATTATGAAAATAAACACTATTATTATGAACTCAGCCTTGCGGGTTTCACACTTCTCTCCAGAGGAACATCACGCTTTTTCAGAATGACATTATTTCAGAACATACAGGGGGATTCTTCAAATTTCACAGATACTCTTTAATTTTTGAACATCAAATTACTCGGCGAAATGGCGCATTATGCCAGAACAAATCAGGAATAAGTACCTACTTTCATTTCAAAAACGTTCAAATAATCATTACCCAGATAGCGTCCAACTTAGTTTCAAGAGTTCGGTTCTTTGAATTTTTTGTATCTTAGGTTAGTAATGGTCAATATGAGAAAACTGGAAGACGTGAGTGATATCTTGTGTTCGAGAAAGATTCATCAAATAAATGAAAAACTACTTGCCGAAATTCATTTCATTCGATAAAGACGTTTGTGAGACAGAACAAAAAATAACATTTTTTATGGTTTTTCAACAACCGAGTCGATTTGGAAAAAATGGCACAGGAAAAAAGTGCTTCTTCTGACCTCAAGAATCTACTGTTAAAATATAAAGAATCGCCCTGTATAAAGTATAATTTACTTCTCATTATTTGTCAGAGTGCCCTTCGACAACAAAATTCCTGATAATTCTTTTCTGGGTCATGTTCCAATCGATAAAATCGAATATGTGACATTGCCAACTTTTCGCGTGTTTTGTTGTGTTTATAAACTCGAAGGAATTACGACTAAGTTGAATTTGAATGTAACAAGTTATAATCACGACTCATAGGTCGGGATTAAAAATAAAAAATCAAATAATTCCTCTGCTCTTCTATGCCTCCGTGTGAATGAAACGAAAAACCAATTTTTTCAAATTGCATATATTTTTCGGGAAAATTAAACGATATTGAGTGCGTTGGCGAATGGAGGGTTATTTTTGTAGAAATTCTCAATATTTGATGAACGGGATAATTTAGTAGTCTAAGGAAGAATTCTGATGGGAATTCAAAAAAGCTGGAAACCAAGCAGCGTAAGTTGCTTTCAGTAGGCATTCAGATCGTTCTTGTTATTAATTGAAACAAGCGCGTGAAAGCTCCTGACCATAGATTAAATGAACAGAGAATAGATAGCCCTCTCGAAAAACAAGCATTAGCGCCATCTGTTTTCACGGTACAGGTATAAATTTGAAAGAAGAATAAATTGGAATGAATTCTGTAGAACACATTTCGAATTTTCTCCTAGTAATCCAGACAAACATCAGAAAAATTTCCACAGGAAAATCAGAGAATGATTCGCATTAGCTGTTGATTGCCAAATCATATTCAATGAAAAATGAGAGCTAATACGAATCTTTCACGATTTTCACTCCTCGTATTTTCTAGTATGTTCAAAGTCAGTGCAATTTCTTGTAGTATAGCAAATGTAAGATATCTCTGAGCACTTCTCTGTCTCTTCACTCGACGATATTAAATCGAATCCCTTTCATTGCCACTATTTCACATAAAACTCGAAATGAATATTTTTCCAATGATTTTATTGAAGTTTGAAACTAGATTCTGTTTCCATGGAAACGTTCTTGTCATAACGTGATTTTTCGAATCATTTCTACAGCTTTGCCTCCAATATTCAATTGGAATTGAGATTGGCGCAAACGAATCAGTATTAGGCTACTTCAAAATTAAATATTTGCTCAACTGAGCTTGAAAAACGAGCATTAGTCGTGCAGAACATTGAACATTGATACTCGGTAATATATCACGATCATTCACGAGTGATTACGATCCGCTTGTTTCGAATGCAGCGACACCTAACCGTCAATTTTAGAATTATGTTTCGTGTTTAGTGTACCATCCCAACAGATGGCACTGGATACAAGAGTGATTTACAGTGACTCTAACGAGACAGTTCCGACAATTGGAAATTTAGCAAGAATATGGCGGCTTAGAAGCACAGATTTCAATGCTATGATCTCTAATTCGGAATGCGGATTGGCTCACGTCACTTCACGTGACCAAATCCGCCATATTCTTGCTAAAACGATGAAAAACGAGATCACAATTGTCGAGACTGTCTCGTTAGAATCACTGTAGAGTGATTTATCTATATTTTTAAGTTAATCTATGGCTCCTGACCTCAGGAAACTTATTTTATCAATCCTTCATAGACTGTTCCGTTTCAAATGTGCAGAATTTCTGAAATCACTCCGTATATCCGAGCAATTATCCTCAGAAGGAAGCATCAAGGAAAATAAAATCGGAAATTCGGTAAGCTGCTTCCTGTCTGCGACCGTTTATATGTCGTAAAATTTCCTGGCCGCTTTAGCGTCATCAGCAGTTTTAATCTGCCATGCAATCTGCACAACCGAAAGATCCATTGTGTAATTATTTCAATTTGGATCTTCGAGCGTGTTCAGTGGCTCAGATCTTCGGACGATTTCCGGAAACGATTTTACGGTGAATAGCGCAATAATTCGAGCCGTATAGAACGCGGGAGGCGCTGATCGTCGAAGCGGAGATATACTTAGCCCGACCGAATTAGTGAGAGCAGGGAGGTCGCGCCTATATTAGAACATGACTAAAGCTACGTGAAAAATAAACAACGCGAGAACATAATACAACGTACTCATTATTGACAGGGTGGGACTCGCTGAAGAAATTAATTTCAATTAGAGCCATTCCGCAAAGGAATATCTAACTTTGTTCACGGAAGCAGTAGATGATAATTTTTCATTACCTTCAGAGGGATTCTTCAAATTACATAAAATGAAATCATCACAGATATGGAGCTAATTTGTTTTGTTCGGTTATTATAGAAGCATAATCCAGAAAATACACTTTTCAAAAATGGAGGTGGATATTCGAGAGAAAACTCACTTTTTCACTGAATCGAATTTTTCATATTTCTATACGTATACCACGTGGAGATGCGTATGCATGGAGAGTAGAGAGAAGAAGGACGATAGCCGTACTGAAAATATGTCTACAAAAACGGGGAAAATAGGAGTCGCTGCGATCGCTAAAAGAATCAATAAAAGACCGGTGTGAAGTTAGCAGCCATTTTCAAGCTGTCATTTGAATTTTAGCGTCGGGTATTTTTTTTCGACTATGCATGGTGAAATTGATATTAGTTAGGTCTCGGAAATGAATAAATTGTTAGCCATTAGAACTTGTTAAATGATATAACAGTGATTTTTTTTCGCATAACATTGAATTGTAAATTTCATCCGCAAATGGATATTTGAAATATTATCGAAAATTCGTCTCAAAAATGACTGAAGGATTTGAAATCTGGTGTACATATTCAAAAAGCCCTGAAGACGATACTTCGAGAGCTTCTTCATTTGCAGAAGTTGGAAGGGTGAATTTCACCCCCACTTCTCAAAGTCAACTGAATAAATCTAAAATAGGTCTCAAAATTGAATGAACTATTTGAAATTCGGTGTACATATTCATAAAGCTCTGAACAACGATATTCAGAGAGACTTTTCATTTGCAGAACTTTGGAAGGTGAATTTCATCCCTATATCTCAAAACCGGAGAAAAATCGGAAAAATCGAAGCATGAATCTCTATAGAACGACATTCCCAGAGCGTTTTCATTCGCAGAACTTCAAAGGGTGCATTAATTCCACCCCCTCCTTCTCAGAGTCAAGAGAAAAAATCGAAATTAGGTCTAAAAAATTAATGAAGGATTTGAAAATTTGGTGTACATATTCATAAAACCCTAAAGAACGATACTACATGAGCTTTTTTATTTGCAGAACTTACCCCTATATTTCAGAATCGTAAAAAAACTATGACTAAAAAATAAATGGAGGGTTTGAAATTCTGTGTACGTATTCGTAAAGCCCTAAAACAATATTCCGAGAGCTTCTTCATCTGCAGACCTTGGAAGGGTGAATTTTACCCCCTCTTCTGAGAATCCAAAGGTAAGAATCGAAAATAGGTCTCAGAAATTGATAAAGGGTTTGAAATTCGGTGTACATATTCATAGGACTCTAAAGAACAATATTCCGAAAGATTTTTCATGTGCAAAACTCTGAACTAACTATCCTTACACTCCCTTTTCTCGGATTCATAACAATAATCAAGAATGGTTCTCAAAAACGCAAAAAAGGTTTGAAATTCCCTGTGACTATTCATAAAGCCCTAGAAAACGATACTTCGGGAGCTTTTGCATTTGCAGAACTTGAAAGGGTGAATTTCATCCCTATTTCTCATAATAGGAAAAAAATCCAAAGTAGGTGACAAAAATTAATGAAGAGTTTGAAATTCGGTGCACATATTCATAAAGCCCTAAGAAACGATATGCAGAGAGCTCCTTTATTTGCACAACTCGAAAGGGTGAATTTCACCCCTATATTTCAGAAATCGAAAAAAAATCGTAACTATTGTAACGGGTTTAGTTTGCAAAAGGGTTTAATCTCGAGCGCCAGCTATTCATTTAATAGGGAGAAATAGTAAACCTACCCAGGTACCTACTAGTCGGAGACAGAGTTCGGGGTTATCTAAGGTGGTAGCGATAACAAGTACTTTAAAACCGAATCAATTAATTAAATGTCCGTTTCCCTGAGTTTTCCAGTTGAAGCACTGCAACACCGTCTGATGGAGATTTCAGTTTTAAGGTAGATATTCCGTTTCATTTTTCAGAATCCTGATTAATAAATTCGAATTCCGTAAAATTGAAATTTCCATCAGTTATCCGCCGTGATAATCCAAGACACAGAAAAAGTGTCTTTCTGCATTTGGCGTTGTTTTTTCGTCCACAAAAACACCGAATTCAGCATAAAAACAACATGGATTGCAGATAACGACAGTTTTTTTTACCGATAAAGAGATGACCGCCATCACCGAGAATATTTCTTCTGGGGAGAATATTCGAGAATACCGAATTTTTGGATGCAATTTTGATCACGAGCACTTTCAGTGATTTTCAATGTACAGGCCAATCAGAATTGAAACTATTCAATAAACGGGACAGGGTTGATGAAGGTGAAACACAATGCAACAATTTACAGGATAACGGGGTAGTTTATCGTGGTCTCTCCGTGGCAACCTTGGGTGTACACGCCAAGCATTACCAGCAGAAAGACTTCAAGACCACTGTCGATTGGTTTCCGTCACCAGAGAGCCAGGCGACAGAAGTCTGCGGTAAACGGGAAATCTAAACGGAACACAACAGGGGTAGGACGGGATAGGTTACTGTGGTCTTTCCGTGGCAACCTTGAGTGTACACGCCAAGGATTACCAGCGGAACGACTTCGAGACTTCCGTCGGTTGGTCTTGGTTCACCAGAGAGCCAGGCGACAGAAGTCTGCGTTAAACAGAGGGATTAACAATAAGGACTAATGCAATTAAACAAATAAAAAAATGCAACTTTGAATCACGAAGTATGCGGTATCAAGAAAAGACTTACGGTTTGTTCCGGTACGGTCACACCACCACTTGGAGAAAAGAAAAGAAAACAGATCGTAGGATCTGCGAATTTTGGAAAATTAAAAGTGAAATCAAATGCCGACTAAAGGATGAATGAATTTCCGAATGATGAATAACTGTCGCACAATCGATCATGAATAAAGAATGACGTTCGTCTGGTGGTGCGGCCCTATTTATCAACTTTTCAACATGTGGACGGCCTTTTTTACCAATAAAGAGATGACCGCCATCACCGAGAATATTTCTTCTGGGGAGAATATTCGAGAATACCGAATTTTTGGATGCAATTTTGATCACATGACCGTCCACATGTTGAAAAGTTGATAAATAGGGCCGCACCACCAGACGAACGTCATTCTTTATTCATGATCGATTGTGCGACAGTTATTCATCATTCGGAAATTCATTCATGCTTTAGTCGGCATTTGATTTCACTTTTAATTTTCCAAAATTCGCAGATCCTACGATCTGTTTTCTTTTCTTTTCTCCAAGTGGTGGTGTGACCGTACCGGAACAAACAGTAAGTCTTTTCTTGATACCGCATACTTCGTGATTCAAAGTTGCATTTTTTTATTCGTTTAATTGCATTAGTCCTTATTGTTAATCCCTCTGTTTAACGCAGACTTCTGTCACCTGGTTCTCCGGTGAACCAAGACCAACCGACGGAAGTCTCGAAGTCGTTCCGCTGGTAATGCTTGGCGTGTACACTCAAGGTTGCGACGGAAAGACCACAGTAACCTATCCCGTGCTACCCCTGTTGTGTTCCGTTTAGATTTCCCGTTTACCGCAGACTTCTGTCGCCTGGCTCTCTGGTGACGGAAACCAATCGGCAGTGGTCTTGAAGTCTTTCTGCTGGTAATGCTTGGCGTGTACACCCAAGGTTGCCACGGAGAGACCACGATAAACTACCCCGTTATCCTGTAAATTGTTGCATTGTGTTTCACCTTCATCAACCCTGTCCCGTTTATTGAATAGTTTCAATTCTGATTGGCCTGTACATTGAAAATCACTGAAAGTGCTCGTGATCAAAATTGCATCCAAAAATTCGGTATTCTCGAATATTCTCCCCAGAAGAAATATTCTCGGTGATGGCGGTCATCTCTTTATCGGTAAAAAAAAACTGTCGTTATCTGCAACCCATGTTGTTTTAATGCTGAATTCGGTGTTTTTGTGGACGAAAAAACAACGCCAAATGCAGAAAGACACTTTTTCTTTGTCTTGGATTATCACGGCGGATAACTGATGGAAATTTCAATTTTACGGAATTCGAATTTATTAATCAGGATTCTGAAAAATGAAACGGAATATCTACCTTAAAACTGAAATCTCCATCAGACGGTGTTGCAGTGCTTCAACTGGAAAACTCAGGGAAACGGACATTTAAAATAATTTTATATAAAACAATCAAGTATCGTTACACTATCTATAAAAAAATTGGGTTCGAAATTCTATTCACATATTCATAACGCCCTAAAGAATGATATTCCCAAATATTTTTCGCTTGCAGAACAAACGGTGAATTTCACCCCCTTTTCTCGGATTCACAACGAAAATCGAAAATGGTTCCGAAAAATAAAAAAAGGGTTTAAAATTCGGTGTACATATTCATGAAGCCCTAAAAAACGATATTCAGAGAGCTTTTTCAAGTACAGAACTTGAAAGGGTCAATTTCACCCCTAATCCTCAGAATCAGAAAAAATACAGAAATGAAAAAAGAATTCTAAATTCTGTAAACGTATTCATAAGGCACTAAAAAACGACAATGCGGGAGCTTTTGCATTTTCAGAACTTGGAAATGAAATTTCACTTCAATTTTTTCAATTTTTCACTCCAATATTTCAGAATCGAAAAAAAAACTAGGTATAAAAAATGAACAAAGGGTTTGAAATTTGGTGTAGGTACTATTCATAGAGCTCTAATGAACGATATTCCGAGAGCTTTTTCATTTGCATAATTTCAAAGGGTGAAATTCACCCCCTTTTCTCAGATTCATAACAAAAATCGAAAGTGGGTCTAAAAAAGAAAAAGAGATTTGAAGTATTGAGCACTAAAAAACAATGTCCCGAGAGCTTTTTCATTTGCAGAATTTCTAAGGGTGAATTTCACCAGCTTCAAGTTGGATTAAATTTAAAATTGAAAATTTGTTATTGCCGGATATCCTCGAAAATTAGAAAGATGCCATGGCGGACTTCTTCATACAGCTTTTGGAGCTCAACAAAATTGTAATTGATCATTTCCCTCTATGTTTTATGTTCAGCCAGCGTCAGCCATAAAAGCTTGAAATTTACACTTTCATGCACTACCTATTCAAGTTAAATCAATATTTTTAGGCATCTCTTCACTATACATATAGGAATAAATTTATCTGATAAATTCTCTGCATTCCCATCAAGATTGGACATCTGGTTCCAGAGTTATAAAAAGACACACAAACAAATGGACTTACATTTTTAATACAAGTAAGGAGCAAGTAAAAAACAGAATGAGCAAACGAAAAACTACTGCTAGCTGCTGAGTTCAGAAATTGAAATATGGGTTTGGCTGACCGAACAAAGGCATGTGCAAATCCTTACTAAGGTTGACTCTAAATAAGCACTAATGTCCTTAGCCTCATAATTTTCATTAAATTTTTGTATATTATCAGGTTACCCTTTGTCTTCTATCCATAACCATTCCTTCGACGCGTCGATCAATTTTGATTGTACGATACATTCAATGGATAATGGGATTAGATTGAAGTTATTTTCAAAAAAGGCTGTCCTAATTCCTTTATCCATCATCATCCATTTCATTAAGTTGAAAACGACGTGAATTGTACAATATGATACACTGAATTCGGCGGATAATTATGTATTGAAGCGAGATAGAAAACTTTTTCCAGACGTCGAAATTACGTTCGTCAGGATGTGATATGGATGGATGAGAGGTATCATGTGCATACATTCATTAAGTTACATGAAAAATATTTCATGTAGACGGAATAGTCCAGTAACTTTATACATCACAGCATGCGTCAAATCCGGTAGTTCTGATTTTTTGCAGACTTGTTTATGATGTTGGCCTAATGGATAATCCAAATTTGTGACCTCGAGCGCCGAACGCAACTTCGTCAAAAATCGAAAAAACCGAGAAAAAATCGTGTTTTTTCCAATTTTGGTGATTATCACTCTAAAACAGTAATTTTCGGAAAAACTTCTTCGGAAAGTTTCTAAAGTAGACTAAATTTGCTACCATATGATGCCAGAACTGCCTCAGTACACTCAATACTTTCCGAGATTCAGCCTTTCAAAGTTCATCATTTTTTTAGAATTTCGCAATTTTTTGCAATTCTGCCGTTTTGAATTAATTTTGACCCTCATTACACTATCGAAGACCTGTACTTTTATGATATGTTGTAGAAGTAAATGAGAAGTGTGAACCATGAGGTTTAAGCTAAGCTACGAATAAATAAGTGAAAAAGATAATTACAATAAAAGTTGATAAGTTTATTCCTTACGAAATACAGTTTCTATATTAAAAACTGATTAATTTAGCCCTCTTGGAAGGTTCCGGTTGAGGTTCCTCCGTATCTAGATTGACGTGTGATGACATATACCCATCAGGGGATGGTGATGAATTATCGACTTCTTGTGCCCACAAGTCATCCTCCATTTCGAAATCGGAAAGATCTTCGCTTTCTGGTATATCTACTACTGCAACATCAGGTATATTGTCACAAGAGGCTCCGCTGCAGTGCCTACAGACTGATAAGCATTTGAATCATGCCTTTCTGCAGCTGCACGCGTTTCCACAACTCTTCGTGCAAACACAAGAAATCATCTGCAAGAGGCGTTGTGGCGCTGCATCTCTGGTCATCATTTTATGGTTGAGACCTTGTGGCGTTCTCTTCCAGAAATGATTAAATCTCTTCCATGGCCTCATCAACAGAGGTATGCTTACGATTTCCCCTGCCTGGTAGAGCTTTGTTTGGCAAAACCGATGATATCGGGCATCACGGGCTACCAAATTTGTGTTCTCACAAAATTTATCTTATTTTAACAGCTCATTCATCACAACGTTTCTTAACTGCTTTCAAGATTGTTGCACTGAGAGACAACTCTTCCGCAGTAATGACATTGTTCCGCTTTTCTGGCCTCTTCTCCCTTTCTGCCACAAGGAACTCTTCAGTTATTTTATCTCCACATAGACAACAGTGTTCTCTGAAATTGAACTGCTCATAGACAGATCTCGTGGGCCTTGATGGCGTAATATTTGATTTTCCATTGCTAACAGCTGCTTCAATCAACTTCGGACTGTTGTATTTCATCTGACAAGCACTGTGCACATATACCTCATTACCCTTCAAGAAACGTTTATTTATTTTATATGTTCTTAAGGGAAAAAAAGGTTTTTACATCTCTTTCCTTCACTGGGCGCACTTCATTTAAAGTCTGCTTACATATAAAATACAAACCTACGCTGAGACAGGGAGACTCTGGGATTAGACACATTATGTAGATTTTGAGTTCAAACGGCACTCCGCAGGCCAAATGAAATATTCACAGATCAAGGAAACGGATATGCAATTTCTTACTTTCCTCAAGTAAGTCGAGTGTACCAACAATTTAATAATTTTACAGCGTTGCTGAATGTCCCTAAGTTTCCACCGCTCAAGTGTAAGTGGATCCTAGCAAAGAGGGACCTATGGGTATGCGGTGCAAGCAGGCCTTAATCTCGAAAACTATTGGGTGTGCAGAGACAGTTCTGGTATCACATTGTAGAAAATTTAGTCTACTTGGAAAACGTCATGAAGAAGTTTTTTTGAAAACTAATCCTTCAGGGTAATAATCGCCAAAATTTGAAAAAAGCACGATTTTTTCGCGGTTTCTTCGATTTTTGACAAAGTTGCGTTCGGCGCTCGAGGTCACAAACAAAGTTCTGGCATTATATGGTAGCAAATTTAGTCTACTTTAGAAACTTTCCGAAGAAGTTTTTTCGAAAATTACTGTTTTAGAGTGATATTCACCAAAATTGGAAAATGGATTTTTTCTCGGTTTTTTCGATTTTTGACGAAGTTGCGTTCGGCGCTCGAGGTCACAAACTTGGATTATTCATAAGGCCAACATCATAAATAACTCTGCAAAAAATCAGAACTACAGGATTTGACGCATACTAACCCATACTTTCAGGCGACAAAGTTAATGGACTGGAAGGTAGGGGACATGGAAATGATATGGAAAGTAAAGTGATAATCAACCTTTCATGGAAAAGCATGATACGACAGTAGGCGTAGCCTTTCTTTTCATTTTTGAAATAGCGATTATGATCCAAAAGGACGGTTGAATCAAACTCAGTAAAATTCGATATTCTCATTATATTTTATTTCGCAAGTGCTCTATTAAGTACGAATCGTCCGAGGCTTGAAGTTTCATAAGTTTTTCTTTTACAATTTTCCAAGAAAGAGACATACGAGAAAGTTGGATCAGACTATTCCACATACTCGGCATCGTATATGTTCCTTGTTGCTTTACAACTTATAGCTATAGTAAAAAAGTATCAACACTTTGGTGCAATAGTAGCTTTAGAGCAGCTTGCTGCTATGATAAACATCGTTTTGTTTAAAATTTAATATTAATTTCACGCGTATGTGTTTTGTAAATATTCCAACTAGCTGCAATACTGAATTTAGCGTAGTTGCAAGCGGCTTTATAGCTGTACCAGGCATCCCAAATCGCTTGCTTTTGGCTGATTTTAGTACTTCTAGATTAGAAAGGGAAAAACGTTGAAGGTGTCCTGGGTTGGATTTTCGTGAAAAGTCAATTATTAGAATCCACTTCACGATATCTTAATTTGTCTTGAAGATATAACCAAAAAATTTGAGAAAAAAAATAGTGCGAGTAATCTTGGGATACTCTTTGATCATGTTAAATAGGCTGATTCACCCTTTATTCGATTAGCAAAAAAACAACATTAACATTTGTAGCCATGATACTAAAAACAATCAATGACATGATGATTTCGACGAATTTCACAAAACTGTCAATATCTCAAAAACCAAGACACTTTTACTAGAACCAAATTTTGATATTATGGTCAGAAATGAATTGAGCTATCACCATGTACCGGATTGACGTCGGTTTCCGGGACACCCTGTAGGAATTTTTGGAAAGCTAATTCTGCTCTTAATTGGATACATTTATTACAGCGACCCTGCAACGTCTCTGGACCTTCAAAAAAATGTTTCTTCTTGCTCCACAGCTTTTATTACCTCATCGTTTGATGAAAATTCACGACCTTTTTAAACTTTTTTCAGTTGATGAAAGAGATAATAGTCGGATGTGGCCAAATCTGGTGAATAAGGGGGATGTTTTAGTAATTCGAACTCTAAATCACGATTATTTTGCATGGCAACATGAGATTTGTGTGCAGGAGCGTTGTCCTGCAAAAACAAAACACCTTTGTATAGCTTTCCGCGTCTTTTCTCTTTGATTTCTTCCCGTAGTGTGTTTAGTAATGTCGAATAGTAATCTCCGGTTATTTTTCTACCCTTATCCAAAAAATCAGTCATGATTACTCCATGGCAATCCCAAAAAACTGAAGCAAGAACTTTTTCAGCAGATTTTTGGACACGAAACTTCTTAGGTCTTGGAGAACCAGGTGTCGCCATTCCATCGATTTTTGCTTTGTTTCTAGATCGTAGAAATGTACCCAAGTCTCATCCATATTAACAATTCGGTTTGAGAAGTCTACTACCTCGTTCGTTTCGCAAGAGGGCGTGTAGTGTAGTGCAGTGGTTTGACGTTCGTTGTCAAAAATATCACAGCAGAGTATACCAGGGTTTGCAAATACAACGCAACCGTTGATCACGGTGTACTCTCTGCTGCAAAACGAACAATGTGTACATCGTTTTCAAATCGAGCACAGATCGAACTCGATGCTCCTACCCTAGCACGCTTTTGGTCAACATTCAAACATTTGGGGATCCATTTTGCAGCAATTTTTCTCATGTCCAAATTGACTTGAACTACATACATGATGAACGCGTTCGTATGAAATATTCAGTGCTTCAGATATCCGTTTTAGCCCAATTCGACGGTCTGATAAAATCATGTCATGAACTGCATCGATATTTTCGGAGACTGACACAGAAACTGGCCTTCCCGATCGGTCATCATCTTCAATGGAAAATTTACCTCTTTTGAAGATTTCAGTCCAATTTTTCACGGTCGCATACGAAGGAAATTACCAAGGGTATTATCCCATACCTTGGTAAATCTGCTTACCCCTTAACCCCTTTAAATACAGGTACTTGATGATGGCTCGATACTCCAATTTTTCGATTTTCACAGTTTCGGTGGACATCTTCTTTCTTTTAATTCATTGCGTAACTCTGGTTTCCTTTTTTGACCTCAAACTTCACACTGACACTTCTAATGAGTTATTGTTCGTAGCTATGTTAACGCAATTTTTTTTTATGCATGGCACTGGTCTAGGCGTACTAGATATCAATACATCCTCGTATATTCAAGTCCGTGCCTGTTTGTTTCTTATTGATAACCTGCCAATATTGTCGAGGCGCAAAAGGATTTTTAGAATGTCGGATCATGGCTGCATATTAAAGTTCACGGTCGTTATCTACTCGCATAATGTTCCCTGTATGCCTCATCCCATTGTACATCTGCCAGATTCCTGAATTGCTCGCAGTTATGAAACATCGATGTATCGAGATTCTGATGATTCTTGGCAGCAGATGTACGTATGATCTATTGCAAACTGGACAAATTTCAACAAAAGTGTATATGATATGAGAGGAAGTCATAACTAATGACATTTTTGAGTAGTAGAATAACATCTCTGGACATCAGTTGTTTTTTTTTTGGACATTGGGATAGGAATTGCAAAATGGGTACAAAATTGAAATGCAATCAGTAGCCCTTGCTCGCTTGTTCAAATTCAAAACTAGGATAGCTATCATCCAGGCATCCAAGACTGCTTGACTCGCCGGAAAAATATTTCCAAAATTTCCTAGAATACAAATCTAGTCAAGTTAAAAACTAGTTATGGACTCTAACGTATCGTTGAAGGATCATGCTGGATTTTAAAGAGCAGGAGAAGCTGTGTTGCTCTGACGAGGTCAAATGAAACAGAAACGATGGTCAGCATATGCTTTCTTCGGTGGAACGCTCTCCATTTAGTTTTCCTGACGATGGCAAATTGACTAGTTCAATTAGGATCGTAACAGTTGTTGATATTCATATCAGCGGATAGTATGCATCTGAATTACATAATTCTTATTACTGTATTGATTGCCTCCGTTATCATTCTTTCATTATTACCTCATAATTTTCAGAACAAAATATTCCGAAAACGGCACACAGTATCGAGTTTCACCAACAGTACCTTGTTGGTGTAAAATTGAATGACGTTTTAAATTACTTTTGATTTTGATTAATAAATCTGACCTTTCAAAAGTTATGTTCAATTCTACTTGTTAAGAATCTAGCGACTTCTATGAGAGTCAAATATAAAAACAAATTCATAGAATGTCTCAGCTTCAAAAACGTATTCGTATAAAATTTAATCAGAATGCAGCTAGTAGTTCAGGCAAAATCGTAAAAAATGTATATATTTTTTTTTTAATTTATTTTGAATACAAATGTCGTTACGAGAATTTTTCTAGTTAGCACACCCCAATTATTCTTCCGTTGTCTACCTATGACCTATGGCCCTTTTTTTTTCAAACACCCTGCGCTTTTTATTATCATTTGCTTCAAACACGAATTAATTATCTTATGTCTTATGTGCTGAATTTTTTTCATGAAATTTTTGCCTTCACTACCCTGAAAATATTGGCGAGGAAAATGGCTCATTCTGCTGAATTTCTACAACTTTTACATTAGAATTGCTTTGAAGGTACATTTTATGTTGTTTTCTTTCATAATTTTTCCTGAAATTTTTTAATTTTAGTAACAAAATTCATAAACATAACAATATATTATATATATAATATTATAATATTATAAAATTATAATATTATAATATTATAAAATTGCCAAAAGACCTATCTCAATTTATACCTTCTCACGATAGTAACAGCATGTCAAGCGGCTTATTACTAAACTCATATCTAGCCGTTATCCAGTATCATACTATTTCAAGAAGCGAGTCTTGAAACTCAACTTATGAATGTCTTGAGTAATGGTCTTGAAAAAGACTTGAGATCACAAAACGGAAAGAGAAATTATTTTTTTTTTATTTTTGCTCGATATTTTCTCCTCTGTGTGGCTTACAGTAAGTGTAACGAAGGTATGGATTTTTCGATCTGGAACTAACGGACATGTCACATGTCACATCACATTCTTGTTCGTCCATTGGATTTCATATGTTACTTCGATAATATCGATTTCTGGAAGCACAAAAGAGATAAAGAGAAAATACTGTCAGTTCACATCTTGAGTCAGGGTACGACCATACTCAAAATTTGACGTTTCCAAAACCTATCTTGAGATAATTCGAGGACATCAGTCACATTTATTAATAAGCGCCAAGTGAGATCGCTGAGACGTCATCTTAACATAGTGTCAAGTCCAATTTATTATAGACTGGTGTCTCAAGACGCTACTTAAAACATTCTCACAACTTGAGATCTGACTGTTAATACGGCCCCTGGTCCATAATAATATCTACATATTGTGCCCGTTCAAATCAAATATTTCCAGTACAGTTTCACAGATTGCTGAAGTATTCACAACACTGCATGGCTTTGTGAGAGAATTCGAACTTCAAAAGCTGGTGACTCAATAAATTTACCTCCAAACTTTTTCGAGACAAGGAATAGTTTAGCCGGAAATCGTGAAAATATTTTTTCACCGTTAAAAGCCACAACCTACTGAACTTTTACTGAGTTTTCTTCATTAATATGTATTCAATTATCCTTTATCCTAAATTTTGTGACCACCCACATACTGCTGAGAATTTTTTTCTCTCACTTTTGTATGGCCCTGGTCTACTACGGCAATTGATAGATACAATGTTTTCTCATTCAAGTGAATTGTTCAAGCGAAAAAATTAGTTTAGTTGGGTATTTTCATCATCATCATCATGTACACCCAATATCAATGAATTGAATAGAACAAAACATGTATGTATTAAGAATTATATCAATGATGTCGACATCTACCATAATGTTGTGTTTCGACACTGATGAATAAAATATGAATATTACCTACAACCCAATATCCATTTATGTAGAGTAAAATAGATTTGTCCTCCGAAATGTTCACATTATACATAATTAGACTGATGGAATAACGATCGCTTATTTAAAGTGCCAACTTTCCGAGAAGGCTGTCTGCTCAACATAAATGAATTAGTTCTGCTTGTTCTAGGCGTTGAATTATTTTATTACAGCTCATGTTAACCAAGTCACACCCTGAGCAGCCCACTTCATTCCCTTTCATAATTTACTGTCCCTTTTTTTACATTATAAAACAAGTAGTGGGGTAAAAAGTCTGGCATAAAATTCATATCTTCGGTATATACTCTCTTGTCGAGAAATGCTCAATTTTTATTTTTAATTTCAGGTATAACTGAGAAATTTCTAATACACCCAGTACGAAGTGTGGAGTGTAATAGTTTTGTTTTTTCAAAGGGCAATCCTAACTTTTTGTACAAAAATGGATAGAAATGTTATAGCTGAGAACTATTCGGTCATTAATGGGTTCAGTTACATACAGGTATATTAGGACTGACCGATGTTTTCGAATTGTTATCGAAAGCATGCCCTTCGCGTTCATTTTTGTAATTATGGTTTTTCTTTCGAATAATAATCCATCAATTATATGTAAACCCTACGAGAAAGGCATGTTTTCGATAACACTTCAAAACATCAATCACTCCCAAAGTCATCGAACTCAAAATACGTAAAAAGTAAAATTACGATTTCGGTGAGTTCAACCATTTCTATCTACACTGTCCCAAAACTAGCGAATCAAACGTTACACCACGATAGAGTAAACCAAATACTATCCAATCACACCAATATTAATTGAAAGCGAAAATGTACCATTACCAAAATAATTAGAATTTTACGAAAATATCCAAAATTGCCCATTATAAAACTTTTAACAATCACAGGGCCAGTTCGTGATTGATAGCGATTTTATATCATATTAATCCTAGATTATTGTATTATCACCTCTAAAACCCGATTGCACCGACTTATTCAAGACAGGATTAACGTTGATTCGGTGATTGCTATGGTAACTGCTAAAGAAATCAGAGAAATAATCCAGTATTAAGTTATTCTCGTCTTAAATAAGTCGGTGCACACGGCCCTAATTGAAATTATTCTAAGTAATTAATCGAAAACCTCAGTAAATGTAAATTTGAACCATTTTTTTACAAATTTTTTATTACTCATAATAAACCCATTCTATTTAAAAAAAAAAGCATTAAAAAACTTTTTCTTTTGAGTACTAAAAATCATTTCGAAAAAAATTGTTTTAATTTACATTCAATAAAGTTATCGACAAATTACTTAAAATAATTTTAATTAGGTGTGATAATACAATAATCTAGGATTAATATGGGCGAAAAACACTATCCTAGATCACAAATTGGCCCTGTGATGGAAAAAAAATAGTTCAAAAATCGACAATTTTAGGTATTTTCATAATATTCTAATTATTTTGAAAATGGTACATTTTCGCCGAACTAATGTTGGTGTCATTCGGTAGTATTTGGTCTACTCTATCGTGGTGTGACGTTTGATTCACTAGTTTTGGGACCCTGTATATAATAAAGGTTGGTAAAGTGCCCGTCAGTGAACGAACTATATTAAAAAAAAAGCCTATCCATTTCTGGCACAGAAAATACTGCACTCAACCCCTCGAAAAACCCCTCAATATTATAAGGAAAACCCCTCAATTAAAGATGAAAAGTTGTACAATCCGAAATACAAATTGACCTATTGGAGCATTTTCTATCAGTACAAGATTCTAGTTTTATGCATTATACTTCTTACTTTTATTCCTTAAGTGGAAATACAAAAATATTTGTCTGAACCTGAATCAGACACATGGTCAGTCACTTAGATTGGCCAACATCACTGGCAAAGGAAGGAGAACGAGATACGACAGCTCGAAAGAAAATTAACCACTTCAATGCCTGAGCAAGACCAGTGAATAAGTAAGTAGTGTTAAGTGAAGTTTAGTGTTTAGTGAAAAATTTGGAATTTTCAACAAAATATTGTTTGGTTTTTGATTAATCTTGTATTATTGCTATACGATTTTTAATTTTTTATTCACCTCAACTTGGAAACAAAAGAAAATTTTTCCGATTATAACTGGCCTTCCGTATTCATAATACATGATGTCAATTTAGCATAATACGGTTATTTTTGATAGGTTTAATATGGATGTACTGCATAGAGTACGTAAGCTACATAGGAAACCCAAGAAGTATACAGGGTTGGGCATAAATCTTGTGTTAAACCAGTAACACAAAATGGAAACACTGAAACCAGTCAATTGATTTTTTCACCCTCATTTTCTGCCATTAAATCAAATTAAGTAATAATGTCTCAACCAATAACTTGAAATCAAGACACTGAAACGCGAGTTCCGATTGTACTTGTTTCTTGGAAGTTAAATTGACTATTTTCCTCTACCCCTCAGGCCCAACCCTGCTCACGGAAAATTGAATCCCACCATATTTTTTTTCTGGTTATCAAAAGAACACGAGAGTCTCTTGAACAAATATAGGAATTAATAAGTCATTAAAAAAAACAAACCTAAAGCCCGTTTGCAACAGCCGAGAATTTTCTTGAAAATTTACTCGAGATTTCATGCGCCGTGAATTCTTTACCGTTACATACGCACTTTCGGTAGAATTCTCTGTTCAGTTGCATACAAAATAATCTCTGCCGTTTTCTTACCAAAACTTGGTAGAGAATTCTCGGCTGCTCTTTCCACAGTGGAAGTATTGCTCATAATTATTATTGTATAAGAGATTGACACCCTTTCGAACTTCCACTTATTATGAATGATATTCAGATACTCAAATGCAACATATTGGTCGATATAAAATATAAATATAAGGAATGTTACGATCTGAGTCGAACTAGCCACACACCATTGTTCAGACCGAAAGACCATTCGTTCAAAGAAGGTTAGATGCTGACCATCGAGATCCGGAATTTCGATAGGGAGAAAAATATTTTGAAGACCACTTTCAATTTCCGAGCAGACATCATGTTGTTGTTCACGACAAATTGTTTTCATTCACGACCATAAACCCTACAAGTTTCTTAATTTATTAATGCAATTAAGGGAAGCCGTACATGGCATGTGGGAAAATTCAATCATCGAAATACTATAATAGTATGATTATTTTTTCGCCAAATAGCGGACGATGTTCAAGTCCACTATTTTGTTTGTTATTGCATGTATAGAACTTACGACTCTTCAAAAAAGATAAAGGAAGCACAGCGACAGCCTTATCATCAATTTGAATTGGTGTCATTCATCATAATAATATTTGGTGGTTAATTACAGCAGAATTATCCAGTTCGGCGATGCTGAGAAGGCTATCATAAATAAAAATACAGGGTGATTCACGAGTAAACGGACAAATGAAAACCGTGAATAAAGTATGTAGTTTTTCATCATAATTTTAACATTTTAGTTATCTGCACGTATGATTGTCTTAAAATAAATTAATCATTGGTAGTCCCCACCTGCGGATCATGTTTTAAAATTAATAATTATGTTGCGGTCACACGCCTCTAAGTAACAGAGCATTGCATGAAAATGGATTTAGAAATTCTTAATTGAATTTTTTTTTCAACAATTAACCTTTCAAAATTGTCATTCAGAATTATAAAATGCTTTGTAATTGATAAAACAGAGGAGAGACTTATAGTCTTACTCCGCTATTTCAAAACTAATAATTAAAACTTGACCTTCCAGAATGAATCGTCTTTCTATGGATAACTAGTGGTCTGAAGTCTATATACACTTTTTTTGTCCCTCTTCATGAGGCTTGTTTCATAATATCAGGATTCCAAAAATTCCTCTGATTTTCGTCGAAAAACACCATTTATTCAGTCCAATAATCATTCCTTTGTCAAGATATCTGTTTCATAGACATTGGTCTTCAAATAACCTTAAATAAAGAAATCGATGGGATCCACCATTGCCCATATTTTCGGTTTGAAAATGGTTCAACATCGTTAGAGCAATATGCTAGGGCTTTTTCATGCTGCAATCATAGTCTATTCGAAGGAATATTCAAGTTTTGCAGATATGAAGATAATAATTAATGGTATTAAGTTGCAGCATTCAGTCTTCCTTCAAGACTTGAATTTAATTGAATTTCCATCACATACCCCTATCGAGACATTAGCTGATAATCTTTGCTGAGAGTTGGATTTTCTTATTGAATGGGGATTATCATGTGAATTTTTTGCGTTGAATATTCCATCATTGGTGAATGTAGCTTTACCAGTTCATAAAATCCGAGATAAAATCTTTCGACTTATTTTTCGATTCCTTAATATCCAACGACAAAAGTCAATTCGAGGTTCGTAATTAGCTATTTCTAAACGTTGGACTTGTTGGAATCGGAAAGAATGGAAGTTTTTCATTCGTAAATTTCTCCATACCTTAGTATGTCGGATTCCTAAAAGTTAAACGAACTCTTCTGGTACTGACTTTCGGAATTTTCCGAAGAACTGAAATGCAAATGCAAAAGTTTTATGATTTAGTTGTCGCCAATTGGGATATCGTCTGTTGAATTCTGTATCTGTATCTCCATTTCCATTGCCGAAACCGTAAATAAAAATCATTTTTGCATACTCCCTATTAGTGAATTTGTGAGAGGCATTTGGAAAAAACTACTTGATACAGGACCCGAACATAATTATTTCTGAGCAATGAATATTTTACTATGTTTCAATAACAGGGAGTAATAAGATCATATATCTTCATTTATAGGTGCCAATAATGGCAGTAACGGAATCAATAAAGAATTCGAAAGAGCATCTATCATATTCGAATTCAAATTATTACCCTAATTAAAAGGGCGAAAGAGGAAAAAATTAATCGGCAAAAGTAGGTACTTGAGTTTCAAGTTCTACATAAAAGGTGATTCATTGTGGAGATATCGAGATATAATTAATATATTCGTGACAGCGTAGTTTTTCATTTCTATCTTTGTTCATTATCAGTGTGAATGACAATTCTGAATAACAAGATATGCCATAAATATCAAAAACAAATCCTAGCCCTATTTGGGCCAATTGATCATTCCCAAATCCATTTTTATTCAGGGCTGTTTTCCCGAGAGGCGTTTGAGAACCAAGCAATTATTCATTGAAATCAATTCACGGATAGGACATACTAACGATTCATTGAATTTGAGGCAATCGTACATGCATATAACGAACATATCAAAATTACGTTCAAAAACTATACAGGGAGTTTTTTATGAGTTTGAATTTGAATAAACTTATACAGGGTGGGTCTTTGACTCATACAAATGTTTGAACAGGATATTTTTGAGGTCAGAAGAAACACTTTTTTTTATATTTATTTATACATATGTATATTTTTTCCGATTCGGCCCTGATAAAACGATATGTTTTCAAAAACTGGTAAAATTATTCGTGCTCATACAATATCGCCAATATCATGAACGAATGATTTGTATATCCTACTTTCTAATCGAAATCACTTAGAAGTTTCGTCAAAAATGGATACCCTTTTTTTTTCATCCTCAGAAATCATTCATATGGCGGCCGCTTTTATTCTTTTACCACAGCAATATTTCATTAAGTCCTACTTGATTCTATCATCACATTTTGATTCAAATTATAATGATTCTTTAGGCAATGCCCCAATGGTTTTAAATCAACCTGTATACTGATATATGTTATACTGTTTCTTTCATACATTGATGTATCCATATCATATCAGGTGTCTCTAGCTTATACATACAGTTTACAATCTGAGCGAATTTCGAATAGAATATGGAGAAAAGTCCTTCTTTGTCCACAATCTTTATTCAATGTCGACTAGTTTCGAGACCTTTAAAATGGTCCCATTTCCAAGTAAAAGCTACAAGTAGTATTAAATGTATTGTTTCTTTATTTTTCAATTAGATTCATTTTTTAAATTCAGGAATAGTGAATTGTATTTTTCGTACATCTTATTATTCTTATTATACTATCTGCCTAGTTGCTCTTAACTTGAGGGTTTTTTCCTTTGATTATATGACGCAAGATTTGTTTTGGATTACCTGTCCATTGTAGCTTGTATGTAAGTGTTCATTACCTTAAATTTATTATCCTTGTGTTTTGATTTGATATTACTTGTAGCTTTGACTTGAAAATGGGACCATTTTGGTATCGCAACTAATAGTCATTCAATAAAGATTGTGGGAAAAGAAGTACTTTTTTCCATATTCTTGATGAATCACCCACATTTATCTGTTCTTCAATTTCGACTGAACTTGATGGTACCTAAAATGAGTAGGTAATACGGTTTATAAATAACAGAGAATTAACAACTTGTTTTAACAAATCCAAAATGATTATCACTTTTATAATTATACTGCCAAAGGCAAATAATTGGACAAAAATACCCAGTAGATTAACGAGAGTAAGTGTTATAATTATGATTCAGATTCAGATATTCCGCTTTCACAAAACGTTATAACGTTTTGTGAAAGCGTCAAGCATCATGTTTATATGAAATTGTAGAACAGATAAATGTGGATGATTCATCAGGAATATGGAGAAAAAGTACTTCTTCTCCCACAATTTATAAATGAACCACTAGACTACGAGACTCCACTTTACCCACTTCAAAAGCAGAGTTTACTCCGAGGAAGTTTATGAACGCTTACAGAGCATACTCGGTCTGCCTCGGAGTAAGTTTGTGGACGCTACGGCCGGCATATTCAGAGCTTACTCCTAGTAAGTTCGTGAAGGCAACCGTGGGCATCACCACGTAAGTATAAGTTCAGAATTTTAACATATTCGTTGTTCTGCTACTTATTTCATTTTTACGAAAACCACTGTTTCTAGAACGAACGTTATTAGATGGTGAAGGACTCGAACTGTCTAGCCGCCTGCAATAATACATCATTCGCGTAAACCAAACGATCGCTGCAATTTCCCGCCGAAATTACTCGGAAACGAATCAGAATTATCGCTAGCAGCTCTACTAACCGTTAGTTCGCTTATGTCTCCATAGGAAAATAGGGCACCTTCGCAAACTCCGTATATACAACCCTCGCCTCGCCGCATCTCGTTCTTGCGATAAGGACGCCCGAATGGGGAGGTTAATAAATCCCCCCATTCCCCTTCTCCTTCCGACCACTCCACTTGGATTCTGGAGTTTCCATTTTGTACATTTCATGGAAGTGGGCCTCTTGTATTCAAATAAATGCGATGCAATAGGAAGTTCTGCACAAAGCTTCGGAATTTTTAACATATCCAAAATTTTCCACCACTCACTTAATCAATTGAAAAAGGGCCCGTGAACAACAATCAAGGATCTATACAGCCTATATGGATTTAAGTAAGGCCTTTGACTCGGTGAATCGGAGAGTGCTATGGAAAATCATGGGACGTCTTGGAGTACCCGAAAAATTCTTAGTAGTGTAAAAGCCTCCATACCAACAACACCGCTAGAATACAGCATAATGGCTCAACAACCGAACATTTCTTAACCAACTCTGGAATAAAACAAGGCTGCGCGTTAGACAGATTACAGTGGAGGTCTTTAGTCCATAGCTATAATGGAGACTCGAGAAGAATAGAGCGGCGGTCAGATCTGCGTAGGTGACTATCCATGCCCGGAATGTGGAAGGATCTGTATGTCGCGGTTGGGTCTCTTTAGTCACCCAAGTTTAGGAGGCCACACGGTCGCAAGTAGCTCTAAGAAATTATAAGTTTGATCGCACCGATAGTCCGGTTTTTCAGTAGGTATTTTTGTAGATTTATTCTCGGTAACGAGATTCAGCAATGAATGAATGAATGAAAAAGTCAGATCCGACAAATCTTCGAACCAACTGTCACTGAATAAACAGCGTTCGTAGCCCCCTTCTATCAAAAAAGAAATGTCTGAGCTCTAAAAATGAAAAAACGTTGATGAAGGCCGAGAGCTGGCAACGAAAATCGGCAAGAGTTTTGTAATGGCTCATAATCAAATTGAATTAAATTGATTTAGTATTGAGGGTGTACATTAGTCAGCACCCACTCTGAAGGTCAGATAGCCCAGCGGCGACGCGCTTTGATGTGGGTATATAAAATTACAATTATTTTGTAATGATTGAAATAAGTCACTCAACAAGTTTATAGAACAGAAAACTTTAGATAGTGGTCAGACCTCATTTTGGTGAAACGAAGTGGGTCAGAACCCCACATAAGTTGCTGCCTTAACGATGTCGTTCAAGAGATGTCTAATGGCTGAAAATGCATTTATTGCTCAAATATCATAAATTGTTTGAGAATAAACTAGCCAGACCACATATTAATAGAACAGGAGCAGTCAGCAGTCACCCAAAGTACGGATATTGTAATTTAACATAAATCAAAGAGCGTCACCGCTAAATGTTCCACTACCTGACCTTGAGAGTGAGTGCTGACTCATGTACACGACCAAAACTAATTCATATTTAATTATGAGCCATTACAAAAGTCTTGCCGATTTTCGTCGCCAGCTCTCGGACTATTAGAAGATGTACCAAAAATCAAGTTCACTGACAAGACATATAAAAATAAAACATTGGCATATCTGAACCGTATATATGAAACTAGAAAATCTTAACAATTTTCCCACAATTAAGTACGAATGCAACAAAACCTTCTTCGGTTCAAAACAAGTAGTTCCCTTGTCCCTTGACTGGCGAATGCTTGCCAAAATAGCAATACTTCTATGTTCGGGGCCTCTGTCTAGCTTGAAATCCATCACTATTTCTCTACTTCCTCCATACTACTTGCCTACATCCGAGTAGGTGGAATTCATGCACCGACCGAATGTAAATGGATGTTATAAAGCTGAATGGTGTATATACGCTTTAATATCAGTCCGATTTGAAATTTCATTTCAGATTTGAAAAGAAATTTATAGGTAATGAAACATTATTGTACGACCCATAGGAATGCAATAACTATATGAATTTTATAGCAAGCGACATATAGTCATAATATAAAACTGATTTATTCATCGTGAAACCTGTGATAAAATGAGTAAGTAAGCAATTTGTCACAGGAAAAAAAAAAGCATTCGAGATAGCGTTCACAATTCGTCACTCTAAATAACTGAGAACGAAAATATAACAGTAACTTGGTTGATGACTGAAGAAGACTGGACAGTTCAGAAAGACAGAGAAATACTTTTCTTTTCGGCCGACGTTTTGACATATTTATTTTCTTCATCAAGGCACTGTGATATGAAATAAAAAGTAGGGTATACACAATAGTTACCTATATAACAAAACAGAAAACTATATATTTGATTGTGATAAACTAAAAAATCAGAAGTATCGATTACAGTTCCACAAACATTGACTACTTAGTTACACACAAAATTCATTGATTAAAACATAATCCATTCATTTCCACAAAAACACTCGGTGGGCCATGGAAATTTGACACATTCGACCGTGAACAGTTAGAAATTGAGAGGTTATGACGCTTGTCAAAACATTTTTGTGTTTTAAATCAGCGCTTGGTTGTTCGTTCTACTTTAAATTCTCAGTTATTACTTATTTTTTACAATGTGAATTTAATTCAGAAAATAAATGAATTCGAAAAACTGTAATGAACATATTTAACGTTTATACAAACTGATTGAAGGGATTCCTAATCGAAGTCATGAATGACAAAGAGTGTAAACGTTTGAAATAAAGTATGTTAAAGTTCAAAGTTTGATTCATGCATGAATTCACGAGTCAATTCTCTAGAGAATTTTTGGCTGTTGCCAACGGGCTTTATAGGATATCGGGTCATTCATAATTTGAAATAAGTGAACTTTTTTTCATTATTTCAACCCAAAAATTTTCGACCCAAAACGGGTCTCGAACTCGAAAAATTCGTAACCCTACTGATTATTTCATTATCTCTCTATAAACTACACATAGTAGAATGTAAAATCTAATTTATATCAAGCTCCTTTGCCATTATCAGGAATCATGAGTCAAAGAAGACCAATATTTGTGATTCATATAAATCATGAACATAATTTTCCCATCATTTGAATAAACATATTCATGATATGAAATGTTTCAATGGATGTCAGGAGAGTCGAAATGCTTTCGAATGTCAAGCAAGCATTCTCGATATGCTCGTTGATGAAGTACAGGAAATGATTCAAAATTCGGAAGCGTTATTGTCCATAAAATTCATTAGACCACAAGACTTCTGCGAGATTCTCGTGAGAGAATCGAGACGAGGCCAAGAAAAGTCTGGTCTGGTCTCGTCAATGAAATAGCTCGTCTCGCTTTCGAGATTTAAGACGAGACACGAAAATGAGACACTCTTGGGCATCACTGAAATCTAGTGACCTGCTTCCGTGAAACGCACTGTACAAATCAAAGACTGGCATTGTATAAAGTATAAACGTAATAATATTAAAACAAAAAGCCTTGACATACTTGGCAAGAACAGAGGCAAAAATATTATACTTGAAGTTTCGGAATGTCAAGATTTGAATTGGCAAAACAAATTTGCGTCTTACCTCGGAATATCTACAAAGCACGAAAATCCAGAAGAGGATTATCTCAATCAAGAATGAAACTAATTCGCGCAAATCGAAAAGGGCACTTCGTCTGCAAGATACGAATCATCCTGTCCTTCGCGAAAGCAATTAAATAATTTCACGAGGCGAACATCGGGGTAAAGAAAATAATTTCAAGATGTGCAATCAGAACTTCCATCGCCCTCGTCTCGAAAATGGAGGGGCGCTCATTAATCCGTTTCTCCGAATTATGGCACGAAGAAGTAACTAGAAAACTGGAGCGTTTGTATTTCTTTCGACCCTCGCTGTCACATCGGCGTCGACTGGAAAAGCTAGAAAACTGTCGGACTCCATCAATGTTTACTCTAGCGAGTAGACAGAGTTCTTCATCGGTTGGAATGAAAGTTGAGGCTAGAGTGGTCAATTTCAAAGAATAATACGTTTGCCGAGGACGCATATCAAGTTTTTTTCTCGTTTATTAAATCAAGCGACTTCACGAGCTATATCTACATGAGGCTTCCCCAAAAACTCTTCGTACCGCGCCTTCTGGAATAAAAGACTTCAACGCCTATAATGCACAATAAATCGTAAAGAATAATGATAATGTAAAAAGGAATGAAACAACAAGTAATACGTTGAGAAAACAGTAACAGTACATAATTTACAGGGTGGTCCACGAAAATTCAACACCTCGATTTTCCGACTTCAAAATGAAAATGTGGGAAATCGCTCGGACACTTCCATTTCTTATGCGAGAGGGAACAATTTTTACGCTTTTTTCATCCCCGTAACTTCAACCACCTATCAGGGGTGTGCACAAACCCTTGATTTGGAATAGGGATGAGGTAAGTTACGGTAACTGATTTTGAAGATCGTATCGAGTACTATCTGATCCTGATATTTCGCTTCAAATTATCTATCGATAATGAAATAACAGCGAAAATAGTGAAAGAGGCAATATGGAATTTATTTCTATACTTCATTCAAATTTATTTTAGCAGTCGGTTGGCCATGAAATAATTTTCTCAAGTTTTTGTAACTAGAACGAAAGTAGGTTGGCACTCATGAAATGTCGTTAATGTCATAACGCCGTTGCCACAACTAATATCAATTTTTATTACGAAAATGCCGAAAGTGATTGAAAAAAGAGACAGGGTTTCAGGAAGTGCTATTTAGAATTCAGGACCGCTATTTAGAATTAAGGACCGCTCATTCAAATAGTTATACCCTGATATTCTAAAATCCACAATACGTCAGACGGTAGCGAACATATTCAGTGTAAGAGAATTTATATAATGTTTCATCTGAATCTAAACGACTTATATTTCAGCTGGATATTTCCAAAATCAGTTGTCCTGTTACTTGTTTATTCATGTGAAATTTTTGTTCAAAGGTGAAGTTCATCTTGACTTGAAACTTCCTTTAATTCCTTGTACTTATATTGATTCAAGATGATTTTTGTTGAAGAATTTAACATTCTTGTAATTATCTGTTAATTCCTTCGGGAGATACCCATTCTCAACCACTGCATCATATGCATTTCATCTTCGGGTTAATATTTTTGAAATCTACAAATGATGTAAGCCAAATAAGATAACGAACATTAACTCTCCTCAAGCTAGTGCATATTATGATATTATACTGATCTCTTGTATTTTCCATGCAAATAACTGGATTTGGTATGCCTTCAATCAGTTTGTATAAACTTCAATTATGTTCGTCACATATTTTCCGAAGAGATTCGACATTGTGATGAAATACTTAATAACAGTAACTTTTACGTAGAACGGGCAACATAGCGTTGATTTAAAGCCCAAAAATGTTTTGACAAGCTTCATAACCCCACATTTTCGTTCTATACAGAGTGAAATGTGTCAAATTTCCATGGCCAACCGACTGCTAAAATAAAAGTGAATGAAGTATAGATTATTATTCGTATCCGAGACATTTCAAAGGAATTCAGTATTAATATTTTAATTTATCGTAAAAAAAAGTATCAAATTTTTGTCCCAAAAAAAATAGGCGGACCATGGTTTTGATTTACCTCTTAGTTGGAGAGCCCAAGAGGAAAATTCGGAATTTACTCTATCGTGTCAGATTAATATAACGGAAGTACTTCTATCAATAATTAGACCTGTATATAGTATAGGGGGAATTGTCTAGGAAAGCCTATCAGAATAGTAAAAAAAAAAGATCATTGTAAATTCTCGAGCTTGTCAGATTAGGATATTATACATGTTGAAAAGTGTATATCCCCTCAATCTGTCAATTTAAGCGTGACGAAAATGTGTGGGAGGACGCCAAAGTTGCAAAAAAAAGTCACGTGTACATTCTCGAGCGCGGTGGTGGCTGGAGCTATTGATTCAAGAATAACAGAAAAAATATAATGTGACAGTTTCAGCTAGCCGAAACAATAAAAATTGGCACCAAAATCAGTTTTTTTTTCAATCATCTCCTCTCCTTGGCTTCAAATTATTTTCGCATTCATCCTAAAAGTTGTTATTACCCTCTAGCTCGAAAAGGGTTAAGGGTATGAAAAATTGTTTCAGACAAAAGATGCATAGAATTTTACTATGTACAACTTTCATAATGAATACAGAAACGATTAGAGGTACAGGAAGGCAGATATAAGAAAAGTCTTCTTATCATCTTTAAACTGCCAGATAAAGAAAAACTCCCTGATCAGTGTCAGATTGATGGGTCAACACGTCTGCAACACCGAGATATTTGTATGTACAAGTAACGATTTTTTTCGGCATTTTCAAAGGACCTCTGTGACCTTGCGTCACGTTCGAATTATCAGTCTTTTGAAAAGTAGCTTCCTTTGGGTCCAATTAACACATCCTCTGAAAAGCTGACACGCCCGAAAAAAATTTTTTTTTGCCATTTTCAATTCTCTCGCATGGCCAGCCCCACCACGCAAACTGTCAGATTAATATAAACGTATTATCACAGACACATAGGGCATTTACAGTATGCTGACACGCTCGAGTATCTATGTACTACTGACGATTTTTTTTGCATCTGTAAAAACTTGCAGACGCTTGTTACACCGCTGGAAGTGCGTACATCATAGAACCTTTTTTCTTTTTCATCTATAAGCTGCAAACTCCACTAGGTCTCCACGACGCTCGAGTAAATCTCGATTTAGCATCGTCGGCTCCCCAACTATTAGTGTATCGAGATATTTTAAGAACGTTACAAGTGTGTCCAAGCGATTGTAAATTTGATAAACGGTAATCAAAAATACATGTTCGGTATTTATTTTTCAGACGGGACTAGTGTTCATTTTACCTTAACGGCATTGTAAATCGGCAAAACTGTCGGTGGACAATTCAAGCATTTGATATATGTACCTACTAATCACAAAAGCAAGTACTCTTCCACTATTTTCCCTGTCATTTCTTTATCGATGTAAATTTTGAAGCGAAATTTCAGGATCAGATAGAACTCGATAGGATCATCATTATGAGGTCTCGCAACAGCACTCATCCCAGTTCAAAATCAAGGGCTTGTGCTCACCCCCGTAGGGGGTGGCAGGGTGCAAAGTTGCATAAACTTAAGATTAGCCTGCTAAATTTTGGTTTATATTCGAGGACTAGCTAAAGTTCTATATAATATTCATCCTTAGCCTGCTAATATGCACATTACCCAAAACGAAATGCAGAATAAACGTGGAACTGGACGACTTGGGTGTTGCTCCGTTTTTATATCAATAAATAAGTTAACGGCATGCAGACAATTATAGAATTCTCTGTTTTTATTCCTGCTCTTTATCAACGATCTGCTAGCCTATGTGAAGGCCGGTATATTGATTATGGTTGCGAAATCATTGCTCAGTGTCTCCTTGATTGGTGCTAGAAAAATTCTCTTATCCTCAACTTGACCAAACCAGTCATAGTAAAATTTCATAAACAGGAGTATACAAGTGCAGAACCTCTTATTGTAGTTCACCAAAAGGAATCGTTGGAGTAGACAGAAGTCGTTAAGATTCTAGGGCTGTATGTTGACGGCAACCTTAGGTGGCATCATCATACTGATCATGTTTGTGGAAAGTTAAATGAAGCGTACTCTGCTCTATCACGTCTCAAGAACTGCCTTCCTGTTGAGGAGCTGCTGTGCATCTACTATACAGTATGGTTTACAGACACATTTTTTGTTTGTCAAAACGGCTGATGAAATACGGTCTCTCCAGGAAAATACGGTTAAGATAGACGGTAAATACGGTTAAATTTTGAAATCTTGGCAAGTCACTCCCTCTGTCGGCGGAAATAGGTACGGTGGCTAGTCTCAATCCAATTGCAGTGCACTCTGTCCCTCGAGAGAGAGCTCTCTTTCTCTCTCTCTCTCTTTCTCTCTGGGCTCTCAAAATGGCTGCCAGTCAAACAGCAGGTCGGAAGAAACTGTCAACCTGTAACTTGATCGGTCGGAAGTCGGCAATATATTAACAAAATAAGCACCAAAAATACGGTAGGAACCCCAAGTCCTCCTGGACCCAACGGCGGTCGAAAGGTCGCGGAAACCGGCACTACACAGCCTACAATAACTAGATCAAGTTTAAACGGTAGGTAGGTATTTTTAGCCAGTCCAACGGATTAAAGAAAGCGGAAAATAGCGAAGATATCCCCTCGGGTATGCACTACGAAAGGAACAATAACGCTACAAGTGACTCGCCTTAAACTTTCAAACTTGTTGTATTTCTAACTGTCCTGCACGGTAAAACACCTTAGACAATTTCCTTGGCACCTAGATCTCAACGTACTTCGCTCTTGACCTTCAGCGCAGGGCCTCAAAGAAGTACCCCTCTCCTCGGAAAATTTGCCCCACTATGGGTAACTCATATCTCCATTGGATGCACTCAAATTGTTCGGTCAATCAGCCGGCTCGAAAAGAGACAGAAATAATTGAAGAGAAGGAAAAACTGAACAAGTTGAAAGACTTCTCTCGACTCAGAAAAAGTACCGTTGAACGGAAAGAATTATAAGAAATATGAATTCTGAAAACAAAAGACATATACGGTTTCCGCTACAAATATTGGACTGGTCGGTGGAAAACAATGAAATAATATCATTGTTCACCGTCCCATACTTTATGGATACACTACTATTAGAAATAATATCAATCGGTAAATCCCTTTATAATAAAATAACGGTTTTCTCTCAAAATATTTCGATTGTCAGGTCCTACTATGAAAGTATCGGTGAAGAAATTTCCTTTTGTGGCTGAGCAAAAATCTGCCTCGTCACAACACTCTTACAATGGCATTAGGATGAAATGCATCCATAATTGTAATTCGATATGGGTTGAAGTGGAAAATAAAATAGTGTTGTTTTTATCGAAAACATAGACTGAAACATTAGTCAAACACAATGTTCAATCTCATGGTCAATTGCGGAACACCATAACTTCTCGATTAGTGCGGAGTCCGTTGTTCAATCACAGCCGAATAATATGAAGGAAGATGAATGGCCATTACCAGAAGCAGGAAGCATTGATTAGTCAGTCTATGTGTTCGTATCGGTCTAATCTTGATTAATTCAACCGTAAATGGTGATATGGCGATAATACGTCTTGGCTCGGGTTGGGTGGGAGTGATCAAGCGTGGCTTTAGATATCCAGAGGGCTGTTTGATGACGACACAAGATATATCAATTTTATCCCCTCAGATTTAATGATTTGAATAACTTAAAACCTGAATAAAGGGAGGAACTGTTCGATGAACTTTCACATTCTCATATCAATTTGCATCAACGAGTGACAATACAAGCCTAACGTTAAAGCTATCGTTAGCCAGTTTGCAACAATTAATTTGTGGCATGCTCAAAGTAAATTCTGAATTCGTTGTTGCAAATGGGCATAGGATAGCCTAATGGCCGTATGCACTGTTTCGTCAAAGAAATTCTTAAATCACGTTTACGCATAAAATATTTATGCAATTAATATAGGGAACAGTTCAATCAGACCACAAAAAAAGTCTTTTTGTGAGGGAAGCAGGGTGGAGCACGAAAAATTCGTATGATTTTTCAGTTTTTCTTTGAAATCTCAAAAATTATGCAATTTAGGGAAAATAGCGTTCTGTATAAAGAAATCAACATTGAATTGCGTGAACGAATAAAGTGAATTAATTCGCCGTATTTTTCAGATTATTTTGAGAAAAATGCTATTATCAATCAGGATAATAGAGCACATTTTTCTCAGAGGATTTCGGGGTTGAGGGCATCTAAATATTTTACCGATATTCTTGAAACACTGACAAGAAATTTGTAAGAACAAACGATTTATTGGAAATTATGAGAACATTTTCAACAGCCGTTTGTCAGGTGGTGTCCAAATCTTTCGAAAACTTTCAAAACATTATATAAGAGCCAAGCACCAATTCGACTTCGTTTTGAAATATTTGGAAAATATTTTTGCTCGCATTCAAGCAGTGTTGCGTTTGTTCAATACCTGTGGATGGTTGACTGCTTTTGTTATGAAAAGTATATGTTAATCTAGACACTCAAAATCGAGTAATTACGTATTTTTTTTCTGTAGGATGAAGTTCTCTTCATTACTAAATGTTGTTTGACCCATATTCCACAATTGTTTTAGATTTTCAATATTTTGCTTCAGTTGAGACAAATGATAGAATTCGCGTGAATATAAAAATTCTGATATGGCCCTGGAATGCTTAATTTCATAAGATCATTACTTTCCTGTCCGAGAATAGAACGGAGAGCTTATCGTTTCGAATTATTTCGTTTTGAAAAAATTTGTTTTGCTTCACTCTGTTTGTTATTCATCGATAATCAGTCGTCCTGAATATACACTTATACAGTTTTCATCTCAAAAAAATCTTATCTTTAACATCTTTTGAAAAAAGTGCTTGGCGCCCAGACTTGAAAAATCGAATTCGCGTGTCTTTTGTAAAAAATCGGTGCTTAGTTCTCAAGAGCACTTTTGTCTCTTTGCCGCAAGGGGAAGCTCACGAACTGATAATGGGTTTATACAGGGTGTCCCAAAACTAGTGAATCAAACGTCACACCACGATAGAGTAGACCAAATATTATCGAATGACACCAACATTAGTTCAACGAAAATGTACCGTTTCCAAAATAATCAGAATTTTATTAAAATACCTAAAGTTGCCGATTTTCGAACTATTTTTCTGAATCACAGGGCCAGTTTGTGAAAAGGGATTTTAAATTATATTGAACCAAGATTATTGTTTTATCTCCCGTAATTGAAATTATTTTAAGTAGTTAATCGATAACCTAAGTAAATGTAAATTAAAACATGATTTTCTACATGATTTTCATTACTCAGAATAAACCCCCTCTATAGGGGTAATAATATGGGAGAAAAACGCTATCCGTAATCACAAATTGGCCTTGTCATTGAAAAAATAGTTCGAAAATCGGCAACTTCAGATTAGGTTTTTTCAGAAACGGTATATTTTCGCTCAACTAATGTTGGTGTCATTCGATAGTATTTGGTCTACTCTATCGTGGTGTGACGTTTGATTCACTAGTTTTGGGACACCCTGTACAGAGGTACTAAGAACTAAGACTCGAGAAACGGGCCCGTTTGCTTGGCAAATGACTTTCACGTGATCGCAATCTGCCTATTACATTTTGGTTCCTTTTTTTAGGTTTAATGGCCGGTTTCATAGTTAACCCTAGATTTCCTTCAACGTCTAGTTTCATAATCAACTTTGAATTCACTCTCGTCCAGTTGCAGGAACGCCCATTACGATTTAATGCTCCTTAAATTGCAATGCTGCATTTACCCCTTCAAAAATGACAGTTTTGAGCTTTAATGGGGCATTTAATCCTGATTGACTTTCCTGCAAGTGCGCCTATAACGAAAAAGCTTTCTTTAGCGTAATTTTCAGTATAGGGTCAAGGGAAGCTTCAAACTTTTCCTTTCTGTTTTCGTAGTGGGGTTGTTGATTTTATGTTGCTAATCTTTACTAGCGTTTTAAAATGAAATATTATGCTAGCGGAACCGCGGGTTCAAGCTAGTCATAGATATGTTAATTATTGACTAAAACTTGTATCAAGGATATTTTTATATACACCATTGTATATTCTGAAATAATCTACCATTCGGGTATATTTTTAATAATTCGATAAAACTCTGTTTGTTAAGATGCCGCCCTGGAGGCAAATTTGTAACAATAATTTGGTAGGCCTATTGTTTTTTTCACTAGACAGCACTCCCAGAGGGACTCCCCTTCGTTTAAATAGGGAAAAAATCATTTTGCAGGCGTAGAATCGGGCTATGAAGTAACCGTGAACTCAACCTTCACCTTCGTTTCCCTTATCTTGGGTATTTGCAACGAAATTATGTACCCTCTACCAGAATCCACAATATCAGTATGCCCCCGACCAAAATCGCGTTGATTCACGATTCCTGATTATCGCAGCCAGGCGAATTCACCCCCGAAATTTTTGTTACAACGACTCGTTAAATTAACGTCGTGAGCCGAGAAAATCTTGCTCGCCTCGGCGTTTAGTGTTAAATATTTAGGTTTTTATAACGCGACAATAGCCTGTGGTGAGCTTTTCGTGCATGAAATTATGACGCGCGAGGTTCGTGTCTAGGGGCAATTTCGAATCTGAAAAATTCAGGAAATAATCGGCATAGATTTTAATCGTGGGGCGTGAGCTGGACGAGGCGAATTTCGAGATTGCGGGGGAGAAGGCTGGTTTGTTTAATGCGATCTAGTTATGGGCGAGAATTTTACAAAATTATGTCCCGAATGATCAGAAATCATAATAGAGTATTCATAAACAGAGTTACACCTCCACTTGTGCATTTATTTAATTTTAATTATTGGATGATGGTTGAAAAAATATTCTCTGGGACAATATGATATAACACATTTACAATGTGAGGCGACGTGTGTTTTCGTAAACTTTAGGTCTGAATTGAACATGGCAAATTCGCCAATTATATATCCTGTAGTTTTTCATAGCACAATTAGCGCCTCAAACGCTCAGATACCTGGTACCCTGTAGAGTAGTATCTCTACCAACAATTAGACCTGTACATAGGGGGAATTGTCTAGGACAGCCAGTCAGAATAGTAAAAAAAAACAATCATTATACATACTCGAGCGTGTCAGATTAAGATATATGTGGTGCATCTAGTTTGGAAAATCATAATTTTTCGCAATTTTTCGCTCATTGCGCAAAAGAACGCTGTATACTGGTCACTGATTTCTTGCGGATTTTGGAGCTGATTTGCTGAGAATCAAACAGCATGGAGTATGGAATTCTAATACAGTTCCATAATTAATAAACAGAAGATTGCGACAAACATCCTAGGAAAAAATTACATGGAGAATACGCTAATTAATACTACACAGACAACTATGTTGTCAGCTGGGGTCACTATCACTAACTGCGAAAACTATGTTTTTAATATTTATAAATAATTGTCCCATTGAAGTTACCTAATTAAAGAATTTATTGATCCTCATAATATTTAGTACATCAAATTTAATGACATATATGTAGGTACAGAAGTATATAGTTCAACTAGTCTCGTACTACTTATTTCGTAAGCATAGAGTGGGAGAGATAAGAGAGGAAAATCAGCTGATTTAGAGGTTCGGGAATTCTCGGTTTCTTCGAAAACCGCCGCACGTCCGTGTCCGCGAAAAATGCAAAACGAAAGACGAATAACCGGACAATAGGCGCGAACTACTCTCGACTCGGAAAACACATAGAAAATACAAGTAAAAAGCTTCAGAAATTCGAGATATTTCAACACGAATGTAAACGCATCCAGCTTCACCCGGGGCCTGTTGCCGTTTCTTATCACTCGAGTCGAGAAGGTCCATTTTCGCACAACAGCCAAGGGAGATCAGCACATCAGCTGACATTAACGTAACCTATGTACCTAACTTCAGTCTTCAGCTGACCCAGATTTGTACTTTTATATTTCAGTTAGACCTAAAACTGCAATAATATCAACTTCGAGTCTTTCTTATTTTCACTGCCCAAAAATTTTTCTCCATGCCATTATGTGCAGTAAGTTCAAAATGAGGATCTTTCAAAATTACTACATTGAGAGGTTATGTTCAGTTTCTCAAACAATTGAATTGACTTAGTTCAGTCCTTTAATGATTCTGTATTCTTCACAATTAATGGCGAAATTTACTTTTCATCAACACTTGCGAAATATTTTACTTTTCGTAACTGATTGCGAAGAGTAAAACGCCAATGAATTTCAAAAAGTGCCACTTTATATGTCAAAATTAGAAAGAAAGTTTTTCCAATGACTAAAAAGGGTGGAAAACCACACCCCTAAAACTTATTTCACAAGAAACTTTTTACTAAATCAAATTATATTATTGAAAAATTGATGTTTGATAACTTGATTGATTTTGAACAAATAAGGTATCTTGTAATTTTTTGCTAAAAGTATGGTTTTCGAGAAAGAATAATTTATCGAAAGGTACGTAGTGTGAGTCGTATATACCTACTGGAATTATCTTCGAACTCTGTCATAGTAGGCAGATAATATCATGCTGATTTTTTTGGGAACACCAACAAAGTTTTTGAATTCCTTATTATTTTTCTAAAATTTTTGCTCGGTTTCATTTCTGTCAGATTTCTGCTTTCTAAGACAAAATTTAAAATCGCTTTTCAGGTGCCATCTTTGAAAAGCAGGGACTGCTCCAAAAAGAAACATAAGAAATACCAACACTGTTTTTTGATAAAGAATCACCCCCTAAATTTTTTCGCAACTATTCATTTCATTATATTTCTCGTTTATATGAACAGAAAAATTTCTGATTTTATTCTATATGTTATAAAAATAACAATTTCAAGAATAAATTATTATATTATGTCAATGCCTCTTCTGTATGCATACACATAATATTCTGATAGTTAGCATAAAATTATGCGAACGGAAATGATGTCATCATTTATGAATACTCAGTTGCACCTTATTTCAACCGAAGACAAAACATATTTAACCTCTCAACAGATGATAAAGATGATTTATAATGCACACCGAATAGTTCAATTCAGGATCATCTTTTGATTCTATACCATTTCCAGTTGTAATTCAGAAATGGTCAATTGAAATTCAGATTAGTCAAGTTTATTTCAGAACTTGTCAATTGTATTTCAGATTAGTCAATATGATTTCAGAAATGGTCATTTGAAATTCAGTTTAGTCACTTTTATTTCCGAAAACATCAAATGTAATTCAGATTAGTCAATTTTATTTCAGAAGCCAGCAATTGTAAATCAGAATCAATCATTTGTATTTCAGAAACCGTCATGAGTAATTCAGAAAGTAAGAAACAGTACGAATATTATTCAAGGTTATTATGTCACATGAATCTCACACATTATTTATGTACCTAATACGCATTTTCATGATATCAGAATACAACTTGTACAGGGTGGGCAAAATTGATGATACCTGAACTACAACTTTTTAACCCAACGAGATAGAGGAAAATGAATGTACCATTCATGTCGTCTTTTTTTGAGAAACTAATAGTGCCATCCACTGCATTCCTCTATCTTCTTTTGTTCTTGAGTTATAAATCAAAATTTAAATTTGGGCGATTTCCACTTTGGTCATTATCTCCGTTTCTGTTTGTGCTAGGATGTTGAAATGAAGACATTATACAGACACTTTTTTGATAGCAATCCAGTGGCGTGCTATGATTTTTTCCTACAGGTTTATTTGCTGAGCTATGACATGAAGTTTTGTTTTTTCTTATGAAAACAGTAGTTTAAAATGACTCAAAAAAAATCGACATTTTTTTAACGTTTCAGAAATATATCATACATCGCACTCAGTCTTTCTAAGTCATTTTAAACTACTGTTTTCATACGAAAAAATACATCATTATGTTATAGCTCAGCAAATATACCTGTTAGAAAAAAGCATAGTACGCCACTGGATTGCTATCGAAAAAATGTTTTCATTTCAACATCCTAGCTCAAACAGAAACGGAGATAATGACCAAAGTTGAAATTTGAATTTTGGCTTATAACTCGAAAACAAAAGAAGATAGAGGAATGCAGTTGATGACATTATTAGTTTCTCGAAAAAAGACGACCGTAATGTGCCAGGCATTTTCCTCTATCTCGTTGGGTTGAAAAAGTTGTAAATCAGGTATCACCAATTTTGCTCATCCTGTACATACATAAAATGATTTATTTGGTTAATTCAGTTGTACTCTACTATATAAACGTATAGGTATCCTAGGTATACACACTGTGTTACTTGTCTCCAGGATTTATTTGATAGCTCAGTAGGTAGGGTAGAGGCGGGCAGATTCGGACACGGGGTACATCCGGACATTTCATGTTTCCCGCCTCCCGGTTGCTCTAGATATCTGTAATTACACAATTCGGCAGCAGTGGTAGCGTGAACGCAGTGTACTAAACGACGCGTTTCCAAACGACGGATTTTCTCAAGAATTTGGTTTTTGTTTTCAAGTGCCATCAAAAGTAAGTATTTTACACGTCATTTCTAAGGAGCTCGACTTTTAAGGAGTATCATATTTAACTTTTTAAGAGATGCACGTGACAAAGTAATCATTTATGCGCTACATAGTCTTTATTTTAACAGGCAGAAGCATTGGAAAGTAACGGTTATGTTGAAGATAAAGTGATCTTTACTGAGGAGGCAGATTCGGACACTTTGGTCGGGGCACATTCGGACTGTCCGGAACTGCCCCAAGTATAATAAGAATGGTCACAATGGAGACAATGAGATCTGCTTTTAAAGATGTTTTGTCCGAATAGAAGACTATTCTGGAGCATTTGTGACAGACCGACAAATGACTGATCACCAAGAAAAATAAGCAACTGTTAAGGATTCCACAAAACATGATGGTTCAGCATCTGAAACAACTCAGCCCCCTACATCTAGAGAGACAAAGCATTCACCAGTCAATAATGGCGATTATAGAGTCGAAGAAGAGGCCAATACTGCTTCTGTCGGACGGCGATTGTACAATCGCTTTTAAAAGAAATTGTCGATGCTGCCACCAAGACTTTTATCAACATAATTTTCGTGGAAATTGTAAAACCTTCAGACATTAGGCCATTCCCAAATGCAGGTGAAAGGAAAGCCAATAGAAAGTCTCGACTTGGCAAATCAAGGATATACACGACATCATCTGAAAAGAAGAGAGTCGAAGAATTAGAACAGGCTAGGCGAACGAGGGCAAACACAGGAGGAGTCAAGAGAAAACTGCCACTGGATCCAAAAAGTTTGTAAAGGGTTCAATCGAGAATAAGAAAAAAATCGAAGTCACGTAGCCTGTCCAAACGTTTGACTGACAGCTCATCTTCTGATTCAGATGGAGTAGAAATGAAAACTTTGACTTGAAAAAATAAATTCACCATAAGTTCTTCTGATACAGACATTGATGTAACATCAGATCACGACGACTTTGACAAGCTCATAGGTAATTGCACAAACTGTATTTTTTTATATTATAAGTAATTTTCTGTTATTGTAGCAGATGATGACCAAATATTCCTCGAAGATTGTGATAGAATTGTCGGACGAGTATGGAGAATATGTTTTACGGCATTCCAAAGGCTATTTCAAGTTTCCCCCTGCAGAAGAAATTTCTGCCATTTCTCGAGCTGACATTGAGTCAAAATTACCTAAACCTACAGCCACTGCGGCGACATCCCGAATGGCGAGTTTTTTGAAGTTCAATATTAACTTCTATGGTTTGAATTTGAAATAATATTACATAATGTACTGTTTTATTATGTTATGTGTTATGTTGTATAATTTATATTAAAGGTGCGACATCGGAATCAATTTTAGGATGAAGTGTCAGTCATATTACTTATTCTCCTTTCCATTTGGATCCCCCATAAGTACAATACGAGTCCCAAGAGATAAACAGTTCATTTTGATGTCTTTGGGTAAATTATTGTAACCGTCACTTTCATTATCCGATTGAAACGCTATTCAAATGCTAGTATTTCTATTTATTTCATACTATATATTTGAACGTTCGAAATTACCCCAGGCATGTCCGCACCTGCCCCCATATGGGGTACATTCGGACAAATGACAATTTATTTTCGTTCGTATTTTTCAATGAGAATTCAGTTATGATCAACCAACATACCTTCACAGGCAGTCCACAAGATGTCACTCCATGTACTGACATACTTGTTCTTCCTAACACTCCACAACTTTTGATTGTACAGCCGATTAGCCAAAAGTGTCCGAACCTGCCCCCCTCTACCCTACAGGGTGATTGATTATAAATGACTGTCCTTTCCCTTTGACTCTTTTGTGCTACGTTGAATAAAAAAAGTATCATACGTGACACAATGAATTTTTGAAAAAACTTCTCATATATATTAAGGGTGTTGCAGAACCTTGGCGTGATCCTACTTCCTTATTTTTTATCTAAGTACTTAATCTTTCTATTCTCCTCAAAATTCTGAATCTTTTTCATCATTGAACTTGAAACATATTGTACAATTTTCACAAAACGAAGTCTTTACTTAACAGTTGCAAGATATGGGAAACCAGTTAGGAGATTTAGTCATCGTTTGTGATAATGCTCCTTGCCATTCGAGGATGGAAACAATTATCAACCCTAGTGGAGCATTATTGCTACGACTGAGCCCATACTTTCCAATGCTAAAACCGATCGAAATCGTTTGGTCGAAGACTAAATGCTATGTAAAAACAAATCTCCCCAAATTCCTAACTTTGTGCCTCCAAGAGCTCTCGAACAAAGCATATCTGAAGAATGTTATTGACCATCAGGCGAAGGACACAATCTTTGGGGGTGATTGTACTAGAGCAGAGCAGCATACCACCTCCGTCCATGCAGCTGCTATTGTCATGGACGACATGCCTGTAGGCGTTTGAATTGTTGCATTTTCTTGTTTACATACCTACATATTGTTCAGTGTTGTTTAAAATAATAAATGTTCATAAATTCAATTAATTTTTTTCTGAATTACAATTGATATCTTCTGAAATACAATTAACGGTTTCTGAAATAAATGTTACTAAACTGAATTTCAAATGACCAATTCTGAAATTGAATTGGTTAATCTGAATTGCACTTGAGGATTCCTGAAATGAACTTGACTAATCTGAAATACAATTGATGTTTTCTGAATTTCAATTGATTATTTCTGAATTACAACTGAAAATGGTGTACTTAATAAAATCTCCATTGATGTTGAATAAGATACGTAGGTTACGATATATAAAATGAAAGATTTTTTTCTCTGTAACCGAACAGTCGTATTCATTAATCTCGATTAGTTCACCCAACAATGGAATGAATTTCCAGTTTCCAGCGTTATATGGAGCCTGAATTACCAAGCATCACCGCAAGTGGCTCCCCCTTGACTGTACCCGAGCCACACAGAATAATATTAGCGAAACATATTGTTCCGCAATATCAACCATAACCAATATGCGATGCAAACTGATCGAAATCTGCCGTACATACAGGCAAATTAGAATTACACGGATCAATGTTGGTTATTTGATGAGATCGATTAAAACAGTTTGGAAATTCAAGCGATCCAAAGCGTACAATGTTGAATGAAATTCCAATTACTGTTGACCGAATTGGAGTGAGCACCAACAAGGACTTTTCGCTTGTAGGTATCGAATATTGAATGTGGGAAATGATTTCTATTTTTGTAATTGAAATGGCAGGATCGATGCTTCATTCGGATAGTGCAACTGATGCAGGAAATAATTTATGTGCTCAAGATGACAACTACATATGTGTGCCTTACTTCCTATGATATGGGCCGACTTACACATCCTTCGAAAAGTATTTTCAGTCGTGTCCCAATTGTAACCGTTTGTTTGTAAACTATAAAATTATCTGCCGAAATGATTCTCGAATATCATTAACACATTAGTTTCAATTATATTCACTAGGTGTCAATCTATTCTGACCTCCACGATATTGTCTTCCTTGAACTCGATCATGGCTCCGTTGACAAAGTCGATGATATCTGATAATTGACTAAAACTACTGTTTTTCGTTCGATGCTAGTATATATTTGGATTATTCCAAGATTCGGTTATTTGATCATCCCAAGATACTACGATTGAAATATTCGAAATTTCAATTAATATAGATGTTCATTCGACTAGAACAGTAGATGCGTTTTCGATTAGTTTTAGAAGACTAGTAAACCCGTAGATCTACCTTTATTGTTAGATTCTAGTTTTCGGACTGATTTGCCTCAGACGTGGCTAGGGCCTGCGGCCCCCGCGGTTCGCCCTTAATATACCGGGTGAATCTTTGACTCGTACAAATATGTCAACAGTAGATCCTTAAGGTCGAAAGAAACACTTTTTTCCTTGACCATTTTTTCCGATTCGTCCCTGAAAAAAATATATAGCCATTTTAAGTTTTGATAATGAGCTCCCAATAAACACAGATACGTGGAAGTAACGTTGAGTTCTTCAAGTAACGCTACGTTAGAAACCGGCAAAATGTCGTTAGGAAATACGTTTCGTTCTAGTGGTACAGTAACGTAGCGGACAATCTTTTTGGAATGGAAATTCTACGAGAATATAACGTTGCCATTCGATTGAAATAAAGTTGCAACAATACGAAATTCAAATGTTGATTCTAATATTAATAATTATTTTTTTTCTGCCCAGCATCCACTAGTCTTGTAGTAGTTACCATTAGCCAACATTATATCTTTTCCCACAATAGGTTCATCGAGACAACCGCAAACATCCATCACCGCCGGGATTCGAACCTGCTACCTCTGGCGTCCTACCCTACATCGCTGCCAACGAGACCACTGCACCCTATAGTTATTATTGTAGTAGTAGTGAATATTCCATTAGCTTAAGGCTACAAAGTTCATAACATTATATTTACAATATATCTACATCAACAGTCATCCGCTCAATACATATTCTTTATTACCATTACCAGAGTCTTGAATTGATTCAAATTATAAGCAGATCTCATAACTAATGGTAACTGGTAGAACATACTCAATCCATTATAAAAAAGTGATCGCTATTGCTCTTACAATGCCAAATACAGGACACTCATTTTTTTTCGATATATACTACTTGGCAAGACAAGGAAACGTTCTGAAATAGTGGCTACAAGAAGGGGATGTTCGTTGCTTTTAATAGAATATACTTTGAGAAAACACCACATATCCACGTTTCATATTCGTGAGTGCAGTAACGAGTTGTTGAATGATTTCGTAGAAAACGTTGATGTAATGTTATTTATTTCCTATTGAATATACGTTGAGGAAGTATGCTAAAGAAACGCTACATATTGGTGACTACAGTAACGAGTTGTTGAATGATTTCGTATACAACGTTGATGTAATGTTATTTATTTCCTATTGAATATACGTTGAGGAAGTACGCTAAAGAAACGTTACATATTGGTGACTACAGTAACGAGTTTTTGAATGATTTCGCATACAACGTTGATGTAATGTTATTTATTTCCTATTGAACATACGTTGAGGAAGTACGCTAAAGAAACGTTACATATTGGTGACTACAGTAACGAGTTGTTGAATGGTATCGTATTCAACGTTAATTCAATGTTTTTCACTTCCTATTGAATACACGTTTCATGTTAGTGGATTCAGTAACCAGCTTGATCATAAACGTTGATTATATGTGAAATCAACCTATGGTGGAATTTAGGTTTCGAAATAACGTTACAAAATTCAACGAGTAACCTTGAATCAACGCCCCCCACCACATATAAACGTATAATACACGTGTGTGTGTGTTTATTGGGCTGTGTCACCCCTGGAAAAACAAAATTACTTTCAGAATAGTCAGCTAAATCTGTGACACTACACATCTGTGAATTTTTTAAACAGAGTTGTATTCAGCCAAATTACCCAATTTTTAACATTTCACGGATTGTGAAAACGGCGCAATATACGAGAAAATATATATTTCATTTTACAAAACGTTCAAATATACATTAGATAGCGTCCAGCGTCCAACTTAGTTTCGAATGTTGGGTTCTTTGAATTTTTGGTTATTTATGGTACGTAATGGTCAAAATGAGAAAACTGGAAGACGTTAGATGATATCTTGTGTTGAAAAAAGATTCAACAATTGAATGAAAAACTATTTTCCAAAATTGGTTTCATTCGGTAGAACCGGTCGTGAGAAAACGAACAGCCGGTATATTTTAAACCCGCTTCGGAAAAAATGGTAAGAGAAAAAAGTGTTTATTTTGACCTCAGAAATCTACTGTTAAAATATGTGTACGAGTCAAAGACTCACCCTATATAGATCGATAGTTAGGACGTTCATAAGATTTGTATGCGATTCAGATGTGTTTTTGAAGACGATGATCCCAATAAGACAAATCGGCCCTAACATATCGAGCATATACCGGGTGACGCAGGTTTACTATCGCACCCATATAACTTGTGTGATTCGATGAAAAATTTTTCCTATAAAGTAAGTATATATTTCCGAAAATCCCACATCGAATTGTATGAAAATACTCAACTCTTTTCTTCATGGATCATATATTTGTCGACAAAATACGTTTAACCATATCGTATTTACTCAGAATTATTGAATTTTGATAATCTCTCATTGCTTTATTGGCATTCAATTCCCTTTATAATCTTTAAATTATTTTGACAAGAGTTTTGTTAATTGAACAAACATGCTTTTGCGTGCGAAAATGAATGATGAGGAAAATTCATGAGGAATTATAGACATTTTCGACTTGCATTGAAAAATGCTATTTCTTCATATATAATGAAAAAAAAGTACTATCATTCATTAATTTTCCTCATTATTCATTCAAACAAGCCATAGCAGGATTATTCATTTTAAAAAAGTAATTCGTGCATACACGTATTCTGAAACATTTTCTATTATAATAATTTTTTTCCTTTTTAATTTATTTAATACGTACACCACTAAACAGCAGAAGCCAATTAGACAATGGGAATATTCTTGCTGTTTAGACCAGTTTTCATTATCCTTTTTCATCTGGCTCTGATTGTTCCCTCTAGCCTGTTTGATCCCTAGATCTTGTACGTATCTCCCTCCTTCAATGCTCCGTTTTCTGCACCTTCCTTGAGTTTGAATGTACTGTCTTCTATTTTCTTCGAGTCACATTGAGAAGACAACATTCAGTATTCCGTAGTATTCAATCTTTGAGACAAGGGATTCAGACCCATGCAGAAACATAATAGGCTCGCTCAGCCCACTATTGAAAATTCCTACTTTTATTTGTATAGGTCCAGTTGTGGTAGGTCCCACTTACTATTATTATTCCATTATTGAACTAGAAATGAAGTACTAAGATGATATTATATAACCACAGAGTGAGCAATAAGTAACGCAGACCATTCATTTCTTCGGTACCTGTTTGATATTTGAAAATTGCTAGGAGAGTTTCCGTTTTGTATTACGCAACTTTTCATTTACAATTGAAGGGTTTGTCATGCATCCTCTACGAGTGGTGTACGTTTTTCCGAAAGGCAACCCCACTACTTTAGTCCCTGAGGATGATTTGGACATTTTTCATCACAAGGGTGTGATGGATGAACACGTCAAATTCGAATATTTACTTTTTTGTGTAAAAAAAAATAAACGAATTGATTTTTGTCAGCCATACAAACCTTGTTTGAGTACCTATCAGGAAACTTATTATAAAACAGTAATTTTTGAGTTGATCCCTTATATCTTCTTATCTATACTGCATTCACATTTATTTTAGCAGTCGGTTGGCCATGAAATAATTTTCTCAGGTTTTTGTAACTAGAACGGAGTAAGGTTGGCACTCATGAAATGTCGTTAATGTCATAACGCCGTTGCCACAACTTGTATCAATTAATATTACGATTGAAAAAAGAGACAGGGTTTCAGAAATTGCTATTTAGAATTCAGGTCCCCTCATTCAAATAGTTATACCCTGATATTCTAAAATCCACAATACGTCAGACGGTAGCGAACATATTCAATGTAAGAGAACGGAGAATTTATATAATGTTTCATCTGGATCAAAACGACTTATATTTCAGCTGAATATTTCCACAATCAGAAAGATTGTGAATGAAAAGGATGACAAAGAATTTTCTTCTATTGGGAGACCAAAAAAGTGGTGGCATTTGAGAATTTTATGTTTGAGTGAATTAATAGGAAAAGTTACAGGATTTTCGATGAATGTCATCATAGAATAAGTTCCCGAAAATTGATTTTTCTATTTTTTATTTGACTTGTCCTATATGTTGTAAATGTCTTAAGGTACCAATAAATACCTAATTATTATCATTATATCAATGCATTGAGATGAACAGCCACAAATAAACGCCAGTTGTCTTGCTAATTGTTTATTCATGTGAAATTTGTTTTCAAAGGTAAAGTTCATCTTGATTGAAACTTCCTTTAATTCCTTTTACCTATATTGATAAAGATGATTTTTGTTGGAGAATTTAACATTATTGTAATTATCTGTTAATTCCTTCGAGAGATACCCATTCCCAACCACTGCAACATATACATTTCATCTTCGGGTTAATATTTTTGAAATCTACAACTGATATAACGTATTCAAACTTTAGCCAAAGAAGGTAACGAACATTAACTCTCTCAAGCTAGTGCATATTATGATATTATACTGATCTCTTTTATTTTCCATGCAAATAACTGGATTTGGTATGCCTTCAATCAGTTTGTATAAACTTCAATTATGTTCGTCACATATTTTCCGAAGAGATTCGACATTGTGATGAAATACGTAATAACAGAAACTTTTACGTAGAACGGGCAACATAGCGTTGATTTAAAACCCAAAAATGTTTTGACAAGCTTCATAACCCCACATTTTCGTACTATACAGAGTGAAATGTGTCAAATTTCCATGGCCAACCGACTGCTAAAATAAAAGTGAATGGAGTATATGTTTGAAACCCTATTCTGGGGCTTATTTCACGTTTGTTTAATGACTTTAAATGACTCGACCAATCCCTAGGCGCTATGTATCCCCGTTTCAAAACCTTATTTAAGAAATGTTTGAATAATTTATGTTGACCTATGCCCGTTTGCACCTCATCTCATTAAACAAAAATTCAACCTTTAATCACGTTTATTTCATTAGAATTTCTATGAAATGAAGATGGTTTAACAATTTGATCTTTGTTAATGAAAATCTGCATACGGTCATTAGAAGTAAAATATATTAATTTCGCCACCAATTAACCCCACTTATATTGAATATAATGAATCAACAATTTCATGAAATTGTTGATTTTTTATATTCAATATGTTATGTAGGGTTAATTGGTGGCGATATCATATATTTTACTTCTGTTTGATTCGAATGTATTGGCTGTCGAGTCGGCTCGACAGCCGAATAAAGTATCATTGCATGTTTCCTCAGATCAGGGGACTCCTAATTTGAGTAGTATTCAAAAGAATTATTTTCAAAATTTTCAAATTTAATATAACGAGCCTTGAAAAAGGAACAAACCGTTCCGAAACGTCGGCGATGTTATAAGTACAACTTTGACAATAAACTATTGTCCAATTCCCTGTGAATTTTATTAATATAATTCAATAATTGTTGAAGCCAGTATATGAAGGTATCTTCTCTAATCAAAAATTTGTGACATATAACCAATATTTTCCAATTGCATTACGAAACCGTTCGACACATTGAAAAAACTCCTAAATGTATAGATTGATAGCGTAATTCGACAAGAACTTATGAAGTGGTTCGAAGGCATCACAACATGATCTTATTACATGACCTCAGCCCCGAAAAAACACTGATGAAGTAAATTTTATGAGACTTTTCTCGCGAGGATTTATTGCCTCAAGTAAACAACATGTTGGGACGCAATATCAATCAGGGGTAAGGTCGAAGGAAAGCAGCAGGGAAAAGAAAATTATTGGGTTTCACGGCCATGCTTTAAATTGAAACTCAATTCCGACAACGGGTCAAGGTTGTCAGATGTTCTAATTTCCCGGAAAATCGGAAATGAGGGGAAAAGTTTTCTTCCCGAAATTGAAAAAATTCAGCCTACCATTTTGATTTCTTCTTAGTGATAACATATGCAAAAAATTGTGTTACTTACACTTGTGTCGTGTACTAACGTATGCACTCGAAATTTTCACGAAAATCTCTTGTTTTTTTGTCGAAAATTATCTAGGTCAAATTGAATTTACATTATATAAATAAAGAAGGTGTGAAACAAGATAAATTATGGAGGAACGACGTCTTTTGGGAGGTCGGAATGAACGATTATGTAGAGAAATTCAGGGATATAGATCTATAATTATTCACTTTTTCTTTCAGAAGGCGTATAGTATCTGGCAGTCTTTATTTATATCACATTCATGCTAGTTTTTGGTCTCATTATCATCGGACAGGAAGATTTTTGCAGAAGTCTATCCCATATTTGGTTAAATATTTACCAATAATGAAGAAACTACATACTCAATTATCTGAAATTCAAATTAAGTTCGTTTATTAAAAGAAAATGAATATCTCAGATATTGTATCACTAATGTGATAATTTGATTGTCAATAAAATTTATGAAAGCAACTGTTATTCTTTCCGAAAACAAATAACAATTTCATTCCTTAAGGGGAAGTAATAGGTACCTCAAGAATCTCCATTTAAAAATGGCATTCACTGGTTCTTAATTTACGCTTTAAATTTTGTACGTAAAGCCCTGATTTTTTTTAAATTGAAATTAAAGGACGTCTTGATATCACCCCGTCTCTTTTTTCCAATTTAATTTTTCATGAGAAAAAATAGTTGAACTTTAGTGTCTATAAAACTTGTTTTCTGAATCATTTTTCAACATATTTCGATAAAAATAGCGGCGGGGTGACAACGATTCAATTCTTCATATATTGCAAGAAATTTCATAGTGATATATACCAAAATTACGCTGAAATTCAGGAATAACTGAAATCAATATTCCTTATATTATTTCTCGCGTGGTGATTTCTATTTTTTCAACTGTATCAGTTCGTAATTCAGGCTTTTGCTCAAAGACGTGGCACATTTCCGTATTTGGGGTAGCATCTCCATAGCAACCAATGACGATCGTCTTGATCTCGAATCGTATGTACTATACTTCATTCACTTTTATTTTAGCAGTCGGTTGGCCATGGAAATTTGACACATTTCACTCTGTATAGTACGAAAATGTGGGGTTATGAAGCTTTTCAAAACATTTTTGGGTTTTAAATCAACGCTATGTTGCCCGTTCTACATAAAAGTTTCTGTTATTACGTACTTTATCACAATGTCGAATCTCTTCGGAAAATATGTGACGAACATAATTGAAGTTTATACAAACTGATTGAAGGCATACCAAATCCAGTTATTTGTATGGAGAATGAGAATACAAGAGATCAGTATAATATCATAATATGCACTAGCTTGAGGAGAGTTAATGTTCGTTATCTTCTTTGTCTTACATCATTTGTAGATTTCAAAAATATTAACCCGAAGATGAAATGCATATGATGCAGTGGTTGGGAATGGGTATCTCCCGAAGGAATTAACAGATAATTACGAGAAGGTTAAATTCTTCAACAAAAATCATCTTGCATCAATATAAGTAAAAGGAATTGAAGGAAGTTTCAAGTTAAGATGAACTTTACCTTTGAACAAAAATTTCACATGAATAAACAAGTAACAGGGCAACTTGCGCGTATTTGTGGCTTTTCATCTTAATACATTGATGTAATAATAATAATTAGGTGTTTATTAGTACCTTAAGACATTTACATTGTATAGGACAAGTCAAATGAAAAATAGAAAAATCCATTTTAGGGAACTTATTCTTCGATGACATTTATCGAAAATCCTGTAGTAAACTTTTCGCATTAATTCACTCAAACATAAAATTCTCAAATGCCACCACTTTTTTGGGTCTCCCAATAGAAGGAAATTCTTTGTCATCCTCTTCATTCACAATCTTTCTGATTGTGAAAATATTCAGCTGAAATATAAGTTGTTTAGATTCAGATGAAACATTATATAAATTCTCTTACATTGAATATGTTCGCTACCGTCTGACGTATTGTGGATTTTAGAATATCAGGGTTATCAGCGCCTATAACTATTTGAATGAGCGGACCTGAATTCTAAATAGCACTTCCTGAAACCCTGTCTCTTTTTTCAATCACTTTCGGCATTTTCGTAATAAAAATTTATATAAGTTGTGGCAACGGCGTTATGACGTTAACGACATTTCATGAGTGCCAACCTAACTTCGTTCTAGTTACAAAAACTTGAGAAAATTATTTCATGGCCAACCGACTGCTAAAATAATTTTGAATGAAGTATACTTCCCCTTAATTCACTTTTAGAGATGAGGCCTTTTTTAAAAGAATATAGAACTGGTCAAAAAAAAAACGTAACACCAGAAATCCCCTATACAAAACTTTCGAAACGACAAAGGACAAAGCAGTGGAAAAAACAATTATCTTGCGATGACTGCCTCGGCTATATGGTTTCGTTTAGGATATCAGTTCGTTCGATTTTTAAGTGGGAATGAAAATGGGAGAAACTAAGGATTGCCGAGTTTATCTAATTATTTAGTAATTCTAACAATTTTATGAAAAGGATCATTTCGATACCAAACCGATACCACCCTGTACTCCTGTGTTCATTTCTTGACATTTGATGCAAACTCCCTCAAATATCCAACATTGAAAGACGGTATAGGTAATATTTCCTGAAACACTCTGTACGTGTCGCTCGAATGATCTGATGAGTGCCTTAGGAATGGAAATATTAGAATAAACGTCCTTGAAAATTTCGAGCCCTTCATGGATATGTTAAGGCGGATAATAAATCCCTCAGCATCAGATGAATACCTTGCTAGTGAAGGATTAATCCAGTTGAAAAACTACGTACGTGATATCCACCAACCCAGCCCCTCGAATTCGTTACAGAGAAGGCTTAATTTGGTTCAACTCTCGAGTCACACGCGGATTTGAATTTTCGGCTGTTTTCCTCATCTATCTACGACCACCTCACAGCCGAAGAGGATCCGAATTATTATCCAGGATTTCAACTGTGAATAATTCATAGAATCAATTCGAGCTGACAGGAGCTGAAATAAATTCGGGAGCGCTGTTCGGCATGCCTTGGCTGAGGTATTCGAACGGATCGATTGACCATTTTAATTTGAGCTATAGGGAGAGGTGGAGACATAAACAGCATAGGCCGAAGGTGTAGAGTAAAATGGAGAGACGGTTGGCGAAGTTAATTTCAGTTTGGAGTTTGCCATGCTAAGTGTTAGATAACACCCCATCAATTACATCAAGAATTGAAACTAGAACGACAGACTAAGCTAACCAACAGAGGTTCATTCAATCACTTGAATGAAGACACAGGTTGTGTCTATTCAAATATTTTCAGAAAATAGTGAAGAGAATAATATTCCACAAATGGTGCATGTAGCATCAACACCAATATCCTAAAAAAGCAATCAAAAACCAGGTTAACTTTAGCGAAGTAATTTTCTTCTATTTTTAAGATAAAATTAATAAATTGAAGAGCGGGAAATACATGTGGATGACTCATCATAAACAAATAAACAGAAGGTCCTTTTTTCACAAACTTTATTTTGTTGGCTGACGACCAGTTTCGAGACCTTTACCTTGTCTCGAAACTTATCAAGTCAAAGCTACAAGGACATAACCGAATTCAGTACAATAACAAATTAAGGTACAGATACTCTCACATATACCGGATGGTTCGAAAGTCTGGAAACGGTACATTTATTTCGCGAATAGGTGAAAAATCGGAATTCTGATAATGGGGTCTTTGGTAATTTCTCCCGAGGAATCGAATGGGTCCATAAAATTTTGGGCCCAAAAAGGACTTATACAAGATATGAAGCCCAAATTTTAAATTCAAACCCATCTTTTTTATGGCAGAATCGGATTCAGCGGAAAATTTTACATCCGAATTGGTTGAACATTTTTCCGTCCATTTTTGGGCCCTTTGCAGCGTTTTTTTGCAACGAACTAACAATTCGTTCAGATGAATACATCGATGGTTATGTTCTCCCTTTGTGAAATCTCTACGAATTATTCGTTTTTATTTTCGACAACATTCATCGTATAAAAGTTTTTTTGAAGTAATATTATTCTGACGCCTGAAGAAGGCCCAATAAAGGGGCCGAAACGTCACCGAAAGAATAATTTGTGTATATTCTTGTTCCTTTGACCGATACAATTGATCTTACTTATATAGCTTGGGAACGATACTTATTATGACTTAACCTATCAATTCTCGTAATATTCGACTCGAATTTTCTCCGTCCAATTCATAGATAATGAAAAAGTCATAATCCAGGTTCAGCACTGAAAAGTTTAATGAGAAAGTTTCGAGTCGAAACAACACCCTGAGTACCAATGTTTTAAAATTTCATCCTCAAATTTGGAAAGAGCAGATGAACATAAATGAAACTGATTTGATATTTCTGCACACAACTTTTTCACTTGTTAGCTTGAGTCAAATCTAGATGTTTGGAAAATGATGCGGCAAAAAAAAAACTTAATTGTTTTACATATTTCACCTTTTTTGTATTCTCCTAATTTGTGGAAAGCGAGAGGACATGTCCGTATTTGGGACAAATTTATCATAGTGAATGACGATTTAAGATCTATATTAACAAAAACTAAACTTTTGAATGAAAAACAAAAATCAAAAAATTGTATTTACAACATTCACTGTATTTGTGGTAAAACTTATACAGGTGAAACGTCTAGACCCTAGACCTCTAAAAATAAGAAGACGCGAACATAAAAATAATATTTAAAATAGAGAAATTTATAGATCACAGATCGCAGATCATGTTTGTTCTAATCATAGACATAGAGACATGGACTGAGCAATGTCAACATTAAATTGGCTTTTTTTATAGAAAGAGAGAAATGATCGTCTCTTTTTTGTTCACATAGAGGTGAGTTGGCCCAATCAAAATTCTAGAAAAAGACAACTGCATGCCCGATTTTCAGTTTCTCTCTGTCACTTTTTTTTATGGTATTTCATGCATAGATAGAAAGGGAAGGCACAGTCCACGTCTATATGTCTATGGTTTTAATACAGGAGACCACATGATGGATTGGAATAACACTAAAATTGTAATGACAGAACCGGATCATTATAAACGAAAGATTAAAGAGTCCACGTGTATTTTGTTGGATCGAAATAATAATTTGGCCAATTGTTCGGTAGGAATAGATCATATTTGGATTAATTTACTGAAGAGGGAAGTGTCATCCGGTAATTTCAAAATTAAATCAATCAACTTTTCTATGCAGTTTCTGTTTCTATGTATTGACAATTGATGTCGAATAAAAGCTACGATTCAGAAGATTTTCGGAAATTGATTTTCGTCTGATAAAGGAGTATGATATAGACTCCAAAAGTCACTATACATAATTATAATTTCAAAGTTTTTTTTTCAGTTCATTGTCAGGTAACCACTTTTTCTACTTGATTTGCTCTTGACAAATAAGTGCAAGAATTTACTCAGGAGCAAATCGTTTATTTCAATTTTTTTATTGATTTTGGGAGTGAAAACCCTAAAAAATCCTTTATCAACCCTGACTGCGTATCTCCTTTTATTTTCGGGTTAATTTTGATTCATCCTGGAGAGTATTTAGATGTTTTATCTTCAGAATTAATGAATGTGACGCGATGTCAATGTATATTCAGACGAAATTTTGGTTATTGTTTATGCTACATTAAAAATTCCAGATCAGTTTTCATCCAATCTACGAAAAATTTTTGCATTCATATTTGCTTCTTGTGGCTAGGGAAAACGGAGTGTACAATACAGCATTAACCGAACGATTTGCAGGAAAACTCCACCCCTTCCACTAAACACGATAGCCCTGGTTCGAATATCAAGGAATCGGGTAATTGTCCATGAAAAAGAGAATAATAGGCCAAAACTAGCGTTGTAACCTTTGTGTTTGGCATCATTCAAAGACGATTGCCGCACGCCTGGAAATGTCAACCTGTAGTCCCTTTAATTACCACAGCACCATTGTACGCCTAGCACAAAAGCGCTGTTTGCTGATGGCTCATTAGGATTTCAGTTCGAGAAATAATATCCTCCATCCACAAGTGCCGGCACATTCCTGCGATCTTATTATTGTGATTCAGCTAGCTCACTAGCAGATGAACAAGATGGACGGCGTGGCTTGAATCCAAGAGAATATATTTATATGATTTGGGTCCACTATTCGCCGTTTGTTTGTTATTATCGGGATGGGAATGATAGAAAAATTATCTAATACTAATTAGAATGAAGCCTAGAATGCAAGACAATCCTCGGAATTATTTTAATGAGTATTGACTACATATGTTATTCATAATTACCGCAAATTCTTGCAATGCTCAAATATTTGAGCATCTCGCGTAGCTAGTAATAATATAACCCAAACAACACACACACATATTTAAAACATTTTATAAACCATAGCTCATAGACTTTTAGATGATCTATAAAACATCAGAAAGTATCGAATCTGTAACCTAGATTCGACGGAAAAATGTCCGCGAGATTTACGTTGAAAAGTATCACTTCTTTAGACGTCTATTCGACGTAATTCTAATTATCTCTATAACAAGTACCATTTCTGATATTCTCGAGATTATACTGATTTGGTATTTTGTTTGATATATAATAGACGTTTGAGGATGTACTTTATTAAAATCATTCGATAACGTTTATATATCATTAGATTTTTGACATTTTTCTTCGATCAACAATCTGATAATATATAGATGATCTGAAAAACATGGACAATCAGGACATCTAAATCATGTAGCACCAAAGATCTTCTTTAGACTTTGGAGCATTGTCTTTATCGTTGAAGAAATCGGATGTCTATTAGAGAAAAGATTATTTATTGAAAAAGATGGTGTTAGTATTCACCTATTTTAGATGATCAAAGATGAACGTCTGTTAGATATTTCTAGAATGACCTTGTATTGTATATACAGTTTTTGTCCTCTAATTGTTGTCAACTTTGGAATTATATTAGGATAATTTGAAGAACGTGATATTAATGACCTCTTAACTAGACATATTTATTTCACAAGATATGTTTCGAAGAAGGGTCCATGTGAAAGAAAATGGACGTTCCGTAGATTCAAGATCCACATCTTCGAATCATATCTATAAAATCTGACCACTTGAAAATCTACAGATTAGTGATGGGCGAGTTCATATTTATACGGAATGGTTGACAGTTTGTATGGGAGTTGGAAGAGAAAAAACAGGTTCTGATGAATAAATATATTTATAATAAAAAAAACAAAAATAAATATAATTCAAAAACATAACACAAATCCATAAAATTGGAAAAAACATAATATAAATAGATGAGATTATTGTATATGTGTTTTTATTCCTCTCATATTCGTACCGTTGATTGGCTAGTCGTAACCAGTCTTGAATGGCCCGTTTTATGACAGCATCATTCAAGTCTGCTGGCGTTTCACTTTCGAAGAGAACATATACAGCCTCTGGAAGCAACATAAATTACAAATAGCTAAATGTTTCTTGATTGAATATCAATTACAAGTTGAGAAAATATGCGAAAAAATATTCTTTTGAAGAAAAGAAAGCGATGAACCAAAACCTGGAGATAGAAATTATAAATCAATAGGATTCAATTTCCGTACTCTTTAGATACCCTGTAGTATTTTTTAGAAATAAAAAACGCTGCTCTAATGAACTCCTATGGATTAATTGATACAGAATTTTCAATTCGAACATCGAAATACGAAAAAACATTCGAATTCTTAAATGATCTAAAAAACATCTAAACATTTCCTCGAAGATTTCAAACTCCGTATATTCAATTATTCGTCAAATTTCAGATTGAATCCTGTTTTGTAAGTACCTACTTATAATAATAAGGGTTACATTATTCAGCAAGTGTTGAGTGAGGTGATTCAAAATTCACTTCTGAATCGATGTCTGAAGATGTCTATCAATAGACTTTTTCAGATAACCCTCTTCACCAAGTGAATTCTACATAGAAATAGAAAACGCTGCGGTAACGAACTCCTATGGATTAATTGATACAAAATTTTCAATTCTAACATCGAAATACGAAAAAACATCCGAATTCTTAAATGATCTAAAAAACATCTAAACATTTCCTCGAAGATTTCAAACTCCGTATATTCAATTATTCGTCAAATTTCAGATTGAATCCTGTTTTGTTAGTACTTATAATAAGGGTTACATTATTCAGCAAGAGTTTCCTGAGTGAATTGATTCAAAATTCACTTCTGAATCGATGTCTAGAAGATGTGTATCAATAGACTTTTTCAGATAACCGTCTTCACCAAGTAAATTTTACATAGAAATAGAAAACGCTGCTGTATAATGAACTCCTATGGATTAATTGATTCAAAATTTTCAATTCGAACATCGAAATACAAAAAAATATTCGAATTCTTAAATGATCTAAAAATAATCTAAACATTTCCTCGAAGATTTCAAACTCTGTATATTCGATTATTCGTCAAATTTCCGATTGATATTCCTCAGAGGAGCGCATTTTAAATATAATATATACCATTAATAGTACCTATCTAACAAAATAGTATTGACTCGTCAATGGTTATCTAAAAAATATCATTTAATAGACTTTATTAGACGATTGATCTATGAAAAATATTTCTATTTTAAATCTACCTATATCTCAATTTATTGTAGCCAAAAATTCAGGTAAGTATTTGAAAACGATAACTGGATATCATTTTTAACAGAGAGCACAAATCCAAACTAATACCATATCGAAGTAAATGGTATTTTACTATGTTCAAGCAATTTGATTAATGTGTGAAGGGATTACCTGCTGTAACTACCCTAAGTAGAAAATGCACTCACCTTGTTCAATTATTACAGCACAAATCACTAATCAAAAAACGAACACAATCACTAGCCGACTTGACCTTCTTACAAAGAAGGGTTGTATACTAACGGAAATGTTGAATGTTCAAGTTCAAATGGCTATGCTTTATGAACTTTAACTCTATTGGCCCATGGCCGGTTCGCGGCTTCTTGCGAATTGCGATAAGAGTTCGCCACCAAGCGATCCAACCCGATCGAAGTTCGTGTCTAGTCCTTCTCATCGCATATCTCTCGACCCTTCAACCAAACACCTATTTTCTGCAAACTCGGAAAAATATCCTTTTTCCTCAAGACTATCAAGAGTATCTTGGGTTAATCAATAGTTTCGTTCGAAATTGATATTTAACATATTGAATTCAGGAGTCAATCATTCTTCACCATTATTGTTTTTGGAATAGGTACCAATATTCATACTCGATTTTCGATTTATATTAAAAAAATTGTCCAATCAGTTTTATCATATGAAAATTTTCACGAATTTCAATATCCTGATACTATGTCTCCTAGAAAAACATCCCCATCAGTAGGAATACGAATACTTACATGTGCTTTTTAGCATTGATACTTAGATGATAAAACACAATATGAATTTGAAAAATACACTAGGAAGATGTTGATTAGTCCAAAATGTTTTGACTATCGTAGAAATATGGTTTATGAATAATTAATTTCGGAAGTCACTTCAATAGATGACATTGACTTCTTATTATTATTTGGGACACTTGGAATCGTTAAGCTTAAAGACGATCTAGCAATGACAAATCTAGAAGAAATTTATTTGTTCACTGTTTTTCGACCATTTTACTTAGATGTTTTATATATGTAATCTAGGCGTCTAAACAAAGTCAGATATTGATGTGTCATATCGATATGGTATATGATATCTATTTCCCGTCTGAAAACTAATTTCATCATGATTATAAAATTAAGATATCCAATAAACGTTTTTTCAATATATGGTCTTCTTTGAAGATATTAATCGACATATTTGGTACAATTTGAAATCTAATGTTCATAGACGATACAAAATGATATATCTGAAAGATATTCATCTGGTCACTGGTTTTCGACCATTTTAGTTAGATGTTCTCCATATGTGATCTAGATGTCTTAATAAAGTCAGATATTGATGTCTAATATTGGTATGGTATATCATATCTATTAGTTGTCCGCCCAGTGATTCTTTCGCGATTAATACAATTAGATATAAGAAAAACGTTTTTCAGATGTATATTTGGAAACTAATCTATTTTCAGATATCTTACTGACATAAGAATTCTGCCAGGCATAAGACTAGACATCTAAAAGATATTTCAAAAACATCAATCATAGAAAACGTCTTATTTAGATAATCTAATTTTGATCATAATTCAGAGCAAGATCATTTTAGATCCCTTTTGACATAAATGAGATGTCATTTAGACGGAAGTGTGTTGTTTGGGAATGAAAACTGCCCACTTCGCGAAAGTCGCATCGGACCAGAGATTATAGAATTAGGAAGATGAAAATAGAAACGAAGTGACTCAAGTGATGTTACCGCCATCTAGTATTTCAAATGTGTACCATAAGACTGGTTCGAATATTAATTTGAGGGCCATTTGCAGAAACATATGATATTTTTTCAACGAGGTTTTCTTCTATTTTCTTGGCGGAAACCTCAAAATGTCATTCGAAAATTATTGCATGGTGAAGAACTGTGGATCAAATAAGAATTATTTTCCTAACAAGTGCGGAAAGTGGTACTTGCCCAGAGCAGAGTTCGGGTAAGCAGTTGAGTTAGGAACAATATTTTTTTCTACAAGCGCTTGAAATATATGAATACATATATCCATTATAAAATGACAATTTTATAATTCTGCATGTCATTATCAAATTTATCTCTTCGTTCGGTGCTCAAAGACATGACAGAATTTAATTTACTTTAGGATATTTGAATGCGGGAGAAACCCCTGCTGTTACCCCGCACTGCGCATGTGTAAACCGGTTTAGGGATCATTGTCCCTCAACAGTATAGTGTAGCGCTAAAAATTCCATCCTCTCAGAGTAGCAAATTGAGTGCCAATAGTTATACCAAATTTTATACATACATCCTAAATTTCGTTCCCCTGAAGGGTTGGAGCTCCGTCTAGAAATATTTTTCGAGAAAAAGTTTTATTATTATTATTTATTAATCAAAGAATGCGAGGGTGACTTACTGACCAGTAATTCTAATAACCTTAATATAAAAAATGAAATGAATCCAGTAGTAGTAGTACCACAAGCTCATGACAATCGACTCTTCTTTTTTCGTCGAGTAGGTGAAAATTGTTACCGCAGATGATCGATTTTTGCTGTATGTATGCAAACATTTTGTTGGTGAAAAACCTGTGAGATGTAGATATTTAGATTGCTTACAATGGCTTATCGAATCCGACATCGATAAGTTGCCGATAAATAGTCCACTCGGTGGCGACAGGGCCAGCAAAGATGTAAATTCTCACTTGTGTAAAATTACCAAAATCGCATTGCCTATATGTAAACAATGTATTGAATATTTTAAACATTGCATTGCATTGGAGAGCCGACGATGCTATATCGGGATTTACTCGAGCGTCGTGGAGACCTAGTGGATTTTGAAGATTAGATGGTAGAAAGAAAAAAAGGTTCTATGATGTATACACTTTCAGCGGTGGGAAAAGCGTCTGCAGTCTCAAAGATGTAAAAAAAATCGTCAGGTGTACATACTCGAGCGGGTCAGATCAAGATACTGTATATGCTCTTCGTGTCTCTGATAATGAATTTCAAGGGACTGACAATTTGGACGTGACGCAAGGTCACAGCGGTCCTTTGAAAATGTAAAAGAAAATTGTTACTTGTACATACTCGACCGTGTCAGATTTTCATACAGATTGTTAATCTGGGTGTTGTAGACGTGTTGACCCATTAATCTGAAACTAATCAGGGGGGGTTTTCTTAATCTCACACTTTGAAGATGATAAAAATCCCTTTTTTTCGAATATTTTCCCTCCCTGTACCTCTAATCGTTTTTGTATTCATTATGAAAGTTGTAGATAACAAAATGCTACACAACTTTTGTCTGAAGCAATTTTACATACCCTTAACCGTTCTCGAGTTAGAGGGCGATAAGAGCGAAAAGTTTAGCCACACATGCGAAAGGGCAAGGTCAATGAATCCCAGTCTAATCTACAATTGTCAAAATGACAAGGTATTTCTATGATGACAATTTCGAAATTAGTCACGAAAATTTTAGTGTTGTCTGTGACTGAACCTTAGAATGTACTATTTTCCAACGAGTGAATTTCCGCTCCAGCATGTATCGCTAAACACCTCGCATTAATCGCCATATATCTCAAAAACGTTTGAACGTAGAAAAAATTGCTTGGGACAAAATTTGTAGCAAATGTTATGCTCTATAACTTTTATAATGAATGCGAAAAAGATTTGAAGGCCAGGGGAGGAGATAATTAAAAAAAACTGATTTTTGTGATCTATATGGCCAATTTTTATTGTTTCGGCTTGCTAAAACTGTCAGATTATATTTTTTCTGTAATTCTTGAATCATTAGCTTCAAAATAAGAAAAAACGCCACCGCGCTCGAGAATGTATACACATTGAACTCTAAAAGAACTGGAATGGCATCTCGATGCAGGCAAACTAAGGAAGACTGAAAGGGAGGATGTAGAGCAATCTATCTCTCTCTGCGCTCTGTCAATTGGTTTATAACGATGTAAACAAAAACAATTCGGGGCGTTGAAGTGAGACGACAGCTGCGTCCGACGTCTGATGCGGTTATTCGATTGGTTGCCGAACCATTAGAAAGAGATGGGTTGCTCTACATCTTCCGTCTCAGTTGGACACACTTTTCGTCGTATTTCGGTACCTAAGAGGCCCTTCCATTTCTTTTAGAGTTCAATGTGTACACATGACGTTTTTTTTTGCAACTTTGGTGCCCTCCCACACATTTTCGACACGCTTAAATTGTCAGATTAAGAGAATATATACCTTTCAACATGTAATTAACCACATATACCTCAATCTGACACGCTCGAATATGTACAATGATCGTTTTTTTTTTACTATTCTGACAGGCTGTCCTAGACAATTCCCCCTATATACAGGTCTAATTTTTGGTAGATGTACTCTACAGGGTCCAAGGTATGTCCCCTTATATTAATCTGACACGCTCGAGTAAATCCCGAATTTCCCTCTTCGGCTCCCCAACTAATGGCTCTTAATCAATTTTATAAAAATCTAAGAAGTCAGGTATAGATACGCACGGAATGGTAATTGATATCCAATAAAAGTTAAACTCGGTTAAACCACACGTGTTTCATAGCGTTGAATATTTCAGAAACACATGGCAGACTTGTTTTAACAATTCCATGGCTTATGCTAGACTGATAGGAACAGAAAAAGTATCAAATGAATATTCATGGAACGAAGGCGTTAATTCCCATCTGCATTATTCCTTTCCATTGGGACGTTGTATCTGAAGCGGGAACTAATTGTGTCAATTAAACAGCGGACATGTAATGCACTTACGTGCATTGCAAGCAGACGTCTTTGTAGTGAAGATAACTGTTACATTAATGAGCAAGTTGACAACTTATCTGAGGAAACAGATCCAAGACGCAATTCGTGTTAATTTCCTAATCTTGTCATTTTATCGTATCAAGATGAACCCATCCATTAAGCTGGGTTGACAAGTACAAAATATCTCATATGTCACTCGTGTTATACAAATTCATATCGATTTATCTTTCCCTTGGATTTATAGGATGCCGTTAGAATCTGAAACGAAAAATTTTTTCTCACGAATCGAATTTATATTTACAATTGATTTCTCTAACGGCCATCTGATAGATGGGTTTATTGAAAACAGCCGTAAGTCTTCGAAATCAAAAAATTTTGCTCATGGAGTGGGGGGTTTTTGGATTCTTCACTTCCTCATATTCTGAGAGTTGACAATATCCAAAAAGATTGAACCAGACTGCATCGGAAAAAAAATGTTTCAGGTTATCAACGAATTAGTTGAGAAACTACTGGCAGAAGGCCATCCTACATCTTTTCTGATAACAGGTCAATCCACAGGGTCTCCTGGGAGATACTGTACATACTCTTACCAGAGATAGAGAAGTACTAGCTCAGTACGGATTGAATATAAAAAATGTATTTCTGGCTTTCCCCAGAAAGCTACAGGGTGATTTATAGGAATACTGAGACCATCATCAACACCAAACTTTCGGCGGAATTTATTGAAACTGGGGAGGTTATTGACACATGCTGCAATATCAATTATGCCAATATTCCAGGGTCGGATTTCTTAATTGTCATTTGAATTGTTGGAGATCAAAATATCATTTTATATTTCGAATTTAAAATAATTGTTTCGCTTTTTAGAAAGAAAATAAATTAGGCTTCAATACGTAGTACGACTCAAAGTTGTCACATTTACAATTCTTTTTTATGAATTTTTTAAATTGGGCATGGATTTAGGTATCTATCTCGTGGAAGTCATGAATAAATATGAAACGTGGGAATCTTCTTAAAAAACTCAGAGAAGAAAACCACGACACGTGTTTTGGTATCACAGTATCATCTTCGAGTGGGTGAAGGTTTAAAAACTCTTGTTTGGGAAGACAATACAGGGTGTACCAAGTTCGAGGGCCTATTAGACGTTTCTGGAGAACTGAACCTATTTGAGATCTGACAATTTGGATTATGATATTGTTCGACATTATCTACTGAGCTAAAATATTCTTGAAGCCTAGGCACTTTCAGTTATACAGGGAATGGAAGTAAATTTTTCCAAAAATTTTTTTATTCTTTTTCTTTCCTGATATGATAGAATATTCAATTCTGAATATATGTACTTCTGTTCAAATCGTTGCATTTGGCCAAATGGTTTCCAAAATATTGTGAAAAACTGAGTATTATGTTCGATATTTCTATTCTAAATATCTTAAGCACAAACCGTTTTCACTTTTTTGAAGTCGAAGAATGAGGGAATATTGTACATTTTCTGAATTTCGAAAAACTCGCCACAGAGTGTTTCGAATGCTGAGCCAAAAATGGGGATCAAAATTTATCCATCACTTTCGTTTTTCAAATCAGAACTCTAATTTTTTATGATTGCGTTGCAGTCTGCGAAGAAAAATAATGACAGTGTTTTAGTATGTTAATGCTCCTAAAATGAATAATTCCTGAGTTATTTAGGATTTTCTGATTTTATGTCGTACGTAGAGTAAAATTAATGAAATCTGTTTCATATCAATAATCTATGGTCATAGAAGATACATTTTCTCTTTTTCTTGTGAATTATTGGGAAAATAACGTTGTCATAAAAATAGGAAGCATCACCGTCTTCAACATTTACAAGCCGCCAGCTGTATCCTGGCCAGCCCAAGTCATCCAAACACACCCCCATCCTGTTATATACGTGGGGGATTACAATAGTCATCACGAGCAATGGAAGTACAGAGAATGCGACCCAAATGGCAACACAATAGTAAAATGGGTAGAAGATGAACATCTCACCCTTGTGTTTGATGCTAAAGACCGATTCACATTTAGATCAGCAGCGTGGCAACGTGAATACAATCCTGATCTATGTATTGTCTCGACTGACAACAGAGGCCAACCAATAGAGACCACACGGAACGTTCTCCCCGACTTTCCGCACAGCCAGCATCGTCCAGTCATAATAGAGGTAGGAATACAAATCCCCCTAATTACCTCTTTCCCTCGCCCAAGGTGGAATTTCAAAAAGGCCAACTGGACAAAGTTCGTCTAAGTTCTCCACGGAACTAGACAAATGTTTGGGTTGGATTCCCCCTACCAGCAGAAACTACAACAGATTTGTTGGTGCCGTAATAAGTAGTGCCAAAAAGTGTATTCCAAGAGGATGCCGCAAAGAATACATTCCCGGATGGTCCCAAAACAGTGACGAGCTGTACCAAAATTTTTTTGAAACCGGTGATCAAGAGATAGCAGACGAGCTACTTCATAGTCTAGATGCGGCGAGGCGAGAAAGGTGGACGGAAACTGTGGAAAGCTTGAACTTCCAGACATCGAGCAGACAAGCGTTGGCACTACTAAGGAAAATAGGGAGCGGAACCACCACACGAAGACAAAATACAACTGTCAGCCCAAACGCTGTTGCTTCACACATAGTAGCGACATCAAGAGCACCCAAGTATAAAGAACACACAGTTAAGATCAAACGAGAACTTAAAGCCTTAAGAGCTGAAGCCACAGAATCAGAACATTCTCGCCCTTACACATGCGAAGAAGTTTCGAACGCTCTCAAAGATGTCAAGCTAGGAAAGTCTCCAGGGTTTGACAATATTCACCCTGAATTCTTAGTAAACTGTGGCAAGTACGCAAAAGTCTGGATGGCTCATCTCTTTACGGATATCATACAAACCGGCAATATTCCGAGAGAATTTAAGCCATCGAAAATAATTGCCATATTAAAACCAGGCAAACCAGCTGACAACCCCAAGAGTTACAGACCAATAGCTCTACTGTCTGTAACCTATAAGCTACGGCTAATTTATAACAGAATCAGCGAAAGAATACTTGAAGCGATTCCGGTCGAACAGGCAGGCTTTCGACCTAAACGAAGCTGCGCAGATCAAGTCCTGTCACGCACCACCTATATTGAGGCAAGATTTCAAAGAAAACTTAAAACTGCAGCTGTATTTATCGACCTATCGGCGGCTTACGACACAGTGTGGAGAGAGGGCTTAATACACAAGCTCCTACGCGTAATTCCCTGCAAACTAACAGCCCGACTGATAGACAGCATGCTAAACGACCGAGTGTTTCAAGTGGTTATGGGATCCGACATCAGCTCCCCAAGGAAACTGAAGAACGGGCTACCACAGGGCTCAGTCCTTGCGCCGCTCCTCTTTAGCCTGTATATTGCCGATATGCCAGAAACAAGATCTAGAAAGTTTGGCTACGCTGATGACTGGGTACTTGCGACAAGGTGCAGTTCTATTGAACAGTCAGAGGAGACCCTAACAACAGATCTGGAAGTAGTGGGAAAGTATCTTCGCAAGTGGAGGCTTCAACCTAATGCCATCAAAACAGAAGTCACCTGCTTCCATCTAAATAACAAACTTGCCAGAAGAGAACTCAACAAACAATTTGAAAACACCTTACTAACCCACAATAAAACACCTAAATATCTAGGCATAACCCTTGATAGAACACTATCTTTCGGAGAGCATCTATCGAGAACTGCTGAGAAGTTGAAGACAAGAAACAACATAATTCAAAAACTATGTGGCACAACTTGGGGAGCATCGGCTTCCACTCTGCGTTCCTCTGCGCTGGGTCTTGTCTTTTCAACTGCTGAATACTGCGCTCCAGTCTGGTTAAACAGCCCACATGTACATAAAATAGACGCGCAGCTAAAAAACACTATGAGAATGATCGCTGGTGTCATTAAATCAACTCCCACTCAATGGCTTCCAGTCCTAAGCCACATTCCGCCCCCCCAACTACGACGAATAAACGCTCTTGCGAACGAGTATAAAAAGATCGTGGATAACACGAACTTACCCATCCACCAAGAATTCGAAGATGCCAACCATACCCGACTTCGGTCTAGACGACCACCAACAAGAACGGCAAGGGTGGCTGTGGAAGACGAGTTTGACCTTACTAACGCATGGACTCAAGAATGGACTGCACAAGAAAACAATAACATGCCGTGTATCAACCAAAAGCCACCTGGTTTTGATTTATCACGTAAAACATGGTCCATTCTTAACAGAATCAGAACCCAACATGGCAGATGTGCATACTCTCTACACAAATGGGGCAAGCAACCATCACCTCTCTGTGACTGCGGAGAAATCCAAACGATCAGACATATTACAGAAGAATGTTCCATACGATCATATAATGGCAGAACTGAGGACTTCCTGGTAGCGCCCCAGAGTCGATAGATTACGTAAATAGTCTAGATGTTCGTTTGTAACCTCCTAAAGTATGTTTTATACTATAATATATCCTGTTTTGTATTGTACTTTGTATTCTAGTAATGTTCTATACTCTTTGTTAAAATTTCTATTTTTAATGTTTCAAGGCCATACGGAAAATAAATAAATAAATTGGGAAAATGTATCTTCTATGACCATGGATTATTGATATGAAACAGATTTTATGAATTGTTATGCATAGTTATCGGACAATAGAGACGAAATTCAGCCTCACAAGTTACAGGTCTTCAGGTCGAAAGGGGTTTTCGCACCTCCAGTCAAACTACGTCCGGGAGGATGAGAATTTGGACAGAATGGAGTTAGTTTAATCTGAGGTTCAAATTTAATGGTACAGGACGGCGATTTATCTCTAAACTCACCACACTTCCTACGCAGTCAATTTAAATTCTTCGTGATAATAATTAGTCTGTCAAAAAAATTGAATTATCACTAGGCGTGACTCATAATCGTAATCCTCCTTTTAAACGATATTCGCAATACCTCTGGTTAAAGGAACGAAAAATTTCACATTATCAAGCAGCGTGTCTGGAATGTTAAGGTTTTCCTACAATTTCTTAATTCTGAATCGGAATTAAAATTATAATATTCAATGCCAAAACGAGCAGAAATCGAAGACTCATCTTAAAAATTAGATGAATTGAAGAACTAAATCAAACTTCATGTCAATGTACTGATACAAGGATTGTGTGCTTTATATTGAAAATATACTCGATACAGTGCAGAATATCATAGTGCTCACCAGCTTTGCGTAGAATCCAATATGCAATGAAATGCATTTCTTTTGAAATGAGCAGGGAACCTTGAAATTGACATAATATGAGATAACGTAGACCCGATGCGAATTACACTGCTGAAAATCCTAAATCTGCAATCCAACAAATGCTATTTTAGATGTGAGGGGGATATACAACTATAAAACTATTCCTTCCTTCCCCTGCCATTTACGACATTGAACAAATAGATGACAAGATTTAAATTACAGAGATTATTTCAAGATCGATACCTAATACAAATTCAGACCCTTCCACCGATAAATCCCAATTTATAGGCGTACCTATAGTATGAACGGAAATACCACACTAGCCGTCCATATCCACACGCCGCCGTAAAGGTCAGTTGGGTCTTAACGGCCGGAAAAAAATGAAGACACATATAAATTATTATTTATTCAGGAGGGCCAGGATGCCGAAATCAATACTGATCTGCGCGCGATCCTTTATTCCGCAGCATCCCATTCTGCCATAACGTCGTTCTGGCAACGTCTGCGGTACGTAACGCCACAGTGGCCTTATTTTCAGCAAACAGTGAAATATTTCCGCTAGCAACAGATCGTTTGTTCGGGGCGACTTACTGTGTCGCCGTCAAATTGCTTCCATGGAAAACGAGGTGAGATATATGGTCGAGACCAATGGTTTAAACTGACAGAAGAGAACACTTGTTAGTATATCCATTAGTCTTGTCGAAACGGAAACGCCGAGTCAGTAACTTTAAAATTTTAAAAAATAAAAATACGAGATGAAATTGAAGAGAAAATTAATATAATAATGCCAAGAAATTATTTCAATAACGGAAAGAAATGAAACGCTTCATAACATATTTCTCGTTAAAACAAATTTCGTCGTGTTTCGCTATCACAGAAGCGATAGAGTAGAGTAGAGTAGTAGAGATCTAAAGGTATAGCCATTCAAACATTTCATAACGTGTCATATTGAAAATAAGCTGAATTGAAGAAAAAAGCCAAACTCACTTCTTCCAAGGAAGAGTATTCATCTTTATGAATAAAAATGTTATGGGTTATGGCATAACGTAAAAATGGCTGAACCGATTTCATTCATTTTCTCTTTGAAATCTTCCTCATACTTTGTAGAATTTGCTAACGGAAGAGATATTGGAAAAAGCTGCTTGAGAAACTGGGAAAATCAAGAAAATTAAACGAACTTTAAATTTCGCAAGCACGTGTATATTGGGTGATTTACAATCCACAAGTGGTGATCCACAGTTGCTGACGGTTGACAATTGATTTCAACGTTCTCAAATTTCAGCATTTTGATAATCAGTTAATTGATTATTTTGAGTCTTAGTGATCAGTATATTAAATAAAGTCCTATATGTATGCATAACAATTGTGCTTTGCAGTTTTCTATTTACTTTAAATTTCGGTTAGACGGTATAATGCTTTCAAATTACATTTACGTTAAATGGACAATTGGTCTTCTTCAATTTTCAGAGCGATTTGCATTCAAAATAACAATGAATATATAGTGCTTGAGCGTTTACAGCATTAGTTTCGAAAATCCATGCTTTTCACGCAACTATATGTAACCTGTTCCTGTGTTGACAAACTCCTAAATTTTATTTGTTCATGAAGAAGACAAAACAAAAAAAGTTGTTGACAAATGAAAATGTTCCCTTAAAATAAAAAAAATTACATAATATTACATATATGTATGTAGGTATCTACTTAATCAATTTTTTTCAATGAAAAGTTTAGATTGAAGACTTTTTCCACTTTTCATACTATTCTAACTCAATCTCTTTCATCTCTCATTTTACTTCCAATTACTAAATATTTCTTCACCTAGGCAAGACTGCTGGGTCTGCTAGTAATATAATAAATGGGGTGCCGTGGACAGTATACATTGAATAATCTTCTCTTGATTTCTATTTCATTTTTAATTATGATGTATTCAGCTTGCAACCAACCAAAGTAGCTCTGATATTTATCTCCACTGTGTAATCATACATTATTGTTGTTTATTTCATTTTTTACAACAGTTACCAGATTCTAACATAATCCTCTCAGCAACCTTTCATTTTCATATAAATAAATAAAAAAAATTTCTGTGAACCGCGTAAGAATTATATAAGAAAATATGAAGAAAATTTTGTTCTCCAAAATGATCTATTCGTTAGTGAGTTATTTGAATTTCTGGTATTTTTATTGTATGGTCATATGAAGAATGTGGGTGGAACTTTTCAAAAACGATATGCCGAAATCAATCTGTTTCATCCAATCTTTGTGAGATATAACAGAAAATTGCATTTTCTTCGGATATTCTGTATATTTTCAGTAGAAAGTTCGGCTCAGTAGAGCCGAATTGAAAAAAATTGGTAAGGCAAAAATGTTTCTTTCGACCTCAGGAATCTTCTGTTTGAATATATGTACAAGACAAAGACTCACATTTATTTATTTTTATTTTAGAACACATCGTTGAAATCTATTATTGTTTTCCTAACAAGTGCGGAAATTGATACTTTTCCACAAGAGATTGCAGTTGCGGTCAAGTTGTCGAGTGCGGAAAATGCACTTTCCACATGTGTTAGGAACAATATTCTTCCTACTAACGTAAATGAAAGACTTCCGCGGTAGACTTATCGTCTTGAAACTGACGATATGAGAAATTATATTTTTGTGCGCTCAGCCTCATAGAGAAAAGTTTGAATTTTATTTTTGGCGCATAGAGACATGCCAAAATTTTATGATTGATGCGACTCTTTAATATTTGCGTGCGGAAAAGTTCTACTCTACAAACATCAATGCGTGTGGAAAGTAATACTTTTGAAACGCTAGTAGAAAATAGTTATTTTGCTATCAAGTGAGGGCAAGACACTTTCCGCAATAGTTAGGAACAATATTTTTTCTACAAGCGCATGAAATACAATCCCTGGCCAGTTTATTAGACGCACTGAGGATTTTTTTTATATTTACTGGTATTGCCCGAGGAAAAAGCAGAATATTTGAGTTTAATTTCCACATAATGTCAGTTTTATCTACGACTCTCATTAAATTGTCCTATTTGGCATCTACTTTTGATGTTGTAATATTATAGTACTTAAGTATGAATCAGTACTATGTCTTCCAGTGGACATCTTGCATGCTGCCGGTTCGGACGTTATTTCGATAATCCACATATGAAATCATCATCCTCGAATGCAGCAAACCGAACAATTCTGCATTGATAGCTGTATCTTGTGTAATTCTCATAGTTACACAAGATGGCTCAGCAAAATATTAGAATTTCATGTTGAATCATCAATAAATCAATATTTTTTATTGAATATGATATATTATATGTGAAAACCATTTACAGATGAAGTATATATAACATATACATTCAATCTAATAATTCAATATTCAAAAACCAATAACCTAATAACCAATTTCAAAGCGTGTTCAACTGAGATTTTGCATCGAATCAATGCGTCTAATAATATGGCCAGGGACTGTATATGAATATATCCGTTTTACGAAACAAATGAAAATTGATTTGATCAATTCATATATAATGACAGGCCTAATTCTGCATGTCGTTACCATGGATATGTCATCGTTCGCTTTAGGTGCATAGAGACATAACAGAATTTAATTTACTCTATAATATTTGCGTGCGGGAAAAACAAGCACAGGCTTGTAGAAAAAATTGTTCTCAATTCCATGGAAGAACATATTTTTTATTATGCATAAATATCCAGTCTTCGTTTCTATATTTGTCAACCGATCCCTTGGTTTTTATGTGCTTTATAATTGCTTTGAATGATCTTAACTATCATTACCTGCCTCTAATAATATGAAGTAGAGTTAATTGCTTGTTCATCTATATTTTCGTTCGGTACCTTACTTTCACCCACTATGATGATGATGCTATTTTACTGTTAGACAATCACATGCGAATTTTGACCAGAAAACACAATTGTCGCTTACTTAGGTTCTTCTTTGTGGGAATCGACGATAACACAAAACCACTCTGTAGATTGGTTGAAAAACTGATAGTCGTGATTATCGAGACAAAAATACATACAAGGTAATTCATTGGCAAATGGGCGGATGCTTTGATTAGATATGGGACACGAAGGTGAATCAAAATAACCTATATTTAAAGGGTTTATCTGTCTTTATAATCAAGATACAGAGTGTTTTATTGATTTGGTCAATTTATTCAATTGCCTTTCGAACCACCCTCTATATTTTAATCAAATTTTGATGCGTTCATTTTCCGCAAAAGCTTGTTCATACTGATATAGTACCTGAGTTTTTTCAGGTCCGGCCTGGAAAAATTGACAATAAAAAATAGCCCTTTTTTAATGAAAATTCGATAGGAAATTCAAAGAAAGCAGGAAAACCTGGAGTAAACAAGTTACTTCTCGTACTTCCGCATGCGATTTTAATAGTCAATTAATGTAGTCAAATTTGAATATTCAGGCAACACAGTAACAAAAATTAAAAAAAAAAGTTTCGTTCGGTATTTATGAAATTCATTAATTTATTAAAAATTTTGGGAAACAAACGTGAAACAGTGGGAAATCACAGGTCTGATAACAACTGAACAAATGTTATCGTTCTCAGTGGTAAAATAACTTAAAATTATCACAGCACAGATCAACCCAAATACAAATCTTTTCGTTTCTTGTGTTTCTAGTTTGTAACCCAAAAAATAAGCGCCTGATGAGAGGCTGGAGATTCAATTAAATCAGGAAAATTACTAAATAACGAATAAAATTGTATTTCATAAAATTTCGGTAATTATGTTGTCAGAAAATTCCAATTTGACTAGATTTATTGAGTTTTATAATCGCATGTGAGAGTACGAGAAATACCTTGTTCCCTTTAGTGTTTCTCCTTTTTCGGATAATCATAACAAATATAAGGAATTTTATATAGAGGGTTTTTTATTTGAGTTGAACCTTATTCATCATTTTTTCCTATGACGGACCTGACCAAAAATTCATATAACGTATACCAAATATGAATCATCAAAATATATAGGGTGGTTCGAAAGTTATGGGTATTTGAAGAAATTGGCAAAATCAATAAAACAGACTGTATCTTGATTAAAGAAAGAGAGATAAACCCTTTAAATATTATAGTGTATTCTGTCTCACCTCAGTGTACACCGTATATACCCTCAGCTTCCTCCTATTTACCAATTAATCACATTGAATATACCCAAAACTTCTTCATTATACGTTTATTAAAACTGGGTGTTCCGTTTTCTATGTCACTCAGTATATTTTACATCAGGATAATAAGCTATTTCACCAGATATTAGGTATTTAAGCAAAAAATGCTCATGTCAAGGTCAAAAGCATGAAAGAGATTTTGAAAATACGACTCACCTGTGACAGGGGCCTCAATGTCGATCATCGTTTTCTCTGCCCTGAGTAGCTGCGCCCCCTCGTTTACTATCCGAAGGGCGGCGGCTTCATCGATGCGGCCCTCCAGGATAAAATGTTGCTTGAGTACATCAGGCCGAGGTTTTGCCGTCCTTGGGTCAAATACCTCGGCCACCGTTAATTTGTGGCTGGGTGGAAATGGGACAGCTGGAACAAAACAAATATTTGTTAATTATGATCGATAAACTTGGTCAATCTTACTGATGTGGTTAATATTCATAAGTCCGGGTACGACTAGGACGAGAAGATTCAAGGAATGTACTGAACGCCAGTTCGAACGGTTGTTGTAACAGCGGATATTTCGAAGATATTCAAGACTTGTATACACTCCACTCACCTTCAGAATTATTGACATCGAAGCAGTCTTTGAAATGAAAAAAAAACGAAATTCAAAATATCTCTGGTCCGGGACTTATACAGGGTGTTCTGGGAAGAATGCAATAAACGGAAACCATAAACTGAGGCCCTCAAAGTGGCCTAATATCAAGAGGTTTCAATTGACAAGAGCCTTCGTTTAGGATGTACAGGGCAATAATAATAAATTCTTGAACAAATAAACACACTGATTTAAAATTTTGCGGAGGTGTCACACTTTACGAACACCTTCGCACAATATTTTGAGAATTAAAAAATAAATACCTACTACCGGAGTAGAATATTTTTCACTTCTTCTATATACGTTAATATTAGATAATTCTGTACATTGACATTATCAAATTTTGTCACTTTTATGACCATAGAAAATCATCCCAACCATAAATTCTAAGAATTTTGCTTGGCACGATCATACAGGATAAGTAATAAATTTTCAAATTTTTCAATTAGCTTGATTGATATTCCACTCGGCTTCCTACGAACTATCACTTATTACTGTTTTCTCCATTCATTTAGCTGAAATGTTATACAAAAATAAAGTTCATTATTTTCCAAAATCGCAGATGTTTTGAATGAAAATTAATCCTTTCATTGAAACATTCGAATTCTCATGAAAATCAAAAGTTATAATTAAATATCATTTCAACATTAAAAGATTTTTTTCACAATCTAACAGAATAATGGTGTCACTTTGAATTGAGGATTCAGAATGAGAACTTATGATTGATGAAGTATTTTGATTTTTCTATCATAAATAAGAGAATAAATGGGAAAATTAAAGGTGAAATAATAACAAAATGTTTGAAGTAGAAGGTAACTGAGAAAAAGAGAACAATAATTTTCAGTTTAGAAATTGCTCAAAGTGGTACTTCGTACTTCTAAGAGTCTATGTGGTTCAGATACATAGAACTACTAAGTAAGGGTGACCGGCCACCGAATGCGAATTGAGCGAAGCTGAGCTTTTTCAATGCTAAATCACGAGCTACGTCACTCGATTCGTAGCTTATCAATTATATTAGTACTGAAAATGCTCAGCTTCGCTCAACTTCGCATTCGGTGGCCGGTCACCTTAAGGCTTTCAGATAAATTCACCGAATTCGGCAAGTTGTTCTCGTTTTTACTAGTTCAATAATTCTATTATAGTTTCTTCTTCAATTGAAGATGAAGATGAATAGAAAGAGTCGAAAATTTTCCTACTCCGGTCCTGATTTTGATTGATTGGTCTTTGAAATTTCGCTCAACATCTGATTATCGCCCTTTATATCATAAACGAAGGTTTTCATAGAGTCCACCTTGATGCCTCAGTTTATAGTTTCCGTTTGTCGCATTCTTCCTGGGAAATGCAATTGGTCTATGGCTCAGTATACCAACCTGAATTTCGCAACTCAAGATCTTACCGGATGATTTACTATCAACATAATTCCGATTTCCTCAGTTGCCAGAGATGTCCATAATTCTTGGATCGAGTAAAGATCTAACGAATCGAAAAAACTGTGTAAGTACAGTTGAAAATTATGGTTCGATCAGAGTACAGTGTGTTTCACGTTCATTGGATTTTATGACTTATTACGGCGAAATCAAAAAGTGAACCATGAATATGACTCGAATATACAGAAGAATAGAACCAATATCTACCTAATCAACGACATGGTTTTTGAAAAGAAACTTCAGGAATAAAATACTCCATATTTGTATGATAATAATGAAAGAACTTCATAAACTCATGTTTATGATATCCAGAGCTAATCTCATCTATATACGTAATGTCAAGGTTACAAGTGTTTTTCATCGTCATTCCGCGAATTCTATTTGAGTATCTTTATGACTGTGAAACAAGAGCAGTGTAAATTAATCTAAGTATAAGATAAATGCGAGTAACTTAAAATCAATGGTGAATCTTGAAGCATTGAAAACAAATACGGAAACGCCAATCATCTGTGGAGTGATTTCATTTTCGAGACAAAAAGAGGGTCAAAACGTCCAACATACCCTGAAATAAACTTATTTAAAGAGTAACCAATCATTTGACAAAAAAAGAAAAATACCATAAGATTGCAAAAGGGTTGAAAAATATATTTATGAGAAATTGAATAGATTAAGTTAACAAACAGAGATTTACAGTTTTAGATTGAAATGGATAAATAAAAATATATGAGAATATGAAACTATGTCGTGAATCTATGTTACATATCACAGGCAATTCTGGTGAACATCATCATCTCTAAAATATCTGAAATGAGTTTTGTAACCATTAAGAAGTGTTAAACATAAAAGGAAAATTTTTTACGTGATATTTCCACGTCCTAATGATGAATCCATCTTGATTTTTGAAATAAAATTTATCTCTGATTTATTTTAAAAGCTTTTAAGTACCTAGTAACCAAGACCTGAGCCCGTTACATTTTTTTTACGTCCAAGTCCTCAAAAACTCTGTGTAAGTGTTGAAAGCGTAACAAAATACACTGCGCAAAAAAATTAACGCATATTCTGAAAATCTCAATTTTAATGAAAGTTAACTCTACATTGACTTTATAACTTAGTTTTTATGTTCTCTCGGGAAGGTTTTGAACGAAACAAGACACATTAAATGGAAGAACAATTCAGGATTTCACCGAATCTTATGTGAAAGAAGAGAAATGAAGCATTTTCAAAATACTGAAATGCTGATAAGTGATTTAATACTTGGTATTTCTACCCCTTGCGTTAATTACAGCTCGGCAACGACGGTTCATATTCAAAATGAGTGATCTTAAAATGTTCTGATCTAATCCTTCCCAGATTTCTCCGAGTTGGATTCCTAAGTCATTAAGAGTAGCTGGATGTTTTTCTGAACTTCTCAGCCTTCTATTGAGGTTGTCCCAAACCTGCTCAATCGGATTGAGATCTGGACTTCTTGCTGGCCATTCCATTCGGGAGACTTCAACCTCTTCAAGGTACTCCTGAACGATGCGCGCACGATGGGTTCAGGCATTATAGTCCATAAAAATGAAATTTTCACCAATGTATGGGGCAAATGGCACTACATGCTCTTCAAGAATGTTCCTTATATACTTATCCGCATTCATAGCTCCATTATCAACGACCACTAGGTCTGTGCGAGCAGTCAAAGATATTCCACCCCATACCATAATCGATCCTCCCCCGAAACCAGTAGTATTCAGGAAATTGCACTGAGCATATCTTTCATGTGGACGTCTGTACACAAGGGAACGTCGATCACAATGGTAGAGGCAGAATCTAGACTCATCTGTGAAGAGAATTCTTTCCCAATCGGCCTCTTCCCAATGGATATGCTCTCTCTCAAAATCCAAACGCTCCCTTCGATGGGCTGCGGTAAGAGATGGGCCTCTTGCCGCGACACGAGGCCTTAAATCATATTCTCTGAGGCGATTTCTTATTGTCTGAGTGCTAATTTGCACCTCATGAGTTTGCTCAAGCTGAATTTGAAGGAGGCGAGCGGTTGCAAACCGTTGTCTCAAAGTAGAAACTCTCAAGTAACGTTCTTGAATGGCAGTTGTTACCCGTGGTCTATCCTGTCCTGGTCTTCGAACATTCATACCTGTTTCCCTGAATTGCTGCAACATTCTGGACACACTTGTATGGGAAACTCCAAACCTTTCTGCAATTCTTGTGTATGTCCATCCTTCTTCTCGCAAAACTACCGCTTGGGCACATTCCCCTTGGGTCAAATTGCGTGTTTCGCGTTGCATAGCGATCGAGTATAGAAAATCAAACGAAAGAAAAACTATTGATCACTAGAATTGATCGAGAACAACTGATTTTAGAATGGAGCCAATACATTCAAAATCTGATAATATCTTTTTTTTATTCCTGCTGGGAAAAAACATCTGTATTGAAGAAAACCGTTGAAAGTGGATAACATATGCATGCATAATTCTGATAAAAATAATTATCATTGACAACACCTTCAGTTGTAGAATAAATTTGAGATTTCCATAATGTGCGTTAATTTTTTTGCGCAGTGTATATCCAGTTGAAGAGGTCTGTTGATCATGTTGATGGCATCGACAAGGTTGAAATTTTTGCCTATCGAGCTATTGTTTTGAACCATTCGCCGCCTTATTATGATTGTTTTATTGACATTATTTGTCAACTCTTCAAGATTGTCATCGAAACTAAAAACTGAAATCAAAAGCTTTCTACTAGCATGAGTTATTCAACCACTATACGTGTTTTCGCATCTTCAGATGGGTAAAGGTAAATGTTTCACCTCAATTTATCTTCAAGGGCCTAGCGTAAAGAGAATGCCAGTCGTCGTGTTCTGGATGGATATCATAATAATATTTTATTATGAGATTAAGATGAAGGTCAATGGCGTTTCCAGCATTGATTTCCTATCAGTGTCGATTTCAACTTATTTATAGATCATGCGAACACCTGCTGGGAAAATTCATGCGGAAATTTTAACACGGATTGGCTCCAAATATATCCCACTCAGCAAAATTGACAGAATTTATAATTGCCACATAGATTAATATAAAGAGACAAATAATAGGGCTAATCGTATTGAAGTATGAATTGTCGTTCATACCGTTTGTCCAATCACCGAGCGTACTCTCTCAAGTATCATTGCCCAAATCATTATTTCGTACTGTCCAGCGTGCTATCAAGGTGTTTACAAGGGTAAATTGTTTTTAACAAGGAGTTCTCATCAAAATAAATCATTTCTGAAAATCAAGATTTATATGATAATGAAGAACCTGAAACTATGCAAGATTCAGACGAACTTGATGAAGGAATCTATATGATGAAGAAAGCTATATCAGCTTTAAAGACGAATAAGAGAACCATTCAAAGAAAATGTTTCTCAAATATTATTTATTTACTGTCAAATAATCTGTCAAAAATACGAATTTTAATTGATTTTCAACAGAATAATTTTATGAAGTTAAAAATTGAGCAAAGCTCTCCTCCGACCTTTCTCTAGTCGACGCTTCTGACCACGTATAGTACCGGTGGCCACGTATAGTACCCTGATTTTGCAGTGCGCTAATTGAACAAAGCAGCAGCCACACTCTCAGTGTTTTCAGAAGCGGAAAACTACACATTAACATCATTCTCTTTGTTAACTCTCTGAAATTCACTCCTCATTGTTCACATTTAGATTTGTAACACTTCTTTCGTAGTTCATCTCATCAAATTAATATTATTTCAAGTCTTCTCAGTCAATTCTGGTGCTAGTTTGTTCATTTCACAAGGCTATGTACGCACAGTTTCCCAAAATTATTAATTTTACCATTTTCATGAATCACGAGCTGACGAGTTTTCGGAAACACGAGCTGACACGGCCGAAACAAAAAGGATGGCACGCACAAATGAGATGAAAGTACTCAGGTCAATTACTAGTAATACGCTTAGAGATCAGAGGAGAAGCAGTGACATCAGAGAGGAATGCCAGACTGCAGACGTGGTGAGGTGGATGCGAGCGAGAAGGAGATATTGGAACGAGCATGTGTCACGGATGGGAGATGACAGACTGGCGAAGGTTGTAAGAAATGGAAAACCAACATCAAAGCGACCTCCAGGAAGACCGCCAAAAAGATGGAAAGACAGTTGGAGCTCCATATCGCAGGAACGAGAAGAAGGGGACTGAAATGGGTGTAACAAGCTGTTAGCTTTCGTTAAGAAGAAGAAGAAGAAGACCATTTTCATATTCATTTCATTCTGATAAAATGAGTCCAGGTGCAAGATATTTCAGAATCTTCAAACAGATTACTAATCCTTGCTACTACCGCTCAATTGAAACATTCACTCGAGACAAATCAATTAAATGCCTTCTCAGGATTATGTATTTTATTATATTTTATAATTTACATAGATTTTCAGACCTCTCTCGATCTTTTCACATGAAAATGGGTATGTAGCACCAAAATTGAATCTTCTCAAGACTTCCTCATTGATAATGAATACTGATTTACTGTCTTCTCTTGCTAATTCCTTTTAGTTGAATCAGTTATTTCATTTCTCAGCCAACTCTGTTACCTACTCAATTATTCATGACTTATTACTGTTGTCGAGTTTCAGATTAATGAATCCTCCTATGTTCTTCAGGGTGGACCCTGCATTCAGTAGTTTTCTTTCAAAACACGATGTGAACTTCTCAACTATGGTTCAACAATCAATGGTAAACCATAATACAGATTGATACACTCTCGTCCCTGCTCCACCCTGGAAAGCCTGCTTTGGTAATCGTGCCCACTCAATTGGTATGATCTACTTATTGTAACTTGTACTCTTATGATATATTCTCACGTTCATTCACGACGAATGAACGACAATTGAGTGGGCACGACAATGTACAAGAAGAAATTAACCGATCAAGGGATGAATGGTTTATAGGCAAATGCCCGGAACCAAAAAAAGCAGATTAGGTTTAGTGGGTCGCAAACTCGGAAGAGTGAGTAACCCCACAGTGTTCCCTAGAAATGGGTTCCTCTGGGCGAGAGATAGAACCCCGTGTTTTCACGGTCGCAAATTCCCCCTGCTATAAAAAAAAAAAAACGTTCATTCGTCTTGCTTGACATGCATGTTAGTTTTCGGCCTTCTGCACTTCTCGAAACCAACGATTAGTGGTCATCTCGTGGTACTCTCGATTTGCATATCATAATTTATCAATTGTATCTTCTGTTTTTGTGATGGACGTTCTAATCCTAAGAAGTCCGTTTCTTTAAATGTTGTATTCATTAATAAAATTCAGCACTCTTCAAGACCAAAGTACTGTATATTAATTATACTATTCTTGCTCTTTTCAGATTAATTATGATTGTTCTTCTCATTTTATTAATTAACTATGATCTTGTTATTTCATTGTAACATTCTAGACTTTCTCAGATTAATTAATTTCGCATTTCTCATTTAACTTGTATGATGCATGCATTGCTCATACTGAAATCATAATTATTAGTCAAATCACATTTAATGTATTGATCTCTCATTGATCATCAGACTTAGACAATGTAGTTTCACCTCTAGGCCTATTTCACTGTTACAACTCGGTCTTCTCATTAAAATTCATTATTCTTACCATCTGTTTTTCTGATGGAATAAAGAGGCTCTCGCAATCAATTTTCAATTGCTCTGTCAGTGTAAACACAGTGTTAATTTTTAATTTATTGAACTTCTCAAAGTCTGAGACTGACTTCAAGTGACTTCTCATTTGAACTGCTCTGGATTATCTCTTATTTCAGTTGAATAATGTCTCTCTGGATCTATAGATGTTATTAATATTTGTTTCTTATTACTGTATTAGCTTCATGCAGGTGACTTATTCATTTTATGATTGTGAAAGATATGCAATGAATATTTTTATACCATCTCCAACTCAATTATCTTGTCCACTACTCTTTTTTATCCTAATCATAACACTCCTGATTTTGAACAATGAGAGATGTAAAAAGATTTTCCAGGGTCCGAGCTGATGCATCTATCTCCAGCATAATGTGCAAGTAGGATTATTGTTGGAACAAAGTTTCAGAAATTCTCAAGTTAGTGAAAGTTTTTCTGTGAAGTTTGTTCAGTACCACCAAGAAATGCACTCTTTTTAATTCAAACCAACATATGTTTGATGAAACTGATAAACAATCAGAATTCATAGCCTCAATCGAGGAAACAATTCTTGAAATAATTCAATTTTTCATTTTTTCGTTCTGAGCGATATGTTTTCCACGAAAAATTTATTTTATTTCGTCGTTAAGTTGAGATTCCACGAAAGAAAATTAAAGCTGGTAAAATTGAAAATTCGATAACCAAATTGTTTGCTTGGAAATTCGTCTTTTGTTAATTTGGCATCATAAAAATAGAAAAATGCATATTTGGCTTGAAAAAACTTACTGATCATCAAGCAAATCTGAGTTCATTGAATTTCATCCAAATCAATAATTTTTGTTGCAAGAAAAAATTTGAAACGTTTATTGTATTTTTCACAATGAATTTGAAGTTATATCGAAAATCGGTAAATGAAAAAGTTATAGATATGGCAAGTATCTGAAACTATCATTAAAATTGAAAATTCGATAACCAAATTGTTTGCTTGGAAATTCGTCTTTTGTTAATTTGGCATCATAAAAATAGAAAAATGCATATTTGGCTTGAAAAAACTTACTGATCATCAAGCAAATCTGAGTTCATTGAATTTCATCCAAATCAATAATTTTTGTTGCAAGAAAAAATTTGAAACGTTTATTGTATTTTTCACAATGAATTTGAAGTTATATCGAAAATCGGTAAATGAAAAAGTTATAGATATGGCAAGTATCTGAAACTATTACCTTCAAACTTTTTCGATACGTGGTATAATTTAGCCGGAAATCGTAAAAACCGTTTTTCGGCCCTTAAAACCAATACCTACTTACACCGAGTTCCTTTCATTGATATAGTAGTTATTTATTAAGAGGGAGTGTTAAAAGTTAGAATTTATTTTGTGAGTGGAAAAAGTAAAACGTTTCAGAACGTCAATGAGTTTCAAAAAGTGTCAATTTATAGGTCAAAATTGGAAAAAAATAAATATAATAACTTATAATTTATACACAAGTTTCCGACCAACCACATACTGCTAAGATTTTTTTCTGTCAATTCTGTTTGACCCTGATATATAAGCAATCTCGAGGAAATTAATCAAATGTGGTTTTTAAACACCTGTTCGGGTATGATCAAATTTTTGACGAGCTAGAGAATATCTTCATGTACAGGATGGGCAAAATTGGTGATACATGAACTACAACTTTTACGAGATAGAGGAAAACGAATGGCACATTACGTTCGTCTTTTTTCGAGAAACTGATAAGTGATCAACTTCACTCTTCTATCTTCTTTTGTTTTCGAGTTATAGGCCAAAATTGAAATTTGGGTGATTTCAACTTTGGTCATCATCTCCGTTTCTGTTTGTGCTAGGATGTTGAAATAAAAACATTATGGGGACACTTTTTTGATAACAATCCAGTGGCGTACTATGATTTTTTTCCAACAGGTTTATTTGCTGAGCTATAACATAAAGTTTTTATTACTATGGCACGCTTCCAGATGTAAGGGAAGTTTCCATCTTCAAACGGTTTCAAAAATTTTCTCAAGGAGTGTACTAAGGTAGGCAACTCTGTATAAATTGAGAGGGGATAGTGTTATGATCAGATCCCTTACGTTTGTCAAGGTATCGTATAAAATTTTCTATTTCCTCGTCGGTGAATATTGTTGAAGTACGGAAAGTAACATGAGTCAGAATCGTAAAAGGAAATTCACTAATCTTAACCTACTGGGTTTTATCTCAAAGTTTGTTCAATTATTTCAACATGTGTCGAAAATTTCGCCAGGTGTAAGATGTGAACGTGGAAAACCATGCAAAAATATTTCGTTATTTGGTCATTTATTTTTTCTTCGATAAGAGGATATGATATCAATTTCCTTTTTACGATTCACTTTCGCTTAAGTTTTACCTTGTTCCACGATATCATCCGATGAACATAATTACGGATTGATAAACCTAGGAGACATATTATATATGGATCGTATTGCCTACCGCAATATCATATTGATAAATAATGAATAAATTATAATTTAAAAGATAAGGATGACGACAACGCCGATGATATGGATAACATATTTTAAGCACGTCATTTTGTATTCGCGAAATTGCATCATCAACTGACACTTCATCTCGAGTTTCTCCAAATAATAATATTTGCGAATCATTAGGTTGTTAGCGTTTGAATACCTAATTGGGTAACGACGCACTCTATCTCGAATTTTAGATGCCCCAGTTGTTAAGATACATAAAGTAACAGGATAATCTAGGTCAATGCTTCCCCAATAGATATATTATCGATAATTATCGAGTTGTCCAAGTATTTCGCTGGAAATCCGCTCGAACCAGAAGAGTCGTGCAGGAAAGTCTGTCACGACAAAAATAAAAACATTGAAATTTTACGCAAATTATCATTTATCATAGTTCCGGAGAAACAGTGGCATGAAAGGCTGAGAACGATTATATGCCATCTGCTTTTACGTGTTTTTTACCGACCAGAATATAATTGACATGACAAATAAATGAATCGTCGAAAACTGTGAGAATTATCGAATGATAATGATGAGCAAGAGTGCACAGATCTTATTTAGGCCAACTAAACCGGCACGTTTTCCCTTTACCTGCCACAATGAGATAATAAGAATAACAATTTAAATATTTTGATATGATTTATTTTTATTATACTGAAATGAGTACGTCATCGGCCGAAAGAAAATTGAATTCATTCCCAAGAAAAATGTGAAAATATCCCAAAACACTGAAGTTTTTCCAAGCATTAAATGAACCATATATTAGAAAAACAAACATGAATTCTATTTTTCTATTGCATTTGGTCAACGAAGGGGTATTCAAAATACTATTAATGAGTTACTCCAATTTCGTTGGCGATAAATATTAAATTGAGTAGTGGAATTGATGTCTGAGAATTAAATATCAATGAATATATTAACGGCATGCAGACAAATTATTGAATTCTGAAAAAGTACACCTCCGGGCAGGATTCGAACCCGCGCCCCTCCTGATTACCGGTCAAGTGCTCTACCCAACTAAGCCACCAGAGGTCACGGTTTCCATCTGCGTTGACGGACCTATACTGAATCAGAATCCATGTTAGTACGGGTCTCCTTGTGAACGTTTTATTGTTCGCAAGGGTTAGAGATTGTTAGGAGGTGGTAAGGGAACAACATTCACTGTCAGTGATCATCAAGATCCTTTTTACCCATTACCCATGGCATCGTCGACATTTAGCGACATCTGTAGGGAGCGGATGCGGATTCTCCGACCACTGAACAGAATAAGCCGAAATTTTAAATTGAGTAGTGGAATTGATGTCTGAGAATTAAATATCAATGAATATATTAACGGCATGCAGACAATTATTGAATTCTGAAAAAGTACACCTCCGGGCAGGATTCGAACCCGCGCCCCTCCTGATTACCGGTCAAGTGCTCTACCCAACTAAGCCACCAGAGGTCACGGTTTCCATCTGCGTTGACGTTGACGTTTTCAGAATTCAATAATTGTCTGCATGCCGTTAATATATTTATTAATATAAATATTAAATATTGTAATCTCGATTTCTAGTTCTAGTTATATATAGTGTTTCATTGGAAAACGAAAATACTCAAGAGGCGAATAGAGGTTACCGAGGGGGTTCAAGATATAGCACATTTATTGGCTCTGACTGTCTTTGTAACGGTAATACGAAGTTTTATATGGATTTCGTTCCTTTTTCCTGGAATCATAACATACCATAATTTTACCTCCCTGGTGGACAAGAGATCAAATACTCTTTTTTATGAAAAATACTGCGAAGGCATCTTTTCGATATAGTCTGAATCTTTTGAAAAAACCATAATTGTCGTAAACTTCGAAATAATTCGGTCTATGACGGACCACTTTAGATCGTCGATCGGCCTTCCTCAGGGCACCGTAATTGCTCCTGCCCTATTTAACCTGTACAGGGTGGGCAAAATTCGTTGTCTACTGAAGGGATCTCGAGAACTATAGCAGCTAGAAGAAAACGGACGATACATTCCCGAGCTCTTTTTTCCTGACTAATCCAAGACTGAAAACAGATCCAGCTTAACGTTCATAGATTTTGAGTTATGAACGAAAATTGAGAAATTGTCATTTTCAATGAAGCTGAATAACTCGCTTATTTAAACTAGTATTCGAAATCTGGCACTTTTTTAAGAGGAATTCGAATATGATATTATTGAATTTTTTGATGCAGCCATTTTCGACATACGACAGAGATTTCTGATTTTTCAAATGTAAACTATAGTTGAAAGTGCTTTCATCTTGATGCAATTTTTCTGCTGATTTCAAAAATGTATCATATGTCGCTATTCATATGAATATAACATTAGAAACAAAATTCAATACTTTTTCCTGCTTTTCGATTCACTGTTGAATTTTCAGTAGGCTGGTGTAACCATAGCGACCGTTGAAAATGCATCATGTTTCGTGAACTCCACATAATTCTATGTGAACTCAACCTTCTGTGTTAGGAATTACCGACTGTCGAATAATTATTTATTTTTTATATCGATATCGAGATCGATATCCTTCAAAAGAGAGTAAAAGATTTTCGTCTGATGATTAAAGAAGAAAATTTATTCAATTATCGTTTTTCTATTTATGAAAGAATCTTAAAGAATCAGGAATAAAAATAAAATACGATAGCTATCTATAATTACAATTTTTACAAAAGTATGATGATGAAAAATAGGTACTTCTGTCAACGGTAATATTCGAATTGTGAACCATCGTAAGATAAGCATGCCAAACATCGCGCGAACAAACGATGGTTTAATCATCGAAATATTTATTCAGCAATCCGTGATTCCAATCATAAAGGCTCAGGTTCATAAAATATAATGCATATTCAACGGTTGCTATGGTAAGCCAGCCTACTGAAAATTCAACAGTGAATCGAAAAGTAGGAAAAAGTATTTAATTTTTTTCTCGTGTAACATTCATTTGAATAGCGACATATGATACATTTTTGAAATCAGCAAAAAAATTGCAGCAAGATGAAAGAACTTTCAACTATAGTTTACATTTGAAAAATCATAAATCTCTGTCGTATGTCGAAAATGGCTGTATCAAAAAATTAAATAATATCATATTCGAATTCCTCATAAAAAAGTGCCTGTAGAATGTAACAACAGATTTCGAATACGAGTTCAAATGACAATTTCTCAATTTTCGTTCATAACTCAAAATCTATGACCGTTAGGCTGGATCTGTTTTCAGATTTGGAATAGTCAAGAAAAAAGAGCTCGAGAATGTGTCATCCGTTTTCTTCTAGCTGCTATAGTTCTCGAGATCCCTTCAGTAGACAACGAATTTTGCCCACCCCGTACAGTGCATCCCATTTTGGGTGAGACAGCCAGGTTTCTCGCTTGTTATTCCAGATAGAGCCTTGCGGTTTTCACGTTCCTGTCCTACTTTTTTGTGAAACCCAAGTAGGCATATTGGAGAGAAATAAACAAATCTGCAGTGGTACCATGATCGATCGACAATCTAATCACACCCGACAGTTTTCGTGTTAACAAGATGTTCATACAGAGAAAACTGATCATCTTTGGTACAAATTTTCCACCATTCGACTTAAAGATAAGGCAGGAAAAAAGGGGAAAAACTGGATTATTGTCGAGTCGTGCGCTTGTCGTGAGCTTGTGGTACGTGGGCTGATCTAGCTGTCATCGCCATGAATAATTATTGTCTTTCAGACACAACAGTCCCGTCCGAAGAACTTCGTGCATCAACAGAGGCAGCTTTCCAGGATTTACAAAACCTTCCTTTTTTAATATTGAATGCACTCAGCCGTATATTGAAAAGGTTTGTCAATTATGTAATAGGTAAAATGGACAGCAATTTGAACAGTTTAATTAGTAAGATATTATGTAATGGTGAAAATTTGTATCAATGATAATAATATTTTATGGGGTATTTCTTCTGTATCTAATTTGTATTATGATTTCATCTAGGTAGGTACCTACGTTTTGTTTTCGTGTTAGTGATGAATGTATTATCTTTGTTCGCTTAGTATCCTATAAGTAAAAATCACAAATGAAAATTATCCACGTGGCTCCGTGGAGGCCAACTGACTGGCCCATTACGTCCGATCCTTCTTTCTGGAAAATTATTAGCCAACCAGTTCCTCACATTTGGCGATTTCTTTATGCATGAGAATGTGTTTTATTTTTTTATCCGAAAACGGTGCCTCTTACTGCAAAAAGTCAAGAGACCATATTTGCTCCAAATTAAATAAGGATTTAAATAGTAATTTTTATTGTCGGAAAAACAAGTGGCGTATCATTTTTTTATCTGAGAATATTCAGTCTAGCTCAAGTACGGACCCCACTGGTAGAATAGAAAAGAAATGATATTATGCAAAAAGTGCTCTTTGACGCTCAAAGCCTATGTCTCAAATTTCATAAAAATATATCAAGCAGTGTGAAAGTTATTAATAAAAAACATTTTTTTTTCTATATTTTCTATAATTTTAACACACCGTATCTCGGAGAGAAAACATTTCTCGACATATGTTTATATGACAAACTAACCCTTATTTTTGATATAGAATACGTGGTTAAAATTTCTTGGTTACGATCTGGATCATCCTGTATATCAAGACTGCACACTTACGGCTTACCAGGAACCAATTACGGATATGTATATACTCTCTACCTCCGGCAGCGATTGAATGGATAATGAACTTACCTGTTAGTTTTTGATAGATGTTTGTGGACTTGTTACTACTTGATAACGCTTTGCTTTTGTAATTTTTGCTATATGTTCTCACACTTGTTGCTGTGTGTTCTTGATGTTTTAAGTTTTAATTTCGTGTTTTTATGATGCTTATAAGACAAACCATGTATACTTTTGCCAAACGCTAAATAAATAATTAAATTAGATCGTCGAGGTACCTCTTCATCACTTACGTCCGGTTTTACAATCGATGGTTAAGGATTTCGGTTAGGTTACCACCACTGGATGGTTAACTTTATACCTTACGTTTCAGCTTGTTAGGTTTCCGTAACCCTCGGTTCGATTTATATTTTCTAATGTTGGTAGAAATAAATGATTGATTCTACCTGAAAGTGAGTTATCTGATCAGTTTCTCTGCGGAAGATGTGACATTTGTCTGAATTCGTGGATATGAACCGAACATACACTGCGCAAAAAAATTAACGCACATTATGGTAATGATAATTATTTTTATCAGAATTATGCATGAATATGTTATCCACTTTCAACGGTTTTCTTCAATACAGATGTTTTTTCTCAGCAGGAATAAAAAAAAATGATATTATCAGATTTTGAATGTATTGGCTCCATTCTAAAATCAGTTGTTCTCGATCAATTCTAGTAATCAATAGTTTTTCTTTCGTTTGATTTTCTACACTCGATCGCTATGCAACGCGAAACACGCAATTCGACCCAAGAGGAATGTGCCCAAGCGGTAGTTTTGCGAGAAGAAGGGTGGACATACACAAGAATTGCAGAAAGGTTTGGAGTTTCCCATACAAGTGTGTCCAGAATGCGATTCAGGGAGACAGGTATGAATGTCCGAAGATCAGGACAGAGTAGACCACGGGTAACAACTGCCATTCAAGAACGTTACTTGAGAGTTTCTTCGTTGAGACAACGGTTTGCAACCGCTCGCCTCCTTCAAATTCAGCTTGAGCAAACTCATAATAACAATAAGAAATCGCCTCAGAGAATATGATTTAAGGCGTCGTGTCGCGGCAAGAGGCCCAGCTCTTACCCCAGCCCATCGAAGGGCGCGTTTGGATTTTGCGAGAGAGCATATCCATTGGGAAGAGGCCGATTAGAAAAGAGTTCTCTTCACAGATGAGTCTAGATTCTGCCTCTACCATTGTGATCGACGTTCCCTTGTATACAGACGTCCACATGAAAGATATGCTCAGTGCAATTTCCTGAATACTACTGGTTTCGGGGAAGGATCGATTATGGTATGGGGTGGAATATCTTTGACTGCTCGCACATACCTAGTGGTCGTTGATAATGGAGCTATGAATGCTGATAAGTATATAAGGAACATTCTTGAAGAGCATGTAGTGCCATTTGCCCCATACATTGGTGAAAATTTCATTTTTATGGACGATAATGCCAGACCCCCATCGTGCGCGCATCGTTCAGGAGTACCTTGAAGAGGTTGAAATCTCTCGAATGGAATGGCCAGCAAGAAGTCCAGATCTCAATCTCTTGCGCAGTGTAGTTGAATCGGAAAATTATGAAAATTCTAAATAAAATCGAATCTTTTCGTTACTAATCAGTTCAAATTTGGCCATTCGATCAATACCTTTTGAATACCTAATGTTTGTGTATATGTTACGGCTAAAGATAGGTGTGAGCATAAACTTAAGATTAGCCGGCTAAACTTAGGTTTATATTCGAGGATCGGCTAAAGTTCGATAAAATATTTATCTGCGTCAGGTCTTTTCATCTTTAGCCGGCTAATGTGCACATTACCCAAAACGGAACGGCTAAAAATGTATTCGATGGACACGCGGAGAGGTGATGACCATGAATGGTCGGATGGGAGAGGACTAACGCACACGACCACTTTTTTGTTTTAGAATTGAAATATGCAAAAGAGCATTGAATATATTGGGATTGTATTACGTAACGCCCATGGGTTTTCAATTCAACATTTAACCAGTTATTTTCATCTGTTTAGGAGATTAATGCTCTTCAAATCAAGCCCAATTTGTGAAAAACCATAATATGACCCCACAAGGAAATGAGATATTAGACATAGAAAATTCTTCCTATTAACAAAATTATATTTTCCCTACCATTCAATAATTGAATTTATGGAAAAATTACGAAATAGGAACTATATTTATAAAGTTGCAATTTCTTTCGAACCAATTCTTTCGCCAAAAAGAACAAAAAAAACTATGAACATGAACATAGTTGAAAACACTTTCTCCAGCTGATTTTGTTGAAAATTTCTTCTCGAGTCATTGAACATATACGGGTTCCAAAATACGCCACCCTTGATGAATCATCCCGGGGGATACAAGTGCATTCATCGTAAAGCTTATCAGCCAAATAGTCCGGTTAACTACAAACAATTTGACCTTTGGTATTTTGATGAAGAAGTTTGCGGCATCATTCTCGTCTTCATTCTATCCTTTTTATCATTCAATTCCCCTCAAATTATGAATAATAACAAGATGAAAAATAATCATTAACACTACAGTTTTCCCTCGCACTCAAAAGAGCAATTCTCGAAATTTGTCATCAAGCTTTTAGATTCGTCAATAAGAATTCGTTGAGACACAGTTGAAACAAAAATATATGTTCATTCTCCAATCTCTCAACTGCTTAGCAGAATGCTTTTCTTCTATTAAAATTTGTGAAATTCATACAAAAATTGCATTGCATTAATAGTTTGATTATACTCGTAATTCTATTTCTTTACATTCTTTTATAATTTGCGCCTCTCAAGCCTTGTACATTTTAAGCCGATGGGATGTGGTTACACTTAAGTTTAGCCGGCTAAAGATAGAAGAAACTAACATTAGCCAATACCCGAAGCTAAACCTAAGTTTAGCCGGCTAATCTTAAGTTTATGTTCACACCTATCTTTAGCCGTAACATATACATAGCAAGAAACATGAATATTCTCTACAGTTCGGAGAAGTTTGGAACCACTCTACGAACAATTTTTTGATTATACTTTCCTATTGGATGTTGGATGAGCGATCAAATGCTATATTTCATCTAAAATACCAGAAAACGAGCTGAAAAATGGTCCTTTCGATAGTATGCCATTGAAAAAATCATAATTGTCGTAGACTTTGAAATAGTTCGGTATATCGGTATATGACGGATCACTTTAGGTCGTCAAAGTTGCTCTTCATCACTGCGATATGTGCTATATACGTCAATATGTATAAGGTACATATAAACAATCTAATAATTTTTGAATCAATAAAACAATTCTTGGTAACTCCAATCTTCATTATTATAACGGTGATTGAAGTATACTTCAAAAAGTGATTATGATGGATTTCGAATAAAATTCATAGAAAAAAATTCTGTGATTTTACTGCAGGTTTACCCATATTTCAGGTATTGGTTAAGTTTATTGATAGCATTTTTGTGTGATTGTAAAACACCTTACCTGTAAAAGTTCCTTAACCGAAGGTAAACCTTTGATTCTTAAACCAGGCGTTAATATTGAAATCCTTTATGCCCATTCTAACTATTTAATTTTTGAATCAATAAAACAATTATTGGTAACTGCAATCTTTATTATTTTTATATCGTTGATTGAAGTATACTTCGAACTGCGATTATGATATGTTTTGAATGAAATTCATAAAAAAAATCAGGTATCAGTAAAATTTATTGATAGTTTGTGTATTATTGTAAAACGCCAAACCTGTGAAATTTCCTTAATCAAAGGTTATAACCTTCAATTGTGAAACTAGGCTTTTACCTTTCATTGCAATTCATTGAACGCTCAAAAGTTCTTTTTCTCTGCCAGGTTGACTATAATAAAAACAAAATTCTATTCCGAATAACAAGCTTATGGTTGTATTCTGCTTTTCATCTGTAAGTTACAAATCTGTATCGTAAATAGTTGCGGATTCCTGTAAGCTACAAATCACAAGAAACGTCCAGAATTACAATTTTCCTGTAAGCTTATGAAAAGTTAGAGTTTGGCTTACACATAAAAGCAGAATACCACCATTAATCTATGACACTACACATGTTTTAAGTTTTTAGGTTAATTGTGTGGATCTTTGACATAGAGTTGCATTCAGCTAAAGCATAAGATCAACTTAACGCTAAAATAGGCACTTTCTGATGTCGATTTCTCGAAAGGCATTTCAAAGTTCACCTCCACCCACCTGAAGATGCTATTGGGAATTCAAAACAAGCGATACGCCCCCTGGTGTCAATTTTTGTAAATAAAAAGTTAATGCACTTTTGTTTGTTTACATCGAGAAACGGGGAATATTTTGGGGTTTCAATGAGATCTGTCATAAAAAAATATATCCTAATCTGTTGAAAATATTTTTATCTATCTCGTGATAATGGGGAAAGCTTAGTGAAGTTTTCATAATTTGTATTCTTCGAGCAAATCTTCGATTACGAATTTCTTGTGAAGATGTTAGTTTTTACTATTTTCCACGATGAAATGAACTTTTAGTCAATGTTTATGGACATATGTAACTCGTCCTTTTATAGCATAATGAAGGTTTTGTAGATTTCAGGTCAGTTGAGAAGAATAGGAGGTGAATTGAATAACCTGGATATATAACCTCAAAATGAAAGGATTTACACAAAAAACAAATCTGTTTCCCTCAGACAGGACTTTTTTCATCTAGTAAGTGGATATACATATGAACTAGCTGACCCGGCAAACGTTGTTTTGCCATATAAATAATTTCCATGTTGTATCATAAAAAAATAGAAATTAAAAATTTTGTCTAAAAAATAAAAAAAAAAATTAGGGGTGGACTACCCCTAACATTTAGGGGGATGAAAAATAGATGTTGGCCGATTCTCATAGATAGCCAATAGATAGCGTTGTTTTGCCATATAAATAATTTCCTAATGATTAAATTACTAAAATGGCTATTAAAAAATAAGGGTTGATCGTAGAAGGGTGAAAATTGAGGATTGTATGTATTTTTGTATGTTGTATCATAAAAAAATAGAAATTAAAAATTTTGCCAAAAAAATAGAAAAAAAAATATAGGGGTGGACTACCCCTAACATTTAGGGGGATGAAAAATAGATGTTGGCCGATTCTCATAGATAGCTGACCCGGCAAACGTTGTTTTGCCATATAAATAATTTCCTAATGATTAAATTACTAAAATGGCTATTAAAAAATAAGGGTTGATCGTAGAAGGGTGAAAATTGAGGATTGTATGTATTTTTGTATGTTGTATCATAAAAAAATAGAAATTAAAAATTTTGTCTAAAAAATACAAAAAAAATTTAGGGGTGGACTACGCCTAACATTTAGGGGGATGAAAAATAGATGTTGGCCGATTCTCATAGATACCGGATAAGCACAAAAAATTTCAACAAAATCGGTCAAGCCGTGTCGGAGGAGTATGGTAACGAAAACTATGACACGAGAATTTTATATATTAGATTTCGATAACATTCACACAAAATTCATTCAGAAAATCATTTCTGATTCCCAGTTCAACTTGGACAAGTTTTCTTAGCATCAATGTTGCAATTTTAGCCATTGTATATAATGGAGAAGGTAAGATATCATAGTTGTGGCTACCATAAACCAATTTCCTTCTTTATAATCGTGTAAAGAGCTAAGAAGTTTGGATTCAAAAAATATTGCTCTTATTTACCAGCTGATTCAGAACATACTCGGTTTTTTTTTTAAAAGTACTAATACTTCATGACATTTATTTACCTAAAATTGATAATAATTAACACACTTAAATTCAGTTTCGAAAACCAATCTTCAAAATTGAGAGAAAACAACTATGAACTGAGAAAAAAGGATTTATTGGACGAAAATCTCAAAATCCTCTTCAAAAATGACATTTACTGCATTAACTTTTTATTTCGAACTGTCAACACCATGTCGCTGCCATCTACATTTGAATTCCCAATTGTGATAGCGAAACACATGTCGTCGTTTAAAAAACTCATTTTGTGAAAACCGTATAATCTGTTTCAAGTTCAAAGAAAATGACGACTCTTAATCAATAATAAGTGGATTTCTCGTTACGATAGCTGAGCTGGGAGGGTGAATTATTTTCATCATTAAGTCTCATATGAATTCGCTCTTGGCCATTACTCCCAGACAAAAGTTTATAATTTTCCGACAGATTCAGATTGTCGACGCCGCTCTGCCTGCCGTTCAAAGACATTCAGCGATAAAAGATGCGTCCGGAGTCTGGGGTGTCGTTAACTACCCTTCTCCAGATAAACGCCCTCCATTTGCTTTAGTTGTTATTCATTTCCCTCGCAGACAGTACTTGAAGGCATTGTTTGAGTCGTGACCGAATTCCCAGCATTGAACCCTCGCCTATGAATTCCGTCCTTTATTTCACGAGAATGATTCCTTTTCTTCTTTATATTCGTGCGGGTTCGGGTTTACACATTTGGCGGAAAGTAAACTTACGCTTTCTATAATTTTTAATTATGAAAGTTTTAGAAAGTGACGAGAGGATGTAATGGTGGTAAAAAATTATATTATAGCCGAGCGCCAAGGTAGCCGCGAAGCACCAACCTAAAAGTTATAAAAACGATGCTGCAAACCCTTCTGAACTGACATATGATCAATCAAAAATTAATCAGAAGAAGCTGATCTGATAGATAACCGTGAATTACCGTGGAAATAAACCATGAGGTTCATTTGGTTTCCAGTAATGATTCCGACTCTCGTGTACGGCAGAACTGTTTCAATATTGAAATTTCGACTTGTTGAACAATTCTTCCACTTTTAGAGAACACAGGTTAGTTTCCAAATTTCTTACTTTAATGCATTCATGTTGCTCCTCGACTATAATATTTTTTATATGATAAGCAATATATTTGTAAATCAGGGATTCAAACAACTTAGGAATAAATTATATAATGCTGATAGGTCTATAGTTTCGAATTAAATTAGTTTTTCCACTTTTGAAAATAGGTGTTACAGATGATAATTTCCAGTCTTGTGGAAAAACGGCCGTTATCAATGAATGGTTAAATATTATGCTTAATGGCTCGATCAAGTTATCGGCGCTGGTCTTGAACCTTTCGACGTGTTGATGAAAATGAATAAGTCAAGTGAAAATCCCAGTGCCATAGGTAATAGAAATAGTACCTACTATTTTACACATAAAAGGGTTTTTCTCGAAATTACATACAAATAGAAATGCAAAGATGGTGAATTCACCGAATAAGAAAAAGGGATCCGATCTCAAACGCGCCACGGGTGTAACGGATTCGTTCGCCAGTCAGAACCTAGCCTCACACTTAAGGGGCAATGATGTCAGAACTCAGCGGGGGTAGGGTTTGAGCAAGACGGCACAGAAACTTGGCGGCTCACCTCTGAGGGCTTACTGTTCCTCTCAAGTTTCCATACCAGCGGAGATTCGTACTAACAGTAAAGGTGTACAGTGGCAAATAAGGAAGAAAAAAGAACGGCAGTTCACCCCTGAGTGCGTTCTGTTCCCCCTGGGTTTTCACAACAGCAGAGAATCGTACTAAGATTATGCCGTCGTTGTGGCAAACGACGGATAAAGGTGGAAGCTGAGGTTCCCAGATAATAGTACGGAGTGCTCTCTTATCTCTGGACTCCTTACGGCTCGTCAACAATTGCCCTTGCACCGGTGTAGTCTTTGGCAATTTACTATGACGGTAGTGAAAAAAATGAATGATAGCAGAATTACGGAAATAATTAAAACGGTAAGGAATCGCGGCTACAAAATTATGCTTAGACGTACCTTGACACAAATCCACAGACTTTCAGAAACGGGCTTGGCACGATATGGTGCAAGCGGAATACACGGAATCACTTCCTAACACCGGGCCAATAAAAATTTGAATGAATATCAGTTAGAATAGCGAAACTCTGACAGAACCATAGAAATACCAAACGTTACTTTAGCTCGTTGATTCATTCATTCATTGCTGTATCCCGTTACCGGGAATAAATCTACAAAAAGACTCAAAAGACAAAAGTATCGGTGCGATCAAACTTATAATTTCTTAGGGCTAGTTGCGACTATGTCGCCCTCCTGTGACAGAAGAGACCCAACCGTGACCTACAAATCCTTGAAAATCTGGTCATGGACCGTCACCAATCAGATCTGGCCGCAGCTATATTCCTCTCGAGTCTCCATTATAACTGTGTACCAAAGACCTTCACTGTGACCTGTCTAACGCTAGTTGTTCCCAGTTATGATTGGCATTAACTGATTTTAGGGATTGATGCAGTATATCCTTAAACCGCTTATACTGGCCGCCTGGTTTCCGAGCTCCCTCTGTGAACTCGCCATACAGAGCTATTTTGGGGAGTCTTGTGTGTTGCATCTTCAGAATGTGGCCGCTCTATCTGAGTCGGGCCCTCGTCTCAATTGTTGTACAACTCGCGCGTTCCAAGACTTCTGCATTTGAAACATTGCGGTACCATCTGATTTGCGATGTGTTGCGTTTGTTCAAGCTCTTTGATATGTCGCCTGTAGGGCGTCCTGCTTTAGCTTCCGCGTTGGGAGGAACACTGCTTTATAAACAGCTGTCTTGGTCTTCAGATTGAGGTCATGATTTCGAAACACTCTGTCCTTAAGCTTCCAGAATGCCCGTGATGCCGAATTGATACGGTTGTGTATTTCCTTGTCTAGGTTAGCCCTAGTATTTATAAAGCTTCCCAAGTATTTGAACGGCTCGGCCGGTTCTAGAGATTCATCCTCCAGGCTTATATCTGTCTGAAGGCTTTCTGGGGGACTTACCAGGATTTTGATGATATTGAGTCTAAGGCCTAAAGCTTATATACGTTTATAGGTGTCCAACATTACCTGTAGATCCTCTGAGCTGCTAGCTCAGTCGCAGTCGTCAGCATATTGAAGTTCCGTGATAAACTTTGTACGGGTTTTTGCTCTGAGGCGCTTCAGGTTGAACAGGCCTCCATCAAATCTGAGTCTTAATCCAACACCTTTTACAGGCATACTCATATCAGCAATTATCGAGACAGCTATGGCGAAAATATTGGACAGTAAAGGCGCTAACACGCAGCCTTGTTTTATTTCAGAGTTGGTTGTAGAGCAATTATGCTGTATTCTAGCGGTGTTGGTATGGAGGCTTTTACACACTGCTAAGAATTTTTCGGGTACTCCAAAGCGTATCATGATTTTTCATAGCGCTTTCCGATTTACCGAGTCGAAGGCCTTACTTAAATCGATGTAGGCTGTATAGATCCTTGATTGTTGATCACGGGCCTTCTCTTACAGCTGTCGCAGTGTGAAAATTAGGTCCACCGTACCTCGATTGGGTCAAAAGTCGTACTGGGATTCAAGTAATAACTTTTCTAAAAGTGGAATCAGACGATTAGCCATAATCTTCGAGAGAATTTTACCGGCCACACTAAGCAACGTTATGCCCCTGAAAGTGTTGCAATTTGACGTATCGCCTTTGTTCTTATAGAGGTTGATAACTAAAGCGTCTCTGAAGTCATGTGGAACATCTCCTTGTTCCCAGATCTTGCGGAATAGGAGACTATTGGCAACATCTCCATCCAGGGCTTTAAATATCTTAACTAGTTTCTGTGGATTACATATTGGTAGTGCACCTTGAGAATTTTCGAGGAAGTTTGTAATATTTAAATTGAAGCGGAAATACTTTTTGAAGATCGGAGATCGATTGATGTAAAAATTGCATTGATATCGTATGTTTTTAGTTGGACACAACTGCAGGAACTAGGTAATTGTTGTATAGTTTATGGTCATGATGAAAAACAACCAAATTCTGTATATCAAAAAATAAAATGTCCGAAACTTCGACAACGTTTGTCTGAGTTTTATTTATTTTCCCAATTGAAGTCCAACCTAGCCACGACATATTTATAAATTATTTCACCGTATCTACCCGCTTTGCAGCTCTGGGTTTTACTATCTGTGATTCTTGAATTCCTCATCGGTATATTACCTTTCGGCTCTCTCCACCAAGAAATAGTTTCAATTAGGCACACATTCAGAAATAAAATTGATTCAGACGTTTGCCTGTATGACTTGGCAAAACTTGTAATTTGCGATAAAAAATATGCGATGTCTCGAACGAGAAGGTCAAGTTTGGCAATTTTTTTTCATTGAAAATGCAACTGCAAGAAAATTAGATTCGGAAGAAATAATTTTTTCATTCTCTAATAAGAAAGCAACAAGAGTCTATTTTTCCAGTTGACCTGTTCTGGTAAGTATGCAGAGTAGGTGCCAAGCAGTGAGTTCAAGGTCATGCTTTTTATTGATAGTTTATAGAACTATGAATTTTTGAAACTTGGAATATTTCAGGGTTTCGAACTACGTATTTCATACTTCAATAAATATAATTTTTTGTTACTATTATAAATATATAGTTTCTTTGAAATCTCAATTTTCCAACCTAAATATCCCCACACTGACGAATTCCAAAAAGAAATCGACTTTTTCTGAATACAAAACACAAATTAATTGAAGAAACTAAACTCTTGACGCGCAGTTTATTCGAACTCATTTACGGTGAATGTGAAAAATATAGTTCAGAAATCTTGAAAAAATTCTTCGTGTACTTATATTATTTACCTGACAATACAATTGTTATGGCTAGCGAAAAAAATCTTATTGTTCACCGTATTTTCGTTCTATTGCCAAGTTTTCTGGCCTTCCTCATAAATTTAATTGTCGTTAGCATGTGCAGCTTTAACTAAAAATAAATCTTTCAGATTGCCCGATCATCAACAGAGGTAGTTCAAAGAAAAATCGAATCTTCATCGTTTGCCGCGTCCAGGAGAATCAGATTTATTTTCGGGAATTCTTAATGGATTTTGATATCCACTAAAAATCGCCCACGTGATGTGATTCATTGACTGACTTTGTTACTGTAAAATATCCCATAGAAGCCCTTCTATACATGGTGAGTATTTGACTCCTACAGATATTTCAACAGTAGAATATTGAGGTGAATAAATCACTTTTTTCCTATATCACCATTTCCGATTCGGCCCTGATAAATTGATATAACCATTTTAAGTTTTCATAATGAGCTGTGCCACCTCTGGAAAAATATTACCTTCAGAATAACTAGCTAAATCTTTAACACTACATCTATGGATCTTTTAGAAAGAGTTGCATTCGGTCAAAATACCCAATTTTTCGAATGTAAAAGATATTTTTTTATCTTTGAACATTAAATTACTCGAAAACGGCACATTATACGAGAAGTAATAAAATATACTTTTTTCGTCGACCTGAAAAAAAAATGAGATTTCACATACTAATTTCAGAACGAAAAGTCGGCTATTTTGGAGGTGAGTACTTTTCGTACTGATTCACTTTTCATACTGGTTTACTTTTAGTCCGGCTTTCGTCACTAACCAATAATTAGAACCTGCAGAGATTGAATCAATGTTTTGAATACAGAATTTGATGAAAACATAATAGTCCGAGAGCTGGCAGCAAAAACAACTACCTCATAAGTTACCAAAAGTTTGGTTTGGCACTTTGGTTCAACTTTATTACCAAAACTTGAAACCGCCCGTCTGCCGGGCGTGAGTGGTCGCCTTATGGGATAAAAAAAATTGAAAAGATGAGAAAAAATCGATTGGAACTTCCTAATAGTTACCAAGATGAATGTTGTGTCAAAATGGTCTAGGATCTTAACTGAATTGAAATCGTAAGCGTCTGCCAACAGGGGTGGTCGCTATTTCGAAACAGACGCTGTCAAATACAGGCTGGTCCAGATCATAACCAAGAAATTTTAACCACGTATTCTACATCAAAAATAAGCCCTAGTTTGTAATATAAAAATATGTCGAGAAATGTTTCCTATCCGAGATACGGGGTGTTTAAATTATAGAAAAAAAAATGTTTTTTATTAATAACTGTCACACTGCTTGAAATATTTTTATGAAATTTGAGACATAGTTTTTGAGCGTCAAGGAGCACTTTTTGCATAATATCATTTCTTTTCTATTCTACCAGTGGCCTCCGTACTGCAGCGAGACTGAATATTTTCAGATAAATAAATGATACGCCACTGGTTTTTCCGACAAAAAAAATTACTTTTCAAATCCTTATTTAATTTGGAGCAAATTCGGTCTCTTGACTTTTTGCTGTACGAGGCACCGTTTCCGGTTAAAAAAATAAAACACATTCTCATGTATGAAGAAATCGCAAAAATTTGATATAGCAATAAAAAGCTTACTACGGTTTTGTAGCAATTTTCTAAGATTAGATAAATTCAACACACACCCAACTCCTATTTTAGGGTAGATTAATTTGATTAGAAAACTTAAATGACAGTTTTGGTTTCCAATTACTCGTTTCAATACAAGCATAACCATAAAAGACTGTAATTTCTTTATTGTGGAAAACAAAGTGTGCCATGGAGGATACTTCGTGAATTTGATAGGAATCCAACAACAAGCAGTCGAATAGCAGCTCGCACACTTCTATTTTCTAAGTCAAAAATTCTTGCAACCCGTCCAAGGTTTACGAGAGGGTGATGAACAGCGAAGGTTATTTTTTTGCCAATGGATTCTTCGTTCAATTGAGCAGAATAGAGACTTTTAAAATACCATATTATGGACTGATGAATCGTGTTTTAGTCGTCGGGGCGTGGTAAACTTTCATAACCAGCATGTATGGGCCCACCAAAATCCACATACCATTCGATCAAGAAATTTCCAATTCCAATAATGTTTGCTTGGAGTTTATAATAATCACCTATTTGGACCCTATTTCTTACCAGAACGAGTTAGTGGTGAAAATTTTTTACAATTTCTAATGGCAGAGCTTGCAAATATGTGGGAAAATATTCCAGTAGAATCAAGATTAGCGGCTTGGTTTCAACTTGACGGTTGTCCATCCCACTTTCATAGAAATGTGAGGAACTAGTTGGATAATAATTTTCCAGAAAGATGGATTGGACGTAATGGGCTAGTCAGTTGGCCTCCACGGAGCCCCGATATTACCCCTTTGGACTACTTCGTATGGGGGTTTGTGAAAGAAATCGTATATATGACTCCTGTGAACTCAAGGGAAAAACTTATTGGCCGTATTCAAAATGCTTGCGACGAATTAAGAAATCGAAATTTAGCTGCTGCTGTCGGATCTATTAGACGTCGAAGTAAATTATGTGTTCAGCAAAATGGGTCATACTTCGAACATCTTCTTTAAGTTCGTTTTGACTGTGGTTGTTAATGCTTATTTCTTTTTAGTTGCACGTTTCGTTCACAAAAATAGTCTTATTATTATTATATACCTACCATATCAAATTTTGGCGAATTCTTCATGCATGTTTTATTTTTTTATCCGGAAACGGTGCCTCCTATAGCAAAAAGTCGAGAGACCGAATTTGCTCCAAATTAAATAAGAATTCAAAAAGTAATTTTTATTGTCGGAAAAACCAGTAGCGTATCATTTTTTTATCTGAAAATATTCAGTCTCGCTGCAATACGGACGCCACTGGTAGAATAGAAAAAAAAGGATATTATGCAAAAAGTGCTCCTTGACGCTCAAAACCTATGTCTCAAATTTCATAAAAATATTTCAAGAAGTGTGAAAGTTATTGATAAAAAACATTTTAACACCCCGTATCTCGGAGAGGAAACAATTCTCGACATATGTTTATATGACAAACTAGGGCTTATTTTTGATGTAGAATACGTGGTTAAAAATTCTTGGTTATGATCTGGACCACCCTGTATTTGACAGCGTCTGTTTCGAAATAGCGACCACCCCTGTTGGCAGACGCTTACGATTTCAATTCAGTTAAGATCCTAGACCATTTTGACACAACATTCATCTTGGTAACTATTAGGAAATTGCAATCGATTTTTTCTCATCTTTTCAATTTTTTTTATCCCATAAGGCGACCACTCACGCCCGGCAGACGGGCAGTTTCAAGTTTTGGTAATAAAGTTGAACCAAAGTGCCAAACCAAACCTTTGGTAACTTATGAGGTAGTTGTTTTTGCTGCCAGCTCTCGGACTATAAGTACCTGTGACAATAACTGTCATTTGATGTTGTCATATTAATTCTTTACAAAATCTGCTAGATTTTACCAGTGAATTAGGTACCTACGTGGTCTGAATGTTAGTTCAATATAATCAAGAATGGATAGCGATATAGATAGCAGTAACACTTCACCAGAGCTCAGGGAATCGGCAATTACGGACACCTAGATGAGGCCATGAATCGGATAATTTCTTACTTTCATAAAGGTATGTGAGGTCGACGAAAAAATGTAATATGCAACTCGGGAAAAAACTGTATATATTGTCTCGCCTGCTTGCTGTCCTCGGCTGCGCCTCGGCTATCAATTTGCAGGCTCGACTGTGATAGACAGTTTTTCGTCCTTGGTACAGAAATTACTATTATTTTAGGTACAAAACGTTCAAATATTCATAAAAAAGGGTCCAATTAAGTTTCAAGAGTTAGGTTCTTTGAATTTTTGTCGTACTTAATGGTCATAATGAGAGAACTGAAAGACATGGGGGTGATATCTTCTGTTCGTAAAATAATTATAAATTAAATGAAAATCTATATTCCGAAATTCATTTCATTTGATAAAACCATTTTTCATGGTTTTTCAACGGCCTATATCTTTTAAACCGAGCCGATTCGAAAAAATTCTAAAAAAAAATGTTTTTTTCGACCTCAAAATACTTCTAAAATATTTGAACAGGTCAAAGACTCACCATGTATAAGAGATTTAGCAAGACCGAATTGTATTTCTTTTGTGATAAAACCGAATAAAATGATACCTGCTATCTTCCTTTACTTTTTCTTGTTACCATTATTTTTGTCTTTGTTTCTAATGACACCCTTTTTTGTTTAAATTTGAACAGCTAGATCTCGTGAACTATCAAGCCTATCAATAAGATTATGTAGCCCATTATTTAAAAAATTTTACATACCTCAAAAAAGAATATAAAGAAATGTCGTTGTCAAAAAGTACTCCTCCATTATCAAAAAAGGCGAAATGCGAAATATATGCAAGATTTTAGCGATTTTCACGATTTTTTACGAAAGCTGTATCTCGTAAACTATGAGTCCTACAGTCATGATATTGTTCTCAGAATTAAAAAAATTTCATGGATCAAAAATGATGTATTGAATTGATTTTGTTGAAAAAGTACTCTTTCACGGTCGAAACTGACGAAGTCTTAAAAAAGTGCCCCGGAAGTTCGCTATAGTCGAAAAATTGGATTTTACAATACCAAACAATATAAACGAAAGAACCTACCACCCCAAACTATTCAATGAAATAGGTGAATGGGTTAAGTTATATCATAACAATTCGATTCGTGTTATTCACGACATATCGAAATGAAAAGCGCGTGAAATAATTTAAGTGCTTTCAATCATATAAAATACCGAACGTGACGATACGAACCATTATACAATTTAATTTTCACTCAATAAAATGAGCGATTTCTCTAAGAATACCTGAGAAAACATATTTCAAGGAAATTCTGACGAGACGAAATGAATGAAATCATTTGAAAAATCGTTAAATTTTCTTCATTTATTTATGTATGCTCGTTAAGCGCACAACTACATGAATAAACGACTTTATGATCATTCATGTCGGGAAACTTTATATCGTCGCACGAAGAAATAGAATTATTCGTTTCTCCTATTAACCATTTTATGATCTACCGTGTGGCATATGACTTCATTCCGTTCCTCCCACATCGCGATATCGAATTACGGAATTCATCATCGATCGAATACCGTAAAATGATGTACTCGTACCAACCGATTTTCATAATAAATCAGGGAATAATGTAATTGTAGGTGATCCAATTCAAGATTCAAATGTTGAAATCATCGTAAATTGAAATGATGTCGATAATAATCGAAAGTGCTTGAAAAGTCAAAAATTACCAATATGCATAAATGATGTTTAATATATATTTGGTTATTGGGTATAGGTAACCGAATTTATTCCAGTGAAATACTCTTTATTTTTATTCAACAATGACGACGTTTCGGCTATTGGTTGTAGCCATTCTCAAGTCTAAAAAGAAATTACTCTACTTCAGATCATACAATAATAATTACAATAATACTATACAGTTTTATATACTCTTTAGGAACACAAAAAAAGGACTTTGAAACAATATCACAAATAAAAGAATACAAGACAGGAATCTAGAGAATTCTCTCACCACCATGAAATAAGTATTCCTACAACAGAGCAAGCACTATCGTTATCTGTATTCATGATCTCTGAGATGTTCTTATTTTAATCTCTTTTTAATTGATCTCTTGGTCTCCTTCGGTAAATTCGCATTCTCCTTTTGTCTTCCTCTGGGTCGTAATCAACAAGTCTCCTGAGTTCTTGATTCGGATGGTTTTTCGCTGTTTCGAATAATTTCTCTGCTTTTCTGTTCATGAATTCCGTTATGGTTTCCCATTTCAGGTCCCCATAAATCTGTCCATTCCTGACAAACCAAGGTGCATCTATTGCACATCGTAGCTTGTTTTCAGTGGCCTGAATTCTTTTGATATGGCTCTTTGCCGCGAAACCCCAGGCAACTGATCCATAAGTCAGTTGAGGCCTAGCAACGGCTTTGATTATCTTCAATTTTGTCTCTTTCGACATGTGGCTTCTTCTTCCTATCAGAGGGTAGAGTCTATTCATCGCTGCTTTCGTTTTGTCGATTGCTTGTTTGATATGACTTTTCCAAGTAAGTCCTTTGTCAAGCGTTATTCCTAAATATTTGGCTTCATTTTTCCAGTCGATTTCTTCGCCGTCAACTTCTAGATTCGTTGTGGGTCGCAGTCTTCTCTTCTGTAGTAATATTGCTTGGCTCTTTTGTCCATTGAGCTTGATTTTCTACTTTATGCACCAGTCATTTGTTTCGTCAATCGTTTCTTGTAGAACTCGTTCTATTACTACTGGGTTGCGGTGTCGAGTTGCTATGCCTGTGTCGTCAGCATATAACGTTAGCATGGTTCTTGGATTCTTCGGAATATCGTGAATGTATATGTTGTACAGAAGTGGCCCAAGTACTGACCCTTGGGGTACTCCAGCCTATATATCTCTTGTTGTGGAACATTATTTATCCTTCCACTTTCACGTAAAATCTTCTATTTTTGAGATAATTCCGGATCAACTTGCATATTTTGATCGACTATATCCAGCACATCACATCTTATATATTAATCCTTCATGCCATACTCTGTCGAATACTCTGGCGACGTCTAGTAAAACAAGACCTGTAGCTTGTTGATTTTGGAATCCCTCTGTAATGTATTCTGTGAGCCTTAATAATTGTTGCTCTGTTGGATGCTCTCTTCTGAATCCGAACTGTTTTGGTGGTATTAGTTTCAGATTTTCGGTTTCCTCATTTAGCCTCGTGGCTGTAATTCTTTCTACTACTTTTCCTAACGCCGACAGTAGACTTATCGGTCTGTAGTTTTGTGAGAACTTCTTCTCTTTCAATGGAACACTTTTGTGAAGAATTTTATCAACTCAAAGCCATATCCGACGTCGATTGGAATGAGCACGTGAATTTCATGCTGCTATTGGACCAAATTTGCTAGGCCCGCAGAAGGTTCAAGTTTCAGAGCTATACAGGGTGAGTCTTTGACTCGTACAAATATTTCAACAGTAGATTCTTGAGGGCCAAAAAAAAAACACTTTTTTCCCATACCATTTTTTCTGAATCGGCTCGGTTTGAAAGATACAGGCTGTTGAAAAACCATAAAAAAATGTTATTTTCAGTTCTACCTCGCAAACAATTTTATCGAATGTCGAAAGTCTCAGCTTATTATGATACAGGTTGCGGCAGTAAAACTTCCTTATTTAAAAAGGAATAACATAGACCGTCTGTTCCGATATTCCTGAACAGTACTGTCAGTATTTCAGAGACGATGCCTATTGGCCCAGTCGTTCGAGTTCTATTGTTATACGATTGCGGGCCAGTAAAACCAGCAATATCGGAACAGGCCCATAGTAGTATAAAATCTTTCGTTCAAGTTATAGAGACAACTGAAGTTGTTGATGTATTATGTTCTTAAAGTTATTTCATTATGGTGGCCTCTGCTCTGAGCAATGCATTAGATAGTCGAGTTTTTGTTCAGCCAGAGTATTTTTAAATAAAGGTAGTTCTTCTGCCAAACCCTGTAGTTAGTTCGGGTAACTTGGTCATCTACATTTATGGTTAAGGTCAAAAAATTCTCACCTTAATTTACTAGAATTCTCCTTGAAAATAATACGAGTGTGCTTTAATGAAGCGAAGTAAAATTTTGACATTGGAAATATATCAGAGAAATTGAAATTTTCGAATAGATGGAGTACGCTCAGCAGAAAATCTACCAAGTTGAATTGTACATATTCTGAAAAATGGGTGGCCCTATTGGTTCAAGTAAAATAAAATTTATTCATTTGATATCGTTCATCATCTCAACTAACGCTGGAATGCAGCAAAATAACCGAGAACATAATCATGCATGTCGATCCTAACATTAAAATCTGCAATACCAAAATACCATTTGTATGTTCGATAAACACATAGAAGGCTAAGAATAACCATTGTTAGGAGCAGAATAGCACATCCATAAATAAACTTAGTGATTATCCACTTTATAAATATCAATTATACAAACAGGACAACCAATTAACTGAGATAATGATCTACGACACACAGACCGTAGGTAGACACACATACCGCAATAGGAAGCTCTGCACAAGTTATTTATTCAGAACAAATGATCGTTTTTCCGCAAAACAAACACCACTCCAGGCTCTTTCGAAAGGACGGAATTGAAATGGCTGCGAGAACATTAATTGTTTATATGATGACAAATCCTAATTCCTTTCGACACAATTTCAGAAATGGTGAGCATATTTGTACTCAGAAAGTATGTGAAATATTATTATAAATATGTACTTAAAAACGGAATTCATTAGTTCTTAATTTACGTTTAAAATTTTGTACGTAAAAGCTTGATATTTTTTTCATTGAAGCTAAAAGACGTCTTGATGTCACTCCGTCTCTTTTTCTTCAATTTCGTTGGTTTTTTATGAGAAAATAATATTTGAATTTAGTGTCTATAAAACTTGTTTCCACAATCATTTTCCGACGGTTTTTCAACACTGTTCGATATAAATAGCGTCGGGGTGACACCGGCGATTCACTTCTTTTCATATTGCAAAAATGTTCATATTGATATATACCGAAATTACGCTGAAATTCAGGAATAACTGAAAATTATTCAATATTCCTTATATTACCTATCGCGTGGTAATTTCTATTTTTCAACTGTATAAGTTCGTAATTCAGGCTATTGCTAAACGATGTTGCACATTTCCGAATTTGGGGTAGCATCCAAAGCAACCAATGTCATCTTGATCCCGAATCGTATGTACTACTTCTCTTTAACAAAATTAAGAATAAGGGGTTTCATTTCATGAAGCTCGATATTCTGGCTTGAGATGTCAACTAAGATTTATCCCACTAGAATAAATAAAACATACGCATCAACAAGGCTATTGAATTACTTCGTGTATAATGTATAAGAAGAGTTATTTAGGTGAGAGAAAATAAAATTCAAAGAATGTATGTATTCACAGAGACAAAAAGACAAAATTTGAGAAGGTAGAAAAATTAAAAAGGGGCCAATAGGCAAATTGCAAATGGGAATACAAGAAAGGCTACACTGCTACACAAAGATATTGAAGCCACACAACTTGTCAGGTGTTTGAACACCTACAAAGAACGAATGAATGGGTACCTTCACCATGAAAAATAAGAAAAGGTAGACCAAAGGAAAAGGTATATTCGGGGTGATTCACCGCGATCCCAATTTTGTGGTGCACATTTGCATGTCAGGGTTTTCGATGATTAACTCCATCCCTTGAATATTTTCAGACCTCTTCGACTTCCAGTTATACTGGAAACAACCCACTACTTCCTTATTTCAAATGGCACACCCAGTACACCTTTGCATCGTTGTAGCTGATTTCAACAGCAACAGTAACAGCAATTTCAACAGTATACCATACCTTGAGCAGAAATTCTATGGTTCATGAGTTATTTGGATTCTTATAAAAAAAGTGGTGAATACGTGGTGCAGAGAGGTTTTTTCATAATGTTTTTTACCATTTTCTATTTTGCAACAGTAACAGCAATTTCAACAGTATACCATACCTTGAGCAGAAATTCTATGGTTCATGAGTTATTTGGATTCTTATAAAAAAAGTGGTGAATACGTGGTACAGAGAGGTTTTTTCATAATGTTTTTTACCATTTTCTATTTTGCGATTCTTTAGTATTTAAACGCTGTTTGCTGTTTTGACCAGAAATGTACAGGATGTTTTTGAGAAAATCATCAAGTTGGACAAATCGAATTAATCAAAACCCGAGATTTTCAAATTAAACCTTTTTTTCGATCGATTCTACGTAGAAAGAAGGGTGTTGCCTAAACAAACCCTAAACCTAAAATGGAAAATTTCAAAGTAAGGAGAGAAGCCATTTCGAACTGCTCAATCAGTCTGACATACTGTTGCAATTCAAAACTGATCAGCTATCCAACGATGCAATGGTTGTGCTTTTTGAAATAAAGAAGTGGATGTATGTTTCTGTTATAACCGGAAGTTGCAGAGGTCTGGAAATATTTTTGAGATATTTCATTGTCTCCCACAGCCGAATTTTCAGCACATAATTGTGATTAGTTTAAATAGGCCATCGTGATGAATCACCCTGTTTTGGTGAGTAAAATTGAACAGGCCAATCATTTCATATTGAGATATAGATATAATATCTATAATAATATGTTCTGAGATGTTAATTGATAATTATTCATTCAATTTACTTACAAAATTTTTGTGTGTAATTCTTCTAGCAGAGAACCGCCTTATGAAAAGGGGTTTCGGGAAATTTCAAAATTTATATTGGACTAAAGAGCATATTTTTTTATTATAATTTGTGTTTTCGTTTTCTTTTCCATCAAAGATTTTTCTGTATGAAAGAAATTATTTATCACGAGAAGAAAAAAGAATAATAACAATTTGGCGCCGAAGGTGGGTTCATATTCAGAAATGTGAATCTGAAGAAGCTGCATTATCAGCAAACAATATTTCACAAAGCTAAAACAACATAAAATTATAATTTCAACGTTCTTTATTTTCAGTTTATTGTCAGGCAACAATTTTTTCTAGTTGATTTGCTCCTGACAAATTAGTGCAAGAATTTACGCAGGAGCAAATCGTTTATATCAATTATATCTTCTCCAAGATGTAGGTACTCTAAAAATAAATGAATAAAGTGATATACTGCATCATTTCTTTCGAATCTTATGAGTCTCAAGTCTTGAACGATGTACCGAAATCTTTCCGGGCTTGCACACACAACAACAAATAAAGTGTGCAATCAGAAAGTTTGCTGGTTTCCCGTTTCGTTGGCGAAGTTTCCTTTCTGATTCCAATTACACAGCTTCTATTTCTATTCCAGGCTATCTTTCCTGTTTCTTCAGGAAGTTAGAGAATACGGAAGAGTCGTAAACTCAATCAAACTATGTTTAGAGCTTTTTCACAGTAGTTTGGATACCCAGTTTAGTCGAGTGGGGGTTGATGTTTTTCAAATTGACAATACTCTTTCCGGTAGCATCCAATTCGGATATCAATAAATTATTTTTCTACAAGCGTGCGCGTTCAACCTTTTTCCCGCACGCATTTCAAGTTGCAAAGAGTCACTTTTCCCGCACGCAAATCTTATAGAATAAATTAAATTCTATCATGTCTCTATGCACCGAACGTCAACGATGAGTAACCCATGGTAACGACAAGCAGAATTACGTCCGTCATTTTATATGCATTAATCAAATGAGATATGATCTGTATCGTGCAATTGATATATTTATATATTTCAAGCGCTTGTAGAAAAAATATTGTTCCTAACTCTTGCGGAAAGTGTCTTGCCCGCACTCAACTGCTTACCCGAACTCTGCTTCGCATCGTTCGGGAAACGGCAGTTTCGTGCGGGCAAGTATCACTTTCCGCACTTGATAGGAAAATAACTATATTGTCCTCTATAAAAGTACCTATTGCCTCTTCACCAAGAAAACTTGGATTTACGCCAGTACAGCATTAACAAATCATATAAGTTTATTTTGATTATCATTCATATTATTTATCATATTTGTTTGCAGCATAATCCAATTAGATGCAAAGTCGACAAAAAAAAAGAAAAATATTATGAAACAGCAATTAATTCATTTGAAGCAATATCGCGACTTTCGGACGCACCCTATAGTTTATTTCGAGCACAAGTAACACAAGAAGACAAGACATTTCCTCTTGGAAATGAAATTGTGCAAATTTGACCAGCTTCAACTAGCTCACAATGCATCTCAATCTGTTGCCGAAAATTTATGAGAATCAACAAACATCTTCAGTTAGGTGAAGATTAATTAAAGTGAGGGTGAGCTCCCGTTAATCATTATAGCGAAATTCTTGTAGTGGTAAATAACGCATTCTAGTGAAAATCACGTAATTGCTGTTTTTATGGTAAATTATAACTGAGGCGAGAACACAAAATGAAGTTTGATAAACTTGTTGTTAGCAAGTTTTTAGGCCATTAATCTCTATACGGGGTGTAAATATGCCTCATAAATATGGGACCGCAAACTGTTCGTTTTCGAGAAAGTTTTTCTTTCTCTTATAGTATCTACACTTCACAAGATATTCAACTGAAATTTGTCATAAATATTACAAGTGATAGTTCACACAATGTGACATGCAAATTTCGATAGCAGATTCACAGGGTGATATTTTTCCTAGAACAATGTCCTCTGTTTTCCTCTAGAACTTTTTTTTTCTGTGTGCCACCATTAATTTGAAAGAAATTAAAAATCAGTTTTGTTGTTATACTAAGCTTTATGGTCAATTGTAGTTTTTTTTGACGATTCTCTCAAAATCCTCAAAAAAATCCAAATTGTCATAAAAATTCAGTTAGTAAGCTGTGGTGAATAAATTCATTGTTAGTTTTGACATATCGAATTGAACTCGGTATTTTTAATAATTAATGTGTTTTTACAACTTCTATGTGTCTGCGTATAATCGAACTGAGCGGTTAATAAGTAAACGAACTAATGAAAACTTCAGATGTCTCGTTTACAACATAGAGTCCATTCAAGAATGATTGACATCCTAGTAGGTCTTGAAAGTCCAGGCGCAGCTTAATATCTGGTCACAAAAGATCTTTAAAAATTTCTGTACTTTCAATCACAGAACTGGAATATATCAATATAACCTAGAAAAGTATATGAAAATAAGAAATATTCAGATTTGCAGCATATTAATCAGTATTCAAAATTGTGTTTTCAATTTATACGATTAAATTAAGAGCATAAACAGCTGTACAAAATTGAAATAACCGTCGGTAAGTGCATAGATTCACATATATATAAATTCGATTTTCCATAGCCACCCGAGATGTCAATCATTCTTGAATGGACTATACATATGTTCTGAAATACTCAAACTTTTGGTTTTTAAAACCTCTGAAATTTCATCAGTCGAACAAGTTTCACGTTATCTACCTCAGTAGCACATAATTAAAAAATGTCTCAAAAATTAGGACAGGACTACATCAGCCAATTTTTTAACTCAAACTCAAACAAAACACCCGGCTTTGAAGTACTTTCCATATTTTCGTTATCAGCATATATTACCACTTCCAAATTGATGATTTATTATAATTCTTCATTTTTGGCCTATTTTTAATGAAAACTATAAGAAAATATATCATTTATTTTATTTTTCCTGAATGACTTGTCATTCCATGGATAACCTAGTACTTTTTATGGCGAATGTTCGACGACGTTTTCAACAATTTCAACACACTTAGATACTTTTCCATTCGATTTTTCAGAAAACAGGGTATTAATTGAGGAAAAATGCGTTTTCGTACGAAACTCGGACTATTGGTGGTGTTCTGCTTTCATCTGTAAGCCAATCTGTAACTTTTCATAAGCTTACAGGAATATTGCAATTCTGGACGTTTTTATTGATCTGTAGCTTACTGGAATCCGTAACTATTTACGATAAGTAGTTCGCTGTAAAGAAGATACTTACAGAAACATTTCTAGAATTGCATTATTTACTGTGAATCGGACACTGACAGACGTACGCTACAGATTTGTAACTTACAGATGAAAAGCAGAAGCATAAATCTTTTTACTCAACCTGTGTAAACGAAATGACTCTGCGGCCTTCTCAACATCAGAAAAGATTGGACATATATACATGCAATGTTCTTCTTTATACTAACATAAGAACAAGGAGTTAATATACCCCTCGATACACCCCTATTTTCGAACTATCTTGCATGAAAAAAAATAACAAGATATCCACATGCTGTTTCCAATCAATCACCTTATTAAGTTTCAATTTGTCCGTTTACTCGTAAAACACCTTATTTCTAATGAAAAGGTGAGGATTCATTCAGATGAAATAACCCCACCTGAACACACCACAGAAACTATGGGTTCTTTGAAGTTATTCCCAAATGACTTCATCTTAATTGCTGTCTCTAAAATATAACTCTGCTATTATGAAAGCATTTCACTAAGGAGCCACTTCAAGGATAGCAGAAATCTATCAACATGTAATTTACCCAGCTCCGGCAATTGTTACTCTTATATATATGATATATCGGCAGATAGTCGATTCTTAATTGATTTCAAAATTGCTCGTGCGGAGCTGTGACGGTTCAGCTAGTTTCCGATAATCAATTGCCCATGTTGAACCTCATTTGAATATGAAATGTGTTTATGCAAATATCGCTCACTTCACGACCTGAACACCTACTGTTTTTCCGTAGATAAGCCGATAAATTTTACTTTTCATCTATTGAACCGCTGCAACTGCAATGAATAGAGAAATCTCTACACAATAGACTACCATGAACTAAAATAGTTTCAATAGAATTGCATGAAATATTCATTGTGCCGCTTTTAGATCATTCTGTCTCCACAGCGTCTAGATCAAATCTCCTATTTTCTTTCACTCAGAGGATACGCATAGAAAATGAAAATACTTCAGGATGTGTATTAACTGTTATCTTCAAGGAACCTTTAGAAAAACTAGTAATTTGGGGATAAGCAATCTATATCTTTCTCGATTATAATTTGTTTCGGCCTATGTTATCACGAAAACAATGGATTGAATTAACAATAAATCTTTCAACGTCAACAATACTCAAAAAGACATAAGTTAGTGTCCTTGAGCATTAGTTGCTTTTCCTTTAGAACGAATAGCTATATACAGGGTGTGGCGTAATGAATGGATAATATGGTGCTTTCGGGTACAGGACCTTATGGCGGTTCAGAAAAATATATTTTATGTTCAGTAAAAGTCCCTTGGTTTTCGAGATATTCGAGATTTTCGAAAATTCAAGAAAATCACACCCTTCGCCACTCTTTTTGCAGGCAAGACTCCAAATGGAGGAATTTTTTCAAACTGTTTTTTGGATAGTATTCCTGGATAGATGCGCTATCGAATGTAAATTATTATTTTTGAGGAGCATGAATATTTTTTCATAAATAAAAGACTCGATAAAAGATAAATCAAATTTTCCGTTTTGCTTATTTTTTTTCCTAAGTTCAAACCAGCGTGGTGTGAAAAATAATATGGTTACCTGAGTTCCAAAGCAAGAGAAAACATGCCTTTTTCACTGAGATTTTGAAATGGTATAACTCACTCTATTTTCAGCATTAAAAACAAAATAAATTTCATGAGTCAAGGCAGAGTTTGCTGTAAGCCTTTTTCTTTAATTTTCAGCAACTGAATTGAGACTTGCAAGCCGAATAAAGCTATTATTCATAAGAAGTTGTAGAGCATCTAGTAGAGCTCCTGATGCACACTTTGAACACTTTTTGTAAAACTCGATTCAATTAAACGATATTTTAAAATTGGTTTTTTTCTCTCGTATTCTTTCATTATTAAAGCCCTATAGTAATAAAGTTAATAGTTTTCAAGCGAATTTCAAGTAACGAAGTGAATTTTAGCACTTTTGTAATTAAAAAAAAAAGCTGAAAATTGGGTAATTTCTATTACATTGAGTCAAGACCCTTGTTACAAAAATGCTGAAATTTAATGCATAACTTGAAATTAACTTGAAAATATTGATTTCACAACGTTGGGGTTCAATAATAAAAGAAAACGAGAAAAAATAACAATTTTAAAATATCGTTTCATTGAATAAAGTTTCATAAATCACAAATGATGCTTAAATTGGCCACAATGAGTTCTGATACATGCTCTATAGTCTACACTTTGTAATGAATCATAGCTTTATTGCATATCAACAATTTTAAAATGAGTATCGTTCCATTGAATTAAATTTCAAAAAAGATGCTCTAAGAGGCCACCATGAGCTTCAGTATATGCTCCATACCTTCTTATAGATGCATCTATGATTGCTTCATACTGCTTGCATTTCTCATTTTAGCTGCTAAAAATTTTAGAAACACTGTTTACATTAAACTAGGCCTCAACTGATTGCCATAGGAATTTATTTTGTATTAAATGCTGAAAATACAGAGAGTTACACCATTTCGGAATCTGAATGAAACGGGCATGTTTTTGCTTGCATTGGCTCTCAGGTAACCATATTATTTTTTACACCGCGCTAGGTTGAACTTATGAAAAAAAATTAGCAAAACGGAAAAGTTGAGTTAGATCTTTTTTTCATGAAGAACTATTCATGCGCCTCAAAAATAATGAATTACATTCGATAGATCATCTATCCAGGAATACTATCCAAAAAAACAGTTTGAAAAAATTCCTTCATTTGGAGTCTTGCCTGCAAAACGACTGGCGAAGGGTGAAATTTTCTTGAATTTTCGAAAATCTCCAATATCTCGAAAACCAAGGCACTTTTACTAAACGTAATAGTTATTTTCCTATCAAGTGCGGAAAGTGATACTTGCCCGCACGAAACTGCCGTTGCCCGAACGATGCGAAGCAGAGTTCGGGTAAGCAGTTGAGTGCGGGCAAGACACTTTCCGCAAGAGTTAGGAACAATATTTTTTCTACAAGCGCTTGTTATATATATAAATGTATCCAATTCGCGAAACAGATCATATCTCAATTGATTAATTCATATATAATGACAGACGTAATTCTGCATGTCGTTACTATGGGTTTCTCATCGTTGGCGTTCTGTGCATAGAAACACGATATAATTTAATTCACTCTATAATATTTGCGTGCGGGAAAAACCCCTGCTAATCCAGAAAAAGCAGGCGTTTTTCCCGCACGTTTTGGGAAAGTGACTCTTTGCAACTTGGAATGCGTGAGGGAAAAAGGTTGAACGCGCACACTTGTAGAAAAAATATATTTTTCTGAACCGCCATAGAGTCCTCTACCCCCAGGCTCAATATCATCCATTCATTACGGCACACCCTGTATACAGGGTGTTCCTGAATTGGAGGTACAAACGAAAAGAGGAGGTTCCTTGAGTAATTCAAAAAAAAGTCTCAGATACATGGATCCGCAAACGATTCGTTTTCGAGTTACAGAGTGTCAAAGTTGAAAAAATTTTCAAGTTTTCTTCTTATAGTATCTACACTTCACAAGATATTCAACTGCAATTTGATACAAATATTAAAATTGACACTTCGTAGATGTGACATGCCGATTTCGATATCAAATCTACAAGGTGATAATTTTTCTGGATATAGTGTGATATAGAGGATAATTTTTCTGGAACACTGTAGCCTGTTTTCCCTCTGAACATTTTTTTGTTGAGCCACTTTTGATTTGAAAAAAATGTAAGAAGAAGCTTTGTTGTTATACTAAACCTTATGGTTTTTATCTTATCTGCTACCGATTTCGAGAAAAAAAAATTGAACGATTCTCTCCAAATCCTCAGAAGAATCCAAATTGTCACAAAAATTCAGTTAGTAAGCTGTGATGAATAAATTCATTGTTAGTTTTGACACATCGAATCAAACTCAGTATTTCTAATAATGAATGTGTTTTCACAACTTGTTTTGTACCAATCATAAAATTCAAATTTTGTTAACACACTGTAACTCGAAAACGAAACGTTTGCGATCCTATGTTTATGTTTTCTTAAAATTATTCAAGGAATCTCCTCTTTTCGTTTGTAACTCCTATTTAGGAACATCCTGTATAATTATTTACGACAATAGTTGTGTTTCGAACTTCTTGAAATTTTCGGAAATTCCATTTTATTAGCATGATGAAGGAAGTTCAGAGCAGCTCTTATAACAACTCATTATTCAAAATGACATTTGATGGGAATCCATTATCAATCTAATAAGAAAATTGAAAATAAAAAAATTAATAAAAACAGAGTGTTGTGTTATGAATGGATCATATGGTACCTGTGGGTAGAGGACTTTGTAGCAGTTCAGAAAAATATGTTTTACGATTGGTAAAAGTCCCACGGTTTTCTAGATATTCGACATTTTCGAAAATTTAGAGGAATTACACTCTTTGCCACTTTTATGGCAATGAAGGAACTTTTCAATCAGTTTTTGCGTTAGTATTCCTGGATATATTCGCATTCAAATGTAACCTGTGGACACTGGATGAAGGCCTAGTTTAGTTTGAATCTTATTTTTAAAATTGTAAGCAACTGAAATGAGACATGCTAGCAAACTGAAGAAAGCATTAGTTAGAAGGTGTAGAGTGTAGAGCACATAAAAGAGCTTAGGGCGGCCACTTTGAGCACAGTTACTTGAATAAAACGATATTTTAAAATTGTTATTTTTTGTCGTTTTCTTTCAGATTTAATCATCACAGTTATGTAATCAATATTTTCAAGTTACATCAGAAACATTCAAAAGGCCTGTAGCAGTACTGCGACCCATTCTGAACCCTGACTGACAAACCGGCAATATACTGTTTACTCCAAGGTGATTCTGTGATTCATTAGCTGCTCATGGATGATCGTTCCCAGAATCTTGGATAAAAGTGGAAGCAAGTTTATCGGGCATATGTTGTACTTCTAGTTCGAACTGATCCACCTATCTATCAACTGTGTCAGCCCCATAGAATTTTATCAATTTTATTTCTGACAGGACTCTAAAATCAAACCAGTCAACCATGATTCTCACAAACACAACCCATTCATAGCAACGTTAAAAATCCAATGAATTAAAAAATTTACAATCCTATATTCATTTTCCCATTTTCAGAACATTATTTTTTCACACGGAAAAAACTATTGATTACAACACAGGAAAAATGAATACATTTCCCACGGTTGTCTTTACAACCTCAGGTAATACTATTCATATTTCCCTAGTTTTAATAATAGCTATTTTTTGAACCGCCACGGCGCCACAACGTACTCTACGTACCATATTATCTATTCATTAGACCACAACTTGTATGTGATTCGGTAATGAACATGCATTTCATTAATATGTGTCAGATTTCTAAACGCTACTAGTACTTCGATTTCACAATAGGTTCTTCCTCGTTTTTTGCACATAGCACAGCATAGGAATAAAATTGTTCATATGATTTATTAAAATTTTTCAAATAAAAAAAAACTTTCCGAGACTTCCAATTATTCATAAAGAATGGAATAAACGTACTATTAGCTCTAAAAATAAATAAACATAATTCTGGATTTCCTTGTAAAAACCTTTGAAACACGATGTAACGTGAGATTTGATATGCTTTTTAGTTTTTGAGATGATATGAATCGGCTAAGGAACTCCCCGAACACCTATTTTGCAAATGCAACCCACCATATGGATCTCATCTTTTAAATGCCAGAATTCATTCACAGATCAAAATATTTGGTCAAGTTCAAGGTAAGGAAGTTTTTGTTATAATTTTTAATATCGCAGATAATCCGGAAAGAACTACCTACTGCTAAATTATTCATGAAGGTAAAGTTCGGACTATGGAGTGAATGTACTCTGAACGTGAGAAAAACAACACTATTTACGTCACTGAAGAGTATTTTTTACTGGTCGAACTTCACGGAATAAGGAACTAAAAACTGAAATACACAAAAGTTTTCCTGCTAATTAATGAGCGTGCGTCATAATATAATATTTCATGATAATCAATTCACTGTTCAGTAATTTTCTCGAATCACACAATGGTAGTCTCCAAGTTGGAATGATTTAAATATATCAAGAATAGTTTTATTTGTTATAAAAATACGCGCAGTGAAATTGTATACCCCTATATAAATCTTCATTCCTTTATAAAAATGAAAGACAAAGCGCTGAGGCTCAAATTTTTACGTCCGCCATTATTATCATATACATGTATGAATATAGATTCCTATAAACTCAATAGAAAGAAAGAAAAACAAAATTCCAAATAAAAAAACGTAATGTAGACTCAATCATAGGTCCAAACTGTTTTTGAAGGCATACACGGATGGCGTGTCAACAACGCTCTCAGGAAAGCGATTCCAGAGGTCAAATACGCGGTTGATCAGAAAATGCCCGCTGCAAGGAAGCCTCAACTCAACAGTGAGCGAGGATTAAAAAAATCGGTCCAAGTACCGATCCCTGGGGTAAACCACTAGTAACGCTTGTGGCTCCCGATATAGACAATCGCCCACACGGATTCAAAACATTCTATTGGAAAGAAAATCACTGATCCAGGCAAGAAAGGAGCCACGTACGGTAAGTTCTTCAAATTTCGTGAAAAGTCTTTCTCATAGTACACGGTCAAACGCCGTCCAATATCGACCGAAACTTGCTCGCTAGAGAAATGGTGGTGAATGCTCACTACCTTCGATACGGCCTCAGAAGTATTTTGGGAAATATTTCGGGTAGCGTGAGTAGAATTGGAAGTGACAGTGGCAGTGGCATGAGCGGTGGGCAGCGGAATTGACGTACGAGGATGTCCTGATATCTAGTTAGCCTAGACCAGTTCCATGCATAAAAAAAATATTGCGTTACCATAGCAACGAACAATAACTCATCAGAACTATCAGTGTGAAGTTTGAGGTCAAAAAAGTAAACCAGAGTTACGCAATATATTAAGAGAAAAATGATGTCCACCGAAATTGTGAAAATCGAACAATTGGAGTATCGGACCATCATCAAGTACCTGTATTCAAGAGGGTTAAGAGGTAAGCAGATTTACGAAGATATGCTTTATACCCTTAGAGATCAATGTTCGTATGCGACCGTGAAAAATTGGACTGCAAGCTTCAAAAGAGGTAAATTTTCCATTGAAGATAATGACCGATCGGGAAGGCCAGTTGCTGTATCAGTCCCCGAAAATACATCAATGCAGTTAATGACATGATTTTATCAGACCGTCGAATTGGGCTAAAACGGATATCTGAAGCACTGAATATTTCATACGAACGCGTTCAAGTCAATTTGGAAATTACAAAAATTGCTGCAAAATGAATCCTCAAATGTTTGAATGTTGACCAATAGCGTACAAGGGTAGAAGCATCGCGTTCGATCTGTGCTCGATTTGAAAACGATGTAGACTTCTTAAACCGAATTGTTACTATAGATGAGACTTGGGTACATTTCTACGATTCAGAAACAAAGCAACAATCGATGGAATGGCGACACTCTGGTGCACCAAGACCTAAGAAGTTTCGTGTCCAAAAATCTGCTGGAAAAGTTCTTGCGTCTGTTTTTTGGGATTGCTATGAAGTAATCATGATTGATTTTTTGGATAAGGGTGGAACAATAACCAAAGATCACTATTCGGCATTACTGACCACTCTACGGGAAAAAATTGAAGAGAAAAGACGCGGAAAGCTATCTAAAAGTGTTCTGTTTTTGCAGGACAAAGCCTCTGCACACAAATCTCATGTTGCCATGCAAAAAATTCGTGATTTAGGGTTGAATTACTAGAACAGCCCCCTTATTCACCAGATTTAGCTCCATCCGACTATCATCTCTTTCCTCAACTGAAAAAAAGTTTAAAAAGTCGTAAATTTTCTTTCAACGAGGAGTTAATAAAAGCTGTGTAGGTCTGGTTTACAGAGCAAGAAGAAACATTTTTCTCGAAAGGTCTATAGACGTTGCAGGTTCGCTGTAATAAATGTATCCAATTAAGAGGAAAATATGTTGAGTAATGAAATATTTTAACATTGAAATTTTGTTTGGTTCTATAGTAGGCTAAGAATTTTTCAATATATCCTCGTAATTACATTCTCGCGCCAACTTTCCTATCGAAATCCCTGATGCTCACTGCCGCTGAAGTGAGCTACATGTGAACCGAGTATTACACTATAGACTTCGGAGCAAAATTCCACAATTCAAAATGCGTAATTTCGAGGTTAGGTTGAAAAAACTAGTAGGAGCCATTTCCTCACGTGAACTTTCAAGCGATGTGAGCCTTCGTAGAATCGGTAAATATCTGCGCTTCCAATAAATCGAATCTCTCTCATTCCATGTTGATAATCCATTAAAACTCCATGAGAAACTCGCCCGTGAACATTTCTGGTTCACCAATTGCTACTTCTTCATGCCTAATGGAAATTTAAGGTAACGAGTGTTTTATCGATTTTCTGAACGTCGAGTGCTTCGAGTCGTAAATAATGATTACACCGTGTAATTTTATTTTAATATTCACCTTTTCGGGCACCGAATGCGCGCGATGCATTAGTGATATTGCTATTCTGGCTAAAAAATTGATAGAGAAATTCATGTTATTTCCATGAAATAAACACATGGAATGAAGTTAGGGTTATGCCGAGAGGGGTTAACGTTTAGGGTTAATTGTATTCCAACTACTCAACCATTGGTATGCATTAGACGACCGGGACCAAGTCTCATGAACTATTTTGTATTATATAATAATGAAATATTTGTGATTGTAAAAACTGAAAAAACAAGTTTCCAATAGAAGGCTAATAAAAAGGGTATGCAAGTTGCACTCTGCTTCCTTCGTAGTGTTAGATTCGAATTTTAAACTCATATAAAAACCTCGATAAAAACACTCACTTATCCATGAACATATCGAATATTCAACACTGAAAAATATGTAGTTCCAAAAAATTACAAATACAAGCTTCAATGGAATATCACTAAAAATTTAAAAATATACTATCAAATATGGATAACATTGTTATTGAGGCATTAATTAAAGTTTAATTTTTTTCAAAGCTGAAATATTTGATACGTCATCGATTAGTTCTCGGTCTTCTTATGGTCATTTAAAATTTGAATCGAGGTGGAATCAATAATTTGCGAGTTGTGAGAATGTGTATTAACGTCCCTCCTCACGTTCAATCTACAATAGTCTCTTTATTTCAGCAGTAGAGTGACGTCGCTGATGGCAAATATCATGTTGTCGCACTCGCACACAAGTTGGCAACTCCTAACTCTTAGTTTGTCCATGTGATAATACTGATTGCGATTTGGTTTCACAAACATAGAGGATGGTCTTCTCTCAATTTTCCGATTTTGAAATGAAAATTTTACAACTTTTCCGCTCTTTGCATCCCCGTAATTCCAACCTCCTAACCGGGTTGAGCCCAAACCATTGATTTTGACTAGGGATGAGGGGTGTTGTGATAACTAATTTTGAAGCTAGTATCGAATACTATCCGACAGTAAGATTTCGCTTCAAAATATCCATCGATAATGAAATAACAGCGAAAATAGTGAAATGAGTACCTAATGTAGAATTTATCTCGAGAATATTATTCATATCCGATACATCTCAAAGGTCTTTAGTAGTTATGTTGTTAATTTTTTGTCTAAAAAGTAGACGGACCATATTCTTGATTCATCTAATCTGAATTTTCAAAAACATTAGTGTGTCAAAGCGATTGTGAATTTGTAGTAGGATTAAGATGGTGTTTTCAGTAGATAAAAGGGTGAAAATGATAAAATTATTTTTCAAAAATAATGGCTCTGCGCGGACGACAGTGGCTTTATTTAACGAACGACATCCTGAAAAAAATGTATCAGCTGCTTACGATGTGCGTCGAAAACAAAAAGAAGATGCATGAAAGAGACGAAGCGAGGGACTTGGTTGTCTTTGGCCATGTAGGAACGGATCCGACCTAGTATTAGGAAATTCTCCGATATATCTGGTATTTCACAAGAATCATTACAACATAAAGTCCATCCGAACGATTAATTCAGGAACTGAATGAGGATGATCCCGATCGCCGACTTCAGTTCTGTGGTCAGTGAAATGATTAATAGTTGGGGAGCCGACGATGCTATATCGGGATTTACTCGAGCGTCGTGGAGACCTAGTGGATTTTGAAGATTAGATAGTAGAAAGAAAAAAAGGTTATATCATGTATGCACTTTCAGCGGTGGGGAAAGCGTCTGCAGGGTCTCAAAGATGTAAAAAAATATCGTCTTGTGTACATACTCGAGCGTGTCAGATTAAGATACTGTATATCGTCGTTAAAACCTGAAAAATGTGTAACTCCATTTTAGTTGATTTGACAGGAGAGGCAAAAAACTTTTTATTATTACCCGTACTCCCTTAATATTTACCTTTGTTTTCACAGCAAAGCAGCACTATTTTTCCACTACTTCTTATGTTATCCACTGATGTGATGTGGATATATGCACTGACGCCGTGCTAGTGTAAGGGAGGTACACGTATTTCTTTTAAACAATTTCAAGCACGGAGATACACATTATTCTATTTTGCGCGGGAAAAATATTTAACTGTTCGATGGAACTACACAAATTTCAGAGCATGTAGATGTTGAAAACCGCTAAGGGATGGCACCAAAATCTCTTTTTTGATTAAATTGGGAGTTACACATTTTTCGGGTTTTAACGACGATATGCTCTACGTGTCTCTGATAATTAATTCACTCTGACAGTTTGCTTGGTGGGACTGGCCGTACGGAAGAGTTGAAAATGGTAAAAAAAAATTGTTCCAGCGTGTCAGATTTTTGGAGGATATGTTGATTGGACCCAAAGGAAGCTACTTTTCAAGGGACTGACAATTTGGACGTGTCGCAAGGTCACAGTGGTCCTTTGAAAATGTAAAAAAAAACGTTACTTGTACATACTCGAGCGTGTCAGATTTTCATACAGATAGTTAATCTGGGGGGCTTCCCTTAATCTGACACTTTGAATCTTTATCATCTGATAAAAATCCCTTTTTTTCGAATATTTTCCTCCCTGTACCTCTAATCGTTTTTGTATTCATTATAAAAGTTGTAGATAATAAAATTCTACACAACTTTTGTCTGAAGCAATTTTACATACTCTTAACCGTTCTCGAGTTAGAGGGCGATAAGGGCGAGAAGCTTACCCACACATGCGAAAGGCCAAGGTCAATGTAGAAACCCAGTCTAATCTACAATTGTCAAAATGACAATGTATTTCTATGATGACAATTTCGAAATTAGTCACGAAAATTTTAGTGTTGTCTGTGACTGAACCTCAGAATGTACTATTTTCCAACTATGAATTTTCGCTTCAGCATGAATCGCTCAACACCTCGCATTAATCGCCATATATCTCAAAAACGCTTGGACGTAGAAAAAATTACTTGGGACAAAATTTGTAGAAAACGTTATGCTCTACAACTTTTATAATGAATGCGAAAAAGATTTGAAGCCCAGGGAATGAGATAATTCAAAAAAACTTTTTTTTGTGACCTTTATTCATTGTTTCGTCTCGCTAAATCTGTCAGATTATATTTCTTCCGTTATTCTTGAATAATTAGCTTCAAAATAAGAAAAAACGCCACCGCCCTCGAGAATGTACACGTGACTTTTTTTTTGCAACTTTACGCCCTCCCACACATTTTCGACACGCTTAAATTGTCAGATTAAGAGAATATATACTTTTCAACATGTAATTAACCACATATATCTTAATCTGACACGCTCGAGTATGTACAATGATCGTTTTTTTTACTATTCAGACAGGCTGTCCTAGACAATTCCCCCTTATGTCCCCTTATATTAATCTGACACGTTCGTTAAATCCCGTATTTCCCTCTTCGGCTCCCCAACTATAACGGTAATCAAAATAACATGTTCGAGATGTGTTTTTCGGACGAGTGTTCATTTTACCTTAACGGCATTGTAAACCGCATAACTGTCGGTATTGGTCAGATAAAAATCCAAGATTATATCGTGAGGTCCATATTCAGCTTCCCTAAAAATCAAATGTTTGGGCGGGTATTTATGGAAATCATATAATTGGCCCTTTTTTATAACCAGTAATTTCACTGACCAAATTTATTTAAATCTATTGGAGAACGCTATTAATCCAGCCCTCGTGCAGGTATTGAAAAATGCAGTAGACCATCAAACGATCATTTTCCAACATTTCGTTCAACCGGTGCACCTGGATTGGAAGAAAGGGATAAATTGAGTGGCCACCCAGATCATGCACTTGATCTGGATCTGAATTGAGTAAATATTAAAATTTCCATTTCCATAGACAGGGATATTCCTCATTCATCGTGATAACTAGAAGGTTATTTTGACCTGTTGGCAACCCTGTATTTCATTCGATCCCTGACATCATGGTTTTGCTAATGTGTAGACCATATTTAAAAACCAGTTTCATCTTACCAAATAAATAGCATCTCATTAGTAGAAAACCAACCTGAAACAAGAAAAATAAAATATTATCACCTATTGAAACATAAACATGTAATGCGTCAATGAATAAAACGACGTACTTATGTAAAGGGTGGATGACCGAAAATCAAAAGTGATGGTAGAAGATAAAACTTGGTCATATTTTACCGTTTACAAGTCGGAATATTTGAGTTTTTTGGATTTGTTGCACGTTATTTGAGCATCCTCAATTCTTTCTTTTTTCTAGTTCATCCATGCAGGGTCGGGGACTGACAGAACCAATTTTCAAGAGAATTCAGGTATTTCAAAGGGAACAATACAAATAATACTTCAAACTACTTCACTACCCTGTTGAAATAGGATGAAGAATGAGGAAAATCTTGCCTCTTTTAGCCTCAAGTTATAGATTTTATTGATTCGCATATCAAAGAATAGAATTCCTACTTAAAGTTAACACAAGACCTAAGCATTCTTGTTCAAAAATGGATTGTTCATTATCATAAGGCGCTTAACATTCGTGCACTGTACGACTGCACTTGAAGTGTCATCTTCAACAGAAAACTGTTGAGACAAATATAGTCATTAGGATAATCGATCGATATATGAAGGGAAGATTAATTGATAAAATGCTCATTCAAACGTGAAAATTCAATTCTCTTCGAATAAGAACCCCTTTGTTTAGCTATAATTTGATCTACATGCAAAACGAACAAATTTCCCGATCATATTTCTAATTTTATTGTTCCCAAAATACAAGCTGAAGTGGAATTTAACTGTTTCCTGGAATATTCAGATTTCAATATGCTGGTCGAGACATTTCTCAATATTCGATCTTGACCTTTCGTATTTCGACGACATCTAAATCATGAAATCTGTTCTTTATTACCTTTGCGTAAATTTTTTCCACAATTCTGGAGATCGAGGCTGTCAAAGAAAAGCACCCCCCAAAGATCTTCGAATTATTCCCTCAACATCTGATGAATCTTCTTGGACGAATGGATTGAAGCGTCATCTATTCGGAACCACCGATTGGATGACATTAAATGCCATTTCATTTTGCTAACCTACTGATAGCAAGACAAATAGCACCTGTCAAATCTCAAGTTTATATCTCTTGTGGAAGATATTGGTATTTTATAAATTTTGGTCGCCACTTTCAATGATTTAACCTACACAATATTCATTTCCTTAGTGTCAAGCAGCGATGGTTCGATGGTTGAATTTACGTGGCAATAAATTTAAAGAAGAGTGTAAACGTGAAGCTTCCAGGCTGAAAGTCAGAACTTTCCTCATTCAAAAAACAATGTGGAAAGACTGATTAGAAAACGCAATATTGTTCAATTACAAGTGAGTTATGGAATACATAAAAGCTGAAAAACTCTCCGACAACTTCTCATTCCGAGAATATAGAAGCCATCCATAAACCGACTCCATATTACATGTTTTCCTTGGTAGAAGCAAGCATCGTACGTCATCTGTGCTGAATGTATGTTCTCGACAAAGTTTCTCCGATGATAGGAAACCATAAAATGTGACGCTTACTGTTGGGAAGCTTATTTGACAAATAAACTTGTGTAGTAACGTAGTTTAGGGTCATATTTCAAACATAAGTTCAGAACTGCAACATAGTTCGACCGACATTGAAGTAGGTGAACTGATAGTTCCATTCCGTATATGGCTCCCTTTTCACCATTTACATCGACACCTGTTTTCTAACGATTTCCATAACCGGAATACATGCAAATATTTTATGTTTATACTGCCACTAAAACTTTCGTTGTACAAGCACTCGGGTAATTCAACGCCATAAATGAACTGATATATCGACATACAATTAAGAATGCGCTAATGTGGAATGCGAATATGTTGTTAAAATATGTTACCCTGAATGGGTTTCATTTTTTAGGTATAAAATATGAGATGCTGCAGATACGTACGGGAATTTTCTGACAAGGATTGATTTGATTACAGTAGCGAGGACTGCAAATAGTGGAAGGAAAAATGTGATAGATGAATCATTCTATGACAACCTTTCACTTAATTCTTACATACTGATTTATAACAAGACTAATGAACTTTTTCTCAAGAAAAACCACCTAGGCAGAAGACCGCCTTGTTGTCAAGTCACAAGATATAAGAAATGTCAGTTTTCCCATTTTCTTGTAAAGTTCTCGGAATAGCGAAAGCGCGAAAGCATATAGTTCGGCAGTTCCAGGGTTGAGAGCAACGCTGGACCTGTGTCTGTCGACACTAAGATGTCTAAAACTCTGGTGTATTCACTGATTCGATTTTGTTTTTAATTTCGTGGGGATATGGGATCAGTTTCGTTTCTCCCACTGTAGGTAGCGCTGTTTGGAATTTGACAGAGCATTGTCAATTGATATTTGAAAATAATTTGAATACTTCCTTCGACTCACGAATATGTTCTATTTATAAACGATTATTGGTGTGTGAAAATATATTAGTTTCGAGAAAGGGATGTAGAACATTCATTTATTCAACATTTCGTTCAGTTTTCTGTATGGACAATCAAGAACTACAGCTAAGAATTCGGTGTTGTTGGAATTTGAAGCAGAACCAAATGAGATGAACGAACATTCGGGACCGATATAGCTAAGTTTTATGGAAACTTCAGCAATGTTTCAAAGAAACTGTATTGGAAATACGTAATGTGAATTGTGAGCACGTATTGAGAATCACAAATACATAAATCTATTCGAGTCCGTTACTTAAAATATTCTTCCTGAGTAGATATAGTGAAAATTCCCTTTCCGTCAACTGAATATATTGGATATTTGACCAACCAACTGTGTTTTATTAATATCATATTGAATTATCCCCCTCACGAATTCAATTTGTCAAACGGGAATTATCTTGAAGAAAAATAGTAAATACTCCTTCGAACCCTTATTCGATAGTGTTGAAAATATTGAAGGATTTGTTTTTACAAAGAAAATTAAAGTGTAAATCACAAATAATCCTTAACAGCTGACAAAATGGGCCAGTTCATATTTTGAACTCGTTGATCGATATTCGATATTTGAACGCAAAACAAAATAAAACGAGAGATCATTGGACTTCCTTTGGTAGAACAAGGATAGAACGAAGCAAATGACATGGTGGCGCCGCCACGAAACTGATCCCATATCCCCGATTTTCTAAAATGTTGATGCTTGCAAAAAGTGACAAGTGCACACACCAGTGTTTTAGACATCTTAGTCGACACAAACAAAATAACCGCTGTAAAGCAGTTGTTCGATGAAGCACATTTAATTTCTACAGTTTCCGATTCCTACTATTCAGGTATTTGAGGTAATAAGTTGACTCTATTTTTGTGTCAAAGTGTGCTTTCCCACCTTATTGTGTCGAATTCATACAGAGTATTTCCAAATAGACGTGAACCTTGGAGGAGGTGTTAGTATCACTCATTTGCTGTGGTTTGAGATATATTTATTTATAACCAAAAATCAGCAGTTTCCGAGATATTTGAGTTCTTGTGTTTTTCAAAGAATTTCTCACCTTCCTTAATTTTTCGTCAATTTTTTCTATGTTGACCAAGTTTGTTTATAATTTTGGATTATCTTCATCAGAAAAAGATATGAGATGTATGAAGAAAGCTATCCTGTATTAGATGTTGACAAAGAAACCTTTCGATTACTCATTCACCATTTTTCATACTGGACATTCAAAAGGTTGTTTATGAAAAAATCTGCTGTAACGAAACTAGTGATTGCATTCTAACGAAAACTTTTTTAGGGAATGAAGAAGGAATTTGGCAAGTTAAAATAATTTTTTTATACATGAATTTTTTAATTCAAAAGTTGCAGGCAAATTGATATTTTCTTTTCTTCATATACCAACTTTTAAATCATACTAACATCTGATACTGGATAGTTTTGCTTTCTTCATACGTATCATATCTTTTTCTGATGAAAATAATCCAAAATTATAATCAAACGCGGTCAACGTAGAAAAAATTGACGAAAAATGAAGTAAGGTGAGAAATTTTTTGAAAAACACAAGAACTCAAATATCTCGGAAGCTGTTGATTTTTGGTTATCAATAAATATGGTTCAAACGACAGCAACTGAGTGATACTAACATCTCCTCCAGGGTTCACGTCTTATCTGGAAACACCCTGTATATTAACTGGTAGTTCCGAAAATTTACTGATATTTACTAATATTTCGGATTGACTTTGAAGAAATAAAAATACATTGTACATACCGCTACTTTCGAAGTATTTCCGATAATTCTGAAAAATATCTTGTATTCTTGATATTGTCCACCTATATTTCTTTGACCTTGAAAGAATAACGATTCATTGCGGATATTTCTGGAAAATGTCCGACGATCTTGAGATATTTCTGCAATTTCTGGAGAAAATGTCCGATATTCCCGAAATATTTTTTTAATTTCCGGACTATTTCTGGTATTCTTTCGTTTTCTTCAAATATGTCTGGTATTTGCAGAGCGAAATCAATCCATACAGTTACAATCTCCTTGAAGACAAAGCATACTTCATAAATAATATCACTTCATTACAAATGATGTAAGGACCAATAGATTTATTTAATATGGAGACGACAATTCGAAGAATTGTGGTCGCTAGTGATGAATCTGCGAAGGAATTCCTAGAGAAGCAGAAACATATATACAGGCCGGTTTCGGCATTATGGTTCCTCATCTGTACAGTGCAATGTAACACATCTCAGCCAAAGGATGGTGTCTTCAAGCGAGAAAGGGGGCCCGCCATGAGGGATATTTTTCAATCCTCATCACGCACCAGCTGTCCCACCAAGACTGAACCAAGCCTCTGTAGAATCCCACACCCATCCATGACTCCCAAACAATATCACATGACCTGCAGTCAACGAAAGTACATTATTCGCCGAGAGACTGCAGGAGAGTATAAGGCCGACTACAGTGACTATATACTCCCCAGTATACAGTATGTAGTCACTGTAAGGCCGACCGGCCACCGAATGCGAAGTTGAGCGTTTTCAATGCTAAATGACAAGCTTCGTCACTCGATTCGTAGCTTGTCACTTATATTGGCATTGAAAACGCTCAACTTCGCATACGTTGGCCGGTCGGCCAAACTTGCAAAAAAAACGTCACGTGGACATTCTCAAGCGCGGTGGCTCTTTTTCCTATTTTGAAGCTTATGTTTAGAGAATAACGAAACTAATATAATCTGACAGTTTCAGCAAGCCGAAACAATAAAAATTGGCCATACAGATCACCAGAATCAGTTTTTTTTTTAATTATCTCTTCTCCTGGGCTTCAAACTGTTTTCGCATTCATAATAAAAGTACAAATTTTTTTCGAAACAATTTTTTCTGCGTATTTTGAGATATATAGCGATGAATGTACATCAGACTGGGTTTATACCCAGCCTGACCTTGGCCTTTCGCATGTGTGGGTACGCTCCTCGACCTTATCGCCCTCTAACTCGAAAACGGTTGAGAGTATGTAAAAGTGCCTCAGACAAAAGTTGTATGGAATTTTATTATTCGCAACTTTCATAATGAATACTGAAAAGAGTAGAGGTACATGAAGAGGGATATTTAAAAAAATTTCTTGTTATCATCCTCAAAAAGATTAAGAAACCCTCCCCCCTGATTAATGTCAAATTAATGGGTCAACACGTCTGCAACACCGAGACTAACCATCGGTATGAAAATCTGATACGCTCGAGTTTTTGCATTTTCAAAGGACCGCTGTCACGTCCGAATTGTTAGTCCCTTGAAAAGTAGCTTCATTTGGGTCCAATTAACATATCCTCTACAAATCTAACACGCTCGAAGAAATTTTTTTTACCATTTCCAACTCTTCCGTACGGTCAGCCCCAGCACGCAAACTTTCAGATTAACATGACTTTATTATCAGAGACACGTAGGGCATATACAGTATCTTAATCTGACACGCTCGAGTATGTACACCTGATGATTTTTTTTACATCTTTGAGAACCTGCAGACGCTTTCCCCACCGCTGAAAGTGCATACATCATAGAACCTTTTTTTATTTATACCATCTAATCTTCAAAATCCACTAGGTCTCCACGACGCTCAAGTAAATCCGGATTAAGCATCGTCGGCTGCCCAACTATTGAGTATCTTTTGTGTTTATAGCAAACAGACTGCCAGATACGCGAAGGCTTTATTTTATAATATGTAATACTGGAATACACCCTCGAAGTTGTTTCCTGAAATATACATATTATTCGGTTGATTACTATCAGTTGAGGTCATTGGAAATAAAAACAATTTTGATGGCTTCAAGAAATGAATATGAGATTTGATATGCGTAACGTGACCATTTATTTTCTGACTCAAAACGGGACACTGGTTTATTTGGGTCAATATATATGTATATATAACGGGTATTCAATGAAAAAAAAATTAATTTATGTATTCACAGAAAATAAACTAGCAGGTATTACAAATAAAAACATTTCCAAATGTTTAGTTGTATTTATATTTATCAGGGGAACAAATTTCCTTCAATACTGCTTGTATAGGTGATGATTTTGTAAGAGTGGAACTCTAAGGGAATTTGTAACTGGGTATTTTCAGATGTCCACAATTTATTCATCATAGAAAATACTCTCTTTACTGGAGCATCTGTAGCCGGCAAACATAAAATATATTCAATTAATATAATGATGTTTTCATGCCGAAAATTGTTGGTGAGAAAATGTTTGGAATGTTTGGATACTTCCATCCAACGTTTCCGTGGAAACATTTAAATTATTCCATTCGATTATTTTTTGCTCTGTGATGTACATAGTTTGAAATCAATGAAAATCCATCAAAAACTTCTGAATCTTTATTAGAGTCAATATATTCCTTCTCAATTAATACATCCAGAGATTTCTGAACATTTTCCAGGGTGGTAATTATTTTAAATCTACCCAATAAAATATCTCCATGTCTTTGGTAAGGAAACAAGTCCACTGCTCCAGATATTTACTGGCCAGCTCTTTAATTTTAGCGCAGTTTTCGAAAACGGGACAATTTCGCGTCCCGGAGTTCAGTTCGGGGACACCGGGACAAGCAATCAAAAAAAGGGACAGTCCCGTTCAAAACGGGACGTCTGGTCACGTTAGATATGCGCCTCAGTAACATCCGACAACTTTTGGTTACGATTTCTGAGGTTCTCTAATTTAAAGGTAGTTGTTTGGGATGGTAAAGGATCGAGGCAATCTGTAAGCTCTCAATGAAGCACACAAAAAACGCATAACATCTATACTTGGTGTTTCATTGGGAAACGGAAATACTTAACAGGCAGATAGGTGGCACCAAGATGGTTCTGAAGATACCACATTTATTGGCTCTTACTGTCTCCGTAGCTGAGAAACAGGATGTTTCTTCCTGATGCCATATCAGACTAACCATCGGTTATATTTTCGTGGAATAAGACTATTCTCCACGTGTTGACGATTTCCGTTATTCTCATTATTTTTGAGGAAACATTGTTCATCGTTCATTCAATGATAATATACATGATGATTCATAACTATTGGACATAGGATAGACACTAAGGATAGAAATATATCTAGCGATAGGACTAATTATCCCTTGAAAAGCTTTTGGTGTGGGAAAAACATACAGAGTGTTAGTTAAAGTTGAACGATAATAGATTATAATATCACAGCGCAAAAATAATTCACCTGGAGAAAAATATTAAATCACACAGCAACATTTTTCTGGGATTCGAGAGCCTACCTTTCATGAATTAAAAAAATGGAGATTTTCCTCTGAGATAATGAAGGCAATGGAGTCTAATTCCCTTTAATATCACCAATATTCTGAGCAAGAGTATTACGGTCAATAAATAACAAAGAATTAGTAACTAGAATTAATCGAATAGCTGCACACATCAAAATTTAGTTGTGTTTGTAGAAAGCTTCATATAATACCTTCGAATTTCAATTTTCATATTCCGAAACTTTTCGTGATATTATAACATTAACTTCAGAACGAGCTTCAGAATGAGCCAATTGAAACCGAAAATTTTTCGGGAAGCATTCGATTGATTTAACAAATTCAAAAGAATCATCACTATTAATTATAATCATACTACCAAAGGCAAATAATTGAAAACATTACCCAGTAGATTAACTAGAGTAGATATGCATTATAAATATACCTAGTCAGATTTAATTATTTCGAATATTGAGTTGATGTGGTCGATACTTGATGAAAATCCATATTTGAACTTGAAACACATTATAAGATTATCACAAAATGAGTTTTCAAACCATGAAACGTGTTTCTCTGTGACAATAGCATTTTCAGGTGGATGAAGATAAACTTCACCTCACCGTCACCCACCTGAAGATGCTATTATAATAGCGAAACACGTGTCGTGGTTTAAAAACTCATTTTGTGAAAATCGTATAATCTGTTTCAAGTTTGAATATTTCGTTTTCACAAAACGTTATGAACCTCGAGACTGCGAGAATTTTACGAGACTCTCGCACGAGACGAGGCTAGAGCCTGCGAGACGAGACTCGAGACGAGACTCGAGACGAGACTTCATGACTTATAGGCGAGACTAGACGAGACTTTAGTAAAGTCTGGAAAAAAAACTCCGTGTTTCAGAATGGCTTCTTCATCCCAAAATTCTATATTTGATTCAGTTATTAATGTGATTTACGTGAGAAAAAGGAGCTGCATTCAGAAACTTTTCGTAAAGAACCCTTCACGATAAAAAGTGTTTTCGTAAAAGAAAAAGAACATTGGTTTCTGGAATATCGTTTCACGAATAAGTTTCCTAACCCCCAGTGTAGATCTGAAAGTTCAGAGGAAACTAAATCGAGCGCATTCTCATTCGGCTAGAAACGCAACTCGAACTTTCCCGAAACTTTTCTGATCTTCGTGTCGAAAGAATCCGGTTCGTAAAGCAAGACTGAAAAGAACAAATTCATTAACTCAGGCTGCCATGAAGATAAACAAATCGTTTGAACCCGGTTGTTTGCATTGTCTTGTTGCAAAAAATACGACGAATTTGGAGATTCAATCGGATGCTGACAATTCGGAAGGGGTCACAAATATTTGTAAAGATAAATATTGAATGAGAATATTTTTCTCCTGAAGTATGCCTTTGTATCTCGAACAATGTGCTTCTTACTGAATGATGGTCCTCTGCATAAACGAATTGGAATACTCGACAGTAATAAAATGTGAAATGCTCGTAAAAAGGATGTTGAAGCAGCGCATGCTTTTATGAATTACTTATCAAGAAGATATAGGAAATAGTATAGAAAACACCCTCTTTATTGAATAGTGACTGTCTAGGCCTAGGCGATAAAAATTAATGACATAAATAAGGATAGTCCCAAACTGATCCACATCAGCCTGTAATCTCTCCGCCCAAGGCACGTGTCTACTTTTTGAGCACAAAGCAAAAGTGCTCAGCAATCTCTAGCACTGATCATACGAGGATGTATTGATATCTAGTTAGCCTAGACCAGTTCCATGCATAAAAAAATATTGCGTTACCTTAGCAACGAACGATAACTCATAAGAAGTGTCAGTGTAGAATTTGAGGTCGAAAAAGTAAACCAGAGTTACGCAATACATTAAAAGAAAGAAGATGTCCATCGAAATTGTGAAAATCGAAAAATTGAAGTATCGAGTCATCATCAAGTACCTGTATTCAAAAGGGTTAAGAGGTATGCAGATTTATCAAGATATGCTAATACCCTTGGTAATCAGTGCCTTTCGTATGCGACCGTGAAAATTGGACTGCAAGCTTCAAAAGAGGTAAATTTTTCATTGAAGATGATGACCGATCGGGAAGGCCAGTTTCTGTGTCAGTCCCGGAAAATATCGTTGCAGTTCTTGACATGATTTTATTAGAACGTCGAATTGGGCTAAAACGGATATCTGAAGCACTGAATATTTCATACGAACGCGTTCATCATATAGTTCACGTCAATTTGGACATGAAAAAAATTGCTAGAAAATGGATCCCCAAATGTTTGAATGTTGTCCAAAAGCGTGCGATTTGAAAACGATGTAGACTTCTTAAACCGAATTGTTACAGTGGATGAGACTTGGGTACATTTCTACGATCCAGAAACAAAGCAACAATCGATGGAATGGTGACACTCTGGCTGTCCAAGACCTAGGAAGTTTCGTGTCCAAAAATCTGCTGGAAAAGTTCTTACTTGTTTTTTGCGATTGCTATGGAGTAATCATAATTGATTATTCTGATAAGGGTAGAACAATAACTGGAGATTACTGACCACTCTACGGAAAAAAATTAAAGAGTAAAGACGCGGAAAGCTATCCGAAGGTGTTTTGTTTTTGCAGGACAACGCCTCTGCACACAAATCTCATGTTGCCATGCAAAAAATTCGTTATTTTGTGTTTAAATTACTTGAACACACCCCTTATTCACCAGATTTGACTCCATCCGACTATCATCCCTTTCTTCAACTGAAAAAAAGTTTAAAAGGTCGTAAGTTTTCTTCCAACGAGGAGGTAATAAAAGCTGTGGAGGTCTGGTTTGCAGAGCAAGAAGAAACATTTTTTTTGAAAGGTCTAGAGACGTTACAGGTTCGTTGTAATGAATGTATCCAATTAAGAGGAGAATATTTTGAGTAATAAAATATTTTGACATTGAAATTTTGTTTGGTTCTATAGTAGGCTAAGAATTTTTCAATATATCCTCGTATTTCATATTATCCTGATTCTCCGTAGGTATCGAAGTACCCATCAGAAGCTATGTGGCTTGCCAAAATTTTATGATTGATGCGACTCTTTGATATTAATATTTGCGTGAGAAAAACCCCCTGCTATTCACTTTCCGCACGATATTGTAAAACTACTACTTTCCAAACGTCAATGCGTGTGAGGTCAAAAGAAACACTTTTTTCCTATACCATTTTTTCCGATTCGGCCCTGATAAAAAAATAAAGCCATTTCAAGTTTTCATAATGAGCTGCGCCACACCTGGAAAAACGAAATTATCTTCAGAATAACTAGCTAAATCTGTGACATTACACATCTGTGGATCTTTTTAACAGAGGTGTATTCAGCCAAAGGAAACAATTTTTCGAATTTCACACATATCTACCTTTTAATTTTTGAACATCAAATTACTCGAAAACGGCGCATTATACTAGAAAATGTGAAAAATACTTTTATTTTACAAAACGTTCAAATATTCATTAGATAGCGTCAAATCTAGATTCAAGAGTTGGGTTCTTAGTATTTTTGGTATTTTTATGTACGTAATGGTCATAATGAGAAAACTGAGAGACGTGGGTGATATACCTTTTGTGTTAGAAAAAAATTCATCAAATAAATTAAAACTATATTCCGAAATTCATTTCACTCGATAAAACCGTTTGTGAGAAATAAAAATTTCGTTTTTTATGGTTTTTCAACAGCCAGTATTTTTCAAAGAAAGCCGATTCGGAAAAAAGTGTTTCTTTTGACCTCAAGAATCAACTACTAAAATTATTATTATTATTATTATTATTATTATAAACATGGAGTAGAGTTGAGATAAAATCTATAAACTCAATAAAATTACAACATATGAGGAAAAAGAAAAAAAATGAATTGTCACAGTCGTTAAGCACAGCACAAAGAACTGTCACTGGGCGTTGCTAGCGAGCCATCTGTCCAAAGAATTCCTAAACGCGTTTACCGAAGGAGCGTTAACCACGTCGGTTGGTAGTACGTTCCAAGAGCCGAAAATCCTGTTGGTTAAGAAGTGTTCTCTACTGGCAGACTTGAACCTTTCTTTCGCCAATTTTAAATTGTGTCCTCTTAAATGAGTGATAGGATTGAGAGTGAAGAGAACCGATAGATCCACATCAAACAGATGATGTAAAGCCCTATAGGATATAATTAAGTCTCCTCTTAAGCGTCGAGCTTCGAAAGTTGGTAGGCCCATCAAACCCAATCTTTCCTCATAACTAGGTCTTATCACACCGTAAGGCATCCTTGTGGCCCTTCGCTGGACTGATTCGAGGAGGTTCTAATCACGGGATAGGACTGGTGCCCACACTGGTCCAGCGTATTCAAGAATAGGACGCACATAAGTGGAATATAGAAAGTTGCTGGTCTGAGGATCACAGCGTCCAATATATAACTCTGTTAGTTAGCGATATCATTCTAGTCATTATTCACGCCAAAAAAGTCATCTCTCATACCGTGACGTGATATAGCTGGATAGTAAGTCATGTTCACCTTTTTGTCTCCCCTTATAGTAGCTGTCCAAGAAACAATGGTCTGAACTTCATAGAGTACCATCATTCTTACGTGTGTGTGATGGGAAATATGCGCCTAGCAATTTCATCTCTCATAAAAAGGGAGGTCTGACTGTCGTGAGCTTTTCAGACTCCTTTCTAAATGTCATACAGTCCCTGTCGTGATAAATGCACAAATCAGACGCTTACTTTCATCATTTCCATGCACAAACGTGATATCGTTCACATACGAACCATTACGGCGAGTATTCGTCCTGGCATATTAATGAAGAAAATCTTGTCAAAAGAAAATTGGATCTCACTCCTTTCCATGATACAATATACGGGTTTTGCCCCGAGGGGGCATGTTATCCTCTTTCTGAGTTCAGAACGATGTCAGATGGCTGGGGATTATAACGGAGTCTATTATGGAACGTTGTTGGCTCGAAATCCCGCCGAGATCATCCGAATGAATGAATTTATTCGCTGGTAATATTTCCCTGCCACGGCTCCATTTTATAACAGAATCTAGCTACATCTACATATCGCCATTGGACTGGAAAATCGTTCAGGAAGCAGTTACCCGAACCCGGAGACACTTCTCTTCATTTGCGAGATACTCAGAAACTTGTTTGATTATTACCAACTTTGCACTATAGCTCCCTTGTCCATTCGATATAAACTTGGACATCGATTTTCGAGCATTCATCGTTCATTTGTTCTAAAATGACGTAGTTCCTGTCATTATATTACCCTATAACTATACTGCATTCAAATTTATTTTAGCAGTCGGTTGGCCATGAAATAATTTTCTCAAGTTTTTGTAACTAGAACGGAGTAAGGTTGGCACTCATGAAATGTCGTTAATGTCATAACGCCGTTGCCACAACTAATATCAATTTTTATTACGAAAATGCCGAAAGTGATTGAAAAAAGAGACAGGGCTTCAGGAAGTGCTATTTAAAATTCAGGTCCGCTCATTCAAATAGTTATACCCTGATATTCTAAAATCCACAATACGTCAGACGGTAGCAAACATATTCAATGTAAGGGAATTTATATAATGTTTCATCTGAATCAAAACGACTGATATGTCAGCTGCATATTTCCACAGTCAGAAAGATTGTCAATGAAGAGGATGACAAAGAATTTCCTTCTATTGGGAGACCCAAAAAAGTGGTGGCATTTGAGAATATTATATTTGAGTGAATTGATGCGAAAAGTTTACTACAGGATTTTCGATTAATATCATCGTAGAATAAGTTCCCGAAAATTGATTTTTCTCTTTTTCATTTGACTTGCCCTATACATTGTAAATGTCTTAAGGTACCCATAAATACCTAATTATTATTATTATATCAATGTATTCAGATGAACAGCCACAAATACGTGCCAGTTGTCCTGTTAATTATTTATTAATGTGAAATTTTTGTTCAAAGGTGAAGTTCATCTTGAGTTGAAACTTCATTTAATTCCTTTTACTCATATTGATGCAAAATGATTTTTGTTGAAGAATTTAACATTGTTGTAATAATCTGTTAATTTTTTCGAGAGATGCCCATTCCCAAGCACTGCATCATATGCATTTCATCTTAATTTTTGAAATCTACAACTGATGTAACGAATTCAAACTTTAGCCAAAGAAGATAACGAACATTAACTCTCCTCAAGCTAGTGCATATTATGATATTATACTGATCTCTTGCATTTTCCATGCAAATAACTAGATTTGGTATGCCTTCAATCAATTTGTATAAACTTCAATTATGTGCGTCACATATTTTCCGAAGAGATTCGACATTGTGATAAAATACGTAAATTTTACGTAGAACGGGCAACATAGCGTTGATTTAAAACCCAAAAATGTTCTGACAAGCGTCATAACCCCACATTTTCGTACTATACAGAGTGAAATGTGTCAAATTTCCATGGCCAACCGAGTGCTAAAATAAAAGTGAATGGAGTATTGTGTTCAAAGATATTTCTCGACGATCTGATGTTCAAACTCTCACGACAGTTATATAGGGTGGTTCAACTAAAACTTAAACCCTCAATTTTCCGAGTTTAAAATAAAAATGTGGGAAACCACTTGGATCCGTCAATTTCTGATTCGAGGAAAATCAATTTTTCAATATATATATTGAATTGAATATTATTACTATCCGACACATTTATTAGGTATGTTTCTACTTTTTTATCCGGTAAAGTATCAATTTTTTGTTCGAAAAAGTAGACGAACCATGTTTTAGATTTACCTTAGTCTCGTGAATTTTGAAGAACGTTACAAGTGTGTCAAAGCAATTGCAAATTTGTAGTAGAATTAAAATGGTGTATTCTGTAGAAGAAAGCGTGGAAATGATAAAATTATTTCTCATAAATAACGACTCTGCTAGAACAACAGCGGCTCTTTCTAACGAAAGACATCCTTGAAAAAATGTATCCGCTGCTTACGTTGTGCAACTGGTTGGCAAAAACGCTACTGGTTCAGTCGGAAACAAAAAGAGGGTGCATGAAAGAGACGAAGGGAGGGACGTGGCTATCTTAGGTCATCTAGCAATCCATCCGACCTTCAGTACTAAAAAATTTTCCGCGCAACAATCATCAGAATCCTTAAACAACATAAATTCCATCTTTATAAAATACGATTGGTTCAGGAACTGAATGAGGATGATCCCGATCGCAGATTTCTGTTCAGTGAAGTGGTCAGTGAAATGAATAACGGTAATCAATATCTGTTTTTCGGACGAGTGTTAATTTTATATCAACGACAATGTAAACCGGCATAACTGTCGGTATTGTTCAGATGAAAATCAAAGATTATTTCGTGAGGTACATACTCAAAAAAAATTAAATGTTTGGCCAGATATTTATGGAAATCAAATAGTCGGCCCTTTTTTATACTCGGTAATCTCACTGGCCAAATTTATTAAGATCTTTGCAGAACACTATTCATTCAGCCCTCGTGCAAATATTGGAAAATACGGAAGACTATCAAACGATCATTTTCCAATAATATGGCGCACCACTCCATTTCGTTCAACCAGAGCGTCAGTTTTTAGATGAAAAGTGGAAGAAGGAGATATTGAGTGGCCACCCAGATCACCTGATCTGGCTTTACTGGACTTTTTTTTATTGGGATCCCTGAAATCCAAGATTTAAGCTACCAAGCCTGAGTCGCTGGATGATTTGCTAACTCGGAACATTAATGAATGCCGTCAAATTACACCAGAAATCTTGAGTAATGGACGTGAACTTTTTCACCAAAACTTATATTACTGAATGGAAGTGAATGGTGCCTATTTCCAGCATTCAATAAACTAATCACAAAAATAAGTATTCTTCCACTATTTTACCTGTTATTCCGTTATCGATAAAAATTTTGAAGCGAAATTTGTGGATTAGATAGTACTCGATATGATTATCAAAATGAGTTATCGCAATACCCCTCATCCCTATTCAAAATTAAGGGATTGTACTCACCCTCGTTATAGGGTTGCAGTTACGGGGATATAAAGAGCAGAAAAGTTGTTTCCCATCTAATGAGAAATTGGGGGCTACTATCGATTTTCTACATTCAACTTTGAAAGCTGGAAAATCGAGGTGTTAAGCTTTCGTTGGACTACACTGTATAATATTTATGTTTTGAACACTGATCATAAGCCTTCGACTATGATATATATATATATATATATATATATATACTAGCTGACCCGGCAAACCTAGTTTTGCCATTTAAATTATTTCTAGGGTAGATAATAATGACTAACTCATCGTGATTGTGTGACAATGTGGCATATGAGTAAAGGAGACGTGCTGTGGATGATATTTCATAAACAAAAATGTGTCGAAAACCTATAAGTACTCTATGATTGCTCGATTGGTCGTAAGAAAAAGGAATGCCTTTTTTTCTGTTCTGTACAATTTGTTGGGAATATTTTGTTATATAAACCTTGCCCTAACAATAATAAACACAACAAAAAAAGAATTGTCCAATTTGGTGCGATCGTTTGAACAATAAAGCATTTTGAAGTAAACCATAGATCCTCTTTTATTAATATAGATATATATTCAATTTTATAAAAGCACTCGGTTGGCCTTAGCTATTTGACGCATTACACACTGTATAGTACGAAACTAAAAGGTTATTAGGCTTATATCAAGATATTTTTGGTTTTTAAATCACCGCTATGTTGTCCTTTCTACGTGAAAGAATACAATTACGTATTTCCAACAATTTCCATTTATTAAAGAAGATGAATTCATTCAAAACTCTGTGATGAACATAATTAACTCATTCCTAATCTACTTATTTGCATGGAAAGGACAAGAAATCAGTTTCCAAATATATTTATTCTGCTACGGAGGAAAATTAAATTATTGACACATATATGTAGTTGCTTGAAAAGAGTTAAAGTTGGTCATCTTGTTAGCTAAAGATTGAAGTTATTGAATTCAAAAAAATCAACCCAACCCAAAAAAGAAATGCATCTGATGTAGTGGTAGGGAATGGGTATCTCTCAAAGGAATTAATGGATAATTAAAAGAATCATCTTGCATCAATGGAAGTCGAAATAGAGGAAGTTCCCAGGCAAGAGGAACTTCACCTTTGAGCAGAAATTTCACATAAATTAATAATTGACAGGACAACTGGACATATTCATGACTGTTTATTTTAAAAATTTTAATATAATAATAATAATATTGTATTCATTGATACATTCATAATGTATAGGACAAGTAAAATGAAAAAGAGAAAACTTAATTTTCTAGAACTTATCCTACGATGATCTTCATTGAAAATCCTTAACGCTGTAAGGTGACTTTTCTGGTGGAGATACATTTGATGGTTTTATTGATCAACTTAGCAGTGTTAGTTTTTTCAGTTTTCTCGATTAAGACCGTTTTTAAACTCCTAAAAAACCCGAGAATGCAGTGTTAGGCAGATGATCATACAAGTTTTCCTTTTCGAAATTATAATCCTAAATATGCTGTTGCGAGTCTTTTTCTAAAAATAAAGTCCTCAAATGCCACCACCTTTATGGGTCCCCCAATAGAAGAAAATTCCTTGTCGCCTTCTTCCAAAATCTTTCTGATTGTGGAAACATTCAGCTAAAATATAAGTCATTTATATGCAGATGGAACATAAGTAACTTACAGTGAATATTGTAAGTTCGTTATCGTCTAATATATTGCTGATTTTAGAATGTCAGGGTTATTAACTGAATGAGCGGCCTTCACTTCTAAATAGCACTTCGTGATATTCTGTCGTCTCTCTTCTTCAATCACTTCCGGTATTTTTGTTATATAAACTAATATTAAATGTAGCAATGTCGTGTTGACATACACGACATTTCATGAGTGACAACCTTAGTCTGTTTTAGTTACAAAAACTGGGGAAAATTATAACATGGCCAAACAAGTGCTTTTATAAAAGTAAATGGTGTACACTCATAAATAACAGGTCCCTCTTCTCAGATAAAACAACTAGTTTTTCTAGGTTTCTAAAAAGAAATATTCGATAAGTTATTTCAGGGTGAAGTTTTCCCTGAATGAGTTGTTCATATGCTCCAACTGCAGGTTGATAATAGTCATTCGATCCAGTCAGCGTAGGACACCTAGGTTGCCTATCACTAAATTTCATTTCTCAGTTTTTAATGTGAAGCATCTATAGCGGCATGTGAAGTCGTGTATAGTCCATTTACTTTTATAACAGCAGTTGATTGTTCATGGCATAATTTTATTGACTTTTTGAAACTGGAACGGAGTAAGGTACCCTTGAAATGTCGAGAATGTCAAAACGACTATGCACAACCATTTGCCAACTTCTATTCGTTTACGCTGCAGAAATGCCGGAAGTGCTTGTTCAAAACCAAAAAAAAAATCGCTCATCCTTATAGTAACCCGGCTATTTTGAAATCAACTCTTTATAACACGGTACCTATCGAACATATTCGATGCGAGTGAATTTTTAGGTATTATATTGAATTGATGTGGCTGATACTTGATTAAAATCAATTAATATCTAATAATAATCGAACTAAAAACAGAATAATTCGATCTCCACCAACATGAATTGTTAAACGACCTTGCCAACTGTATAGGTTGGGCATATTACTTTATAAATCAGTTTTATGTTGTTCCATAAAACCTTGTTGGCAAGAAGATTTAACAACTCATGTTAGTGAAAATCATATAAATCTGTTTTTAATTATAGGTGTTCTGTTTTATCTGCACCTGAACGACTACTATATTTACTACATGTCTCGAGGATCATCAAATAAGTGAGTGAAAAGAATGACAATGAATTTCCTTCTATTGGTAGACCCAAAACGATGATGGCAGTTGAGAATTTCATTTCCAAAAAATATCTGCAACGACAAATTTGGAATTTAAAATTGAAAAATGAATACTGCATTGGCACACTACTCAATTATGGCAAATATATTTTGGAATACGGGGAACGGATATCAGTGTTCAAAATTTTCAAATCAATGGGTTATAAGTGCAAAAGGAATAGAACAAAAGTCGTTGCAGCCAAAATTACTGTCCTGCAAAAATATTCTGAATATAAATTTTTGGATGAAAATATCAGATTGACGTCGTGTCGTCTTAAACTGTCCAAAAAATTAACCGACATTTTCTCAAGGATCTGGAAATATGTGTTAATAATATGATTATCATTCAGAGCAGAGATGATCTCTTCTACTTTCTATTCAAATAACTAAATATGATTCTATCGGTTTATATGGAAGTTAATTATGTTCATCACATATATTTGATAATAGCCAATATTTTTATGCAGTATAGCATCTATTTCGGGAGTAATCTAAGTAGAAAAAAAAGATTATCTTGAGGCTATTTCAAAGATGGCAGAACATAAATTTATTCGACCTTCTTTATGTTCTTCCCTCAGAAATGTCGCTCAAAATTCCCGATCCTCCTTCTATAACCTAACCAGCTTCCAGATTTCTATACGTATCGAAAATAGGTTGAATATTACACAATAGCGACTCAACATCGACAAAAAATTCTCCTCATTAGGTTACGCTGGAAAGTTTGGATTTCATCGTTAGTATTTTATATTTTCCTTGATTATAAAGCATCGTTCTCATTAGGAAAACCATAACAAAGGTCGAGGTAGGTATGATAGCTCAATTAGCATTCCATTTATGATTTTCATTTCAGTATTCAGCGCCCATCAATAAAATGAATAGCATTTGATTCAGTTCAATACAATGTTTCGAAACAGAATTAGATGGAAGATGAGAGAAAGAAACTCCTATTGTTTATATTTTAATAAAATGAAATCAAACGATTCTTCTCTGTTCCAAGTTATATTCGAAAATCTGAAACGAATTGTGTCATTCGAACAAGGAAAAAACTCTCCACCAGGTGACTTCACACTTTTATCAACTATTTCGAATGGCAGCAGATATGAACGAATTGCCAAGGTCGAACAGAATATGTATGATTATATTTGACACTACTAGTAAACGAATTCCCTATCTACAGATAATTTCGAAAACATCATGGTGAACAACGAGTCAATTCATTGACATAATTGTTATCTCTTTGAAATGATTTAGTTGCACAATGACAGAATATTGATTAAATTTTTCGGAATACACAAAAATAAAATGTCCCAGTGAATTCCGAAGAACAAATTGAAAACTCTATCATAACTCATAACGTTTTCCTCTCTGAAACGATGGAAGATGAATTTGTCATTATATCAGTCGTTCCAAATTTGACAGAAATCAAGTAAAAAGAAATATAAAATCCGATTTAATTCGGTAAAAACTTGTTTTTCTTACCACAGAAAAAATAGAATAGAAAAATATATCCAAAATAATGGAATGAATTCACCTGGAAAATTACAAATTTTATTAAATGAACAAATAGACAAAACAAGAGACGTTTTCTGAACGACATATTTATTGAAATTTCTTTCAATCTTTTTATATTGATGTAACAATATTAAGTAAGAAATTTGAGTGTGAAGAGTCTATTTGACGAAAACACTTCCGACTATTTCGGTTTGAATTGAAAACGATGAGTAACTTCTGATTTGTTATCAGTAAACGGTACCACTCTCGTGAGGCATTATAATCAGAGTACCAACTCGATATGACATGTGATAACAAAAAGCCGAGTACAAACAGGGCTGCCATTTGAAAATGGAACAGAGCCATTCACGGGCAAATTGGCCACATTCGTTGAAAACGCCGAAACAGGTCGACTTTTGTTTGGAGGAAGACACTTTCTGACGCATAATTCATTAGTGAAATAAATAAACATGGCGGCTCCTACCTTCAAATTTTGAATAGAAAAGATAGGTTTCGATTGAAATTTATTCTGGGAGGATTCTGCATTTCCTGGAACTTTTGAGGGTTTTCACTCCCAATCTCTGAAACAAAATCAATTAAAAAAAGAAATAAACGATTTGCTCCTGCGTAAATTCTTGCACTAGTTTGTCCGGAGCAAATCAACTAGAAAAAATTGTTGCCTTACAATGAACTGAAAATATAGTCCATTCAAGAATGATTGACATCTCTGGTGGCTATGGAAAATCGAATTTAAGTTGGTAATAAGTTCAGACTTTGTGTTGCGGAATTCAGGTTGGTAATGTGAATAAACGGCAATGCACATACCAATTATTGTGAATCTATGCACTGACCGAAGATAATTTGAATTCTGTACAGCTGTTCACATTCTTAATTCAATCCAACAAATCGGAAACATAATTATATCAATTTTGATTGCTGATAAATATGCTCTGAATTTGAATATTTCCTCTTTTCAAATACTCTTCTAGGTTATATTTAAATATTCCATTTCTGTGATTGAAACTACAGAAATTATTGAAGATCTTTTATGACCAGATTTAAGCTGCTTCTGGACTTTCAAGTCCTACTGGGATGTCAATCATTCTTGAATGGACTATAAAGAACGTTGAAATTATAGTAATTTGGCAAATTGTTCGGTAGGAATAGATCATATTTGGATCAATTTACTGAAGAAGGAACTGTCATCCGGTAATTTCAAAATTAAATGAATCAACGTTTCTATGCAGTCTCTGTTTCTATGTATTGACAATTATTGTCAAACAAAAGATACAATTCAGAAGATTTTCGAAAATTGATTTTCGTCTCATGAAGGAGTCTGATATAGATTCCGAAACGTTACAATATAAAATTATAATTTCAACGTTCTTTATTTTCAGTTTATTGTCAGGCAACTAGTTGATTTGCTCCTGACAAGTTAGTGCAAGAATTTTCGCAGGAGCAAATCGTTTATTTCATTTTTTAATTGATTTTGATTCAGAGATTGGGAGTGAAAACCCTTAAAAGTTTCAGGAAAAAAAAGGAAGGTTGTGTAATACCTCATGTGGAAGCTTATGACGTCGGCTTTCTATCTTTGTATTTTTCGCGAAATTCGGAATGAATTTGACTAACTAATGGATTCTGATTCGTGATAAGACATGAATATTTTCTTCGAGTTGTGATTATTTTTTTATTTCAAAACTATGGGTTCTTAGAAATTGACTTCTAGAAGTGAAATAGCCACCCCCTAAGCGGGGTGGCTACTCCTCTCGAATTTTCAATACGGGAATTGGCCATTTGATACATCATTTGAAAGCTCATCACTTCAATTTTTCTTAATTTGCACCTTTTTGTACCATTGAATGGAATTTTAATAATTAATGGATGTTCATCATATCCTCGAAGAATATTTCCTGCTTTGTGATCTTGACTGAATATTTTTTCACAAATATCAGATATTTTGATTTTGTTTATTATGTCTTTTTTTGACTTATTGAATCAGCAAATATTTGCTTGCGAATCACTCAAATAGTCCTTGGATGGGATCAGTCAAATTCAATCTGATTTTCACAAAAAGTATGAAAATGGAATGCTGACGTCTCGGCTGACGTCATAAGCTGTCATATGAATTATTACACAACCTATCTTCCCTTTCAAAAATTTGGAGGTGGAAGCCGCCCCGTTGCCACCATTCAGGGGATGGCTATTTCAATCATGAATTATATGTCAAAAAGTGTCGCCTTCAAACAAAAATAGATCTGTCTTAAAAATAGATCTCTTATTGACCATATTGACGAATGATCAATTAGGCCGTAAATAGCTCTGTTTTCGAATGACCAACGTGTATATTGACTAACACGCAAGAATCTTGCCAAATCATTCTGAAATAACAGTTTCTTCAACATTATTCCTTATCACCAACACAATGTTGTATTTTTTCCTCAATAATTATGGAAATTATATGAAATTTTCCATTATACTCACAAATCATTTGAAACTAGTTTTCTGATTCAGGCTACGCAACATAATTATTCCAGAGATGATAAAAATGAAAGATTTTTATGAGATACAAAACAGAGAAATTTGATAGCAGAACCTGTCAATTTCATAATCTTTTTCACTCGACTATATTTCAAACAAAGATTCACATCCTTTCCACATGTTTGATGAGATTCTAGATTATAACAGGCGCAATCCAGGGGAGTACCAGAATGAGGATAAGGAAAAAATCATTATGATTATGAGATTACGTGGAAACCTAAAGATTTCTTTCTCAATGAAGACATTGTTTCATTGACTGGAGAAAAATGTTGGTAAATGATCAACATAGCAATGAATATCTTGATTGAAACAGCAAACGTAAAACAAAGATCAAACACACAATTTATTATTAGTAAAAGAGGGGAAAATGTACTTTATGGGAAAATCAATTTCGAAAAGAAATAATTTTGTACGAAACGAATAACTATTATATTCATTGTCCGCACGCTTGCAATTCTAAACTTCTTCATAATTTTTTGCGTAAATCCTTCATTTACAACGAAATCAAATGTTGCATTGCGTAAATAAATAATGTTAAAATTTTCCTCATCATATTCGAAACCAAACCGGATGTTATACCACTGGTACCGATAGTGAATTTTATGTATGTAAGTATATTCGATACAGTCTGAATTCGTCAGAACATGAATGTAGAGCGTGTCCCATGTTCCATAGTGCCCCCAGTATCCAGTATAGGGCCTCTTCCGATATTGCTGGTTTTACTGGCCCGCAATCGAATAACAATAGAACTCGAACGACTGGGCCAATAGGCATCGTCTCTGAAATACTGACAGTACCGTTCAGGAATATCGGAACAGACGGATAGAACAATATGCCAGAGCCAGAGCAACACAGATGGCATAGAACAAGATCCAGCTGCAGAATCACTACGTTCATTACGTACAGAGACAAACACACATTTTCACATACGTTTATGGACAGGAGAATACAATGATAACACCGCAGCCTGTCCAAAGTGGCCGCAAGTAATTTTAATTAAATTAATGTTAATCAATATTCCAAGAAAAATTTCGTTCACTCCGTTTTGAAATAAAATATCATCCACATCATAGCAATGCATGTAAAGAATACTAAAATCCATAGCTGCCGTTGCACACTCGGCGGCCGCAACTACCTCGCAGCCAGGTGTAAGCAGGTAACATTTCGATGTATTCCTACGTTCATGACGTACATGGATGTTTTTGATATCAAATTAAAGTTAATTTTTTTTCGAATATGATGATATATGGCTGCCTGTGAAAAAATAGCCGAAAGTTAGGTCTGCCATCTGTTAAAATAGCGAGATATCCGAAATAAAGTGAAAGAGATGGCGCGCAACGCCACTTGTTAGATGAGAATGGCCAGCCATGTGAGTATTTAAAGCCATTGCGCATGCGTCGATAGATAGGGTTCTTAGCCGGCGGCTCAAACAATAGTAAGAACGACTTGAAATTTACAAAATCATGATTACGTAATGAATATTATGAAAAAATCTTAAAGTATTAAGAGATTTATTTTATAATAAAAAATAGTTTTCATCAAGTACAAATGTAATTAAATCTCAAGAATTTTTATTCGTGTTTCTTCAAAATCAGTCTCTTGAATCAAGTTATATTTTATATCAGTGTCTAGTCCAAGTCCGATTCCTCGTTGTTTTCACAATCGCAGTTGTCACTATGGTCGTCGCAATCAGAGTTTTTTTCATCATCTGAAAATGCGTTAGCTCAATTACATATTACATTTTCTACTTGTATCGGAGTTGAACTTCCCAGAAAACATGTTTATTTCAGGACACCATCCAGAGGAAGCCAACCATTTATTCTCCGCACTAAACTTTAAACAGTGGTACTTAGTAGCATTGAGCAATATCGAGCTCAATTGACGAAAATCGTCCGTAGCACCTTTTGTTTTAATGACTTCCAACACGATAAAATGTGGGTTGAAACAAACCCTTCGATTTTTTTTATAAATTTTTCATTATTCTCTTTTGCCGCATACATCTTGTTGAACATGATAAATCGTCCAGTGTCTTTGAAATGAACTTTGGTGAGACTTATCATCTTTTAAAAAAGTTCTTCTTATGTGTCAATTTTAATTTATTCAGACCGTATTCTTATTAGAATCTATTATATGCATTGCGCCCGAAATCTCAATATTCGTATAGCGCCCGACGAAGGGTTAATACATTATAATATAAGAATAATTCAGCTGCACTGTTGAGAACCCTAAGACTCCTTTCACACCACGGGTTTTTATCGTCGAGTTCTTACCGGAAAACAACCGAATAAAAAATTATTCATCGGGTTTTATCCGTACGGTGGACACATCCAGCTCTCGAATTTCGTGACGATAAGCGCCGCCGAAAGTGCAATCCGGTTGTTTTCCAGGGCGAAACTAAACCGGAACACTTGTGAAAGATCCCATTATATCAGTAGATATAATTCGGAACATCGGGTAAAAACCCGATGGTGCGAAATGAGTCTAACTCTCTCTTACTTTATTTCGGATATCTCGCTATTTTAACAGATGGCAGATCTAACTTGCAGCTATTTTTTCACAGGCAGCCATATATCATCCTATTCGAAAAAAAATTAGCTTTAATTTGATATCAAAAACATCCGTGTACGTCATGAACGTAGAAATACATCGAAATGTTACCTGCTAACACCTGGCTGCGAGGTAGTTGCGGCCGAGTGTGCAACGGCAGCTATGGATTTTAGTATTCTTTACATGCATTGCTATGATGTGGATGATATTTTATTTCAAAACGGAGTGAACGAAATTTCTCTTGGAATATTGATTAACATTAATTTAATTTAAATTACTTGCGGTCACTTTTGACAGGCTGCGGTGTTATCAGTGTACTCTTCTATCCATAAACGTATGTAAAAATGTGTGTTTGTCTCTGTACGTAATGAACGTAGTAATTCTGCAGTCGGATCTTAGACTAGTACCTTTCTATGGAAAAGAACTATGGGAAAACAAATCCTTCTGAGATTAAAGAAATTGAGATTTTAACGGTTTCCCAACTTTCAATTCTTCGAAGATAGAGACCTGAAATGCGAAACTTCTACTGGATTTCCTTACAATAATTCTGCATTTTGCAGAATTTTAATCAAGATTTCGAATTATGCAACAAGGTAGTACTTTTTTCAAGGCGAATTATTGAATTTCTCATCTTTGAATTGGAAAAAAATACAGAATCAATAGTATGAGTACATCTCTACTGTTTTTTCTTAACAGAGCTACAAAAACCTGAAATTGAATCAAATGGGAATATTTTCTTGCCTTAATTTCATCGAAAGCATTGAGGTGAACATAGGAAGTTGTGAATGGAGTCTGATGCTTCAATATTTCTAATATCTAATGGTTGAATTGCAAAATTGCTACAATTCGTTGTAATTTCGTGATGCATAATTAGGCGAATTATGAAGAGTATAATTTGATCGAATGAATATGATGGATCGAATTCCATCCGAACAAAAATTGTATGGATGCCTTGGAATTTATCCCCAAGGAAAAATTGCCAAAGTTAAAAAATTCCTAAAATGGTATACTGCAATCTGGAATGCATGACGTCCATAATCTTCAGATCTGATTTTACGACAATTTCTTAAAAATTGTATAGAAAAAAGAAAAGAAAAATTGTAAGAATTGTAAAGAAAGAGAAGTAACGCATTTTTTTAAATAAGAACCCAGTCCTATAGTCTTTAAACTCATAGAGCATCTTCCTTTTAAGCATTGGCCAAATTCGAGTAAATGAAGAAGAGTTCACTGAAATTACGAATGAGTGCACACTCTTCGAAACCATATCTACAACTATGTAGATGCAGAACATTATTCGAAACTTGTTCAAAATCGTACGTCCGGTTTGATTTAATGTCTCTTTAAGCTCTTCAATGCCATTTTTAGTAGGATCCAAAGAAGCTAAAATTAAACATACTTCAAGTTTGACTATGAAACTGACCGTGAGAGAGCAAAATCATAAATATGCTCCAAAACAGAATTTTCAAAGAATAGCATCAGGATCTGAATGATCATTCGGCAGATTCCATTCCCTCTACTGTAATAGAGAGTAATAATTCCCACATAAATAACTATAACAAGTGTAATCCTCACTTGAAAAGTTGATTTAAAAAACTAACATATTCCAATTTAATAAGTACTTCAAATCTTGGGTTTTCCCCAGAATCGTTGTTTCCTTGGTTTTCTTAAACATTATCGTAGCACTTTCTGACTAATTTTCTCTGGAATAGTCATGTCGACTACTACTCGAGATGAAATTCAAGCCCGTGAAATTTTATCTCTAGTATTATTACATATTAGAGAATTTTTGCCAAGACAAATACAGAGTGTATTTAAAGGTCAGGTAAAGGAGGTAGAACTGATCAAAATAAAGCGTTCCACAAAAAATCACCTAAACAAAACTTTCAAAAATGACAAAGTGGAAAATAATCCAAAAATAATAACTGAAATAAATCCTAATACGACCCTATGTCATTTGTCGTCCGAATTATCTCAAAGCAATGGAAAAAACTAATCTCGTGATGACCGACCATATGGTTTAGTTTAGGATATTGGCCCGTACGATTTTTGGAATGAAATTGGAAACTTAGTTTTGCCGAGTTTTTATCTATTAACTTAAACGATTTTATGAAATGGCTCATTTCGATAACAACTGACAAAAAAATATTTACGACAAGTGCAAAAAAAATATAATATTCATTCAGAATCCCACCAATAATGTTCGTCTAAAGTATTCACAATCGTCGTCACAATCTTCTTCTTGTACGAACCTTCCAACAATGGCGTAAAAATAGGGTTAAATAGACATAAGCACTTTCAGTAAACTATCTCAATTTTCATAACTATTTTCACCCCAAATCGCAGTATACAAAAATTTCTTAAGTGACCTGATGCAACTATTCAGATGAACTCGTATGTACTGAACTATTCATTGTTGTGCCATGTGTTTATGTTTTGTTTAGTTTTTCCGATCATAAAGTCACCTTCCACAGTCCAGTACTTGAAATTAAATGAAATTTTGTCGAAATTCTAGGGGTTGTAGTTCAGCCATCTTGAATATTTTATATAAAGGATTTCTGTTGAAATGACTTATTTTCATGACTTCTACCTTCTGTCATAAAAAACATCAGATATCGATTGAAATTCAATCTGGAAGGACTCTGCATCTTCTGAAGTTCTCTAGAAAGAAAACCAATTGAAAAATTGAAGTAATCGATTTGCCCCTGCGTAAATTCTGGAATTTCGAAATTATAACTTCGTCACGATTCGGAGTTTGTATCAGACTACTCACTCGATATCGAGCTCGATATGCAGTACATGACCTATCAGATTTTCATCACAAACATAATGCTTACATGTATACCTACATAATACCTACATGCAACGATTCTCGTGTTTGTATACTGTCTGTAATGTATTAAATTGAAATATTTCCGAGGTTTCCGGTTGGCACTTGAAGGAGTACTGTGTACTCCATTTCCACGTTATTTCCTGACCGAATGTGGTCTAGCGAGCGAACCCTCCTGCTCGCATTGAATATATGAAATGGTTGTATTAATAACTGTAATAAATTCAAAAGTTTTGGCGGAATGAGTAGTTGGAACAATTTGACCTTCATCATACAGTCCAATATCTCTGTTCTCCCAAATAACTTGATATTGATATTGGATAGCACCCACAAGTTTTCTTGTTACCTGAACTGCTAGATTTAACAAAGTTAAATGAAATCAGCATCTACGTAGTCGTTTATGCTTTCAATCTATGATTATAGTGAATCATGAATCCTTTGCCATCTTATCTTTAGGATTCGACCTTTGATGGTAAAATTCACATATTCTTGGAACAGACTCAATCTGCTTAACGAGTTGATCATCGTCTAATGTTGCTAAATGGTTTGAAAATATTCTAAACATAAAAATAGTGATTTATCGTCCCCAAATTCGTATTGTTGTACCATTTAAAACTTATTGAAATTTTTCCTTTAACCTTGGGAATTGTTATTGGATTGGAATTCCTATTAAAATTTCCTCATGAATAAACATAGTTTTCCTCAAACGTGAAATGCATACTACTTACTGCATTATTCGATACATATACACACTAATTAAATTTGAGTGTATTAACTGAGAAGTTTTGTTCGTATGTCTCACTAAATATAAAATAGGTAGGAAATTTGTGACTTTTCATGCTAGCCCAATTAAAACAGTCCACCTGAAATATTTCAAATGAGAGATGTTATTCTCAAGAACATTCAGACTATAATAATTGGGACTGCTTTTCATCAGGAATTCATGAATGAACGGCAATTTCCCATAAACAGGAAACACTTTTATAAATCTCGATTGGCACCGAGAGTCAAGTGGCACACTACAAGAGGCTTTTCAATTGTCGTCGAAAACATTTTTACGACGAGCTGTGTTTTTTCGGAATTTTGGGCCTAAAATGGTCTCAAACGAAGGGGGTTTGCGTCAAATGCTCGGTCAAATGTGAAGAAATCTTGATCAAAATAACCTCAATCGCCTGAAAATTCATTCATTTAATACAAGGAATACAAACAGGCGTAGCCCACAAAATAGTATTCACCTTTTAGAAACTACAAATACATCGATTCAACTGATAAAAGAACTCTACTAGTACTAGTTTCTGTCTTTTGCATGACAAACTCCTGAATTATACAGAAAAAGTTGCGTGATTTGAAATAAAAATTGACTCCCTTTTTTCTATGAAATAATAAAGAAGTACCGTAAATATGAATTCTGTAAGCAATTTCTTAACCACTATGTTTACAAAAATACCAATCCAATTGAATTGAAGAGATAGTAAATATCACTAGAAAATCAAAAAGGAAAAAACTGGGGGTATCTCAGAAATATTGAGAATTTTTTGTCTGGAGGTCAAGCACAGTTCGGGAAAGTTAACCATTTTGGTTTGAGCAAGACGCATAAGGTGCTAATTTTCATATCCCATCCCTCATTTTCTTCATTTTACATCTGTGCGTTATCAATCTTGAAACCAGACAAGTATGTATCCTTTAAACGTTAAAAAATGACAATAAACACGAGTGCCATTTAGATACATTCAAGGTGATGGACCCATGACCTCTACAGATATTTCGATATATGATCTGCATTGTTGCACCTATAACCTCTCCTGAACGCGAACTGTTATATTTTTAAGTCGAACGACTTGGCTACACTTCAAAAATTTAATTTGTTGAATAATTTTCTGAATTCACGAAATTCATCGAATCGTGACAGACGAATATCAATTAAGCATAATATAATCGTTGAATATTTCGGCTAGAATTCTCACACATAATAACTGTGAAGACACGCGTTGTTGCAAGATATATCGAGTTATAAGATGAAAATCTTTCTTATTATTTCATTTCAGAGAGGAAAAACATGAAATTTATATGTATAAATATGACTGTACCAGGAGTTGTGTAATATTATGTAAGTTGAAACTTTTTCGTCCATATATTAACACAAATAATATGACAGATATTACCCTCGTATTTGTCAATTTAACTTACGCACGGAACCACCCATTTAGGGCTATTCTCTTCCACAAAGTTCCTTTCAAAATGAAGTTGAAGAATATAATTTCAACAAAAATCCTAAGATGAAGAAAAAATATTGAGAAACAGTAAAATATTATTTCTAAGATGAGTTGGATATAGAATGAGTAATTCGAGAGGAAGAAAAGATATCTCAGAGTGCCTTTAATTCATGATCGCGTTGCCAGGCCTACCTCAGTTTGAGGAAATGATTACCTACTTAGAAATATACTTTTCTGTAAACATAGTACAAACTTACTGACTTGATAAATCTATTGAGAGTAAGATATGATATATGCTCCTACTCTAAAAGCCACAGGAGGTGTTCAATTTTCTGTACCGCCACTTGTTATCAAAGATTGTAGCAAAGCAAGGAAGATCTTTTTGATATGAAATATGATTCAAAATTTAAAATATCTTCTGTCGCTCTAGTGACCCCTTATACACCCAAAATGTCATAGGATTATGAGATCAATTTTCATTATTCTTTTTTATCGCATAGGTATGATATGAATAAGGAATAGGTATTTTCCTATCAACTGCGGAAAGTGAAACTTGCCCGCACGAAACTGCCGTTGCCCGAACGATGCGAAGCTGAGTTATGGTAAGCAGTTGAGATGCATGAACAAAACCAGCCGCGAAATAAAGAGAAAAAATATTTATTTTTCTTCACCACCATTTACGTACCATTTCTCCTCTAATCCCTTCCTGTATGTACAAGTCGAAGACTTACTTTATATAGCGATGTTATTAGGTATATTTGTATATGACCAGTAAATAAGAGCTCATTAAGTAATCAGTTGTGGTTATACAGTGTGAATCTTTGACTCGTACAAATACTTTGACAGTAGATTCAAAAAGTCAAAAGAATAACTTTTTTCGTATACCATTTTTTCTGTATGCACTCAGTTGGTCGTTATCCAACAAAGAAAACAAAATGTCGTGTATTGTGAGCAATGTTGCATGTGTGTTTTCGAGATAACAATAAGTATCGATCGTCCCACATAAACTGCATTTGCCAAAACGGACACGAAATCACATACGGTAAATCTAATGAATTCCGCAAATTAACATAAAGCTCTTATCCGGAATATATTAATTCACGATTTTCTTTTCAGAACGATGCTTAACTACGACTACAGACGATATTTCCGCTATCGGCGCCCGATCATTGGAGAAAAACCTGAAAATTTAGTAGGTTAGAGTTCGCGGTATTATATTCAAATCACGTTTCAGATTGGATCAAGTTGCATTATTAAAACTAAGTTTTAATGAGATTTTGCCTGCGACTTTTCACCCTAGCCAAGTCGAAAGGTAGTTAATTAAGAGGGGAAACATTTAAAGATCTTTTATGCGTCAAGGGAAGACGCTGATGGAAGCGTTTCTCAGTCAATAGACTCATTTTCCACTTGCTTTTTCAGTCTAGGATGTCACAATAGAAAATTAAAGAGAACAAAAACAATAATTATTTCGGTAATAGTACACTATGCGATAATACTCTTTTCAGTCTGTTTATTTGTTAGTATATTGTATTGACTTCAGCAACTGAACAACTCGTTTTTTTCTCGGCATTTAAGAAAATTACAAGGAGTTGTTTTCACTATCACTCCAACCTTTACATATCACCTATGAGACGTAATCGGAAGAGCAATTCTCAGAAAAATTCACTAAGTTTGAGTTTTTAGTCATTTTTCAGTGTTTCTCATAAGCAGAATGTTCACTGAAGACGCTGCTAAACTTCAGCAGGTGATTCCGTTTCCCAATATAAAATATTTCGTGAAACATATGGGGTTGAATATGCACCCCTCCTGAGAAATATATAGGGATGCCGAAAATCGAAACTTTCCTCACAGCCTAAGTATGCAAATTTGCAGCTGAAAACCTCACTCTCTGAAAACTTTTTGTTCAGAATAATAGAAGGCTACATATCTACATATCGAAGACTGCAACAAAATATCTCTTCATTTCATCAGAGGAAACGCGACACCCCCATATAATTTTGATCACTTCAATCACATGATTTTTTTTTCGAAACGAATTTATCATTGTTAATTTATTGCTGTTCGTTGTTGGTCTTGGTTTCCCCTGACATCCATCATAATGTACATATGTTTTATTATCGTTGAATTATATGGGATCGATCGGCTGTAATCAGAAATAGGAAACTTCATGTGATTCACACATCTGTTGAAATTTTTTTTTATTCAGTGAACACATTTTTCTCGTTATCGTCGCCTTGGACGTGAATGGGTCTAATACACAATTTTAGATTTTCTGAGTTAGAACTGTAAAAAACTAAAGAATAAGAAATAAGAAGGTTCCATTCCAGTGTTTTCGTTTTGGAAATCGGGTGACTCTCAAATAGGTGATTAGGTTTTGTGTAGCCCGCGAAAAATGTTAAGCATTGAATTCGGAAATGGACGTTTAGTAGTTTGGACATTCTTTTGCATAGAATGCGTCCAAAAATTCGACCACCGAAAACGACAGAGGACATAAATTTGTATCCATATTCATAAACAGATTGCTATAAACCTTCAAAATGCTTTATAACTAGACAGTTTTCCTCCTACAACATCAATTATCTAATGGTTCATTGTACAATCTAATCACAAATATGAAATAATCTTAATTGAATAAGAGCAACAACACCACTCTATGCATTCATATAGTGATTATTAGTTCCACTATCTAATCCATCTGCTGTAGAAATCGAGATTGGGCGGAGTCGTAACTATCTCAATTGAGTACAGATATTGTTGATAAACTACGATCCTTTCATATGTACAGGGTGTTCGCCAGAAAAGGACCCTACATACCTTATATGCGAAACTTCAGAAGCTACTGAAAAAATTTTCAAATAAAATTTGTTCGGCATAAATCAGTCTTCAATAATTCATTAATAATAATAACTCATTTGTATACAGAGCAATACAATACAAAGTTACCTTTTCTTATATAGAGTACCCTATACTTCATTCGACATAAAATGAATAGAGCTTATGAAGACGATATCAAATATTTATAGTTCCATGGGTCTCGTTTCAGATTTACTCATAATTTTTAGCAAAATTCAGTGCAATATTCGAAAAGTAGGTTATCTTTCTAGATATAGAATTGAAGCTTTCACCAAAAAAAAATTAGAAATATCTAACTTTGAGCCCTTTTTATAAACAGATCCTTTCTGAGAGGTCAAAAGCAGTGTTGTCACATTGTGAAAATGCGTCATTTTCCTTTTTTCTCCAAATCGGACTCCTCATATAGATGGCATCATTTGAAAGCTCTTTGTATTCCGAATCTAACCATATACATATGTATCATCACTGTCATGAAGCCAGGTTTTTTGTTCGTTTGATTATTTTTATGAATGCCCCAATCATTCTTATTCTCGTTTTCGGAGTTTTTGCTGGTTCCTAGCAACAAGAAGCATTATATAGGAAATACAGGGTCTTTCACGAGGAACCTCGAACAGTTTTTTGTGAATAACTCAGAAAATATCCACTTTAAGGCAAGGGTGTGATGCATACACTCACATTATTTTTTAACGTAGATTCAATATCTGCCATAAAAAAATGGGGTTCTAATTTGAAAAAATTGATTTTTCAGGATTTTGTCATCCCTAACTTTGAAAGCGATTTTTTCACCCCCTGTATAATGAATCGCGATTTCGATTTTCGAAGTGGATACATCAATCTTATATCTTGAAAAATCCCAAAAATGAAAATTTTCCATCCAAAAACCTCGAAGTTATTCTTGTTTCAGCGGAGCTCTATTTTCGATTTTTTTTTTCGAATTTTCCCGCTCAGAGAAAATTATTCAACCAAAACTGAAAAATGTTACATCAAAATAACTTGAAATTTTCTAAGGAATCTATTTCTGCAATAAAAAAATGGTGTTCTAATTTGAAAAACGGAAGTTGACGTCATTTCCGGAAAAACCGGAGGTGCTCATGCCTTGAAAATATTTTAGATTTCATCAGCATCGTGAAATACTTATAAGTGCTGAATTTCATGAAAATACGTTCAGTAGTTTCCCGTATAAATATGGGTGAGATTCCTCGTGAAAGACCCTGTATATTGTTTACCTATGTCATTATTGAAATTGTTGCCTTTCCCGTTGAAGTAAAAGCGAAAATGATACATTTTCAAAATGTGGCAACAGTGCGTTTGAGGTCTCAAAAATTATCTGTATACATATATTCTCAATAGTTTTTGGCTGAATGAATATGTGTTCCACCTTTGAGGTGATCATAAGAACGTAGCTGCTTCGTATTTGTGCTCCAAATGTTATTTTAATGCGACAAAAAAGGCACACTTGAAACATTAGATTTGTTCGTAGGGTGGTACAGGTTCGTAGGTGTACAGAGCAAGCGCATTTCCATTTTAGGGTAAAGAAAATCCATTTGCGCTTGCTTTACGAACAAGCCTATTATTTCTGCATCATAGCTGCTCGTTTATATGGTCACCTGGAAATTGTTGTATATATATGAAGTAATATCCGTCAGTCAGTTCTATAATAGGTCCTTCCGTCTGTTTGTCAGTGTAGTGCGAGGTGTAGTGTAATCTACACTACACTTTGCAGCAGCTGATTTTCAATGTAATTGCGCAAACGAATGAAAAAAATACTGACGTTAGGTTGTCACGCTCATAGACTCATAATTTTTATTTAATATATGGTAACGTTTCTCAGAAGATTTGTTACTTTTTCATCCTCTTGTAAAGTGATGAACTTATAGCAAATTTTAAATTTAATCGTATCCATTTTGAAGTAGATTACTGGGATATGGAGAATAGAGAGCTTTGAGACCATAGCTTTTTTGTCTCCTAAAATATGTACCAATAGGGTAGTTCATGCTTTTGCCAACAGGCTCGCTGGCCATCACACGGAATGGCGAAATTTTGATTTAAACTAATTGTAGTTGGCTGAGTGAATTGTCTTCCTGGTGACAGATGATTAGAATATAAATTAATTAATTGTTTTCAATTTTTGATAAGAGAACAACCATGGTGAAATGTTGAAGAGTGCGCTAGTGTAAAGCCGGGTCCAGACTATGTAACAAAACCTTTTATTAACAAAGTTATAAAACAAATGTGTTATACAACTTTGTTATATAACTTGTTATAAAATAGCAGAGACATCCAGACTATGTAACAAAATAAAACTAAACAAAAGTGCTCATCTGGAAGCAGTGCCATCTGTAGTATTGAAAATGTCCTCAAACGTAGAGGATGTCATTTTGGCAGCAGCAGCTTGCTTGATTTTATGTAGACGACGGGTGAAATCTAAACGGAGATTTTGGGTACGGCTATCGTTGAGAGCTAGAGGAACATATAGTGGAACAACTCTTTTGAAGGATCTAGCAATGGATGACATAGACCCATTGACAGGGGACATTAAATGTGATGGTAGTTTTAAAAATTTCCTAAGGATGACAATGCAGCACTGGCTGGCTGGCGCTGCAGTAAATGTTGAATAACACAAGTGTGGACAAGTTGCGGCGTGTTATATAACAAAGTTATATTACTTTCTTTGATCTTAAAGCCGAGTACATACTATGTAACAAAACAGGTTATAAAGCAAAGTTATAAAACTTGTTAGAGAAATTCAATTCAAAAAGTTATATAACACAATGTTATACAACATTTTTCCTGCTATATAGCAAATTTTATGTTATCCGTTGGGTGTCGGTAAAGATCAAAGAAAGTAATATAACTTTGTTATAAAACACGCCGCAACTTGTCCACACTAGTGTTATTAAACATTTACTGCAGCGCCAATCTTTCTTTTACTGGTATCGCATCTCGAAATGTCGTGTCTTTTTTGTCTATTTTATGGCCGATTTGATTTATAAGGTATTCGAAATCAGAACTTGTCATCCCTAGGAAATTTTTAAAACTACCATCACATTTAATGTCCCCTGTCAATGGGTCTATGGCATCCATTGCTAGATCCTTCAAAAGAGTTGTTCCACTATAATGTTCCCCTAGCTCTCAACGATGAGATTTCACTCGTCTACATAAAATCACACAAGCTGCTGCTGCCAAAATGACATACTCTACGTTTGAGGACATTTTCAATGTCCTACAGATGCCACTGCTTCCAGTTGAGCACTTTTGTTTAGTTTTATTTTGTTACATAGTCTGGATGTCTCTGCTATTTTATAACAAGTTATATAACAAAGTTGTATAACACATTTGTTGTATAACTTTGTTAATAAAATATTTTGTTACATAGTCTGGACCCGGCTTTACCGACACCCAACGGATAACATAAAATTTGCTATATAGCAAGGAAAATGTTGTATAACATTGTGTTATATAACTTTTTCACTTGAATTTCTCTAACAAGTTATATAACTTTGCTATATAACATGTTTTGTTACATAGTCTGGACCCGGCTTAAGAGTGTTTTGGCATCGGAAAGAAAGGGAGAATAAAATTTCCGAGAGCATTTTTCAGAGAAAATTGGAAAAAACCTTACCTCGAAAATCGACTCGGAGTCAATTTGTGTGTCAAGAGCACTTTTGCGATGAACATATCAAAAAGATGATGGATTCATTATGAAAGAAATCGAAATTGTCATACCTCTTGGGAAGTGGACTCTACTGAATAAGAATATCTAACCAATAAAACTACATGGTTCAGAAGTGGATATTCTTGAAGAATTTTGTTGGCACAACATAATATATCATTTATAACGGTTTTCAGCTGAGTATTGGAAACAGAATCACATTTTTAGTACGGCGATCGTTCTCCTTCTCTCTACTCTCCATATACTGGGTCGTCAGTGACATAAACATCAAATTTTGCATTTCACACCACAGAATATAAATATTACACCTCATTTCGATTAGCTGTCGATAAACTACCCTTCCTCTACATTGGTGTAAATCCAATCAGCAAACGAATACTAAAATCGAGTGTAAATTACACCGAGTGTAGAAAAGAGCTACACTTCCTATTCAAACGAAAGGAATTCTTATTTTTTATTTTCAAACATCAAACAATGTAAAACATTCCTCTTTGCCCTCTGATTTTTTAAATACTTATTCTATAATAATATTATGTGTTATATGATAAAATTTTGAGGGTGCCAATAAACGGATATAGGCTGCTCAACTATAATGGTAACATTCACATTAGTATACCAGTGTGAACAGAAATTTAACCTTTCGGTAGATATATAGAAGTAAGTATATGGGCTTGAGCAGATTTTGACAGAAAAATTCAATAAATACTAGTTCTAGAACTCATCTGGGTTATCTTCCAGAGATAAAAAAAGTGTTTCGTATCGTCTCAAGGTATTGTGAGTAGGTTGTGTAGGCATTTTTATTGTTTCCCAGAATGGCTGATCATTTATTACTTTATCTAAAAGTAGACCTCTTCACAACTTTCAACTCTTCTAGGGAATAATTTTTCCATAAAATAAAAAGTAGAATAGTTGTTTACGATGGAATCAGAGAGTTTGTTTCTGTTGCCGTTGAATTGTGTTGTATAATATCTGACATTTGACACTTGATAGTTGCGGTATTGCCAATGATAGTCTTCCATCAAAGGACTCTCGGAAACCTTGTTTTATCGAGTGGAAAGTAGATAAAATGTGAAATTTCCTGCATGAATCGAAAATGTTGAAAGAGTTCAACTATAGATCAATGGTGTGTATCCAGCAGAGAGCATTTTCAGAGAGAGGAGTTATGCTTGTTTCTTAATATGGATTATGGAGAGGGCTTCTGATAAACGTCACGAACGCTATATTTTTTCGAAATGAAACAAATTTTCCTTGTGTGATCTGAATAATTTATTTCGATATATTTTCTCAAAATTTTATATCTTCCTATCATCTACATGGAGATCCGCCATTTTCAATTTGTGTTGATGAAAATACCTATTTGCGTCAGTCTACCATTGACCGCAACCTGCCAGCAGTCCCCACGGTTTATGTAATTTTCACTTATTTTTCATCACATATATTGCTGAAATTACTTCAAACATACGAAACCGTTTCCTCAAATACGTCCTCGATATAGAAATATTTTGTTGAAAAGATGTTCCACTGCATAACGAATGTGTTTACATTCAATAATTTTTACGATATTTGCTATGTTGTCTGCCTCTGCCTACCATGTTGCCATTGTTATATTAAAATGTTCGTTGAACAAGAAAGATGGAAAAATATTTATTCAATATCTTCAATAAATGAACACTAAAAAAATATTGTAAATATTTGCGAATAATAAGAATTTATTACATTAGCACAAAAAGCAATATAGAAACAGTCATAACAGTTATACAGATACAGAAGAGGACAAGTAGTGTAAAGGCAAAAGGAAATTCATTTTTGGTACCTAGTTTTAACTACATTCCGCCACAGAATTTTACGTTACACTTAGGTGTCTAATTACTGAATTCCGGAGGTATATGTATGATATGCAATGTCACTCCTTAAAATTAAAACAAATTGATTTTTATGAGAATTAATATATTTCCAAGTATATTTCAAGCTTTCATTGATGTACAGATAGATGGCAGCGTATTTCTGCTGAAATGAATTTTTCGTGTTTTATATCATTCTTAAAGCCCCCTTCTGCAGAAAAAAACAATTTGAACGCATCAGGTGAAATTTCCCACACCAAGATATCACATTTTCAACGGGTTTCACGTTCGATGATGATTACCTGATGAACGATTTAATACTCACTCTGTTTCTGATATGAAATCACAGAAACCCAAAGACCAATTATTGAACCTGTAATTTCGGAAATTGCCTGAGTTCAGTCTTAAAAACTTTTCAGGAGCACGGCATTGGCTCGGTGCAGGTATAGTCCATTTTTCGAAACAATGAAATGAAGTCATGAACGGCGGATCAGTCATGCCAACAGTTTAGCACCTTGGAATCAGCACAAAACCAAGCGCCTTCTGACAGTTTATGTTTTCAACTCTGTGCTACGTTGCCTGTGCACTAACGATTCATTTCAATCATTTTGTTCTCGTCAGAGTAAGGTCAACACCGTACAATTCGATTTTGGGTGTTTTCGATAAATTCTCGTCTGTTATACTTATATGTTTTTGTTTTTTCACAATCAGTTCTTTTCAGAAAAACCAAGTTCTATATTGAGAAGTTCCATTTCGATTCCTAAGAAAACATGCCCAAATTTTGTCAAATCAGACTTGAAATTTATGGTAGTTTCATTTCTGAATTATTTTGAGGATGAAACTGATGATGCGGGCCCATTTGTGACCAATTATTTCATAACTCACAATAAGTTTTAAATGTCTGCAAGAGTTTCTTTACTTATCTTCTACAGTAAAGTGCTGCTGCCTTAGAAATAAGTTAATCAAATGTTTGCAATATTGCTTCTCAGGTGGACCATAAGAGTGAATGAATGAAAATGTACAAATCCAGTTGTTGATATCAATAACTTAGACCATACTGCTATATGCAATCTGATATATGGTATATACAAAAATAGTAAGTATTCAACCTCCTCCGATGGTTGTCATTTAATAAATTTGTAATCGTTTGAGGGTAGGTTTCAACTCTGTTCTTGAACCTCTGGTTGTCCTTGATCACTGATTTATCATTGGGTTGTTGCATGAGGGAAGTTCTGGACTCTCGAAATTTTCACCATTCGATTTTGAGGGTTCAACAAAAGGATGCACAGAATTCATGTTTGTATATGTATAAAATCACAGAGTATGGTACAACCTAGCCTAAATTCAAATAGTATTTCGCTGTTCAAATAGTTCTATAGATGAATTTTTCGTTTTTTATTGTTAGTATTTCATCAAACAGCCTCTATAGTCAATGGTGTTGGTAATATTGGATCAGCACAATGAGTCCGTTCACCCAATTTCCAATGGAATCTTTGTCATTGTTTCCTTGAGGTTCGCAGGAATCTTGGGAATAACAATCCCTAAGAAAATTTTCAACTCTTCCGTTTTTGACATTATGTCGTGTTCCAAACAAATCTTGCTTGCTGGTTTTAATAAACATTTCTACAAAATTATTGATTGTTGGAGTTTCAAAACAGGACGCGAGGAGAAGTAGTCATCTCGCCATGACAAAAATTGTGAGTCACTATTATAATCATAGATTCCATTACTATTACTGAAACTACAGTAATCTGTGGTGCCAGACATCAGACTTCTTCTGGAGATTCGAGGCCTGCTTCGATGTCAATGATTCTTGAAGCTCTCTGGGCCACATGGAATGCAATGATCTTCTTCAGTCTGATCCTGAATAATCAATCTCATCACTCGAAAAATCAAATTAACTTATTTTTCTCATGCTCAATAGTATATTAAAACGAACAAACTCTTGAGCACAATCAGGGTAGTAAAAACTGCTGAAGACTTCACATAACATAATTAATGAAATAAGAAAAACTACTTCGTGATTGATTGTAATGATCCGTTGAAATCAGCCAAAATTATAGTCTTTTCTGTTTTATAAAAACAGTCGGTTGGCCATAGAATAATTTCCTTGAATTTTATAACTAGAACGGAGTGAGGTACACATGAAATGTTGGTAATTTCAAAACATGGCCACAATGATTTATACACTTCAGTATTGACACACTACTTAATTATGCGAATGATAATTTAGAATAAAATGGAAGACAAAAAACGCAGAACTTTATTTCTTCCGAGAATTTTCACAATATAGATGTTCAGATTCAACTATCAGATTTGTGTTCCTATATCAACCTTGGATTTCGCAAAACTCATGTCGTTACGTCTTCAGAGAACTAAAGATCGACATGGTTGCAGTTCTTGAAAGTCTAATAGAGCCCGGTTCAATACTTCTTCAACATTTGGTCCAAGATAACAAACATTTACTTTCTCAAGCATCTGCATATTATGTCTCAATAATTTGATTTTCCGTGGTAACAAAAATAGATATACTTTAACATTGATCTGTTGTACTTCCAATGTTCATCACATATGTATATAGTTAGTATATTCACATCGTGAGAAAAACGCAATTAAGTACAAAGGCTTTCACGTAGAAAGAACAATATAGGGATGATTCGAAACCCAGAAATATTTCGACAAACGTCATAACCTCACGTTTTTGTACTTCACAGTGTGGATTGTGTCAAATTTCCAAGGCCAACCGACTGCTTTCATAAAAAAGATGGACTATTATGCCTGAATACGAATTTTGATTGCCCATATGGGAATCGATTATCACAGCACTCAAGAAATGTCATTCATGGCTATGACACCTGTTACAGCTGTCTAGTTGGTTCGATTCTTCCTTCGGAGTATAATTCTAATACTCGATTTCCTTTTCCTTCTTTCACTCCAATACCAAATCATTTCTTGTATTAGATCTTCCAAAACTATTTCAATTTCGAGAATAGAAACAAATATGATCATCACTAATCGTTCGTTATTGAACTATAGTTGCATCTGTTTCCAAATTGGAGGTGTAATAAGATAATACTTGTTTTTTCTTCCGACTCCTCTAGGAAAGAGGCCACTCCCTCTTCATTGTTCATCAGTTCTTTATTTTATTTGAGAAACTAACATCAACTGTTATCATACAAGGGATTAAAGGTTAGGAGTTCGATGGGATAATGTGAGGTTAGTATGTCACAGGAGTCCTCTCATTCAGCAGCTTGGATTCTTCATTGTTTCTTCATTCATACCTTTAAGGGTTAGTTTCAAATGAACAAAAAGGCATACACCTCCCTAAAAAACAACACATAAAATTAAAATTGTTCAAATAATAAAAAAAAATGAACTTGAAAAATCAATCTCTTGCTACAATTCTGATTGTAACAATTTTCTACGAAATAAAGAAAGTACTCTGAATATCTGGCATGCATCAACACCTCAGTTCTCCATAACAATCATATACTCTTGAGAAACATTCATTTCTATTCTCTTTTTCCTTTGTAAATCTTACATACTTATTTTACCCAATTTCATTTGACCCTATACTTCCACGCCCTCTGGTATACAAACTCACCACCTGGCAAATTCCTCTCAACCTAAATCCGATGACAATGAAGGGTGAAACACCTTTTAAATTTACAGAACAAACTTCACCTACAAAAACTACTTCAATGTCATAACCAAATTGAAAATGCCAATTCAAAACGAGAAAGCAAACAATTGGAGGCACAATACAAATATTGCATACTTGATAATGATGTATCAACATATGTAGACAGCGGAATACGAAACTATACTCGAAAGTACAGCTGACTTGTCACGAAGCCAAAAAAAAATCGGAGTTGGGTGGGCGCGATACAGCTTGAAAATATTACAAATTGTGTCAGTAGAAGATTGGGTAGAAAATAGATGCACAACAGAAATAAATATATCTACCTAAGTGGACACATTCATCGAAACAATTTCGATCGTTAGGAAACTATTGAACGATACATAAAGTGTAGAGATTTGAAGGTATGAAATGGATGGAAAAATTATATGGAGTCGGAAATATCCGGCCGCAATGTAGGTTATGGGTTATTTCGGAACAACAATTCATTAGGAATGTTATCACAAGAATAGCACTTGTTCGTATACGAATTATATTCATAAGGAGGTGTGTTTACATTCAAAGTGAAAAAGTGGAGGTCGAAATCGATAGTCATGGCGCCCAAAAATCAATCCGCGACGAGCGAAATGCGCAAGAAGAAAGTAGAGATTGTTACGATGAGAGTGGTGAGATATCTTAGAAGTAGGTAATATGTTTATAAGTTAGAGAAATGATGGTTGTAGAGACTGACCTTGTATCATCCGTTGCGTTGTGGTGAGCTTTTGGTTCGTAGAAGACATTTCTTGAATTTGGATGGGATCGAAACACAGAACTTTACACTATAAACATCGGGTAGTTGCGGATCACCGGTGGCACAGAATTATCTACTCGACTCGGTCGATTCGGTGCCCGTAAACTCGGACTGCCTTTCGACGCGGTCAGGCTAAAATCTACACTCAAGATGGAGCGCTGTGAAGCGGCGGCTAAGCGAAATAGACGTTTGACCCAGCCGGAGCGAGCTCTGTGCGCACGTCTACAGCGTCGGTCGAAATCGCGGCACTGTGCCTACGCCGCCAGCGCCACCACATTTCATACGACCTGTCAAACGATGTGTCCGCAATGCTCGATTCGCATTGCCGGTTATAAGAGAATTTCGGCAATTCACGTGAATTCTTATCATAGAGGAACGGAGCAGATAACCTTCATTCGCATATTTGAGACTATGAAGGCGAAGAAAAGTTGAGGCGCATCCACCATATAATTTTAATGTGTGAACATTTCTTTCGGCGGAATTTTTCAGCGGCTTTATAATGCAGTGAAGCAGTTTCACGCAGTAGCATGGGCGGAGTTTGCAGAAGGGAAGAGATGTTCTATATGTAGGAGCAGGAAACTCGGGCCGTAATTGCCGGATCGGGTTATGCATTCAAGTTGAGAATTGAATTTTCTCTTTTATGTTTCTAGAGTAAGTGGCGTACTGAGGTAATTGGAGACCATAAGGAAATTCTTTGAACAAGGCCAAGTTTTCATATTGCACTATGCCACCCCTGGGAACTTGACACTGACATTTTTACAAGCATTGAGTATACCATATTAACCTTGGAAATGTGCTACTAAAGTAGAGAAACAAGCATAAAAGTTATTTTCCTATCAAGTGCGGATCATACTTGCCGCACGAAACTGCCGAACGATGCGAAGCATACTTCGGGTAAGCAGCTGAGTGCGGGCAAGACACTTCCGATAGAGTCATTCGGGGCAACTGTGCGCACTTTTGCCTTTCAAGCCATACCTGTTTCAAATGTTTAAGCTAGGAAAATTAAAACATATTCATAAGATAGAGAATTTTCTAATCTTTAAAAAAACATCAAGAAGCAAACAGACAAAAACGTTTTTTTTTCCGCCAAAAAAAATTCAATAGTGAAACTCGGATTGCGTTCACATGTCCCTTATTGCGGGTAAGTGTGCGCACCCTCACGGGGTAAGTGAACGCGGTGATTAGTGAAGCACACAACCAAAACAAATCACAAAATAATGTCATCAAAATGTTACAATATTAGAGAAATGCTGTTTATTGTCAATACAGAAGCGCCTTTTTACAAGCACTGCATTATTGTTCGTGCTATTATTGTTCGTCCTAGGGCGGTGCCAGCGGTGCGATCGCACCGGGCGTTGCCATGAAGGGGGCACCGAACGTTAGGTACTACAGGGTGGGATCTCTGCCTGTGAGCGCCTCTACTTTCACCAGCGCGAAACGCGACAAGTGGACAATCGTTTTGGTATGTACGCAATAATCAAAGATAATAATCTTTGGCAATAACATTTTGTCAATGGTGAAATCGGCTAAATATTTATCATCCTGGACTGTACACCTGATGTAAGCCATGTTGAACAACTATTTATGAAATTCCGTTTTGTTGATATTTATGAAGAAAACGTAGATGTGAGAGAGCCTTTTGTGGCTTATAAAACGACTGTTAAGGAGCGAGACTCACTGGCATTTTCCTTGTCACATGAATGATATAATTCATGTCAAAGTCAATATTATCTAGGTTAAGGGTACGAAAATGGAGCTAACACAGTGGGAGTCAGAAAGCATATCCAAACAAGAATTTCAAAAAATATCCTTATGTATGGTCGTTACCTTGTTACTGCTCAAATTTAGTTGACGGAGCAAAAACTTCGGTTAAATCGGTTTCTTTGTTTGGATTTCTTCGGACTCGTTATACTCTCTGGCTCAACGAAGCGATGGGACATGATATCGGACCATTGAAGGGTCATCCATCAAAAAAATTTGCGGAACTCGCTAGGACAGTAGGGTTTCAAGCATTGCTTCTGTTCGCTTCGTCTTCGCTTAAGTTCATGATGCTGTTTTTGAATCTTCCTGCTTCCTGAAGAAATAAATGACTCAGTATCAGAGGCCTTGTCTTTAGTTCGACATGGGGAGCTATTTGAGTTCATAGTTACGATGATGGCTTGGTACGACATATTGTTTCAAGTAAACATTGTTAGTAAAGCTATCCATGGATTTACCGAAGACGTTGCAGTTCCTGAAAAATTGCACGGAATTACCGTTTAAACTGCCTTAATATATTAGCTACAGCTAGGGAAAGACCTCTGAAAACTGGAATTAATCTGATTCTCGAATTTGTTCGATCAAGAAGAAAAACAAACAAATATTTGATTACGAAGCTGCAGATAGATACTGAGTAATCCAGAAGATTTCTCCAAAATAATCCAATGCTTGACGCTTGACACAATCAAAAGTGCACCCAATAATACCTGGTCATTTTTGTATGATGTAAAAATTCCTGAAAGGTCCATAATAGAAGAAGACAGTGCTCTTCAATTCAACAGATAGAGCACAATATGACGTGTCTATTTGCAAATTTGTTGAAAAACTCTTGAGCTTGAAACCATTACCGAAAGACCTTGAACCAGCAGGGACATTTTAAGTTCTACGAGTTATCAAGGAAAATGAGGATTTTCCCGCATGTGTGAAAGGCGCTTCGTATAATACTAACTATACTCCTAATACCTACTGTCGCAGGAGGTGAACTCAGCTTCAGGACCACCGCTGTTCGTGCTACCATTCCTGGTGAACACAACACTTGATACATTCCCCTGTTGGTGGCTCTTCATATTTTTATGAACAAATAGGACAATATTGATCAAGTCTTAACCAAGAAAATCAACAATGTCATAATTTATTCCCCACTATGAACTAATGCCCATATAATGAATCTATGCGCACACTTTCCCCAGTAAGCCAAAATTTAAATTGACGTTCTTATAGAGTTGAGCAGCCAAGAGAACCTAAAATTTTTTATTATATATTTAGATTAATATGCACATGATCGAATAAAATATTGTTTAAAACTGTTGGACTCAGAACTTTGACCTGGCAGAATTGCTAAAAATTAACAAGAAAACTAGTGAATTTGATTGATTGCAAATAAAAAGTTAACGAAACGTCGCACAGCGCACTCCTATGAAAAACTAATTTGGCGATTCTGCGCCCTTGCTTCACCCAAATGAACCCCTCTTTTATACATTGCATAGTCGAGATATACGCACTACGCACACTTACCCTCTGCGCTCAGTTACCCCGAATGACTCTAATTATTGAAAATGTCGGAAGGAGTCGTTGAGAAAACTATAAGAGATAGGGAAAAATTACCAACTAGAATTTTGTAGATATCAGGAATTTCCATAAAAAAAGTCCGCGATGCCCTATTCCATATATTCATCTCTCAAGGATAACCCACAATAATCAATTTTAACATTTCAAATTTGATTCGAAAATATGCTCTATTTGAAGTGTTCTTTAGACTGTCTTGAAATGAATCAATATACAAATGAATATGACCTTCATCTTCGGCATTTATTCCTGACGAAAAATGCTCTCCGCACCATCTTCCTTCAACGAATAGTTCGCGAGATATTGCAGGTTGAAAAGTTTCATATTTTGGCGAGTAATTAATGCAAGGGTGAGTCTCAATTAGGGTTGTTGAAAAAATATCGATATATCGATATTTTCAGTTCGAGTGTGTCGTTTGTTCTCGAGAAATTTCGAAATTTGAATTTGTGTTCTGTGGCCCACACATCTTTGGACAGAGACCCTTTCTCCATGTCTTTGGAGTTTCATCGGATGAAGTGGCACAGAAGCCGAGGTTTACCTCTTGAGGCGGACCCATAGACCAAACACTTGGGGTTATATCTATGGATAAACCTTTGCGGTACACCTAAGATGTCTAAAACTCTGGTGTATTCACTGATTCGATATTGTTTTTAATTTCGTGGGGATATCGGACCAATTTCGTTTTTCCCACTGTAGGTAGCGCTGCTTAGAATTTGACAGAGCATTGTCAATTGATATTTGAAAATAATTTGAATACTTTCCTACGACTAACGAATATGTTGTATTTATAAGCGATTATTGGTGTGTGAAAATGTATTAGTTTCGAGAAAGGGGTGTAGAACATTCATTTATTCAACATGTCGTTCAGTAAGTTCAGGTTTCTGTATGGACAATCAAGAACTACAGTTAATAATTCGGTGTTGTTGGAATTTGAGGCAGAAAAAATCAGATGAAAGAACATTCGGGAAGGATATAGCTAAGTTTTATGGCAACTTCAGCAATATTTCAAAGAAACTGTATTGGAAATACGTAATGTGAATTGTGAGCATGTATTGAGAATCAGAAATTGATGAATCTATTCGAGTTTGTTCTTCAAATATTCTTCCTGAATAGATATAGTGAAAATTACCTTTCTATCAACTGAATATATTGGACGTTTGACCAATCAATTGTGTTTTATTAAAATCATATTGAATTATCCCCCTCACGAATTCAAGTTGTCAAACGGAAATTATCTTGAAGAAGAACAGTAAATACTCCTTTGAACCCTTATTCGGTAGTGTTGAAATGTTGACAAATTTGTTTTTACAACGAAAATTGAACTGCAAATCACAAATATTCCTTAACAGCTGACAAAATGGGCCAGTTCATATTTTGCACTCGTTGATCGATATTCGATATCAACGCAAAACAAAATAAAACGAGAGAGTATCTTGGACTTCCTTTGATAGAAAAAGGATAAAACGAAGCAAATGACATGGTGGCGCCGACACGAAACTGATCCCATATCCCCGATTTTCTGAAATGTTGATGCTTGCAAAAAGTGACAAGCAAAGATTATAGAGTAGGAAGATGGAAAACGACCCTATATCTCTAGTAATAAAAACCGACTACACTTTGGGCCTGTGTTACAGTTGTCTGCTTTATAATTTAAGGGCGCGAAATTCGAATTTTATTCCTTGTATTGGATTCGAATATCGACTTAGTCGAGACCAGAAAAAAACATCCTGAGCGACAACACAAAACCAGGGCTTTGTTTCGTGATCAGGATGTTTTTTTTATGTAAACATTGTTTTGAATCAATTAATATTAATGAAATACTCTGTTAGATTTGCTATATTTTTATTCGAAATTTATAAAAAAATATGACAGAATTGAAGATTTTACAGGGTATATTTAAAGGTGAGGTTTTTTTTGACATGTACAACTGGTGAGAATATTTGTGTTGAAATTCTCACCTTTGAAAACACCTGTATACAAATAATACGGCTTTGAATAAAGGATACAAAAGTACATATTGAATATTATATATCAATGTTCTTATTTCCATGCAATAAATTTTTTTGAAGCAATAGAATTTGTTGAATTTGTACAATTTTTATCAGAAATGGAAGTACTCTACAGAGTGTGGGAACTTCTTTCAGGTACACTCGAAAGAATATCTGAAAAAGGGGAAGTACTTGTAATCTACTTTCATAATAAAACAATTAATTCAATATATTGCATAAATTTTCTCATATATAAGATGATAATTCATTGAATTATTTTTGTCACAGATATCTAGGATGACTTACCATCAGTATTTGTCGTAACACTTTCAATCTGCTTGCTTTCCATTTAATGTGACCCCTCCATGAACGGAATGCTTCCTGCATATAAAAAGATATGCATTCAATATATGATAAATGAGTAATGAATTCAGTTATGCATTGCAGATATCTAGGAAGACTTACCATCAGTTTTCGATGTATCAGTTTCAAACTGCTCGCCCTCCATCACATGTGGTTCCTTTGGTGGCCCTTTCATGCATGGGATGCTTCCTGCATACAGCAACTTGCGTGGATGAAAAGATTCAAATTGACTTTAAGTAAAATGCAAAGATTATAGATTATAGAACCTAACTCTTTGGTAGAATGTTCACTGCACATGGTGTAGCTTTTACTCAAGTCAATGTCTTGACGCCCGGAAAATTCTATCCACTTCAGAACACTGAAAATAAAAATCAATCAACATCCGAGTCACATGGTACTAGTTTCAATACTTACAATTCCATTTTCTTTGGTAAATTCAAAAAACTTATATTCGGAGAATCCCAAACGGCAGTTTCAACAGTTCTTCACCATACAATATTTTCCATACTACATTTTGAGAAAAATCTGTGATTTTGAAGTTTTCACTATATACACAAATAACATTGAAATAAGGTGACTAGAACGAGCGAGTTGAACGAGCGGTTCACGAAAATCAAAACGTAAACAAAACGGCCATGTTGAAATATCTCCATGAAATGCCAAATGGCCCTTGAATAAATATTTTAACCAGTCTTAGTATTTTAATACACAACGGAAGCACCAGGCGGCGCTCACGCAAGTGTAGTCGCTTCGTTTCCCATCTTCCTTCTCTATAATCTTTGGTGACAAGTGCACACACCAGTGTTTTAGACATCTTTGGTACACCTACAACGGCCGGTTTCACAATCAAACGTAAAGTCGCTTCAATTTTAAAGCTTTCTTTAATCCTACTAAAAATGACACTAAAGGAAGCTTCTGAACGTGAGTTTAGTGTATGGCCATAGCCTAAGGCGAGCGATAGCGCAAGTGTCTTCGTGTTTAAATCAAAAGTGTCAAAGTGAATTTGCTGTTTATGTAATTTATATGTATTTTTCTTCTTTTTGGGTGTTGTTGGAAAGTTGCGATTGCGATTTTGTTCAGGTTGATAGGTGCTCTTTATTTGGGTTCAATTTACTTTTTCATGTTTCATGTTTCATATTTGTCGTCTGCCAAATGAGTCCGTTCAAGTCAAATCAAGAAAATGACGAAAAAGAGGTTTTCCGTTTATCCTTAGACTATAAAAATCATAGTCCATGATGAAAATCATAGTGTAAACACCGAACGTTTTTGACATATGATACTGGGTGAGTGGGTGCATGTCCAATGGACGAGCCCAAGGCTCCCCAACGTGACAGTTTGGGAAAAAAAGAAGAAGAAGAAGAATCTTGAGAGGCAAATTTTCAATACGAGTAAAAAGCGTCGGAATGATCCCCTTCATTTCTGAGTAAATTACAAACTACATAAGAGTTGGAGAAAAATGTTCAAACACAATTTTTTTAAAGCTGGAAAAAATCTATGAAAAAGAATGTCATAAACTAACACCGGAGGATCAGTTTCAGCAGAGTAAATTTGATTCGAAATGTGGTATAATAAAATGAATTAATATACAAATAAATGTTGCTTTAATTTTCGGCATTTATTCCTGATAAAAAATACCCTTTACAGCATATTCTTCCAACGAATATTCCACGAAATATGGCAGGTTGAATTAATGAAAATTTTGACTAGAAATTAGATGAAGGTGCTGCTTCGGAGTTCGGATAAATGCCTGAAGGGCGATGTCTATAAGGCCCATTATCTCCATCTATTGGTTATGACAATGATCAAAGAGTTTTCCTTACTTGCATTAAATTCGCTATTTTATCCTTATTTCGTAATCGTGAGGCGTGGGGCTCAACCCAAAAAAACGACCGCAATACGCCGACAAACACGACCAAGTTATTTTGCAGCGAATCGTACAAACCTATCGGAAATATTTTTGGTTATGATAAAACACCAAATAAAGGCTCTTTATGTGATAAACCGATCATTAAAGGTACTACAATCCTGTCAGCATCTTGAAGTGGGTGAAGGTATGCAACAATAATCAGTTTATCTTGCATAACTCACATAACCGAAATGAAAGATTCCAAAAGTGGGTTTTATTTGAAGATAGAAAATAATGTTATTTGATTCCCTAATAGCACAAAGTAGTCCTATGGACATCCATAGGACGTCCTCTTCGGACATTACGGACATCCATGGGACGTCCATTTCTGGTACAATGGACGTTCTATGGACATCCGAGGGACGTACAAATGTCACAACTTTGAACAGAATTCGGACGTCCATCGCGGACGTCCAATGGATATCCCGTTGGGACCATCATTAGCAATCTCAACGGTACAAAAATTTACCACGACGTTGGCTATCCTATCTATTAGAATTTTATGTCCTAGACATTGGGTGTCTTACACTCAGACGCAGATATTATTTTTTCTGTGTTGTTCTCATTTTCATCCATACTTACTAGAAAGTTTTTACACTTGGCCCGGATTCGAACTCGCGAGTACGTGGGGACACCGCATTACTGAGTCTTCGGTGCAACCGTCCTAGCTACCGAGACCATACGATATACCTACTTGTAGGAACATATTCATTGTATTGTTAACTGATTTATGGAATAGTAGTCGATTAATACAGAAATACCATATAATAAAAACTGAAGTCTTGAAACTCAAATATAGATTATTTTATAATAGTAATTACTCAAGTATTTAGTCTTCGTTCATCATAACGTTATACATAATATAATATTCATAAGATATTCATATACTACAAAGCGGAAAAATGGAGTTTAGTGAAAAATAATATTAAATTTTGGTGTTCATTGATATACATGTATGTATTATTTGGTCCATATTACGGACTCCTAGTGAATATCCGGTATGGACATTCAAAAGATGTCCCTACCGGATATCCACTAGGTGTCCTTGATGGACGTTATAAGGACCATGTAACATATACATGTTATTTGGTCCATATTACGTCCCTTACGGACTCCTAGTGAATATCCGGTATGGACATTCAAAAGATGTCCCTACCGGATATCCAATAGGTGTCCGTCATGGACCTTATACGGACCATGTAATATATACATGTTATTCAGTCCATATTACGTCCATGACGGACTCCTAGTGAATATCCGGTATGGACATTCAAAAGATGTCCCTACCGGATATCCAATAGGTGTCCGTCATGGACGTTATACGGACCATGTAATATATACATGTTATTTAGTCCATATTACGTCCATTACGGACTCCTAGTGAATATCCGGTATGGACATTCAAAAGATGTCCCTACCGGATATCCACTAGGTGTCCGTGATGGACGTTATACGGACCATGTAATATATATATATATGAAAAGTTATATGGTCCGTACTATGTTCATCTCGGACAACTAATGGATATCCAGTAAGGACATATATTTGACATTGCATGTATCAAGTCGGTCAGGGACCATTTTGGGACTACATGATACGGACATGTGTCATATGGTCCGTATTATGTCCATCACGGGCATCCAATGGATATCCGATACGGACATTGTACATAAATTGGACTAACAATGGATATCCATCTTGGACGTCTTAAAACTGTCCGGAAACGGACGTCCAAAGGACATACAAATCAAGTACATGGACGTTCCGACGTTAAATGGACATGAATTGGACGTCCCAAGGACGTTGTGTGCTATTAGGGTTATGAATCTTTTTTCGAAATCACAAAGGGTAGTTCTCGACGAAGTAACTCTTTTCTGTAGTGTTCTCAGTTTTTCTCTAGATATTGCGTATGAAAATAATACTCTTTAACTATTGATTTATCAACAAAAACTAAATCTTTCCCAAGAAATTCAACTCTAAATAGATCTGTTCGTTTTTACTTTTACTTTCGACCGTAGGTACTGTTCAAGATTTTTTGTTCAACTTGTTGTAGTTGTACTTTCGGAAGGAGAACATGCCCATCTTTAAACTCAAATTACTAGAAAACGGTCAATTTGTCAAGACTACCTACCTCTTAAGGCAAATTTTAGATCAATTGTTCCAAAAATATTGCGAGATTACAAAATATGGTTGACGTTAGATATATGTAAAAGATCATTCATCTACAGATGGAATAGGAGTGAAATTCGTCGAGGCATTTTTTAGAGGACGCATTATTTGAGTCCTATCAAGTAGGTTATATGTAGGTATTCTCCTTCGTGTTGGAGGAAGAATTTGAAAAATTTGTCCTGCGAAGCGGGCGGGTACAGCTTGTTCATTTATAATACAATGTAGATATGACTTACCGCAATTTCGTTAGTGATCAATATTGAATTTTCTCTTCTTGGTTTTCTATTTCATTTTCGATAATGATAAAACGGATTCAGCCTACCCATATTAGGGCGCCAGTTTGGCTAGCGACGGCCCTGAAGTGGATTATTCAATATATTCAGATTTTCGGATATTCTGTAAATTACTCACAAATACCTTACAATCGACTATTATGTAACAGATACTTCAATTCAGGTTTAGCACGCAAAAATCACTGCATATATGCAGTATCAAGAAAAATTCGCAAAAAAACAAAATGATGAATCAGTTGAAACTTTATTCAATATTAAAGAAGCAATTGCATAGCTTTGTGAGGAAACAGAAATCGAATACCTACCCAAATTCAGCGAAATGCGAAATGTGCAAGAAAACTATTGTTACCCTTTCAATCTTCATATTCAGCTAAATGTGGATTTAGTGCTGAGAAGGATTGAATTGCGAAAAAAGAAATCATCTGGATTGGGTTGCATCTCTGGGCAAAAAACATCAAAGGCAAGGATCTCAGTAAATTGAAATAATAAATAAATATAAAAATCTTCATTGAAATTATATCGAATTATAATTTGTTTGTTTGAGTAATTTGATAAAAATTGATTACAGAAACATCATTGATGGACACCATACGTTGAATAAGAATAATAAGATGAATACTGACTAGAGATATATCATTCAAGAAAAGTGCCAAGGTTCTTTCTTTACTCCGCTGGACTTTCTTCTTTGATTGGATGAAATCGATCGGTTGATTTTATCAATCGACGTCCGTGGAGCTGAATGATCAGGCAAAGAGTTTGCTTGTGAACTTCTACGACACCCAATTTCAGCTTGATCACCATTTCCATAAGTCATGTTGTTTCCTATTGCTGAATCTGTTTTAATCCTGAAAAGCAAATAAGATTATAATTTTTGGGATGAACTAGATATGTTGCTGAATGAACAGGAATACTTTTTTGAACTTCGTGAAATTAAAGAAAACATATAGAGATTTATGAGAAAGAATATTAGGCTTATTCCTCAATATATGATTGTTTGAACTCATTCGAACAGAAAACGACATCACTGCCAGCTGGAAGACATTGCTTTCCTTAGGGCGTAGTGCACCTTCACAGATTGAAATGATGAATTTGCAGTCATTCAAGGACGATTTATTTTTGTTGCATCTACTCTGGAACACAATTGAGAATATGAATTTTTTGGCAGATGGTTTGACCATTGCTAAATGTACGGCAGACACCATTTTTATGAAGAAAAAAAAGTGAAATTTTAAACCGTTTCAGGAAGGCTGACATTTTGATATATCATTTGGATATTCAAGAGTAAAACATGAAATTGTCCGACATTAATTCGGTTGCTAAAAGAAAGCCGATGTCCTGAAATGCTCAAAATACTACGTTATCGGACATGGCATCGAACTGAATGATGGCAAAAGAGTCAAGGAACCATTTCGGGAAGGCAGAAATTTTGATATCACATAATTATATCATTTAGATATTCAAGAGTAAAACATGAAATTAACGGACATCAATTCGGTTGCTGAGAGAAGGCAGATGCCCTCAAACTCTCAAAATACTGTTCCATCGGACATGGGCTTTTGCAAAGGGATGATCTCTACAAATCCTATATCAGGAAATCTGATATTTTGATATTATACATATCATCTGGATATTCAAGTGTAAAACATGAATTTGGCAAATTTTGATTCGGTTACTAAAAAAAGGCAGGCGTCCTCAATATCTCAATATACTACATTATCGGACAGAGCACTTCTGAAGAATGATCGCTAGTGAATCCCACGAGACCAACGAAACAGACTCTACTGTCTCGTCTCATTGAACTCTAAAAGAACTGGAACGGCATCTCGATGCAGGCAAACTGAGGAAGCCTAACCTTTAGGCCTTTTAGATGTAGAGCAATCTATCTCTCTCTGCGCTCTGTCAATTGTAACTGTCGATGTAAACAAAAACAACCCGGAGCGTTGAAGTGAGACGACTGCTGCGTACGACCAAAGAGTATCAACTCTTTCTCTGATACTCTTTGGTACGACGTCTGATGCGGTTATTCGATTGGTTGCCGAACCATTAGAAAGAGATGGGTTGCTCTACATCTTCCGTCTCAGTTGGACACACTTTTCGTCGTATTTCAGTACCTAAGAGGCCCTTCCAGTTCTTTTAGAGTTGAATGAGTAGACTACTAATCTCGTTTCGTCTCGAGTCTCGTGCGAGAGTCTTCAAGAGTCTCGTTGTCTCGTGGTTCATTCTAATTATTAATTCTTTGTTATTTAGAAACCGCATTACTCATATTGAGTAGCAACCATCAAGTTACATCAAAACTGCGCTCATGTTATAAACTGTTCGTATGAATTGGGGAAATTTAAAGAAGCTATATTCAAAGAGAAGACACCTCACCTGATATTACCCTAATAGCACACAACGTCCATGGGACGTACAATTCATGTCCATTTAACGTCGGAACGTCCGTGGACTTGATTTGTATGTCCTTTGGACGTCCGTTTCCGGACAGTTTTAGGACGTCCACGATATATATCCATTGTTAGTCCGATTTATGTACAATGTCCGTATCGGATATCCATTGGATGCCCGTGATGGACATAATACGGACTATATGTCATATGTCCGTATCATATAGTTCCAAAATAGTCCCTGACCGACTTAATACAGGCAATGTCAAAAATATGTCCTTACTGGATAACCATTATGTGTCCGTGATGAAAATAGTACGGACAATATAACTTATACATATATATTACATGGTCCGTATAACGTCCATCACGTACACCTAGTGGATATCTGGTAGGGACATCTTTTGAATGTCCATACTGGATATCCACTAGGAGTCCGTAAGGAACGTAATATGGACCAAATAACATGTATATGTTACATGGTCCGTATAACGTCCATCACGGACACCTAGTGGATATCCGGTAGGGACATCTTTTGAATGTCCATACCGGATATTCACTAGGAGTCCGTAATGGACGTCATATGGACCAAATAATACATACATGTATATCAATGAACACCAAAATTTTCCACTAAACTCCATTTTTCCGCTTTGTAGTATATGAATATCTTATGAATATTATATTTTGTATAACGTTATGATGAACGAAGACTAAATACTTGAGTAATTACTATTATAAAATAATCTATAATATGTTTGAGTTTTAAGACTTTAGTTTTTATTATATGGTATTTCTGTATTAATCGACTACTATTCCATAAATCAGTTAACAATACAATGAATATGTTCCTACAAGTAGGTATATCGTATAGTCTCTGTAGCTAGGACGGTTGCAGCGAAGACTCAGTAATGCGATATCCCCACATACTCGCGAGTTCGAATCCGGGCCAAGTGTAAAAACTTTCTAGTAAGTATGGATGGCAATGAGGACCACACAGAAAAAACCATCTTCGTCTGAGTGTAAGACATTGGGTTCTAGGACATTAAAATTCTAATAGATAGGATAGTCAAGGTCGTGGTTAATTTTTGTACCGTTGAGATAGCTAATGATGGTCCCAACGGGATATCCATTGGACGTCCGCGATGGACGTCCGAATTCGGTTCAAAGTTGTAACATTTGTACGTCCCTCGGATGTCCATAGAACGTCCATTGTACCAGAAATGGACGTCCCATGGATGTCCGTAATGTCCGAAAAGGACGTCCTATGGATGTCCATAGGACTACTTTGTGCTATTACCCAGTCAACCAGAAATGTAACAGTAAGTCGCAGGGAGTACCCAAAAATATCGCATTGAAGATCGCAAATAGATTCCTGAAGTTCTTCAAGAAATTTAAAATTATTAATAATGCACAACATGGTTTTCTACAGAATAAAGGAACAGACACTGCTATGTATGAACTAGTAAGATCGGTCTTACATGGGATTGAGATGGGGAGGATGCCTCTTGGCATCTTTCTTGATCTGTCAAAGGCTTTTGACCTGGTGGATCACACATTACTAGTACGGAAGCTTGAACGATATGGTATCAGGAATGAACAGCTAAAACTGATAAAAAATTACCTAACAAATCGCAGGCAGAGAGTCGAGGTTACGGTGGATGGCGTTACGTATGCCTCTGGAGAGGAGAGTATCACCCGTGGGGTTCCCCAAGGAAGCATCCTGGGGCCGCTTTTGTTTGTTGTCTTTATAAATGATCTTCCGGAAATCCTTGATCAAAAAACTCAGCAACCCTATCAATACGCTGATGATACAAACATAATCGTAGAATCCCCCAACATACCACAGCTACAAGTGAACTCCTCTGATGCGCTGTTAAGGGTAACGCAATGGTGCGACAGCAATGGTCTGATGCTAAACATAAATAAAACCGAATATGTTGCTTTCTGCACTGATCGTTCAAGACAACCCCTGCCGCAGATACAACTTCTGGACGGCACTGTCGCTGGAATTTCGCCATCAACTAAATTCCTAGGAGTCCACCTAGATAAGGACATGAAATGGTTTGGCCACATCGATTATCTGAATAAAAAGCTATCGTCAGCTGTCTTCTCTCTACGTGCCCTCAGATTGCATGTGGGAGTGGACATTCTCAGGATGGTCTATTTTGCAAATTTCCAGTCTTTACTATCATATGGAATTATATTCTGGGGTTCTAGTCCCAGAGCCGAAAGAATATTCATAACTCAGAAGCTAGCTCTAAGGGGCATGCTGAGGATGAAATACAGGGAATCGTGTCGAGGAAAGTTTAAGGAGAATGGGATTCTTACAGTAACAGCATTGTACGTGTACAGATGTCTTCTGTTTCTTCGAAGCCATGGTTGTTATTTTGAGCGGTATAGAAGTTTGAGCTGCACTAGACATACTCAACCATATCTCTATCCATCTGTCAAACTCACGCTCAGTAAGAATAATGTGGAGTTCATGTGTATGAAACTGTACAATGCTCTTCCTTCATTCATTAAAAATATTGATGATTTCAAAATATTCAAAAAAGAAGTGCTCAAATTCCTTTTGGACATGGAGCCATATAAGATAGGTGAATACCTGGATGGGTGTACCAATTAATTTGATATTTTTTTGTTGACGTGTTTTCTCTTCACTGTTTGTACAGTTATTTGGAAAATAAAATGCATTATTATTATTATTATTATTATTAAGAACTTCTTTGAGAATTTTCATGGATGTACTTAAGATTTCACATTGTGGACATTAACGTCCGCATATTGTTAAGTTTGCGAATTCCTCAACTTTAGATCCCTAGATTCCCTAGTGGTTGCATGTAACATCATATCGAGATGTTCCGATGAAGTGAACATAGCTACTACTATGCGACTTCTCTCTGTTGATGTTTTTGAAATATTGAATCTGTGATATTTTTAGAACATGAAATGAGGTGTTGTGAATAAATTTCGATGAACTCTACTCAGCGACTTCTCTAAGAAAAACTTTCAGTAACTGTCTGAAATATTCTATTTATCAACACGTGGTCTCGAGGTTAACTCATAACCTAAATCCCGCTATGCAAAACGTGGTGTGACTATTCGTGTTTCGTGCTGTGACTGCGTTGTGTTGAGAGAATGTACAAACAAAATCTTTATGAAGGAATTTTGAGAATAATTTTTTTAACCGAGCTGTTCTATTATTGAATTTCGTTTTAGTTAAGTGTAACTTGACGTTGATTGATTAATTAACGTGCAGTAAAAGGTGAGTAGTTATATAACCTATTGAAATAATGACTATATCATGATCACTTCTTGGCCCTCTTATCGTCCCCATTTTTGCACCTTTGTAACGTTCAACTTTCAACATACCTCATATGAATTTAGGTGAATGTCATAAATAACATTCACAACCCTCAAAATCAAACTTGGAATTGATTTGAATCATCGAGAGAACTTCAAATTATTATTTTAGATACTGTGCCGGAAAAAATCACCTTTTACTGTTGTTAGATAGATTTTTCATGACACTCAATTTATTACTATCAATACAGCTCTGATTTTTTCTTCTTTAGCTGGACCATGCCGTTCCTGAAGTGGAATGAAGATTTATAACAAGATATATGTTCTTTATTTGGATTTGTATGAAACATATTAATCATGAATAAAAAGATATCAGTAATTCATATAGTTGTTCCATTTCCCTTTTGAGAATGAAATATATGTAGGTAAGAGTAAACACAGGGTACAAAGGAGGCGTTCAGAGCTGAAGAGGCCCAAGCTACAATTTTTCTGAAATTGAGGTTACGAGTATATAAAATTTTGATTCATTTTTAGGCAGTTCTTACTGTTAATTCAATTTCAGAAAAATTGTAGCTTGGGTCACTTTTGCTCGGAACGCCTCGAATATAGAGTGCAAATTGATTGCCACGATGGTAATTATCAAATTGAACATGAATATAACTTCAATAGAGGATACATTTTGGTAGTTTATTCTGTCAAAATAATCGTTCCAAAAACCTCCAAAATGAGAAGTCGCAATGTTGCCGTCTATGGTGCTTTTTTTACACCTACTATGTGATGTATTGGGTAATTACCCGCGATATGCGATGTTGCGGACATTAAGCACTCTCCAGTAAGTACTGGTGGCCTCTTTTTAAATCAACATTGTGAAGTCGCATTTCCACAGTGGTAATTCCCAACAACTTCCCTGTGACTGAAACTGGTTGACTGGGTAGGGTATGCATCAATGTATGAAAGGAACAAATTGTAATAATGCACCCCGTATCTTGATCAGTGGAAGAGCGGCTTTCCACTGGTCATGGGGTGATTATTTTTAAGATGTTAAATACACAAATCGAATGCCCTCGAGAGGGGAAAAATGGGGATCCGGCCCGTCGCACGAAGGACAGGTCTTGAAGTTGATATTTTTTTCTGGGGAGAAGTTTAAATGAAACTCATGAAAAACTTTAACAAATAAATCTCTTGGCAAAATAAAAATTGGAACTTCTCTACAAATACGTACTCGGTCGAAGACGACCAACAAAAAATCTTCAATTTCTTAAACGTAAGCAAATGCTTTTTGCCTCCCAACTTAGCCCACAATTTTAATCGATACTTAATCAATGAATTTTTAGAGGAGTTTCCAGGACTCTGGACGAATAAAAAAAAAATTGGAATTTTCTACCTTTCTCTGCGACTACTGTTTGTCCGACGCTGCCGATGAAAAAACTTTTCGACACCAGACTTTACTCGCACCAATCGGCGAATTCTTTACACTTAACCGAACTTCCCGCACTTTACCGTCGCAAAATTTTTCGCTTTGAGTTTCCCTATCCAAAAGTTCAACACAATTTTTTATATCGAATCTTACTACAAATCAAAATCAACGATCACTCCTCGTCTACTACTTTACTAATTTCCGATATTCAGTTCCTACTTCAACAAACCATCAAAAACAAAGGACTGGACTTTTCTTTATACTTAACCTTTCCAAATATATATGAGCCGACCGAGTCTCCTATTCTATTCCGTGATCTACCTATACTTTTCTCGTATCTCGTGAAAACCTATTTATTCTAAGTCCCTTTTCCCTATCTTTAATTACTGACTCTACAAAAGACTTATAATTCCTCTACTATTCCGCACCGACTCGAAGGGGTATATTTTCGATATTTTTCAGATCACGTCCCCGGACCGACTGAAGGGGTATTCTTTTTTGATCACTTTCCTCGGACCGACTTAAAGGGGTATTATTTTTGATCACGCTCCCCGGACCGACTTGAAGGGGTATTCCTTTTTGATCACTTTCCTCGGACCGACTGACTGACTTTTTTCCGATGTATAATACTTTTTCCCCGGTCTTTCTTTCCCACGCTATGGGTGGCACCAAAACGTCCCAAAATCGAAATCATTGGACGATCATCCTTGCTGAGTTGAAAAATCAGCGTTCCCAAGCTCGGCGGTTACAAGAAAATTTCGGCTACTTCGAATTCTGAGAACTGTTTTCCTCTCAGGGTCTCCAGACTAATAAATTTTTCTTAATCTACATGACTGACCGTTTTCACCCATTCTGAAGTCCTTATCACCGGATATTGGAATCAATTACATAGGCCAGCGATCGCCGGTTGCTCTCCGAAAACGTACATTGTATCAATATCGGCAGAATTTCTGACTGAGTGACACTAACTCTTTCAACTCCTATCGAGCTGGTTATTATTTAAATTCCCGCGACTTGATACCGCCTGATCTCAAGCGCCTCAAGGTGTCATATTTCCAACTAAAAATCGCCTCTGCAGCACGGCTGCAACAATGTATGAAGGTTCCAGCGATACCTCGTTTCAATTATCCCAAATTAATTCGAATTTCTTATTCCGATTTATTACAATACTCCCCCCTTTTAAAAAGTTTTGGCATTGGATGCCACAACTTTTCAAATCATCATTTATTCGTCCCAAAGTCCATCATCTTACTCTTTCCTAAAACTAACATTCACCAAAAATTAAGTTTCACAAACAAATTTTCCTCACAAGCTACAGTTCCTTCCTTATCACTTAATCTACAAATTCTATAACAACTCTACTTATGTAGTACTCCTTTGAATCACACATCATCTTTAAGCTCTATAAACATAAAATAACAAGAAAAACAAACATGAACAAACTAAACCTAAATAGTACATTATTCGGACAACGGTCATCAAAACAGTTTCTACCCACATCATTCGATTTATTACAAAATTCTTTTTAGATATCAGTATAAAGGTTGATTCATAATCATTATGACATTGCCGATACAATAATAAGTTGAATCGGAATATGACGATGAGATCGAGTATGAATGAAATATTGCTCTAGAAAAAGATCAAAGTTGTTTTTTTTTTTCGTTTTTTGCTGATAATAGGTCCTTTCGTTTGCATAGGAAGTGTAGCACTTTTCTACACTCGATTTGATTTACACCAGTGTAGAGGGAGTTAATTTATCTGCATATAGTCAAAAGGAGATGTAGTTAAACTACACCTTCTTTACACTGGTGTAAATTCAGTCAGCAAACGAATACTAAAATCGAGTGTAGAAAGGTGCTACACTTTTTATGCAAACGAAAGGACCTAGTGTCATCACAGAAATCAGCACAGAGGTACCTATAACTTAGCTTATTTTATTTATTACTTCAAATTTTGTTATTCCGATCGCCACCTATGAGTAATTTCTCCTGATGAAATAAAACGGTGGCTATTTTCAACAAAACTTCCTAGTAATTTAGATTAGAAAGTAGGATATAAAAATCATTCAAGACAAGACGTCATTGTCTCAGAGGGAAATTTCAATTTTATTTAATTCATGAAAAGTTTGCTCTCTAATATCAGAAAAATGTTGATGTGTTGCTAACTGTTTTTCCTCCAAGTGAATTATTTTTGGTGTGACATTATAATCTATTGTCGTTCAACTCTAACACCCGTCTGTATGGGGAGTCCGGGAGAGTTGAACCACTTTTCACTCTTTTTCACTCCACTTAAGTTGACTCTATAAATGGTATCAACTCGTTTTTTGCGTGAAGATATCATTCCCAAATAGGTTACGATAGATAATTGCAGAGAGTGATGGTGAGATGAAAATGTTGAGTACAGCAATTCTTTTTTTTTTGGAATCGAAAATTGGCTCATGTCTTCCTTACCCATGGTACTGTTGAACAGGTGGCGAGAAAGACTTGACCATAAGTAAGTTGTTCAGGAAAAACATTGAAAGAAAACAATTTTCAATGACCAACGATTGTCTATGTCAAGGTTTTCATCATAAGATGTATCAGCGTATGAAAAACATATTTTCTATTTCAGAGTCACGCTCACTTGAGGTGTATGTGTTTACGGGAAACATTAAAACACTTGTGGAAACGAAGGAATATGTTTATTCATCGGGAGATCTGTTCTAATTACAAGAATGTTTCGACCGTTGTCGATAACTGCTAACCAGTCTCTGTAACCACTGTCCTCTTTTACCTATATTTTAGGTATTTATATACCTGCCCAATGGGCTCCGTGGACTTGCGCCTCCCAAATCTTTCTAGTCCCTTGTACCTGAAGTGACTCATATGACATGACAACGAAGATTTCATTGCAATTCGGGAATTTCCTTGACGGTGGAGAAAGTTGAGGGTCAAGTCCAAGAATGCCATTGTTACAATGTGCAGGTATCTTCTGGTGATGACAAACTTGGTTCGACACGTACACTGTGTCGAATCGCTTTTATCACCACATACCCCCTTACCAGTAATAACGTTACGATGAAAAATGAAACAATTTATATTTGTACATTATTACTATGGAAAATTGTGACAAAGAGAGAAAAAAAAAAATTAGTATTAGATATGCTTGAAAAAAAAAATGTATATATAAATGGTGAATGTAATTGGCTTAATCTAATCCGACTTGTAATCTATCCGGGAAACGTACTCTTCTACCTGAACGTGTAGTGAAATGTTCGCGATTACTATTTCCTTCAGTATGTTCGGGTTTGAAAGTTTGATCGGGTACAACTACGGATTGAGAATTAAACTCGCTTTCGGGTTCGCAGTCTTTCGTCAAAAGAAAGGCTCGTTTCAGTCGGTCTAATGAGACGGTCACTTTTTTGTCGCCTATTTTGATTACGAAATATTTATCATGGCGATGTACTACCTCGTATGGTCCGTCATACGGAGATTGCAAGGGCGCGCGAATATGGAGGCTTCCATATCTTCGATTGGCGCTACCTCCGACCACCTTGAAAAACGGTCAATACATGTAAGGCAATATCGGTAGCCTTGTGAATATGGCATTGTGATAATGTCGATGTGGACATGTTCGAATCTACCAGCTAAACTGTCAAACTGTTTGATTGGCGTGGAAACGTGGCGAGTTATTTTATTTCGTTGACACGGGACACAACAGCGCGTCCACTCGCGGCAGTCTTAATTCATCGATGGCCACACGAAACGCGAACTTATTAATTTGTTTGTGGCTTTTATACCAGGGTGCGAAAGGTTGTGCAAAGAGTCGAAAATGTTTCGGCGAAACTGTTTTGGCACAAATGGTCTAACGCTTTCGTTGGTTAAATCGCAGTAAATTTGGACGTTGAAATCGAGAAAATAGACTTTCTTTATGTTGAGGGAGTTTTCATTTCCGGATTCGAGGATTTTGAGTAATTCCTCGTCGATTTCTTGCGCGACTGCGAGAGTAAGATGGTCAACTACCTCGGAAATTTCTTCGATTCGCGATAATGCGTCGGCTACACTGTTGTCCTGGCCTTTGATATACCGTATATCAGTAGTGAATTGGCCAATATAGTCGAGTTGCCGAAATTGTCGAGGGGAACATTTATCCAAATTTTGATTGAATGCGTATGTGAGTGGTTTATGATCGGTGAATATCACGAAGTTTCGACCTTCCACGGCGTATCTGAAACGTTTTACAGCGTAGTACATTGCTAATAGCTCTCTGTCGTATGCGCTATATTTACTTTGAGCTGTAGATAGAGATTTTGTATAAAACGCTAAAGGTTGCCACGAATTATTAGTCAATTGTTGTAGAGCTGCTCCTATCGCGTAATCGGAGGCATCTACCACAATGCTGATTGGTGCGCCAGGGATAGGGTGCGCTAACATAGTTGCGTCAACTAGAGCTTGCTTTACCAAGTTCAAAGCGTTAAGTGCGCTTTCATTCCAGGATATCACCGCGTTTCTTTTGATTTTACCTTTCAATAGGTCGGTTAAAGGTTGCAAGATTTCAGCTGCGTTGGAAATGAACCGTCGATAAAAGTTTACCATGCCTAAGAATCTGCGAAGTTGTTTGATATTTTCTGGTTTGGGAAATTTCACGATAGCATCTACACGTTCCGCCAAAGGTTTTATGCCTTGTGAGTTAACAGTATATCCGAGAAAAGCTATTTCGTTTACTCCGAAAACACATTTCGCCGGATTGATTACAACGCCGTACTCATTTAAACGTTTGAACAAAATGTTCAGGTGTTCGTAATGCTGCGTCTCGTTATCCGAAGCAATTAAAAAATCGTCAATGTACGCATAAACAAAATCTAAACCACGAATTATTTCGTCGACAAATCTTTGACAGGTTTGTGCAGCATTACGTAATCCAAACATTGTGTTAACGGCCTCGAAAAGACCGAACGGGGTAATGATCGCGGTTTTTTCGATATCTTCTTCCGCGACAGGAATTTGATGGTAGGCTCTCACTAGGTCGATCTTAGAGAATACTGTCTTACCATACAATTTCTGGGAGAAATCCTCGATATGAGGTGGTGTGTACCTGTCGGGTATCGTCCTAGCGTTTAAGGCGCGATAGTCTCCACATGGACGGAGAGTGCCGTCTTTCTTGGGAACGCTGTGAAGTGGAGATGACCAGGGACTCTTCGATGGGCGGATGACTCCTTGTTCTATCATAACTTCAAATTCCGTCTGGATCTGTTTAAGACGGTCAGGGGCAAGTCGTCGTGCTTTACAATGGATTGGTGGACCAGGTGTCGTTTTTATATGGTGTTTGGTTCCATGCTTAATTGCTTCCTTCCTGAATACCGGTGGCCGAGTAAGTTCAGGGTATTCTTCTAGAAGTCGATGATACACTGATTCGCCATTTACCACTTTCACGGAAGAAACGTCTGTTTTTACTGGTTTACCGTTCGTTGAAAAGTTTGTTATCGAATCGATCAACCGTCGGTTTCTCGCGTCCACTAATAATCCATAATACGACAAGAAGTCTATACCGATAATAGGTGTGTTAACGTCCGCCACTACAAATTTCCACCCAAAACTTCGTCGAAGGGACAGGTCCAATTTCAACGCGATAGTGCCGTATGTACTGATGCGTGTGCCGTTCGCTGCAGAAAGTTCATACGTGTGTTTTTGCATCGGTTCCTTTAGGCGATTTCGCGGGTAAACACACAAGTCCGCACCCGTATCGACAAGAAAAGATACTCTTGTCTGTCTGTCGGTAACGAAAATGCGGCGAGCTTTCGAGTCGTCATCGTGAGCCGCGTTTACGGACGACTTTTGTCGTTTCCCGACGACCAGTTACACGGAGGGTTACACTTTTTGGCCTTATTTCCAAACCTAGAGTGGTAAAAACAGAGACCATCCTGCTTTTGGTATCGACCGCGGCTTGAACTTTGCCGCGTCTTCGTGAAGGTGAGCGTCGCCTGTTTAGCGACAAAGTTTCAATTCGCGAACGCAACTGTCTTAATTCTTCCCGCAATTCACCAAGTTCACTGCATCCGCGATCGCTGGACATTGCGGCGATTCGTCGCGGTTCTTCGCGTATTTCGCGTATACGGTCAGCCATCTCGATGATAGCTGCAATGCTTGTCTCGGTAGACGCGGCCAAAACTCGCTGAATGTCCGTAGGTAGACGACTTTTCCACAGCGTCAGAATGAAATCGTCCGGGATTGTCGCGGTCGCAAGCTTTTTCAAGTCTCGGAAAAACTGCGAGGGCGTTCGGTCGCCGATTTCCTCACTCTCGATCAACTTTTTCACTCGCGAACTGTCTGATTCGGTTAGTCTCTTCATCAGTTCTTGTTTTAAGTACGCGTATCGATTCGTCACAGGTAGATGCAGGATAACGTCCTCGATTTGTTCGATGTATTGTTCGCCGAGGTTCGCGATAGTTATGCTAAACTTCGTGTCGTCGTTGGTTACGCGAGCTGAAGTGAATTGAGCTTCTAAAAGCTTGAACCATAGCGCGATTTTATTAGGCTAGAATTGGGGAATTTTGAGGTCTCGCACTGCACTGATGGAATCTTCGGTCGCTTCCACGTTGGTGATTTCGTCGGTAGGATCAGAAGCCATTTTTAACACACACTTCCGTATCGAAATTTCGTAAACGCAAACCTCTTTTTTTACACGCGGATCACGTCGGGGCCACCAGTTTGAGGTGTATGTGTTTACGGGAAACATTAAAACACATGTGGAAACGAAGGAATATGTTTATTCATCGGGAGATCTGTTCTAATTACAAGAATGTTTCGACCGTTGTCGATAACTGCTAACCAGTCTCTGTAACCACTGTCCTCTTTTACCTATATTTTAGGTATTTATATACCTGCCCAATGGGCTCCGTGGACTTGCGCCTCCCAAATCTTTCTAGTCCCTTGTACCTGAAGTGACTCATATGACATGACAACGAAGATTTCATTGCAATTCGGGAATTTCCTTGACGGTGGAGAAAGTTGAGGGTCAAGTCCAAGAATGCCATTGTTACAATGTGCAGGTATCTTCTGGGGATGACAAACTTGGTTCGACACGTACACTGTGTCGAATCGCTTTTATCACCACACACTTATTGCCGAGATGTTTTTTACTTTTTTGAATTTTTTTATATTTATTTCTATTATTCAATTTTTTGAATGGCATGGGTCAAGTCTCCCGCACTCCCTTTTAGTCTATTCAACGGATATTTTCTTGAATAAACTTTTACAACAATTATTAAAAAAGCTTATAACACAAAGAACCTATTTAATTTTTCAGACAGTGTAACAAACAAAAATTCTTCATGTTCATACTTCCTAACAACAAAATTACGTTTAACCATCTCACTCCTGAACTTTTCTGATGGTGGCCAGAATGGAGCCGCCACTAGTTGTGCCTTATTACGAGTTATTCGCAAGCTATTTAAGATACCGGCAGCGCGAAATTTGAATTGAAATATTTGAGGAGCTTCAAGTCCCCTCCCTGAGCAAGTCTCCCGGACTCCCCCTTTGTTTTTTTTTTCGCAGCAAAACCTTTTCAAGGCTTATTTGGTCCAATCGCTATATTTCGATCCTCAGAGTATGACCCAATAGTTATGAATCACCACGTATTTAATCATTTAATGCTAACCCACAATGTTTCCTCAAAAATAATAAGAATAACTGTCCCTAAGAAATCGTCAACAAGTGGAGAATGGTCTTATTCCATCAATTTATTGAAGGCTGTCAGATGGTATATCATGAAATTGGCAGACATCAATTCGGTTTCTAAGAAAAGTCGGACACCCTCAAAATTTCAAAATTTATACAACATGATCGGAGAGAGCACAAGGGCGATCCTAGACTGAATTTCTGGGGGGGGGGGTTGATAATAATGGGCTATTTTCCTAATTTTCAAAATATACGTCATTAAAATTCTTACAACTCAAATATTATGTCTAAATATATTTTTTCGAATCGTCCAGGATGTTGTGCGATGGGGAAGACAGAGAAGAAGGGAGTAGAACCAGCATGTGAGCAGAATGGACCCTCACAGATTAGCCCGAATAGCGAGGGATTTGAAGCCACTAGACAAGAGACCACCAGGACGTCCCTTCAAGAGATGGCGAGACAGCTGGCAGTCTACATCGCAGTTACTTCTGCAGAACTGACCATTAGATTCTAAAGATCGTCAAGAACAGGCCTAAGGCCTAACATAAGAAGAAGAAGAAGAAGAAGCATTTTGTCAGTTGTTCAGTTACGAAAATTCTGATTTCCGCAGTGCCCTCTTACGAACATTCTACGTCATTTTCACAATCCGGCAACGCCCATCGTGTCAATAATGGTCATGAAAGTTTTTTTTATCACCATAGACTTAATAAATATTAAGTTTGGTGATCACACTTCACAAAAAAAACAAACAATGACTCAAAATGTGCCCGACGATCATTTCTCTCTTTCTATAAAAAAGACAATTTCCTGCTGACATTGCTCAGTCCATGTCTCTATGTCTATGAGAGTTATAGACACAGAAACAATTTTTTGCCATCTGTGGACTGTGGATACAGAATTTTATATCTTCTTGATGGTGATCAGTTCCACTGTTGTCGAATCAAAAAAATTACTAGACTTTAGTAAAGGCATTCTAAAGGTTTGTGCAAAATTATCGCGAATTACTAGATTTTATCTAGATTGAATATTCATTGCATTAAAACCCGTTTGCACCGACTTATTCAATACAGGATTAACGTAAATTCGGAGATTGCTACGGTAACTGCTATAGAAATCAGAGAAATAATCAAGTATTAACGTTAATCTCGCCTTAAAAGTCGGTGTACATGGCTGTAATTGAATTCATTGTATTGCAAAACAGAGATTAGTGAGTATTTAATATAAATATAGGTAATAGAATTAATAATTTATTCTGGCCCCATTCGCCGCAATGCAGGCCTCTAAGCGGCGATTCATACCACCGATGAGAGACTCCAGATGTTTAGGTACGATTTCGTTCCAAATTCTCTCGATAATTACCATCCAGTTGTCGATGGAGCGCTGCATTTCCTCTTTCCAGGTCATTCTTCATAAGTCCCCATAGGTTTTCAATCGGATTGAGGTCTGGAGAACACGCTGGCTACCCCAGAACTTCATATTCGTGATCCTGGCTGGTACCATTCCATTGTTGACCTGGCTTTATGGGCGGTCACATTGTCTTGCTGGAACACCAATTCGTCGGGATAAAGGACATCAATGCTAGCAATATTCTCTTCTCTTCGAGTGTTTGCTGGTATTTTTCAGCAGTGATCGATCCTTTTATCATCTTTATTATTGTGATCCCGCTCGCAGAACTTCCAGCCCAAACCATAATTGCAGGTCCATGCTTAGAGCACTGGAATTCTGACCTTTCCTTTCTCCAGACCTTTACTTTGGCGCGGTAGAGCTGGAAATAACTTTCATCGGTGAAGACGACCTTGGACCAATCCCGATTCAAGCACGATTCCACCCGTTTTTCCATGTGAAGAGGTGTCATCTACGGCACAATTTTGGGCAGCCATTTGATGAATGCTGAGTTCTTCAATGACCGATATATCGTCCATTGAGACACTTCAGGAGTTCCTCGGTCTTTGGCCACTGCGGAAATGGTCACGCAGTTCATCATCGGGTTGTTATTGGCCAATAGGGAATACTCCTTCTGACGAAAATGATGTATTTTTTATGAAATGTATATGAAACGTTACATTTTGAAAGAACCATTTCAACCGTTTCCCAAAAAAAAAATTATTTTAAGCACTTGAAAATGAAAAATAAATAATTTAAAGCGTTTCATTTCGATTGCACAAGTTGGCAACATCGACTGAAATATGCCTTGATAATAAAGGATAACAAATACATTATATTGATGAGATAGACAAAGATAGGTGTCTATGAAGTCTGCGACGAACGAGGAAGGTAAAATTTTATGGGATTTTTATGGCCGGTTGTAGTTGAAGCTCGCCAATAAGTACGCGCCTGTAAATCAACAGCTGTTATTTTATAAACAAGCTGATCGGACATTGTTCTTTTCATTGTCTAGTAGGCGCTGTTGCCAAATCGTAAACTCGAAACCAAGCAATTTAAATTTTAAAACCCCATATTTGAAGAATGATTTTGAATAGTTTCCGCGGTGCATTTGAAAAAATCATGAATGAAACTCATAATTATTCAGTTCAAACTTGCATATGCAGTGATAACTCAAATTGAGGAGAATTCCCCATTGGGATATCCTTCGTCGGTCGTTAGCGTTGAGTTTTGAAGGTATTTCGGCTTCTGGCTTCACCGCTTTGGATCCTCCTGATGGTTCGGTAAATTGTGGACAGATGTATTCTTGTTGCATTGGCCAGGTATTTCGGGTCTTCCTGGCCGGCGTTCCATAGCCAGAGGAGTGTATTGCGGCCATCCACTTTCAGCGATTCCTTGTTTAACTTACTTTGATTCGCCATTTAATTGAAGTTTAAATATTAACATGTGGCATATCATTGGAAACTTCAAAACGAATGCTATCCAATGCGCTATTTTAAACTTTAAAATAATAACGTACGTTAATATTGAGAGCATAGAACAAAACCCTAATTTTTCGCCATAATTATGCACAGAAGTATACGTCTCAAGCTTTTACTTATCCGAACGTTTAGTAAGTTTCGAAGGGTGTATTTCTGAAATTTCTGTATTTTGAAGCGAAACTTTTCTTGTTGGATAACTAATGGAAAAATGTTTCCATAAATAATCTTAAATTCCATTTTGGAGATTTAGGAAACTTGCCCATTGAATGAACAATTTAAATTTCAAATTAAAACTTCAAGTAACACCCTGTAGGTACCTAATACGAAGCATTTGCAGTCCCATATTTATAGGACTTTTTTCTTACAATTGTAAGAAGGAATCTCTCCTTTTCATTTCATCATTATATTATTTTTTCTCGGTTTTTTCGTAAATAAAATTCAAAAACTCGAATCGGTTGTAGTGCCCCTCCGTAGGACCGCCCTTGAGAGAGCACCTGCGAATTTAATGTAGTGTTTGTAGTGCATATTTATCAATCTTCCAATTTATTTTTCACTTTCAGTCAGTCGATCCTTGATATGTTTAATTGGTGAGGAACACTTTATAATTATTTTTAGTGGATTAATCGGACGAACTCATACTCAAGCTCTTAAATGAGCTTACTTGAGTTTACAACGAGAAATTGTATGTGGTTCCATTTTATACGTTTGTATGTATATATGTATGCTGTTGTTGAATTTTTCAGTCAAGGGCGTGACAATCAGCTGACTTCCTAATATTTAAATTTAGCTCTCTTACAATTTTCAATATTCTTACTTATCTTTTCTAAAACGCAATATAACATACATTACTAAAACTATATGTTGAGGTTATCCTCAATACACATGTCCACATTCGTAAGAAGAAATATCAAAGAATCATCAAACATAGACGCTACCAACCAACAGATGGAAATTACACGAAATTACCCGATTAATGGTTTCGATGACATTGTGGTACAGTAAAACGTGTCGTAAGGGTTTCATAGACAATATAGGTACCACCTTGAGATTTCGCATATCGTAATACTCCTGTGGACCAAATTCAATTATTTTCATATGACCAAGAATTAGTTAGTAAGTGACCTCTCGAATAGAGTTCTTGGTTTTGTTCTTCCCAGGAGAATATATTGTATTCCGAATCCTATAAGAACAGGTCACGGACGTTGAAACAGTATGCTTTTTCGATGGAATTCAGTTGAAAGCCCTAGTTGTGAATGAGGGGAACAAGAAAAAACCAAAAATCATCTGGTTAATCATTGTCCCATTTGTAAACTTCATGATGGTTTTAGGTCTATTCATGAGCTTTTTCGAAATGGGTTGTGAATTTAAGATCAATCTAACATACAGGATGTTTTCTAATTGAGTGTCAATATTTATTAAGGTGATTTTTGGGCCCATTTTAAGAAAAAAACTTTATATGAACATATGTCCTAAACGTCTTACCTTTTGAGATACAGGGTGGTAAAGTTTTCAAAAATAAATCATTTATTATCAATATCTACAATACCACTTCAAATATTTTAATGAAATTTGTCATACATGTATAATATGAATCAAGAGGCATTTTTAATGTATCACTTTTTTCTTAATTTACACCAGTGGCGTTCATACGTAATTTGATCTACCTATTTTGGCAGACATTGGTGGTGCGCCACAGATTTTTCCTGAAATAAAAATTATTTTTGAAATTCCCCATCATTTCTCACCAAAGTTGATCACTTGACTCTTTTCAATCCGATTCACGGTTTCCGCTTAAAAAAATAAAAACCGTTTCTCTGCATGATCATAACAATATCCTTAATACATACATATGACAATATCACCATGCAGAGACATACGTAGATTATTGGCGTGCCACTGACTGTCTAAATAATACCACCCTGTATCTCAAAAGGTAAGACGTTTAGGACATATGTTCATATGAAGTTTTTCTCTCAAAATAGGCCCAAAAATCACCCCCATAAATATTGACATTCAATTAGGCAACAGCATGTATGGTTAGAACCTTAGAACATAGAATATCAGGAAGGAGCTTTTTCGAATAAATGTGACGGGAATTGTGCGACGGAAACGGCCATATTGGTCTTCCAAGTTTTTTTTTTAAAAGTGGCAGACTTGAAAGTCAAATGATTCTGTTATCTGTGGCCAAATGAACAAAGTGATGTTTTGAATTAATTTTGGTAATTTGGATTCTTGAAATTTGCTGGAAATGAGGATTTTGGATATTGTAGCGTGAATAATTCATAGGTAGGTGATTTTTTTTAACTGAATAACAGGTATTAATTATTCCTGAATTTCATGACATATAACAAGGTTATCCCATGACAATAACACTCCATGGGCGTAGGTGATGTTAAGTCATAGACCTTAATACCATTAAGTATCTAGCCAAGCATTGTTAGGCGGGGTGAATTTCCGCTTTGATTATCAATTTGAACGAGCTTGAAAAAGCTTCTGACTTTACGTCAGTGCTTTCCTAATTTTTTTGATTAATCAGAATCAACTGACTATTGAAGTTAGTTTTTTGGAAACTTCATTGTCCTACGTCATTGTTGAAACGGAAATATATGTCGGCCATATTTCTCCTCCATTCCGGTCAAATTGAACTGAGCAATATGCTCCTTCCTGTTATTCTATATTCTAAGGTTAGAACTCAATTTTATTATCTCACATATTTCAGTTTTTTTCTGAGATGTGAAGAAAAGAATAGGGAAACTCTAGTGTATATAATAATTTTGTTTTCTCCTCTTCAATCACCTTTAAAAAAATACAGAAATAGGAAGCAAGTTTCTTCTTCTTCTTTCAATAGGACCAGATCCTGTACAATCCTCTACATTTGGCCTTCTTCTGGGATCTTCCTGTGATACTGAGTTCCAGCTCTCGTACCACCTTTTCGGTGGTCTGTCTACAGGTCCACCTATGTTTGGTATCTGATTTTTAGAACACTTTGCCCATCTGTCATCTGTCACCTGTGTCACCTACCTGCGTTGTACATGGTCCCTCCAAAATTGTCTTTTTGCTCTGACCCATCTCACCACATACTGTACTTCCAATTCCTGTCTTATGTTATCACTCCATGAGAGTGACACCCTTGATGGTGCGCAATATTTTCATTTCGGTGGTTCTCATTATTCTTTTTGTTGTTGATGTCTCCGCTCTGGTTTCTGAGGCATATGTCAGTATGGGTCTCACACACGTTTTGTAAATTCTGGTCTTGCTGCTTTTTTCTTCCAACCTATGTCTGTCCGATAACCGCTGACTCTTGATGCTTTTATCGCTTGTGTTCTGGCCTCCTCTAAGAGGTTTCTTTCACTTGATATATTCAATCCCACGTAATATACTTTTGATACATGCTGTATTATCCCTGCCTTAACAATATTGTAAAATCTGATAAAGAAGATTTTATATATGTAGGTAATGAAAAGACAATTAGGCAGATTATATCATTGATTATTATAAAATAAATTGAGGAAATGTGATTCGGATGAACTTTTCAACGAAACTTATTAATTTAGAGATGTTTTCTGTTTTTATATCTGACAGCATTATACATGATAGAATATTGTGGAAATCTTATTGCCAACACTGTTTCTAGTGATTGTTAATTTGACAGTTGGTAGTGTATTTGTGGTCAGTATGTTTTGCCTTTCACAATGTATACAGGGTGTTTCATTGGTAAATGAACATACAGTAACCTGAGCTAGAGCTACCCTAATCAATTCCATAACCGAGATACAGGGTGCTTCATGTATTCACCTAAAATTTGAATTTCTCATAACTTTTGAACCAACCAGTATAGTCGGTTGATATTCGGAATATATGATTCGCTTGCCTAGGTCGTAGAGCGTACTCCATTTGGGGCCTTGACGATGGCAAATTGGCTAGTTCAATTCAGATCGTAACACTTGTTGATATTCATATCGTCGGGTGCAAAGATTATAGAGTTAGGAAGATAGGAAACCAAGCAACTACACCTGCGTTAGCGCCATCTGGTGGTTCAATTGTGTTTCTAAGATGCTAAGAATGGTTAAAATATTTATTCGACGGCCATTTGGAGAAACATAATTTGTATTTTGTAAGATTTGAAAAAACATGGCCATTTTGTTTTGATTCTCTATCCGCTCGTCGTTTATTTAGCTCATTCTAGTATTTTATTATTAAAGTTTTTTGTGTATTTTCTTAGTGAAAACTTCAAAATCAAAGAAAAATATCTTTGCTTAAAATGTCGTATGGAAACTATTGTATGGTGAGGAACTGTGGAAACTGTAGTACAAAAGATTCTCAGAATATAAGTTTTTTGAATTTACCATAAAAATGGGAACGTAAGTATTGAAACTCGTACAATGTGACTCTGATATTGATTGATATTTATTTTCAGTACTCTGAAGTGAATAGGATTTTCAGTATGTCAAGACATTGACTTGGTGAACTGCAGTAAAATAGTTTCTCCTGGAATGAGTAGAGTCATTATTGATTCTTAGAGGTTGCATCTCCCAAATACTGAGCAGAAAAAAGAAATTTGTTCTCTGATGTTCGATGAAATTAGTCTATGTGAAGAGTTGCACTTTGACGATTACCACATTGTCTATGAGTAAGTGGTGGGACAAGCTGAGGATGATATGAAAGAGTAAGTCCAAAACTTCAAGTGAAAAAGACAGAGCAATACAAAGTACTTGAGAAACCAACAGGTCGAATTTGGGAATAATTTTTAACTTTAAATCTGATTTTCTTAAAACCAAATAAAATGCACTCGTACTCCTAGGCTCTTACACACCGTTTTATGAAAAATGAGCGCTCTTCTAAATTTTTAATTTGGACTGCTGAAGTTGGGGCAAATGTCTCGCAAACTTTTTGATTGAAAAAAGCCTGACTTTTGAATACACCATATTCAATCTTCAATTTTGTGAAATATTTCTATATATTCCAAATAAAAAGTATAGCAAATCTAACACAGTATTTCATTAATATTAATTGATTCACAACAATGTTTGGATGAAAAAAACATCTTGATCACAAAACAAAGGCCTATTTTTGTTTTGTCGCTCGGGATGTTTTTTCTGGTTTCGACCAAGTCCATATATTCGGATTCAATAAAAGGAATAGAATTCGAATTTCGCGCCCTTTTATTGAGGAATAGAATTCGAATTTCGCGCCCTTCAATTATGAAATAGAAAACTGTTATTTAACAGTTTGACAGTACGATTTCAGCGCCATCTGATTGTCAATTGTGTGCAACACAGGCCAAAACGTAGTCGGTTTTTAGTACTAGCGATATGAGGCTGTTTCCTATCTTCCTAACTCTATAATCTTTGGTCGGGTGGTATGCATCTGAATTTATCCTTATTATGAAATACGATGTGCAATAAGTGGGACAAAAAAGCCAATTTGATCACAATGAACGAGTTTTCTGAAGATTAGAGGAATTCAAATATATTCAATTTGATGTTTCCCTGGAGTTTCCTTTGAGCAAAATGACGTGCGGATAATGAAATCTGCTGAATCTCATTGAAAATTTTCTGCTCTTTTCAAATATCTCAATCAAATTCCAAAATTTTAATTTACAGGGTTTTGAATTTCAGCTTGGAAGAAGTCCCATATTTTTCAAATACGGACCTGGAATTTTTTAGAAATTTAAATGTGGATCTATCGACCTGTGTAAGTGAATCATATATTTCAAATATCAACCGACTATACTGGTTGATTAGACCTATCAATTATGGGTTTTTTGGACTCGCCTAGGGTAGCTCTAGCTCAGGTAACCGTATGTTCATTTACCAATGAAACACCCTGTAGACTTATTTCAGAACAACGCTTGCAAATTGTGCAAATTTGTTTTGAAAAAAATGGTTCAGTTCGTTAATCTTACCGCTCCCAACGTTTATCTTTGTTCAAACGGCTACATCAATAAACAAAATTTTCGAATTTGGAGTGAAAAAAATCCAGAAGCCTTTATTGAGACGCTCTTACATCCATTAAAAGCCACTGTTTGGTGTGCTTCATGGGCAGTTGGACTCATTGGTCCCTATTTTTATAAAGATGATACCAACATGTTTCCGTCAATGGAGAGCTCTATACAGCCATGATTGCCGACTTTTTTGTTCTCCGCAGTTGAATGATATTGATGTGGCAGAGCTGTGGTTTCAACAAGATGGTGCAACATGCCACACAGAGCGAAACTATCAATTTATTGCGGGAAACATTCGAAGAATTCATAATTTCGCGAAATGAACCTGTGATGTCACACATAAACCTAAGGATTACTTTCCTTGGGGATATGTGAAGTCACACGTCTACGCAGACAAACCACAGTTGTTGGACCTTATAAGCCTTGTTATTGTCGATAGAAGGCCCCAATTGCTCGAAAAAGTGGTCGAAAATTTGACGCTTCCTTGGAGCCAGCCGTGGCTTCCATATACCCGAAACAATTTTTAATGGCATAGAAATATATTTTAAATAAAACCAATACCACTATTATGAAATTTATTTTTAGGTGTTTTATTTCATTTTAAAGTTGTATACCTTTAAAAAAAACATCCTTTAGAAATACTTGAAATTATTATATCGGTTATCGGGTTATATTACAGGTAGGTAGTTTCAATGTGATAAATTCCGGTCAGCTTATAATATTCGGTATGTTCACTACAAGTCTCACTGATTTTCACATTATTCACTGAAAACTTTCCCGATGACGATATTCTAAGATCCTGAGCTCGAGACCCACTAAAAATCCTTAACTGCTTCTTGAATATTGGTTCCGGGCATTTGCCTATAAACCGTTCATCTCTTAGTCGGTTTTCTTCTCGCACACTATCGTGCTGGGATTTATGTGTTTATCCTCTATTGGATAACACTTTATTGGATTTTTCAATAAGTTTCTGTTCTTATTTTAATCTCTTTTTAATTGATCTCTTGGTCTCCTTCGGTAAATTCGCATTCTCTTTTTGTCTTCCTCTGGGTCGTAGTCGTAGTCTCCTGAGTTCTTGATTCGGATGGTTTTTCGCTGTTTCGAATAATTTCTCTGCTTTTCTGTTCTTGAATTCCGTTATGGTTTCCCATTTTAGTTCCCTATAAATCTGTCTATTCCTGACAAACCAAGGTACATCTATTGCACATCGTAGCAGCTTGTTTTCAGTGGCCTGAATTCTTTTGATATGGCTCTTTGCCGCGAAACCCCAGGCAACTGATCCATAAGTCAGTTGAGGCCTAGCAACGGCTTTGATTATCTTCAATTTTGTCTCTTTCGACATGTGGCCTCTTCTTTCTATCAGAAGGTAGAGTCTATTCATCGCTGCTTTCGTTTTGTCGATTGCTTGTTTGATATGACTTCTCCAAGTAAAGTCCTTTGTCAAGCGTCCTAAATATTTGGCTTCATTTTTCCAGTCGATTTCTTCGCCGTCAACTTCTAGATTCGTTGTGGGTCGCAGTCTTCTCTTCTGTAGTAATATTGATTGGCTCTTTTGTCCATTGAGTTTGATTTTCCACTTTATGCACCAGTCATTTGTTTCGTCAATAGTTTCTTGTAGAACTCGTTTTATTACTTCTGGGTTGCGGTGTCGAGTTGCTATGCCTGTGTCGTCAGCATATAACGTTAGCATGATTCTTAGATTCTTCGGAATATCGTGAATGTATATTTTGTACAGAAGTGGCCCAAGTACTGACCCTTGGGGTACTCCAGCCTCTATATCTCTTGTTGTGGAGCATTCTCCTTCCACTTTCACGTAAAATCTTCTATTTTTGAGATAATTCCGGATCAACTTGCATATTCTGATCGAATATCCAGCACATCTCATCTTATATATTAATCCTTCGTGACATACTCTGTCGAATGCTCTGGCGACGTCTAGTGAAACAAGACCTGTAGCTTGTTCATTTTGGAATCCCTCTGTAATGTATTCTGTGAGCCTTAATAATTGTTGCTCTGTTGAATGCTCTCTTCTGAATCCGAACTGTTCTGGTGGTATTAGTTTCAGATTTTCGGTTTCCTCATTTAGCCTCGTGGCTATAATTTTTCTACTACTTTTCCTAACGCCGACAGTAGACTTATCGGTCTGTAGTTTTGTGGAAACTTCTTCTCTTCGAATGGTTTATTGAACACTATGACTTCCGCTGTTTTCCATTTTTCTGGGTAGTTCTGTCCTCATAATTCCATTCGCGATATTTGTTAGAGCGGCTATACCTTTTCTAGGTAATTTCTTTAACATAACATTCGTTATTCTATCGCTTCCGTATCCTAAGATCATCACTGGTTGATGTAGGTTTTCCTGGGTAGTTTTCGTACTTTTGGGCAGATCCACCAATCCTCGATTTTCGAATATTCTTGTGGGATAGAACATTTGGCATCTTCCTTCTCGGTTAGTAAAGGTGGAGGTTTTTAGAAGAGGGTTTTTTGGAGAATATAGTGGAGGCGGTAGGTATCTAATAGATTTAGAGAAGTAATGGATATTCCGATGACGAAAATAACATTTTCATTATTGAATTTTAGCGAGGTATAACAAATGCATTAAAAATCTAGTTTGAATAGAGGGACTCATCTTCACTATCTACTTAATGTACCTAATAGAACTTTCGCTATAAGTCCGCCTAAGTTAATTGAACCTCTATATAGGACAAATTATCCAAAATAATCTGATTTTGATGGAGTTGATGCTTTATGTTTTTCACAAAGTTTCTTAGCATTATATTGAAACTGAGTGCATTAATCTGATCAACTAAAATTGAATGAACTTGAAGTACCTATGTTTTTGAAATTGGTCAAGTTATAATACATACATCAATATGTGCTTTGATTGACTCACAAGTCGCATGTTTTTCCTACGTAAAATGGAAGAATTTCATTATGATTTCAGTGAATTTCAATGAGAGGGAAAAATGAGCAAATACGATGAGAAATATCAAGAGACTGTGTTTCATGTATCTTGAAAGATAAAAGAAGTACATTATTTCCTTCTTTGTTTCATTTTATTCTTATGATACGCCTTTTGGGTATTATAGATAAGATTGATTCGAGCTTTCTTGAATATTAGATTGAACTTAGCTTCTTTAGGAATAGCTTTTGACTCATCCAACACTTTGTCGGGATCCTTTTCTGATTAATTTGATCGAGTTTCGCCACTTTTTCTGAGAACCAAGATACCTACTCGGAAATATCATTCATGTTTTCACGGTACTGTTGGAAATAATGCGATATCTTGTTAACAGATGGGCTGAAAAGTTCGTAGGCTAGCTCAGAAAAAACTTTTTTTTGATAGAATTTGGTTTTATTATTCAATATACATATACTCCATTCACTTTTATTTTATCAGTCGGTTGGCCATGAAAATTTGACACATTTCACTCTGTATAGTACGAAAATGTGGGGTTATGACGCTTGTCAAAACATTTTTGGGTTTTGAATCAACGCTATATTGCCCGTTCTACGAAAGTTTCTGTTATTACGTATTTTATCACAATGTCGAATCTCTTCGGAAAATATGTGACGAACATAATTGAAGTATACACAAACTGATTGAAGGCATACCAAATCCAATTATTTGCATGGAAAAAACAAGAGATCAGTATGATAACATAATATGCACTAGCTTGAGGAGAGTTAATGTTCGTTATCGTCTTTGGCTTAAGTTTGAATAGGTACGTTACATCAGTTGTAGATTTCAAAAATATTAACCCGAAGATAAAATGCATAAGATGCAGTGGTTGGGAATGGGTATCTCCCGAAGTAATTAACAGATAATTACAAGAATGTTAAATTTTCCAACAAAATCATCTTGCATCAATATAAGTAAATGGAATTAAAGGAAGTTTCAAGTCAAGATGAACTTAATTTTTGAACACAAATTTCACATGAATAAAAAATTAACAGGACAACTGGCGCGTATTTGTGGCTGTTCATCTTAATACATGGATATAATAATAATAATTAGGTATTTATTGGTACCTTAAGACATTTACAATGTATAGGACAAGCCAAATGAAAAATAGAAAAATCAATTTTCGGGAACTTATTCTACGATGACATTCATCGAAAATCCTGTAGTAAACTTTTCGCATTAATTCACTCAAACATAAAATTCTCAAATTCTACTACATTTTTGGGTCTCGCAATAGAAGGAAATTCTTTGTCATCCTCTTCATTCGCAATCTTTCTGATTGTGGAAATATTCGGCTGAAATATAAGTAGTTTAGATTCAGATGAAACATTATATAAATTCTCTTACATTGAATATATTCGCTACCCTCTGACGTATTGTGGATTTTAGAATATCAGGGTATAACTATTTGAATGAGCGGACCTGAATTCTAAAAATAGCACTTCCTGAAACCCTGTCTCTTTTTTCAGTCACTTTCGGCATTTTCGTAATAAAAATTGTGGCAACGGCGATATGACATTGACGACATTTCATGAGTGCCAACCTTACTCCGTTCTAGTTACAAAAACTTGAGAAAATTATTTCATGGCCAACCAACTGCTAAAATAAATATAAATGGAGTATAGTTGCCTTCGAGGGCGATACAACGATTTTAGCGGACATACGATTTTTCGATACCACTTTTATAATAATAATAATAACGTTTATTGATCCTTTGAGACATTTATAATGTATAGGACAAGTCATAAGGTGGAAAATAGAAATTACATTAGCTAAGCAATATAACATCATTAAGGTATTCATTTACTGTATAATAACATTTGTTCAGCATCAAGTTCTTAACAGTTTTTCTAAAATTTCTGGAATCGAGAGATCGAACACTATGAGGCAAATGATTATAAAGTCTAATACATTGATAGGAAGGAGACATCTCAAACTTAGTTGTTTTATGCTTAGGGACAAATAGAGTTCTTTCACTTCTGGTACCATAGTTATGAAAACTAGACAACCGAACAATATTTTCCTCATTTTCTTTCACGTGCAGAAGACATTTGAAAATAAAAATGGAAGGTAGGGTTAGTATTCTATGCTCTGTAAATATGGGTCTACAGGATGAACGTGAAGGTATACTGAATATCAATCGCAAGATACGCTTCTGTAATATAAAAGCTCTTCCAACGTCCGAACAGTTTCCCCACAGCAGAATATTATAGGATAAGTGGCTATAAGCCAAACTGTAGTAGATGTTTATGAGTGACTCTAGCGGAAGTAAGTTTTTAACCCTATTCATGGCATAGTAAGAACTGTTCAACTTTTTGCATACGGACTCTACGTGCAAGCCCCATTTCAAGTGGTTGTCAAGGTGAATGCCAAGAAATTTAGTATCATTCTTAGACAAAATAACATTATTTAAATGGTCAAGCACCAGAATACGATCACTTTGCCCGATTGTAAAGTAAATACATTCGGTTTTATTTATGTTTATCATTAAGTTATTTTTATGACACCAGGTTACGAAACTTTCTATTAATAGCTGACATAGAGCCTGAAGCTCATCGAATGTTAGGGCTGAAACCACTACCGAAACATCATCAGCAAACAGACTTATCATAAAGTTCCTTATTAGCGACGAAAAGCCTCTACACGTGAGCACTTTCAGGAACATTGCTCTCAAATTAACGGGGAGATCATTGATGAAGAGCAGAAAAATAAGAGGCCCAAGGACCGATCCTTGTGGTACTCCAAGACTCAGATAATTTTCGTCAGATACGCAGCTACCAACTCTAACAAAAATTGATCTACCCTCAAGATAGCTCCGGAGCCAATCCGAAAAAACACCTCGAAAACCCAAGTTGTAGCATTTGTCGAGTATGAACTTAAGTGATAAACTATCGAATGCCCGCGACAGGTCAAAAAATAAACCTGCTACATGTAGGCCATTGTCGAGGCATTCATAAACATAATCAACAAAGGAAACTGCAGCTGTCTCTGTTGAGCGACCCGATCTAAAACCGTGTTGAGCATCATCAAGTATATTGAACCTGTCAAGATACCCAACCATTCGGTTGAACACGACTCTCTCAAATACTTTAGAAAATATGCTCAAGATAGATATCGGTCTATAATTAGTGATGTTATGAGGATCGTTTTTCTTGAATATTGGAACAACTAGAGCTTTTTTCAAAATAGTGGGAAAGATTCCAGAACTTACAGAAACATTAATACAATGAGCAAAATGTTTACAAATCTCAGAGCTTATCAGCTTCAGAATCCTAGCAGATATACAATCAGCTCCTGCGCACTTATTACTCTTCAACAACTTAATTACATCAGCCACCTCGCACTCAATTACAGGATGAAAAAAAAAAGTTGAGTGCAACATTGGTGACAAAGTGCAAGAGGGAGATAAAGAATTCTCATAGTAGGTATGTAAGGTTTTCTCTGTTACCGTTGAAAAGTAGTTGGCAAAAATTTTTGTTAATTCCACAGTATCACTGTGCAGGATACCATCAACGAGAAGCTCAATACATTTATTATTTCTGTCCTTTCGGCCAGTCAAATTATTTACTATGGACCATACCGTTTTGTTTTTATTATCCGATCTATTAATAAGCTCATTATGAAATTTTAATTTGGTATTTTTGATTAACGAATTATCTCGCATTTGGCCTTCTTGTATAAAAAATATGTGTTCTGGCACTTTACATTTGAGTGTAACCAATGCAAATCCATTAGTTGACGTTTCGCTAGAACCACTTCCGTAGTGATCCAACTATTTAATTTGTGAGCGTTAATGGGCAATTTTACCATCGGACAACATGACACAAAAGTACTATGAATGGCATCAACGAATGCTTGAAAACATTCATCAACATCAATGACGTTATAAATGGCATGAAAATCATAAATTGAGATATGATATACAAAATTGTTGAGATTTTGTTGACTCAAGTTTCTGATCATCTTCGAACCACCCTGTGTATTGACTTGAAGTATGCAATTAAATTCCACCAAGATAGCACGGTGGTCACTCAAAAGAGGTTCAAAAACTTTAACATTGGAGCCAGATATGTCTGCACTTGTTAAAACATAGTCTACTTTAGAAATAGATGTATGACCAGTGTTGTCAGTGAATACTCGCGTAGGATCTTGCGACGATATCTTTAAATCAAAACAATCCAGCAAATCAACAAATTGCTTACGGCTAGTACTCTGAGTATCCAGGAAATCAACGTTCAGATCACCACAAACAAAGATAACTTCTACAAGACTTGAACAGTAGCTGAGGGCATCTGATAGTCTGTCCAGAAAAACTTTGAAATTACCGGAACACGGCCGATAAACACCTTTAATGCCTATTCGGAGCACGCTGGTCACCACAATAATTCCGCACATTTCACAATGCATCTCCTCGGAAAATTGAGACACGCACAAACTTTTCGATTTCATGCCAGCTTTAAGATATATCATCGAGCCCCCATGTGCACGAATAGGGCGGCAATAATAGTCAGCTAACATATAACCAGGTAGAGTCATTGATTTCACGCTCTCGGCACTGCACCAATGTTCAACAACACTCAATACATCGGGATCATTCTCATCTAGAAGTAATTCCATATTATCTAATTTATTTGATATACATTGGGCGTTTAGCTGTAGAAGTCGCAATTTATCAACTTTACTAGGATTTAGTCCGTTGGACGGTTCTTCATTCTGCGGTGAAAAAAACGGTGTATATTAGCGTTATTTGGCCAATTTGATCCATCCAATGCTTTTTCATATTCGGTACTTGGAATAATAACCTTAAAAGATGAATAACTCTCAGGATATCTAGAGATAATTTTCTCACACTGCACGGAAGAGAACTTCTTAATTAGAAATTCTTTTAGATCTTTATCCGTTGTTTCAGGTTTTAGATTCGAAACGTGGAATATGCTGAGCTTCCCTATGCCCTCAACAGCCACATTTTCTGTACAACTTCCAACAGCTAACGTTTTATTACGTTTTCTAACCAATCTCTTATGAGAAACGACATTCCACTCATCATTATGTTTTGTTGTCTGAGTATCAAAATTTTGCTTGCTTCGATGATCCTCCATCTGATTGTCCACCGCCACAACCGATTTATTTGAAACATTCTGTTTTGATTTCGGATTTTTAATGATTGGTATCATATTTATATTTGTTGATGTTTTCGCATCCGCAACATATAAATGGGGAGTAGCACTCGAACAGCCAGGACGATCTGTTATCATATTATTATCGGAACCTGACTCACCACGTCTCGCCTGAGATGGCTTGTTTATATTTTTATTCGCCGTTTTTTCCACAAATTGATCAATTTCGGCATTTTTCTTCAGAATTTCACTTTCAAGTGTTGAAATTTTGAATCTCAGAAGAGAGTTATTCTCCATCAGCAATGAGTTTTTTGCTTCTAACTCGCAGATAATCTTCATTAGGAGGTCCTGTTGGGTAGACTCACTAGATATTATGTTGTTTTTATCCACAATGTCAGCCATCGGTGAAATATTACCGGCATTATAATCAGCGGCAGATGGTAAATCGCAATCACAGCACTTTTTAATTTTATTAGCACATCCAGGATGGTAGAATTTGTTACAATTTTTACATTTTATAGAACTTTTGACAATTGTTCTCTTGCAAGCAGCACATTCGGGAATTAACAAATGAAGAGACTCGCTCGACACAACCTTCTTATTCGACGACATCTTGTCGTCTTCTATAATAGGTACGAGTCGTCTTCAACTTCAAAATAGGATTCAGTTTTGGCGATAACCTCTCCATTGGCGCAAAATTTTTGTCCAGCTAGCATTCTCTTGAGGTCTGAAGACAGGAAAAAGATGCTGGGGCCAGATCTGGAGAATACGTTGGATACGCAAGCAATCCGAAGCCCAATTCATGCAATTTTGCCATCGTTTTCATTGATTTGTGACAAGGTGCATTGTCTTGATAAAAAATCACTTTCCACAATTTGGAGTCGGTTCAATAGGTGCAGTGCACACGGCTGACTGTCGATTGGACTCCGGTGTGAATTGACGAAGCCATATTTCATCCACTGTCACATATGGGCGCAAAAATTCAGGTTTATTACGATTGAAAAGCTCCAAACACTGCTCAGAATCATCAATTCGTTGTTGTTTTTGGTCTATTGTGAGCTCACGCGGCATTCACGATATATCCAACACGTTCCTTCGCTATCTTTAGGGTCTCAGCTATCTCAATCAACTTCACTTTTCGATCATCCGAAATTATTTTGTGGACTTTTTTGATGTTTTGGTCGGTAACAGCCTCTTTGGGGCGTCCACTGCGTGCATAGTTCTCGGTGCTCATTTCGCCTCATTTTAAGGCAAACCACTTCTCAACGGTTGATTTTCTTGGGGCAGAGTCCGAATAATGTTCATTAACCCAAGCCCTGGCTTCAACAGTATTTTTTTTTTCATTAAAAAGCAGTGCTTTCGTAACAAACGATATTCCTTTTAATCCATTTGTTTTCAAAAAATCAATTCTGGGATTCAGTAACGCTTCTCGTACTCTGCACTTATGTTGGAATCTCGTACTTGGTGTTTCTTTCGAACTCAACGTCGTACTTGAGATGCTCGTTCGTTGGATGTTACACTAAGAAATGTATTTCACGTGATTTTCTTCGAATCTTGATGTAGTCGGTTTCTCCTTTTCAGAGATTAGATAACGTTACACTTTCATTTTTGGGTTTCTACTAGTAATATCCCATCCTCGTCGCCAATTATTTTTTTGTCTCTTCAATCACGTTTTTGAAAAAACACAGAAATTTGCCGAAAGTAAGTTTATTCTTTGGAAGTCGAAAAAACATTCCTTTCGCATCTAGAAGCAACTAGCAACTAGATAAATGCTGCTCTAGACAAGGTTCTTATTAAGAATACTTCAGGTTACGATTGCGTAATACCTAATATGCAGAAACGCCAACTCTGGTCATTAGAGAAGTGCGTTAGAGTAAGTAACAAAATTACAAGTAAAAATTTATGCACCGAGATTACGAAAATATTATTCCGAACATGGGGATTGCCATGAAAAAAAGAACAGCGGAAATGCACTCACTCAGTTTCGAGAATAATTTTATTGCTTACGATAAATTATCGAATGTTCATATGAACCTCTCTGAAGAGTTCCTACAATTTTTTGACACCAAAGTGGGGACTTCATATTCGTGGTGGGTGTACAGAAGCAGCAGAACAAGGATTTTAAAGTTATAGATCTTTGCAGTAGAATATACGATCACGACGGAAAAACTTCACAGATATATTTACTGATGATCGGTTAAACTCGTTACCGATAAGAAAGGCGTAGCCCACTTGAAATAAATGGGGAACATCCATAGACTGATAAAGTCTATGGTCTATGGGCACACATCAAATATGGAGCAGTCCAGTTGAATATTGATTTATCTATAACAAGCCATAAAATTATTCTCGCATTGGGCGATTCCATTTTTTCTGTACTCTTCTTTGTCATGGCATTCCCTAATTATTTTTGTGTTCTGTATATGACTGCTTCATGGGCGCCTTTGCTAGCCTAGGGCGCTCTCGGCTTTTAATTCGGCTTAGATACAATTACAAGCTTCGTTCATATATTCAAACGAAAACAGTTTTATACTATAATTTATGAGTTTAGGGCTAAAATTTGGTTTTACAAAATGTGCATAGTGCGAATGGAATAATCTGAAAATCTTACCTGTATAATTGATTCTTGTCTATTGATATCTCAATTTTTCTCATTTCTTCCCACACATCCTGTTCACTTATACTGAATGCGAGGTGGTGTCCCCTATATTCACTTGGAATTAAGAATAATTTTTTCAGCAAGGTTGACACTATGAGAGGCCTGAAGGATTTGTTTGATTTGGATTCCTCTACGGCAGTCACAATTGAGGAGAAATCTTCTTTTGTTCCATATTTATCAAGTGTTCTTCTCAAACCTTCCATGAATTGTTTACTTTCTTCGATATCTGCGAGAACGGTTAATCATTATCACTAAAGAAAATACTAACAGCATTCCGAAAAATTGATGACTTCATGATATCATTGAATATGTCAGATTAGGTTCGAATATGTTAGGGATCATATAGAAACTTCGTATATCTCGAAAATCAGTGAAAAGGGGGTGAACGGTGAAGAAGAACTTAAACGCGGTATTGTAAGTGCTTATGAAATTGCTCGAAATCAAAGTGAGATTATTGCTCCCCTTATTTTTACCATATTTCCTCAACGAACAATAGGTTGTTAATGCAACACTCTTAGTGAATTGAATTTCTAAATTCAATATACATATATATTTTCTTTTGTTTCGAAACGATCGTTGAATCAACGCGTCAGTTTTTATAATTAATTATCCTTTTTTTCTTTCATTCATTCATTTGTGTATATTTCAATTCATCATCGGCAAATACGCTGGAAAATCTCGGACTGCATATGGAGACATATGGGCGAGATTAATATAACTTCTCGATTGACGAAGGACGGAGACAGTGCGAATTACAACCGAATTTCGTCGATTTTTCTAAATTCAGATTCCGTTTTTTTCTCAAATAGTGCTTTCAAAGATAGTGCTCTCAAATCGGACTTCGAAAGATAGCAGGAAGTGCGAGCTCCCCATTTTTCTGGTGTTCATCCCAACAAGGTAGGTCGAGTGCTTCCAGCGTATCTTTATATTTTCTATTTTTCATCTTTTCTTCTCATATTCTCTGAGCTATCGTAATGTTGGTCCAATTCGAGCCAAATTTTCTTCAATTTCCGTTGCTTCGGCGATTGTTTCGAAATTATTTCATTTCTTTATCCACTTCCGATACTTTTTTCATTGCTTTTTCTTCGGTTCGCATATTGAGTGTTGCATTTCAATTTGATCTCTCATATTTACGCCTTATTCAATTCATTCACCATGAGTGTTAATAAATTAAAACAAAATTACGCTATTCGACAGTTACAAATTGATGATATTGAGGAAATTCTTTCTTTGGCGACAGCAGCTGTCGATGATGCAAGTCGTCATGTCAGATTTCGACTTCGATATGAAGAGTTGGATGATATTCATGAAAAGTTTCATACTGTTCACAATTCGATCATATCATTTCTCTCAGTTTCGGAAAACCCTGATTTAGAGTCAGAAAAACAGATAAAGTCGACATTCAATGATAACTATTTCACTATAAAAACAACTTATAGTAATTTATTTCCTTCAACAACTATTGATGATGTTTCGGTAAAGTCTTCGAAAGCCACACCTAATGTCAAACTTCCGAAGATTTCGTTGCCATCATTCAGCGGAAATTATAAAGACTGGACAACCTTTCATGATATGTTCACCAGTTTAATTCACAAAAATGCTAATCTGTCAGACATTGAAAAGTTCCAATATCTTCTAAGTTCTTTAAAATCTCAGGCTTTGTCATTGTTCAAAGGTTTTCCATTAACAGCACAAAATTACCATATTGCCTTCGAAACTTTGACTAAACGATATCAAAATAAACGTCTTTTGGCAAATTCATATTGGCAGGAGATCACAAACATTTCAAAGTTGACAAACTTAGGTTTGCCTGTTGATCAGTGGGACTTTATACTTTTCCATATGATGATTCAAAAATTAGATAATGCTACGATTAAACGTTTCGAATTGCAAGAATGCTCTTCAGATATTCCATCATTCACAAATTTACATAATTTTCTTCTAAATTTGTGCACCGCTCTAGAATCTGCAGCTCTTTCTACCTCAACCAAACCCAAATACAGTCCACTTTCTCAAACTCAAACTAAACAAAAAAATCGTTCTTCAAATAAATCAACTTCTATTTTCCTTGCTCAATCTAATAATACGCCTTCAAAAATAAAATGTATTTATTGCAATTCATCGCATAGTATTTATAAATGCTATTCATTTCTGTCCAAAACGCCAACTGAAAGATTGAAGATCGCCCAAAGTAACAATTGGTGTGTAAATTGTTTGCATTCGGCACATGACATTTCGAAATGCGCTTCTAAATCCTGTTGTCGTTCTTGCTCTAGAAGACACCATTCTTTGCTACATATCGATTCCGATGAAAAGGAAGAACAAACTTTACCATCTTCAGAAAATAATTCATGTAGTTCTGCTCAGAGTTTCACTACCACGGCATCTTCGATCACTTCCAATTTTCTTCTCGCTACAGCTCAAGTAGAAATTCTCGATGCCTGGGGAAATTATAAAACTGTGAGAGTTCTTTTAGACAGTGGTTCCCAAACTAATATCATCACTAGAAAGTGCGTTGCTTCACTTGGACTTCCATTATCCAAATCATTTTTATGCATTAAAGGAATAGGGGAAAGATCATCTCCATCATCTTCTACTGTCACTTGCACAATCCGTCCCCGAGAAATTACGCATCCAATCTTTACTTTCGATGCTGTTCTGATCCCAAAAATTTGTTCAGATTTGCCAAATTTCACAACCAAATTTTCATCATATGAATCACTGAAGTTGGCAGATCCTAATTTCAATAAACCTGGTAGTGTTGACATACTACTAGGAGCAGAAATCTTTCCTTCTTTACTTCTTGATGGTCGTCAGGATGGTGGGGTAGGAGAGCCTTCAGCGCTCGAAACTGTTTTCGGTTGGGTCTTGATGGGCAGAACTCATTCTTCTTGTAATGTAGTGAATTCATTGCATGTAACCCTAGATTCATCTCTGAACGCAACTTTAAAGGCATTTTGGGAACTCGAAGACCTTCCAATTCCGGATTCGGAATCATATTCTTCCGATGAGATTCTCTGTGAAGAGATTTTCAAGAAAGATATCTCTCGCGATAGTATAACAGGTCGTTTTAGTGTCTCACTTCCCTTCAAGCAGTCTATTCCCGATTCATTTGGCGACACTTATTCATTGGCATTGCGTCGTTTCTTGTTGCTGGAGAAACGACTCGATAAAGATTCCTCTCTCCGGCAACAATATAATGACTTCATGCAGGATTATTTAGAATCTAACCATATGACGTTGGTAGAGTCAAAGCCTTCTGATGAATCTTCTTATTTCATTCCACACCATTGCGTTCTCAAACTCGATAGCACTTCCACTAAACTCAGGGTTGTGTTTGATGCTTCAGCGAAGGTTGCTGGTCACTCGTCCTTGAATGATTGTCTTCTTACAGGTCAAAAACTGCAGAAGGATATTGCCACTATTCTTCTCCGATTTCGTACGCATAAGTTTGTGTTCACGGCCGATATACGACAAATGTATCGCCAAATTCTGATTCACTCAGGTCATCGTAAATATCAGCGCATTCTCTGGAGATTTTCGCCCTCAGAGTCAATAAGGTGTTATGAGTTAAACACTGTTACTTATGGGTTGTCTTCAGCTCCTTTTCTGGCGCTTCGAACCTTGCGTTGGCGGTTGGCACGAATTGAGAAACTACATCCAGGTTTAGATGGAATAGCTCGTGTACCTACCGTTCGTACTAGCCAAAGTGTGATGCAACGTCCTATAGTAAAGTTGTGTCCATTACCCCAGCAATAATCATTGCTGAATTTTAATTTTTTTAATTTTTTTCTTCTCTTTAAAATATGTATATTTTAGGTGGGCGGTTATGTTAATGCAACACTCTTAGTGAATTGAATGTCTAAATTCAATATATATATTTTCTTTTGTTTCGAAACGATCGTTGAATCAACGCGTCAGTTTCTATAATTAATTATCCTTTTTTTCTTTCATTCATTCATTTGTGTATATTTCAATTCATCATCGGCAAATACGCTGGAAAATCTCGGACTGTATATGGAGACATATGGGCGAGATTGATATAACTTCTCGATTGACGAAGGACGGAGACAGTGCGAATTACAACCGAATTTCGTCGATTTTTCTAAATTCAGATTCCGTTTTTTTCTCAAATAGTGCTTTCAAAGATAGTGCTCTCAAAACGGACTTCGAAAGATAGCAGGAAGTGCGAGCTCCCCATTTTTCTGGTGTTCATCCCAACAAGGTAGGTCGAGTGCTTCCAGCGTATCTTTATATTTTCTATTTTTCATCTTTTCTTCTCATATTCTCTGAGCTATCGTAACATAGGTACTTTGCGAACTTCAAACTAATGGTGGTAACGAACAGTTTTTGTGAATCATTCAGAGCAACTTCATTGGTGGTATTGAATGAGTAATCAGAATTTTATGAAAATACCTAAAGTTGCCTATTTTCGAACTATTTTTTTCAATCACAGGGCCAGTTTGTGACAAAGGATAGCGATTTTAAATCATATTAATCCTAGATTATTGTTTTATCACACCTAATCAAAATTATTCCAAGTAGTTCATCGAAAACCCAAGTAAAAGTAAATTGAAACAATTGTTTTTTCTACATAATTTTTATTAATCAGAATAAACCCCCTCTATAGGGGTGATAATATGGGCGAAAAACGCTGTCCTTAATCACAAATTAGCCCTGTGATTAGAAAAATAGACCAAAAATCGGCAATTTCAGGTTAGGTTTTTTTGGAAACGGTACATTTTCGCTCAACTAATTTTGGTGTCATTATTTGATCTACTCTACCGTGATGTGACGTTTGATTCACTAGTTTTGGGACACCCTGTATACGTCATTAAATGCGTTTCTTGAAAATATCAAATATATCGACAGAAACGACGAAGAATTTTGGGACACCACAAACTAAGTTTTTTCAGCTTGATAAAATATGAAATGTCTTTTCTCTGCCTATTTCCTTGGATCTATGTTTTTGTCAATTTTTTGTTGGAAAATAGTTAATATCTCCGAGATTATCAGGAATAGGGATAATAATAATAATAATAATAATACTTTATTAATCCTGTCAGACAAATACATGTATAGGACAAGTCAGAGAAAAAAACAAAATCGAAATAGAAAACTACTCACAAGAATCAGAAAAATATTCAGCAACAGAATAATAACATCTACTAACTAAAATAACTTTAACTGCTTTTTTGAATTCATTCAACTTAAGACTTCGCAATGATCTAGGTAAGTGATTAAAAAGTTTGATACAGTGATACATTGGTGAACATTCGAATCTAGAGGAATTATGTTTTGGTACACACAACAATCCTTCGTTTCTTGTACTGTAGCTATGAAAGCTAGAAAGTTTGGTGAACTTATTTTCGTTTTCTTTGGTATAGATCAAACATTTGAGAATGAAAATCGAGGCCAAGGTGAGGAGGCCATTTTCAATGAAAACCGGTCAACAGGAGGACCTAGGCTCAACATTAAATATCATACGCAAGATCCTCTTCTGTATAACAAAGACTCTGCCAACGTCCGATGAATTACCCCACAGTAGGATGACAGTATGATAGGTGACTGTACACCAAACTGTAGTATATGTTGAGAACGGACCGCAAAGGAAGTGAATTCCGTACTCTACTTAAAGCAAAGTAAGAGCCATTGAGTTTTCTACAGACAGAATCGATATGAGTGCTCCACTTCAAGTTGGAATCGATGTGGACACCCAGGAACTTGGTATGGTCCGCAGATGAAATAACCTCGTCCAAATAGCGTACAACCAATCTGTGTTCGCTGGATCTTAGAGAAAAATGAACGCATTCAGTTTTAGCAACATTAATCATTATTGAATTAGAGCGACACCAATCAACAAAGCACTGGACTGAAAGGTGACATAACCTGTGTAGCTCGTCAAAGCTTCGCGCAGTAACCAATGCTGAGGTGTCATCGGCGAACAGTAGTATTCTGATCATGTTCAATAGACGATGAAGATCGTGGCGGGATGTTGCAGCGATCATCATCTTTTTTAAGTTGCATGGTAGATCGTTTATGAAAAGTAAGAATAGGAGCGGCCCCAGGACTGAACCCTGAGGGACACCCAAATTCACCTCATGTTCATCCGAAAATGCGTTGTCAACTCTGACGATCATAGTTCTGCCCTCAAGATAGCTGGAAATCCATCTCAAAAACACTCCTCTAAAACCCATACTGTAGCATTTTTCGATTATAAGTTGGAAGGAGAGACTGTCGAATGCCCGTGACAGGTCAAAAAACAATCCCGCGACAAACAATCCACTATCCAGGCATTCATAAACGCACTCAACAAAGCAGAGAGCTGCGGATTCAGTTGAGCGGCCCTTCCGAAAACTATGTTGTGCGGTGTGTCAAGACATGATGCTTATCGAGGAAATTCATCATCCTGTCCAGCACAATCCTCGCGAAGACCTTGGCAAAGACACTGAGGATGGAAATTGGTCTATAGTTGGCGATTTCGTTCAAGTCATTCTTCTTGAATATGGGTATGACAATAGCCTTCTTGAGATGGCTGGGAAATATGCCACTACTTATTGAAAAATTGATAATATGGGCAAAATGTGGAGCAATGAGCGCCCCGATCAGTTTTAAAATTCTGGCGGAAATAAAATCCACTCCACTGCTTTTATTATTTTTGAGAGACTTTATTGCATCAATCACTTCAAATTCCAGCACAGGATGAAAGAAGAATGATGAGCTATTCATTGAAGATGTAGTGCATGAGGACGACAAAGAGTTATTATAGTACACACTCAACGTTCGCTGGGTGATTGTCGAGAAATAATCTGCAAACACAGAGGCCAGATCCCCAGCCTCGACATATGAAACACCATCGACTAAAATCTCCTTCGGCCGAAGTCCTTTATTTCCTCTGCCAGTAAGAGTATTATTATCGGATTTTTCGATCAATCCAGTATGGTAATCTAACTTTGCCGTCCTGAGTAAGGAGTTGTAGGAAGATTTGGCACTCCTATACAGGTCACAGGTGGACTGACAGGCCATACTAGTACGCATCCAGTGAAGATGCTTCAGATCGCGCTTTGCCGATACGATCTCTGGAGTAATCCACTTCTTGGGCTGATGAGGAGAACCATTACACTTGAAGAGTGGACAACACATCTCAAATGTCGTCTGAATCACATCAGCAAATTCACCGAAACATCCATTCACATCCAGAACGCCATACATCCCACGAAAGTCACTTACAGATATACGGTACACAAAGTCGTCGAGATTATATTGACTCAAATTTCTGACCAACTTTGACCCATGCTTGGCCACCGGCGAGAGACTAATGGGAAATTCAAGCGAAAGAGCTCGATGATCGCCCAAATAAGCTTCGTATACTTCGGTGGTACAGACGGACAGGTCCACATTACTCAGAATATAGTCCAACTTTGATACGGATGTGTGGCCTGTTATGTCCGTGAAGATCCTAGTAGGTTCTCGAGAAGAAATATGCAAATTGAAACATTCAAGTAGATCTATAAATAATTTAAGATTAGGACAATTATTATTTAGAAGATTGACGTTCAAATCGCCACAAACAAAAATTTTATCGGCTAAACCGCTACAATAGTCCAAAGTTGCAGAAATTGCATTCAAAAATATTCCGAAAACTCCAGAGGATGGTCGGTACACGCTGAGAAAAACCAAGCGGATTTTTTGGACGAGAACTATTGTCCCACTCACTTCAAACTGCATCTCTTGGGAGAACCGCGACACGCACAATTCTTTCACTTGAACACCATCTCGGATATAGACCATAGATCCACCATGAACTCTTGAAGGGCGGCAGTAGAAATCAGTCAGGTAGTATACCGGAATGGTCATTGTTAGGATCGCCTCAGGACAGCACCAATGCTCAGAAATACAAACGACATCAGGACGCTCGTCGGTGAAAAGAATTTCAAGATTTTCCAACTTGTTAGAAATGCAGTGGACATTTAATTGTAGCAATTTGAATTTATTTTTGGCATCAGGGCAATTATTATTGGCGATGGATGTTTGAAGCGGTTCAGAATCAGCTTTAAAGTTCAGTTTGTGACCACAGGTTGATGTCGCTTTATAAAAAACTTATTCACAGCAATTCCTTCAGGCCAAAATTCAGGATTCATAACTGTGTTGAAGTATTCTGTAGGTAGTGATACCTTGAACGAAGAATACAACTCCGGTTGTTTCGAATTAAGTTTTTCGCAGGAGACATTCTGTATATGTTGTTTAAGGAAATTTTGCAATTCAAGTACGGTCGTCTCTGGACTGAGCCGTGATACGTGGAGGTAAGATAACTGCTTTTTAGGTGCTACATGCAGGATGTTCGACTTGAGTGTACCAACCAGAGGCCTATTAATTTTTTTGGTTACTGTCGTTGTTTCAGATATTGGAATTCTCGGAGAAATAGGATTTTCAGCAGGTGAATTTCTTGGGTTCTTATGTTTTCTTCTTTTAGTGACAGTATTCCACTCGGAGGAATTCTCACCAGTTACACATAAATCGCCGGTCAAGGTTTCATTCAATTTTGGAATTTCCTTATTCGGAATGCAAGCAGGTGTAACATTCAGTGATACCGATGCCGAAGATAAAGATGAATCATCGGGGATGTTCCGAACCGGTTGATTGCTGGGTGTATTACTGTCATGCGGTGCAGCGATAAGGTTCTTTTGTTTTTTGAATGAACGTAGTTCTGATGAGAGTTCTTTTAACTGTTTATTTTGGTTTGTTATAATAGTCTTCAATTCGTTGATCTCTTTGAAGAAAATAGCACTGATATCAGCGACGATTTGTTCCCTCAACTTGGAAAAGTCCATTGTTGAATGCAGGTATTCAGCGGTCTGTGTTTCTCGATTGATGAAATTAGACGCGTTCTCACCCATTTGACGGCAATTCTCACAGATCCATTTATCGGCACAATTTTCACGGAGTTTATTGTAGCTTACAAGTGATAAGTTAGCACATTTTATGTGATAGCTATTGGCACAATTTGCACACTCTATAGAATCATCGTGGCGATCGATTTTATTAGTACATTGCGTACAGCAAATTCCGCGACCTCGCGTCATGCTTGTCGAATATCGAATATGATAGGAAAGTACAAGACAAAATACTTATATGGGGATAGGAAAGCGAAAAAAATTATGATAAATAAGATGTCCCATTAGAAAACGAAGTAAATTAGTAAAGGTTCCACCGTTGGACACCCTTTACTTACATCCTGCATATGAAATATAGGTACATAATAGCAAATACTTGCTGGATTTGGAGAACTTGTTAAAGAGAAGGAAAGAATTTACCCACTGTGTGAAACATAATTCCAAGTTCACTCATTTCAATTTGAGAAGTATCTACTCACCTCCATTTCTTTTAAATATTATAAGCACATCCCCTTCATTTGGTGTTTCAAATTCTGTTGGTTTGTAAAGAGTACCTCCATCTCGCTGTATCTGGGATTTATACATCACAACCTATAAAATAAATCTTTTCATAGCTATTTTATGAGTTTTTAACAGTAACAAGGTATCCATAAAGCAAGGCTTGTAAATAGAAGAAGAAGAATTTAAAAAAATTCAAATTAGTTTCTATATCTTCGAGAACATAGAATACAGGATGATTATACGTTTATGGAAAACTGATCACAATTTGAATTTTGGGATTTTCGACAATGAACTTTCTCCAAAAATATTTCTTGAACTTGAACTTGTCTTGAAATCAAGGCGGGATCCAGACAAGAAGTAAATAAAGAATTTCAAGACAAGAAAAGAAATTTAATGTTAATTCTGGGAGTTTCTATCAATAAATCTCGAAATATCTTGTCTAAGCATGTTATAACCAATTTTCTGTCAAAAATATACTCTGAAATTTTATCTTGTCTCTTAGTTCTTTCCGCTTCAACATTTCATCATGGTTGAATATTTTTTCCTCATCAAAAATTTTAAATAAGGTAATAAAATATTCTAATCATTTGTCACCACTACCGGAAGGCAGTTCACTCAGCCAACTTCAACTCTAGTTTAAATCAAAAGTTTTTTTCTATGAACGCTAATTCATTAGATAGAATTAATTCTATCTAAATCTAAATTAGATAAAATTATTTCTATCTAATGAATTTTAGTTTCCGGAAGTCACAGATTTTCCTTGATAACTCTGAAAGTTTCTGTTTTAGGTATAGGGTTTATTCAGGTCACCTCCCTTTTTTTTAAGTAGGTATAAAATAGTCTGATGTAATACAAAAAAATTGTTGCATTCGAAATTCTCGAGTTCTGATCAATTCGATTTGTCCAACTTGATGATCATCTCATGAACTCCATGTACATTTTCCAAACAGAAACAGTGTTGTTATACTACATAATAGAAGAATTAAATATGGTGAAGAATTTTTGAAAAATCATATACAAAGAGATACATTCTAAAAAGTGTGATCTCTGATCTCACGTTTCACTATTCATTTCATAAGCATTTCAATATCTCATAAACCATCGAGTTGCTACTGAAGTTTTGGTATACTGTTGAAGTTGCCATCAAGTTACGGAGCTATCTCACAATTCGAAAATATACATTTGAAATAAAAAAAGTAGTAGGCTGGTTTCAGTAAAACCGGTATATGTAGAGGTTAGATAATATTTCAGGGAGAAAGTTCGTTGTTCAGAACCCCAATTTTCAAATTGTCAGTTTTCGTTAACGTCTAATATATAGGCCATCACAGTGAATCCCCCTGTATACAGTACCAGAACGTTCTTGACTTTTTCTATACCTATATGTTAATATCAGATCAACCCTTAACACGGTTCCTAATTATGTCTGGAAATAAACTAAAATTCATTGAGGCCAATGAGACTCTTGGTATGACTACAGAATTCTTTCAAATTACTGACAACGTGATTTCTAAGGTTGTCTATATGTATTGTACAATTAAAATACTTAATTGAAATTCAATAATTTTCATTGTATCCTAGATAAGCCAAGTAAAGGTCTAGGGCAGGGCCGGACGCATATACAGAACAACAAAAAAGCTAGGCGAAGGTAGCAAGCCAAAGTTGTAAACAATAACAACAACTCTAGGATTAGGGCGGGTTATAACCAGGGACGTCGAGGGTTTCGGCAGGCCCTGATGAATACTGTGATTATGGCTCGGAAATATATATATATAGGTACAATAATACGAGTAATTTTAAGGGTTTAACGACTCTTTTGTGGAATGGAAATACTCTTTTTTCTCAACCAAGCTTTCGCAATTATTTTATTGCTTTCTTCACTTTCGAAACCCTGAAGAAGCAATAAAATAATTGCGAAAGCTTGGTTGAGAAAAAAGAGTATTTCCATTCCACAAAAGAGTCGTTAAACCCTTAAAATTACTCGTATTATTTATAGTATAGACTCTGATAGTACATAAACTAATTATATAGGTACATATTACAAATTTTTTAAGTTTTAGAAAATATAAAATAATGAAAAAAAAATGGAGTTCGTCGTTAACTAATTTCAGAGGAATGTGCAAATTAAGCAGACACATAAAATAAATAAACATTTTTTCATCATCTGATGATTGTCTGAATCTGCGCCAACATTTGAGATAGATGCCAGGATCCGTCTATGTTAGTTGAAAGTGTGATGAACCTATTTTTGATTTTGTCCCTTTTCTCAAAAGAAAGGTACCACTTTAGCCCAGATCTTAAGATTTCATCATAATATGCCTAGTCACACACGTAATGACAGTTGATGAAAAAAAGTACTCACATTCAAAAGAAAAAGTTTTGGTGTATTCCTCCAGTGTCCATTGCAGAAGGTACTCCATATTTTATAAAATGGTAATGGGGCATCTCCATCCATAATGAACTGTCCTTCTACCTCTACACCCCAAAATATCAGTAGCAGTAGACTCTTATCCTTCTGGGATGTTTTCGACACTGAAATATTAAAATATTTCAGTTCAAACTGAACTCTGATTTGCATACGTATTCTATACGAAGAGGCTCTACGGAGGAGTCAAGGTGGGCTAAACGCTAATAGTAATAGTTATCTTTATTCTTGCTTTACAATTGATCAATATCGTTTGCACTCGGCAATATAAGATCTACTGTATATCTATATTATGATGAATACAACGAATATAAAAATGCAATAAATAAATTAACAAACTCAACAAATACAATGATCACAAACCAAAAAACAAAAGTCCTCAGAGGTATTGGGTAAAATCACAGTTAAAAAACGCCTCAATGTCATGAAATGCACACTCGCAGTCAAAATATTTTTAACTAAATTTTTGAAACGGTTCAAGGACGTATTCTTGAATTGAACTGGAACTCTACTATACAGGGTGTTTCATTGAGAAGCGGAAATACATAACACTCACAATAGGCGGATAGGTGGCAACGAGGTTGTAATATTGCACCCCGTATCTTGATCAGTGGAAGAGCGGCTTTCCACTGGTCATGGGGTGATTATTTTTAGATGTTAAATACACAAAAGTTGAAGGCCCTCGAAAGGGGAAAAATAATGAGGATCCGGCCCGTCGCACGAAGGACAGGTCTTGAAGTTGATATTTTTTTTCTGGGGAGAAGTTTAAATGAAACTCATGAAAAACTTTAACAATTAAATCTATTGGCAAAATAAAAATTGGAACTTCTCTACAAATACGTACTCGGTCGAAGACGACCAACAAAAAAAAACTTCAATTTCTTAAACCTAAGCGAATGAGCGCAAAACAATAAACATAATTTTTGTAACCAAAATCTTGGGTTAAAATGCAACTTCCCAACTTAGCGCACAATTTTAATCAATACTTAATCAATGAATTTTAGAGGAGTTTTCAGGACTCTGGACCATTAAAAAAAAATTGGAATTTTCTACCTTTCTCTGCGACTACTGTTTGTCGCTGCCGATGAAAAACTTTTCGACACCAGACTTTACCCGCACCAATCAGCGAATTCTTTACACTTAACCGAACTTCCCGCACTTTTCCGTCGCAAACGTTTTTCGCTTTGAGTTTCCCTATCCAAAAGTTCAACACAATTTTATATCGAATCTTACTACAAATCAAAATAAACGATCACTCCTCGTCTACTACTTTACTAATTTCCGATATTCAGTTCCTACTTCAACAAAACCAACAAAAACAAAGGACTGGACTTTTCTTTATACTCAACCTTTCCAAATATACCGGGTGTTCAGAGCTTTTAGGCCAGCAGATATCTCAGTTACCTGCGGAAAAAAAAAATTGAAAAAAATACTTGTCGTAGGAGACCATACGCTCTTTCATGCAGCATAGCAAAATCCACCCCTTGACAAACAACCCCTGAGAAACAACCCCTAACTTTTGTTTTTCAAATGGCACCCCCATGTTTGTTTGGCTTCAACTGACAGCTCTTTTTAATTCTCAATCAATGATATATCATAATATGTAGTTGTAAAGATAGTCACTCGATAAAATTGAATTCGTTAGTGGGTACTGTTAATTGGACTGATCGAATTAGTCCACATTGTAGAGTCAAGAAAAAGTGGATGTTGAAAAAAAAAGAGTCAATAAAATGTTAGAACTTTTTGTGCTTTGTTTTATTCCTACGGTATCGGTATCTTTAGTATAATGTTGCAGTAACAATACAGCTGAGCGTATAAATTCGTATTTCATTTGTATTTTTATTTTCCATAATTCTGCATGCCATTCTAGCTACCATGATACATCATTGAATGAGAAATGAAAAAAACTGTAAGTTGAAGCACAACAAACATGGGGGTGCCATTTGAAAAACAAAAGTTAGGGGTGGTTTCTCGGGGGTTGTTTGTCAGGGGGTGGATTTTGCTATGCTGCATGAAAGAGCGTATGGTCTCCTACGACAAGTATTTTTTTCAATTTTTTTTTCCGCAGGTTACTGAGATATTTGCTGGCCTAAAAGCTCTGGGACACCCGGTATATGAGCCGACCGAGTCTCCGATTCTATTCCGTGATCTACCTATACTTTTCTCTTATTTCGTGAAAACCTATTTATTCTAAGTCCCTTTTCTCTATCTTTAATTACTGACTCTACAAAAGACTTATAATTCCTCTACTATTCCGTACCGACTCGAAGGGGTATATTTTCGATATTTTTCAGATCACGTTCCCGGACCGGCTAACTTTTTCCCCGGTCTTTCTCTCCCACCCTATGGGTGGTACCAAAACGTGCCAAAATCGAATTCATTGGACGATCATTCTTGCTGAGTTGAAAAATCAGCGTTCCCAGTTTCGGCGGTTACAAGAAAATTTCGGCTACTTCGCATTCTGAGAACTGTTTTCCTCTCAGGGTCTCCAAACTGATAAATCTTTCTTAATCTACGTAACTAACTATTTTCACTTGTTCTGAAGTCCCTATCACCGGATATTGGAATCAATTACATAGGCCGCCGATCGCCGGTTGCTCTCTGAAAACGTAGGGTATCGAATATCTGCCGATTTTCTGACTGAGCAACACTAACTCTTTCAACTCTTATTGAACTGGTTATTATTTAAATTCCCACAATTTAATACCGTCTGATCTCAAGCGCCTCAAAGTATCGTATTTCCAACTAAAAATCGCCTCTGCCGCACGGCTGCAACAATATGAAGGTTCCAGCGATACCTCGTTTAAATTATCCCAAATTAATTCGACTTTCTTATTCCGATTTATTACAAGGTGGTTCTGGAGATACCACATTTATTGGCTCATACTGTCTTCCTGAGGCCATATCAGACGAACCACTCGGTATATTTTCTTCATATTTGACAAACGTGTTTCTTATTGAAAGCTCAAATGCATCAGCAATAACCGCAAGGAAAATCCAGGTGCGGGTTAACAAAAAATTATGAATTGTTTCAATAATCAACACCCTGTAAATCAAAATTATGAAAATCTGATTCAATATTCAAAAAGACCACAAAAAACTACACAGAGGCGTGTGCTTTAAATTTTCGCGCAGATAGTTTTACTGCATAAATATCAACATTCCGATATGATTTCACAAACTAATAACAAGTCGGTTAATATAAATCTATCGGCCCAGCGGTTGCCAGCAGAAAGTCTTCAGGTCTAGCGTTGTAGGACATTCCTCCGTGATGTGTTTAATCGTTTGATATTCTCCGCAGTCGCAGTATAGTGATGGTTGTTTGCCCCATTTGTGCAGAAGGTACGTTCTAATTCTATTAAGTGTGGACCAGGTTCTGCGTGGAAGGTCAAACCCTGGGAGCTTTCGGGTAATGCAGGGCATTCTATTGCCTTGTTGAGTGGTCCATTCTTGAGTCCATGCCTTGGTCAGGTTGAACTCCTCTTGCATTGCTGCACTTGGCGTTTAGTCGGTGGATTTCTGGAGCGGAGACGATTGTAGTTGGCGTCCTCAATATCTTGATGTATTGGGAGATTTCTATCCTCCATGATCTTTTTTTATTCTCGTGTAAGGGCATTTATCCGTCGCTGCCTTGGGAGTTGGATATGGTTTAATACTGGGAGCCACTGCGTGGGGGTTGACTTAACTGGGGTGTAAAGCTAGTTCGCCTCCTCGTGGTGCACCCTGGATAACGCTAAATGAACTAGCACATACTGGCTGTCAGACAATCCTAGGATCTCCTGACCACAAGACACAATCTCAACCTCACGAAAACATATATGAACGAGATAAATTTTCTTTACGAGAGATATGACTTATTGTGTGAGATATCTTCACTCTCCGAAGAATTTTATGTGATTGAAAAATGCATTCTGCTTCATCGCCTGCACGTGACAGGTATAGTGGGGGTCAAGTACCTGCGCTGAATTGTTTGGATGAATCAATCAAAATGTGAGTGTGAAATTTAAACAATCCAGTTGATTAAATATCTATTAGATTCAAATATGTCGTTTTTACAAAACGTTATAAACCACGAGACTCGAGACGAGACTATAGATATTATAGATCCCATGAGACGAGACTTCATGTTCATTCTGGGGCAATGAATGGCCACCTGTTTAATAAACATTTTGAAAAAATGGGTCTGACTAGTTGTTCTCTGTGCCGCTGGTGCAGGAGCACTAATGAAGCTGTTGAACATATTATGTTCATCTGCGGAAATCTTGAAGAGGTGACTTCATGTTCATTCTGGGGCAATGAATGGCCACCTGTTTAATAAACATTTAAAAAAAATGGGACTGACTAGTTGTTCTCTGTGCCGCTGGTGCAGGAGCACTAATGAAGCTGTTGAACATATTATGTTCATCTGCGGAAATCTTGAAGAGGTGACTTCATGTTCATTCTGGGGCAATGAATGGCCACCTGTTTAATAAACATTTTAAAAAAATGGGACTGACTAGTTGTTCTCTGTGCCGCTGGTGCAGGAGCACTAATGAAGCTGTTGAACATATTATGTTCATCTGCGGCAATCTTGAAGAGGTTGTCATGCTTTCCTATAGGTTACACAACAGCCAGTATTCCTATGGTGATGCCCTCTCTGTCGACTTGTGGCATTTTTGTCCACGTGTCTCAGGGTTTGAGTCTCTTCAACTACAAGCGGACGAACATTGGGCCACTAGGCCTCAGTTCATGCACGTGGAAGAAGAAGAACTCTGTCTCAGTATTAAAAAAAATTGATGCTAATTAAGTAAGATACTAGACTCACTAAGAGGGGAATGTTATTGATCAATCAATAAAAGTGAATGAATGTTTGTCATCATTTATATAAATAATTGAGTTCATCAGAATCTGAATGAATCATAATTAATCTTCACACGAAAATTCGTTGTGAGTTATTTCAGCATTTGATTAATAGTCGTATTGGTATCAGCACGACCGATCACCATCGCATGTTGGAAGTTGGAAGAAATTTTGTCGCCTGTTTAAATAAAAGTTTCAGTACGATATCGATTGGTCAGCGCGGTTAGATGCTATGGCCTGCGAGATCCCCTGATTTGAATCCTTTGGATTATTTTGTATGGGTAATTTAAAACAACAGGTCTACGCACTGGTCATTACTTATCAAGAACATGCAATTACATAGTTATAGTAATATTCCCTTATTTTTCAATGGCCAGCCTGTATGGATGATAATGGTAGCGTTTCGGAACCATTGCTTCAATTATTTCTGTGTTTTTTTATTATGTAGTGAAGTTGAAAATTGATAACACGAAAAAAATTTGAAGTTCAATATCTCGGAAACAAAGACATAAAGTTAATCTTACATTTTTCATCAGGAATATCGTCCCGTAGATATATTTCCTTAGTTTTTCGGGGTGATAGTTGTTGACATACAAATTTCTAATTATACCGGATATTCCTTGGATGCATATTTGGCACGAGTGATGTAAAATAGCTCATCGAAGTAGAAAAGAGTAGAATTAGTGTATGCCGAGTTTCTCGTTTTTCTTTCTTATTCCATTATATTGAATTGTGACGTTGCATTGTTAATTAAAGTTCTGAATATTTCTGAAATGCTAGATTTCATGATAAGTATTTGGTATAACCGCGTGGATCTGAGTTTCATGTACCTACTGTCTGAAGTCATTCGGTCACTACAAGAAACGCAGCTAAGCTAAGTCAACCAATTTTTTATCAATTAAAATTTGCTACAAATAACCGGTTGTGTTCAATTGTAGGGAAGGCTATCAAAGCTCATGTGTTCGCAAACCGGTTACAAAAATATTTACTCACCCGTATTCAAGGTTCGCAGAACATTTTCTGTAGTATCCATTTTATGTTTGTTTGTTTCTGGTAATTTTATATTGAGTGATTTTAGAAACACAACACATTTTTCAAGAAGTTCGTCAGTCCGTGTGAAAATATGTACACACTCCCTTCCATCCAGTTCCACATCATATTCATCTGGTATAAGCTCTGTTGAGGGTGGAAAATCAATATTTTTCATCCCTGAAAAATTCATTAGATTCTCAGTCGTCGCACAATTTTCATCACCTACTGAATCAGAGTCTTTGTTCGGCTAAATGAGACTATTATCATATCTAATCAGATATTAATTTTGATGGAACATCGAGATGAATCATTTCAATGGGAGTCGTTCACCTATTTATACAGGGTGGGCGTTGGTCGATCGTATATTAGGCAAATTTATTGAAAATTGTGTTTCTTGAGTAGGAACAGCTGCTCTATCAATCTGAAATATTTTCAATGTGGCTCAAAAAATTAATAACTACCTTCATATTTCTAATGAGACAACCTGTATATTATCCACTGATTATTCCAAAGCATTTCCATATAGCTTCTTTTTAAAAAGATCTGATTCAATAATATGCCAGTTCAAAAAACTGATTTTTCATAAAGAACGGAATAATATGTTTTGTCCATCTTAAGAATGAAATAACGTCAGCAGTTAGAAGTACAATATATCGTTGCCAGACTGTCAAAACAATCCTACCTTCTACTGCTGACATTAGTTATAAAGAATTTTCGTGTGAAATAGAAGATTAAAGTGATCAACTGATTTAATTCAGATGCATACCACCCGTTGATATTAATATCAAGTGTTACGATATGAATTGAATTTAGCCAATTTGCCATCGTGAATCAGTTTATTAATCTATTGCCTTTAGGCGTGACCTTTCTGAAGTGAAGTTTCTGTAATGATAAACATTTCACTTTTATTGATTGTTTTCAGTATCATTTTCTTCAATCATTTCTAAATGAGCTTTTAAATACTAAGACATAGGTGAAGTTGAAAAAATTTAATTAAGTAATTAGGTATATACTGATCAAAACCTATTCGACAACTTCTAGGTCTCTACAATTAGGAGGCTGAAGCTGAATGACTTATCTAATCCCAGTTCACTTTGAATTCATTGAAATTTTGATTAACCTAACTATTCGACCAAAACAAAACGATCGAAATAAATCGCTAGTCCACTTGCCATTGGACTCAAAACTATGCTACGTTACCACGTAGCATAACCCAAACTGTGAAAAATTACTCAGTTTCGTGCGCATTCTAATAGATACAGTTGGCAGAAGTGATCCGCCTTTTGTGACGTCATTTGCTACTTTTCGTCAATGGGGTATAATACGAATTGATCCTTGATTGACAAAGCCTTGGTACGACCAGGATACTGCGATACAATAATTTTAAGAAAACACACTAATGAATAACTATTTAATTATTATACATTTGGTTTTCTGAAGAACATAGCATCGCTCTCCTCCACTTTGAGCTAAAAAATTTATGTTCGATTGAGGAACTTCCATAATCTGCCGATGAACTTGTTCAACAATCTGTAAATAATAATTAATTATCTGAAATAGTTATTTATGTAACAAGGATGAAAAACAGTCAGTTATAGTCAAGCTTGTAGTCGCAAGCGAGACAATATAGATAGTTTTTTGACAAGGTGCATATTATTTTTTTTCGTCTAACTCACATACCTTTATGAAAATAAGTATTTAAGTACCCGTTTGATGGACAGAATTTTCTCAGCTCTAGAGATATCCATATCGCTATCACTATCCATTCTGGATTATAATGAACATTCAAACCACGTAAAGTCCGTTCTAGGATGATTGACATCTCGGGTGGCTATGGAAAATCGAATTTAAGTTGGTAATAGCTCATAAGTTGAGATTTTGTTTAGCGGAATTCAGGTTGGTATTGTGAATAAACAGTGATCTATAGTCCTATTCTGTGTGAATCTATGCACTGACCGACGATAATTTGAATTTTGTACTGCTATTTATGTTCTAAATTTAATCTTACAAATTGGAAACATAAGTGTTTCAATTTTGAATGCTGATTAACCCTTTCCAGCCCGATTTATTATCTGCCCATTGAAAAAAAATATTTCTTAACAATAACTATGTATAAGAAGTATACTAAATACATTGGTGATAACCCAAATTTTGGTAATGTCATCTACCAATGAACGATAGATCCAAATCATACAGAGCTCATTGTGGAATAGCTTTCTGTTTTAATGAAATGGACACTCTTAACCCAATGATGCCATATGCCATCATTGTGCTGGAAAGGGTTAATATGCTCTGAATTCAAATATTTCTTCTTTTCAAATGCTTGTCTAGGTTATATTTGCATATTCCTGTCCTGTGAGTGAAACTACAGAAATTATTGAAGATATTTTGTGATCAGATATTAAGCTGCGTCTGGATTTTCAAGACCTACTGGGATGTCAATCATTCTTGAATGGACTATACCTAATTCGCTCGAAAAATAGCAGATTTCATAAATAATTAATTTGACAACAGCAAATTACAGTTATTGTCAAGGCCACTTATGTTTTCATAAAATTCTGTTGATTCAATCGTTCCTCTTGTATTAGTATCTTAGTGACGAACAGCCAGACGAAAAGAGTTTGCGGACGAAAAGTACTATACTCGACATTTCATTCGGAAAATAACACAGGGCTTATATTCAAAAAAATAAAAGTTATTACTGCATCACTGAAGTGGAGGACTGAAAAAAATCTTCGACTACGCCACTGCATTCTACATGAAAAACTGTATGTAGAATGTAACGTTTGTTTTCCGATATCACTTATACTTTACGAAAGGGTAATGAGGATGAATTTGTTTACGCAAAAAGGCCCCATCATTTTAGAAGAATTCTTTCGTTTTGAATAATTCTTATTTCATTTCGATTTTTAACATGAATTTCAGTTTACAATTCAGGAACGAACGAACATCACGAACGACATCGTTCGAAACTGTTAACATTGGCGCCGTTTTTACACGCCTTTTTAACCATTTTTTCAGTTCTGAAGAACGATGTCGGGCCGTGAAAAACCTCCTGAATTGAATAATAACCGAGTTTTTTCTGTCGGTACCGATAGACAGATCGACGCGAATGTTACCGATTTTCTACATCTGAGGCACATTCAGTTTCCAACTTCCCCTCAGGTAATTTAATTCGATAAATTCTGTTAATTTGATACAAGCCGTGAAGACCGTTCAATTGAATCTTGTTCGAGTAGTGTTTAAAATTCGATAAAGGCTGCGAATTCGATTAATCCTGTTGAGACCAAAGTGCCATTTGAATCTCGATAGAGTTGAGTGTATGTGGAAGCTGTTTTGACCCTCAACCCTAACTGTTCGGGAAGAATTGTGCTGAGAGACGACGATTTAGAGTCAAAACCCCCGACTAGCCGCCTTGAATCCAGAATCACACCGCAATCGAGCCCAGAGGTAAGATAACCTTCCATATTTTACTTGAGAATTTCAGTTTCAGCCTATTGTGTACTATTTACCCCGTGTCCTTTCTTCGTGTTGGGAGTAAGTTTCTGGCTGGCGTGAAAACACGTCAGAAACATAAACCAGTGGGGTAACCTGTTGTGTACCCTTTATCCTATTTCCTTACTCCGTGTTGGGTGTAAGTTTCTGGGTGGCGTGAAAACACGTCAGAAACAGAAACCAGCGTGGTAACCCGTTGTGTACCCTTTATCCCGTTTCCTTTGTCCGTGTTGGGAGTAAGTTTCTAGTTGGCCTGAAAACACGTCAGAAACAGAAACCAGCGTGGTAATCCTCTGTGTACCCTTTATCCCATTTCCTTTCTCCATGTTGGGAGTAAGTTTCTAGCTGGCATGAAAACACGTCAGAAACAGAAACCAGCGTGGTAACTCGTTGTGTACCTTTTCTCCATGTTGGGAGTAAATTTCTGGCTGGCGTGAAAACACGTCAGAAACGGAAACCAACGTGGTCAACACATGTAGACCTTTTTTCCTTTCTTTGTGCTGTGAGTAAATTTCTGGCTGGCATGAAAACACTTCAGAAGCGGAAAACAGAATAGAGGACCGTTGGCTAACTCCGTACAGTGTTTTCCCCAACCTCCAATCTCGTAGTTTGAAACTGAGCCCCAATTACCTTGTCCGTTCAGGGTATCTTTGGTTCTGTTTGGCGAACGATTCCATACCATCCGTGACACGTTTGAGATCGGATCCCCTTTTCTTTCTTTCCGTCCGTTTCACACCGTGAATCCATCATTTTTGTATTTGATTCCGAGGGAAACATCTTTAGTTTTGTATCTTTTACTAGACCGAAACTATAATTGTGCCTGTTGTATTCCTCACTACGAATCAACGAATAAATATGTGAACTCTGGTTTTGACTTTCACTGGTTACCGCTAACACCCCAGAATAGCTCTGGCGCTCGAGATACCCGAGAAAAGGGCGTTACAGGCTCCAGTACCTACGGAAAGCCGAAAAATAAGTTTTCACTTATAACTTGAAAACAAAAGAAGATAGAAGGATGCGGTTTTGGCCATCAACAATCTTTTTAAAATCGAGGTCGGAAACGTGTCATCCTTTTTTCCCTAGCTCTATCGGTCACAACCTTTCCTGGAATAGGCGACGAGTTGTTGCGCTCGACACAAGAGGCCATTTCCTGGCTCGAACAGTCGAACAGCTATGCCTGGAGCTGTGATAGTGGCGACAATGATTGTGATTGTATTTGTGAAGTGTGTTCTAGTGTTGTGTTGTGTGTACCTGTGTTTACTTTCTCTTCTTCTTTCAGGGTGGGGAATATTCGTTATCTACTCAGAGGATCTCGAGAACCGAGCTCTTTTTCAGAAAAACAAATAATGGTGAAAACCGAAGCGATTCTTCGTTTTTAAGTTATTAGCAAAAATGAAATTTTGACAATTTCGAAAAGTTCTGATAACTATATTGTCTTTGAAGCTACAGATAAATTTTTTCTACTTGTAAAAGCCCTGTATTTCTTCTTTTTATAGATTTTCATAAAAAATACGTCATGAAAAGCAGAAAAAGTTATCTAATACAAAGTATTTCGTTTTATTTCTCACTATTGATACAAATAACAACGATTTATTTATTTGAATGGATTTTTTTTCAAATGTACAAAAAGACTGAATTTCTTCTTTCTACAGATAATTTTTACATGGAACCCGATATGGACAGATCCGAAACAAGGTGCACTTTCAGAATCTGCAGAAATATACAGGGTGTCCCATTCAAATAAAAAAAAGTTTCGTCATTTCCGGTTAAACCGGAAGTATATCATTAATGAAAATATTCTCATCAGATGCATTGTGGTCCATTACACTCAGCTGCCAAATTTCAAAAATATCGCCCGTTTTGTTTTAAAGATATTAATTTGGTGCCAAACTTTATCCCAACCCTGTATATATGTTTCAGCTTCTCTGGGAATTCCTTCGCTGATTAATGACTAGCACGCATTAATGGAACGACAATTCTTCGAATTGTCATCTCCATATTAGAGACAAATACTGCTCGCACGTCGAAACTTTCTGAGAAAATATACTATGGAAATTTCAATTTTCGAGCTTTCAGTACCACATTTCATCGGGCAATTCCAGTTTTCCCGGTTCTCAATACATAAATAGCAACCCTCGTATGTAATGAAATCTTCCTATCTCAGAACGCAGGAAATAAGTATAACACGCAAATTATAGTTTTTCCAATGTTGAAAACTGAGCTCGAATATTTCAAAGGTTTTGAAGTTGAATTGACGTCATATTTAATCGAGAAATTATCATTCACTGTTGGGTCTAAATTAAGAGTGCCGTGCCTAAGGTGATGTAAGGACACAATAACAAAGCCAACACAGAACTCAAATCATTCTCCGAACTCGTACAAGCTCACATAGCTTCTCAAGGGTACTTCAGTACCTTTGGAGAATCAGGATGATATAATGTAGTAGTGCAAACAGTCGTTACAAAAAGCTTAGAGCTTTTATACCTACTTATATCGAATTTGAGAAACAATTTCTTCAGTCTTTCTGGTATCGAAAAAGTAACAGAAGCATTATTACCAAATAGATTATAAAAAAACTCAAATCAGCTGAGCCAATTTTACAAATCGAAAAATTGGACTTTATCAATCAATATTTTTTTATTGCAATAATCTAGTTTCACCTTTGGAAAACGTGATTAACGATAAGATAATTCCCCATTGCAGTTAGCTTTGTTTATAGAATGTCAGTACTCGGTGCATTGTGCTAGTTTTTCCTATAGATATCAATGGCCACCTCAAATACAATAGATGCTACTGCCTTTCAGTATGTTCAACCGGAAGTGGTCAAAGTAACCGAGCCATCTACAGTCATAATTGGTGAGTCGTGGATTACGACTTTTATCCGTATTTCAAATCATATATGAGGAAAGTTTGGAAGCCCTTTCAAGCATATTTCTATAAATGTCTTAGTGATTAGTTTTGCAATTAATTCTAATATTATGTTGTAACGTGGAAAAATAAGACTAACTACCAGGAAGTTTATTAGTTGGTGAATTAATACTCATTGCTAATATCGACGATGAAAATGAATCAAAATCACTGAGTATATATAAGCTTTCAGAAACAAGCCACGAGAATTGTACAGGTTAATATACTCAGTGCCCAATGGAGTCAATATAAATATGAATATCTTAGAATAAAATAATAATATGTAAGTACTTATTATATCAATATTGTTTCGAACGTGTTGGATGATAATTAATTTAAATGGGAAGTTACAGTGAGTAGCAATACATAATTTCTCCTCCCTAATTATACGCGATCAATTTCACAACTATTCGCAACGGTTAAATAAGCCAGAATAGGTATACAATTTTCATGAGAATTTATTTGTTCCATTTTAAAGTTATGTTGTTGCTACCGTTCATTTATAATCTACGTTAATTAATCAAAAATTCGTTTCATAGGAAAGACAATCAAATACACTGCGCAAAAAAATTAACGCACATTCTGAAAATCTCAATTTTGATGAAAGTTAACTCTACATTGACTTTATAACTTATTTTTTATGTTCTCTCGGGAAGGTTTTGAACGAAACAAGACACATTAAATGGAATAAAAATTCAGGATTTCACCGAATCTTATGTAAAAGAAGAGAAATGAACAATTTTCAAAATACTGAAATGCTGATAAGTGATTTAATACTTGGTATTTCCACCCCTTGCGTTAATTACAGCTCGGCAACGACGGTTCATACTCAAAATGAGTGATCTTGAAATGTTCTGATCTAATCCTTCCCAGATTTCTCCGAGTTGGATTCCTAAGTCATTAAGAGTAGCTGGATGATTTTCTGAACATCTCAACCTTCTATTGAGGTTGTCCTAAACCTGCTCAATCGGATTGAGATCTGGACTTCTTGCTGGTAATTCCATTCGAGAGACTTCAACCTCATCAAGGTACTCCTGAACGATGCGCGCACGATGGGGTCTGGCATTAACGTCCATAAAAATGAAATTTTCACCAATGTATGGGGCAAAGTAATGTTTCCTTATAAGGCACTGTTTGCGAACAATGCACGCAATATGCACAGGCGCTGTAAACACTCATCGACGCTGAATAAAGTTTACGAAGCCTGTTTCAAAACGTTTAAGAAAGCTCGATCCCGTTCCGTCTCATGCCGGTAAACCGACAAATCATCAAAGGGATTCTGATTTCCTTGCACATCTGGCGTCATATCATCGAAAACACCTGTGGACCGTGATAAGTTATTGGGTCTTGGTATTTAAATTATTTTGAATTTTGGTGATATCTCTTGAATCGTGATTTCATAATTAATCAATTCATTTGAAATGGAGTCCATTTACGATGGCTTCACAGACAGACGGTAATAATTTTCGATATTGATGGTTTTGAAATTCGGTAAAGGTACATGACACTTCCATAAGAATCTTCTGTAGCCAAAAATCGAAGTGTTAGTGCAAGTCTAACCGACGCTGGAATGCTCTCTCGATAATTGGTGTCTTTCTTGGCACTTTTTCCTCAAATTTGGCGAGTAATATATTAAAATCCGATAGTGACATGCGGCAGAAATTTCTAAAAAGTTCAGTTTCGTCTGCTCTCAAGTCATCTAGCAACTGGGTATAATTTCTTCCTTTCAGAAAAGAATTGACCCAGGTTGTTCGTCTCCTCCTTTGGCGTAATTCTTTCAGTCGAGAGAGTATTACTATCAGAGACTCTGATTACTATAGATTCAGTAGAAATTGCAATTTTAGATAATGAGGGCGCCATGTCGGTGCACTTTAGAGAGACCTCGTTGAATTATCAAGAACAACTGCTCGTTCGGACAGGCGCAGGCTGTGTGAACACCTCCCAATCTGAGTTTTCGAACGTTTGAAAACATTTCGAAACGTTTTGAAACGTTCGAAAACAGTGCTCGTTTGGTATAAATGCACCTTTAGAGAGACCTCGTTGAATCATCAAGAACAACTGCTCGTTCGGACAGGCACGGGCTGTGTGAACACCTCCCATTCTGAGTTCTCGAACGTTTGAAAACATTTCAAAACGTTTCAAAACGTTATAACAAATTTCATTATTTCAAATGGAACCCCCATCTGTTATGAATTCTTTTGCTTCTCTATCCCCATCTGAGTATTTTTGTCTAGTACTTCCGTATACCTTTTCTTGATACTTTTTCTATAAACATGGATCCAATGAAATAGGCACAGGAAAGACATTTCATAATTAAGGAAGCTGAAATTTTGAAAATATATCCCTGAGATCCAGAGGATGAGTTTCATGTAGAAAAAACTTGGTTTGAGATATACAGAGCGTTCCAACATTCTTCGTCTTTTCACTCGTTACAAAAACGTCAAAATGTTGATTTTTCTCAAATAGAACTCCCCACTTTTCATTTGTTATTTTCAGAAACAATCACAACACGCATCTAATATAATATCATGTTTTTTTTACAAAAACCTCTTGGTTCTCAGATGGGAATAGAGAGGCGAAAAATGTTGTTATAATAAGTAAATAGGGTGTCCCATTTGAAATAACGAAGTGTCTAGTATTTTTTCGTGTGACAGCAACATTAGAAGTATTTTGAGCAGATATAGATCAGAACCGTAAACCCTAGTAGCCAAATTCTGAGAGCAATCCTATGATCCGTTCTCCGTAAACGTCTAATATGCCACCCACCGTGAGTCATCCTGTAGATCGAGTATTTTTTATTTTGTCCGAATTTCATAAAAGTATAATCTGTAGGTACCAATGCCAATTTGACCGATACTGCGATACTGTTCATGCTGTGTGGGATGCTGCAATTTATATAAAAAAGCTGAACAGCCTTGAATCTATTTTTGTTACCAAGTAGCTACCAGTGCAGAGGGAGCATAGGTTTCTCGGCAACCCTTAGCCCTGAGTAACCGTTTCTTGCTCAAATTCGTATTTCTTCAATTTTGTATTTATAGTTCACCCAGCGTCGGCCATAAAAGCCTGAAATCAACAGCTTCATGCACAACTTATTTAGAACAAATCAATATTTTTTATCATCTTTTCGTTTCCTAGGAATGACACGAAAATTTAATTTCTTGAATTCTCTACGCTATAGTGAGATTCTCATCAAAATCGGACATATAGTTCGGGAGTTACGGAAAGACAAATATACGAACACAATTTTTTCCAAAACTTTGTTAACTTTGCCAAAAGATTAGTGAACTGTTGATTGATCACTTTATGGAATGCATGAAAGTGCCAAAACCTGTTCTGATTTTTCTTGGAAAACAGTTATAAACCCAGCTTGGCATGATGTCATATATTTTTCTGGTGTTATTTCTTGGTACACTATTCTTTTGACCTCAATTTTGTGATCTGAAATAGTTCTCATACTTCTCATATGGAACAAATATTTGCGTGATCCATATTTGAACTATTCATGTTCTCCTCAGAGAAGAGATGTGTTCCTTGTTTGAGGCCAACATAGGAGCATAGCTGCTATATAACTCTTTTATATTTGTGCTTTGAATAATATATTTTTAGGTTACAAAACATCTCACCAATAAAATTTCCTCTATCATATTGTTCACAAATTTTATCACAATGGTCATCACAATCTTCTTCTTGTTCGAACCCTCCAACAATCGTCGTAGAAATGGGATGAAATAGGGCAACAATGATATCACTTTGTCAACATAAGCAATAAACTGTCCCAATTTTCTTCACCCTAAATCGCACGATACAACAATTTTTTCAAGTGACCTAATGCAACTAATCAGATAGTCTCGGATGTACTTTTCCAGCCGTAGGTTTATGTTTTGTTCCGTTTTTCCGATGCCGGAGTCACCTTCCACAGTCCCGTACTTGAAATCGAATGAGATTTTGTCGAACTTCTAGGGGTTGTAGCTCAGCCATCTTGGATATTTTATATAGACAATTTTTTGTGAAATGACTTTTTGATGACTTCTACCTTCTGTCGAAAAAAAAAGAACACTTTTGAAAACACCCTGTATTTCTGCCAGTAACACTGGTACTCTGGAGAAGCATTCCTCAAGGCGCAGATGAAATTAATGTTCTCTGATGGTACTTATTTGATTTTAGTTGAATATGTTACAAACTTTCAAATTCAAAATGGTCAAATATATATTATTATGTTCTCTTGAAGAAACTTTGCTCTGAAGAAGCTTCGAAGTATTTAATAAGAAAACTCTCAACCCTATAGATATCTATTCCTAAGAACCTTCTATCTAACAAAATTTTTTGGCATCGGTGTGATAATCTTTTTTTTATTCATCTAACCTTAGTCCTTTTTTCAGATGATGCAGAACAATTCGGACGTTTCGAAGAGAGGACAACATACATTTTGGATAAATTCGAATATCCTAGGAAAGGAAGAGAGCCGGGATTACTAATTATTTTCAATCAAGTTCATTTCAATAATGAAAAAACAAGAACGGGTAGCTATAAGGACGTGAATGAAATTATTTTATGTTTTTCGAGATTAGGCTTTAATATTCGATCGAAACACGTTTTTACGGATCTGACCAAATCAGAAATGTACTCAGCGATACATACAGGTGAGAAATAAACATATGTCACAATAAAATTCCATTTCTGCCAAATTATTGACCCAATTGGATCACCCTAGAGTGAAATCTGGATTCGTCCTTGAAATCTGAACGTTGAAATTATGATATTGTTTGATATTCTGTGTTGAAATATATTCTGCTTCCTAAAGCCCGTTTACAACAGCCGAGAATTCTCTAGAAAATTTACTCTCTTTCGGTAGCATTCACTGTTCAGTTGCATATAAAATAATCTCTGCCGCATTCTTACCAAAATTTGGTTGAGAATTCTCCAGATAATTCTCGGCTGTTACAAACGGGCTTTAGTTATTTCAATAACACAGACAATGAAAATAAATTGCCTATTGCCTCAAAAAAATTTTTTCTTCAAGCGTGCGCGTTCATCGCTTTTCCACACGCATTTCGAGTCGGAAAGAGTCACCTTCCGCGCCCAAATATTAAAGAGTAATTTAAATTATCTATGCACCGAACGCCAACGATGAGACAACCATGGTAACGGACATGTAGAATTACGTCTGTCATTATTTATATTATGAAATCAAATTTGATCTGTTTAGTAAAATGGATATTGGTTATATATTTCAAGCGCTTGTAGAAAAAATATTGTTCCTAACTCTTGCGGAAAGTGTCTCGGCCGAACTCACATTGTTCGGTCAACAGCAGTTTCGTGCTCTTACTATTTTCTTCTGTGAAATGATTAAGTATCGTCCATTTTTTTCAGATAAGTCGGTTCTTCTGTTCTCCTTGTAAATTTGGCACATTCCTCACTGAAAACACATGAAAATTTGAAGTTATCACGCTTTCCGAAAAATTTTTGGGTTGTATTGTGACGTTTTCTTCGTTTGATTAAAACGTCCAACTGATTTAAATTATTTATTTACACTTAATACACTTATAACTCACAAACTAACTATGACACAACTATTTATTTCCACTCGTATTTATTTCCACTAGTCGCTTGCACTCTGAACTATAACTGTACTTGTACTTCCTACCAGCTCCTCCGCTGGGCTTATATAGGCGGCGGAAACATTCAGGTACCTTCGCGGTTGTTCCAGAATCTCGCGACCGCTCTGGTTCTCGAAAGGTCCTTCCGCAAGGGCCGGACTGGTTACACTGTCCCCTCCTTAAGCCTGTTCTGTCCCAGAACAGATTTAGTGAATTTCTCCGAGGACCGTGGCGAAACTTGCACTCATCACCATTCCTACAGTAGCCATTCTGATGGAAGTAGCACTCCACAGTTTTTCCAGGCTCCCTGGCCTGCTTCGGGTTGAAACTGCACACCAGGATCCGTATACCGGTCCCCTGAAATACCACCTCCAGCATGCTTCGCACAACTCGCCAATTCAGCTGGTCCAATCCACAACCGAGCTTGGGAACAGCTAATTTCCTAACTCCGAAGCGTTGAAGGTCTTCTTTCAAGCTATGCAGTGCCGTCCATAGATTCTGATAGGTTGGCTTCTGATAGGAATGTTGCTTGGTGACTAGGTAATAAATGAACCGACCTTCAGCCTTCAATTTCAAAACTTTTCCGATTCTTGGCTGCTGTCGCAATAGTTGTTCCTGACGTCCAAATTTATTTCTGAATACTCTTGCTATTCCTTTGCTCATACGAAGGTCCTTCGCTACGCAATGAACGAGAGAGTATTCCTCAGACACGGTAAAGAGATCTTGATGTACTTCCTGTGTAACGCCGAACCGTGCAACGCGTGTCTCACCATAACAATCCATAAACTTCTGGTAATCGCTGCTACCTTGCATCGGGGCTTCCACAAGACGTACTTCTTCTTTGTCCTGCGCGTACGGGGCTAATCGGTTGAAATGGACAACCTTTGGTTTTCCTCTGGGGAGCTTCCTTATCCGGTAAACTACATCATTTATCCTCTTGATTATTTCATACGGTCCCTCCCACTGTCTCTGCAGCTTTGGTGAAAAACCTTTCCTCCTTTGTGGATTATGTAGCCACACCAGATCTCCAGTGGTGAATCCACCTTCAATAGCCTTGATGTCGTAGCGCATTTTCATTCGGTCACTTACTTGCTGCATTTGATTGCGTACCTTGTCATGAATGTAATCCAGCTTGTTCCTCAATTTACTAACGTAGTCCTCTCCAGCTACGTCTTCTCCAGGCTTACATTCAAACTCTAAGTCGCAAGGCAGCCTTATTTCTCGGCCGAACATTATACTGGATGGTGTTTCCTTGGTAGATTCTTGAACCAAAGATCTATATGCCATGGTGAATAGATGTAAATATTCATCCCAATCCCGCTGGTGATCAGAAACTATTTTGGCTAGATGTTTTCCCATGGTCCGATTCATTCGTTCGACCATGCCGTCTGATTGTGGATGAAGAGGTGTAGTCCTTGTTTTGTGAATCACCAATTTGCTGCATACTTTTTGGAATAACTTCGATTCAAAATTTCGGCCTTGATCACAATGCAGCTCCAGAGGTATTCCGAATCTGCAGAAGAATTCTCTGACCAATTTATCAGCTACCGTACTTGCCTCTTGATTAGGAATACCGTAGGCTTCCACCCATTTCGTGAAATAGTCCATCGCTACCAAAATGTACTTGTTTCCATGGTCTGTTTCGGGAAAGGGGCCAGCGATGTCGATAGCTACTCGTTCCATAGGAGATCCGACGTTATATTGCTTCATTGCTGCTTTTCCTTTACCATAAGGTCCGTTAGCAGCAGCACAAACCTTGCATCTTCTACACCAATCTTTAACGTCCCTCTTACAATTTAGCCAATAAAATCGCTGCCTGACTTTTTTCAACGTCTTGGTTATCCCGAAATGTCCACCTGAAGTTCCATTATGTAGTCTGGTCAGAATGTCTGTCACACGGCTCTTCGGCACAATCAACTAAAGTCTCTGCTCAGTTCCATCTTCATTTTCCCAACAACGTTTCAGAAGACCTCCATCAATCTTCAGCGTTTCCCATTGTGCCCAATACGACTTTATATTCTGGCTCAGTCTGGATTCTTCTTCCCAAGTAGGTCGTCTACCGCTCTTCTTCCAACTCAGGATTACTTTCAAGTCGTTATCTTCTTCTTGTGCTCTTTGAATTTCTCCAGCCAGTCGTGTTCGATTACGGTGGTCCGCCTTAAATCGATCTTTCCTTCCAGGCGCGAACAATGGCTGGAATTCTGGGGACACTCAATGGTTTTGGTCGAGCGATTGTCTACCACAACGACTCCTTTTATTTTCCCAGCTGTAGCCCTTTCAAATTCTGGACGATTTTGCTTGAAATGCCTCCTTTTGTTGCAGTTCCAGCACACAGCATCCTTTTTCCTAGCAAGCAATATTCTGCGGACTTTTTCTCTGACAATTTCCTCGACAGATCGATCTGTTTCTTGCTCTTGTCTTACACGAAGGTGTTCCCTATGCGACGCTTGCTTCGCTGCTTCGATTTCCAAGGCCTGGGCTAAGGCATCATCTACGGTTCTAGGGCGTGCTAGTCTCAGGGCTTGTTGTATTTCACTATCCTTTATCTCATCCACGAATGTCTGGATTGATAGCTGTTCCAGGAAGCTATCTGGAGCAGATTAGTCAGCCAGCCTGACTAATCTCACCACATCAGCTTCAAACTCCTGGAGATTTTCCCCTGTTTTCTGCACTCGGTTCTTTATTTGTGCATGGTAAATGGTAATGTTGAAGATGAGCATCGCCATATCTCATCTGAAGTTTCGATGTAAGAACTTCGTAACGCTTGTTGACTCTCCGGAATCGTTTGCAGAATGTTGAGTGCCTCTCCTCGTAGAGCTAATATTAATGCCGTGGCTTTTTCGTTATCGCTCCAATTGTTCGCCAGCGCAGCAGCTTCAAACTGTTTTGGATATGTCGACCAGGGTATTTTTCCATCAAAAGTTGGAGGTTTGATCTTCATTCTACTACCTTCGCCATCATTTACCGCTTTCGCTGTGCTGTACGGTGATGAAGCCAGAATATTTGTTCTATTTGACATTATTTTCAAGGAATCTATCAATTTGGCATGATGTTTTATTCCTGCCATTTCTTCAAACTTTCCGTTAACCTTGTCAAACTTTTCATCAACCTCGTCAAATTTTCCACTGACTATATCGAATCTCTCGTCCACTTTATCGAATTTTTCATTTAAATGTTTCCAGTTGCTCATCCAATTTATCTGTAAGTTGACTCACCACATCGTTACAATTTTCCCTAATCCGGTCCATTTTCTCATTCAATCTTCTAGAATTTTCTTCCAATTGTTCATTTAACTTACAAGAGTTCTCGTCCATTTTCTCATTCAATTTTCTCAAAAAGTCCATTACCGCTTGAGTCTCCATCGCGTTCTGTAGTCTTGTGGTCACTGGCATGTACTCCAAATAACCGAAAATATTCATTTTATTCGAGCGATGTTGAACCCCACACCTGACACCAATGTAACGTTTTCTTCGCTTGATTAAAACGTCCAACTGATTTAAATTATTTATTTACACTTAATACACTTATAACTCACAAACTAACTATGTCACAACTATTTATTTCCACTCGTATTTATTTCCACTATTCGCTTGCACTCTGAACTATAACTGTACTTGTACCTGCTCCTCCGCTGGGCTTATATAGGCGCCGGAAACATTCAGGTACCTTCGCGGTTGTTCCAGAATCTCGCTACCGCTGTGGTTCTCGAAAGGTCCGACCGCAAGGGCCGGACTGGTTACAGTATATTGTCCGCTCTACAAGGCATTACGGTATTTACATATTTCTCACAATATGAATTTACAGAAAAAAGTTAATACGACAATATATGCTGAAGGTAATTAATTAACGTTTATATAAACTGCTTCAAGGTATTCCTTATTTAGTTATACTATCATTTCTATAATTAAATCTCAAGAAACAATAAAGTTTTCAAATGGAATTTTTTTTCAATACCATAATTTTGAATGATAAAATTCGAAGCCTGTGAAAAGTTATGGTGAAAAATATAAAGGGGCTGCCAATTTTCCCTTCTCTATCTATGAGATATGACTGAAGAAATGAATTTCAGGTGCATTTCTATTCGAAACATAACTCTACAAAAATTCATCCGTTTATCTTGGTCGCACTTCGCAAAAATTGAATAAATTTATAATCTTGTTTTCATCTTTGAAGCAATGTAGCTCTTCAACGAATCTCATCCGGGCATACTTCCATAGAATCTTTTCGTCTTATTTTGAGGTTATGAACCTATATCCAAATTTATTCCTATTAATCTTGGGACACCCTGTATGTTCGGAATTATCTTTCGTATGAATAAGTAGTGTGTCAACACTGAAGTAATGAAAATGAAAAAATTTTTCAAAGTATATTTTCAAATTTATCAGTGCAGATCTTTTCTGAAAGTAAAATCCTCAATTTTCTTCATCCTTTTAACTCACTATTTCTTCTTGAATGTGGAAACATGTAGCCAAAATATAAGTATTCAAGATTCCGATGAAACAAATATTCAATTAGGTAATTTACATTCATCGATTTCACACTTACATCGAATATGTTCTAAATCGTCCAATAAATTATTAATTTCAAAAAATCATCATGAGCAGATTTCAATTCAAAAGAGCAATTCCTGATACTTTTTCTTTGCTTTTTGACAAGTATTTCCTGCATATGCTTGTAGGAAATTGTGTACCGTCGTTTTGACATTGACGCAATTCCATGTGTGACTAGAAGTAGGATTGGCATCCTACAAAAACTGAAAATTATTCCATGGCCAAACGACTACTACTACTTACTTCTATGAAAGTAAATGAACTATTATAGCCAATTCTGAATGTCATTTCATTGAAATTATTACATCCGTAATACAGGGTGTTCTACAAGCTCTATGACAAACTTTGACAGATGGTAGCTGTGCTTATTCTGAACTTTTTTTTTTCTATGAACATATGTCCGATTCGTTTTTGTTTAGAAGATACAAGCATTTGAAAAATCATATTTTTATGTTCAAATCATAATAATAAATGGAAATTTTGAGACTATAAAAATTTTTCAGATTGTCCACCTTCGGCTTGAATGCAAGCTTCACATTGACGAACTAAAGATGCCGTTACTCGGCGGATCAGATTTGCGTCGTTTCGTATTTGATTCGCTGGATCTTGAATCCTATCAAGTAATTGTTGATGAGATTGGATTTCAACATGATAAACAAGCTGCTTCTTATGTCCCCATAAATAAAAATCTAAGGGATTTAGATCAGGCGAACGAAGTGGTCCTCCTTGACCTATTCATTTATTCAGTCAACTGACTACTTGCCTCCCTCTATTTGGTAGTGCACCATCGTGCTGATACCACATATTTCAAACAATGTTGAGCTCTAAGTCATCAATGATTCGAAAAGATTGTGCTCCAAAAAATTTTTATACAAATCTGCATTCAAACGATCATTTAAAACATGTAGTGGCATCAAATCATTTTTAAAAATCCCACCCCAAACATTTACACTGAAACGTTGCTGAAATTGTTTTTGTTTAATGCTATATGGATTCTGAAGTGCTCATACATGTTCATTATGGATATTGTTGATACCATCCTTAGTGGGACAAGTGTCAAATGAATAATTAAAAACCGATATTTTCTGTCCGCCTACTTAATCAGAACATGATAAAAAATTTTCAAATGCTTGTAACTCCTAAAGGAAAACGAATCGGACCTACTTTCATAGGAAAAAATGTTCAAAAGAAGCACAGCTACCTTCTGTCAAAGTTTGTCATAGAGCTTGTAGAACACCCTGTATATCAAATATCAAAAGCAACTGAATAAGTGGAAACATGCATAGTCAGTATAACGTTAATTACACAAAGCAATTAAAAAGTAACGCATAAAATTGATATCTTCAGTAATTGCTATTTTATAGAAAAAAGGTCGAACAACTCGATTTTAATTTTGAAGCAAGCACCAGTTCATGTCTACTTCAAAACTACTACATAAGTCACATATTAGCTAGCTGTGGCATGATTCAAATATCATTCATTAAGGCAGTTTAATTTTTTTTTTTTTGATATTTCAATAAATTCCTAATATCTTATCATTATGTGGTCGAGTGCAGCAATTCCTCCTAATAGAGCACAGAAATATGTAAAATAATTGCTTCTGTGTTGTTTCATACGTCACCTCTAGAGAAATAAAATCCCTTCACTTTCCAATAGAATTGCAATATTATAACGAAGATGTTGATAAAAGACTGCATCTAGACACATTCGTGGTTTCAATAATATTATATGATCCCATTGGGGGAAAAAACTTTGCTACAAACTTGTACTCTCGCACAGTGTGCGAGCATGGCAGTGTTCTGCCATGAATCAGAGTAATGTACAGCTAGCATAATTCCTGTTTCTATCAACATAGTCACGAAAACTTTTCGACGCTTATGGTGTTATAATATGCTCCTCTCAAAAAACATTTGGCCTTCAAATTCATTTTTAACTTTTTGTATTCTTTTTCAGTACTCGAAGATGATCTCAGTGAATTCAATTGCCTCATTGTATTTTTTCTCACCCATGGTACAAACAAGAATAAACTCATGACAAGAGATAAAACATTCAGTGCTACAGCTGTGTGGAAACAGTTTGCTGAAAATAAAGATCTGCTCCACAAACCAAAATTGTTCATTTTCCAGGTATGTGAACATCTCCAATAACAGCTCTATCTCATACTGTCATATCTAAATCTTTTTTAAATAGGCATGCAAGGGCTCCAACCATCCTAAGCCGTCAGATCTTTTGAAAAAAGTATTTATAGTACCTCATACAACATTCACTGTGGATTCCATACTTCCGGATATGGTGATAGTTTTTTCTTCTGTAGAAGGTAAGAATAAGACTGATTTTCCGAAGCTTTCCAGAGTTATTATCTATCCAGAATGATCAGGAAAATGGTTATAGGTTGGAATATTGGAAGGATGAAATTTTCAGAAACTGTTGAAGCAATGTTGTATGACACAGATATTCAATAATAGCTATTTATGTAACAAGTACATAAATTAGGTCTTTATGGACGAGTCCAGAAGTTTATGGCAGAGCGAGCAAAGCGAGCGAGGCCAATAACTTGGGCAAGTCCATAAAGCCTAATTATGTACGAGTTGCATACAAAGCTTTATGTTCGACTGCAATGCAGCAATTGTATTTTCCAAAATGGCTTATTACTGAAAAACATTAAGTGTGCTTTTGATTTTCTTACCTTAGTAACCAGCGACCTTAGCAACCTCAGTAAACACAGTTGTTTACTTCCTTGATTCTGTGACAAACGTCATAATAATCCAAAAAATGGATAGTACTGGAGAAGAAAACGTAGAAAATTTAGCCGTAAGCGACAAAGAATCTTTCTTTGTGCTAAAAAGCACAAGCTAAAAGTGCTTATGAAAATATGTATGCGGCCTATAACAAGTGGTATAAAACGAAGGAAATTGTAAAATCAACAGAAGACAGTATTGTGGCTTATTCAATAGTGAATTGAAAGCTCACTAAGTTTCTTCGCTATGGACTACATAGATGAATCAGAAAGTACTAAAATAAGTGTTGCCACCAGAATATTGGGCCAGGAAGTAGTTGATCAAAAGTATTGCAGATCGAAAACTGTGCTTTCACTTCGAGCTCGACTTTTTATGATAACAAAGAATGTGTTTTTAATATTCACTACCACACTAATGCTTAGAATAGTTATTCATACTTTTGTTTTAAGGTCGAAGTTCATTTCGTCTTCCTTGAATAAGGTGTTATTCGCATCTAGTATATTTACTTGACAGAATGATAGTGACAGTTGAGTCCAATAAAGTGGTGTCCAATAAAGTAGTCAATTATGGACACTAAACGAATTCATAAATGAAGTGTTTATGATGCAGTCGAACATAAATTACATTTACGACTTCAATGACAACAAAATCACAATTGTGGCATTACTTCTTGTGAAATACAAGAATTTCAGATATCGATTGAAATTTATTTTGGGAGGATTTTGCATCTCTTCACAAACCTTTTAGGGCAGGAGCAAATCGTTGATTTCATTTTTAATTGATTTTGTTTCAGAGATTGGGAGTGAAAGCCCTAAAAGGTTTGTGAAGAAATACAAGAATTACTTCAATTCCAATTATCCTAAAGATTGAATAAGAAAGAAGAATGAATTATAAAGAAGAATACATAATAAAGAAGTAAATAAGAACATTGATTCAAGGATGAAAATATCTAGGAAAATGTTTAAATTATCAATGGATCAAATTCAAAATTGAATTTTTCAGGATGTATTTAATGTTTCTTCAAAATCCACCTGACGCTAGAAAAACAATCCTAGATTCTGGTCAGTATCATTTCGACAATCAGTGGATTGAGAGGATCCAAAACTTTAATTTCTTTATTTTCGTCAACCACAACATTTCTCTTTTCGCTGATTTTTTTTATAAAAAGAAACGAAATACTTCGCGTTGTCCATTATTCTACTGATGATATCTCTTGATGGTCTTGGACAGTCAGGATAACGTCCAATGTACAGTTTGATTGTTGTATTCACAACTCGATCACTAACGTCAAGAATAAATGATACTGAGTGAAAAATCACAACTACAAGTGACTTTTGACTATCATAAGTCCATGGGAACGTATGGATTATAATAAATCACTTCTTGCATGGATGGTGGATATTCTATATTCATATTAAAATATAAAATATTCGTTCTAAATCACGCACTAATTATTTCAGATTGGATGTTTATTACAACTAAAAATGGTCTTTACTTGCAGGTTCCGTATCCTTCAGAAACAACGAATCTGGATCGTGGTTTATTCAAGAACTCTGTCGAAATTTTTCTACATACGGTAGAAGAGATGACGTCATCACATTACTCTTACGAACTAACAAGTGCGTAGCAAGAAATTACGTCTCAGAGTATGGGTGCCAGCAGATGCCTGTCTTCATATCCACGTTGAATAAAATGTTTTACTTGAATAGAAATAAGGACAGGAGTGCCCTTCAGGAGTTCAACCAAAATAACGATGAAATATTGAGATCTTTGAACGATTTAAACATGCGAGTCGAAGAAATGAAGGAATTGACCAGGAGAAAACATGGAGAAAATTACCAATCGGAAAATAATACATGATTTACATCTGTGTTTGCTAGAATTATGTTGTATCTGAATACATATATGATGAGAGATTTAGTTCAATTTTCTGAAGTTGCCTACACCTTCATGAGAATGAATCTAACCATTGACATTGTCGAGACTTCTGAAAGTCTTACCTCGACGATAGTATATGAAGTCTCGTCTCGTCGACTCCAGTCTTATCTAGTGCCGAATCTCGTCTCAGGTGTCCGTGAACTTTTTCGAAAATGAAGAAATTTTTTTTTGCATTCGTTAGTAACTCGTTAGTAACTATTTGTAACACCAAAATTTTCGTTTGTACCTTAAAGATACTGGTAGAAAAACACCGCATTCCGCTGGGTGCTAACTTCACGGGCACCAAATGTTCGATTTTTCGCGAAAAATAAAATACACTTTGGAAGTCCATCGTTAGTAACTATTTGTAACACAAAAATTTTCGTTTGTAACCTAACCTATGATGGGAAAATGACACCCCCAAAATGCGAAGTTAGCACCCACATTTTCGAAAATGAAGATATATTTTTTTTGCATTCTTTTGTAAATCGTAAGTAACTATTTGTAACACAAAAATGTTCGTTTGTAACCTAACCTATGATTAGAGAATGACACCCCCAAAATGCGAAGTTAGCACCCACTTCTCGAAAATGAAGACAATTTGTACAACGAAAATTTTCGTTTGTAACCTAACCTATGATGAAAAAATGACACCCCCAAAATGCGAAGGTAGCACCCACATTTTTGAAAATGAAGATAATTTTTTTTGGGTTCGTTTGTAACTCGTTAGTAACTATTTGTAACACGAAAATTTTAGTTTGTAACCTAACCTATGATGAAAAAATTACACCCCCAAAATGCGAAGTTAGCACCCACTTTTTCGTAAATGAAGACAATTTTTTTTGCATTCTTTTGTAGCTCGTTAGTAACTATTTGTAACACGAAAATTTTCATTTGTACCTCAAAGATAATGCCAGAAAAACACCGCATTCCACTGGGTGCTTACTTACTTATTAGAATATCCATCGTTAGTAACTATTTGTAACAAGGTTTGTAACCTAACATATATTGGTAAAATGACACCCTCAAAATGCGAAGTTAGCAAATACACATTTTTAGGAAAATCTCCATTTGCTCTTTGTTTCCAATAGATGTACGTCGTTAGTAACTTTTTTTATTTGTAGAATTTCGTTTGTACCCTCAGCTATGATGAGAAATTGACACCCCCCCAATATTCGAAGTTAGCGCCCACTCTTTCGAAAATGAAGATAATTTTTTTTACATTCGTTAGTAACTCGTTAGTAACTATTTGTAACAAAAAAATGTTCGTATTATAACTCAAAGATAGTGCTAGAAAAACAACGCATTCCGCTGGGAGCGTGTTCGTAAAACAAAATTTTTTATTTGTAACCTTATATGCAATAAACTAAATAGCACCAATAAAATGTAAAGTTAGCACATACATATTTTGGAAAATACTGAATTACTTTATTGCTTTCGATAATACTTCATCTGTTAATATTCGTGAAACAAATTTTAATGTAATGTATGGTAGATATAACTTTCGGGTATAATCATTGCATTAATAGGTTATATCACACATTCAGTTTCTCAAAACTTTCAGAATTTCTCAATTAATAAATATGTAGTTACAGAGGAAGTACTCATTTTACGGAAGCAATACACTAATTCAGAATTCTCCAAAATGTGTATATGCTAATTTTGCACTAAAGGGGTGTTCTCAATTGAAGAGTAGGTTATTAATGAAAAATTATGTGTGTCGAATATTTAGTAACAGGGTACTAACGAGTTACAAACGAATGCAAAAAAAATTAATAGTAACTTACGATGAACTTTTCAACCGTACTTTATTTTTCGTGAAAAATCGAACAGTGGCCTTGAAGTTAGCACCCAGCGAAATGTGGTGTTTTTCTACCAGTATCTTTGAGGTACAAACGGAAATTTTTTTGTTACAAATAGTTACTAACGAGTTACGAACGAATGCAGAACGAATTTTCTTAATTTTCGAAAAAGTGGGTGTTAACTTCGCATTTTGGAGTTGTCATTTTTGTGTTACAAATAGTTTCTAACGAATTACAAACGAATGCAAAAAAATTATCTTCATTTTCAAAAATGTAGGTCTAACTTCGCATTTTGGGGGTGTCATTTTTTCATCATAGGTTAGGTTACAAACGAAAATTTTCGTGTTACAAATAGTTACTAACGAGTTACAAACGAATGCAAAAAAAATTATCTTCATTTTCGAAAATGTGGGTGCTAACTTCGCATTTTGATGGTGTCATTTTCCCGTTATAGGTGAGGTTACAAACAAAAATTTGTGTGTTACGAGTCGTTAGTAACGATGAACTTCCCAACTCTACTTTATTTTACGCAAAATTTTCGTCATTTTCGAAAAGTGGGTGCTAACTTCGCATTTTGAGGGTGTCATTCTCTAATCATAGGTAAGGTTACAAACGAAAATTTTTGTGTTACAAATAGTTACTAACGATTTACAAACGAATGCAAAAAAAATATCTTCATTTTCGAAAATGTGGGTGATGACTTCGCATTTTTGGGGTGTCATTTTCCCATCATAGGTTAAGTTACAAACGAAAATTTTTGTGTTACAAATAGTTGCTAACGATGGACAGCCCAAGTGTATTTTATTTTTCGCGAAAAATCGAACAGTGGGTGCCCGTGAAGTTAGCACTCAGCGGAATGCGGTGTTTTTCTACCAGTATCTTTAAGGTACAAACGAAAATTTTGGTGTTACAAATAGTTACTACCGAGTTACTAACGAATGCAAAAAAAAATTTCTTCATTTTCGAAAAAGTGGGTGCTAACTTCACGGACACTCGTCTCAGCCCCGTGCGAGAGTCTCGTAATCTTGTTTGTCTCAAGCTTTTTCGGGAGCGGAATGTTTATATCCATTTATAACTAGATCCTAATATAATAATAATAATAATAACTTCGAAAATATTTCCTAAACAAGGCTGTTTCGTCAGAACTCCATCGAGTAGTTTGTGTTGCTGATAGTTCTACTCCGTTGGAGGTACAATAGGACCACCTGAAAACTGTCGAACACTCTGCAGAAAGCAAAATGCAGAAACTGATTGGCCAACCTTTGCATGGAAGGCACCAGAACGAGGTCAATCATGATTACGTATAGGGACGGATTAACCAATCCGTCCAATCATTTGCATTTTGCCCCATGGTTATGTGGGGGGCCCCTAGGCAGTGCAATTTTCGGGGCCCTTTGTCAAACATCATAATAACAAGTACATAAAATATTTATTTACACCGGACCTTAGAACCTTTTTTTGAAAAAAGCGGAGAAAAAGTAAAAATTGAAGAAAATTCACAAATTTTTTGGGGGGCGATAGAATATTCCGATTTGAGTTCAACTATAGCTTCTTTTGATCATAGAACTGATCACCAATTTTGCGATTTTTTTTATACTTGCCGTTTTTAGACTTATAAAGATCCAAATTTGTGTTATTTATTACAGAGGTTGTTGCACTCAAATCATTCCTGATAACGCTTCTCAAGGAAGTTGTTGCAAAGTAAGTCGATAGATCTGCTGTATAAAATAATAATAAGGGATCGACTTTCTCCATCAAATCATTATCACAAGTATAGAAACAAGGACACGAATAACGTTATATTTTGTAGTTTTCACTCCCAGAGATCTATCGTTCAATTACCGAATTAAAATATCCTTGAAACTATAGTTTCAAAAATTTTCTCTGGGCCGCTATGAGTTTCATCAGTGATGATCAATAATTAATACAATTTTATAGGCAAGAAGTAATAAAGTGTCACAGATGTTAGTTGAATGAAAAGAATTTAATACTTTCAAATAATTGAGCTTTCACGAACGTAACTTTTATTGTAATATCTGTACCCACCCGTTAAACATATTCACTTCCGATCATGTTCCAAAATTTCCTGAAATACTATGATATGTCATTCTAGAGAAATAGCGAAAATCAAATTATTGAAACTTGTTTTCACCGAAGAACATTGAAAATTAAAGAATAGAAAAGGCGCTCAACGAAAAAATCAGCTACGTTTTTAATTATGGAGCTAACCTGCGATGATAGAGTACAGAAATCCAAATACACTTAAGAAACTGAGAAATATTGTCTCTTAACTCAATCTCAACGTGGTTTCGAATTCTCTAGAATGAAAAGAGGAAAAACAATATTCTGTAATATTGTTCTCCTTCTCGAGAAAATATCTTGATTGGAGAATGGATAATCATTTTTGAAATATAGAAGATGACGTCTGAAGACTCCCACATCAAAAAAGCTGCCTACTTATAAAACTATCATCTGTTGGCTTTATTTTTCTGGTATCATTGTACCTTCCTGGGGTACTATTGAATTTATTTGTTTTGCGTATTATTATCAGAAAAATATCGCGAATCGGGCAAGTTCGTGATAATCGGGGGCCCTGCTCTTTCGTTTGGCTAGGGGAACCCTTTTGTTCCGGAGCCCCTCTGCATTGTTGGGTCTGCGGGGGCCTCTGCTACGCCACTGATTGTCAACCCTGCAAATCGCTACGTATTGAATTCAACATAATGGGAATTCCCATAATGTGCATGAAGTCTAGTATTCTCTCAGCTGGCCTCTCACGTACAGAATCATGCCAATTAAGTTTTCCCTGTATGAAACATTCAATTTTTTTCGTGCACAAGCACGGAGCAGGGGGTCCCTATTTGGCTGAACAGAAAAATACAGATTTCGTATAAAAAGAGCCCTGTTAAAGTAAGAATGTTGTGATTTCTACAGGTTTCTAAGCGTATCAAGTTCAATATGGTTCCAAGAGTACGCTTTTGCACCATGAATACATTGTTGGGCCTATTTCCTCAGAAAATTATTCCAAATCTGGCTATAGATTGGAAACTCGATAAATACGCGGTTTTCAAAGTATTTTGGTCGGAGTAAGGTTTCAAAATACTGCCAAAGTAAAGAAAAAAAAAGTTCATCCTCCTTCTCAGGCCTTCAATATGTAGATTCCACTGAATATGGAAGATTGTGATTAATGCTTTGACACCGTCATTTTGATTAGTGAATATGAATTTCTCATCATTGAGTTATTTCAGTTATGTAGACATTTTTTCAATTGAATAGTGGATCACTGAAAGAAAAGTGCAGATATGAAACTTCATTTGTGTGTTACAGAAACTTTTCAGTTGAATTGTGAATATTGAAAAGGCAATGTAATGGATGTAGAACTGTTAGGTCAATAAATCATTTCTCTTGTTTTCATAGCAGCCCTCTGGAACATAATAGGCAATGATATTGTTGTATCCAGCATACAGCATATAAAAATTAGGTATACATATTTCAATATAAAATGAGCTGTTTGATGCGGATTAGAGATATAGGATATTTTATTATATTATTTTTTCACTTGCTGCATATAATGTGTAGAAATAAAGGAATGAATCATTTCTTTCGAATTCTCTCCAAACAATTGTGCATATAATATTCTATATAGATGCTCTGTAATAAAGTCACCTGGAAAGAGCTTTAGTTTATATGACAAACTCCCTTTGATTCTCGACAAGGATTCACCACTTTCGCATTAACTTTGTAGCACCTGGTATGAAACCTTCCTTTCGCTCTTCGAAAATCATTCGAGGAGTCTTTTACAAGTTACCAGAAACTTTTATCTGAATATGAAAGAAAATAAAAGGACAAAATGTAAAATAATGAAATTGAGTGCAATATGTCAAATTGATCTGAAATTCACAACCCAATTCAAATATCATTCAGAAATTGCATGTGTAGATCGAAGACCTGAAAATTATAAATGGGGCAATTATCAACCAGATGATTTATAGATTCACAGTTGATAACAAAAGGTAATGAATCATCTATATCAAATGTAAAAAAAATTAAAACTTTATTGAATGGCATAGACAATAAAATTTTAGATGATTATGAAATATGACATCGTAATATGAGAAACACAGCACTCCCATTGATAATAAATGTTTAGGGAATTATTCCATTTTTCCAGATATCACCTTCAATTGATTCAGAATACCATTTAGAGTTTCTGATGATTTTATGACGAAGTGTCTATCTTTATTCCTATTCAGGTAAAATTTTTTGCTGAGTGTAGAAACTACAACTGGAATCTGTTTTTCCACATCTCCTAGATTTTGAAGGTAATAATTCGTACAAATGCATTTGGTAACTCTCGTCGAAAGGGTCAAAATGTCATCTCTCCGTCCATAGGCAGTAAAATTTTTACAGATTTCTTGAATTAGCCAGGTTCCCTTTTCTATGTCTCTGAATGCATATTTTCCTGGAACAAAAATGTTAATCTTTCATTTGCAGAAAATGAAATTAAACAGGATCCTGCAACAAACTCGCCTCAGCCCATATCTCAATTCGGAATGGAAATGAATTTTTTTCTTTGTCACCTAGCGGTACCAACTCTACAAATTAAAAAAAAATCGGACACATAGTGTTCAGTTTTGCCATGGGTGATCTCAACTTTGCCTTTTCCTAAGGCCACCTATATTTTTTAATTAAGTTTTTCGATTCTACATAGAAAATATGCCTTTTTTTCGAAGATTTTCAGCAGGTATTTTCATTCAATATTCGTCACTGATATTATCTGCAAATATTAAATTGTGCAGAATAAACTATTAGAATTGAGATTAGGTCAAATATTGTTCGATAGTGACTCTTTCGAGTGACATATCAAAAATCCACCTGAATTATATAAGGTGGAAAAACAGCCTGCCAAACATTTTAAATAAAATATTGCGAAATGCTCTTTATTACCGAAGAAACACTATATACAGGTTTTTCCTAAATTGGAGATACAAACGAAAAGAGGAGATTCCTTAAGTAATTCAAAGAAATAAAAGTCCCATAAGCATGGGACGATTAGGGCAATTCTATTTCGAGATACAGAGTGTTACAGTTAGACTTTTCAAGTTCTTCTCTTATAGTATCTACACTTCACAAGATATTCAAGATAAATATTGTAATTGATAGTTCACATCATGCGACATGCCAATTTCGATAGCAAATCTACAGGGTGATATTTTTTCTGGAACACTGTCCCCTCTTCTCCCCCAGAACTTTTTTTGATGAGCCACTGTTTATTTGAAAAAATATAAAGAAAAGCTTTGTTGGTATACTGAGCTTTATGATCTCTTGTAGTTTTGTCGTACCTATCTGCTACCGATTTCGGGAAAAAAATTTCGAACTGTTCTCTCGAAATCCTCAGAAAAATCCAAGTTGTCTTGAAAAATCCAGTTAGTAAGCTGTGGTGAATCAATTCATTATTTTTTTTATGAATATTTTCTCGATCTGTAGCAATGATTCATAAACTTGTATAATCATTACAAAAAATGTATTACTCAAATTCAAACTTTACCCCTCCCCTGTATCCCGAAAACGAAAGTTTTGCGATCTTCAAGGGACTTTTTTCTCAAAATTACTTAAGGAATCTTTCCTCTTCGTTGATGATGAACATAATTATAACCTTTTTATAAACTGATTCCTTATCTACTTTTATTTGCATGGAAACTACAAGGGATAAGTGTTGAAGTAGGTATAAGATTTATATTTGCAATGAAAAAATATTAAATTATTAAAATTATCCATTTGGACTAATGCTTAAAGAAGTTACAACTGTTTCACACAAATCTGATATTTTCATCTGAACATTTATATTGTAAAAATTATCACAAGAAAGTAATTTTGGCTGCAAAATTATTTCCAGATGAAATTTTGCGTGTCATTTGTATTCATATAATCCATTGATTTTGAAATTTCTGAAAGTGATGTCCGTCACTATAATGAAATTATATGGTTCCGGAGTTAAATATGAAAAGCATCTTCAAATGAAACATTATTTTGAATTGCATTAAAAATGTTAAAATTGGTCATAGTGGGTGACCTAATCCCGGGAGTTAGATATATGACATCTCGAAGTTTTTATAGAACTTTTGGGGCTGTACAAAATTGTACTTGATCATTTTCCTTTATCTCTTATAGTTTCATCCAGCGTAAACTATAAAAGCCTGAAAGCAACAGGTTCATGCACTTCTCCCTATATTGAAATTCCCATCAGAATCGTATATCTGGTTTCGGAGTTATGAGAATACAAGGAAACTAACAAACATAAGGACTTTCACTTTCATGAAATAAATAAGAAAGAATAAAGATTTCGTCATGAATTCCATGTTCATTTCCTCTAACAGAAAGAAACTCACCTTCCATCGTGCTATAAATTATGATTATATCTGGATATATTTCGCTGAATGTTGATAAAGGTACAATCTGCTTGTTCCCACCCTCGGTCGAAATTACAGTTCTTTCGTCTCCTTTGCAAGCCTGAAAAAGATGGAAAAATTAAGAGAACCGATGTCAGTTTGGTGGAAAAATTCTTTGCATTTCATTTTTATCTTGATAGTCGTGAGTTTCGCAATTCAGAACATCTGTATTATCTGTATCTAATCTGTGTTCATTCTTTATCCATTCATAATTTCTATTTGACTCTTGATTCGATTTATTCATATCTTGATTTTTTCACCCCGATCTGTGTATTATTTCCGCTTTCTTGTTTTTCAGTTTTGCATTTTGCAAAGAGAGCAGAAGCCCGGTGTTTGAGGTAGGTCCCTGAACGAACAGTAAGTTCATAGCCATCATCCCCAAATAAAAATTTGCTATGCATTTACTTTAATTGATTAATTACCGTGTGTATGCAATCATAGATTATAAAGAAAAAATATAGGAAACGAAATTATTTAAATGATGTGTTTCAAATTTATTACTAAGATTAAGTTGAAATATTAATTTGATGGGCCATTTGGAGAAACATATGAAATTTTGTAAGATTTCAATGGCTATTTTGATTCTCGTTTGTTTATCTCGCTCCTTCTAGTTGCTGATTATTGAAAATTTTTGAGTATTTTTTGGTGAATCACGAAAATTATTGCATGGTGGAAAACGAATACAAAAATTTTCTAAGTTTCATACTCCATCAAAGGAATTGGAAATTTTAAAAAAGTATTAAAACTCATCATAGAGGGGAGGATCGAAGGAGTAGAAGGACGAAGTGGACCAGATTGAAGAAGGGTATACTAGCTCAAAAATTTGAGAGAATAGTTTGGAGTGACGAAATTATGATCTATACAAGGCGACAATTTGAAAACTTGCCAGTGAAATTATGTCACGACGATGATGATTTAGAGAAAATGCCGGAACAGGTCAATTTCTATTCGTAGGTGGACATATTTTGAGGAGAATTGTAAGCCGAAATCTCCTCAACCATTGGTATAGGAGCTATCACCCCTAAATTCTCAATAGAGAATAGGGGGTGAGCTATACCTCAATTGAAAGATCACTTGACCCTCTACATGACTACTATGATTTGCAAATTTTTGAGTCCTTTAAGTAGTTACAGGGGCTGACAATTTGAAAACTTGCCAGGCCAATTATGTCTCGACAAGGATGTTTTCAGAGAAAATGCCGGAACATATCAATTTTTATTCGGAGGGGGACATGTTTCTAGCAGAATTGTAAGCCAAAATCTCCTTAATCTTAGGTGTTGGGGTTCTCACCCCGAAATTCTTAATAGAGAATAGAGGGTGCGCTACACCTCAATTGGAAGACAATAGTATTATGTAGAGGGACATATTGTCTTCCAATTGAGGTTTAGCTCACCCTCTATTCCATATGAAGAATTTAGAGGTTATAGCCCCTACACCTAGGTTTGAGGAGATTTTGGCTTACAATTTTGCTCAAAATATGTCCGATCCCTTTAAAAGTTGACCTGTTCCGGCTTCTCCTTTTCAAATTCTTACATAGATTTTCAGTAAATTACAAATAAAAATATAGGCAATCCAACAGTGTATTTCATTTATATGAATAAATTCCTAATTCAGATGAGGATAACATCCTAATCACAAATCAAAACCATACTTTTGTTTTGCCGCTCAGGTTATTTTTTTTTCTGGTCCCGACAAAGCCGATATTCGAATCCAATATAGTCCATTCAAGAATGATTGACATCCCAGTAGGCCTTGAAAGTCCAGACGCAGCTTAATAGCTCAATATCTGGTGTCAAAAGATATTCAATAATTTCTATAGTTTCAATCACAGAACTGGAATATATAAATATAACCTAGAATAGTATTTGAAAAGAAGAAATATTAAAATTCAGAGCATATTAATCAGCATCCAAAATTGTTACAATAATTTTTTCGATTTGTACGATTAAATTAAGGACAAAAAAAGCAGTACAAAATTCAAATTATCGTCGGTTAGTGCATAGATTCACATATAGATCACTGTTCATTCAAAATACCAACCTAAATTCCGCAACACAAAATCTCAACTGATGGGCTATTACCAACTTAAATTCAATTTTCCATAGCCACTCGAGATGTCAATCATTCTTGAATGGACTATACAATAATAGAATTCGAATTGCCTGCCCATCAATTATAAAACAGAAAATTGTTATTCAACATTTTTTCTGCATTGAAAGTACGTTTTCAACACCATCTCATTGTTAAATGTGGGAAATACAGACTAAAATATAGTCGATTTATTACTATATATGAGGGCGTTTCCTATCATCCTTACTCTATAATCTTTGGTTTCATACACCTCTATGTTCCTGATTCCTAACAGCCTAAAAGACCATCGCTCAGTCTGTAAATTAGATGTTGAAATAGATCTAAGGGTGCCGTTAGTTACGTTCTCATATCTTTTCGTATCGTATCAAGATATGCAGTTTTGTTTCATAATACGATGGATCAACTTTTATCGAGAACTCCAGAATAAGAAAGTATTACTTCTAACAAACATCTCGTCTAATCTATTCTGGCCATGTTTCAAATTTAAAAGCACAAACTGTTTTTAGTACTCAAACGTTTTAGATTTTAAATTTTGCTATTATTATTCTGGTAATTAATAAACTATAAAATAAAGTTACAAATGGATTATTCATCAATTCACATGTTTATTTGAACATAAAATTTGATGACTTGATGGTTACTGGTAAATTGAAATTGAAGAAAATTATAAATATATATATAATAATATAAATATATATGAGTTCTTCGCAGTTCACAAGCTAGCACGAGAATCAGGTTGATAGTATAGTAAATTATCACAATAATGGTTTATGCCTTCGAGAGTAAAGCAGGTAAAAATAAACGAAATCAACCACCAAACTCAAAGGGACCATCAATTCTTCGAGTTGGGAGTTGTTCTGCTCTGACTTAGAACTTAGACTGTGGGTATTATATATACTGCATTCACATTTATTTTAGCAGTCGGTTGGCCCTGAAATAATTTTCTCAAGTTTTTGTAACTAGAACGGAGTAAGGTTGGCACTCATGAAATGTCGTTAATGTCATAACGCCATTGCAACAACTTATATCAATTAATATTACGAAAGTGATCACAAAGTGATTAGACAGGGTTTCAGAAAGTGCTTTTTAGAATTAAGGTCCGCTCATTCAAATAGTTATACCCTGATATTCTAAAATCCACAATACGTCAGACGGTAGCGAACATATTCAATGTAAGAGAATAGAGAATTTATATAGGCTGTGGTCCGTATATACACTTTGGTTTCTTCTGGTTAGTAAGTGGGCGGTCCGTATATGCCGAATTCCGGACAATTCAGTTCAATATCTGTCACCAGAGTAAAGGTCAGTTCATATTATCCGTCCGTCTCGGTTCAGTTCAGCTCAGTCAAAATATCTTTCAATGTGTTTTATATGGATTAATTCATACTATCCGTCTCCGACCCTTCAGCACCTATCGGCACGCTTACGACCGTCCGACGGTATTCTTCCAGAGAATATTTTGCAGATGGGCTGAAGGGCGTGGTTGGACTGAACGAGACTGAACGTATAATATGAATAAGCAACCGCTCAGTTCAGCTCAGTCAATTGAGGGTTTTCCTTTGTCGTGAAAGCTTCTTTGAACTTTTCTTTTGTATTAATTGCGACATTTTTCACAGTATACAGGATGATTCATAACTATTGGGACATAGGCTAAGGGCAGATTGATTGCACCAAAATATGGCGATAGGACTCAATAAAATATTGCTGTGCGAAAAAGATAGAGGGCGTTAAAGTTTTTTTTCGTTTTTTGCTAATAATTTCACTGTATATTTTTTCATCCGTTTTTAAGGAAAACACAATTGAACAGTTCAGAGCAACGGAAGGGGATTTGAAGTAACGACTTATTTATTTTATTTATTTATTTCGACTATAAGGCATAATTAAAAACAATATAACATAAAAAGAATAAACTTAAATTAAATGTTCTACGTGTCCTCCCCCTACTTCTATGCCTTTTCTAATTCTTTCAATAAAGGACTTTCGAACTTTGAAGAAAATATTATTCTCTCCCCTTATAAAAAATTCAACTTTAACGCCCTCTATCTTTTTCCACAGCAATATTTTATTGAGGTATATTTGGTCCTTTCGCCATATTTTGGTCCAAACAATCTGCCCTTAGCCTATGTCCCAATATGAATCACCCTGTATAATCGAAATGATGTCCTGTTCATTCTAAAATAGTGTGGACCAATTTTTTTATAATGTCCAATATTCACCTTCAACTTTCCTCTTTTCAAATATTGGTTAGACACCCAATCTTTTTACCGACTTTTTGTTCCTCTTCATCTTCGTCTAATAATAATGCAAAAGCACATCATTCATTCAGGCGTGCTGTTTTGAATGTTTTGATCAAAATGAAAGGCTTTATGTGTCAAGTGCTGGTCGATTCGAATGCAACCGAAGATTCACGACACACGAAGCGGAAGGTGACTGAGATCGTGACTGATAATATGAACGCAACCTCCGTCAACGGCTAATGATCCTTCCGCCGGCCTGAACTGAGCGGAACGTATAATATGAATCGACCTTAACCGCTCTGGTAACTTTCGGTTACCAAATGTGTATATACGGACCATACGCATAATGTTTCATCTGAATCTAAACGACTTATATTTCAGCTGAATGTTTCCACAATCAGAAAGATTTGAGGATGACAAAGAATTTCCTTCTATTGGGAGACCCAAAAAAGTGGTGGCATTTGAGAATTTTATGTTTGAGTGAATTAATGCGAAAAGTTTACTACAGGATTTTCGATGAATGTCATAGTAGAATAAGTTCCCGAAAATTGATTTTTCTATTTTTCATTTGACTTGTCCTATACATTGTAAATGGCTCAAAGTACCAATAAATACCTAATTATTATTTAATATATTAAGATGAACAGCCAAGTACGAGCCAGTTGTCCTGTTAATTGTTTATTCATGTGAAATTTTTGTTCAAAGGTGAAGTTCATCTTGACTTGAAACTTCCTTTAATTATTTTTACTTATAGTGATGCAAGATGATTTTTGTTGAAGAATTTAACATTCTTGTAATTAAATGAAATGAAAGAATATTGGGACTCTTGGACTAATTTTCTTTATTGTTCTTCAATACAATGCCGACGTTTCGAAACGACTTGAAAAAGAAACAAGTCGTTTCGAAACGTCGGCATTGTTTTGAAGAACAATAAAGAAAATTAGTCCAAGAATCCCAATATTCTTTCATTTCATCTAACTAAATGGACGATAACCTAAGAACAATTATCTGTTAATTCCTTCAGGAGATACCCATTCCCAACCTCTGCAACATTGATATGCATTTCATCTTCGGGTTAATATTTTTGAAATCTACAACTGATGTAACTTATTCAAATTTTAGCCAAAGAAGATAACGAACATTAACTCTCCTCAAGCTAGTGCATATTATGATATTATACTGATCTCTTGTATTTTCCATACAAATAACTGGATTTGGTAGGCCTTCAATCAGTTTGTATGAACTTCAATTATGTTCGTTACATATTTTCCGAAGAGATTCGACATTGTGATAAAATACGTAATAACAGAAACTTTTACGTAGAACGGGCAGCATAGCGTTTATTTAAAACCCAAAAATGTTTTGACAAGCCTCATAACCCCACATTTTCGTACTATATAGAGTGAAATGTGTAAATTTCCATGGCCAACCGACTGCTAAAATAAAAGTGAATGGAGTATAGGTATCGAAATTTATTGCGTTAATAAATAAATAATTGTAATACTTTACCTGTACCACAAACATCTTAGGTTTTCCTCTAAGCGCTTCACAATTCGCAAACTTTGACAGTAAATCCTCGAGTTTGAAGCCATTTGAGCTGGTGTGAATTAAGTTACAATTGCCACCATGAGAAAGAATGAACACCAGTACAGAATTAATTTGAGATAGGTCAGAATTCAGCACTGAAAAAAATATTTTTCTAAAGCTGATCTGTACGAAACTTCCACCACTGAGTACCTATCAAACCAGTTTAATACTGAATGCTTATATCTAAAATATCATTTCCTCAAGAAATTGATGTAACCTATGCTAAATTATAAATTCATTTAAGGTAGTCCTTCGATCTGTGACGGCCCAAAGTTCAGTATACTTCATTGGGTAAAAAATTTTGAATTTCTGGGGCCTATTATTATTCACTTGTCGAATTGGTTGAGGGTTGAATGATACATAACCATCCACTTGTATTTAACCATACTCATGTCTCAAGTGAATCTACAGAGTGTTAGTGAATAAGTGAAACGAATTTCAAGAAGTGAATCTGCATCAAACAATATTGACAGTTTGCTCCATAACTTTCTTCTGCAAATACATGTTTTACGAAATACCTACAGGATGTTAAAGCTTCTCTCAAAAACTTATTTTTGTTCTAAAATCGGTATGGAGAGGCTTATAAAATTTGATATTTCAATATGTAATTATTGGGCATTTTTTGACATACACTTTAGATTGAATATTGATTGTTAGCGTCATACGGTTAATCAACTCAATTTTTTCAATGAAATTTTAAGTACGCAACTGAGATATTGTAAACCATAATCATTTGTGAATTTCTCCTTAAATGCCTTTTGTTCGTAGGAAGCGGAGTTTTCTGAAAAATTCAACATCTTTACGAATGATTCAATATTATTTTACCATGTAGGTTCTGAAGAAATGAAAAATTTGCTTTAGACGTTTTATTTTCATCATATAAGCGGCGCCTCCAGCGGAAAAAAGGTATGACTACTTATCATAACCTGAACAAGAAATCAGTTTTATTCAGGAATATCTTAGTGGCATACCAGTTTTTTTTTTCGAAAGATTAGGATCATTATTCGTATGCGGCCTATGCGGGCCAATGATGAACATAAAATTTTTAATTGCATGTCAAAAATGCGTAATACCCACTAAATTTCGTTCGATTATCTCGACCAGTTTCAGAACAATAAATACCTCCGAAAAGCATTTGTAAACAAACTGTCTGAAATCGAATAAATCAGATCTGTAGTAGAAATATTTCAGACTATTCCTATTTTCGTATATAGTGGATCACCCTGTACGTGCACATGATGATATGATTTTTTTCACCACAAAAAATTACATAATCCAAAATAAAAATTCTTAATCTCTGTTTGGTACTGTCATACAGGGTGATCAATAAACATTTCCTTTTGAGTTAACTTATCGGTAGAATTATTTCGAATTTTGCAGTTTTATCATCCTTTACGATCGTACCCCAAGACAAAGTACAAATGAAGTGAATACAATCCTATAGGTAGTGACAGAAAATCCATCTACCAGTAAGCGCAGAATAAGCAAGCAGATGAGGGTCCCTAAAATCAGAGAACTTAAAACAATAAAAAAAAACCAGAATGCATCCCTATCATCAACAAATAGTGCAAAAATTAAAAGAAGGTGATGAAATTCCAAGTCTCATTTTTTCTCAAGATATCATAGGCCATAGATGAATGATTTCTCGGATTTTTTTCACCTATGAATCGCAATTCACTAGGGATGGAATAAAAAATTCTCGTAATTTTCATGATTTTAAATTCGATCTCAGAAGTTATCCCCCTTTAATCAAAAACTGACGTGTTCGAGGATTTTTTCGAAATACGATTACTCCGCCTGTTATCTCATTCGTTTCGTTCTCAAAAGCCTACCCTGTATGTATGTATGTTTTTTGTCGAGAATGACAATTCCTAATGCTTTTCACGGAAGGTACTTTTTTTCCTTCAAAAATGTTTGATTAAAATTCAAATTAGATCACTCCATAAAAACTTATAATTAATTTAATGGAAGGCCCCTCCCTATTTTCCTTGCAACTGAAGAAATCAGTAAGTTCTTTTTTATCAACAGACGATTCAGTTGAATTTCATTACAATCCGCCAAATTACGACAAAGCTATCGCAAATTGAATGTATTTTGGAGGCCATGTCGAAGAGGCTCTAGTGCCTTCAAGATGCATTTTAGGACCTAAGGTGATATAAAGTTTCCTTCATATTTCAACCTCCAGGATCAACCCCTGAAATACCCCTTGAAATCAGGACACCCCATATATGGCTGACGAGATTTTTTGAAAGAATGTTTTACCCTTTCCACATTCCCAATTTGAAAACTTGAGAGAATAGCTACACATGAGGAATGAATTTTGTAAAGCGAAATTCCATCAAAACAAATATCCCGGCAAAAACGGGATTTTGAAAAACAAATTATGACAACTACCTAATGAGGGTGTCGTATGGTTTGGGCAAACTTTATAGGAGTGTCCCAATTACTTGTTTTAGAATAAACGAAAAATTTAAGAGAATATATTCATTTTCATCAGTAAATTTACCTTCGTCAACTTTTTGAAATAATTCTTTTTCCGAACAGTCCTTAAAAATGTGGTTTTTTCGTATGTTGAAACCTAATCTACCAAAACAAGTGATTATATCTTGAACGTCCTTTTCAGATCCTTCTCTTGTTTCGTTGCTTCCTTGGAAGTGTTCCTGGTTGAAAATGAGAACCAAACCGGGATCATCACCATCCCGTGGATATTCGAGGGCATCCAAACAGTATTCACGTTTATCGAAAAATCTTCCGAACACATCTGTAGTGCTTGTTGATTCCACTGAATTCCCTATGGGGTCTAAATTTTCTGCCTGTGGATTGATACCACCTGAGTCTTTTCGATAAGCTGCTGTTGCGTTCACTTCAAAAAAATACATGAACATTAATACAAGTGAAAAACTTGAACAATTTGTGGCAATTTGGAACAATCACCATTTCTACTTCATTTAAATTCACTTTATAAGTATCTATATTTATCATTCAAGTGCAAAAAAAAGAGTTTTTTTATGACGTGGAAAAAAACCAGAAACTTAGTATAAAGTTTTCACATCACCAAGGTGCTTGTAAAGTAGGACTGAGCAGATGCAAAGGTATAACGTTTTAGGCAAAGATTATAGAGTAGGAATATGGGAAACGAAGCGAATAAAGTTATGTGAGCGCCTTCTGTGTCTCAAATGTGTTATTAAGACCATAAGACTAGTTAAAATATTAGTTTCGGGGCCATTTGCAAGACATATGAAATTTTGTAATATTTCAGATGGCCACTTCGATCAAGATGTTTTGAATGTTTTAATTCTTGTACCGCCTTTTGTTTATTTAGCTCCTTTTAGTTGCATATTATTAAATTTTTTTGTCCAATTTCTTGGAGGAACCTCGAAATATCTTTCAATATGGATCAAATAAAATGGATTTTCCGAAATTAAGATTTTTACTTCACTTAGGAAAATGGCAATGTAGTATTAAAACTCGTATGTGACTCGGTTATTCATTGATTTCTAATTTTTCTGCAAGTCATTGAGAACTGTTCATCCAAGTAAATTGTTGAATACAGGAAGCATTCCTTGAATGAAGAGATCATTTAGGGAAATTTTTATTGATTTAGTTTTCTTATTTGCTTTTAGGAAAGCACTTTCGGTATGTTTGCGCCGTAAAAAATAGTAGTTGATACATGGTTGTGGCAACGTCGTTTTTACATTAACGACATGTCGAGTGTAGCAACCATACTCCGTTCTAGTTACAAAAATCATTTCATGGCCAAACGACTGCCAAACTGACTGAAGTGAGCAGGCCCGGATCTAGGGGGGGGCAAGCGGGGCGCTTGCCCCGGGCGTCAGCTTGAGGGGGCGCCAAAATCAACCAGAGGTTGATATTTTTTTTTTAGTTTCTCGGAAAAAATTAATTTCCCAGAGCTTAAATCGAAACTGTAGAATGGAAACTTGATAAACCATCACTATGCCAAAAATCTTCAAAATCAATGAGGGATGGATCAATTAACTGTATATGTATTATTCAGTCATCTAGGAATGACCGCCACACTTGGGTGAAATAGGTTAAAAGATGGGATATGTCTACAATGTGTCGCAAGCATAGAGCCATTAATTTCTTTGCCTGGGGAATTACCGACTCATCCCAATTTCATCTGGAACTAAGGGCCAAAATTTCCGATTTTTTATGGACCATAACTCAAAAACTAATCCTTTCAGCAAAATTCTGTTCGCATATTCATAATCTACGCCCTCGATTTCGTAAATACAACAATATTAGTGGAAATAGTGGAGATTGAAAATTTTTCAAATTTTCAATACTGTATGGATTTTTTGAAAAATATTTTTGGTCTCCGATCAAAACCAAATTTATACAGTACACTAAAATGAGGGCGTAGAACACGAATATGCAAACAGATATTTTTTAGAAATTAAGTTTTCAAGTTATGGTCGATGGAAAATGGGAAATTTTGGACCTTCGCGGAAAAAATTCTAAAATCTAAACTGTTAGCGGTAGATGAATGAGGTGTGCTTTTTTCTATTCGCAAAGAACCAATCTATCACAAAAAATCAGCATATGACTAGTGCTTTTTTTCTGGCTGCTACAGCTCCTCAAAGTTGACCAATTTCTTCGAAATTTTGCACTTAAAGTGATTTATTTCTCAAAATATACGGATCCTACAAAAAATCAAATTGCATATTCGTGATCTACGACCACGAATAAATAAGTAAAATGACCCGGGTCGATATATGTCGCTGAAAAAATTAATTTTCGTTCGGAATAATTTCGTTCGTAAAGCGCGGGTAAAAACGATAGGTTGCAAACGACATTCTTGTAAAAACAAACTTTTTTATTTTTCGAACGATTTCAACCCGAGTCATTTTTTCTACTAATTCGTGGTCGAAGATTACGAATAAGCAATTAGATTTTTCCTAAGATGAGTACTTTGAGAAAAAAATAACTTTTAATGGAACAATGGGAAAAAAATAAGAGTTATTTTTTTCCTAAAGTACTCATTTAAGGAAAAATCTAATTGCATATTCGTAATCAACGACCTCGAATTAGTGGAAAAAATATCTCGGGTTGAAATCGCGATGACGAATATGCAATTATATGTTTCCTAAGAACCTTAGAGGGGAGGGGGGCGCTATCATGAATTTTTACCCCGGTCAGAAAAAATCGTAGATCCGGGCCTGGAAGTGAGTGGGGTATATAATTGTTATTTTGACTCAAGGAACACTTGCCATGGGCACAATTCTATTAGGCTAATTTTAAGCTAATTCATTACCCTAGGAAAAATTCTTCTGCTCTCCAAGTGTTGGGGAAATAGCCCGAAAGCTAATCGAAGCAGGGCAAAACATCAGTAATCGACTTTGTATTATGATTCTGATCAAAACAAAATTTCAGACTCACTTTGGACCACTGCAGATTTTACTAATGTCTTCATCCTTTTATTCGTTCCGCTTGATTCTGATTCTGTTCCCAGCTTATCAAACGAAAAAGTGCAATTTTGAAGATTAGGCCTAAGCAATGTCTATCAAATTAAATTGGAGAAAAGCAGTAACTAGTGTTTCAAAGTTCGGCGGTAAAGAATAATTCATAAAGATGTATTTTTGTTTCAAGTTATATCAAAATTGCAATAGAAATAGAAGGTGTTATTTGACTGTCTCTATTGTAAATAAAAATGGAGCTCTGTGGGGCCCCATTCTCAAACGTCTATCGGGTCTCTCTCGCATGCGACATCACTAAATTGTCGAATGAAATCGAAATTTGGTATTCTCCAATGTCTATAGTCGATATCACGCGACTCGGGGCCCCAAGAATGATAACGACCACGATTCCACTCGAGATTGGGTACAAAGCCATTATTGTGGGTTTCTGACTCATTTTGAAAATGATGGACGAAGAAATAGAAATTTTACAAGCTATTCAAAACCTGGAGGATAATGAAGAAGCTGCAGAATTTGGGAGGCATGTTCACCGTTATAATAACTGTTTCAGGGGATTAAATGATAACTTGTTTGTGAAAAAATTCCATGAAAAATACCTGAAATAATAGGTTGTATTGACTGTTCACATATAGCCATATTTCTCCCCAAGAGAAACAATATATTTATATTAACAGGAAGAATAGCATAGAGTTCTACATTACCTTTTAGTATTCAACTCAATGACATTACTCTCCAGAAAAATGTAGTAAAATCATAAATGCAAGTGTACTTCTACACAATATTTTTGTTGAAAATAATGTAGAACTGCTGCAAGATTAAGATAAAAGGAATGAAGAAATCGATTCGAGCTATATTTCTGTAAAATATACTTATAAATGATCAGGGAGAGGGTAATATCAGAAGGCAAGATCCTTTGTTGGTACGTGGAGAAAGAAATCAAAGAAGAATTATCCAATCCATGAGACCTCAAAGAGCTCATTTTATATTTCACAACATTCTTTTGCTTAACAGTGTAAATAAGAGGAACAATAAAGATTGGCGACTTATTCTTTCGATGAAAATAACGTTTATCTCAACACTGTTTCCAGTCTTTCTGAGAATCGAATTAAGAATTTGAATTTCTGTCCATTTCCTCTCCGCATCTCTCATTGTAAAAGATTGGGAGAATTTTCCACTAACTAACTTCCGGTTTCACAATCAAACCTAAAGTCCCTTCAATTTTAAAGCTTCCTTCAACCCTACTAACGTCCAGTTTCATAATCGAATTAAACGTCACTTTAAGCGTGAAGCTTCCTTTACTGTCATTTTAGAAGCTTAAAATTGAAGGGACTTTAGGTTTGATTATGAAACCGGCCGTAAAAATGAAAGTAAAGGAAGCTTTAAGCTTGAAGTGACGTTTAATTCGATTATAAAACTGAACTCCTGTTCATTCTGTAACATATCCACCAACTCCTCTTTTTGCGTTGCGAAACAATAAGTTTTCTTGAAAATTTTCATCATGACTTAAATCCAATTAAATTAAAAATTACTGTCAACTACAAACAAATATGTGTATGTGCTTGTGAATGAGCAAAGAGTATTTTTTGAAAATACACAACATTGCAGTCGTTCTTCTTCTTATTACATGGTTGTCAGATCTTACCATTCGACATGATAATCAGGTCGATTCTGTTTGGAAATAGTAATATGGTTATAGAAAAGATATTGCTATCACAGCAAAGTTTGAAAAACTGGTATTCTAATCATTGATTTTGAGCAATATGATCTGTCAATTTTTAGAAGATCTTGTCATTTCAGTTTGCTATATCAGCAACATCATTTAAGTACTTGCTATTTCATAACAAAGTTGAAAATGGCAGTGAATCTCTTGTTTTTACATTTTTTCCAAGCGTTAGAAATTTAGAAAAGAGGAAGTAATTATGAACAAGCTTCGTTTTAGTAACTTTTTGGAAACCTTCACTTGAACTTTTCATTTATAGCGAAAATATGAGACTACAATTTCGATACATTAGGGACACCAGTAATTCATTTGAATTGCCTGATGAAAAGTTTCTGGAACTGTTTCGCTTGAATAAGGAAAGAAGAGTTGGATGGATTGGTTGAGGAACCGACCAGTAAAAATACAGTTCCTTTTTACATACAAGTGGGTGAAAATCCATAGAGAATTTCTAGGAGATTGATTATCAAATCAATTCCATCTGATTTTTTGTTGTTTTCTTATTTCCAGACATGATGCACAGTTCAACCAAAAACTCACAATCCAAATACCGAATAAAACATTAAACCAAAGAGTATCAATTGATGATACTCTTTGATTAAACACAACTTATTCTTCTTTTCCATAGAACAATTATAGAATTACATGTTCTATTCTATGAAATGAGAATCTTACCCTTCAAAACAGTGTTGTCAGCTCAAACATTCGTTTATTTTTCAACAATATTGCTATGGCCAAAACTCATAACCAATCTTGCGTAAAACGGTGAAACAGAATATTCGTTCGCTCAGTCATATTTCTATATTTTATAATTATAACAATGTTGTAGATTTAGCAATGTTATAACAAGATGCGAACAGAATCGACCAGATTGTCGAGCGACTTCCAATGCCGAGTAGTACCCGAGAACACCGATTTCAAAAGTCAGTCAGTCAGACATTTGTACTCGACATTTTGTCACGTTCTACATTTTTGATAGACATTTGAGAATTGCGCCCTGTTTATTTTGGCATCATGGCATGACGTAAAAACGTCTGAACGGATTTCATCCATTTTTTTTAAAACCTTCCTCTAATACCGTAGCAGGTTATTCCGGGAAACTCGCTTGGAAAACTGGAAAAATCAAATGTTCACGCACAAGTGTAGAGCTGTGAGGCATAGAGGTGAAGGTAAAAGTAGTAGGTTTTCCTACCTACATGACGATTGGCCATCTAATGGCGGTTGACAGTTCTCAACAATAATAATAATTACTTCCTATGCACACAAGTTATGACGAAGCATTGTACCATTTCGAAATCAGCATAAATAGCGCATATTTTCGAACAAGTTGGCCACTCAGGCTCTCAAATTTGAAGTTATGTTTTATTTTTGAGACCTTGGACCTCAATTAAATTTTACTCAATTCGTACTCCACTTGAAATAACTTGCAGACCCCTGGTCTAGACGTTATTGGAAAACAAATTTTGAGCATTTGAATCAAAGTTCATTCTAGGAACGTAAAACAATAACTGATCCAAAAAAAAACGCAAACCTAAAGTACCTACTTGCCTGATACTGAAAAAGTTCTCAAACGAGGAGCAAAAAACATTCAGAGATAAAAGAATAAACATAGCTTTTGAAATGGTCATTAAATTTCACACTTCTCCATAACGATATAAATGTTGAAAATAAAAAGCAGTCCTACCTTGCTTAGTAGAATTTTTTCTTTTTTGTGGAATCAGTTTAGCATCTCTTCGTATATTATTGTTCTCCATCTCCATCACTCGTTAAAAAATAATGGCTTCAACTTTTTTCACGTTATACTGCAGTTTCGATTAATATGAGTCACAAATGGAGTGCTTACTATCTTATCTAATATTCGATCCGTTCAAGATCATAACACTTGACATTCGGAAATAGGTATTTATTGTTATCCGATGCAACTTTTGGAACGACCTCAACTGCCTTTTTCATGAACGAAATGTGGATGTGTATCTCAACCTTCGAAAAACCTCAGATTATATAGGGTTTGATGATTTTTTATCTCTAATTGCTTATTATAAAAGTGAATATTTTTCCAAGGATAGTGTAAAATTATTGTTACTTTCGATTATTGTTACTTTTGATTTGAGATCGTACATTGTTTCGAGATGCTAATGTAATCACCTTATCGGATACCCTCATTGTAGTACTGTCAATCATAAAATAATATTTTAAACGGAAACCAATGTTACCATCGTTCGGATTTGGTCAAATACAGACGATAATTGGTCAAATACAGACTGAGTAAATAGAAAACCTACCATGCATATCTTTGGTATTTCCTGTTTTTTAATTGCTTATATTCAATTATAGTTGGCGAGCCGAAGAGGGAAATTCGGGATTCATTCGAGCGTGTCAGATTAATATAAGGGGACATACCTTGGACCCTGTAGAGTACCTCTACCAAAAATTAGACCTGTATGTAGGGGGAATTTTCTAGGACAGCCTGTCAGAATAGTAAAAAAAAACGATCATCGTACATACTCGAGCGTGTCAGATTAATATATAGAGTCATTCGGGGCAACTGTGCGCACTTTTGCCTTTCAAGTCATACCCTGTTTCAAATGTTGAAGCTAGGAAAATTAAAACATATTCATAAGATAGAGAATTCTCTAATCTATAAGAAAACATCAAAAATCAAACAAACAAAAACGTTTTCTTTCCGCAAAAAAGAATTTAATAGAGAAAGTCTGAGTGCGTTCACATGCCCCGTATTGCGGGTAAGTGTGCGCACCCTCACGGGGTAAGTGAACGCAGTGCTTAGTGAACCACACAATCAAAACAAATTACCAAATAATGTCATCAAAATGTTACAATATTATAGTAATGCTGTTTATTGTCAATACAGAAGCGCCTTTTTACAAGCAGTGCATTATTGTTCGTGCCACAATTCTTGGTGAACACAACACTTGATACATTCCCCTGTTGGTGGCTCTTCATATTTTTCTGAACAAATAGGACAATATTGATCGAGTCTTAACCAAGAAAATCAACAATGTCATAATTTATTCCTCACTGAACAAATGCCCATATAATGAATATACGCGCACACTTACCCGCGCACACTTTCCCCAGGAAGCCAAAATTTGAATTGACGTTCTTATAGAGTTGAGCAGCTAAGAGAACCTTAAATTTTTTATTATATATTTAGATTAATATGCCCATGATCGAATAAAATATTGTTTAACACTGAGGGACTCGAAACTTGGACCTGGCAGAATGTGCAGAGATGCTAAAAATTAACAAGAAAACTAGTGAATTTGATTGATTGCAAATAAAAAGTTAAAGAAACGTGGCACGGCACACTTCTATGAAGAACTAATATGGCGATTCTGCGCCCTTGCTTCACCCAAATGAACCCCTTTTTCATACATTGCATAATCGAGATATACGCACTGCGCACACTTACCCACTGCGCTCAGTTACCCCGAATGACTCTATGTAGTTAATTACATGTTGAAAAGAATATATTCTCTTAATCTGACAATTTGAGTGTGTCGAAAATATGTGGGAGGGCGCCAAAGTTGCAAAAAAAAACGTCACGTGTACATTCTCGTGCGCAGTGACGTTTTTTCTTATTTTGAAGCTAATGATTCAAGAATAACGGAAAAAATATAATCTTACAGTTTTAGCAAGCCGAAACAAAAAAACTTGGCCATAAAGGTCACAAAAATCAGTTTTTTCGATTTATATTCTTCCCTGGGCTTCAAATCTTTTTCGCATTCATTATAAGAGTAGAGCATAACATTTTCTACAAATTTTGTCCCAAGCAATTTTTGCTACGTTCAAACGTTTTTGAGATATATGGCGATTAACGCGAGGTGTTTAGCGATACATGCTGAAGCGAAAATTCACTCGTTGGAAAATAGTACATTCTAAGGTTCAGTCACAGACAACAATACAATTTTCGTGACTAATTTCGAAATTGTCATCATAGAAATACCTTTTGACAATTGTAGATTAGACTGGGATTCATTGACCTTGCCCTTTCGCATGTGTGGCTAAGCTTCTCGCTCTTATCGCCCTCTAACTCGAGAACGGTTAAGGTTATGTAAAATTGCTTCAGACAAAAGTTGTGTAGCATTTTATTATCTACAACTTTCATAATGAATACAAAAACGATTAGAGGTACAGGGAGGGAAAATATTCGAAAAAAAGGGATTTTTATCATCTTCAAAGTGTGAGATTAAGAAAACCCCCCCTGATTAGTTTCAGATTAATAGGTCAACACGTCTACAACACCCAGATTAACCATCTGTATGAAAATCTGACACGCTCGAGTATGTACAAATAACGATTTTTTTTACATATTCAAAGGACCGCTGTGACCTTGCGTCACGTCCAAATCGTCAGTCCCTTAAAAAGTAGCTTCCATTGGGTACAATTAACATATCCTCCAAAAATCTGACACGCTGGAAAAAAATTCCTCACATTAAAATGTTTCCTATCTTATCCGGGACATCCTGTATATTCTGCATACACATTCTGCAATTTTTTTCAAGTTGCTTAATATTCCACGTTCGAACCTTTTAGAAGTCTGTAAAGGGTTCTTTATAAGATTCTGATCAACTTATAATATTGAAAGACGTTTTTTCCTTTTCTGAAGAAAGCAGCAATCGACATTTCGTCAGAAAATCTTGTCATTCAGTTTAGTTTTAAACAATTTAAATGTAAATTATTATCCGGTGATATGAATGATTCTGTTGGTAAAGACCGTCACTTCATTTTCAGTATCAATTATAAGACGCTCCTTTGCACTTAACCGCGCATGTTTAGGACGCTGATTGACGGTCTTTCCACCGTTGAAGATGCAGCTGACAATGGTTTTCATTCGTTTTGAGGTAAAAACAGTCAGTTGACTGAAATTCATGCGGTATCAAATGACTTTTATTTCTTAAATTTGGTCGAGTTCATACACGCGGCAGAGGTAATAATCCACCATCATTCATGCAGCTGACGGTTATTTTCCCATTAAGAATGATCCGAATTATTACGGATTATGGTGCGGTATCAAATTACTAGAAAAATTTTCTTTTTCGGCAACTTTAAAATTGAAGAAGGTGATTACCCTCGTAATTTCTGCCAGTAGCCGATTATCAATCGATTAGGGGTCAACGAGACAAGAATTCTCATCTTGATGTCAAACTTCTTGTCTTGTCTTGAGGAAAAGTCAAGAAATTCAAGAAATCTTGTCTTGACGCTCTCTTGAGATATAAAATCTTGTCGTGACTCAAGAACTTGAAATTTCTGGATTAACCAGCGACACCGTAGGTACATGGTGATTCCTCGGCGAGTTTTTCATTGCGTTTCGTGCTAACGCGACAACCTGGTGGTTCCCCGATATTAATTTATTTGTTTTCTGACGAACTTGAAATGACGTCAAGCAGTTGCACACTCTACCCCATCTAATTATGAGGGGTCTACACCGTTTTAGTGATCAGTTCTAAAAGAGAATAGTTATTTTCCTATCAAGTGCGGAAAGTGATACTTGCCCGCACGAAACTGCCGTTGCCCGAACGATGCGAAGCAGAGTTCGGGTAAGCAGTTGAGTGCGGGCAAGTATCAAGAGTTAGGAACAATATTTTTTCTACAAGCGCTTGAAATATATAAATGTATCCATTTCACGAAAATGCGTGCGGGAAAGAAATAGCAGGCGTTTTTCCCGCACCTTTTGGGAAAGTGACTCTTTGCAACTTGAAATTCGTGCGGGAAAAAGGTTGAACGCGCACGCTTGTAGAAAAAAGAGGTTTCATTATAATTCAATTCAATCAGTTCGTCAGCTCGGAAAGTCAGAAACTTTTTTATTTGTCAAACGGAAAAACAAAATTTTTTTTATAATTTTTTTTTTCCTTGAAGAACAAAGATTCATTCATGTTATTAACTTTCCGAGGTGAAATAATCTCTTAAATGAATTTCCACATGAAAAACTTTCTCGAAAAGTCTTGCTATTGGCTACAATTCTTATCCTGGTGAAATTGAAAAAAGACGTCCGTTAAGTGCTGCCAGTTTTCCGACTAAAAAGTTGAAACTATTGTAATATTCGTAACTTCTACTTATCGTTCGAGTGTTCTAGCAACACCCCACATTCTGAAAGTCTTTCCCCCTTTACGCCTTATACGGATGGCGGGAAAGTCCCGTGGTATAAACTCCTCTTAAGTGAGGATATAATTACCAAGAAAATATAAAAAGAAAGCCTAATAGAAGATCGAAAATACTCGGCTCAGGCAGTGCAATTTAAATTATAACAACTTTTTGGCACAAAATTTATTTCAAATTATCTTATTTTTAACTTCACGTATTACTTTTATCTATCGATACGCCTCTGCTAACGGACCCAGTTCTCCAAATTGATCTTGACTTTGCCACCTTCCAATCGGCTTTGAACTGAATTTCAATTTATTTCTGTAGGTACTTACTCTTGATTATCATAAAGTGGTAGTCTTATTTTACCAGGAGTGACATTTACCCTTCAGTAAACAGAACTACTTCTGAACCATTTGGCTCCCGATTGTGACTCAAAATATTCACTGACATGGAATACAGAGAAACGTAAGTTTTAGTAAAAATATAAAAGCATCAGTGAAACTGAAGCGACTTCGACTAATGCGAGTGAAAATGATAAATCTCAATCTTAAACCGGAGCTGTGAAAGCGTTAGAGTAAAAGGAAAAAGCAGCAGCATTCACCAATGCAAGATAGTGGTAGTATTGCTACTAGAAGATAATACTGACAGAAAGAAATTCTGTTATTCTTTAGAAATACATGAGTACCAACGACGAAAATAATAAATAAGCAAAATTATATCATGTTTTCTTGAACATAAAAAAGTGTAGGTACTTATGCCTGAAGGTAGTGCAAATCTAGAATGCAATTAGAGTTTCAACAAGATTGTGATTAATTATTTTCAATTCACATTTTTCTAGCAAAACTGTGTGTAATAAGTGAAATAAGTGTTTCATGTTAAAATATGGTATCTTTTTCACAAATAAAAAATTCGTTTTCATGGTTAGACAAGATATTTCAAGATTTCTGTTTGAAAAGATTATAGATTACAGATCCGTAATCTGTGGTTGCAATTTAGACTATGTCAAGGGCGGATTTAGGGGGGCACGGGGGCACGTGCCCCCCTTCCAGACGGACGGATCTTTCTATACATACTTGAACGCTTTAAAATAAAAGTGAAGTTCATTTCTTACATTTACTGTTGATTTTTTGCTCGTCTGCCCGTTGTGCCCCCCCCAGAAAAAAATCCTGGATCCGCCCTTGGACTATGTACACGCATATAAATGTGGATGCGTCTTCTCTAGTTGGCTTTGCCAATCGGCACACAGCGGTATTATACTAAGAGCTAGCAATATTTACGAGCAAGAATTTTGGGAAGGCTGATTTTTCAATATATGATTCCTTAGACTCACTCGAACACAAAACGACACCTCTGCCAGCTTGGACACTTTGCGTTCTCCAGTGCGCAGTGCTTTTTTATAGATGAAAAAGATGAAAATGCACTCATTTCAGGAATACTTATTTTTGTTGAATCCACTTCGGAACACAATTGAGAATATACATTTTTTTGTTGGGCAGACGTTTTGTCTGTTGCTAAATGCCTGGCAGACGACATTTTTGATGAAGAAATTAGTGAAATTTCAAACCATTCCAGAAAGGCTGAAATTTCAATAATATTAATCGTAATAATATTCAAGAGGAACACATGAAATTGCCAGACTTCAATTCGGTTGCTAAAAGAAGGCAGACGCCCTCAAAGTTTCAAAATACTACTTCGAGGGATCGAACTTCAAGGGGTTTTATCTCAGCCATCTTGGATATTTTATATAGACAATTCAAGGTTTGACTTAGTTTGATGAGTTCTACCTTCTGCCAAAAAGAAAGCCTCACCTTTGAGAACACCCTGTATAATTAAGGAGCTTGAAAGAACCGGTAAGTGGTAGTGGCGAAAGTGTTACTTACTCCACGTCTTTGAGCTATACGCTCTCCGACAAAGAGTTGTATTTCACAGTGCGACAAATAGTGAAAATATATATATATATATATATAATAACAAAAGTGAAGATAAATTGTTTATAATTCAAAAGAAGAGGATGAATAAATGAATTACCTAACTATAAACGTTTCACTATGAACAACTTATTTCAAAGAATACATTTTTCTTCGTCTTGATTTTGCGCTCATGTTTGCTTGTGTTTTTTTTTTCTTCATTTGTTTACTGAATTATTTTCGGGTTAGATGGAAGAATAGACGCATAGTTAAATTAACTTATTTGCACTCTAAACTTTAAATTGTATTAGACTGTGCGAGCTAAATCTCGCCCTTTAAATGTATCATTGTTTAAGTTGTAATTACGTTTTGATGAATAAAGACCTTTATTATTATTATAATCCACTGACAGTAGAATCAAAATACCGGATATGGTATTATCACAACCTTCCAGAGACGACTGTGGTATTTATTCATATGGCATATTCATTGAGTAATAAAAATACGTAACATCAACACTGGCATAAAACGCGTTGACGGAACTTGGAAAATCCTCATATTCGGTATTTATTTTGTAAACGTTCTATCCTCGAAATATGAACTTTGCGGGTTGTATCAATATATTGTATAATGTGTTACTTATTATTTATGTTCGATAATTAGATAAAATAAAGTTTGGTCACACATCCCAATTTGCCGTTACTGCTACAATCTAATACCTCCAAGCAGGCTTATGATCTGCAGATCCTCTCCTCTTGTGAATATATTTATCAATATCGTTCAAACGGGATGTCGTATTCGATCTCGAACGAAACTTTGTCAGTGCATCTTGTTTAGGTATTCTCCTCTGCAAATTTCCCTCAATCGACGACGATCTTTTCAACTCAGCCACTGGCTCTGGCACCTTCGTATTTTCTTCGGTATTTTCGGGCAAATCTTTTTTAGCCTTCGTGAGATAGATAATATTTTCTTTGACTTTCTGGATGGCCTCCTCAATTTTCGAGTACTTCTCTCTCAGAGAAAGCTGTATGCCACGGTGTGCGTTCGGTTTCAGATAAAATTTCCTAGTCATTGTGGAGATTAATGTCGGCTGACTTGAAAAATGGGCTATTGTTAGAAGCGAGGAAATGTCTTCACGTTGTGCGTAATTTTGAAAATTACTACAGAGTGAATCCATATATTCCACTGAAGTTTTCAGATCTGAAATTAAACAGAAGTTATATCCAATCCAATTACACAGGTCTACGATAAAAATATAAAGCAATAGATTCAAGCAATTTCTTTGTAATTTCGTGTGCTGATTCCGTAAATAATTCTCAAGAAGTCATACATTTCTTACATTTTTATGTGTTCATCAGCTCATCAAAAGTGTCAATAAGATAGAAATAATTCAGAAAAATACTTAAGTATTCAACTCAAAGTAATTGAGATAGACCATGCAAAACTAAGTACAGGGTGTCCGAGTTAAGGTGTCCCTATACCTTATTGTGGAAACTAGAGGAGCTAGAAGAAAAAGTCAAATAAAAAACTTGTCTATAATCGATTGAACTTTTATTTTTATAACCCACCTTAATACAGGGTGCTCCGTTTTTTCCCTGTTGGTATCAACTTTCTTATTTTAAATGGAACTCCCTGTCTATTATTGCATTTTTGAATTCCTTGTCAAATTTTAAGGTAACTTTGGTATGATAACCATGGTCCTATATAGCACCGATTCTGAGATATTCCACTTTTTCCTAAAATTTTGACGGCTGTAGGTGCTCACTAAAAAAGCTGATACTACTTTTCTAATGAATGTATCAAAACTAAATTCTGCCCAGCTCTTATCAGCATATTGGATCATGCGTTACATTTCTATTTCAAGCAACCTGATATACAGGGTCTTCAAAAATTGAAGTTGAAAATTCAAATAGAAGTTCAATCAAAACTTAATTTTTTCAAATGCAACCTATATTTTTTTGTACTCATCATGTAGAGCAGGTTGAAAGGAGCAAGAAAAGTATTCAAAACTTTTCTGTAGTGAAATATAAATATATATAAATAGTTGATACTAATTTTCTAATGAATGTATCAAAATCAAATTTTGCCCAGCTCTTGTCAACATATTGGATCATACGTTACATCTCTATTTTTAGCAATCTCATATACGGGGTCTTCAAAAATTAAAGTTGAAAATTCAATTAGAAGTTCAATCAAAACTGAATTTTTTCAAATGGCTACCTATATATATATTTTGTGTTCATCATGTAGATCAGGTTGAAATGAGCAAAAAATGTATCCAAATTTTTTTTCTGTAAAGTGAATAGTTTCAGGAATATGGACGAAAAAGTGCATTTTCCCGTAACAACCAACGTTAATTAACAAATTAAGCTGATAGAATATGGTAACTATGGAAACTAGCACTTATTTAATTGTGTATTTTTGAGTTTTATTTTTTGTTTTCAGACAACTAGTTGATTATTTTGAGAAAAATGTATGTCTGTTAGTTGAGTCTCCCTTTAAAGTTGAAATAATTTAATTTTATTGGGAGCGAGTACTGATTATGAGTAAAAGAGTCTCTTTGTCTTTCATAAGTCAATCTAGTTAATTAAATTTATCAAACAAAATCAAAGAGAACTATATAGCATCAACAGTTATTAATAATTATCGTTGGTTCTTACGGGAAAATGCACTTTTTCGTCCATATTTCTTAAACTATTCACTACAGAAAAGTTTTGAATACTTTTCTTGCTCCTTTCAACCTGCTCTACATGATGAGCACAAAAAAATATAGGTTGCATTTGAAAAAATTTAGTTTTGATTGAACTTCTATTTGAATTTTCAACTTCAATTTTTGAAGACCCTATATATCAGGTTGCTTGAAATAGAAATGTAACGCATGATCCAATATGCTGATAAGAGCTGGGCAGAATTTAGTTTTGATACATTCATTAGAAAATTAGTATCAACTATTTTAGTGAGCACCGACAGCTGTCAAAATTTCAGGAAATAGGCGAATATCTCAGAATCGGTGCTATGTAGAACAATGGTTGTCATACCAAAGTTACCTTAAAATTTGACAAGGATATTGCATTTTTTTATTATTATTGGTATTCTATTTAAAATAAGAAAGTTGATACCAACAGGGAAAAAACAGAGCACCCTGTATTAAGGTGGGTTATAAAAAATAAAAATTCAATCGATTCCAGACAAGTTTTCTGTTCAACTTTTTCTTCTAGCTTCTTTAGTTCCTACAATAAGGTAAAGGGACAATTAAACTCGGACACCCTGTACCTCTGTAGGGTGTAACAAGATTAATGGGAATTAATTTGGATATAGTTGCCGAATCTCATAATGAGACGAAAAGTTGCCATGGAGGCATGTCCAGAAACGCTTCGTTCAAGAATTGCGTTTCTTCAAAGATTATTGCTTGATTATGGAATAGATCAATTCAATTTCCATAACTTCCAAGTCTCCAAATAACATTGTTTTTTCAATACGAATTTTTCATGGAGAATATTCAAGAACTGAATGAAAATACGGTGAAAAATAAGAAGAATGTTGTCGACTTTACCCCTCTGTAGCTATGGGGGATGAGTGAAAATTAAGTTCAAGGTCACCTTCATTTGAAAAATACCACTGCAAATTTTCATTTTCGTCCCACTTTGACAAAATTGAATGAATTCATAATCAAGTCGTCATCTTTGGAGCAGGGTAACTATTCAACGGAACGTTTCCGGGATTACTATAGATACTTTTTGTCCCATTCGAGATTCTGAACCTATATTTTCAAATTCATTCCCATTAATCCTCTTTAATTGAATATGATTCGTACCATCGTTATGTTTGAAGACAATTAGCATATCAGCCTCAGCAGGTATATTATAAGAAAATATGCCACTATATTTCCTACTGATGGGTAAGGCATCTTCTTCTGTGTTTTCTATGTGTTTCACACCCTGAAAAGGATACCGTCTATTAACTCAGAAAATATATATGTATATAGTTACGTAATCATATAGGGTTTTCAGAGGCAGTCCCTAAAAAATGGAGAAGTATTATTAACCTTAATCCGTGTATTAATCAATCAGAAACTCACATTGAAAATAAAAATTTTCGCTTTGTCCTTGAGAAATGGGCAGTTGGATGGAACAAATTTACTCCAAATCTCTATCAATTTCACCGAAGATCCATCTCTCAGTAAGAATTTTTTGTCGTCCCGTAGTAAGCCCCAGAAGAGCACGATGAGACAAGATTTACCATTAGCCTCATTGCCAACTGAAAGCAATAAATTAGTTATTGTTTATAGTGTAAGAGTGAGAGAGTGTAGGAGAATTTTATGAAGGCTGATTTTTCAATATACAGGGTGTTTCCTAATTGAATGTCAATATTTATGGAGGTGATTTTTGGGCCCATTTTAAGAAAAAAACTTCATATGAACATATGTCCTAAACGTCTTACCTTTTGAGCAGTGGCGGATTTACCATAGAGGCTAAGTAGGCTGCAGCCTAGGGCGGCAGATTCCAGGGGGCGGCAAATTTTGGGACAATTTTGCTTGCACTAATTATAGAAACTGAAATACTTGTATTTCATAGATATTTTAATATCTATCTACATCTGATTTTCCCTAATTATAAAAAAAATTTGACCAAGTAGTGCATCATTACTATTTTCCTGATCCACTCTTATTTCGGCCGCTTTGGACTCTATACTGAAATTTCGTGAGGTTGAAAAATTTTGGTGTAACCAGATTCTGAATCGTTGGGATGTGTTTCTTCGGTTCCTACGAGAACACAATTCAAGAAATATTTGTCCAGAAGTTCGTATCTATGGCTCTATTGCCTCTATTTACAAGGTGAGCAAAATTCGTTGTCTACTGAGGGGATCTCGAGAACTATCAGAGCAAGAAGAAAACGGATGACACATTATCGAGCTCTTTTTTCATGCACAATCCAATTCTGAAAAGAGAACCGGCCTATCATTTCTAGATTTTGATTTATAATGAAATATTGGGATTTTGACGAATTCGTTCTCATAGCTTTTTTGTGTTTGAAGTTACATATCTGAAACTTACTTTCTTAGTCACTTTTATACGTAGATTCTACTAACAGAATCTTCTTTTCCAATCCAAAAATTACAAATTCAATTTAAAAAAACGAAAGTTCGCCTAATGTTTCGAAATGAAAAAATATTTGGTGCTCGTCAGTGGATTCTACGTAAAAAAGGGTCTGTAGAAGGTTCAAGTTTCAGCTCTGTAACTTCAAATACAAAAAGTTATGAGAACTTTTCGAAATATTCAAAATTTCATTTTTTGCTAATAACTCAAAATCGGTTTTCACCATTCTTTGTTTTTCTGAGCTCGAAAATGTGTCATCCGTTTTCTTTCAGCTGCCATAGTTCTCGAGTTTCCCTCAGTAGATAAAGAATTTTGCCCACCCTGTATACACCAACGACTTATTGTTCGGGTGAGAGAAGCTTTTTTTGCTTGAAAAAGGTGAAAAGTTAGGTACCTAAGAACCACATTGAGCCAAGAAAAGCTGAACGCTTTCGTGTATAAAGTCATAACTAAACAAAATTTCGTATGACGACATCGCAGAAAGATATTTTAACAGCGGGTTTCATAAAACTTGATTTCTAAAACGAAATCACTGAAACTTTTTCATTGCTAAATATATTGAACAAGTAGCAATTGAGAATAATTTAATGGACGTATGAACATAATTTGATACGAAAATGATATTATGAATGATCATGACTGAATTATCGATTGAAAACAAATTGACGTCTTCTGTTGATCAATCAAGCGTTGATTCCCTGATCAAGCTTTATGAAACCCGAGATGAGACTTTTATGACTTACGTTCCTATTTAATTGTCATCGTCAGTTAGATTGTGGCGATATAATACATATAATAATATGAATAGTAGGAAAGGTCTTTTCTTTTTTGTGTTACTGCTTAGTTACAGCCCCCTGAAGATGGCGCCCGAAAAGCAGTTTTTGTTTTTTTTTTTATTGAAAATCAATGAACTTTCCTGTATTAAATCAAGCAGATATTTTATACGTACGGGAAGGTATCAAAAAAATTTTGGTTCTGTTCGTCTATGATAGAAAGGGGTAGAAAAATCCATCCCTGATCCTTGCTTCGCAAGAAACTTTTTCGATATTCATATCTTCTAATAAAAAATTAATTTTGGAAAACTTAATCCATTCTCAAAAAATCATCTCGAGATTTTTGTCACACATACTCATCAAGATGATTGTGTGCACAAATGCAGAAATATTCGATATGCACTTTGTTTACGGTCTTTTTTTTGTGTGAATTTTCCCAAGAAACTACAAGAGACCTTATTTATTAGGAATGGATCAAGCTATCCAAAATCAATCTTTTATTTTGAAATACGGATATGGAAAAAAGTTTCTTGCGGAACAATGTTTAGGGGTAGCTTTTTCTAGCACTTTCAATCATAGTGGAACAGCACCGAGATTTTCTACCCCGCATAAAATATCTGCTTGATTTCGTTCTTGTCAGTTTTTCGATTCGCAAGAAAAAAATTGAAAACTGCTTTTCGGGCTGTAACTAAGCAGGAGGACTCAGAAAAGAAAATTGCATATTAAAGGTCCACCCTATTTTCTGACGAAGAATAACCCCCTTAATTTTTTTGCAACTATTCCTATGGACCATGTAACCATGTATATATGCTGTGCCATACTTAATGATAATAAATTTCTCCTTTTCGTTTGATATAAAATTTATCTATTCTATTTTGAACTGTGTGCCCAACAAAAATGATCAAGTTTACTGAATGTATATCACTGTGTGACTAATATCAATTAATATATCCATTACTTCACCCTATTAGAAGTGTATGACTAAATTTTTGTTCATTCAGAAATAAACGTTCTATTTCTTGTGAAATCTCAACTTAATCGTTGCGTTGTAAAAATGATCTGGAAACTCGGACACATCGATTCCCTAGGTCACAATAATTATGAGTTGTTATTAGGACCAACGTGTACAAATCCCAAAGTTACATTTTCACTGACACAAAAATTGTCATTAATATTTTGAACTAAATAATTATGGTAAGGGCGGCAAAATTTGAATAGCCTACTGGCGGCAAATATGTAAATCCGCCACTGCTTTTGAGATACAGGGTGGTATTATTTAGACAGTCAGTGGCACGCCACTGACTGTATTCAACTATGAGCAAATTTGATCTCTTGAATTCTTTTAGTCCGACGCACGGGTTTCATCTAAAAATATTAAATCTACGTATGTATCTGCATGGTGATATCGTCATATGTATGCATCAACGATATTGTTATGATCATGCAGAGAAACGGTTTTTATTTTTTTAAGCGGAAACCGTGAATCGGATTGAAAAAAGTCAAGTAATCAACTTTGGTAAGAAATTATTGGGAATTTCAAAAATAATTTTTATTTGAGGAAAAATCTGTGGCGTACAACAATGTCTGCCAAAATAGGTAGGTCAAATTACGTACGAACGCCACTGGTGGAAATTAAGAAAAAAGTGATACATTAAAAAATGCCTCTTGATTCATAGTATAAATGTATGACAAATTTCATTAAAATATTTGAAGTGATATTGTAGATATTGATTTATTTTTGAAAACTTTACTACCCTGTATCTCAAAAGGTAAGACGTTTAGGACATATGTTCATATACAGTTTTTTCTTAAAATGGGCCCAAAAATTACCCCCATAAGTATTGACATTCAATTAGGAAACACCCTGTATAATTTCTCAGACTCACTAGAACACGAAACGACACCTCTGCCATCTAGCAGACTTTGCGTTCTCCATTGCGCAGCGCTTCTTTATAGGTGAAAAAGATGGAATTGCACTTATTTTAGGAAGATTCACTTTTGTTGTATTCACTTTGGAACACAATTGAGAATATAAATTTTTTTTGGGCAGACGTTATGTCCGTTGCTAAATGCCTAGCAGACGACATTTTGATGAAGAAAATAGTGAAATTTCATACCATTTCAGGAAGGCTGAAATTTTAATATCATCCATATTATTTAGATATTCAATAATAAAACATTAAATTGGCAGACATTAGTTCATTTACTAAAAGAAGGCAGACGAGGTAGACGCCCTCAAAGTTTCAAAATATTTTGTTATCGGGCAGGGCATTATGCGAAGTGAATGATCGCAAAAGAGTCGTGAAACCGTTTCAGGAAGGCTGAAATTTTGAGGCTATATTATTTAGATATTTAAGGTTGAATATCTAAATAATTCAATATCAAAATTTCAGCCTTCCTTAAATGGTTTTTTGACTCTTTTGCGATCATTCACTCTCATATGCCCTGTCCGATAACATAATATTTTGAAACTTTGAGGGCGTCTGCCTTCTTTTAGCAACCGAATTAATGTCTACCAATTTCATGTACTCTTGAATATCTGAATAATACAATATCGAAATTACAACCTTCCTGAAATGGTTTGAAATTTCACCATTTTTTTAATCAAAAATATCGTCTGCCAGGCATTTAGCAACGGTCAAAACGTCTGCCCAAAAAAATGTATACTTTCAATTATTGTGTTCCGATCCGAAGTAAATGCAACAAAAATAAATCTTCCTAAAATGAGTGCAATTTCATCTTTTTCACCTATAAAGGAGCGGTGCGCACTGGAGAACACAAAAGGTCCTTTCGTTAGCATAAAAAGTGTAGCACCTTTCTACACTCGATTTTAGTTTTCGTTTGCTGACTGAATTTACACCAGTGTAAAGGAGGTGTAGTTTAACAACATCTCCTTTTGACTATGTGTAGATAAACTTCACTCCCTCTACACTGGTGTAAATCAAATCGAGTGTAGAAAAGTGCTACACTTTCTATGTAAACGAAAGGACCTAATGTCTCCAGCTGGCAGAGATGTTGTTTTATGTTCGAGTGAGTCTAAGGAATCATATATTAAAAAATCAGCCTTCCTAAAATTCTTGTTCTTTCGACGTTGCTAGCTCTCGTACTATTATAGAAGGAACGGTTTTTGTTGATTAAGTATTTCTAATAACAAACCTTTGGAACGGTTACAAACAACTAGAACTTTGTGGTTTTGTTGCTAGGAGTTAGAACTTATTGGATCGACAATAAAATAGATAGATTTGAAAAAATTGAATAATGCAAGAATATTGAACATAGGAGTTTGAGAACTAATTTCAGTTACACCTTCCTGGCAAGAGATTCCTCTTACCATGTTTGTTGAACCAGCCCCAGCTTCTGTGGAGCTTATATGTGCTTGTTTATTCGTCCCTTGGCCAGTTGGCGTAATGAATGTATAATATTGTACCTCCGGGTAGAGGATGTTGTGGCGGTTCTTCTTCTGTCACGTGCGGTGCCCCAACGGGCTGAACTGAGGTCTAGTGACCTATTGTTCATCCGTAGTTGGACAGACTAAAACCCTAAGACACGCTGACAGAAATGCCACAAGTCGATAGAGAGGAGCCCTTCTCATCATAGGAATAGTGGGTGTTGTGTGAGTGTTGTTTCCTAGATGTCTCATCCTTAACTCTTCAACATAATATGAACATATTATGTTCAACAGTTTTCCGGAGAATTTTTGTTTGATCAGGGCAACGTCTTTTCGTGGCATTGTCGGCCAGCTCGATTCGTTTTCGGGGCGTAAGTTTGTAATATTCGGAGTTCTTCTGAGCAGTCATTTATATCGGACATTGCTGTTTATCTCCACTGTCTGTTGATTTACCAGTGGCGTCATGTCGTATCTGAATCACCATGTCTGCTTCCGACAGTGAGAACAAGTGTGGTCATTGTAAAAGGAAGGTTGTGGAGCCTGTGAGCTGTGTCGAATGTGGTAACCATTTCCATTTCAGCTGTTCCAATAAGGCTAATGCCATTGAGCCCGAAGGGGTGATTATGTGCTGTAGCCCGCTGCAGCTGGCCTCTGAAGCTGATCAACTATTTGGACGTTTAAGTTAGCTATTCCAGGAAAAATTTTACGGTTTCAAGAAAGATATTGAAGAGAAATATCTCGGCAAGATGATTGAATTGAGGGGGGAAATTTATATAATAGCTAGTACTCTTGCTGCCCAGGAAGAAAAAATTTTCTCATTGCAGAAAACTATTGCGACTCTTGAATCTAATATTCGACCATCAGAATGTGCTGAAAATACTTTTTCTGCCGAAGAATTTTATACAGAGCTTGAGGAGCGCAAGCTTCGTGCTAGAAACGTAATGTTTCACGGTGTCCCTGTAGTTAAGTCGACACAGGATTCAAAGAAAGTGGTTCAGGATATTGTATCCAAATTGTTCCCAGAAATAAGAGTCATCAGAACCATGCGTGTCGGCAAGAAAAAGGATGAAGACCTGATGTATGTTAAGGTTGTCTTGGGGGATTCCGAGGATGCACTCAATATTTTGCGGAACAAAAATAAGTTAGGGCAAGTCAGGGTGAAGGCTGATCTAACGCTGAAGCAGAGAGATTATATGTCGCAGATACATCGGGAGCTGGAGAACAAGAAATCCAATGGTGAAGAAGACATAACAATCCATTATATTCGAGGTACACCAAAGATTGTTTCCCTCTCAAAAAATCGTCGACCACCTGCAAACGAGCAACTGGAGCATTAGCGTTTGATCACTTGAGTGTTTACGATCACAATGTAAGAGGTTTGCGCACCAAGTTCTCTAATCTTATGCAAAATGTATATGTCTCCTCATACGATGTTATTCTGATGACTTAAACTTGGTTGGATGGCTCAATTGGTGACCTGGAGCTGCAGCTGAGGGGCTATAATATCTACAGGAATGATCGTTCTTCTTTAACCAGCGATAAGAAAGGAGGTGGTGGTTGTCTGGTTGCTGTGCGGAAAAATTTATCTGTGCAGTACGTGACGCGGGTGCAAGTGTCCGTGGAAGATTTATTGGTGGTTGTGACGATCGGATGCCAGAAGTTCTTGTTCGTGACGGTCTAAGTATCCCCTTGGATGACTGTGTCTTACCATGAGAATCACTGTGCGAACATCGAGGCTGCGGTTGAAGAGTTAGAACCAGACGGAGTATTCATTATTGGTGACTACAATCTACCTAATAGTGTGTGGCCTAGTGACCAGTCGAATTTTTCTGTTGAGTCAGGTTTGTGTCAGCGTTCTGCGTTCTCAGGTTCTACTTGAGTCCTTTAGTTTTCTTAATCTTCACCAGAACAGTTCTGTGATAAATGTCGGGGATAAAATGTTAGATTTAGTCTCGGATTTAGTATTTTCAAGATATGAATCACTGAGGGTTAATGCTGTATTTGATATCCTTTCGAGGTTGGACATTCATCATCCAGCGCTAGACTTTGAAATTCCTACTGGTCAAAACTTTAGGAAAATACAAGAAATTATTACTTGTAATTTTAAGGCTGCAGATTATGAAGGTCTGAATGGGCGCTTGTCGAGCATAGATTGGTCAGCGGAGCTCAAGGCAGCGGACGAGAGCGTCAGCTCTCAGGTGGATGTTTTTTACACTAATTTATATGATGCCATTGAAAATTTTGTTCCAAAAATTGCAATCAGACATTCAAATTTCCCCAAATGGTTTTCGAGTGAATTGAAGGATCTTGTTTTTAAAAAGAAATTAGCACATAAGAATTTGAAAATTTCTAATACATGGGATGGATAATTGTTTACCCAATATTATGTTGCACGAGGGTAACGAATGTCGTAGCGAGAAGGAGATATAGCTGATGCTTTCGCAGGATTTTTCCAATCGATTTATAAACAGTATAACGACAACATTTCCTGCGACGCCACTGATGGTGCATTTCGTGATAATGATAACACCATTTCTTTCTCGATGATTCATGTTGAACAGGTGCTGCACGGTATTGAATCTCTCGACATAAACAAGGGTCCTGGACCTGATAATATTCCAGTCTTATTTTTGAAGAAATGCAAAGAATTCATCGCTCTACCACTTCAGATATTATTCAATAGGTACTTAAGTGATGGTGTTTTTCCGGACATTTGGAAGACTGGATTCATCAAACCTATTTTTAAGTCGGGATCCAAGGAGGACGTTTCCAATTACAGACCGATAACGATACTCAGCGTAATCCCTAAGTTATTTGAATCAATCATTCATGAGAAAATAAAATCGAGAATATATGATAATATTATTTCTGAACAGCATGGGTTTTTCCGGGGTAGAAGCGTTGAGACCAATCTTCTGGTTTTTGCTCAGTTTGTTCTTTGGAAAATCACAAACAGGTCGATGTTGTTTACACTGATCTTGCGAAGGCGCTCGATAGTGTGTCCCACAAAATTTTGGGTAGAAAGCTTAGAATGTTTGGTCTCCATGACGGTTTCTGTCGGTTGTTGATGTCTTACGTCTATGGCAGATACCAAACCGTTAAAATAGGTGGAACATTATCCTTATCGATACCGGTAACTCCGGGGGTTCCCCAGGAGTAGTCACCTAGGTCGATTGTTGTTTTTGATTTTTATCAATGACATAAGTCTTGTCATCCGATTTGTTAAGTTCTTGATATTTGCGGATGATTTGAAACTTTTCTTTTCAGTAAAATCGTTATCCGACGTTGAGAGATTGAGGTCTGATTTACGTGCAGAGGAGGAGTGGTGTGCTACCAATTGTCTGACTATCTACGTCAATAAGTGTAAATTCATGACAATATCCCGTCTGGAGCGCCCTATCATGATCGATTATTGTATTGGTGGTGAGAATTTCGATAGAGTGTTTGTTTTCAAGGACCTGGGTGTTTTATATGATAGCACATTGTCTTTCAGGGCACACATTCAGGTCATTTCTGCGTCATCTCTTAGGACTTTGGGATTCATTATTAGAAATACTAGGGACTTGAACATCGAGACTTTCCACCATCTATATATATCTTTAGTTAGACCTATGTTGGAGTTCTCATCTGTCGGGTGGTCTCCATACTCATCGGTTGATGTTTCTTTTTTTTCTGGAGAGAGTTCAAAACAGGTTTCTTAGGTGTGTTGCAGTTAGGATGGGTACTTTTTCAATCTATACTTTCTCAGCTAGTCAAATGCGAGACCGTCTTGGACTGTCCTCCTTGAGGACGAGGAGATTTCATGCGGATGTGATATTCATAGCTAAGCTCTTTCAAGGTCTTTTGTACTCTCCAGACTTGTTATCGCAATTCAATTTATATGTTCCTCCTAGACCCATCCGAAGGTTTGATCTGTTTCGACTCGCCCATTGCAGAACTAATTATTGTTTTCATTCTCCGGTTTCGAAAATAATGCGTAACGCTAATGTCGTGGACTCCTTGGGAGTTATATTTCATGATTCCATTTCGAGGTTGAGGAGAGATTTGAAATACCTGATAAGGCTGTGATATTTTGGATTAATTTGTATTGTTGCCCTTATATTTTCTTTCTATTTTTGATATATTTATATGTATATATGTGTGTATACTTGCATTTACACTACGTCTACTCTCTTTTGTGTTATGCTGAATTGTTTTGTATTTATTTTTTTTTTGTATTTTTTTCTTGGTGAAAAGGTCAATTGCCGTTTATGAATACATACCTAAATAAATAAATAAATAAATCAGTGAGCGGCACAGAGAACAACCGGTCTGTCCCATTTCATTTAGAAATTTATTAAACAAATGGGCTTTTTCTCAGACATAAACTATATGCTCTCACTGATATAGGGATGCTAAGGGTACTTCATGAGGTTTTTGCATAGATATTGAAATAATAAACAAGAGCATTTTCACAATTTTGGTTTCATATCAGGGAGTTCTTCGTGACGAAAGGCATATCTACTTTCTGAGAAAAAAAATTCAGGATTTTGAAATTTTTTATTTTTTTTATTTCGATTTTTGACAGTGGTAAATTTTTGACCATGGCAAAAGAGCAGAGTGTCCTGAATTTGCTGGTCACCTGAATTCTTTTTTGAAATAATTCGATATCAAAAAGAAGAAATCATGGATATTTCAATTCCTTTCCGAGTTTCTGGAGACTTCTTATATTAGCTATATCTTGGTTTATGTTTGAGATATTTCAAAAATTCCCAAACTTTTTTCCTATAATTGTCATGACTTCTAGTTCACTTATTTTTTCTGATCAGATAAAGAGAGTACAGTCCGTTCTTCTGGCGCTTGTACATTCTCTGGGTAGAAGCCAGTGCATTGAATCTTCTGATCCACTTTGAGTTTAGATCTACTACTCAATAGGTGAATCCAATATAGACTTACCCGCTTCTTAGAAGAAGATAGGAGCAGGAAGTTCCTAATTTCTCCTCTAATTCTCTACGGTAAGACTATTCCACTCGTAGAGGAAGCCAAATATTTAGGTATTACCCTGGATAAGATGCTTCACTGGAACTTCCATGTGGAGAGAGTCATCCACAAAGCCAGGCACTCCCTATGGGCCTGTCAAAGGATTTGTGGAAAAACTTGGGGGATAGCGCCGAAACAGCTCCGCTGGCTGTACATCATGGTGATCAGACCATTGATCACCTAGGGCTGTATCACCTGTTGGTCCTGCACAGAACGCGCTCAAACCCAAAACAAACTTTCGAAACTCCAGAGAACGGCATGATTTCGGGGACATTCCGTTCTACTCCAACTGTGTCCATGGAGATGCTATTAGACCTCCCTCCCCTTCACATTTTTGTCCAGGGGGAAGCAAGACTAGCAACCCACAGGCTCCACCACCTTACCGTAAATGAGCCTGACAAACTCATTTTCGTGCCCAATCGTCTTGCAGTCCAATTGGAGGCAGACGAGTTGATGGGCATGAAAACTGATCAGATAATCACAAGATCCAGCACGGGTGGAACCTTCAGTTCTCTGATTCCAAGCAGAGACGAATAGCTCCGTCACAAGGAATTCTATCCTCAAGGACCTTGCTGGTTTACTGATGGCTCCAGAACCAGTCAGGGATCTGGAACCGGAGTTTACAGTCGTTGACCGCTGCCTGAACTCAGTGCCAGTCTGGGAAAGTCGACGACAGCATTTTAGGCAGAAATCTTCGCCATTGATCTATGCGCCAACCATTTACTTAACATGGGTTGGGCGGGTAGGTCAATAAAAATCCTAATGGATAGTCAAGCTGCGATTAAATCTCTCGCAGCAGACAAATGCAACTCGGCACAGGTATTTGAATGCAGATCTAAACTCTCCAAATTGGGAAGTTTAAACAGACTGCAGCGGATTTGGGTACCTGGAGACTCTGGCTTCAGAGGCAACGAAGTATCGGATGCTCTAGCCAAAGAAGGCGCAACATCAGCTCTTATTGGCCCGGAACCAAGTATAGGAATTTCCAATTCTTCAATCAGGGAACGGAACAACAGCTAGAACAGGCAAAAGGTCCTGGAGTACTGGCGCAACCGTCTCGCACAGAGCTATTTCAGTTCCTCCCAGCCCATACACCAGTCTTTGGCTAGGATTTTCTATAACCAATGTGAGAGTAATCATGGCGGTTTTCACATGACATTTTAGACTCAGAGCCCATCTTAAAAAACTCTGCATCGTCAATGACCCGCTCTGTAGACTCTGCTTAGAGGAAGACGAAAGGACTGAGCACATCCTCTGTGACTGCCCGGCGGCAGACAGGGTCAGACTTGGAGTATTTGGTTCTCCGAAAATGGTCCTAGAGGAACTCAAGAATCACTACCCCTCCGACATCATCTCCTTTTTGAGTAGGATGGGACTGGAGGGAGAGATCTATCTCTACGAGCTTGCCTGTGTAAATAGACAATAGACCGCTTGGTCGCAGTGGCAGGTTTGGTTTATCCGTCCAACTCACCAAGCAATCAGTAAAATCAGTAATCAGTACCCGCTTCTTGTTTTAGGGCAATGAATTGACTTGATTGTCTTCTAAATGAGCCCACGTAAACATGGCTACAGTGGCTATAGGTGGTGTACTGAAGTTTGATTTCTGTTTAAAATCGGTCTCTATTTTTGGATGAGTCTGCGGTTCTTTCCTGTTATGTTTCAATTATTATATTTTTATTTTAATTACAATTTAAGATTAAGAAATTGTAGGAAACCGTAAACATACCTCATGGTTTTCATACATAATGAGTTTGGGGATAACCGTTTTATCAAACACAGTTTCACCGGCGCGAATTCTACCATTTTTAGCATATGGTAGACATGCTTTTTTCTCTCCACCGAGATGGTCTATGAAAGAGGATCTTTCCTGCCCAGGTCATTCATTCTCGATAAGTTACGGACCGAGTGTTGGGCTGCTTTAACGTCTATATTTTGTTTTGTTTTTACCTGAGTTATTGCGTATGTCGTTTCGAACGAGATTGCGAATGCAAAAAACGGCTGCTATGAATATTTCATACTGACACTGAATAAATTAGTACACTTCAATAGTTATCGCTGACACTCTAGATAGCAGGAAACCTTGTCTTTGACTAGAAGCCACCAGGGTGGGTTTGCTATTCCCTCTATAAAGAATTGGTGGCTCTCGAGAACTCCAAAGAAATGCCTAGTTCCATGAGCATTAGCCCTCTATACCATTATTCCGACAGTATGGTGCAAAAAGATCCCGTCCTTCACCAAACCGCCTTTTCACTTTGCATATCATATTCCTAAACAGAAGTAATGTTATTCCATTGAAGATGATGCCATATCTGATAATCTCTGCACTTATCCAGTCAATCTCTTCGATGCCTAGGAGTGAGAGGTGGGACAAACTGATGACAGTCCAAAACTCCTGATCCGGAAATGTGCAGCTCGCAGTTCGCTTTTTAATTTGGTTGACAGGCTCTGCAATACATTCCTCCGCAAATGACCTTATGGACGTGAAGCGGTCCTTTATATCCATAAGCCTAAGGCCAAAGATTATAGAGTAGAAAGATGGGAAACGAAGCGACTAAAGCGATTTGAGAGCCATCTGTGTGTCACGCGTGTTTTTAAGACGCTAGGACTGGTTAAAATATTAATTTGAGTGCCATTCGCATATGAAATTTTTTAAGATTTCAGACGTCAATTTTGATCAAAGAGGTTTTGAATGTTTTGATTCTCATTCCGCTTTTTGTTTATCTGGCTCGTTCTAGTTGCTGATTTTTGAATTTTTTTGTCTTATTTTTTGGTGAAAACATCGAAATATTGTTCGAAAATTATTGAATGGTGAAGAACGGTGGATCAAATAATAAAAAGTATTTTACGTGATTAAGTTCTTCACTCAACTAAGGAAAATGGAAGAGTAAGTATTAAACGTCGTAACATGTGAATCGGTCATTCATTGATTCTAATTTTCAGTGCTCCGAAGTGGATAAAATTCTCGAGGCTTGAAGACAATTGTAATAAATAGGAATATTGACGAGATATATATGCTTATAGAATATTGGGCTAGGAAATTCTTTCTCGGGCTCTCAACGTCCAAGATAATTGAAAATAAAGGTTTTGATGACAAGCGTATGAATGATAATTTTCCACTCGGAAGATAAGTGTCGAAGAAGTAGAGTTTCATGTAGGATATAAGGCCGATTTTAAGTTAAAAGGAAAACGGTTTAGTTTAGATAATAACTCGCCCATAAGAGCTTATATATCAATTCAATATTCGAAGATAATTGATTCGGCGTTGTAAGAATTAGCAGGCTCTTGAGTTTTAACCGGCTAATTCAATTAGTTCAGAAAAATGCAAGGTTAGCGCGTCGTAGAATAATTCTGGATACACCCACGAGAGGTGGAGAGGAAATTTGGGTTTTTGGTCTAAGAAGGGGAATGATAAAAAGGAACCAAAAAAGGGAAGGGAGTCAGTGGGAAGTTAGTTGGTCGAAGAAAATATACGTCGGGAAGACGGAAGTAGAATCCGGGATTCTAATAGGGTAGATTTGGAAGTCCGAGAGTAGATTCGGCAGTTCGAGAAATTTAGAAGTATTTTTCGGAGTTAGGTCTCAAAAAAGGGAGACGGGTACGAGCTATTCGGGGAATAGTGTAAGAGATTTAGTACCGTGGTTAAAGTCAGTTAGGGCGTAATAATTGTTTTTATTTGTGGTATAGATCGGGTATAGGATTTTAGGGATTTAGTATAGAGTCGAAACGAATTGCGTTAATCGTTGACGACGGAAAAGTGCGGGAAGTGCGGTTGAGTGTAAAGAATTCGCCGTTCTGTGCGAGGAAAGTCTGGTGATCGAAAAGTTCACCAGCAGCCCCAGGCGAACGACGGTCGCTGGTTGCAGAAAAAAGGTAGAAGGTTCCAATTTTTTGTTTGTCCAGAGTCCTGAAATCTCCTCTAAAATTCATCTGATTTTTGATCATAGTCTTATTGTTGTTGTGAAATTGAGAAAAGAGAATTTGTAATCCAAGATTTTATTGATGAAATTTTAATAATTATTGCTTTGCGCACTTTGCATGTGTTAAAGAAATTGAGATTTTATTGTGGTCGTTATCGACCAAATACGTGCTTGTATTCAAATTTCTGCAATAGATTTATTCGTTAAATTTAACAGATTTTCATTTAAATTTTCTCCCCAGAATATATAGAAAAACATCAAAGACCTGTCCTTCGCGCGACGGGCCGAATCCACCATTTTTTGCCCTTAAAGGGGCCTTCAATTTTGTGTAGTTAACATCTTAAAAATAATCACCCCTTGTTCAGTGGAAAGCCGCTCTTCCATTGATTCCAGGTAAGGGGTGTTTTATTTCACTGGTGACAGCGGTGGGATGATGTTAGTTGATTTTTCTGGGGTTGAATACTAAATTTTTTTTTCTTTGAGAAGTTTGGAATTTAAAGTTTTGGTTGTTTCTGGAGCGTGTCAATCCAAAGCTAATATTTTGTTAGGCGTCATTGTAGAAGTGAAACGTATTGGGAGAATTGTGTCTTAAGAAATTTTTGTTGTTGATTTATTAAGGGTTTTTGAGAGAATATATGATGTTTTGTTTACATCAATGAATTTGAGGAGGACTTTCAGATGAAGGAACTGTGAGTTATTTTATTGTCAAGGATAATTTAATTTTGCGTCGGGTTTTGTTCATTTCAAGAGTTAATTGTGAAAAGCGAAGTGAGTTAGATCAGAATTTTATTTGAAAAGCGGTGGTAGTAATCAAGTTTCAAAATCGGGAGATAATTTTATTTGTGAAGAGCATAGGGGTTTAATAATTTTTGAAAGATTTGATTGATGGAAACCTTGAGAAGATTTAATAGTAGTTGATTAATATTGAAGATTGAAATTTAATTTTTCGCAAGAATTTTATTGTTTGAGGGCGCATTCTTGGCTGATGGTGAAAGACATATTTTTTTTTTTTTTTCAGGATATTTGTATATTACTGTGTGGTATTGAAAATTTTGAATTTGAAGTAGTTTGATGGTTTTGAAGTGAATATTTCGAAATTTTTGTTGTTGTTGAGTATCAAATACGTAGGATTTAGAACGTAGAGTTGATTGATCGGTTATTTTTTTTTAACAGAAAGCGGAGTCGCAAATTAGTTTGTTTCTTTCAAAAAACTTTTGAGAAATTATGATCAATTTAGTTAACGCGAATATGGAAAATTAAGAATTTTTGTTTTTTTTTTGTGTTGTTTTGTCAGAAGTTGAACACGGAATTAAGAGTGAAATCCTTTTAATTAAATATTTTCATTTTTCCAATTTGGACGTTTGAATACTTTGGAATTTCGGTCATTTCAATTCAATTGTTTAAAATCAAGTGAACGTCGGGATAATTCGGAATTTTAAGATAGTTTGATTTAATTTTTCTAATCGATTTGATTTACAGAATAGTTCGGAATTTAGGACAAGATAGGGCTGCAGGATTTTTTTTTTTCACGAATTGTTTATTGAATATTATTTGCTGTTGAGATATAATTTTTTTTTCAGGGCGTTATTTATTTTTTCGGGATATTATTTGCGTTCAGGAGAAAATATCTTTTTGGTAATATATTTTTTTAGGACGTTTCCATTTAAGGTTCATATAATTGTGAATAGTGAGATTATCTGGTGTGTAGAGTTTGACTAATTCTATCGTGTGTGCGCAGCATATTTTGATTTCGAAAAAGGGAAACTTGATTTTCAGTATCTTTGCGGAATTTAAAGATAGTTTTTAGATTTACTTGTTTTTGAGGTTATTTGGTAAGTGTCGAAAATGTTGCCGGCGGCAACTGCTAGTAACACCACCCCTACTGTGGCGGCAAAAAGTTCTGTGCAACCCCCTTTCATGTATTCGTTGGGGATGATCGCGACCACTCTTGATGGGTTCTCCGGTAAAGATGTGAATAGATATTTTGATAAATTAGAATTACGAGCAAAATTAGATGATTGGAGTGAGGAAGATACCCTCATCTTACTAAAACTTAAGCTTGTGGGTGATGCCTACAATTTTTTTAAATCGGATCCTACTCTAAATTCTTTAACTTATACTGATTTAAAAAATAGATTCATACAAAAATTCACTTCAGATAGATTGCCGGGTGAATACCAATGGAACTTGAGTCGTTGTTTCCAAAGACAGGACGAGGATGTGTCCTCGTTTTGTACCAGATTGCGCACAATAGGGGCTAATTTGTTGATCGAGGATCTGGCCGGAGCAAAGAAAGAGGAGGAGCCTGGAATACGGAAGAAGAATAAGAATTTAATTTTAAATCAATTCAAAATTGGTCTCAGGAAGGATGTCATGAAAGAAACCGGAATTTTATTGTTGAAGGAAAAGGATTTGGATTTGGAAAAGGCCGAAGAATTAGTGCGGTTGCAGGAAACAACCAATAGGATGTTGCAGGGGAGGTTAACAAATATGAGGATATCAACAGTTGACACTGGAACGGTGTGTCAATTGTGCGAAAAGGAGGGACATTCGGCGAAGAAATGTAAAAGTACCTGGCGAGGTCAGGGAAACCCAGAGAAAAGTAACGGAAGGAAGTGCTTTTCTTGCGGCCAAACGGGACATTTTGCGAGGGAATGCCGGAATAGCAGGAAAATGGGACAACGGACACAAGGATCGTGTTATAACTGTAATCAACAGGGACATTGGGCAAGGGACTGTCTCAAGAAAAATTCGTTTGAAAGACGAGAACAAAGACAGAATTTTGGAAATGGGTCATGGAGGAGAGAGGAAGTAAGTACACCTGGTGGGCGACGTATGAGCGGGGATAGGGATACAAGGTATTCCAGCAATAGGGAAACACTTCAATTATCAGGAATTAACATTTCTACCGGCGCGATTTCGAAGCAGTCGCGATCGCCGTCTAGTTTTCTATTGGAAAATTCAAAGGAGGATGGGCAAAATCCAGTTTTACAGGTCGACGGACATGTAAAGAAACTGAATCAGGTCGAGGAAAATATACGGAAGGGTATTAACAATATTAGAATAGTGGTACCAGGTATATATGGTCGAACGTCAGGGGATATACCTAATGTTGTAAAGCTGAGGGTAAATGGTATTATTAGTTATTGTATGGTAGATACGGGGGCCGCAGTGACGCTGATAGGAAAGGGGCTGGTATCGAAGGAGGATATAAACTGTGAAGAAATGGACAGTTATCATTTGACGAGTATAACAGGGCAACTTTTGAGAACATGGGGTGTGGCCGAGGTGGCCATAGGACCCGAAAATGGATTATGGGGGACGGCCTGGAGGGCCGTGGTGTGTGATAATTCCACATTAGGGGATGTTCAGGTGATTTTGGGAAGAGATTTTATGCATGCTAACCAGGTGCATATCGATTATGTTCATGGCCCTTTCATAACAATCAGAGGACAAATTTTCAAGTTATTATCGAGAGAGATGATTGATAACTTAGAGAATCCGCACCTAGCAGGGGTAGGTCACATGGGTGGTGATGGATCGGCGAACCTAGAGTCGTTGGTAGAAATTCCGATAAGGGAAAGGGATAGCGCGGTTAAGAAGGAAATTAAGGAGAATAGCGTCGAAAGGGAAATCGCTATGGAACAGCGCGAAGAACAGATTTCGAAGGCTAAAGTAGGAGTTGTGAATCACAGTACACAAACGAGTTTCATGATAGGAGCTGTTGAAGAAATTCGAAAGAAATCAGAAAATAGTAATCGTGATACTAGGAAGAAACCGAGAGATGATAACAAGAAACAGGGAAAAGGGGACACACAAAGGTTTAATGAAATAAGCAGTTCAAGTATATACAGGAATGAAGAGGGGTATCAAGGTGAGAATAGACCCAGGGGGTCAAAGTCGACTAAACGGGTGTCATGGGACATCGATGCAGAGGAATGTCGGATGGCAAAATTTAAGTTAAGGGACCTGGTATATTTAGAAGAGGTATCTGAAGAATTGGGTAAAAATTGGTTAGGGCCGTACAGGATAATTGAAGTCTTTGATTCGGTAACATGTAGGATACGAAAATGTGGAGGTTGAGGGGAACGAATTGTCGATGTAAATAGGCTGAAACCTTATGTCGCTAAGGTTCGGCAAAAGTGCACCGAAGGAGATCTGCTAGGAAGGGACGAAAGATTTAGGGACATCTGTGAGACAGATGCGGAAATGGGGAAAACTAAGAGGTTTCATCCTATGTTGGTACCACAGGCTTATCAGACACATAATTCAGACATGGAATTAGAGAGCAGTGATGAAGACAGGGGAGAACCAGAAAGGATTGCAAGGAGGTCTACCCGGATAAGGCGTCCCACTAATATGTGGAGTAACCTAATTGGATAGGAGTCAGAGAACAGGTTTAGGGTAGCGACAGGAAAATATGTAAGATTGACCTGTCAGGAGAGTTGAATCGACTCCTGCCCTTTCGCAGATTCCAGGGGCTCTCACTGACCCGGAGAGCCACAACCTGAATAGGGTCCGTTTTTTTGGGTAGTGGCAGGACCTTTTGGCTGACAGTCCTGAAAAAGGAATAATCGACCTTTCCCAGTCCACAGATTATAGGTAGAATAACAAGTAGGTCCGGTAATAATGAGTCATAGTGAGGGAACTATGACCGGTATAAAGAAGGGTTTCTTAATTTTTTTTTTTTTTTGCGTCAGATGGGCGCTAGGTAATCTCCGGAGAAACCCTAAGTCATTATATAGAAGTCAGTTTATTTTCATTCAGATTGAAATCATTCAGGTAGCGGTCTTTGCTTTATTTCAAGAATGGTAGTTTTGGGAGAAATGTTGTAAAATAGACAGACGTATTTTGAGTTAAGCTGGACCTAAAGTCATTATGAGGGGATAGATTTCATAGAAGCAATGTACTATGTGTTTCTGTTAGGAGATTCATGTTGGAAGTTAAATTAACGATGAGGGGGTAATTTTGATTTGCTTACTAATGATATTCAGTAATAATGAAGTGCATATATCAGAAAGAGATTAATTATCTGATAGAAATAATCCTGTTCGGAAAAGGATTATGAAGAAGCGTTGTGGTCACCCTTCAATGTGAGCACAACTTTTTGCATGCCATTTAAGATAAGATTTGAATTTTGTGAATATCTATGATAAGTCTTTTATGATGATTGTTTTTACCATGATTGTATTGCATGCTCATGGGAGATTGTTGTTGAGATTCGTTGTTGTATGATTTTTGCATGTGTTTTTCGTTGTTGTTATTTCTTGTGATTAGTCGATAGGTTGGTTTTGGTCAATCAATTATCCAAACCAAGGAATCTTTGAAGACAATCCAGGGCAGGTTTTCAACTAGAAGGAAGGTGAATCATCAGGTCATCATCAGTGGAATAACCTCTGAATGGTGGTTGACCTTAGTTACCAGGTGGCGACGACGATAGTTAACCAAAGTGCGGCTAATAGATCGGAAATTACGGCAATTTCATTCGCAATGTTGAGAAACTTTAAGAACTCGAAAAAGGTTTGCGCCTATCAACTAGAAAGTTCGGAAATTTTTCGTAAGAATGGGACTGACATTCAATTCAATATATGGACTTGTGCCTACAAGGATACTCTGAACTGATCTAGTGCGGGAAATGGAACGATGCTGAGATGGTAATTGTTATTATCAGAACGACGATGGGTCAGCTTAGAAGGAAGGTTCTTCGAGAGATGCGAGTAGAAGGTATCCAGAAGAGACTTCGATAAGGGACGACGGGGCATCAACTGTCCACCATATACCTTGAAGATCAAGAAGCAATGGAGTAAGCTTAGTGTACTGCGAATAATCCAATACATCACTCAGTAGAGAGTTTTACCAAGGGCGAGTAAGTGCGAGCAAATCCAACTTCGAAAGCACGATGCCAAAAACGTTGAAGAAGAACCATCTCCAGGGTTACGTCCATTTTACCCATATTGTTACCACACTGAATTGAAAGACATAGCCGGTAAACGATGTGCTAAGTAATGTGCCGCGTCAAGAATTTCGAACTGAGCAGAAGAGTGTATGCCCAGATGATCATACGAAACGGACACTAGCACGGGTTGAACACTGGCGTTTCGTGTAAAGAATCTTTTTCCACCTGAGGTAACTTTTGGTTTTACCACCTGAAGAGTTATGCCATATGATTTCAAGGATGTCGATGATTGAATGAAAATGTTCGCGATAGTGAATTTGAAATCCGAAGTGGACAAAAAAAGACTCCATGCTGGAGAACTGAAGTGACAGACGAAATTTATCTTTCAAGAACTTGATCAATGAACTTTGAATTTTGCTGTTTTGAATTTCCATGGTTTCGAATCTCAATGATATTGATGTTTGATTTTTGATTGATTTTGTTTAAGTTAAGTAGATAAGGTATTTCCATAGTTGTAAGGAAAATTTTATTACTATTATTTTATAAGGCTGTTTCAGTTTTTTTTTTGCTTGTGAATTATGCTTAAACGCTTGGCACATTTAGTATAGGATGTTTGAGCTTTTTGGTTGGGAGACGATGGACTAGTGGACCAGTGAAAGTCATGATAGGAATTGGGAAAAGTTATGGCATTCAATGCCAAAACTTTTTTTAAGGGGGGAGTATTGTAATAAATAGGAATATTGACGAGATATATATGCTTATAGAATATTGGGCTAGGAAATTCTTTCTCGGGCTCTCAACGTCCAAGATAATTGAAAATAAAGGTTTTGATGACAAGCGTATGAATGATAATTTTCCACTCGGAAGATAAGTGTCGAAGAAGTAGAGTTTCATGTAGGACATAAGGCCGATTTTAAGTTAAAAGGAAAACGGTTTAGTTTAGATAATAACTCGCCCATAAGAGCTTATATATCAATTCAATATTCGAAGATAATTGATTCGGCGTTGTAAGAATTAGCAGGCTCTTGAGTTTTAACCGGCTAATTCAATTAGTTCAGAAAAATGCAAGGTTAGCGCGTCGTAGAATAATTCTGGATACACCCACGAGAGGTGGAGAGGAAATTTGGGTTTTTGGTCTAAGAAGGGGAATGATAAAAAGGAACCAAAAAAGGGAAGGGAGTCAGTGGGAAGTTAGTTGGTCGAAGAAAATATACGTCGGGAAGACGGAAGTAGAATCCGTGATTCTAATAGGGTAGATTTGGAAGTCCGAGAGTAGATTCGGCAGTTCGAGAAATTTAGAAGTATTTTTCGGAGTTAGGTCTCAAAAAAGGGAGACGGGTACGAGCTATTCGGGGAATAGTGTAAGAGATTTAGTACCGTGGTTAAAGTCAGTTAGGGCGTAATAATTGTTTTTATTTGTGGTATAGATCGGGTATAGGATTTTAGGGATTTAGTATAGAGTCGAAACGAAGAGCGTTAATCGTTGACGACGGAAAAGTGCGGGAAGTGCTGTTGAGTGTAAAGAATTCGCCGTTCTGTGCGAGGAAAGTCTGGTGATCGAAAAGTTCACCAGCAGCCCCAGGCGAACGACGGTCGCTGGTTGCAGAAAAAAGGTAGAAGGTTCCAATTTTTTGTTTGTCCAGAGTCCTGAAATCTCCTCTAAAATTCATCTGATTTTTGATCATAGTCTTATTGTTGTTGTGAAATTGAGAAAAGAGAATTTGTAATCCAAGATTTTATTGATGAAATTTTAATAATTATTGCTTTGCGCACTTTGCATGTGTTAAAGAAATTGAGATTTTATTGTGGTCGTTATCGACCAAATACGTGCTTGTATTCAAATTTCTGCAATAGATTTATTCGTTAAATTTAACAGATTTTCATTTAAATTTTCTCCCCAGAAAATATAGAAAAACATCAAAGACCTGTCCTTCGCGCGACGGGCCGAATCCACCATTTTTTGCCCTTAAAGGGGCCTTCAATTTTGTGTAGTTAACATCTTAAAAACAATCACCCCTTGTTCAGTGGAAAGCCGCTCTTCCATTGATTCCAGGTAAGGGGTGTTTTATTTCACAATTACTTCAGCAAACACTACTAACTACATCATGTGCAATGAACATTTTACTGCAGGTCAATTGAGAACTGTTCATCGACGTAAATTGTTGTATGCAGAAAGCATCCCTTGCATGAACGGCCTATTAAGGGTAAATTATTATCTTTATAGGTCCATACAATGATTCACAATTGCTACTCTTTCGATATATTCAGAAATGCAGAGGTTTTATTGATTTGCATTTGGGAACAGAGTGACTGTCAAATTGTTGTTTAGAAAGTCAAAGTTTTATGAAACCTGCTGTGAGTGTTTTGTTCATTCATTAATCAATTTGTATATTGTGTCATGAAGAGACCATATCATAAGGAAATCATAAAAAAAGCACCAAGAAACTATACTGACCTACAGGTCTTGCATATGTCTGTAAAGTTTTTTTTTAAGTGTGGTTCTGAAAATTCTTCAAATGATACCTACATATGTAAGTAACTGGAATATGTATGCTATGATGGTATATTGAATATTGGTTCATATTAATTTCTGATATATGTATATTTTACAAATTCAACTAAGTTCATTAATTCAGAACAACCTATTGTACAGAAACAACACCTTCGACGTATAGCAGATCACCATATACTTTAGTGTCCTAGTTAAATCTTCATTTATTGTCCACAATTTCAATTTTTGTAAATTTTTTACGAATTGCAAATAAACATAGAGTCATTCGGGGCAACTGTGCGCACGTTTGCCTTTCAAGCCATACCCTGTTTCAAATGTTAAAGCTAGGAAAATTAAAACAAATTCATAAGATAGAGAATTTTCGAAACTACAAAAAAACATCAAAAAGCAAACAAACAAAAACGTTTTCTTTCCGCAAAAAAGAATTTAATAGAGAAAGTCGGAGTGCGTTCACATGCCCCGTATTGCGGGTAAGTGTGCGTACCCTCACGGGGTAAGTGAACGCAGTGCTTTGTGAACCACACAATCAAAACAAATTACAAAATTATGACATCAAAAGGTTACAATATTAGAGAAATGCTGTTTATTGTCAATACAGAAGCGCCTTTTTACAAGCAGTGCATTATTGTTCGTGCCACAATTCTTGGTGAACACAACACTTGATACATTCCCCTGTTGGTGGCTCTTCATATTTTTCTGGACAAATAGGACAATATTGATCGAGTCTTAACCAAGAAAATCAACAATGTCATAATTTATTCCTCACTGAACTAATGCCCATATAATGAATCTATGCGCACACTTTCCCCAGTAAGCCAAAATTTGAATTGACGTTCTTAAAGAGTTGAGCAGCTAAGAGAACCTAAAATTTTTTAGGTGAGGGACTCGGAAATTGGACCTGGCAGAATTTGCAGAGATGCTTCAAATTAACAAGAAAACTAGTGAATTTGATTGATTGCAAATATGCAAATAAAAAGTTAACGAAACGTCGCACGGCGCACTCCTATAAAAAAAATTTGGCGATTCTGCGCCCTTGCTTCACCCAAATGAACCCCTCTTTCATACATTGCATAGTCGAGATATACGCACTGCGCACACTTACCCACTGCGCTCAGTTACCCCGAATGCCCGAATGACTCTATAGCACATCCAACAGCGTTTTTCGTTGATATCAATTGATTCCAAACAATGTTTAGATGAAAACTAACATCCTGATCACAAAACAAAACCATACTTTTGTTTTGTCGCTCAGGATGTTTGTTTTCTGATAGAAACAAAGTCGATATTGGAATTCAATACGGGGAATAGAATTCGAATTTCGCGCCACTCAATTAAAAAACAGAAAACTGTTATCAAAAAGTTTTCCTGTATTGACAGTATGTTTTTAGCGCCATCTCATTGTCACGCGTGTTTTCACTGGCCAAAATGTAGTCGGTTTTTAGTACTAGAGATATGAGAGCGTTTCCTATCTTTCTACTCTATAATCTTTGCCTAAGGCGGCGATCGTTCTTCTGACACGTTCTGTATCTCTAGCTCTTCATGTTTCCATATCCGACAACAATAATCCACTCCCGCATTTCAGTCCAACCACTTTAGGCATGATAAATAAATTGAAGCTGCTTTTCACAACGTATTCTACTACTAAATTGATAACTGTATTTTGCGGGATAAGGACAAACTCTCAAAAGATCTTAAAGTATATTCAGCAACGTTTCGCAAACTCTCGTTTGCTTCATCAGGCCTAAAAACATTATAAAAATGTCATACAAAACACTTACAGTAAAGTATAAATAAATACCTCTATACTATAAATAAGACATTCAGATGTAAAAACTTTAAAAAAACCGACGGCATCAACTGTATATTCCACGTCAAATCACAATAAAACAGCTTAAAATACTAAAAGTTTGGCTAAAATTCATTTGGAAAATTCCAGAATATTTACATCTAAAATAAATCACAGGAAAACTTAACCTGAAAACACAACAGAACAAACCAATACAGTAAAACAATATCAAGGTTGTCAAACACAGAATTATCTTCATTTTCTTTCAATGAAATACCGTACATTAATTAGTTTCCACCAAGCTCGCACAGCACTATAAATGCACATATTTGGTCAAGACAGAATTGTAAAGTTTGCTTAAATGTTCAGTACGTTAACCATGTTAAGGGAATGCTGAGTGATGTGAACACATATAAATTACTCAAAAAAGATCCCACATCTTCGTTTCAAAAAAGAGCAAATGCTCTTGTAGACTCTTTATTTGAAAACTCATTCATTTCTGAGTTTGAAAAGAAAAAGTTAAAAAAACACAACTCGGTTCCTCCCCGACTATACTGTCTGCGGAAAACACACAGGGAAGGTCTACACATGAGGCCGATAGTCAGTGGAATTAATTCTCCCTCATCAAATATTGCAACATTCATACACAACACGTTAAGTGATGTAGCAACTACATTTCAACACCAAGTGAATAGCTCTTTTGAGTTTGTTGAATTTTCGAAAAATGTTGTCTTACCTGACGGATACGTCTTGGTTTCATTGGACGTCACTTCTTTGTTTACTAATATCACACATGCCCTCACTGTACAGATCATTAAAAAGAATTGGCAGACAATATCAGCCTATACATGCCTGGATAGAAAAACTTTCCTGATGTTGGTTGACTTTCTGTTTGAATCCAGTTATTTTATGTTCAATGGAGAAACGTACCTACAAATTGAGGGAACAACTATGGGTGGCATTGCGAGTCCCATTTTTGGAAAATTTGTAATGAATGACTTGGTGATAACAGTTGTGTCCCAACTACCCTTTCCTGTGCCTTTTGTCAAGTTCTATGTTGATGACTCTGTCATGGCTTTACCATTTGACATGATTGATGAAACGGTAAAAATTTTCAATAGCTACCATGACAAGATACAGTTCACGTTTGAAGTTGAAACTGGAGGTTCTTTACCCTTTTTGGACGTCTGCTTACACCGTACGGAAGAACAAAAAATCATAACGAATTGGTATACTAAACCCACCAGCTCAGGTATCATACTTAACTATTTATCAAACCATGCTACCAGCTATAAGGTCAGTGCTATTAACAACTTACTTCACAGAGCAATCAACTTGAGCAGCCCCGTGTATCATGACCTAAACATAAAAAAAGTGAAACACATATTACGAGATAATAAATACCCCAAACCTTTCGTTGATAGAATTGTTTCAGAACTTCTACGTAAACGAAACAATGACAAAACTGTCAATACAACCACAATGAGTAAAGCTTACTTCAAATTTCCGTATGTCCCAGAACTGTCCCAAAAAATCAAAAGAACCCTTAAAACGGAAAATAGTGCGCTGATGTTTTACAACATGAAAACAGTTGGGTCGTTATACAGCAAAATAAAAGATCCAATAAATAAAGATCATAGATCAGGAGTGATATATGGGATTCCATGTTTGGATTGTGATAAAATGTATATAGGACAGACGAGACAGTATTTACAAAATAGGATTAAACAACATGCATACGATGTCAGAGATGTGAAAAATAGAGAAAGGACAGCCTTGTGTTCACATTTTTTCAAAGACGATCACAGGTTCGATTTTTCGAATGTAAAAATATTAGACAATGAACAACATTTTAGAAAAAGGAACATTTTAGAAATGATACATATTAACATTAACAACACTGTTAATTTTAGATCTGATACTGAACATTTAAGCAAACTTTACAATTCTGTCTTGACCAAATATGTGCATTTATAGTGCTGTGCGAGCTTGGTGGAAACTAATTAATGTACGGTATTTCATTGAAAGAAAATGAAGATAATTCTGTGTTTGACAACCTTGATATTGTTTTACTGTATTGGTTTGTTCTGTTGTGTTTTCAGGTTATGTTTTCCTGTGATTTATTTTAGATGTAAATATTCTGGAATTTTCCAAATGAATTTTAGCCAAACTTTTAGTATTTTAAGCTGTTTTTTTGTGATTTGACGTGGAATATACAGTTGATGCCGTCGGTTTTTTTAAAGTTTTTACATCTGAATGTCTTATTTATAGTATAGAGGTATTTATTTATACTTTACTGTAAGTGTTTTGTATGACATTTTTATAATGTTTTTAGGCCTGATGAAGCAAACGAGAGTTTGCGAAACGTTGCTGAATATACTTTAAGATCTTTTGAGAGTTTGTCCTTATCCCGCAAAATACAGTTATCAATTTATTAATTATTGTGGTGGACACTAATATTTGTATTCTACTACGTTCAAATGCTAGAAAACACCGCGTACTTACTTTTTTTGTGAAAACAGACGAAAACATAAAATTCGCTCTGGAGATATTGTTGAAAAACTGAGCAATTTTAGCTTTTCTCAAACGAATATGTTCCTAGAAATGTCATTAAAAATGGATGTTCTGTCTATGTCACTCAGTATATTTATAATGAAAATTAATCTCAGGACCAGAGGCGGCGGAAGGCGTAGGCGACGTGGGCTACTGCCTACGGCTTCGCGTCTCGAGGGGCCTCGTGGGCTGACGAGCCCCACGCATCAGGTTTATGCAATAAAGAAAGGGGACGTGTCTAAATTTGAGGGTTTTGGGTATATCCAGAAAATTGTTCTGCCATTTTCAAGTTTCACCAACATGTTTGGTATGAGACATATTCCTGTAGCAATCTGAACAAGTAAATTTAAAAGATCCTTTACTTTACAACATTTGCGTACATTTCCTAACAGTATCAAAGAATATTGACTAGAGTGGAAGAGTTGACTATGAAGAACCGTTTTGATCTTCAAAATTACTTCAGAAAGGAAGGACTAGCCAAAAGGAAAAGAATGTTCTATCATGAAAACAGCGATTAACTTATACATTCACTCAAGAAACTCACTCTATGAAATAGACCGACTTTATAAAAAGCACTATAGATTCAAGAACACGTACCAAACCTGCGTTTACATTAGTGAAACTTTGCGCCTAGTGTAGAGGTACCGAGTAATTGCCGGGCTAGGGCCCTCACTGCGAGTCGGTGGTCTGTTGGTTTTCATCAGCGAATCAAAGGTCTCCACACGCGACAATTTTCGCTCTGCATGAATTGTGCTTTGTTTCAGGTAGTGCGAAATTTCGCTCGAAGCGAATAATTTTCGCCCGAGTGACTTTCGCGATGGAATTTCGCTATAAATATTCGAAAAACAGTATCGTTGCTTTCCGATTTATGTTGTGTCATCAATGCGGTTGCAGTGGACGCACTGACAAAAATTAAGCATTTTTATGCGAGCCGTGCGTTGCGTACGATTCGAAACTGTGGACGCTTACCTTGAGGATCAACTACACCGCTTGAGCTTGACGTCCAACAGCGGGTTTTACAAGACCTTAATTGAGTTATCAACGATTTGACATTAAATCAATTTTCAGAATGAATCCATGAAACCATGAAATTTTTTCATGCTTGAATAGGGATGTTAAAAAAGAAGCCTTTGAGACTCACTAAATTGGGTTATATAGATCATAATTCTATACGAATATGATATTCTGAATGCACATAACTTGCTTAGGCTTAGTTCAGATAATAGCGCGTAAACGCGCGATCCACAAACCGCGCGCGCAATTAAAGATGCAGAGGAGTCATATACAAACGTTCATATGGTCGCGCGACTTCGCGCGTAGACTTCTCTGTATCTTTAGGCTTAGTTTAGAAGATAGCGTGTAAACGCGCGAGCCACAAGTCGCGCGACTAAAGATACAGAGGAGTTAAATACAAATGTTCATATGGTCGCGCGACATCGCGCGTAGACTCCTCTGTATATTAAGTCTGGTTCGAATCATCTGAACTAAGCCTTAAGATACAGAGGAGTCTACGCGCGATGTCGCGCGACCATATGAACATTTGTATTTGACTCCTCTGTATCTTTGGTCGCGCGGTTTGTGGATCGCGCGTTTACGCGCTATCATCTGAAATAAGCCTAATAAATACACTGAGGCCTAGTTCAAAGGATCGCGCGACTCCGGCAAACGTTTAATCGTAATTAATTACGCGCGACCATATAAACGGTTGACGGAGTTCACCACAATCTTGCACTGTGCATGGATCCAATCGCAGGTTGTTGCGCGTTCATTCGAACGAGTCCTCAATAGTTATTTTGAAATTATATTTTTTCTCTCTGAACTAAGCATGATCTAGCATCTCAGGTGGCCATGACTTGCTTATTAATCAGTTCAGTTAGATGAGTTAGGCTGAAAGCAGAAAATTCTATATTTCTTAAATTTTTTCATTTTTTATTATCAGTAGCTTTTTCGAGAAAAACGTCCTCTTGTATCAACAGAGGGCCTCGCAAAATGTATCTTGCCCACATCAAATTAAGGTCTTGCGCCGCCACTGCTCAGGACTTGCCACTTTTCAAGGGGACATAAAGACTAGTTGCTGATACGCCCAAAGAAATGAATCCTCTGAAGAATGTACAATATATACATCCAATATATCAAAAGACGAGAGAAAGCCTTCATGTGTTACTTCAACCGTTAAAATTCCATAGAATCAGAATACTGCCAGACAGGCGAAGAACCAAACTATACCCCTAGCGCTGTCGGTAAAGCCAACGAAGTGGAGAACCTCAAACAATATCTCATGACAAGAAGAATCCAATAAAGGGATTGTGTATGGATGTCTCCGAACTCAGATAAATGATTTCTAGAATTCTTATACGTTGGTCTATTTATTGGGGGTTTCGAACGCATTCTTCCGAGATTCAATGTTTCGAAGCTGAAGCTTATCTCAAATGGAAATACTGTTGATTCCTTGTTTTAAAATATAATTTTTGTTTCATCACCATGATTTTTGCGTTCATCTCGAAAATGATTGATAATATTAAAAATTTTTCATTTCATTTTTCATACATACATGGAGTTTTTACTCTGCTTACGATTCTTGTGATAAAATTTTCGATGAACCATCATGGTCATCGATATAAATACGAAGATCTGCGGTATTTTTTGACTCATTTTGAATTAACTGTATTAACACGTTGACGGACAGTTGCGTCTATAGCCGTCAAGTTCAAGTTCACTATGTGACATGACTGCAATAGCCGTCCAATACGAAACGGTCGTTTTTAGACACTGCGGCTGTAGCAGCACAAATGTGCATTTACCAGCGTACAAGTAGAAGCCTAGTGTCATGTTTTCGAAAAAAAATTTAGTATGCAAGGTTAACACATTGAGTATGCACGTGGTTGTGAACGGAGTAGTGCGATCTTGTTTTCTCTTCAATTTACAGTTGCTATTGATACATTTAACGATATTTTTTGTTTATACTGGTAAGTATTTGTTTATGATTGATTTTACACTTTAAATAGAAATAAAAAAATTTAAATTTAGCATTTTTTGATTCATTTAGCGATATTTATAGTTATACTGTTTACTTTTTGTTTTTTATGATATTACATTTGAAATATAAAAACAATAATGTAAATAATAAATGTATAAATAATATACAATAAATAATAATATAAAATAAAATTGAATGTTTTATTCCATATTTATAGAAAATGGCCAGTTGGGAAAAAGAACAGGCTAGGCTGCTGAAGCTTTTTGAGGAAACAGGTAGTGGGTCAAGCAACAGTGAATCTGAACCTGATGCTGACTGTGCTGAAAATAACAGTTCGGGTAGTGAAGAAAATGAATCAACTACAGATGAGGAATATGAAGCACCAGAAAAACCAGAAAATGATGAGACAGGGCATATCAATACAACACCTATAAGAAACTTTTCTTTTGATGCAGATGAAGAAAATGAATCAACTACAGATGAGGAATATGAAGCACCAGAAGAACCAGAAAATGATGAGACATGGCATATCAATACAACACCTATAAGAAACTTTTCTTTTGATGCAGATGCGGCTGGGATTCTTTTGGATATAGACGAAAATGTGTCTCCAATTCAGGTTTTGAAAAAATTTGGGATGACCAAGTAATGGAAATGATTATAAAATCTACGAATGATTACGGCCTAAAACTTTGCAATCAAACACGGCCACATACAAGGCATAGTAGGAAGGCAAATTTCAAAAATACTGATACGATTGAAATGAGAAAGTTTTTGGGTTTGTGTTTGCTTCAGTCCCAGCTAAAATTCTCCATTATTAGAAAACTCTTTTCCATTGATGCATTACATTACCACCCAGCTTTTCTTTCACAAATGTCTGGAAGGAGGTTTGAGCAAATATTGAGATGCTTTTGTGTAGAAGAAGAAAATTCAAACGACCGTGAGGAAAATAAAAATATTTCTTGATTTGCTCATAAAAAAGTTTGCGAATGCATATGCACCAAATGAGGCATTATCATTAGACGAATCTTTGTTATTATTTCGAGGAAAGCTTTCTTTTCGCACGTACATGAAAGGCGAAAAGGCAAAATACGGAATTAAATTGTACGAACTTTGTTCTGCCCAAGGTTATGTTTTGAACATAGAAATATACAAAGGCCATCGAGAAAACGAAGAAAACATGACAACTATTGAAAGTCTTGTGATGCGATTGATGCAGTCATATTTAAACAAAGGGCATCATTTGTTCATGGATAACTATTACAACAGTGTACCATTGGCTAACAAATTACTGAGCAAAAAGACACATGTGACGGGAAATCTTCGTGTAAATAGGAAGGGTCTGCCGCAAGAAATAACAGGTCGTAAGCTTAGAAAAGGAGAACATGTATGGCGACGCCAAAATCAGACATACGTGTCCAAATGGAAAGATAAACGGGATGTGCTATGTCTAACAACAGCTTACCACCCAAGTATGATAAACACAGCTAACCGTCGACAACAGGAAAAGAGAAAACCAATTGAAATAGTGAATTATAATCAGAATATGTCAGGTGTCAACAGAGCAGATCAGATGATGTCCTATTATTCCTGTCCACGAAAAACAATTAGATGGTATAAAAAGATAATCTTTCATCTACTGGATGTAGCAGTGTGGAATTCTTACTACATCTTTAAAGAAAAGACAGGTTCTCAAATGAAGTTTATAGAATTCAGGGAAGCAATTATACGATCTCTAACTGGCATAGATTATAAACAGGATGGAAGGTCTTTGGTTCAATTTAAACGTGCACGAATCCAAACCAATGAAATCAACAACAATGGAACACAGCATTTTCCTGAGAAAATTTCTCCTCCTGAAAATTATCAGCGAAAAACATATTTTCAGCGTTGTAAACAATGTTATAAACAGGGAGTAAGGAAGGAAACATCATATTGCTGCAAGAATTGCATATCAAAACCTGCACTGTGTCCTGCACCATGCTTTGAAACATGGCATACCGAAAATAATGTATAATAATTATAAAATTATAATAAATTTATTTGTCATTTATTTATTTTTGTTTGATCATGAACTAACATTTCGTGTAAAACTCCCAAAAGTACTTTGTTGCTCACAAAAAATTGCTTATTTCAGTCATTAAACCTGTCACGTTTTTAAATTTTTGCTGTTGTAACCAACTTCGTTCTATTACATAGTGTCTAGAGTCCGCTGGCGCCATGACGGTTGTAGCCGCAACCTAATTAAAGGTGCTGAATTAATCAAAATTAAGTGTATTTAAGCAGAAAGAGTAAAACTGTACTTCTAATATTCTAAAAATTACAAAAACATATATTGTCAATTTTCGAATTTCACTTGTTTCTACTGTCCGTCAACGTGTTAAGAAATCAGGTGCTTCATTACCCAATGATGAAAGCGCTTTGAATTTTCCAAAGAATATCAAAATTTTTCGAGTCAAAAAGAATATTGCACTATTTCAAATGAAAAAAAATTGAGAAAATTTTGAATCCGAACGAGCCTCTTGAGGACTTGAATGATTCGCAACAATATGAATTATTTCATTTCCGCACTAGAATCTACATTAGAAGAAATATCAAGTCTCATCCCGAGTGGGACATCCTGGTGCAACAGAATTTTGTAGCGTAACACAAATTAGCCCGGTATAATTATAAATTGTAAATCATTCGATCATAGAAAAAATTCCACCTAACATTTAGTGCCGAAATAGCTTCAGATATGTCCCAATATGAATATTCCAGTAGTTGGGGAGCCCACGATGCTAAATAGGGATTTACTTGAGCGTCGTGGAGATCTAGTGTATTTTGAATATTAGATGATAGAAAAAAGAATATGTTCTATGATGTATGCACTTTCAGCTGTGGGGAAAGCGTCTGCAGGTTTTCAAAATGTAAAAAAAAATCGTCAGAACTTGAAACAGATTTTACGATTTTCACAAAATGAGTTTTTAAACCACGACACGTGTTTCGCTATCGCAATAGCATCTTCAAGTGGGTGAAGGTTAAGAAGTAAAGAGTTTACTTTCACATACCTGGAGATACTATTGCGATAGCGAAACACGTGTCGTGGTTTAAAAACCCATTCTGTGAAAATCGTTTAATCTGTTTCAATTTCAATTACGGATCAATTATACATCAAGTACCTATCGGCCAAGTCAATTCAATATTTCAAAAATCGTCAGGTGTACACACGGGAGCGTGTAAGATCATGGTTAATCTGACAGTTTTCATGGTGGGGCTAGCCGCACGGAAGAACTGAAAATGGTAAAAATAAATATTTAAACAAGCTAGCCAAATATAGAGAAATATACAGGGTGTGCCATTTGAAAAAATTAAGTTGCAATCAATATGTTGCCCATTCTGTATATATTTGTAATTAACCTTTTTTGTACCTCTCTTAGTAACAAAGTTAAAGGGGGGGTCAAATTATGGTGAAAAACCCTTTACATACATTGAAAAGTATTTGAGATGTTATTACTTCGCTGACAGAGAAGTAAACTTTGATTGTCCGATCAATGATTTGACAGTCTGTCGATTTCTAAAACGAAATCACTGAAATCTTTTCATTTCTGCATATATTGAAGAAGTAGCAATTGAAAATAATTGAATGGACGTATGAACATCATAATTTGATGCGATAATGATATTATATATTCTGAATTATCGATTGAAAACAAATTAACGTCTATTCGTCAATCAAGAGTTGATTTCCCGTTCAAGCCTCATGAAAACCGGGGATAATCTACATATAGATCACGGTGCAAATGGAGCTTGATATTGTGTGCTTCATCAACATTATGCTCACATTTTTTATTTTTCGAATTTCATTACTTGGTTCAGTTTTTGAAGAGAATCTGATAAGGATTTTTCTAAAGAGGTTTTATATGCAGTTAGGCTATAGATTAATTTCATTATGATGTCTAAACATTTTTACTACGCTGAAAATACAGCTGCCACGCGCCACGTCCAATATACAGCATACAGTACTACCACCAAGAAGTGGTGGAGGTGTGCTAGTTCAGTATCTACAGACCGTTCAAGAATTATTCCCTGTAGGCCTTGAAAGACGTAGCTCAATATCTGGTCACCACCTTCTCCAATAATTTCTGGAGTTTCAATCACAGAACTCGAATACATAAATATAACCTAGAAAATTATATTTGAACTGGAGAAATACTCGAATTCAGAGCAAATTAATCAGCATTCAAAATTGACTCAATGATCTTCTCAATTTGTTCGAATAAACCAAGAACATAAAAACACTAGAAAATTCAAAATCAGTGTCAGTGTTTTTTCTCGATACCAACCTGAATTATGTGATTCAAAATCTTGCTTTGTATTTTATTAACAACTTAAACTTGATTTTTCATGGCCACCAAATGTATCAGTAATTTTTGAATGGAGTATAGAAATAAAAGTAATAAATTTGAAGAAGCGTCCAACAGTTCCTGACTTCCTGTCAGCACTTAAAATGATACGTACTTCTTTGTAATGTTGCAATAACATCCATTCTAGAAGACAATGGATGAATATTCTTCTCTGGGACGATGTATCCTAAAGATCTCATACAATCGACGAATTTTCTTTCCATATTTTCCTTAAATATGAAGACATGCACAGATGCACTTTCCTGATCATCGTGTTCATATTCGTCGGGAATCAACTCGGTCGAGGGTTTCAAAAATATTTCACAATCTTCTTCCTCGAAACTCATTATTCGATTATTTCAATTTCACTACACTGATTAAAATAATGATTCAAACGAAAGGTATCATAGCGAAGCCTGAGATAAGATTCGATATGATTTTTTCTTGTTCGATACGCATCTATTATCATCATTCCGGAAAATAGGAGGATGACATGAATATTTATTGTGCATGACGAAATTATTGTGAATCATATTCTGGTTTCGAAAGTTCATATTTATTTACAGCGAGGGAAATGTATTCTGACGCTACATTAATTCAGTGGCGATTGTCAAACAGTTCGTTTTTGCTTAGAGTGAATTTTCTATCACATAGTATTCAACACATCGCTCATCTGCTACCAAATCATCACTTTTGGGTTCTTCTACTGTATTGACGTCTCGTCAGGGTATGGACCGGGTCGACCCAAAAATAATCGAGAAATGGAAAATAATTATAATTATTTTATTCTTCAACACTTATTCTGAATGATCAATTTCGATATTCAAATCTCGATTATTTCCCTCGTATAACATAGTATAGCTGATTTCAATCAACATAACGCCCCATTCGCCTCGAATTATTTGATTTCGAATCTCTCTTTCATTTTTCCCTTCACTAATCATGCTGGGACGGCCAGACGGGCGAGCGCTTCAAGTTATGGAACTATTATTTTTTTTTTGCTTCACCTTCGCAGGTTATGGCCATGATGATGCCGGTTCCTCAAGAACAAGACACTTCTCAATCGCTCACTACGAATCTTCGAACAATCCTGGTTGTCCACAGAATCTCTTCCTTCTGCGCGTCTTCTACCTGTTTCTCGTCAAGCCCGAGCCCCCTCGTGTTTTCCTGGAGAAGAATCTCAACCAGGCCCCTTGTGGTGATAACCAGTGGAAGTATTGTTATGTTGGTGAGTCTATACAGTTATTCCAACTCAAAAGCCAGATCTTGATGCTTTACTACTTTCTCAGCGTACGCTTTTTCTGCATTGTCATCGGCCTTCCCTTTTTTTGAAGACAACAATGTCAGGACGGTTATGAGCGATTGGCCCCACCATGAGCGGGTGGTCCCAGCATACCTTCACCTCATCGTTTTCCTGAACCACTCTTGGTAAGTATTCATGGATTTTCTTCTTTGTGTTGACTTATCCATATTTCAGGGAGATGATACATGTCGGTCGATGTACTCTTTGGGAGCGAGGACAAGGCAAGACGACGTGACATGTTGCCTGAGAGCATTTACGGCATTTGTCGCTTATAAGGTTCCTTCCCGTTATGTTCTTCTGGTATGATCTTGTGGGGACTACTTGATCTTGGATCGCTGCCAGTCTGTCCTCCGTTTCCGGAAAGAGGTATCCAGATTTCAGCGATCAGATCGATCGATCTATCAGACGCAAGCGATCTTTCTTTATCGATGCTTCTCTTTTTCAAGACCGCTGGATATCTTCCATGCAATGCTTCGCTGTGCCACACCTCAGATAGTTCTTCGCTGGTAGGAGATTGATTCAGATGGTGTTCAGATGCCAAGTTTAACGCCGTGATGTTCTGGTCTTCCTTGGACAGAGCTTTGTAGAATTGTAAGTTCTTTGATCTGAAATACTCTCTCATATCTCTGACTGTGTTATGGTGTATGCTTTCAATGCTTTGCATACCTCTTCCCCACCCTTCCTTGGTATGTACAGCCTATTAATGGAAGCATGAGGATGGTGAATCCTATGCCTGGTGACGAGCCCTCGCACTTGGTTGTCCAGGGCTTTGAGGTCTGAGGCAGTCTATTTGACAACTCCGAAGGAACAAGATCACCCAGGAGCTTATCGCCGTGTTCATTGCTTTGGCATTGAGCTTTGCTTGGAGTATCTTCTTCAACCTATTCAGCAATTTATATTTGAATGATTCCTTGGCTTCATTTGCTCTTATTTAAATTCCTTGTTGGATTCCTAGGTACTTTTACAAGTATCTACACACTAATAACACACTTACGTGTCTCCTGGTGCTAATTTTTGAATGCCCAAGTCATCCTGTATCATCATTGTGCTCCCTTCGAATAGTTTAATATGACGGCACATTTGTCAAGTCCTAGCTCCATCCTCATTGTCTTCGTGAATGACGTTACAATTTTTAGTTGTCTTAGGAGCTGTTCTTCATTGGCGGCATACAGCTTCAAGTCGTCGATGTAAAGGAGATGGTTTATCTTTATGTTGGTGCTTTTCTCTATGACATAGCCTGACTTATTAGGAAGTTGATGGCCAGGCAGAACCATAACGTGCTCAATTTGTCGCCTTGGAAGATTTCTTTTCGGATGTTATTTCGCCTATTTTGTAGTTGTTCTTATTGGTTTTCACTTGTTCTCCACGTTTCCATAAGATGTTGCAGTAAATTGATCATAGCCTCTCAGACACCATATAATCTAAGGGTTTTCAGAAGCCACGAGTGTGGTATCCAATCAAACGCTTTTCTGCAATCAATCCATGCCATGGAAATGTAATAAATATATTTATTTTATATATTATATATTTTACAATCTTGAAAAAGGCTTATATACGCCGCAACATATGTCGATTAAAAATAATAAAACCTGAATATCTAAAGTTTTACTGTGCTCTTAACCCAAGAAAATTGCACCTGTACTTTTCAAAATTCGATCGAAAATGGCCGAAAAGAATACCCTTCACTTATAGAGCCTCATATTACCGGAAATTTACAGTCAACCGAGATTATAAATCTGAAATTTTCAAATAAAACGAAAGTTTTCTTGAAACAGGTCAATGATAGACATCAAGAAAATAAAAGAAAAAGTAAGGAATTGAATTTTCAAAAGATATGTGCACAAAAAATATGACTGTACAATTCTAATTACATAATACAGATATTCGAATTTCAAGTATGTATTTCAAAATAATGAATTTATTGCGACAAGTCAACTGAATGTCTGCATTCGAATGACTCCAATTAAAAAGTAGGAAAGAGAGAAAAATCCATTTCTGCTGAAAAATAAATGATTTCATTCAAAAGTCCAAAGATGGTAGCCACTTGCGGTATAACCAGAATTAAATTTTTATAAAAATATTTTTGGAAGGTTGCTCCCATTAGAAATAGGGGACGCCAAATTTAAAAAAAAACACAATTTTATCTGGAAGTCGAGAAATGCGCATAGTGCACGCTGCTCGCATTGTTATAGTAACCTTTCGAATATATAAATAAAGCACAAACGTTTTTCAATCTTATTTTTATTCAACCATTCTCGATATGATAATCTTCAAAATTTCAATCAGACTTCATCATATCTAAAAGCTTAACAACTCTAACAGAGAAAAATTTCGGAAGTATTTCTATTCTCAATAGTTTCTTAAAGATGAGTTGCAGATCATTTGTCTTCTCTATATCAATCTTCCTCATTTTGTGACTGTCCAAAACCTCAATAATATTGAAATATCTATTCAAACATTCCGTTGCATTCACAATATCCTCGGAAAGATATGTTGCCTCCTGACTACTCAGGTCCTGCGTAACGTCATCTGAGTTTTTTATTATTTCCTCCATAATCGGGTTCATCAACGTTCGAATAGGGAAGAGTTCGGTTATTATGAAGACGAAGAGATTGTGGACGTGAACCTAAAATAGATCAAATTTATCAATTCACTGGAATAGAATAGAATTAAACAATATTTTTCCACGATCAATGCACAAAGGCATCATATTCTATGTATCTCCTCATGTGTTATGATACTCATAAATCACATTGTGATTATCCACTAGTCTATCAAACTTTATGGTTAAAACCATAAACAGAGGCTCTGAAGATTAAGATATTACTATACTGGGTGAGTCTTTTTGATTAGTACGAATATTTTAACAGTAGATTTTTGGGGTCAAAAGAAAAACTTTTTTCTTTACTACTTTTTCCGGTTCAAAACAAACAGGCTGTTGCAAAACTTTTGAAAAATGTTATTTTTAGTTCTATCTGACAAAAGTTTTATCGAATGATAGGAATTTCAGAATGTAGGTTTTGATTTACTTGATAAATCTTTCTCGAATACAAGATATCACCCATGTTTTCCATTATGACCATTACGTACCATAAAAATACCAAAAATTCAAAGAACCCTACTCTTGAAATTAAGTTGGTCGCTATCTAATGAATATTTCAACATTTTGTAAAATAAAAGTATTCCCCATATTTTCTCGTATACTTTGACCGAATGCAATTTTTTTATATATGTTACGGCTAAAGATAGGTGTGAACATAAACTTAAGATTAGCCGGCTAAACTTAGGTTCAGCTTCGGGTATTTGCTAATGTTAGTTTCTTCTATCTTTAGCCGGCTAAACTTAAGTGTAATCACATCCCATCTGCTAAAAATGTAGAGGCTTATAGAAAAGGAGAAAAGTATTGGCAAGGCTTGAGGGGCGCAAATTTTCGGCAATTGAAAAAAAGTGAAGAAATAGTAATATAATAAAACTATTAATGCAACGTATTTTTGTATGAATTTCACATTTTTTTAATAGCGGAAAAACATTCTGTTATAAGCAGTTGAGAAATTGAGAATGAACATATATTTGTTTCTAATGTGTCTCAACGTAATCTTATTAGCGAATTTAAAAACCTGATGACAAAATTCAGGCAAATATGGTACTTTGAGTGTGAAGGAAAACTGTTAATGGTTATCTTTCATCTTGATATTATTCATAATTTGCATAAGAATTGAATAAGCAAAAGGAGAGAATGAAGACAAGAATGATGCCGCGAAGCTCTTCATCAAAATACCAAAGGTCAAATTCTGGGGATATATAAGTAGCAGTACCCAATATTTTCTATAGCTAACCGGACTATTTGGCTGATAAGCTTTACGACCACTGCACTTGAATCCTATGGAATGATTCATCAAGGATGGTGACAGGCCGAATTTTGGAATCCGTATGTTCAATGACTAATGAAGAAATTTTTAACAAAATCAGCTAGAAAAACTGTTTTCAACTAAGTATATTCATGTTCAAAGTTTTTTTTTTGCAAAAGTATTGATTGCAAATAAATTGAAACATTAGAACTATCTTTTTCATTTCGTAGAAAATATTTCCATAAACCCAATTATTGAATGGTGAGGAAAATATACTTTTGTTCACAGAAAAAAATTTTGTATGTCTAATATCTCATATTTCATTTCCTTGTGAGGTCACATTCTGGTTTTTTACACAATTGATTATTCACGTTCCTATTGTCCTGTGTGAATTGTTTTTAAAAAACTTAGGCTCGATTTGAAGAGCATTTGATCTCCTAAACAGATGAAAATAACTCATTTAAAGTTAAATTGAAATCCCATGGGCGTTATGTAACAAAACCTCAATACAAAAGTAGGTATTCGATGCTGTTTTGCATATTTCAATTCTAAAAATTGAAACAAAAACGTGGTCTCGTGCTTTAGTCTTCTCTTATCCGATCATTCAAAAGACATCACCCCTCAGTTTATGCTCACACCTATCTTCAGCCGTAACATATATAAGATCCACAGATGTTTAGTGTTACAGATTTAGCTAGATATTCTGGCACAGCTCATTATAAAAGCTTAAAAAGGCTATATCTTTTTATCAGGGCCGAATCGGAAAAACTGCTATAGGAAAAAAGTGTTTCTTTAGACCTCAGGAATCTACTGTTAAAATATACGAACGAGTCGAAGACGAGTATAGCAATGTTGAAATGTTAGGTTAGGAGATACAGACGCGAGTACTGAGATGTTTGAAATAAATACAGATATTATTGAAAATAAAATGATATATTTCAGAAATAATATTTTCACCGTAATGTATAAAGTAAAATATTCTACTCCCATATTATGGCTATTATTCACGCAGATGACCAAACGAGACTTGATATGCAGTCACAAAATCACTTTTTTTCGAGAATGATGCTCCGTAACGCTTTCAACGAGGGAACCTTTTTTCTCCAAATATATTGGAGTTTACTTCTTTGATTTAAATTTCAATTGGATCACTTTTTCGAAAATTAGCAGTTTTATGAAAGACCCCCTTTTTTATCTTCCACTGATGGGAAATAGTAAGATCTTTATCAACAAACAATGCAGTTTATCCAAAACCTCAATTTTTCATGTGATCCTCAAATGTTGACAAATCTAGTACAATTTTGGAGGTCATGTTGAAGAGAACTTCATGGGATGGATTTTAGGTCCTAAGTTGATACGAAGTTCAACCTGGCCAGCCTAGCGAGCGCTTCAAGTTATGGTACTATATAACAGCTACATACATAGCCTATCTCGCTATATTTTGGACGCCAACGTTTTAGTTTTTACAGTTTCTTATTGTCTATTCTAAGATATCATATTATTAAATTAATAGCATTAAATATTATGTATATCCATTTTAGAAAACAGCGTATTCGTATCGTTAAAAAGTCAATAAACGGGGATTTAAAAGCTTATTTAATACGCGGTAAGATCGGCCAGCCGATCCTCGGAGTGGGGATATTAGAATCGCACCCGCATCGCAATTCGCATCAAAGATTATAGAGTATAATCTTTGATTCGCATATTATGGAATTAGGTCAGTGTCGTAGAATAAGAGAAATGGATGCAGGTATTTTTCAATTTTCTTCAATTCATTTCGTGAATTTTTATAATCTGAGTGGTTTCTGAATTTCTTGGTTTGTTGAATAAATGGGGTAGTAGTGAATCGAAACAAACTTTTCATCCTTTTACAAGATGATGTGGAAGTAGAAGGAGGAATGTTGAAAAGAAAGGGAAAAAACATTATCAAATAAAACTCAAAATCAAAATTCCGACTGCACTTATAATTAGAAACTCTTTTTAGTCCAGTAACTTTATACATTAGAGCATGCGTCGAATTCGGTAGTTCTGACTTTTTGCAAACTTGGCCTAATAAATAATCCAAGTTTGTGACCTCCAGCACCGAATGCAACTTTGTCAAAAATCGAAAAAACCGCAGAAAATCGTTAATTTTTAAAATTTTGTCTGTCTCTTGTTACTCGATGGAGCAGCCACATTCTGGGAATGCAATGCAAGACACAAGACTCCCCAAAATGGCCAAAATAGCTCTGTATGGCGAATTCACAGAGGGAGCCCGGAAACCAGGAGGCCAATCATAACTCTGGGAACAACTAGCGTTAGACAGGTCACAGTGGAGGTCTTTGGTACATAGTTACAATGAAGAATCCAGAGACAATCCCTTTCTCTATGGGAGAATCGAGAAGGATACAACCACAGAACACAAATAATACACACAGAACGCAAATAATACATAAATGTAAACAGTATACAGCGGCGGCCAGATCTGGTTTTTTTCGCTTTTCGCAATTTTTTACAATTTTGTCGGTTTGAATGGATTTTGATCCTAATTTTACTATCTGTACTTTAATGATGAGATGTTAAAAAAGGGAAATGTGAACGATGATGTTTAAGCTAAGCTATGAATAATGAAGTGCAAAAGATAAGTACAAAAAAGTTAAGTTTATTCTTTAGGAAATTGAGTAATACATATTGAAAATTAATTATTTTTATTAATTCAGCCCTCTTGGAAGTTCCCGGTTAAAGTTCGTCCTTATCTGGATTGACGTATTGGATGGCATATCCCAATCTCCCATCTCCCTATTAGGAGATGGTGAATATGGTATATGGTGATGAATCTTAATGTTCTCGAAAGAAATACTCGACGCAAGCAGGTTCTTTACACCCCTTTCCTTCACTAGGCGCACTTCGCCTTCACTTAAAGTCTCCTTGCATATAAAACACAAACCAATGCTGGTAGTGGAATAGGGCATATTCTGTATATTTTGAGTTCAAACGGCACTCACTTGATGCGGGCAGCGGTCCAATTGAAATATTGATAAGTCATGGGAACGGAGTGAACGGACAAAGAATTTCTTCTTTTTAAATCCTCAAGTAGGTCGAGTGTACCAACAATTTAATAATCTTACAGCATTGCCAAATGTCAGTGTCCCTTAGCTAAGTTTCCGTTAAGCGTTACCAATTCAAATGAGATTATTTTTGAGTGAAACGTCTAAGTAGAAAGTTTCTTCTTGGGTCAAATTTTTGATGTTTTGGTGAATTCCAGCACCTCCTGCCGACACACATTTCTGTCCACGCACGTTTTCTCTGAAGAATTTTCTCGAAAGTATGACATAATTCTAGCCCAGCCGAGTTCGGAATGATGATAAATGAGGACTGCATAGCTGAAGTGAACCAAGTCCATACAGCCTAGTTTTAAGATAAATGGCTTAGAAGTTGTTTATTACCAATTAATTCAAAAGTAACTTCTTTCGATTTTAAAAGTTTAGAATAAGCTAGGCTTACATTCTTCTTATTCTAAAGAAATCACTTTTGAATTAATTGATGATAAACAACTTCTAAGCCATTTATCTCAAAACTAGGCAGCATGGACTTGGTTCACTTCAGCTATGAACCCCTCAAATATACAATGTGTTTCGATTAATATAAATATTTTAGTGTTAAAATATGTATGTGTTGAAGGTTTAAGACATATACTCACTCTGTATACAGACCTACTGAAGTAATGTATCAATTCTAAAAGGGCTACTATACCTATACGGTATCACAGTTTCAGATTTTTTATACAAAACTGAAACACGCTGTTTAGATAACGTTTTCGCTCAAAATTGATACATGTATATTTATATGAAAATCTTAAATATCCTATTCAATTCACAAAACCAGAGCATAACTCTATTACAATGACATAGTAGAGCATTCACTCATACGTATCAAAAATGAATAAATTACGTAGCTGTAAATAATGGATTCAATTTATAAGATCATAGGTACCTCTCTGGGATAGCTTTTCATGTCAATCATCCTTAATTTTTTCAATAAAATATCTACAAATGATTTCATGATTGGTATCAGTTCCTTAGCATACTCTTTCTTCGAACAGAATACGAGAATACAGTCTCTCAATTCAATGAATTTGGTATACCATTCCATCAATTTCTGATTATCTTCCTTATCAATTTCTATTCTAATGATTAACAATTCCAGCAGCAACTTCACGTATTTTTTGACTTTTCTTAGCATCCCAACTTGGTGAAAACATTTCCAAAGTACCATATTGGAAATATTATTTCCCGAATCTGATTCATGAAGAGTAAGGTGTTTCAGACTCTCCTCGATAAATAAAATATTAGATTCCGTCGACTGTGAATCTTGTACAAAGCTCTTCACCTTAACCAAAAACTCCAATAGCGAAGAAAATTCGCAATTGCTTTCAGATGTTCGGTTATAATCTAAATCAGTGAATTTGAAATCCATCCTCAAAAAGTTCAAATTTTAGTATAATATTTCTTTATACAGTTCAAAAACCAAATACGATTGAACCATGATGGAACTCTACATTAATGAAAATAAAACTCCTATTTTTCAAAAATCGAAATTGATCTGTGTAAATATTTAATTTCACATAGAGAAAAACAAATAACGTTTTGTTTTCAAAATTTTCTGAAAACAGTGAAAACTGATGTGTGAAAAATCTGTCAGGATGTCATTATACGCACAGCTATAGAAAATGGAAGTTGTTCGCTTGGGTAAGAAATTTACTTAGGGAAAATTGAATTAAAAAATTCTAGTCTGAAATTTTCATTACTTTACAGATTTAGGATCATAGAACAGCAATAGCATTACATGTTTATTGATACTGATTTTTAGTTTTGTACGACAATGTTATCTTGATAACAGTGTTCATGACATCAAACATCCCAATAGTTATTGCTGCAATACGCGCTTTCTACCTTGCTTGTATATATGGAAATTGCAGACAAATCAGCACTCAATAATGACTAAAATTGGCTATTTCAATTTTCTGTGGATTTATACTTTTCAGATTCTATGTGTAGATGGCGCCAGCCAGATACATAACAACAAAAGATAGAAGAAGAAGAAAAACATTATCTATGATATATGACCATGACAGATGACAGATAACCTCTCTGAATAAACTGCTTAAATTTTTAACCTCTCTTTTTTGGAAAATTTTTGAAATTACGTTACTATCTATTTTCTTTTTGAAATTCAGTAGAAGCAATGGACGATACATCTGCATTATCAAGTTTAACTGGCGCTCAAAAAGATGAACTTATGGATCAAGTCAAACAACAAATTGCTGTAGCTAATGTGCAAGAACTACTAACTGTAAGATTTTTTGAAATACATAATTCGAAAACTATACAGTTTGTTTTCAGAAAATGACTGAGAAATGTTTTAAAAAATGCATCAACAAACCAGGCACTGCTTTAGATAGTTCAGAACAAGTGAGTTAAGGGATTTATTTACTGCTTCAAATACTCTTATTTACAACTTCCGTCTATTTGAGAACACTGTTCCAGTTTATTTGACTTCAATAGAATTAAAATTGAGTCACGTTTTTCAGAAATGTATTGCAATGTGTATGGATAGATATATGGATTCTTGGAACCTAGTTTCGGAAGTATATCGTCAAAGAATTCAAAGAGAAAGGCACAGAATGTAATCAACTAATTCAGACGGACAACTCTAAATTAGTTTAAAATAGTAGAATGACCTAGGAATGATTCTCTGAAGGAGCTTGGCATTTGAACTATTTGCCATTAATTTATATTAGGTACATGTTATTTCTTTATGTTCTGAAGGTGTATTCATTAAAGAAAAGTATGATATGTTATTTCCTATGGTAAATAATTCATTTAAATCACCTGTAATTTCCAATTATTTCTATTTGAAAATACCAAGTGATAAATATATCATATACTGATGGCCTTGGGTATTGATGTTCAATAGCTTAAATTAGTTGTATTATATTAGCACTCCTCCCATCCAACTACTTGTTATACTTATGAAATCCAGTACGTCAAAAATGATATTCAGGTTTTGTGAAATATATCATACATCCACCCTGAATCTTTCTAACACATTTTAAACTACTGTTTTCATAAGAAAAAACACATCTTTATCTTTTAGCTCAGCAAATATACCTGTTGAAAGAAATCATAGTACGCCACTGGATTGCTATCAAAGAAGTGTCTTTATAATGTTTTCATTTCAATATCCTAGCATAGTCAGAAACGGAGATAAGAAGAACAAAGTTGAAATTTTAATTTTGGCCTATAACTCGAAAACAAAAGAAGATAGGAGGAATGCAGTTGATGACATTATTAGTCTTTCGAAAAATGACGTTGTATTGAAAAAGTTGTAGTTCCAGTTACCTATGACCATAGACATAGAGACATGGACTGAGCAATGCCAGCATGAAATTGGCTATTTATTAGAAAGAGAGAAAAGCTCGTCGGGACATACCTTTCTCTTTTTTGTTCACATAGAGGTGAGTGTAGACCAATCAAAATTCTAGAAAAAGACAACTGCATTCCCGACGTGTTTTTCTCTCTGTCACTTTTTTTGACCGTATTTCATGCATAGATATAAAGGGAAGACACAGTCCATCTCTCTATGTCTATGCCTATGACCAACTTTGCCCATCCTGTACATTTCATAATCATATATAATTGTTCAAATAAATAGCTGCTATGGTAAATAGTTCCTCAAACATTATATTAATTCTACATAAGTTATGCAAAATTGTCATTTCCCAACTATCAGAATAGATCAGTGGTTAAAACAATAGGTAGGTTATTCAAAAACAAAAGTGGGGTTAATTGGTTAATAAATTGACTTTCGAGCACGAGTTAACTCGTGGTCTGTAATCTGCGTCCGAGTGCCAACCATGATGAGTTATTTCGTTTTTGAAAAATTTCAGCAGGGTCGATACCGAATAAATTCGTAGCGTTTGCATTTAAATTTGTGGGGCTGGATATCTGTACTAAAAGGCAAAGGGGAGTCATAAAAAGTACAGGCTTTACCTCGCACACAGAACAGAAATAACGTGCAATTTTCCCACTGTGCCGTCCAGGAAGTGATATAACTCGTTAAAGCGCTATAAGTTTTCTTAATTTTTTTCATTGAAAACTCGTTTATCTGAAAAGTGAAATAGTGCTGGCATATCCCAAGCAGACTACAACACAAGTATTCAAATTTTGATATTTATAAACAGGAAATATTCCATCATCAATTTGGAAGTTTTGTCTCCGCTGCTATATGCTATATGAGAAACTTTACTTTCTGCGGTTGGAGAAGAATTTTTTTTCAAAATGTGTGTATCTACAAAATGCTTGATACATACTACACTGCCTCGTTCCACATTTTAAAATAATTTTTTCTACAAGCGTGCGCTTTCAACCTTTTTCCCGCACGCATTCCAAGTTGCAAAGAGTCACTTTCCCGCACGCAAATATTATAGAGTAAATTAAATTCTATCATGTTTCTATGCACAGAACGTCAACGATGAGAAACCCATAGTAACGACATGCAGAATTACGTCTGTAATTATATATGAATTAATCAAATGAGATATGATCTGTTTCGTGAAATGGATACATTTATATAATTCAAGCGCTTGTAGAAAAAATATTGTTCCTAACTCTTGCGGAAAGTGTCTTGCCCGCACTCAACTGCTCACCCGAACTCTACTTCGCATCGTTTGGGCAACGGCAGTTTCGTGCGGGCAAGTATCACTTTCCGCACTTGATAGGAAAATAGCTATTCTCTATGAATTGTGTTTTTTCTCCTTGCGGGGCCTTTCAGAAATCCAAATACTTACCAAAACCTTGTTGTTTGCGGCTTTATCATTACTTTAGCATCCAGGTGTACTTCACGAGAGTACTAGGTCTAGTTCCTTCTCAAATACAAGATTTCCTACTTTGAATTGAGAAATTGGTATATCGCCTACTAGAAAGAAATAGACCACAAGATTGCTCTAAAATGCGGCGCTGCCGAAGTGCTATCGGAGTATTACACAAACATTTAGGACAAAAATTATAGATATCTTTGATTTAGGATTTTTGGAGTGCCAAGGGTATATGTACCTGTTGATTATCTCACATATAGACACTCATACAACATATAACTCCAAGATGAATAGTTCTTCTACTGCATACAAACACTGTTATCGTAATTTCAACACTTATTTTCACTTAAAGCACTAATACAACCGTGGCTTTCAACACGTTTTCCGATTGACTTCCTTATTTGAATTACCTACCTGCAACTAAAAGGCACTCCAAAAATCCGATGTCATTTCGGCAAAGCCGCATGTCATAAAATAAACTGGCCTGTTCAGAGGCCTAGGCCTGCTTTCTTCTTAAAGGCTATATCAGAGCCTTCTCTATAAACGGCTGTGGATATATACCAGCTTTTCCATTTTCTAGGAAAACTTTATTCATATACAGTACCTCGTAAACTAGCAACATTTGTGCTTATGTTAATTACATGGGTGTTCCCAGAGACGGGCAGCTACCCCCCACCCTCAGAGCTTCACAAGTATTCTTTAAAAACTCATGAAATAATAGCATAAAACACGAAAATCGCAATGTGGTGCTCTTAAGCTATCTATAAAGTCACACCAAGAGAAACCTAAAGGTAATTTTAAAGAGCTGGTAATTATATTGATATTTGAGAGAAACACTTTTTTACCGAGAAAGAAAAAGCTTTAAGAATTTTGATCGCTCTATCGTGCACTACTTGCACTCATAGAGAAAGGGTCTTGCAGAGTAGAGCGTAGAGCGATCATTCAGCACCCTTCGTAGGATCAAATTCAGGCTAAGGAGTACGATGGTTGGGAGTCGACTTAACGGTTCGGCGATGATGAGCATTTATCGTGAAGCCAGAAGTGAAAACTTTGACGACTTCAACAACAGAGCTTTTGAATAATTTGCTAAGAATCCAAGAATGTTGTGTTTTGGTTATAGTTTGAAACTTTTATTCGGTTGTATTCTGATATGAATTATATAATATACTGTAAGCTGATGAAACTTAAAATAAATTTATTTCATTCTATACTACCTCCAGTTCATAACTTTAGCTGATTTTTTCTACCCCCTTATCCCAAAGGCTGGAGACGCCATTGGTTAATTACATGCAATAACTCCAGTTTCTGGATTTCCTTTTTGTTTCGCCATGTCTCAAAAAGGAGTCAAAGATACGAAGAAAATTTCAATAAGTAACATGAATGGATAAATAAAAAAAAGCAAATATATTATAACATTTTTATTTATAATAGAAAAATATAACCATTTCTCAGTATGGCACCAACTTTCCTTCAATGAAAATAATAGGATTCACTATTGAAGAAAATGTGTTCACCACAAAAAATTACAAGCAGTCCAATAGTACAACGGACTATTTGAAATTTACTCTAGTTAAATAGTTTTTAGGATTTGAGCAAATTAATGAGAACCCTGCTGTAAAATAAACAGGAGTTGTGAAACCATAGATTAATCAATAACTCATTATTAGTCTATAGATGAAACATATTGGATGAAAAATGTATACATTAACATATAAAACAAAAATAAACTGTTAAGTACTGTCTAGGAATATAAATAAGATTACATAGTAAGAAAATACTGTTTCCCTCAACAATGAGAAGAATCAAATTCTGTACACATCAGAGTTATCCTAACAATAAACAGGAAAATCAATATAAAAACTAGCTGCCACAAAAATTAATAAGCCTTCATAACGCCAGAAATATTCTTGTAGAATTTATTTTACACACTTCAAAGATAACACGTAAGAAGTAAAATGATAACAAATTTTATTGAAAAAAACTGTTCTTCATTTTGTTTGACTCAACAAATGGCAGCATATTTTGGTGTAAATTTCAGCATTATTTAATTTGTGATGAAATTATTCTTTAGGTACTCAAATATTAAATACCTTGTTTTGTTTGATTCCAGAAGATGGAGCATCAATTTTAATTATCCTACTTCATTTCATCACTTACCAATATTACATTCAAGCAAAAGATTTACGCCCAATTGGGCGTAAATTATTCTATAATTAATTGTAGAAAACTTTCTTGATGAAGAAATATATTTTGAATAAAAGTGAAACAAGTTTTATCTTTCCAAGGAATCTCACTTTGTGTTTGTTAATTTATACAACCAAATTACTATTAAATGAACTGTTATCAAATACATGAAATAACAACTGTTCTACAAAATGTAATGAAACATTTTTGGCTTATTAAAACTTTATATTGTACCAAATTTTATTAGGAATGTTGAGGTATGTATATGGTATGTGTATACAGAAGTTACACATTACATCTTCATTTTTAGCAGATTTACAGCTTGATGAATTGAATGAAGTTGTTTCTTTTGAATGATTTTTTCAAAATCATTGACAACTGATAACCACGATCTGTGAGCAGATCTTCATTTCTAATTGAAATAAATCGAAAAACTCCATTCAATATAGTTATTTTAAAATGAGTAACCTATTGTGAAATAATAGTTTCATATGCAGGGGTTTCCACCAGAAATGTCCATTAAAATTGTACGGAGAAAAATATATTGGATCTGTTTGAAATTTAGTGCAAAGATGAACCTACCTTTTTGAAATATTTGCAGACTCATGACTTCCAGCTAGACCAGAAATAGATATCAAATATCTTAATCTTATTTCAAATGGAACACTTGAAATTAATGTAGAATGTAGAATTTGAAATTAATTCAAAAATGTAATAATATTTAAATAAGCCAATTTATTTCGATTTCCTGTATAATTGGAAGTTGTAAATACTTTCAAATATTTTGCAGGTCTTTGCACAAAATTTCATTTCAAACAGATCCAATATTTATCTCTCTGTAGAATTCCAATGGGCTCTCCCGACAAGACACTGTATATTAAAGTCCCCTAACTAATAAGTACAAAAAATGCCCTATTATGAACGGAAATAACAAGTAATCACTATGAATTTGGTTTCTCACGAAATTCTTTAGTGTAAAGGGATGGTAAAATTTTTCCTGATAATGACTTATTCATCGTAAGAGGGGGGAGATCTGATAAAGAGTTGAGATTATTTTTTGATTTAAATTTATCAGACTTAGGGGGAGACTTAACTCTTTCAGGGGATATTTTCAAATCTTTCACAACTGGAGCAGTAACTTCATCATGTTTATCTGGTGCTGAAATAGGAATAGTAGTTTGGGTTGTATTATTTAGAACCTCTGAAACGTTCCCTTGTCCATCATACATTGAATCACCATTACCATTTATGGAATTTTCTGAACTATTCAATGTTTCTCTTGATTCAGTAGTAAATGTTTTATTCAAACTTACATTGTATTCATTTTCTTGATCATATTCAGAACTGACATCCCCTGAAATTTCTTTGTGATAACGATTTATCCTATTATTTTTCACATCAGAGGTTCCACTATCACTATTTTCATCACTCATACTAGTTTCAGTCTTAATTGAATTAGAACCACTACTTATATTATTTTCTACAGTTTCAGCATGTTTTTCATTGATATTGAGATTAACCTCCAAAGTTCTAGGTTTTTGTTGAGCGATTTGAATAATACTTTGAAGTAAAGGAGCAGTATTATCTTGAAATTGCAAACCTAAATCTTTTGATATTTTTCCTCGATCTTTGTAGTCATATGAAACTCCCAGGTAAGATTCAGCATCAAATACTGCCATGGTAGATTGTAAATTGAAGAACTCCAAGAATTCTTTCACTATACAAAACATCAGCTGACCTTCAGGTGTATTCAAACTTGATTTGATTTTTTCATTCAGCAAAGGTTTTCGACTACTTGTCTGAAAAAATTGATCATTCAATATTGTACCAAACATATTTAGTAAGTCTACTAACATTTATGTCCTCTTCAAGTGCTAAGAACACACTTGCTCGCAGTTGGGCCTGAAACAAAATCAACCTTCAATTTCCTCATCTCCAATGAAATATTCTCTCTTTTGTTTTAAGGTACCGACCTTGATTTTAGCTAAACTACCATTTTCACTGAGGGTCTGCAAAAGCAAATCCTTCAGTTCTGTTTCATCTTCAATAGACATTCTTCTGGGCTATTCTGACTCCTGAAGAATTATTTTACTGTACCCAATGAATTGATTCACAATTCGAAGGCGTTGAATAAAACCGCAAATCACAATGACGGGAAAACGAAATCATTCCACCTGATCCAGTAAATTGTGGAATTCAAACATGAACATTGCGAATACTATTCGAAATTATAGAAAAATTTGATTGGAGCTGGAGCAGCTGTCATTTTCCATTCTTCTTTTGATTTATTTATTTTCTTTGGTTTCGCCGTCTCTGGTTTCTAGGTTATCTCTGTTCAATATACAGGGTGATTATCTGACTTGTACATATATTCTAAATTCTAACATTAGGAATGTTTCCTGTTTCTTCATTTATCATACTCCCTTCTCGGTCTCCTCCCAAAAAATCTAGTACGTGGCTCTTTGGCGAATAATTATACTGGGTGGTCCATATAAAAAGTCAGCATATGTTATTTCTGAAAACGCCAAGACAGGTGCATTTCATTTGAGGGGGGATATCTGATATCTTTCGATTACAAATTCGTATGTGAACGATCATTCCCCCAAACGGAGAGGCCACCCCGTCAATATCTTGAAAAGCAAGAGGGGTCGAGCAGCGCATCAAAGGAATGTTTTGCAAACATATTTATGAATAAGATAAAAAACTTGTATAAATTTGTAATGAATGAAGTGCATTAAGTGGTCGATTTTTTAAAATTATACTTTAATTTTAATGCTCTTTTCTATTGAGTCCGAATGAAAAGTCACAGAAAATGCGTTTTAATGGATGATAATTAGTATTCATAAATGTCAGTTTTTTCTGTCTTGAGATCCAAATTGATTAAATTTTCACCTCATCTAATGGAGAAACAAGAAAGATGCAAAAAATGTAATATAAAATGTGGCCTTATAAAGGTCAGTCCCGACGTATTACGCTCGTTAGAAGATGGGTTCCAGAAATTATCTGAATCCGATTCGAAATCGCTCCTGAAAAAATATTTAACAAGGCAAGTGTTCGATGAGTTGAAGCAGAAAAAGACATCTTTTGGGTCGAGTTTATTAGATTGCGTGCAATCAGGTAATTTTGCGATCATTTATTTCACCCAATAGGCTTTCTAGTCAACATCCTATTCAGGCTCCACTTTTTGGAGAATGAGCTTATCTATGCTGGCCAAGAAGAATGAAGATTCTTCTTCTGCTAAATCTGCGCAAAATTCCCCTTTTCATCGGCATAATAAATATTATTATGCGCATTATTAGTATACTCTGTAGGTAACTGAATTATTTTTACATATTTTCAACAACACGTTTTCGCACAAAAAATCACCTGTGAATGGACGACCCAATAAAAATCGTTGATTTAGAATTATCGAGGAAATTATGGCTTTTCAAGGCATATTTGTTACACATCAAGCAAGGAATGCTTCTTATAGTTTGTTAATTTACTAGAGAGTTGGAGTTATGGAGTTGATTTTTTTAGAAAAATGTATTCAAAGTTCACCAGTTATATGTATAGTGTATGTAGATGTTACGCTAAATATCCGATTTCGGGAACTGTTGTAATAGATTACCCAAACCAGGAAATTTACTTTTATACACATACGGTACAATCATCGGGTAGTTTTACTATTTTACCTAGAAATTTTTGAAAACGGGTTATGTAAGATATTCTCTTTTATGATTTCATTTTTAGCTTGTTGCTTGCGTCGCTATGAAATTTAGCGCAATCTTCTAGGCTTCGCTGTTCTTGGTGGATAAGGATACGGTGACTACGGTGTTACAAGCTCATATTAGTGTTCTGTAACCACAGAACGATGAACTTGTAACCACAAGTTCATCGTCTTTTCGATAAGCGATACGCCCTCTGTTGCAGCCAGAGTATCCCGAATATGGCTGTAACCACAGAATACTAATATACCCATGGAGATAGGAAAAGACCTATACCTCCATGAATATACCAGCTCGCCAATGCTTTGACGGACAGTTGGCAAAACTTTTCTCAAATCATCATTCATCGGCACTATGCCGAATAGAGTTGGAGCACAACGAAGAGCTAAAAGAGGCTTCACCTGATACCGGTAGATTCGGGTGACTTGGGACAGTCCTGTAACTTTGGACAATTACCCCCCTTACAGATTTCTTTGTTTCTTACCATTTAAGAGTGAAGGGACAAACTTATAAGATTGTGTAGCGTACTCTTTTTGGTTAGTTCAACAATTAATTCCTGTTGAGTTGCCTTGACCAGAGCGTTTGAATTGACAGGAAAAATTAACGAATTCAGGAGAGTAAAAACGCGTTTTTTTATGGCCCTTATACTTTCTGTTGTCCCAGAGCCGGAATGAGGTCGTGACGAGAGAGGCGGTCGCCACAGGCGCTAGCGATCTGGAGGCGCAAAATAAAAATAATAAAAAAACAGTATTCCTTCCAATTGAATATTTTTCATTTAATATTTAACACAAAACATAACAAAAATGGGCCATAACACATTATGTGAACGTAAACGAACAATGTACAGGGTGGGCAAATTTCGATGTTTTAGCACTACAACTTTTAAACCAGAGGAGATAGACAAAATCTGATACCCCATTCTCGTTCTCTTTTTCAGAGAAACTTACAATAGTAGTAGTGATTTTTGGCCACATTCTTTTGTTTTCGAGTTATAAGCAAAAATTCGAAAAATGGCGATATTGAAATAAATTTATATCTCCGCTAATACTGATGATAGAGCTCTGAAATTGGAACATTATACAGGCACTTTTTTACGTAGAATCCAGTGGCGTGCTCGCCTTTTCAGCAGTATTTTCAATTACGAAGCTATTACCCAAAGTTATGTTTTTTTAAATGGGAACACTAGTTTTCTGTGCAATTTTTTGAGAGCTTAATTTTACTTATTTCAAAAATATATAACATCATATGGTTTGTATCAATATAAATAATAGAAAACGGTCAAAAACCTCTTTTCTCAATATTTCTATGGTTTCAACTTTTGACGAGCACAGAAAAATAGAGTTTCCTATAACAAAAGCAGTCTCCTTCCGGCAATGTCATTCTTTCTAGGCTTTTTACCAATTTTCACAAAATTTGAATCAAGATATATTTAATAAATTTTCATAATAATGAAAAGACTTAGAAGGAGACAGTGGTAATCATACGATGCTATATGTTTCTGTGCTCATCAAAAGTTGAAACCATAGAAATATTTAGAAAAAAGGTTTTTGACCATTTTCTATCATTTATATTGATACAAATCATATGATGTTATATATTTTTGAAATCAGTAAAAATTAAGCTTTCAAAAAATTGCACAGAAAACCAGTGTTCCCATTTAAAAAAACATAACTTTGGGTAATAGCTTCGTAATCGAAAATCCTGCTAAAAAGGCGAGCACGCCACTGGATTCTACATGAGAATGTGCCTGTATAATGTTTCAATTTCAGAGCTCTATCATCAGTATTAGCGGAGATATAAATTTATTTCAATATCGCCATTTTTCCAATTTTTGCTTATAACTCGAAAACAAAAGAAAGTGGCCAAAAATGACTACTACAATTGTTAGTTTCTCAGAAAAAGAGAACGAGAATGGGGTATCAAATTTTGTCTATCTCCTCTGGTTTAAAAGCTGTAGTGCTAAAACATCGAAATTTGCCCACCCGGTACTTGTGGGATTGTAAACAACCATAGACTGGATAATAATAACCAAATACTCAATAATAATAAATTATTAATCTTCCACACTTTTCCACACACCATCACCCTGAAAACAGAATGCGTCGCCACAGCCTTTTAAAGAACGTCTCTATTATTAGCCGATTGGGAGTATTTCCTTCAGAACAACAATATGTAGCTCCTCTTATCGCAGACAACGCTCGTGCATTTGTGTTTTTAAGGGTCACACTTCTTATTATAATATATACTTAGTTATTGAGTGCAGCTATAATATGAGCCTGGAAATCATTCGAACTGGAGAGCTGGTATATTATCACAGATAAAGATTACAGAAGAGGAAAAGAGAAGAAAAATGAAAGAAGCATGGAGGAGAAGCTGATGTTGAAAAATTTAATTTTGACTAGAAGAATAAGTTGAAAGAGGACTCTATCTCGCAGTGCAACTTAAAGAAAGATTCAGTGCTTTGCCAGAAGTTGCTGAATACAGCTTTCTAAAGGAAATATCTTTGAACGACTTTCTACTTGGCGAACTAAACAAGAAAGCACATAAAGTGAAGTATAGTTCCGATTCAGATCCATGTAAATTTGTGGCCACTCAAAATATTTTTGACCTTATCAGTAACTACAACTGCCACACAAATTAGTAAAAACCTATTTAAGGTCTTCAAGTGGACAGGACAGGCTGGCTTATTTAGCAGTCCCATCAATAGAAAAGAATCCCGTCATCATTGATATTCTTGCGGAAACCAAAGCGAGAAAAGTCAAATTATAGTTCATTTTGAATGCATGTTATTGTGATTATATTTTGTATACCTTTTGTTTTGATTTTATTTGTATTAATTTCTTTGAAAAATAGGAAAGATTTTTTCGAGCAAAAAATCTATTCGATTATGAAAGATAAATACAAATCAACAAAAAAAGAGAATTTCTTAGGGGGCGCATCATGAGAGTTCGCCACAGGCGCCAGAATCCTACTTCCGGCTCTGTAGTGTCCTGTACATGTTTTTCCCTTTGTGCATGTGTAAATTTTTTTTCTGGATATGTGGGATATTGGGATATGTCATGAAACAAGGTTGTTCACAAATCAAACGGCAACACGGATCTCATTCATTTATTTTGTTGTTTCATATGTGACTTGAGACAAGCGGCGCATTGGCAGCAGGAAATATGCCAATTTTTCGCAGGATATTATTATTTACGTTATTTCCACAAAGAAATCACCAAAGAATGAAGGAAATCAAAGTTCCCTCCTGTTTTGTTTAGTTTTTTTTACATTTGATTTGAAGGTGTTTATTAATTTCCTTTATATGTACCCATATATTATTACAAGTGCAGGGTGAGCAAAATTGGTGATACCTGAATTACAACTTTTTCAACCCAACGAGATAGAGAAAAATGCATGGCACATATTACGGTTGTCTTTTTTCGAGAAACTAATAATGCCATCAACTGCATTACTCTATCTCCTTTTGTTTTAGAGATATAGGTCAAAATTAAAATTTCAACTTTGGTCATTATCTCCGTTTCTGTTTAAGCTAGGATGTTGAAATAAAAACATTATACAGACACTTTTTTGATAGTAATCCAGTGGCGTTCTATGATTTTTTCCAACAGGTATATTTGCTGAGCTATAACATAAAGATGTATTTTTTCTTGATGAAAACAGTAGTTTAAAATGACTTAGCAAGACTGAGGGTGATGTATAATATATTTTTGAAAAACAGCGATTCTTCCTGAGTCATTTTAAACTATACTGTTTTCACAAGAAAAAACACAACTTTATGTTACAGCTCAGCAAATAAACCTGTAGGAAAAAACCACAGTACGCCACTGGATTGCTATCAAAAAAGTGCCTGTATAATGTCTTCATTTCAACATCCTAGCACAAACAGAAACGGAGATAATGACCAAAATTGAAATCGCCCAAATTTTAATTTTAGCCTATAACTCAAAAACAAAAGAAGACAGAGGAATATGCAGTTGATGGCCTTATATATTTCTCGAAAAAAGACGACATTTCTCTATCTCGTTGGGTTAAAAAGTTGTACTTCAGGTATCACCAATTTTGCCCACTCTGTACGCATATTATCTTCTTCAATTTTTGACCAGTGTAAGAATATAACAATGAAATTTTTCGAAAGAGTGTCGTTCATTCAGTCATAATAACCCTTTTCCAAAAATTCTGCCTTCATAATTCCCCCAGAAATTCCTTTTAGGACAGCCATTTTTTAAGTTGTTGGGTTGAAACTTTAAACCCAGAGATTATATCTTTGCTTTTAACCCAACCTTTCTGAATCTAAATTATTTCGGACATCATGACAAATATGCATTGGTAAGAAATAAGTTTCAGCAAGTACAGGAAGTGTGTCATCGCCAACTAAGAAACATAAAGTAAGTCAAGAGTGTGTTCTGTGCTATGAAAAGCGTAATACCTTCTATATCTAGTAACACAATCAATCCTTACAAAACTTGCTAGACCATCAGTATTTGTTTGGATGGAGATGTGCAAAGATAGCCCCTCAAGTTCTTGAAGGGGGAATGTGGGTAGAGTGACATATCGTTGGAGTTACGGTATTCGTATCACTCAAGATACAAAGTGTCATTACACAATTCTTTCAGGTTTCCACAATCACGATTCGGGGGTAGGAGTATATGCCCCAGATCCAGAGGCTTACGTTGTATTTTCGTCACTGTTCAATCCAATCATACAAGATTATCACATCGGTTTCGGCCCAGAACATAAACATCCGAAACTGGATTGGGGAGATATCAGTAGTATAGAAAATTTGGATCCAAGCGGGGAGCACATAATATCCACTAGAGTGAGATGTGGTAGATCACTTGAAGGCTACCCCTTCAATCCATGTTTAACTGAAGATCAGTATAGAGAGATCGAAGAAAAAATGATCAAAATTTTCAACACAATGACTGGTGAACTTGAGGGAGCTTATAAAGATTTATTGACTATGTCGAAAGAAGAACAGAATAAATTAATTGATGATCACTATCTGTTCAAAGAAGGAGACAGGTTTTTGAAATCCGCTAATGCTTCGAGGTAAATATTTTTTCTGCTTTATTTTAAAAATTCATCAAATACCTAGATAGGTTAATTGCAATTATAATGAATAATTATTGAACTTATTTGGATGAATTTTTTCGCATGTAGGGCCGGGCGAAACACAGACCTACTTTGCTTTAATTAAACTATTATACATATTACAAAATTCTGTATTAAACTGTATCGCATGTACCGGTAGATTCGGGTGACTTCGGACAACTACATATCTTGCAGATTTCTTTTGTTTCTTACCATTTATGAGTGGAGGAACAAACTTATAAGATTGTGTAGCGCCTCTTCGGTTAGTTTAACAATTATTTCCTGTTGAGTTTTTCGTGACCAGTGCGTTTGAATTGACGGGAAAAATTAACGAATTCAGGAGAGTAAAAGGGCTTTTTTTATGGCCTTTAAACTTTCTAGCGCCCAGTACATGCGTTTCACCATTTGCATGTGTAATTTTTTTTTCTGCATACGTGGGATATTGGGATATTAGTTATGTCATGAAAAAAGGTTGTTAAAAAATCAAACGGCAACACGGATCTTATTCTTTTATTTTGTTGTTCCATATAGGGTGACTTGGGACAATGCCGAATAAATACAAGCGCCGCATTGGTAGCAGGAAATTTGTCGATTTTTCTCAGGATATTATTATTTACGTTATTTTCACAAAGATATCACCAAAGAAATCAAAGTTCCATTTTTCGTTTAGTTTTTTTTTTGAGTTTCACTTTGGCTGAAAAAGTGGTTTATCATTTGATTTCCTTACCGAATTTCAACTATGTGTATATAGTCACGAATTATAATTTTTTTTAAACTACACACTGTCCCAAAAGTCACTTATTTCATTTGAGAGTTGAGAAATCAATGGATTTTAACTTGTGTCCCAAGCCTCCCAAATCGGTGGGTGACTTGGGACAAGTATATTTTATTTTTAACTTTATGTCCGAATTCTGAAGCATTGTATATATCCTAATCAATAGTCTGGGTCATATTGTGCATATTTAAACCTTTTTTTCAGATAAAAAATAGCCCACCGTTCTTAAAATATGACCAGTTGAATTTAAAAATCTTCCCAATAAGTCACTACGGTATTCAAAACAATACGGAGACATCGTTTGCGCATGTTCAAATTCATTATCGAGATCTAAAAAAAGGATCGCGCATGTCGTTTGGCAGTAATTGGAATTCCTCATTTTTTTGGTGTTTTTAATGGAAATCAAAGAATTTGTTATTTTTATGAATAATATATAGCTTAGTTTCTGGTTTTATTTCTTTAGTTTCACTATATATTTACTTAAAATTACAAGGTCGATATGCAGAAGCTTCTGCAAAGGGCTCAATCTCAAACAACAAAACGTAATTGCGTTATTTTACTATTTACAAATAAGGAACACAAAGAGGTGACTTTCACACCCAAAACTCTATTCATTGATTCTTCAACTAACTCTAGGAATGGAAAGAAAAGTTCTTGCTAAAAAGCTGTTTGAAATTTTTCACACCACCAAAAAATAATAATTTTGCCATATGATGAAAGCCTTAAACAAGAAGTATTTCACTAAGGTCAATTGTGCTTTATATTGATAGTGTTCCTCTCATCATGCAGATTCTGGCCTATAGGGAGAGGAATTTATCTGAATAACAACAAAACGTTTCTAGTCTGGGTGAATGAAGAAGATCATCTGAGAATAATATCAATGCAACCTGGAGGAGATATTGCTAGTGTTTATAACAGGATGATCGAAGGAGTTCACTTTCTAGAACAAAATCTCACATTTGCCAGAAGTCCTAGGTTCGGGTTTCTCACATTCTGTCCGACCAATTTAGGTGGGTGAGATTTTGATGTGATTATTAATAATAAATAGTTTAAAGATTGTTGGGCGGTCTATTGTGGCATACAAACAAGCTGAGAGCTAAACTTCTCCCACCAGCCCTATCTTACTAAGGAAAGATATGATGTCAGAGGGGATTAATATAATATAAATAATATTATAATTATAATAAATAATTATTTATTAGTAATTAGATTTAAATCTTCAAGGTACGACAATAAGAGCATCAGTACATATTAGGATACCAAAACTTTCGTCAAACAAAGAGAAACTCAATTCTATAGCAGAAAAATATCATCTTCAAGTTCGTGGTACCAGAGGAGAACATACAGATTCTGAAGATGGAGTTTTTGATATTTCCAACAAGAGAAGACTTGGTTTGACGGAAGCAGATGCAATAAGAGAAATGCAGGACGGAATTTTAGAAATATTGAGAATCGAACAATCATTCCATTGATAAAAATTATACTTACAACAAACGTATAATATATTTGATATAAACTTAAATTGAATTATTAAAAATATATAAAGCATTCAAAATACGCAGTGAACAGAATTTATTAACAACTAAAATTTCTATACATGTCTCCTTGTTTTTACTGCTGATCTAAAAAGACTATAAATCGTTCTTGCATCGACACCGATGTTCAGCATTTCAATGATAATCCTAAAATTGAATTAATAGTATGCTTATTGCTTCAGTAATTGATGAATGAATTATTACCTGAAAATTCTCAAGTTCATATTTAGTCCTGCCATTTGAGCAAGATGATATAATTCATTTTGATGTGGCCTCAAATCTCCCGATCCTTTTAATTCGGTAATATGCATACTTCTTTCTTCCTTCAGTACAAAAATTCAAAATTTTAAAAATCTACTCTACGAAACTGTTCCGTTGTTACATTCAAATTTTGACAGTCATGAGAGCGGTGTGAAGTCATTGAACTCTATGTTCCCATAGAGTTCAATGTGTGAAGTTAAGTTGGCTGACAGAATCCCGAAGATGCTCGAAGTGGCGATAGCAGCCAGTGGCGTACAACTACTCTTATTTTTGCCTGAAAAATTTCTTGTGGAATGAGATTAGAAGTTGAAAGAAGTATGAATTTGAATATATATTGAACATATAAAATGAATAATTCCAACAAATCGTTTGAAAAATGAAATTATTCGATATAATTTCTTGATAAATTGAACTGAAATTACCTAAGCGCAAAGTTTTTTCAATATAACTTCTGTCAAATTAGCTTCTGGGTTCTGCTAGCTTAACGAAGTACTTAATTTAAGTTCATTTCGATCGCTTGTATTCAACTTTTCTGTCATCTATCCATCAGTACCCAAGATTCACAATAGCTGAGAATAATTGAAGGACATGACTGAACGTTTTTATTTCATGTTCGATTATCCAATAGAGAGAGTTTGACGCCTGGATTCCTGAAATATTCCAGGCGTCTCTCACTCTCTCTGTGTGAATATTACCAAACCTAGCTCTATAATCTTTGGGTATATGTGTTTACTTAGGGGAAGTAATACCTCAATAATCTTCATTCAAAACCGGTACTCACTAGTTCTCAATTTACGCTCCCAATTTTGTACGTAAAGCCTTGATTATTTTTTTTTTATTGAAGTTAAAGGACGTTAGTTTTTCATGAGAAGAGAAAAAAAAGTTGAGGTTGTCTCAGTACAATTGTGAATGGGAATGGGAAACATAATTGGAAATTAATCACTAATCAGTTAGAGCAGATCCACAAGCGTGTTATAACTATGATTTCTGTGTGTTTCTAGGAAATGGTGTAGAACGTAGAATCCCACAAAGAGTTATTTATAACAAGCTTTTTTTTGCCATGAATACTTCTTTCCTTGTCCGGATATATTCAGTAGTACCATTGAGTATCAATCCCAATCAATCAAATCAATCAATCCAATTAATAGTCAATGGTAGTGCTAAAACAGCATTTTTTTCCGAAGAGTATCATAACCGGTCAACAGCAATACAACTTCTATTAAATTTGAAAGACTGTGAGGTAGATTTTATTTTGCGATCTCATTTTTGGAGCTTTTCGAAAATGATTAAGAAATACGTCGGTTAGGAAGGCGGGGACTAGGCCGTACCACAATAATAGGATAGGGAGGCTTTGAATGCCCGTGTGTAGAGGTATTTTCATTTAGCCCTTATAACAGGTCACAGAAGCATATTTTGAAGGGATTTGTAAATAATCCAATCACGGGACTCGTTGGAAATAAATTCTTTATAGTCTGCAAGCAGTGCAGGGAAAAATTTTTACCGAATATTGAATAATCAACAATCATTTGTGAAATCTCATTTTGACAGTCGATTAAACTTGAAAGTTATATGGAAAAAACTTCGTGCCTCAGATTGGCAAGTCGAAGTAACATACGGAAAAGGATCGAAAAGGGGTAGTCTGCAAGCAGTATAGACCATATTAGTGAGGTTAGGCGGGAATTTTGAATCGCGATCCATCCGTGGATCTGGTCCCTGAATTCCCTACGCATTTCTTATGGGACTAAAAATGCCGCGTACTTCTCGCCTGTTTTTGGATATTTTAGCGAATTTCTTAAGATTTATTTCTGTTGGAATGTGTTCTATGATCCTTTCTTAACAAGTTGAAAACAAAATTTCGTAATAAAATGGTATATTTTTTTAATAATGGATCAATATAAAATTGGTCGGCAAGATCCATGGAAGTTTGTCGTAGCTTCATTTCGTTTCTAACCTCTCAAGCTGACATCATTCTAACGCGCAAGCGCAACATGTCATTTTCCTTGTTACGGTTCATGATTGACGTATAACAGAAATGATCTACGACATACGGATATATTCCGTATAATAATGTGTTAAATTTTGATTTTAGGACATATAAAAGTATTTTGTGATGTAAAATGTACATGGAAACAACCTCTAATAATGGGGGCACCCAATTTTGCATGTCTCTATATTAACATTTACTTCTAGCTAGCGATATTCCATCTTAAAGTTGATTCCTATGTAAAAAAATTTGAATATGGATCTCCCGCCAATTGAGTGATTCTAACCTCACTAATATGGTCTATAAGAAATTTTTTTTGAGGAATATGAATTTTGTCAACAATCCTCTGGTGTAGGAATCTCATTTTGACAGTCGTTAAAACTTAGAAGTTATACGGAAAAACTTCGCGCCTCAGGTGATTTCAGTTCAATTTATTGATGAATTATATCGAACAATTTTATTTTTTAAACGAATCGTTGGAATTATGAAATTCATATGTACCATCAAATATGTATATTCTTTCAACTTCTAATCTCATTCCGAATTGCAGTGTTTTTTCGGCTAAAATAAGAATCAAAGATTATAGAGTATAATCTTTGGTAAGAATATTTGTACGCCACTGGTGGCGGTGGCCACCGCCACTTCGGGCATCTTCGGGATTCTGTCAGCCACATTGAACTAAAGTTCAATGGTCAGCCATTGTCACACCACTAACCATAAAGTAAATCAAGATTGATGTTTTCTGTTTCTTCTTTTTCACAATATGTCAGTTGCTCAGGTGGCCGATCACCTGATCTCATTAATGATTTCATATCATATCATATTATCCTTCGATTGCACAATGATTTTTGTTGTCCTGTGTGTAAATATAAAAATATAATTGTATGAAACACATCCTGATATCTACAAGTACCTCTTTGATATCTATGATCTCTAAAATTTCAATGACGCCGCTGAGCAAAAGCTAGTGATGGGCAATAACTTTATATCTCACTAACGGTTATCAACCGTTATGGTTTTTTTTTAATAACGGTTGTTGATAACAGGTGAATACGTTATTTGCTCTGAAAAACGATAACATCTTCAACGTTTGTCGATTAAGGGGTTTTCTCTACAAATTTAGGGTGTAAACGAGTCACGAGTGAGTTGGAAATTTTTGATGATGTTTACCTCTTTCATTCATCTTAATGTTACATTTATGTGAAAAAATCTACTTTTTTTTAAACCAGTAAAATACTTCGCAACTGATGAAAAATATTAGGGTATTCAATGTGTTCCCCAATATTTAAATAACCATTTTTTATTTGTTTTTTCTCTCTATATAGACAATAAAATAGTACGCTAATATCGGCTAATATCTGCGGTGAGTGCTCCTCCCGATATTTTATCCAATCTCATCACTTCGATGTGAACAACATAATGTACCAATAACAGCCTCCCATCCGCCCGCTAACGTAACAGAACCATCAACCGAGATCGAGAGTCGAGAATATGGACAACGTTATCAGTTTGAAAAGTGTAAACTGTTAATAAACGCCAACAACGATCTAACTAACTGCCAACAAGTCCAATGTCGCCGACTGTGATATGAGAAACGGTCTAACTAAACAATAACCGCCAGAGACAACCTCTCTGCTAAACTACATCAACGCCAACGTCGTCGACAGTTATATCAGAAACGGTTTAAATAAACAGCTTTTTCAACGCCAACGTCGTCGACAGTTATATGATAAACGGTCTAACTAAACTCCATCAACGCCAACGTCGCAGACTGTTATATCAGAAACGGTTTAAATAAACGGCTTTTTCAACGCCAACGTCGACGACTGTTATATCAGAAACGGTCTAAATAAACGACTTTTTCAACGCCCACTGTTATTCATTTCATCAACGATATTTCGCGCACACGTTACTGCGCAACCTGTTATTGTTCAGGACATATAACGGTTAGTTATTGCTTCTTTTCAATAACCGTTATTAAATAACAGGTTAGAGAATAACGCCCCATCCCTAGCAAAAGCAAACAAAAGCTTCTCCCCCACTCCACCCACAATCCACCATTTTGCCGGTGTTGTGTCTTGTGTCAAACGAAGCTTGGTGAAATTTGGGCGTCGTTAGTATTTCTATTTCCTAATATTTACTCAGCCTATTGTTCTTTGACGTGCATTATTTGTGAATTCTTTGTTTGAGTGGTAAACAAGTGAGTATTTAGACTATAAATCTTCCATTTCCCACAAGGATATATTGCGTGGTGGCGTCACCCGATTGCATTTCTTCCAATCGTACCTAATCTAAATAATTTTTTTGATTTCTTCTCGTGTAGTTCACTAGCCATGGCTAACAGAAGACTTATGGGAATGGGCAATAGAAGCGGCAATCGCTCTTTTTCTCAACAGCCGTTTCAAGGAAACGTTAATCCTTGGCAAGGGAATATGTCCAATGATATGAATCAGGGCTTCATGAATCAATTATCAAACCCCCAACAGCTTGCTCTTGCTCTTAGTAGTCTACTGCAGCCACAGCAGCAACCAATGAATAATCCACCGTCATTACTCTCGTTAAATGCTGCACCTGCTTATAACCAAGATAGAGATCTTGGTCGATTTGGCAATAGAGGTCGGTCTGATTTCAGACGCCCAGAGCCTTATAACAAGGTATGAAAATTTTCACTTCTATTTAGTCGATTATACTTACATCTGATGTCGTAAGTCAAATCTAGTATTTGGATATTTTTCGATTTTATGTTCTTGTTTACAAAGACCCATCCACCTTCTATATACTATCTATTCTTATGTTATCGACAATAGTTTCGATAAGCCTCATATGTTTTTAAATATAGGTTCTCTTCTAAATGTCTCGTAGTTTAGGACCTCATCAGAGTTGAGGCGAGCAGTGCAGCAGTTTCATCTTTTCCCTTTAATGGACTAGTTCCTCTCCATATATATTTACCCAAACTTAAGAAATCTATCGTTATTCAGTTGTGAATATATTTTATATGTAATGTACTGTTGTTACTAGTTTACTGATATGAATACCAATGTTGCTTAATTTTATGTTACAAGAATAATTTTAAAACAACACATCCTATTAATTTGAGACTTTGATTGTGTATATAATTATCATTACTCCAGGTAATTCTACATCTTATTCATAGTGTAATGATATTATAATTTTTTCAGATTTTAATGGATACTGTCCTACTTTTTTCATCAGTTGAATAATTCACAAGCCTTCCTAAATTTTCTCCTCATTTGGGTAATGCCAAATAAAATTTTGATCATTTTCCAGCCATTTCTTTCTCTCTAAATGGTAGAACAATCTTTTTGGGAAAAAATTATTAAATCTAGTTTTCTTTGGATGATTATCTTCTGTTCGATGTAAAAGCCTTCTGTTACTTTCAATATCTTACAGTTATCTGCTTCATAAAATATCATTGATCAAGGGTGAAGAACACTTACATAGTGTTTCATGTATAGTTACAACTAGAAGTAGGTATTAAGAAAATCGACCTGGATTTTTTCTCAAAATTTGTGGACCATAATTGAATCTATTCAACTAGAATATTCTTGTCTCTGATACTTCTGGTTATAGCAGAAGATCCAAACTTTGTTATTCCAAATGCTACACCCTAAACTATAGTTTATTTGAATTTTGCTATACCAAAAATGCAAAGTTTTGTAGATATTAGTTCATTTGTCCCAAATTTGACATCAAGATGATCTTGGATGGTTTGCTATATCTTCTCGAAATCTTCAGATTTAGGTCTAACATTGTTGAATAGATTTTTGCATCCCGTCTAATGGTCTATCACAATATTTTCTTTTATTTCATTAAAAAAAATTTTACCGTTAACTATCATTTTAAGTTTGAGTCAATTTCGAACTTTCCTGAGAAACATTCTGGTAGACTTAAATTAGACAAAAAATAGAAATAGAGATTATTCCCTGAGGATAGTTTTTTCAACATTTTAGTTATCTTCACATGTAAAAATAGTAACAGATCACAAAATAAAAACCCTCTTCATTAGTAGCATCAGTCACTTTTACATCAAACAAAACGATATTCCTAAGGTGATTTCTTGTGAATTTGTTCAGAAAATGATTTGGGTTGGTTTTGGTTCTATCAAGATCAAAATAGCTCTCGCATTCAAGAGCAATATTATCAGTACCAATCCATATTCACCAATCAATTTTGTACCATCAACGATTCTTTCGATTTGTCTGACTTTTGAGGAAAAATGTATCTACAGTTGGCTCAAAAGATACACGTAATTATTAATGAAGTGAAATAACTTCCATATTTTTCCACATTGGTTATCTTTACTTATGTTAGTGTTCTTGTATGTATGTATTTGATATTTTTGTGAATTCCTTTTTGTATACCACTTTTTGTCACCTTCTTGTTTATAGCTTGTTATTTCCTAACTTCTATGGTGAATGTAGTCAGTCATGAACCAAAAAGGAGGAAATATGGTGAAGATATAATTCTATTCTATGCCCATATTCCTTGGGAAAATTATTTATCTTGAAAGTATAAATTATGCCATTCTGATTTTCTCAGAAAACTTTTTTTTTCTTGCAGTTGGTTATCATCAGTTGGTGCCTAAAAGAGTAACGAAAAATTACTCAGGCATAGTGTTGTTTTTGTTACAATTGCCTGACTACTAACCATATTTTATTCTTATATTTCTAGTGAATGATCAAATTTTTCATTATAAAGTGATAGCTTTTAATGATTTTCTTATAACTAATAAGAGATTCGTTCATTTTTCATTTCTCTGATGAAAATTATACATTTAACTTCCTCCATCAGGAGAAAAATCAGTTATCTTTGAAATTCATTGGGGATATTGGTTTTGGATAAATACCCATTTCATTCAGTGATTCTTTGAATTCCTACAAAATTCTTCTTTGGTACTATTAATCAAAAAGTATCACCTTTTGTACCCCCTTCCACTGTGGATAATGTCTAATTTGTTACCATAATTAGTTGTGAGATCATTTTTCATCCAGGGTACTCTTTTAAAAATAAAGGCGTGAAGAAGATAAAAGAGCCAACTTCATCTTTTATTATCCCAAGCTTGGGAACTGTTCTAAGTGTAGTAGAGAGACAGAAATCCATTGAAATACAAATTTGAGACAATAATGCATTTCTATATATGAAGTCAGTAAAAATAATGCACAGAAGTTCATTTCTATTTGCTATTTTGTAGAAAAATTGTAGAACAGGTCAACGCCTCATGTATAATTTAGGATTTATCATGCACCCTCTATGAGGAGTGGGAAGTAGTTTTTTGGCAACTCCAACATTTTGTTTCAGAAATAGGTTGAACTTGAGTGAATGATGTTCTTAGCACATCACTCACTCTTAAGTATACCTATGTCATTGACCTTGAAATAAATAAAAAAAAAGTGAAAATTCGAATTCAATAAGTAATCATTTCATCCCTATAAAAAAGGGTTGGTTAAAAACCCCATTGAAATTAATTAAAATCATCCTCACCAACCAAAGGCTGTCCATTTCTGACACAAAAAGGGTTGTTTCCATAAAACTCAACTATCCTCCACCCCAGTAGAGGGCGCATAAGAAACTTTTCAATAATAAATGAAAGGTGCGTTATTTAAAATGATAAAAATGAAAATACTGTTCTAGTATTTTTCTTTAAGTAATAAATACAGAGGATATGAAATCTGTGCATTACACTGTATACTATGATATGTTGTTATCGTCAACCACACTTTACATGACATCAATATAAGAACACCTAAAATGATTTGAAATTTTTCAATGCATTTTGATATATTATGTACTTATATCTTGTTGGAAGAGTGTCATTTTCACAGAAAAGTCTGTTTGCCAGACAACTACTCATTCAAAAGGGAAGGATTTTTCAGTGAAGACTGTCTAAACCAGTTGTGATAATGATGATTTGCTATTCGACTTCTATAAAGCATACTGAGTTTATGAGAATTTGCTCCTCTTTTTGCTCTAGGCATAATGAATAGCTCAAATATATTTTCCGAACTCTGAGTCTGATAATCACCAGTCCAGTGAGGACAAAAACTTTGTTCCACTTTAAATGGAAATTTTACAAAAAGTCATTCAATGTGGGAAAACATGAAAGCCACGATAAAAAATAAGGCACAAAAAGATATCGACTTCTTGTCTTGGCATAATATTATCCCAAAAATTGAAAAATTTCAACTTACACAGGGTGATCTCATTATGATGTTATCTAGTATACCTTTTGAGATTACTTGAGTTTTCACCAATAGTATCTCAATAAGCCCTCAAGAATTTCTCAGCCTAAACATCAAGTCATTTTCACTATAAAATGTTACCACAAGTCAAGGATTTATAGACTAATTGGTTGGTTTATAGTCCTTGACCACAAGGTGGTACTTAGTAAGGGGTTCGTAGGTCACGGAATTTGGATAGAAGAGGCATGTTATTTCACTCAGCCAAGACATTGTAGTAATGAACCGAAAGCATTTCAGTAGATTTATGTGATCTATACTAATCAATGGAGTATTTGACATTTTGACAGTTTTGTAATTTCAAATTCATCATTATCAATTTTCACTAGTTTGTGAATGGGCTTAGAAGACGTCCCTTAATATTTAGAGATTCTTGGTGAAAACGGGCATAATCTTCAGAGACATTTTACTCCCCCTACCAATAGAACGAATTAAAATTACTAATTATTTGATAACGCAGAATAATCGCGGTGGCGGATGGCGTGATCAGGGTCGCAACCGCAACAGAAACCAGAACAGGAACAAAACCAGCACCCCCAAGAAGGTAGAGGAGAAGAAGAAGGAGGAGAAAAAACCAAATGATTCCATCGACTTATCCACCGAAGAAGGTGAAGATGAAAAGAAGAGGGATTGGAAGGAGGAGAAGAACAAAACTGAAGATACCCAAGATCAAGAGATGAAAGACGACTCCGCTGTTGACGACGATGCTAAGAAGAATAAGGACAAGGAGGGAAAATATTGCGGCATTCCTCAACACTTGTTGCACTGCTTTGTTTGCAGTAAAGATATGTGGGATGGAGAAAGTTTTCAGAAGCATGTTAGAGGTTAGTGTTTATCTTTCATTGAAACTTTTTTTTATTTTTGAGAGATATTACGCCCTTGCAATTATCTCAATTTTCATTTCTTTGGTCTTCTCCTATCTGGCTGGAAGGTTTTCAGAAAGTTACCTTGGCACTGATTATTCGACTTACGTTTGGTTTGTTTCGCGGCTGGTGAGACGTAGCGGTTTGGAAGAATAGAACGATTTCCGATACTTCTACTGATTTTTCACCCTTGCCTCTCCCACTCGGTGCATACGAAATTATTATACAGCAACACCTAAAATCTTGAATAGGAAGGGGGATTGAGTGACACCTCGTTTTAAAAGTAATTAGATCGCATTTTCAAGAATACCATACACTTTACCTTCTTTATCTGATAGTACAGGGTGGGCTCTTTTTTCTTGACTAATCCAAAACTGAAAACATCTAGCGTATCGTTCATAGATTTTGAATTATGAACGAAAATTGAGGAATTTTCGTTTTCAATGAAGCTGAATAACTAGCTTATTTGAACTCCTATTCGAAATCCGTTGTTACATTCTATAGACACTTTTTTATGAGGAATTCGAATATGATATTGAATTTTTTGATCCAGTCATTTTCGAGATACGACAGGGAATTTTGATTTTTCCAAATGTAAACTATAGTGGAAAGCTCCTTCATCTTGCTGCATTTTTTTTGCTGATTTCAAAAATGTCGCCATTCACATGAATATTATACGAGAAAAAATTTAGGAAGTGACTAGAGTCCCGATTTGGGATCCTTCTCCAGTCCCGACATTGTAAAAGGTTTTTGAGGTTATGTTCGCGAAACGTAAAAGATTATTTATGAATAGTTGCGACAAAATTCAAGGAGTGATTCCTTATCAAAAAATAGTGTGGGCGTTTTCTAAATCAAGATTGAAAAGACAAGAGAAAATGCTATCTTGGAATTTCAGAATGGAAGGAGCAGCAAAGTATGCAATTCTAACTGGTGAGAAAGTTGAGAATTGCTTAGTGTAAATTGATCCGGAAGAATTGCCAGACATAATTTATTGATTCAGAAGTTAACCTCTTCCTTGCAGCCTTTCTTGACTGAAAAAAATGTGATCGAGAAAGGAAGCTGCCAAATATTTTTATGAAATATATAATATTTTATACGAAATAACGATACAATGCTGTGGCACCTCAATGAATTGTATTTTATTTGAAGTGAATGAAAATTTAGCCAAAAAGGTAAAGGTGGTTCTGTTTAAAATGTTCACCTAAGATGTTTCATTTCAAGATTGCTTTTTTTTCTCTTTACAAATGTTGATTTGAAAGTAAAATATACTTTAACAACATATTTATCTTTAACAACTCATATCTACATGCTCGATTGAAATATGAATCATTGTTTCTATTTGACTGGGTATAGGCTTATGATTTGTACCGAAAATTGAGTTTTTCGCTACTTCTTTCACAGCTTAATAATTTCACAGCACCAGTTCAGTGCATCGTTGAATTCGGGACCGAATATCAGTCCCGAATTCATTGACGTCACTCGTCAACTTTTATTTATCGGCCTGCTGTGCGTATTCTTAACTTCAATTTTTCTAAATATTGAAGGTGTATTCCTTCACCATACCCACTGCTGATATCGAATAAAGATGCCAATTCGTTCCATTTTCTTCGGGGTATAAGTTGTATTGTTCTGACAAGGTCAAAGAAGACCGAAACTATGGTCTACTTTTCGACGAAATGGTACTGTGATGGTAGTTTGTTAGTTCGATTTATATCGTAACATTTGCTGAAGATGTTAGAAGATGCGATACATTTATGATAGATCAAAATGGATACAAGCGAATTCGCCATTGCGCGACCTTCACAGAAAATTTCCAGAATTGTGTGATACGGAAGTTTAACTTAACTCCAGCAATTTTTTTGTTCTGAATTGAAATGTGAGGATATAACATACTGTTTGATTGGAAAAATCGACATTTTGCATTTTTCTGAAATCCAACTGTGATGACGGCGTTGTCTTTCTTGAAAAAAGTTCCATTCATATTCCTATCGTAGTATAATATTTTTGTAGTTCAGGTATCATAAATTTCGCACACCCTGTACACCTCGTTGCACATTCTCCCGAATTCTAGGGGACGGTTCACGTCAATCATCCTGTATGAGCACGACGTTAACTCGAATTTTCCATTTGCTTACAGGCAGGGCACACAAGCAGATGCTGGACAGTCTAGAGGAAAGTATGAGCATCACCGTTGGCATTCTTCGAGAGAACATGCGTCTGGCCGAGGAAAAGAAACTTATCGAGTTGAACAGGATGCAGCGTTTGAACAAGAAACCCAGTCGCAAATTCAGCGATGTGGAGAGTCACTGTAACATGTGCGACTTCAAGTTCCTCGGCAAGATTATGGCCCATAGGAAGAGCGAAGGCCATCAGAGACTCAAACGCTTCTTGCACCCAAATTGTAACATGTGCAGCAAGGAGTTCCCGTCTCGCATGGAATGGGTCGAGCACAGGTTGAGTCCCGAGCATCTGCGAGAACTCGCCAAGTTCATGGAGGAAAACAACAAAGCCGACGGCGCGGTGGTTGTCAAGGAGGACGAGAGCGAGTTCGATCTGGAGCCCTTGATGGAAGAGGTGACCGAACAGGAAGACGATTTCCCCATTTTGGAAATGGACGACGATCTTCACGATCTGCAGAATAGAATTCCAGCTTATCGTAAGACGAGGCTGTTGGGATCCAAGTCTTTGATACCTTTTACCGGGTTCATGTGCCAGGTTTGCAACACCACCTTCGTTTCCGAGGAATTTTCTCAGGTAAATATGAGGAATTGGTCTTTTTTGTCATTTTTACACTTCATTATTTTTTATCATTCTTTTCCAATGATATAGAATGATTGTCCACTCATAAAATTTTATTTTACAGAACCACTTGAAATCTAAGAAGCATTATCTGAAGTTTGTTGAGGCAGTTAAAAATAAGTACCAAAAACAATTACAAGAGGAGAAAGAAAAGGAAAAGGTTGAGAAAGAAAAGAAAGAAGAGGAATCAGAAGTGAAAAAAGAAGATGAAGGAGAAGAAGAGGGCGATGCTGACGGTGAAGAAGAAGCGGAGGATGGTAATGAAGAGAACACTGAAAATTCACAAGACGCTATTGAGTGTGAGTAAATTTCATGTAAATTAGTTTAGAACTTAATCTCACAATTCACACTAAATTATTATAGTTTTTGACCAATAACCGGACCTCTGTTTTTATATTCTTTCTAATAAACTTTGCTTTTTATGACTGTATTTTTCATTAATTTTGAAGTTGTCACAGTTAATTTGCCGTTTGAACTGGTAAATTTACATTTTTCTTCGATCTCTCTGCTCTTAAAATTATGGGTTAATTTTTTTAGTTCCTTGAGACAACTTCATAGGGTCTGAAGGTGGTAGTAATAGTACAGATGTGTAATATTGATTGTAGAATCTTGACCTTTGAAATGTCTTTACTTCCTCCTTGTAAGGTTGGTATTAATGAGAGTGTGTGAAGTTGGCCTAGCGTTTTTTTTTGTTTTCGAAAGTTTTTCGTGGTGAGTTTGTGCTGTTGTAATTTCGTTCTTTATTCCCTACTGAATGCATGAAATGGGCCAGCTAACACTTTCCAAAATTTGGGTTTTAATAACAGCGGAAATGGATTTTGTTATTCATCTAGTGAGGTGTGCTATATTTGTGCCGTAAAAATGTTAGCCCAGCATTTTAGATTTTTCATGTGCATAAATACGCTACATCACTAACTTAGGCCGTTCAACAAAAATCAAATGTCAAATGAAAAATAATAATAATAATAGTATCTTTATTGAGGAAAAAGAAAAAAAATACACTTGGGGCGGAGTCTAGCATGAGCTACTCCACTCAACCCCTAGAAATATTATTTTCTGGAACTTATTCTACGATGACATTAACCGAAAATCCTGTAGTAACTTTTCGCATTCGTTCACTTTAAAATAAAATTCTCAAATAACGATTTTTCAAAATCATCTGAGCGTTCGTTGCCGTAGGGTACACAAGCTTTTTCTCCATTGATTCACATGCTGTTTTGGTCGAGTATTGTGTTTTGTGTATGTTTTTGGAAAAATTTTCTTCCCAACGTTAGATTAGAGTGATTACACTATGAACTTTCTCAGAATTGCCCCTTTACAGTGATGGAAAAATGCTTTGTGTGTCCCACGGCAACCAACCGTCAGCTAGTTTTGACAAATCGTACCCTATAGGCATATACATATAGACATGGACTGTGCCTTCCCTTTCTAAATCTATGCATGAAATATTGTCAAAAAAAGTGAAACAGAGAAACCGAACATCGGGCAGGCAGTTGTCTTTTTCTAGAATTTTGATTGGTCCAACTCACCTCTATGTGAACATAAGAGACAGGTAAATACCCGACGATCATTTCTCTCTTTCTATAAAAATGCCAATTTCATGCTGACATTGCTCAGTTCATGTCTCTATGTCTATGCACATAGGTTATGTTTGAATCTGGCAACTCTATGAAATGAAATAAACAACGATAATAAATGATTACATATTGTAAATGAATATCAGAGCTGCTATGGGTGGTTGCAAGCTGAATTCGTTATTATTATCGAAAATTAAATTGAAATCAAATGGAATGGAAAGCGTGAGTTAATATTTGGAAAAACTTCAGTGTCAGGTTTCCAGGGGTGATATAGCTTATGAATATATACTTGAAATAGCTACATCTAAGCCGAATCGAGTAAAATGACAAAGAAAAGAAGTGTTTCTTTTAACGTCAAGATCTATTAAAATATACATACAAGTCAAAGACTCACACTGTATAGGAATATTGAAAATGAGGTGAGATACTTCAGAAATAATGACTCGGTTGTATTCTCGTCGCTATAGGATGAAAGTGGTATCGTAGAGATTTGTCCAACTCCCTCTCAATAAATAAGTCTTTTTAATTTGAAGCTTCCTTCTCCTTTCAATGCCAGTAAAATAAGCCGTAAATTTTAAGGGACTTCTCTCATCTTTCATTCATTTCATCTGAAAGTCGTTCAGCTCAGTGTTCCTAACTTCTTCAGGATTTAAAATATTTATCAACATAAGATAACGAGGAAAAAGAAGTGGTGCATTCAAAAAATAAACGTTTTTCTTAATAAAAAAGCATGGGTAGTTTCTACAGGCGGATGTGTCAGAGCTAAATCATAAAATTGTTATTTATTGACCACGGACAAAAAATTGTCTATTATAGTAAAGTTAGTTTCAATAGACAATTGCATATTACATTTTTTCGTCGATCTCATGTACCTTTATGAAATTAAATACTAAAAGTAACTCGCCCCACTTTCGAATGGATAGTCAAAAATTTTAACCGAATAATATCGATTAAGTATACTGAAAAAGTACTCGATTTGACTTCCTCTAAAATACCTTGCTTTTCTAATTATATGAGAAAAATAAACATTTTGAACCACTTGTGAGAAACAATTTTAAATAATTTAATATCTTTCGCAGCTGAAATGTATGATCCAGAGGAGGCCTGCACTGAAGAAGCAGAAAAAGATAAAGAGGATTCTAAACAAAATGGTGATGACGATGCACCTGCTGCTGTTGAGGTAAAAGAGGAGAAGGAAGAAGAAGTAAAAGAACAAAATACTTCAGTCAGCGAGGAAAAACCAAAACCTGCTGGACAGCCTACAACTCCAAGGCCAAAAAGACAAGTGGCTACTAATGTCAAAAATGGGGCTGGTCCAAAAAGCAAAAAAGCTAAAAAATAAATGGGGGGCATTAATGGATTAAGGTAGATCAATAGATGTCATTTCATCTCACAATCCCTGTTTTGCCTTTGTTTGAAAACTACATAATTTTATAGGTGTATTCTTTATCTATAATTTGGAAATATAAAATATTATTTTATCGAATCAAAATTATAAATTGATTCGAATAATTGATTATTTTCCTTTGGTGAAAATATGCTCCAATTTTATTTACCAAATTAGGCAACATGTTTTAGGCGCACAGCTTGAAACAATAAATTATACGTAGTATATTACAAATATAATCGTTTTTTACTGTAGAGTATTTGTAAAATTGACACTGTATTCTGCTTGATTATTCCTGTGTAATAAATATATTTGAAACCTATTTTGAACTCTTTACATTTCTGTCAACCGTCCTGAGGAAATCCATTTCAGGAAAAAATTTTTGTGTATAATGCATTGTTGTGGACACATTACAACTCGCAATTTTGAAGCTATCGAGCTCAATTTCTTGAACATCCACGATGGTCAGAAGTCTATTGATTTTGGTGGAAGTCTGAAAGAAAGGGTTTTTTAAAGAAATTGTTGTGTACACTGCGGTTCGCAATTTGTCCTGCAAAACGGGCGGCTACCCCTAGTAACACATTGTTTGTTCTGCTTGTTGCCCAATACGATGACATTCTGATTCAGTCGGCAATGAAAGTACTAATAGACCAAGAGCTTTGGACAAAAAGACATTTATGGTGGTTCATAATGAAATATGAAGGGGTACATGAGTCTGCACCCACTCGCAGGTCAGGTAGTGGCGCGATAGGTTCTTGGAAACTAAAAAAGGATATGTAAAAACCCACAATTGTGTGAGTAGCAGTTTCGTATTCTCATTCCTTCTCTAGCATTCTTATTCATTTTCATATTCAGTGTTTGTTGTGGGAATTCAATGAGAATCTTCGCTTCTTTTGAAGCAAAAAAATATTCAAATGATGGTCGGCTTTTTATCATCATCAGATTCAATTTTTGCAGCAACCTCTTTTGTGTGTACAGCACTAAAACTTCATGATGTAATGTGCTGCACACATTTCGCCTATTTCTGAGGCATTTTGAGCAAGTGGAGGACGAGGGGTGTGATTCTGGTTAATCCCCCCCCCCCCATGAGTATCGATACGATCAAAGATTATAGAGTTAGGTTCATTATAAACTTTGAATACGATCTCTGGTCATGGGAACATATAGTTCACCAGGATTGGTGCGCCACTGACTCAGCGCGATCCCTGCTTTATTAAACTACAGGATTAACGCTATGTTTATAGGCCTATAACGTTGGGCGATAAGTATTTGCGGTACGTTTCTATTATCAATTCAGTCATGGTGTGGAAACTCGTAGAATTGTAAATGGAAATGCAGTAGGCATAGTCCTGATCTTTTCTTTGTACGATGTACGATTTACCTTGTCGTTTAACTTTGGCGGTTGATAAACCAGTGGTTTGACGATAGGAATTTGCGGTTTGAAATTTTGTCATGGCGTGCAAACTCATTATGGAAGCGTAAGGTGTAACTTCCCCAGCAATCCTGGTAACGTGCGGTCCTCTAAACCGTTACTCTAGTGCAATTAATTAAAAGAAGGTTGTTCCTACTTGGACTATTGATGAAAGATAAAACCGCCACCGAGAATATTTCTTCTGGGATGCAAAAAGATTAAAAAAGCCAATTTGAACCCTCACCGCGCATGGTCATTCTATCTTGATTCCCGTTTGATTTTTGATATCAAGTTTATTCTGCATAGTACTTTTTTTTTGTGAGTCACTTGGGCGCGCTCGGACGTTGGAAAATCAAGATTTGTTCAAATCTGCGTGCGTAACGGCTGAATCAAAGATTATAGATTATAATCTTTGGGCTGAGTGAAACGAAAAAGTGGTTGGGAGTCGACTGCATCGCCGCGGCGGAAGGGGTTATTATGCAGTGGGATCCAAAGATTGCTGCTAAACTTCCTACTTGGACAAATTTATTGTATGTTTTTCTCGTACAATTGCCAATTGCATCTATTCTTTTCCGAGTTCAACCCTGTCGGTGTTCTATTTATAGTTTCGAAATTATTGCTGGTGCTGGTCCTCTTGTTCACGAAAACCTCCGAAAGTGCTCGAGGTCAGAGTTATATGAATAAACCCATTACACTTTTCTTTGCTATCTAATTAAAGCCAAATCATCGGGTAGCAATCCATGATTGACGTATTGTATGTACTTCTAAATTTCCGTAAGAATTAAAAGTAGCTGTTTTATGGCGTTCACTGTATATTATGCCCTAAAAAGTTTAATCAACCGGCAGTGCCATTTGAATTGAGTTTAATTTTGTATATTTATTTGCTTTAAAAGTTGAAATATGGTTTCATCACCTTGTTGTATTGTTTATATTATTTTTCTTGACTGTTAAAGATAATGCAATTTTTTTTATTTTCTCTGGTCAATGGAACCTTGACAAACCGTTGTGTTTCTTTGAACTGGATCAATCAGCTATATCTTATCGCATTTATTGTAATAAAATTAATAGAAACTCGGTTTCAATTAATCGTTTTGCTTGTACCTTAGAATATAGAAAACTGTCTCTAGTAGGGGAGACTTTTTGAAAGAGGGAAAGAGGAGGTTACACCTCTTGCGAGAAATATGTTGCTTCCTAGTGTAGAACAATGAAATATTTGAAACATCGACATTTTATTGTTAAATTATACATAATTATACATTTTTAACAAATATTCAAAATAATACCATACCAAATTATGTTTGAAAATCTGAATTAATTAAACAAATAACTGATCATTAGAAATAAAATATTTTAATTTTGCAATGAAGAAACATAACATAAATCACTAATTGCTAAATAAATAAGAACATCTGATTGCACAATTAAATCACAAGTTGAAAATTTTTAAGAACAAGAATTTTCTGTATTTGAAATTCGAAATGCAATTAATTATATAAAAAATAAAATAGTCTCGTAGCCAATGCAGTTAGAGAAATTTCGAAAAACAACAATTATTGATCAATTACATTATTCACCATTAAAAAATTCATATCAAAACTCCTTCTCTTTGGAAAATGGGAATGTTAAAAAAATTGTAGTGAAATATTATACTGACGAATCGTATTTAACTAGAAAAATGACTATTTCAATAAGAAATTACAATAATACATCTTATTGAATTCAGATTGTCAGATCTTAAGAAAGGATACAAAAAAAAATGAATAAGCATCAGATAACTTATTGAATTTTTTAATCCTAAACTCTGAAACAATCTCATTAGGTATATTACCACTAAGTACAGAGCCAATAAAATACTGATTGTTAAAAACATAACATATAAAAATAAAGTTGACAATATTCAATAAAAAAGCTGTCGTCAGTTAAAAATTCTATGAAAACTATAAGAATTAATATTAATATTTATTATAAAATTATTTTCAACAAGAAAATCTGATTGATTAGAATCGTGGTCGTAATCCATTTTTTAAAATTCAAATAATAAATATCATACCTAAATTGATTATTGTGTAAGAAATATGGTTCCAGTCAAAATTTTACAAAAACGGAGAAAAATTCGATTCCTGTAAAAACCTACCGACTATCATCATACAAAGCCTACATTTATGAATGACTCGCTTTTGACACTGTGGAATGTTTTATATCTAACCATTTTATTTTATTGCTTACATATGTTGGAAAACAAATTCATTCAATAACCAGAAACCACGATATTCAAAACAATAATGTTGAATAAATACTACATCATAAATAACAACAGTAATACTGAAACAACAAATTCATCTTCATGAATAACAATGAGTGAAAATTGTAGAATTTCAATACTACCGTTTCCTTCAACAGATTCATCTATCATTTTTCACAAATAATCAATGGATAATTCTAGGACTTGCAGAATACAATTGACTACATTTTTAACACAGTCGAATATGGTCAAACGGGGGATTTTGGTTGATGATTTTTTAAATCTTCACTATTATCTTTAAGAAGGTCCGTATTTGAAGTAACTGTGGTGGAGAAATCGCCAAAGGGATGATCATGGGAGGTGGGGGAATCTGCTATTGTAAGCCTAAGTGAAGGGTCGTCAAGGCGAAATTTGATATCATCATCTGTACTGTCTACCGACGATGACCTTGACTGTAGACATTGATTACCGTTGCCTATCCATCGTTTTTTGAAGGCCTCCAATCTCATGACCTAAAATATTGGTATTGTATTTCTGCAGAGATAACATAGTCAGTAACATGCACTCCAATGGTATAATAAAATATTATGAAGAATTGAAGGAAGCTCAAATATAGGGCAAGAAGGAATGAAATTGAATTTAATGATTTTATCGCGAAATTTCAATATTTGAACGACCTAGGGAACTCAGTGAACTCATAAAAGCAGAATACTTTCTAACACGAAAAGGTATCATTAGACCAAAAATGTTCCGAGGAACTGGTGAAAAAGATGAAAACACTTCAAATTTGAATCCACTTTAACTATTCCAAACCAAAGAATGAAAAAATGTATGCCCCCAGCAAGATTAGAACTCAATACTTCCACTTGGTCTCTGTCTCTGCCATTGTGCCACCAATTCATTTTATTCATTTGTTGCGAAAAATTGGATTATCATTCTTCAATGAAAAATCTCTTTTTCCTAATTCACTGACTACCTCATGCAAGAAGAAGTAAGGTCATGTCTCGTGAATTTTTAGAGGGAACGTTTTCAGAAGTGACTCTCAGCAGACTAATAGGAATTATTGGGCATTTCCATCAATCTGGCTTATTCTATCCAACGTATCGGCCCATATTCGCCAGCCAACATGATGAAAATAGCCAAATAAATTCTAATACAGAAATTCCATAATCAATTATGTGAAACATTATTTTCTACAACAACAACAAAAAGTCCATCCTCAATGGACGTAGCATTCAACTACAACATACATGAAATTTCTAATGGGACATTTATTACCTTTAAAATAAGCATCCTATACGAACTCTTTACAAAAAGCGCTTTCACTCAAATCACAATAAAAAATAACCATTAAATATATTTCAACATAAACATGCATAAGTGCTGAAGTTTCTGCAAACACAAAGCAAAATGAACTTACTCGACCCATCTCCAGGGTTCTGTGTCCGGGCTGGTTATTGGCGTAGGAAACTGTACAATACATTATTAGCAAATTTAAATCACACAGGTGTCAGATTATATATGAATAAGTGGAACTTTTTGTTAATTCGAAAAATTGCTGTTGAAGCATAAGCAAATGTGCCGGTTAATTATGTGTTATTAACAGGTCGAACTGGTGCAATTTTCGCTTTAGTATTTCGCTAATCTAATCGCTCACCTCCGCCTGTAGATCTGCCACTTTGTCCTGAAGTTCTCGTACACGTTCACTCTCATCGACCGAATGTATCCTGAGCTCACCTTCCGTTGCGATTTCTTGACTCTATAAGTAGATGAATAACCTTAGAGGAGTATTTCATGTCGGAAAATAAAAGAGCAAAACGTTTCCCAGCTCTTTTTCCGATAAACAAAGGATGGTCAAAATCTTAGCCTCCTATGATGCTCCGTTTTTGACTTATTTGCGAAAATTGGTATTCAGACGATTTCGAAAACCTTTTTATATTTTTTGTCCTATAATGGAAACTCTTGTGTCGCGAAGGAGATGTTTTTTCTAATTTTTGCATCAATATCCTTCGAATTAGAAGATTGTGCTTTTGTACACAGATTTCCACTGCTAATAGCTACTTATTTGTACCCTAGCCGAATTCAGTGGCGGAGAAAGGGATTTTCTTCACAAATATTCACGGCACTGGAAAATTTGAACATTTTGAAAGCAAGTTCTAAAGCGACAACAAATTTCATACAGTAACTCGATTTCCAAAATGAAATCACTGAAACCTCTTCATTTCTGAATATAAATAAATAATAAATAAATAAATAATAACATTTATTTGTTTCCGTGTGTGTACAGAAAAAACTTTTAATATAAACGATAAATGTTCACACCATCCCGGACGGTGAAATGCACCTAGGCATATTGCCTGTATTGTGCCCCTCACTCGCCCTTGGATGAGCTGCATTCAATACATGTGGCATATTTTTATAAAAGAAACAAAAGGAAAACAATTACTCTTCAACAACTTAGAAAAATAGAAGAGACAGCAGAAAGGAGGGGTGGGCGCAAAGGAGAAAAGAAAGAAAGTTCATCACGATCGTCTAGAAAATATCAAAAATCGAAGGATTACTTATGATATAGCTTTTGAGGTCCGTTTTGATCTGCCTGAAGTTGCTCACATTTCTCAGATGTGCAGGAAGCAGGTTATACAGCTTTGGACCAAAGTAAGGGAGGAAACGCTGTGTATGTGCCTTTCTGAAGAGGGGGATACCAACATTTCGGTTTTCAGTAGATCTGGTTGTTTTAACTGTGATAATGTTGTACTTATTCATATTCGAGAACATCCATTTTAAGCATTGATAACTATATATAGATCTCACATTGAGTATTCCTGTCTCTAGGTACAGTTGGTCAGTTGGAAAAAGCCTTTCTTTCCTAAATATGATTTTAACTATTGAATTCTGGGTTGTTTGTAAATGCCTTAATGAGTTGTCGAAAGTACCACCCCACACCATAATGCAATATTGTATAATTGACTCAGCCAGAGCTTTGTATACAGTTAATAAGTTTTTTCTAGAAAGAATATCTCTTAGCCTATAGAATTTATAGAGGAGAAGTCGCAATCTTTCAGCAACATTGGAAGTCTGTTTATCCCATCGCAAGTGATGATCAATCAAAATTCCCAGATACCTAACAGTTTCAGCTTTTTCTATAGAAGGACAGGAGCAATTATTTCCATCTTTGTTATTACAAGTATTTTTATGAATGTGAAATTTCATCTCAGTAGGATGTTCGCTAGATATCAGAGAAAATTCCATGTACTTTGTTTTATCCATATTCATACTTAACAGGTTATTATTCAACCAGCATTGAAATTTCTGCATATCAGTCTCAGCATTATTATGTACTTCTTTCCAAGATTTTCCCTTGAATACTATGGCTGTATCATCTGCATAACATACAATATGTCCTTGGAAATTCACTATCTGAGTTAGGCTATTGATGTAAACCAGAAACAAGATGGGGCCTAAAACTGTCCCCTGTGGTACTCCACCAGTGACAAAAGATGATGTGCTGAATTTATCTCCAATTTTTACCCTCTGCTTTCTTTGGAACAAATAATCTTCAAATAGTTTCAATGTATGGCCCCTTACACCACAATCAGAAAGTTTATTTAACAGGAGAGAGTGTGACACAGTGTCGAAGGCCTTCGCCAGGTCCACGAATACAGCCAAGCACTTCGACGACTCATCCAAAGCCTCAACGGTATATTTTATGAAATCTAAAACAGCATCTTCCGTACTGGAACCGCTGACAAATCCAAATTGCTGTGGAGTGATTACATGATGTTTATCAAAAAATTCGATCAACCTCACTTTGATGGTCTGTTCAAAAATTTTTGCAAAGCTGTTAATCACTGATATTGGTCGATAATTTTCAACATTATTTCGATTTCCAGCCTTGTAAATAGGCGTTACATTAGACTCTTTCCACTGTGTTGGCATATTGCCATTTGTGTAGCATAGGTTAATGATATGTGTTAGTGGTGTTACTATGTATTCATGAATGCTTTTTATGACGGTTGTAGTGATTCCGTCAGGGCCCGGTGCACAATTATTTTTGAGTTTCGATATTGCCAAAATTATTTCGTTCTCATCAACAGGTCGAAGGAACAACGATGAGGCCACTGTAGATTTTTTTAAAAAATTTTCAGGTAACTCACACTTTTCAATTCTGTTGGCCATCCTTTTTCCAACATTGATGAAGTAATCATTGAAATAATTCGCTTTTTCTTCATTATCTGTAATGACTTTATCACCATGCTCTAATAAAGAAACATTCTCAACATTATTACTTTTTTTTGGTTTATAATTTGAAATTTCATTAATTATTTTCCAGGATTGCCCACAATTATCACATGCATCCAGTTTATTTTTATAATAATTATCTTTCGTAAATTTTATTAGACTATTGAGTTTATTCCTATATTTTTTAAACTCCAGTTCGAGTTCAGGTGTAGGAGACCTCAGAAATTTCCTCTTCATCTGATCCCTGGTATGGATCGACTTCACCAACCCCTCTGTTATCCACGGCTTCAGCTTGTTTCTACCTTTCTTGCGTAGCATTGTTTCAGTTGACTCAGCGATATGTTTCCCCAACACATCAACAAAGACACTATAAGCTCTCTGTGTCTCTTTACACGATAAAATCTCGCTCCATCTTTCCACCTCTAAAATTGATCTCAGTTTATTATAATTGATTATATTGTATCTGTGTGTTATATTGGGTGTAACGTTAGCTGTGGTTAGTCGTGATATCATAATGAGCGTCGAATAGTGATCTGTTATACTACTATGTACAACGAGTGGGTCGAGTTCAATCTTGTTCAGTAGATAGTTAGCTTGTCTGATAAAAATATGGTCAATTGTTGTTGCCGAGTCTTTTGTTACCCTCGTTGGTTTATTGATGGTTGAAACGAACCCATTTTGGCTCATTATGTTTTTATAACCATTTGTATTTATAGAAACTTTGTCTAGCAAATCTACATTAATGTCCCCTAAAAACAACTCCATCGGTTCCCATTTCAAAGTAGAGAAATATCTATCTAAATCATCTAAGTAGGTTCGTACATCAATTGATGGGGGGCGATAAGATGCTGTAATTCCACATTTCGTCTGTTTATTTCTATCATTGATATCGAAAGTTATTCTCAGGAGCTTAGTTTCGGCCAAAGAGATAATTTGAACATCTGATGTTAGGGAGTTCCTTATATAAACCACAAGACCATCACTTTGATTTGCTTTCGATTCGTTGTAATAAATCGTATAATTTGGTATTGTGAACTCACTTACCGAATCAAGATTCCATGTTTCCGACAGGACTATGACATCCAAATTATTCAAGTTTCTCTCCAAGTATACGAGCAATTCATCAAAATGCTTCCTCAGACTCCGAATGTTAAAATGTATAACACCCAATGCACCCGCCAACCTGCTGTCTCTTCCCGCAAAATAATCGTGTAAACTAGGACTTGTCTTCGTAATAACTTCCTCATAACTATCCAATGTATCCAAAATGTCCAACATCCCTCAGAAAAACAAAAAATTTAAAAAAAAGTATCAAAAATACAATTGTTTCTGGGGCGAATAGTACTAAACTCCAGCAAAAATATGAGAAATAAAAAAAAAACACATCTAATCTCAGGGAACAGAAAACACAACATCTTTTTTACTGAAAATATAAGTGCCCTCTTTAGTACAAGAAATTACAAAAAATTACAGTAAGTTCATTAACTCATCTTTAGATATTATCTTGTGTAACTTATTATCCTTATTTATAAATATTCTACCAGAATCAGTCCAGACGTTTCGCATACCATATTTGTCAACAGCCATGCCCAGCAATTCCATTCTAGGACCTGTTAAATCCTCCCTTATAATGATTCCAGTCCCTTTCAGCATTCTCTTTTTGTTATAGATTTTGTGCTTAACCATATAGTCATGTAGTTTGATGAAGACTCCTCTCGCCTTTCCTTCATTTTTCTTTCCCACTCTGTAACATATGTCGATGTCTTTATGGGTTAGATTGATAGCCAATTTTGTATTCATCAACTTTATTACTTCTTCCCTGATTTGTTCACTCGGATTCTCTTCGAAATTCAAAATTCTTAGGTTTGACCTCCTTGAGAATTGATCCATTTGATCGAACTTCTTTTGTAAAGTGTTTTTTTCCGACTTGGCAATTTCAGTTTCGGTTTTCAGTTCAGAAATTTTATAATCATATTCCTCTTTCATACTCGATAATTTATCGTGTATAGTGTTGACGGATTTTTCCATTTCAGCTAACTTCGTTTCCATTGTTTTCATTATCGCTTCGGACACGTTGTTTACAATCGTTTTTATGACTGCATCACTGGTAAGGCATTTATGGACAGCGTTATTCACAGCCGATTCTAATTCATCCCTCATTTCCCGTGTTAAAACCATTTTCCGTATTATTTGGACAATTTTTGTGTTATGTTGATATTAAGTTTTCACCTCTGAGTTGTTCGTGATAGTAAAATTCTACCATTTAACTGGAGCCCAGCATTCGCACGTCTACTCGCCACGCATATGCTCTCGATTTTATAATAATATAATGAAGAATTCGCAATTGAGAAGCATTGAATAAATGTATGTAATATAATTTGATGCAACAATGATATTCTTCATGATCGTGACTGAATTGTCGATTGAAAACAAATTGACGTTTATCCTTCAGTCAAGTGTTCGATTCCTCGATCAAGCTTTGTGAAACCGTTAATGTTCTGAAGTCAACAAGTCGACCGTTTTCGAGAAAAATGCTTTTCGTGAACAAAAACGAACATGAATGATAAACGAAATGAATTCAGATACACAATACCCGATGGTATAAGATCAACAAATTTTACGATTTAAATCGAACTAACAGAACACTATCGCTCAAAACATCAATCGAAGTCAGTAGTCGGTTTGATGACTGAATTCACTCTCACAGTGAAAATGGCAGCATGTATCCATTTGCTCAAACTCTCAGACTGCAGGAATAGTATATCACCATAATCAAGCAGTGGAAACGTTCAAAGTCGCGGCAGTGACCCTTACCAAGAAAATCGTATTTATAAATATATCATGCTTTCTGACAGGTCAATAATAAAAGAAATTAATTCAGATGCATATAAAATCATATATTAAAGAGATGTTGCTCGGATCCGCCAATTTATGATTCGAGGGGGAACTCGCTTTCTCCATCCCCCTTCAACCCCCAAACGGGAGTGAGCACAACCTCTTGATTTTGAAAAGGGATAAAGTGTGTTCCGATAACTAATTTTGAAGATCGCGATCGTATCGAGTACTATCGTGCTTAAAATAGCCATCGATAGTGAAATACCAGCGGAAATAGTGAAAGAGGCAATGCGGAATTTAACTCTAGAATATTATTCGTATCAGACACATTTCAAAGGTATTTAATGTTGTTAATTTTTTGTCCAAAAAGTATTAATTTTTGTCAAAAAAAAAATTGACAAGGGACAATTTTGATAAGTTTCCAATATGTTTTGTTCATTGTGTAGCACATTTATTGTATAAGTATATTCATCATTCTATGGAAATAAAATTGAAATTTCAAATAATTATTCCAATTTGTCCCCAAATAGTCAACTACGCTGGACCATTTATGATGCAAAATGTTATCGGACTGGTTTAAGTTTAAAATGGCGTTTTCTGTAGAAGAAAGGGTGAAAAAGATAAAATTATTTTTTAGAAATAACGACTCCGCGCGAACAACAGCGACTTTATTTAACGAACGACATCCTGGAAAAAATGTATCCGCTGCTAACGATGTGCCACTGGTTGCCAAATTTGACGATACTGGTTCAGTCGGAAACAAAAAGAAGGTGCATGAAAGAGAACGAGGGGTTGTGCCTGTCTTAGGACATGTAGCAATGGGTCCGACCTTTAGTGCTAGGAAATAGTCCGATAATAAAAAATCAGAGTTAGATCTCTGTTTGAAAACAAAAACTATGCATTCGGCCCAAAAATCATAAATTACATTCGAAAGCGCATCTATCCAGGAATGCTATCAAAAAACAGATTGCAGAAATTCCTTCATTTGCAGTCTTTCAACCTCAAAGAGAGGCAAAGGGTGTTAATCTTCTTATTTTTCGAAAATGTCGAATATCTCTAAAACCGAGGAACTTGATTCTAAATTCCCTATAAAAGACAGTTGTGGCAACTCGGCAAAAAAAAAGAATTCGGATAATCGGATATAATCTTCTTATGCAAACTTTCGAAATGAGCAATGCAGTAAGTACAAGTCGAAGATGTATACAACCGGTATAAATTCAATGTGCATTTTGTGGAATTTCTCACCTTCAGCTCCAATTCACTAATCTGTTGAGTCAATTCCGCAACTGCCTGCGTCTTTTCCGCGTCACTAATTCTAGCGTTCATGAGTTCATCTTTCATTTTGCTCTCGAGATCAGAATATCTTCTTTGTTCCTCGAGTAGTCTAGCTGCCGCTTCTCGATCTCTCAACTCAGCTGCTTCCAGCTGTTCTCTCTGCTTCTTGATTTGTTCATCCTGTCTTCTTAGTTGATTTGTGCTCACTTGAACTTGAGTTTCTAATTCCATTACCTGAAATTGATCGGAGGTAAGATTTAGGAAGATAATATGGAAATTAAGGTACTCATTACCTTTAGTCTCAATTCTTTCAGTTCCGTTAGGGTTTCCATTTCTCTTATTCTGGTAGTCATGAGTTCATCTTCTAATTTCTGAGTTTCATTGTGACGATTTTCCCAGAATAGTAGTTTTTTGGGTGTGCTGTGGCTTTCGCCAGATTGATTCTGTTCCTTCTGGTGGTCCTGTAAATGTAATTGCATCTATTACTTCGGTTAGTATTGTTACGAACGACTTTGTGTATTTGTCGCTTCTCGAATACTCGAGAATTAACGAGCTGCTTCGCGAACTCGGACAGACTTTTATACACGGTCATTATTTCTTGATGTAAAATTTGCACTTATTGGTAACATCAACTATTACATTATTTTCCGTCCCTGTATTGTTTGAAGGGAATCGGAAAAAGACCAAATTTCCTTTCAACCGCATCAAAAGTCACGTAGTATAATTCCCTCTTAACAGTTTCGCCAGTGCTCCTACACCACCGGCACAAGGGAAAACTAGGTCATTGCAGCAGCCAATAGACTTGGCCATTTTCTCTCAAGTGCCAGAGTTTTTGACCTGAGTCTCTATGAACGTCATCTCAGAACGATCCAGCTTCCAACGTTCGAAGACCAATGAAGTTTGAAGTGAACGGATAATCGGTAGCTTCTTCGGTAAACAAATATTCGACAGTTTCTCAAAACTTATTTCTTACCTGTAAATGTCTCTGCCACTGTGCGCTCAGCTCACTAACTCTCTGCCTGAGATCCTTCAAGGACAAATTCGCCTCAGCTTCCCTCAGCTTGACCGCAATCAATTCTTCCTGAAGATGAGCCACGCTATTATCCGGAGCGGTCTCCCTGAGAGTTTTTTTGTCTTCCTCTAGCTCGTGTATCTTACTCCTGAGTTCCCTGATGAGAGCATCATTTTCAGCTTCTCTCAGTCTAACTTTGACAAGTTCTTCCTGTAGACATTCGATCATTTCTTCTCTCTGTTGTAACTGTTCTTGTTTCATGGATATCTCTTCTATTGAAGATTGCCTTGAAGTGTGCTGGAAAGGATGAAATTACTGCTATAGCGCAAAGTTATTTATAAATATGGGTAAATTAGGGTTCAAAACTGGACGCAGATACAGAGAGAATAGCATTAACGCAGAAAAAATTGTCGTTCATCAACGTTCAGGTATGCGCATGAATGTGGGTTGAAAAAACTAGTACATGTTCGTTACGAAAGTGCTATTAATGTTGCCGTGTTTTGAAAGTTGAAAAAGCTTGTGAAATTATTAGTTCAAAATTAAAAAGTGCTATTATTGTTGCAGTGTTTTACCCCAGTTTTCGCCGGTTGACAGCGGACATAAAACTGAGAACTCGCTGCGGTATCGTTTGTACTCACACAGGAATTTTAAATGAAACACCCTATATTCTCCAATGCAGTTTCAAGTCACAGATTTGTCGAAAAGCTCCTTGTTACCGGTTTTTCAGAAATGTCCTCAGTTTCAAAGATATTTAGTTTTTCTACTTCATTCTTGACATGGGACACCTTATATACAGGGTGAGTCTTTGACTAGTACAAATATGTTAACATTAGATTTTCCGAATCGACTAGGTTTAAAAGATATAGGCTATTGAAAAACCATAAAAAATGTTTCAAGTTCTATCTCAGAAACGGTTTTATCGAATTAAATTAATTTCGGAATATAGTTTTTCATTTATTTGATGAAAATCTTTTTCCAACAAAAGATACAACCCACTTCTGTATAATGCGTCGATTTCTAATAATTTGATGGTCAAGAAGAGTATCTGTGATATTCTAAAAATTGGGTACTTTGGCTGAATGCAAATCTGTGTGATAGATTTAGCTGAAGGGAATTTTTGTTTCTCCAGGGGTGGCATAGCTCAATATGAAAACTTAAAATGTTTATATCTTTTAAACTGTGCCGATTCGGAAAAATGGTAAAGCATAAAAGTGTTCCTTTGGACCTTAAAAGTCAAATATATACTTAAAAGTATTCATGACTCACCCTGAATAAATCTTATATATGCGTCTTACTTTTTACTTTAGTCCTCTTTCGAGTTCGTACTATGTTTCTATTCAATGTATGTGTATTTTTCATGATATTGTAACCAGTCCGGCCCTTGCGGTCGGACCTTTCGAGAACCAGAGCGGTCGCGAGGTTCTAGAACAACCGCGAAGGTACCTGAATGTTTCCGGCGCCTATATAAGCCCAGACGAGGAGCAGGTAGGCAAGTACAAGTACAGTTACAGTGCAAGCGACTAGTAGAAATAAACAAGAGTGGAAATAAATAGTAGTGTAATAGTTAGTTTGTGAGTTATAAGTGTATTAAGTGTAAATAAATAATTTTAATAAGTTGGACGTTTTAATCAAGCGAAGAAAACGTTACAATATTAAGAAACTTTCATATGATTTCTTCATCCTATATGAAATTATGTCAATTGAAGAAAAATCATAAAATGAATTAAATCTCTGAATAAATGAAAAATATGTTTATATATAAGGTGCCACATGACAAGAATGAAGTTGAAAAACTGTATCTTCGAAACGGGTAACATTTTTGAAAAACAGGATGCTTTTCGACAAATCTGATGCAAAAAAAATATCGACTCTCCTGTATATCTCTGAAATGGTACTTAATTGCTATGATCCGTTAAGAGTATCACATGAAACATGCTGACAAAAATATTTTGAAAATTCTCAAATATCTCGAAAATAAACCAAGATATAGCGAAATATTTGAAACAATCTTTTTTCAGAAACGTCCTAAAACTGGAGAACAGATCAAGATATCTATCACAGAACACAAATAACCTATGATCTGCATTTTTCGTCTGTGTCGTGCTGTTGTCACTATGATACGCCACGCTACGAGAGCGGCGATTTACGGCAGTTTTCAATGAAACTATCTATCCATTGTTTCACTTACTGAAGATAGAAAATGAAAATCCACGATTCAGTGAAAACATAAGTGCCTGTGATAATAACTCCAATTTTCCGAGTGAAATAAGAACTTAGTTTGAATATTGGTGTTCGGTGTTCATTATAAACAAGTGTCTGGTATTTTATTTCCTGAGATCATAATTCATAATTCTATTTCAAAAATAAATATTCAACTAGGTAATTTCAAAATAAGATAAAAAAGATAAATAAAATATGTTAATTCTGTTGATAACCAATTGATATCATACGGTTGATTCCACCTGTCATAAACACGATATGGGGGGTCGCATCAATTTTGACACATTCATTAAAGGTGATGGATTGCATTTATCGATACAATATTTGTATAGAATTTTCTGACGAACTTTTTCGAGTTTCCATGAGTCTCTGGTCTATATTGTTCATTACACTGTTTTTAAAATCCATCGGGTGGAAAACATAATTTCAACTTTGGTGAGTGTTTCAAGTTGCTTTTTTTTCGTCCAATCTAATTTATTCTCCGAAAAAGCTGATAAATTTGTGTATTTTTGATTATGTTAGTATAGTTCGTGTTTTACTCTTTTTTGAATTATAAAAAAAAATATTTTTTTTTGGATTTTTTAAATTTTGTTTCTTACTATTGAAAGTTTTAAATGTTATTTCAGCCTTTATTGCATTCTATGTTGGTAGATTTTATATGAATGGATTTATATAAGATAAGATCTTTGAAAAATTGTATCTTTTGTAGCCCCGAAGAAGTGGAAATATATCCGCGAAACGTCGGCATTAGTTGCCGACAAGATAACGATATGAATATGCATTAACAGCTGAGGGCATTGACAACTACGGCGACGTAGCAGAGGCTAGCAGACAAATGAGTATTTACTCGGCAAAAAACTGACTACTGTCTCGTCTGCTTGCTAGCCTCCCTTGCGCCTCGGCTATCAATTTGCAGCCTCGACTCAAATGGACAGTATTTCATCCTTGGTACATAATAACTATTAACAACAAGAGCATACATACAAATGAAATTGTCATCAACTGTGGCATAGTTGGAACAAAAATTCATAATATTGCTACGAAAGCGTGGTGGGGTCGCAGAATTATTTCAAATCCCCTTTATAAGTCGGGATTTAAAATAATTCCATTGCCCTTCTACCTCTTCGTACATTTTCTTGTGTGCTTACCGTTTCTTCCATCATGAGTGACAAAGATCGAATTTTCTCATTAGCCAAACACAACTGGTGGGTGGTTTCTAAATGCGTGTGCCTCAGAGCATCCAATTCTCTTTGAACACAGAAGGTTGTTTCTTCTTCTTCGGCTCGACTCACTTGTCCTCTAACCAGCCGATCTGCCAAAGCCTTGCTTTCTTCCTCCAACATCTCGCATCGATGTCTCAATTGTTTATTCTCCGTTCGAAGTTTCTACAAGAGGAGTATTGATTATTTTACACTGGTTATGTTCATGTTTGGGAACCTTCACCTTCAGTTCTGTCATTTCTTCTTGTTCTTTTGTTTTGATTACAATGTATTCCTTCTCCAATTTCTTCATCTTTTTTGCGTTGTATTTCATGCTGTAAGCTAAAGTCATCAAATTGTCTGGATCAGCCTCTGCTCTCTGAGGCAATTCTTTTTGGAAGAACTGAAATTTGGAAAAAAAAGACGTTTTATTAAAAACGAAGTCAAAAATCGATATGTTAAAAATGCATAAATCGAGTAAATGTTGGCGTTTTAAAAACCTGATTGAATGGAAAAGGAGAAAATGACCAAAGCTGTAATAGCCTGAAAGTCATAACCCGAAAACAAAAGAAGTGCGGTGGAATGCAGTTGATGGTATTATGTGATTCTCGGAAACACAAAACCGTAATTTTCTCAATGGGTTAAAAAGTTGTGGTTCAGGTAACAATCATTCTACCCACCCTGTACAATAATGTCTAAGCTTTGTGGGTGTAATAATAGCGAATTACATTGCTCGCACTATTGCTGTACTGTATAGATCACATAACGCCAATTATAATTTAACTCAAAACAGTTTATATTATACTATTTTCACAAAAATTAGTTTTTAAACCGTGATACGTGTTTCGCTATCACAATAGCATCCTCAGGTGACATAAGTTAAAATTGATTGATTGATTAGATTTTTCTTATCTTCGCCTTCTTCCTTTGTTCTTCTTCCACCTTTTTTACTATTTTTAATCTCCTCTTTAGTTTCAGTTTCCGGTAACTTAGACTCAGTCTTTTTATTTTTAGAGACCTTTGCTTTTCTACCTGCAATTGGGGTGGTGGGTGAATTGCTCTTCTTTTCAGACTTTGATGATTTGATGTTAGACTCAGAACTCTTACTTTTATTTTTGATTTGCGACGTTTTTGGTGGGGAAATTATAGAGTGGGAATTAGTGTCCAATGGTGAAACAGGAGGTGACTTTTTGATAGGTGCATTCGACTTGCTTTCTGTGGATTTGATAGATGGAGATCGTTTTTTTCTGGAACTATTCGATAGGTCTACCTTCTTATCTGTTTGATGAACATTCACCTTCAAAGGTTTCTGACTAGAAACTACACTGGCTAATATATCTATGTCGAGTTGTTGTTTTTCAGAAACACATTCTTTTATATTCAAGAACACTTCATTATCTCTTGTATCTTTGGATATATATGATGAATAGAAATTATTAGAATAATATAAAGTATTCTGAAGTTGTGACAATGTTTCCTCACTGAATGTAGAGACACTAGTTGTAGAATTACATTCTAAATCTGTATATGAATTATATGGAGGATCTCTGGTTCCAACATCTATTATTGATTTGATTTGCGCGTTAAAAAACAAACATAACTCATAGAGTCTTTATTTGGCAATTATAGGCGTGAAATCTAGCCGAAGACTACTCCACTCATTCCTTGGAAACTCTAAATTTGAACTAGTGATTTATCAGTCATTATCCATTGATGATCTATCAAACTTCATGGTCACCACCACAGACATAGAGACATATAAAGTCATACTAATAGAAAACTCAGGTGGGGGTAACTAGAGCCCGAAACAGATATTATTTGAAATAGCATATTTTTGAATATACATATATATAATAATCTCCCAAAACTGGTGAATGAGTCGACGTCGTCTCGTTTGGTAAACGTCATTCGTGTGAATAATAGCCATCATACTATGCTGTTGAATAGAATACTATTTTTTCTGAGTTAAAAAAAAATTTCAATCCCTCCAGGAAGAATATACAAGGTGCCTAACCGCGATGGCCTATTTAGTTTTATGGAAACCTAATAACATCTTCAGTTCACTTGATGAGAATTCAAACAGAATGTTATAACTTGGGTAAAAACTCAACGACTTATGAGGTATTTTTCAAATATTTCTGCTAGGGGGGTTTCGCAGGAAAATCTTTACAATTTTCAATTTTTCTTGCTGTTTGGACTGAAAATGTACAAGTCGGTTATGAGGAGATCATCAAGTTGGACAAATGAAATAGAATTTATCATAACTATATACCTATATTTTGAAATCACAACCTCCTTTTCTTCTATTTCAGTCAATTCTACGCAAAAAAGAGTGGGGTTCCTTAGTGAACCCTATACATGAAATGAAAACTTTTAGAGTTATCAAGATAAAAATTGTAATGAGGGAAACAGCCATTTCGAGCTGCTTGTAGCCTCTCACCATAGACATAGAGACATGGACTGAGCAATGTCAGCATGAAATTGGCTTTTTTTATAGAAGGAGAGAAATGATCGTCGGGAATTTACCTGTCTCTTTTTTGTTCACATAGAGGTGAGTGTAGACCAATCAAAATTCTAGAAAGAGACAACTGCATTCCCGACGTGCGTTTCTCTCTGTCACTTTTTTTGACCGTATTTCATGCATAGATAGAAAGGGAAGGCACAGTCCATGTCTATATGTCTATGCATCTCACTTAGGAAAACCACAGATTGAAACAAAATTTCGATGATCCGATAAATAAATTTTGATATTTCATGAATTGTTTATGGATCCTCAATAATCACAACAAACAAATTATAAAATGAAATTTATTAAGAAAAGAATGTCATAATTATTTATCGAATTTCAGTTTATTTATGTGGTTTACGGAAGTCGCAGACTAATCAAGCAGTCCGAAATTGCTGTTTTCTCTCATTTATAGGGTTTGTTTAAGTTAACCACTCCATATTTTACATAAAATCGAATGAAATAATAAAAAATATAGGATTCATTTGAAAATCTTGAGTTTTGATTAATTGGATTCAATTGTACATTTCCGGATTAAACAGCAAACAGTGTTAGTTATAATACCACATAATAGCAAAATTGAAAAAGGTTAAGATTGAATTTTTTCAATCTTTTGACCTCTCCAACAGAAAAATTCAAAAAGTGCGAACTCCGTTTATTTCACGAGAATCTCAAAAACTCATAAACCGTTCTTTCAAGTACAAAATTGTGATTTGTTTTTCTATGAACGTCATCGCAGGTAATCACCTTTTATAAACTGTTATTCATTCTAAAAGTGCCTCTTACATTGGCAAACTAAGGTATGTCTTTTTCCCTTCTTAGTTGTCAAGTCATGATAGTTTACCTAACAAGCCGAACTCAAAGGTAATTGTAGATTCGCGACGATATTCTTCCGTCCGTCCGATTGGTAAGGGCGCCTTTTTGTTGCATCAAAGCTAAAATAACCTGAGACCAATGCCCAGAAGGGCGTACCCCAAGAACTAAGTTAGGAACCCACCTTAAGCATTCCCTCCATATCCAAAGACATCAAATCGTCTTTTCCTAAGGTTAACATGGCCAAGGCCATTTTGAAAATAATTTCCATCCCTTCCGACAAGAACACGTCCATTATTCTACAGGCTAACGGCAGTGTCAGGGTTGTTGTGAATAAGGTTAGGAACCAACCCGAAGCGTACATCGATGTATGGAAATTCTGGGACTGAAAATGTTGATTCAAGTCGGGCAGTTGTTCGCCAACCAAATTTTCTAGTTGGAACATGCAAACACCGAGTTCAGCCATGCTGGGCTTGAACATATCGCGCATTTTGTAGTCCTGCATTAGTTTTACTAGCACAGCGAAAGCTTCTTCTTCCGGCATCTGAAATATAAAAAAAAAATATGTAGAAAATGTACAGATTCACAAATAAAATGTTTAAATACACTTTTTTTTTTATTCAGCCTGGATAGAAAGATATGAAAATATAAATTTTCTTAATAGTGACGTTTCGGAGGAAAGTGGAGAGACTGGGGAGAGCAGATTTCCAGGTTACTTCGCTCTGATCGTGATAGTAATAAAGGAACGGTATTGATGTGCAGATTGAAGATGCGATTCTGGAACGAAACAAATGAGCTATGTCGCCCCTAGAAACCTGACACCAATCATTTAAATATACCATTTTAACCTTGGAAATATGCTACTTTAAGAGGAAAACAAGCATAACACTCACGTTCTCCATTCCATTTGGTGAACGAAGTAGAATTTATGATACAATAAGTGAGTTACCGCAATTTCGTTGGTGATAAATATTGAATATTCTTCTCTTGATTCCCATTTCCTTTTCGACAATAACAACAGCTTTAAACCACCCATATTTGCTTTGCTAGTCATCTAAATATCATTTATTATAGTTGTTTATTTGATTTCGTACAAGAGATTCAAACATAACCTCTCATTTTCAAATAAATATATGACATTTTCTTTTAACTTTCGTCGCCAACCGAGCCCAATCGGAAAAATTGCAGTTTCTTTCGATCTCGGGAATATTCTGATAAATATATCAAAGACTCACCCTCTATAAAAGGGTAATTTTGTTAGTTACATTATTTATAGGTTATCATAAGATACATTCAAAACTTTGGAAATTTCGATGAAATAATTGGTGAAATTGGTTAAATTCATGGAAATTATAACTTACAATGGAAGCGGTAAAGGAAAGAGAAACGTGCTGCCTAGAGGAAGATAGAACTAGTAGTGGCAAAAAGCTCGATAAAAGCATTGTTTACGAGTGTTTAGTTTGCTGTTGTTGTGCTTTTTGTGCGATTTTCCCCAGTGTTTTGAAATAAAAGTGTTTAAATAACACTAATACATAATGGTTAAATTTTGTGCAGACATAAACTGTACAAACTGCCGGTAAAAAAAAAAATTTCATTCCCATTGAGGAGGACTATTTTATGTTCATGGCAATAAAAATTTAAAAGTAGGATCAGTGCCGTCAGTATTCAACTTCCCTGATAAAACACAAAAGAAAACTTTTAAAACCGCACAGCTCGCGTTTGAGGTCCTCTGTTTATATAAACTTCCCAAGGGAATAAACTCCTAAACTTATTGTATTGAATTTTGAAACACTCTGTATTCATTTAAATTCATTAAATAAACCATTACTGCGATCGCAATAGGATTTATATTTTTCTTCCCGCGACGTTCCTTGAATTTTCATATTCATGAATTTTTTCAGCTATAAAACAAGTAATCATTCAGGAAATGCATGCGCCCAATATTTTCATGTTTGCTCCTAGAATTGTCATGAAAAACGCACAAATAACATAAGTTCCATACTCATTCAATGCTTTTTAAATGGAATTTGCGGGCTTTTTGCCACTACTAGCTCTATCTCTCCCGGCAACACATTCTTCCAAAGCTCGAATATGGGACGGCTCATCCATGTTAGGTTCAATTATTACCCTTATTTTGAGTTAGGTTAGGGTTAGTGTAAGGTTCTATAATGGATATTTGTATGTTCCCTTACTTTTGTTACATCTCAGTCGAAGTATAAGCCCAAAAAATAACAATTTTCTAATGAAAAACCCTGAAATTTTCCGATGTTTCAGCAGAGCTCCATTTTCAAATATTTTTTCGTAATTCCACGTTTCACAATTTTCTGAAAATTCGAAAATCTGACATTTGAAAAAAGCAGAATTTACGTGGAATCTATTTTCATAACAAACCTTTGTGAAAATTCAGAGTGTTCATCTTTCATTTCTCGGAGTCTACATTTCCATAAATATCAATATTGAAAATTTCAGGGAGAGTTTTATTTTCTTTTTGCCTATATGGTTTTCATTCACAGACTAGGTCAATCTTCATGGGTAAGGTAATGGAATGATCGTAAAGTACAAATTAGAAAATACTGAATTGTTTCGCACATATTTCTTATCATTATTGGGTACTCACCTGCATAAGTAGGAGTCCAACAATGAAACCTGACCCTTGACAATATCCAACCTCGCGATCATGTAAGGAATATGCTTTTATAACATTGAAAAGAGACTCTTGCCCTAGGCCATCTTTTTCCTTGAAGAAATCGTGTTCCGGATATGTACGTGCTATATCTCTCCTTATAACTTTTTCACATGGAGATTTAGTCTGAAAAAAATTTTAAAAATAATGAACGAAGAAAATTGAAATATTCCTCGGAAATTTAATTAATGCTTAGTGACATTGCAATGGGAACATTCACTAATAGTAGAGACAGAATTACATGAGTTCCACTAGGATGAGTTATTCAACGATTACAAGTGCTTCGCTATCCCAATACCATCTTCAGGTGGGTGAGAAGGTATTATTATTTATTATTTGAACCGGGTTATCCTTCCGGGAACTGCGACCATATAAATCTTTCGTTCTCTACCCTCTCATTCATAGAAACCCAAGGAGGTCGTCAATGGTGTTGATAAAACCGACAACATCCTTATATTAGGAGCCTTGGACGTTACTTCGTGATTATCCAGGACCGGTTTTCCCTATATGAACGGATCTTAGGCAAGCCAGCTTTGGACACTTGCATACCACATGGGACCATATGTTTACCAGCTCTTTCTGCTTCTGATCCACAGAGCCTACAAATCTCATCTGTTGACTTTCCCATACGGTACAAATGTACCGACCAAATATTTGTACCGACAGTGCCCGGTCAGCAGTCCCACCATCACCATAACTCGTGACAGCTTCATCAGCTATCTAGTATAGGTCAATGAAATCATCGCGAATTTCTTTGACTGAGTGAATCCAGAGGGTTATTCTGTTGTTCAACTCCTTATATTGCTGCCTTTTATTGGTCTTTTCTAAGCCCTCAGAAAGGCTCAGCTCCAGCAGATGTTAACCTTGATGCTCTTTTTGCAAGTTCATCGGCTTTTTTTCCTTCAACACCACAATGCCCTGATACCCATGGAAGAGTCACTTTATTGCCTCTGGCCAGTTGCTTTATGGTATTACGGCACCACCATGTAAGCAGAGATGCCTGGCAGTGATTCCAGGGACCTCAGCATGGCCTGGCTGCCAGTGTCTCGATCTGGGACATCTGGGATATCTGGGAGGTTATACTTCCCAGGGTGAAGTTATACTATTAGCTACTGCGATAGCGTGAAACACGTGTAGTTGGTAAGTAACTCATCCTAATGAAGATCATGTACTTAATTCAGTTTCTACATTATGGATTCTCATCAAGACTCGATTTAAACACTAATACTAATTGAAATTTCCTTCAATTTTCCACTAATTTTTGAGTGAGATGGATAGTTCTCACCTTTATATATTCGGCGTATAACTTCTTTTCGGGGGCTTCCGTGGCAGAACACAAAAGCTGCCACACAATGGCTCTGAAATGTTTTGGGATCCCCCTCCTGACCAGTTCCCTCACTTGACCATTATGCTTCCTCCAGTTGTTTTCCCAATCGTTCACAATTCTACCCCACATGGTCCAGAGATCTTCCTCTCCACCTCCATCTTCTGATCGATCTTGAGTTGAACTTGTACCTGAAGATTAGATTGAAAATGTATCTATTAATTTGTGTTCAATGAAACCGCATAAGGATGTAAAAATCTCGTGGATAAAATGACATACGTCAATTTTCATAAACATAAAGCACGCCATCATCCATGCATTCAGATCCGAAGAAATAAATTTTTTTATAAATAACTATTCGGCTTTAATAATTGCAAAAATATTATAACAACTTAGCTCGAAATGAACCAACTGTTTGAAAGATATATTATCTATAGAAAAGCTTTTTTCCTGAAGGCAGATTGGAGGGGTTAAATTGTGGGAACATGATAATACATGATAGAAAATTAAGATAGATCGTAATTGAGGAAAAGTTATATGTTTGCTTCCTTAACGTTAGCTTCGGAACTCGGAACATATTTATTTTCTTTATAACCATTCAATATCGAAAAAATATTGAAAAAGGTTCATTTTCATTTATCCAATTTTACATGGAAATTTCAAAGTAATTACATCATAGCGGAGTGATAACGTCATCGATGTTTTTATATTTCAACTACATACAGGGTGAGTCTTTGACTTTGAGGTTAAAAGAAACACTTTTTTCCTTTACCTCGGTTCAAAAGGTACAGGCTGTTCAAAAACCATAAAAAAAAATTAAAATTCCATTTTGATATGTTCAACAGCCGAAAATGAAGACACAAGTGTAATAAATTTAAGATGCCGGGAACTTAAAATTAGTCTGAATTATTAACTGAATTTTTTTTGTTACCATAGTTTTCTTTTCGTTAAAAGTATTACGAAAGAACAGGACCAGCTCTAGTGTATACAGCTCCCCGCGATACAAAATTAAATTTTGTCGGCCTTTTTGTTGAAAATTTTTTCGGTCTATTAATATACAATTGATATTCATTCTCAAACCTTTTCATTAACGTAAGATCTCCACCTGAACATGTTAATGAGGAGGTTTGAGAATGAATATCAATTGTAGATTAATAGACCGAAATTATTTACATTTTCAGTGACACTGACCTGAGGATGGCCACTGGCCGAAACGAGTAGTCAAGAGTATATCATTATTACAAGTGTGTTATACTTCCCGCATTCGATTTATAATTCAAACACACTCATGGAGGAATTCGCAACAAGTCTTGTATTGTACCTATTGTTCGACGTATAGCAGATCACCATATAATTTTGAGTCCTAGTCAAAGCTTCATCTATTGTTACCTTTTCAAATTGACACACTGTATAGTTTTGAAATCTGAATTTTTTTCTTATTCGAGGATGACAAACTCAATAATACACTGCGCAAAAAAAATAACGCACATTCTGAAAATCTCAATTTTAATGAAAGTTAACTCTACATTGACTTTATAACTTATTTTTTATGTTCTCTCGGGAAGGTTTTGAACGAAACAAGACACATTAAATGGAAGAAAAATTCAGGATTTCACCGAATCTTATGTGAAAGAAGAGAAATGAACCATTTTCAAAATACTGAAATGCTGATAAGTGATTTAATACTTAGTATTTCCACCCCTTGCGTTAATTACAGACGGTTCATACTCAAAATGAGTGATCTTAAAATGTTCTGATCTAATCCTTCCCAGATTTCTCCGAGTTGGATTCCTAAGTCATTGAGAGTAGCTGGATGATTTTCTGAACTTTTCAGCCTTCTATTGAGGTTGTCCCAAACCTGCTCAATCGGATTGAGATCTGGACTTCTTGCTGGCCATTCCATTCGAGAGACTTCAACCTCTTCAAGGTACTCCTGAACGATGCGCGCACGATTGGGTCTGGCATTATCGTCCATAAAAATGAAATTTTCACCAATGTATGGGGCAAATGGCACTACATGCTCTTCAAGAATGTTCCTTATATACTTATCAGCATAGCTCCATTATCAACGACCACTAGGTCTGTGCGAGCAGCAATGGATATGCTCTCTCGCAAAATCCAAACGCGCCCTTCGATGGACTGGGGTAAGAGCTGGGCCTCTTGCCGCCACACGAGGCCTTAAATCATATTCTCTGAGGCGGTTTCTTATTGTCTGAGTGCTAATTTGCACCTCATGAGTTTGCCCAAGCTGAATTTGAAGGAGGCGAGCGGTTGCAAACCGTTGTCTCAACGAAGACACTCTCAAGTAACGTTCTTGAATGGCAGTTGTTACGCGTGGTCTACCCTGTCCTGGTCTTCGGACATTCATACCTGTCTCCCTGAATTGCTGCAACATTCTGGACACACTTGTATGGGAAACTCCAAACCTTTCTGCAATTCTTGTGTATGTCCACCCTTCTTCTCGCAAAACTACCGCTTGGGCACATTCCTCTTGGGTCAAATTGCGTGTTTCGCGTTGTATAGCGATCGAGTGTAGAAAATCAAAGGAATGAAAAACTATTGATCACTAGAATTGATCGAGAACAACTGATTTTAGAATGGAGCCAATACATTCAAAATCTGATAATATCATCTTTTTTTATTCCTGCTGGGAAAAAACATCTGTATTGAAGAAAACCGTTGAAAGTGGATAACATATGCATGCATAATTCTGATAAAAATAATTATCATTGAGAACACCTTCAGTTGTAGAATAAATTTGAGATTTCCATAAATGCGTTAATTTTTTTGCGCAGTGTAGTTTGCATTTAAAAGAATAAAAATTTGCTTCATAATTAGAAATTTTCTTTTCAGAATAGTCGTAACGTAAAAAAAGCCTTTTGTGAACTTTTCGAAATCGTCAAAATATCAATTTTGCTAATAACTCAAAAACGGAGCACCGTAGGCAAATTTTTTTTTTTGGGAAACTGCCATCTAGCTTTACTAGTTTCCGAGATACCTTCACTAGACATCGAATATGGAACATCCTGTACATTCACGAATAACGCATCCGATGCCATATTTTCGTTACACTACATTAGTTTAGTAACGGTTTCAACAAAAATAACCCCAATTTTTTAATTTGTATAGGAGACCCTGTAAATAAAAACTCCGATTGAGTATTGGAATTACCAGGATCTGCTTAGCAGCAGGCTCATTCGGCTGATGTGGAAATTTTTCTGAATGGCCTAAGCGACCGTGAACATAGTAAAAGGAAGAAGAAGAAGTCCCTGTAAATATTCTTGAATTTGAAAAGACCCAGTCAGAGACAACCTAGTCTCCGGACCTAGTTATTCATTTATTTATTTATCCTGAGATAACAGAGATAAAAACCTCAGAAAAAACTCTCTGTTTGCCCGTATAAGTGTAATGATGATGTATTTGTGTAAAGAATATGCTGAAAATAATTGAAATTGAAGGACATCTTCTTCATATGACAAAATCCAAAAACTTCTTCCCATTCTTTCTACTATGATGGTTGACGAAGAATAATCTGAAAACAAAAAAGAAAGAAAAAAAACGAGAGGGGTGTATTGAATTTTATTTTACTCATTAAATAATTTTGAAATTAGTAACCCAACTCAAAAAAGAATCGGTAACCGAATGAATACCTTCGAAACCACCCTGAAAACGATATATTCGACAACTCTTTACCAAGTGGTCTATAGTTTCTTCTTCTGCACCACACTCACATCTTGGACTATCAACAGCATTCCACCTAAAGAGCATGCTATTACACCGACCATGGCCAGTCCTCAGTCGATTTAGTGTACACCAAATTTTTCTTGGAAGATCAAAGCCAGGAACTTTTTTTGAAGGATCAGTAATCAAATCTTTATTAAAGAGATTACATGAATTCCATTCTGATTGCCAAAATTCTTTATGGTTATTAGTTGAATACAGAAAATCATTAGTCCATAAAGGCTTACGAGATTTTAATCTGGCACTTCTAGAATCTGGTAAATATGATAAAATTGGAAATGAATTTGGGTAGGAATGGAATTTATTCCAAGACTTCGAGACTGCCACCTGTCGGCGAATATGAGGTGGTACGATGTTTGACAGAACGGGTAACCAATGCAAAGGTGTAGATTTGATAGTCCCCGTAACGATCCTCATAGAATCATTGAGTATGGTGTCGATTTTATTGACGTGAGCACTGTTGAACCAAACAGAGCAACAGTACTCAGCAGCAGAAAAAACTAGGGCCAAAGCTGTCGTACGAAGTGTGATGGCATCAGCACCCCATGAAGAACCAGCTAATTTTTGAATTATATTGTTCCTCGATTTTAATTTCAAACGTAAACTCTCCAAATGAACCTTAAAATTCAATGAAGAATCTAATTTTATTCCGAGATATTTAGGATTGAAATTATGTTGTAAAACATCATCATTAAAAGTTACTTTCAATTTTCTATATTTTTGCTGATTATTTAAATGGAAACAGGAAACTTCTGTTTTATTTGGATTAGGACATAACCGCCATTCAAGGAAATAATTTTTCAGGATTTCTAAGTCTTGCGTTAAAGTATTTTCTATTACTTCGAAATCAGAATGGCGAAAAGCAAGAGCAATATCATCGGCGTAAATAAATTTTTCGGAAGACGTATCGGGGATATCACATAAATATAAATTGAAAAGAAGAGGAGATAATACCGATCCTTGTGGAAGTCCATTATTTAAAGTTTTGAAACTACTGCTTTTATCATTAACAAAAACACGAAGTCTATGAATTATTCACAATACAGCTATTTAAATAATAATTGTATTGTAAGTACTAGTTAATGAAAAAAACTCGTTATTATGAATTCGTACGACGTTTCGTGGAAATAATTTGAAAAAACGAGGTATAAATTACTGAACATTTGAAAAATAGGATTTATATATATATATATATATATATATATATATATATATATATATATATATATATATATACTTTAGAATAAAAACGTTAAAACGTGTTTCCAGATTACCCTCTATGTAGTTAGAAATAAACTACTCAAATACAGTAGATAACTGTTGCCAAACTAATGGATAGAAATAAATTCAACGATTAAGAATATGGTTCATTTAAGAGAAAACATTGTTTTGAAATATTAATGATGGGCGATTAGGTTGATCGTGTAAGAAGTATTGAAGAAGTGTGTAATAATTTCGATGGTTCGCATCCTGAACGTAATGTCACATCACGAAGCTATTAGACAAAATTTACAATTAAAGGAACTGAATTTAGTATCTACGAATTCTGAGAAACAAAGTATTTCAAAGCGCGCAAAAAAATACAGCAGGGGTGGCCAACTTGATAAGACTTGATGAGACTATGAGACATTTACTATTTACCGACGAAACCCTTTCAGATCCAACAATTATAAAATTGGCCGATATTTAAATGAGAAAGTATCTATAGTTGAGTTAACGATTATACAGGGTTACTTTTAGAATTGTGCATATATTTTGACAGAACATGTCCCAGGTCAAAAGAAACACTTTTTTCCTCGCTTTTTTCTTCAACATTTTTTCAATTTGGGTAGATTGATTGTTGAAAATTCATGATAATTTCGGAAAATGAAAGTATTTCTCATATTTTCTCATTTAATGCGCCGTTTTCGAGTAATTTGATATTCAAAAATGAAAATATCTGTGGAATACGAAAAATTGGGTATATTGTCTGAATGCAACTCTGTTTAAGATAGAGAGAGGTAGTGCCATATATTTACCGTGTTATTTTGAAAGAACTTTTGTTTTTACAGAGGTGGCATATCTCATTACGAAAACTTAAAATTGCTTTATGTATCTAGTGCTTCTTTTGACCTCAAGAATCTACTGTTAAAATATATGTACAAGTCAAAGTCACACCCAGTATAGTTCACCTGGTCGTATGTGACATCAAAATAACTATAATTCTGAAGGATATGCTCCATGAAGACAAATGCTTGTGATTAAAAGTCAACCGCCAAAATACAGATATTAAATCAAAAAAAAGATGTAAGAAAAGTAATTCCATCCAATTAGGTAAGCAATATAACAAAATATAATATTGAATGAAACACGAAACAAATAGGTATTGCTAATTTGTTGTTCAATCAAATAAATATATATCCAATTCATGTTTTTATATAGCTGCAGTATTTGAGACATTGAAGATTATAAAAATAATCATATTTTTATTAAAACCATTTTGAAGCATTAATTTTGACTTCTGTCAAAGCAGTGGACTTCTCATTGCCCCACTAGAATGAGAATCTTCTTCCTGTTCATCTTCTGTTAACAACCATCGACAATCCGAAATTTTATTTCAAAGGTAGAACGTAGGTAGATATATCGAGAATATTCACAATTTTTCGAAACAACTCTCAAAATGAAATTTCAGATCTCCATTCCTAATTTTAAAACATTTGAACTTACCCCTTTCTGCCCTGCAGAATTCGAAGTCCAAATGGTCATAATCCAACTTTTCTGAATAATCTATGTATTTTTGTTGTTGTATAGGAGCGCATTGAAAGCTCTCCGCGACCATAGAGATTAAATATGATGGCCATTGGCCAGACCTTCTGCTCACCATAGTCACTTTTTTGCAATCTGCGAAGTTGAACAATAGAACTCTCCGAAATATGAACACCTTATTTTATCCGTCAGGCCGGCACTACCTTCCGACAGCTAGGAATTTGCACTTTTCAGGTTATTAAGTCGACTAGGTATTATTAACTTTAGGGTCCGAATGCACCGGTTGAGCTCGTTGATGGGCACAATCCGTCCGATCGTTTCGGAGTTATAGGTAACTTCGTTTTCTTTTTCTTTATATTCGAAAAATACCGATCCAATTGTATAGGAGTTCAGTAGTCACAGATTAAAAATCTGTGTTCAGTAGTTGTAAAGTTGCAGGGTTGGACAGTATTTGAATAACTTGTAATTGAAATACGCATTCGAGATACAAATTCATTTGATTCTCGAAAATGTAACTTGCAACTGGTTTTACAAATACATATCTAACACTGAGGTATTTGGTATTTAGTATTTGAAATACTTATGGCTTCAAAATTTTTCATCTTCACTTAAATACGTTTGGGATCTCGTTAAGGGGTGATTTCTGTGAATAAAAGAGGGGGATAGCTTTCGTAAGCGAAATGGCGACCGCTAACAAGCTAAATCAGCATAGACATAGAGACATGGACTGAGCAATGCCTGCATGAAATTGGCTATTTTATAGAAAAAGAGAAATGATCGTCGGGCCTTTACCTGTCGGACCAATCAAAATTCTAGCAAAAGGCAACTGCATGCCCGATGTTCAGTTTCTCTCTGTCACTTTTTTGACCGTATTTCATTTCATGCATAGATAGAAAGAAAAGGCACAGTCCATGTCTCTAAGCCTATGTAAATCTGTAAATTTTCAAGCTTTGCAACACTGCTCACGTCCTATCAAGTGTTTTGTCTTTGTCAATTGTCATTTTTTTGGTGAGCCACTGTAAATTTGAAAAATGTGAAAACAAGGTTTGTTGTTACACCAACTTTATGGTCTCTCGTAGTTTCGACGTATCTGCTACCGATTTCGAGAAAAAAATGTTGAACGATTCTCACGAAATCTTCAGAAAAATCCATATTGTCATTGAAATTCAGTTAGTAAGCTGTGAAGCTGTGTGAATAAATTCATTGTTAATTTTGACACATTAATGTATTTTCACTACTTGTTTTGATATCAATCCAAAAATTCAAAGTTTAACACCTTATATAATTTATGAGACTTTTTTTTCTTGAAATCAATTAAGGAATGTTTATTCTTTGTTTGTAGCTCCAATTTGGGAACATCCTGTGTATACATTATAAAAGAAATATGTGAAATTATTCCGAAATTCTTCATATTCGAAAATTTTAGTGTCCTTTTATGGCTGTAATAACTATTAATAGGTGTATTAATTTAAATATTTTTTTCACTTGGAATTGGATGATCTCTATTCTCTATATCACGCCATAATATTCTTTTCTTACAGCTTTCCTATTTTTATTGGTCTCTATATAAAGTGAAAATATTTAAAATTTGATAGGTAATATCATTGAATGTCAAACGTTAAACTCTGTAGTTCTCAAAATAAGAGAGACAGACGTATACTCGAGACATAGACATAGAGACATGGACTGAGCAATGTCAGCTTGAAATTGGCTTTTTTATAGAAAGAGAGAAATGATCGTCAGGCATTTACCTGTCCCTTTTTTGTTCACATAGAGGTGAGTGTAGACCAATCAAATTTCTAGAAAAAGACAACTGCATGCCCGTCGTGCGTTTCTCTCTGTCACTTTTTTTGACCGTATTTCATGCATAGATAGAAAGGGAAGGCACAGTCCATGTCTCTATGTCTATGACTCGAGAGCTGGAAAGATAGAGCTAGCCAAAAACAGAAAAATATACAAGGAGTGTCCCATTTAAAAAAATTGAGTTGCGTCCAATCTGTTGTCAATCTTGTAAATTTCCTTTTTTCTACAGATAAATGGTCTGGGTTGGATTAGTTCTTGTTTATTTACTTACACCTGACTATATTTTGCAATTTGAATTAGAATGAAAATAGTTAAAATACTTAATATTTCAAATACACGACTTAAAGATATTTTGTATTTAGAATGAAAGAGAGATAGTATTTTAATTAAAGCGAAATACTTATTTTACAATTTCACTTGTCTCTGAAGACAATAGACAATAATGAAAAAATCTCAAGAAAATACTCCAACTCAACTCAATTTGACATTGACCTTCAAACTTTCATCTTTGAGTTTTCAAATCCATCGAATTTGTTTTTTGGGATAATTTTAGATGAATTTTTTTTACTCGTAACAGTGCTCTCCGAATTTTCGAAAAGCATTGAAACTGAAGATTGAAATTTTAGGAGTGGCTAATTTTTTTTGTCACGATTTCGGAGATTAATCACTGGAAATAATATGAACACAAAAATCCATTTTCCATGGAAATTTAGGCATTTAATATATTGTATTATGTAGTTTTAAACTCACGCAATTTCTGTTCCTTAACCTTCCTTCTTTTTTTGTGTATTTTGATCTTTAGAACCATTTTTCGTAAAGATTTAGATCCCACTTCAAAACACAAACACTATTCAAAGAAGCAACACTATAATTTTTAGTTTCTCAGCCACTTCCCATCTACTTCTTACTTCGGAGGTATTTCAACAAATTTCTAAATTTCACTGTCTGGTTACTAGGAATTGCAGGTATATTTTCAGACACTAGTTCTTGGAAGCGACTGGTAAATATTGGTCCACTATCAGTATCTCGGTTTTACAATACTGTTTGAGCTCTGGGCCACAATTCAAAGGGAGCATAATTTCGAATACCCTTAGGCCAAACAGAAACAGCATTTTATTTGCATACTGCTTGAGGGGGGTCTGTCTACACCGTTAAAGTTGTCAGTCCAAAAAGAGAAAATAAATATCTTACGACAGAAACCACTAATTTATATGGGGTTTTCATTATAATTCAATTCAATCAGTTCGTCACCTCGGAAAGTCGGAAATTTTTGTATTCGTCAAACGGAAAAAAGTAATTTTTGTCATTGCAGAACAAATACTCATTCATGTTTTTAACTTTCCGAGGTGCAATTATCTTTTCTATGAATTTCCACATGGAGAAATTTCTCGTAAAGTCTCGCCATTGGCTACAATTCGTATCTTGTTGAAAAAAGACGTTCGTTAAGTGCTGCCATCTTTTCTACGAAAGTGGAAACTATTGTTAAATCCGTAACTTTTACTTATCGTTCAAGTGTTCTGGCACAACCCCACATTCTGGTAGTTTTTTTTTTTTTTTTTTTGGTGTAGCAGGGGGAAAATCTGCAAACAGACGAACACACCCTCGGCTGAGGGGGAACAGTGTGGGGATTCTCACTCTCTGAGCTCGAGACCCACTAAAAACCCTTAACTGCTTCTTCATAGGTTCCGGGCATTTTGCCTATTAACCAGTTAACTCTTATGGTTTCTGGACTCTCACACGATCATAGTCGTGTTGATAGTTGTATGCTGCCTATAGCTTTTATAGGTTAAGCTCTTCTTTGGTTACATTTAAATCCTTAACTGATCTCTCGGTCTTCGGTGGTAGGTTCTTGACCTTCTAGCTTCTTCCGTTGGATCGTAGTCGACTAATCTTCGTAGTTCCTCATTTGGATGTTGTTTGGCTTTGTCGAATATCCTTTCCGCCTTTCTCTTCATAAATTCTGTAACTGGTTCCCATTCCAAGTCCTTGTAGATTTGTTTGTTCCTAACAAACCAGGGTACGTCCATCGCCATTCTAAGGAGTTTATTCTCAGTGGCCTGTATTCTCTTGATGTGGGTCTTGGCTGCGAAGCCCCATGCCGCCGATCCATATGTGAGTTGTGGTCGCGCAATAGTTTTAATCATCGTCAACTTGATGTTCTTATTCATATGACTTCTTCTGCCTATGAGTGGATAAAGTTTACTCATTGCGGCTTTTGTTTTATCAACAGCACATTTGATGTGGTTTTTCCATGTAAGTCCTCTGTCAAGCGTCACTCCTAGGTATGTTGCTTCATTTTTCCATTCAACCTCTTCTCCATCAACTTCAAGGTTTTCTTCCATCCTCAATCTTCTCTTTTGCAGTAATATTGCTTGAGTCTTTCTTCCATTGATTTGGATTTTCCATTTGATGCACCATTTGAGTAATTCATCTATGGCTTCCTGCAGTCTCCGGTGTATGATCTCTGGGCGTCGATGTCTGAACGCTATTCCTGTGTCATCTGCGTACAAGGTGAGCATATTTCTAGCATTCTTCGGGATATCATAAACGTATATTACATAAAGCAGAGGTCCAAGTACCGATCCTTGAGGCACTCCCGCTTCCAATTGTCTGGTTCGAGAGGTTGCTCCATCTATCTTGACATAAAAGTTTCTATTCCTCAGATAGTTCCTTACAATCTTGCATAGCTTGGTCGAATATCCTGCTTTTTTCATCTTGTAGATTAGGCCTTCGTGCCATACTCTATCAAAAGCTCTCTCGATATCCATCAGAACTAATCCTGTGGCCTGTTTGGTCTGCATTCCTTCGGTGACGTATTCTATGAGCCGTAGTAATTGGAGTTCAGTCGAGTGTTCTCGTCGAAATCCAAATTGTTCGGGTGGAATTATCTTCAACATTTCTGTTTCCTCATTCAGCCTTTTGGCGATAACCCTCTCGACGACTTTTCCTAGTGCTGATAGTAGGCTGATTGGTCTATAATTTTGAGGAAATTTCCGTTCTTTTCCAGGCTTGTTGAAAACTATCATTTCTGCAGTTTTCCATCTCTTTGTGTAGTATTCGGTCCTCATCACTCCGTTTGTTATATTCGTCAAGGCTGCTATTCCTTTTCTAGGCAATTTCTTCAACATATAATTCGTTATCCTATCTTCTCCCGGTGCTTTCCGGTTTTTCAGTTTCATTATTATCTCTTTGATTTCTGTTGGTGAAGCCGGTTTTGGAATGATTTCGGTTTCCGGTGGTTCCATCATCAGTTCTTCGTTGGCCTCCACTTCTTCTTCTAAATCTTCATTGTCATCATCATTTCTGTAATTTATTCTGGCTTCTCTCTCAATTGAGTCGGCAAGTGCTTCGGCTTTTTCAAGTCTCGTATATACCATTCCGTTTGCTCCATGCAGTGGAGGTATAACTGTCTGTTCTCGTCGTAAGCGTTTTTGCATTTTCCAAGCCGAGTGATCTATTGTATTCAGTTCCCTTAATCTCTGGTGCCATCTGTTATTACGCAGTTCTGTTAAAGCATTTTTCAATATCTGACTATGCTTATTCAGTTTCTTCTTGTCTTCTTCTCTTTTTGTTGTTCTGTAGATTTTCCTGAGTCTTCTGTTCTTTTTTATAAGTTCCTTTATATCCCTTGGCGTATCTCCATGTGAATGTTTCGGAATTGGTTTCCTTATTCTCTTGGTGCTTTCTTCATAGGCTTCTTTTATTTGATTTTCCAATTTTTCAACTGCTTCATCTAATTCATCCCGGGTGTTTATTTGGGGAATTTCCGTGATTTTCTCCTGAAGTAAATTCTTATATTTCTCCCAGTCTGTGCGATCCTTGGTTTGTGTCTCTTCTTCGTTTCTTGGGCCATGTCCCACTATGAATTCTATGGGATTGTGGTCTGAAGTTCCGTCTTCTATTGTATCAATGCTGATTTCTTCAGTGATGTCTTTCATTACGACAATGTCCAGTACATCGGGTAGTCCATTTACTCTTGGTATGTAGGTCGATATATCAGGTCCTATCACAACTGCATTAAGTTTTTCAGCATAAATCTTCAGTCTTCTCCCGTTTGTATTTTCCACCCTACTGTTCCATTCCTGCGATTTGCAGTTAAGATCACCAATTATGATTTTCGGGTGTCTTCCTTCTAGTAGCATTTTTAGATCCTCTTCCAGCATGTCCTTATCCGGTGATTTATAAGTTGAAATAATCTTCACTTGCCCTCGATTAGTATTCACAATAATCGATATTGCTTCTACTTCTTGTCCATTGAATATTTGGTCGAAATGGTGATCCATATTCCTTCTAGCCAGTATAGCAACGCCACCTGTGCTGTTAGGTCTATCATTTCTGTAAATATCGTAATTGGGAAATGCTATCCGAACGTTGGGGTTAAGTCTCGTTTCTTGGAGAGCTATGACATCCGGTCTCTTCTCTTCAATCAGTTCTTCGAATTCTGATCTGCGGGCTCTCAATCCTTCGACGTTCCAAGAGACGATTATGAGATTGTTCTTTATTGTCGTGTCAGCCATTAAATATTCTTAATAATTTGCTGCATCTTCTTCTCAATCTCTTTCTCCAGATTCTGCATCATCGTGCTGAGGAGGTTTTTCGTGAACTTATCCAGTTCCTCAGTGATTCCAGAAATTCCTTTTCTGGTTTCGGCTTTTTTGACGGTTTTTGCCTTTTCCGTCTTTTTCTCTGGTTTCTTCGTCTCTTTGACTGCTTTGGTTGCAGTTTCCTGGGGTTTCTTCACTTCCGAAGAGTTTGGGGATGGCCTCGGTGTATTTTGTGTTGGCCTCGAGCTGGTCTGGTTCGATCTTGGCGATCTCTTGGTCTTTTTAGTGACCAATTTCCATTCGCTACATCCCTTGTAGCTGGCTGGATGTCCTTGCTCTCCACAGAGAACACAAGAGGCATTTCGCTCCTCGTTCTCCCTGGTAAGCGTACACTCCTTGGAGCTGTGATTACCGGAGCATTTCACGCACCTCCATGGAAAAGTGCACTTACTTTGGGCATGTCCATATCGCTGACAGCGGTAACATTGTCCAGGCCCGGTCGTCCTTCTCTTAGGTTCAACAACACAGTTCATGTTGTAGAGCCTTCTCACCTCGAAGATACCCTTATTCTGGGTTTTAACCAGCAATAAGGGCATCGGATTTTTTGTTTTATTTGAGGTCATCCTTATGACCTCAGCATCGACGATCCCTTGATCCTTGAGGTCGTCAAGTATCGTCGGGATATCTGCATCCAGCGGTAGGTATCTCACTACCGCGTAAATTTTCTTCTCCTCTTCTCGTTGGAGAGTGTAAAACTCTCTGTTGATTTTGTGGAGGAATTCAGTCATCCTTCGATGATCTTGTGGGGTTTGTGGGACGACCCTAATTCCGTCCTTCACAGTAGTCGCTCTGCTGTAATTTATTCCGTTTCGCATTAACGCGTTGGAAATTGACGTCCATTCGGACGTACCTCTCAGGGTAACTGGGGGGATTTTTTCTTTTCTCTCCACTGGAGTGGTTTTCTCTTGGGCTGGGGTTTCCAAGACTCTTTTCTTGTTTGTATCTTCATTGGACGAGGAGCTATCCTTTCTCACTCTTTTGGCGGGTGGGGAGATTTTGGTTTGAGGGGTTTTACGCCTTATATGTACGTGGTATAAACTCCTCCTTCGAACCAGCAAAGCTTTCTTTGGCGCAGTGGCTGTAATTATTCTGTCCACAAACTGCATGTAACTGGCTCAAGGCTCACTATAGTGACAATTTTTGTACACGAATTTTGATAAAGAGATTGCGAAGACCTTTGAAAAAAGAACCCTTGCATAAATTTTGCAGCATTTTGAATTGCGTAAAAGAATATCCTCTAATATCAATCTCAAGTACACAGTTTAAGCTTATTTTCCGAAAAAAGAGTATTTATTAATTCAGAATTTGCAAACAAAACTGTGTTTGTATTTCTGTAACGCCTTTTTGTCGCCACTCACGGGAGGCAATTTTGAATGTGTCATGATTACGAAAAAATTCTCCATAGAAACAAAACAAGAATATCTATGAAAGGATAACAAATATCGGAAATTTTTTTTTTTTTGAAATTGGAGACGGTATTCATAGATGAATAAAGAAGAAATCTTAAGGAACATCAATGAATTAAAAAATTGAATTGAGAAAAATTTAAAACATTTTCCTTTTTTCCCGTCACTTTACTTTTTTTTATGAAATATCGAAATGAAAACAATACCATCATCCTCCTCTTTATTATAAATTTTTTTTCATATCGATATTTTAAAAGAAGATAATTCAAAATTTAGTGATTGATGAATCACTATAAATTAAATTTCCTTTGTCCCTAAATATATAATTCTATATGTATAGTTATAATCAATAAATGATTCTTCTCAATGAAGATAATACACAATTTTTTTATATCCATATTTTATAACACAGAAAATTCAGGGCCCGATTCAGGGGAATATAAAAAAACGCGTTTACAATAAAAAAAAAATTCAATTCATTGTCTGTTCAATCAACGTATGTCAAGATTGTGATTTTGTTCTGTCTGTCCTTTTTCATCTATGACTTTTTTAGTTTGTCAATATTCAATTTATTTTCGATATTGTTAATCCTTTTATTCATTATTTTGCTATGCTTGCGTAGACGTTAGAGTTGTTTTGATTTTCAAGTCTTTATTGATTGTTTTTATTTTTTATTGTATCGTTTCAGAGCTTTGAAAATTACGAATATATCGAAACCTTCAAAGGTTTTTAAACATTAATATCGTAATCAGACAGTAAAATATCGTAAAAACAATTTGTAATGAAATGAGAGAAAACCTTTTATCAACAAAATGAACCTTTTTTGGGACATTGTTGTACAGGGTGCTCATGGTTGGCACGAAATCCTAGAGCAAATAAATTAGAAATGTATTATATTGAATGAATTGAAGTTACGGAAATTCAATAAATTTAAATGGAAATCTTTATTTTAGTAACTCATATAAAAGCCGCTCTACTATCAAAAGATTAGTGTCCAAAACCGCTCAATACAAATTTTCAGCTCAGTGATGGAAGGTTCTCCCAAAATTTCTATAGTGATGGTTTTCCCAATCAACCTTTTTAATATCCATGTAGTTTTACGTGGTCATTAAAATGCACCATAGATCGTTTCAAAAAAGCTGATTTTGCGAGTAGGTATATCTCGGAATGCGAAGAAACGATTGAAATTTAACTGAAGTGGCAGAAATAAGATCATAAGAAAGCCATTCCTTGAATCCGAGATTGAAGCGATCTTCTAATGGACCTTAATTAGAAGACAATGATTTGCAAATCTGTGATATTTCTGAAGGAAGTGAGTAAATGTATTGGATGCTCAATGGCTTCATGCTTCATGAAATTACGGGAATGTTTATGGTTTATGGGAATAAGGTTTATTGTATAAGAGTCGTAGCTTTGAACATTTTTTTATGGCTTTAATATAATATTTTGAAATTATGCGTCTCTTTATCTAGAAGTGTTTTCGAGCTTTTGTTCTCAGAAACAAGAGCGTTGTTATTTGATCTAAATTACTGTAATTTTCGAATCTTGAGTCGAAAATGGGATGGATTCATTGACGAAGAATCCCTGGTCAAATCGGTACATATCAGTGTTTTAAAACCTGTGGGTCGCTACCCCCTAGGGGGTCACGAGAGGTCGAGAGAATCACCCCACTGGAAAAATCAATAAGTTCAGAAGGACGGAGTCGTTTTTGCTACTGTGAGAATTAAATCGTTTTTCAATGTCAATTAGCACAAATTCTGGGTGATATAAAAAACGAATGTCAGAGGCATCGCGAAATATTTTTTCTTATGAAGGGGATCGTGTCGTGAGAAAGGTTGTAAAACACTGGTAAGAACAGAAAAGTAATGTTTGATCTCAAATAGAATGACTTGGTCAGATCTGTTTTCACGTGCGTTATTGAGACGTTAGTATAGGTACGTTGACATCTGAACTACCAAGGCGTGTGTATATCGGAGATTAATCTGCTAATCAGCATATAGCGGGATTACAACAATGACGTTAACAATTCCCATCGTAAATTACGCTAATTGATGTAACAAAATGGTCATCCATAGTTTACCTGCAGAGAAAACTCCTGGTAAATAACTGAGTACATCTGCAGACATCTTGTGTCTATACAGGAACCATTCCACAGAATAAAAACACTACGCACTACATGAAACACCTAAAAATTTTCAACGATCCACTTCAAAACAATCTTATCACCTTATCGTAACAGAATAGGGATCCATGTTTACTCATGGGATTCAAAACAATCGAAAGTCGGTGCATCATTGCCGTGAAAATTGCGGGCTGGTCGCCCGATTGAACGATAATACCGTTACCAATATTTTTCTATTGCGACATGTCAATCGTGCTACATTTACTAAATTATTTATATCGAACTATTATTTCACCTTCTGGAAGCTTTGTTCAATGTGCAGAACCTACACCTTCTTCTAATTGAAAACCGGCAACGTGGTGGAAATAGGAATGATAGCAATGTTTTTTTATTCAATTTAAGTAGCCATCGACTGGTGACCATACATGGTGGATGTAAATGAACTATATTATTGCAATTTTGCCAAGGACGTGGGTACCTTATGATTATTATAGACGTTTGTTGTGTGTCGTGTTCTGCGTATTATACGGGTTATTATATTGCCCATGGGAATGTTCCTTAGATTAGAAGATAATGAAGAGTCTCTTGCTTGAAAATTGAGAAACAATTCTTAACCATTTGATTAGAAACATGTATGTTAATGATGAATTTGCTTCGAGTGAATATTTCGTTTAGCTATAACGAATACCAAACTTTTTCAAAAGTTTCCTTTTCTCACCAATTTTCTAAATATGAGAATTCCGAATGTTTATTAAATTATCTAATTCGTTCTTTATGAGTTTTCCAGTTTCAGGTGGAAATTCATCTTTAGTATTTGCGATACAAAATAATTCTAATCAGAAAATTGGAAAAATAAAGTTCAGTAAAAAGTATGGCTTTCCCGAATCAGATTGTTGAAGTAGGCTTGATCAATTATTTCTCTTCAGAGTTGCGGCAAAAGCTGTTTGAGTTCATGATGTGTACGTGGAGGTGGTTGATGAGAATCCAAAGCTCTTCGTAGCTGATCCCAAGCGTGTTCAATAGAATTGAGGTTTGGCGACCGAGGGGGCAAGACCAAAATGCGGAGCTTCACCGACAGTTCTAGCACAATTGCATTATCCAAAATTGCCCAAAAATAAGAAATTTGGCCGAATAGCAGCATAAAAAAAGGAATAACTCAGTCAATGACTTGCTCTATGTAAATCTGCGCATTCATGGATCTTGAAGTACCAACAAGTCCATTTAAACAACATGCCTGCCCAAAAACTAACTGTACCAATCTGCGATTTCTTGGCACCAGAGGATAGGTCAATTTCCGAACACGCCGATTATCCGAAAATCGTCCATATCTCGACTCATGTTATATGACCAATACAAATCTCCACTGATCACGTGCTCATTGGCCCAATCCACTTGACATCGTATATGATTTTGAGTTAGAGAAATCCTTCTCAAAAGTATTCTCTCTAGAGACTAGAGTTTCTCTTCACCTTCTCAATCACGAAAGACTCTATTTAGGGAAATAAACTATTTATCTTCACATGATTGTACTCCAAGGAAGAAAAAATTGATTGAGATAATCCATAAAAGAGAAGATCACTTGAGAAAGGTGAAAAGTTTATGCAAGCGAGGAGGCCAGGATTTGAAAGCAATGTCAAATCTTTCTGATACAAAAATTAGGAAATTTTTAGTAATTTAATTTTCTTGTACATAATATAAGTATTTGCTTTTTCTAACATTAAAAATGTAAAACTGTCATTTATGGTATATAATATATGTATTTGCTCTTTCCTACAATAAAAATGTAAAACTGCCCATATAAGTTTTCTACTTCACATAAACCAATTCCCTGTAATATTATTAAAAATACTTTTTATTCCTGATATTAGAATATCTCCTTTTTGACTATGAAGAATGCCTGAAAAAATGTATTCTTAGTTACGTTCCTGGCGTTCTATCATTTCAGAAAGGAAATATTCTAAATTATCAAGAATAAAATCTATCATTCAAGCAGAGGATTCCTTAGACTGACATTTGAATTTCCCGCGAAACAGATCTCGACCGATGCAAGCGCCACCTACGTAAGGGTTTAAGGTCTTTAGAGAGAGATGGAGAATTACGATAGGATGGATTTTTACAAGGCAGTTGACAGTCTCGTTGGTTGTCTCTGTCTCGAAGTGTTCGACGAACTGTTTCAATAGAAACCAAAACACCAGAATCAGAAGCCGCTGTTGCATGATACTCAAAGGCTCCTACCGGTGTTAAATGTGTCTACGGGTAGACATAGTCACAAACTTGTGCAGGAATGGTAGATCTTAGGCGTCCACTTCTCGGTCTTTCGATCACGTTTCCAGTTTCTCGACATCGATGGACGAGCAGTAATTCGAAAGAAATTCACAACATATCTCGCCTCAATCACACCAAAACCCCTATTAGCTTCACCCGCAGTTTACGTGTATTTTTAGGCATTATTTGAAAACAAATTTTCAAATTATTGTGAATCATACTTGATTGTAAGAAATAATAACTGATTCGAAATTCTTAAACGCAAACGACAAAAACTTGCATGACACTTAAAAAGTTATGAAAAGAGCAGAAAAAACATTCTAGGTCTTTGACTCGTACAATTATTTCAAGAATAGATTCTTTAGGTCGAAAGAAACTTTTTTATCCTTTACAAATTTTTTTTCCGAATCGATTCGGTTTAAAAGATACAGACTGTTCAAAACGGTTGTGAAAGATAACATAATTACTCGGACTGACAAAAATCTACACTTTCAGTATACCATGGAGAACGTGACGGCATCGAGCGGTTTCGCTTGTTTGAGCTCGTCAGTATCACATAACTCAACCAAACGATGCCAACTGAATGAAGCAGAGGACCTTTTGTTGAAAGCCAGCAGCGGCATTAAAGTATTAAATAAATCGATGCGACACCTGGCATTCAACGACCTAAGCTTTCTCATACATGGCTACATTGAAATACGTCCGGTCTGTCTTGTGATACTGACGAGCTCAAACAAGAGCGAAACCATCAATGTCGGCACGTTCTCCATAGTATACCGAAAGTGTATATTTTTGCCAGTCCGAGTTATGATATAAAAAATTATCTTTTGAAAAAGGTAACAAAATTTCTGAACTTCCTTAACAATTGTGGAGTAGGTACTATATTTTGTGCAGCTCTTTAGTAAAGGGTTTTGTAATAAATATCAAAGGAATTCGAATTGATTGAAGTTCACTTGACAATTTTATCAAATTTGAAAGATAAACCAAAAATGTTATAGTGAAAGCTGAGCGTTACGTTCAACTACAATTATTCACCGGTCGAGATTTTTCTTAATTATATTTTTTTACCAAGAAAAAATATACATTTTCTTTGCAAAAAACTTTTTGTCTCCTCCTTTTTTGCCATGTTTTTAGTTTTTCATGAGTATTAGTATTTTGCATAAAAAATATATTCCGTATTGAGAAAAATCTACTTGACCCTATTTCAAAGTTCAAGGTTGAATGAATGTTTGCATTTGATATACCTCAGAAGACATTCTCACTTGAACCTTTTTTACCCAGGTTCTTGCCAAGCAGTTATTTCAGATAATCTTTCAAAAAGGGTCACCCTGTATAATGGTAATGATTCGACAACAGGTCGAACACTTGCCGGAGGTTTGGCATGCTACAATTTACAATAAATTATCTAATCTGGTGAAAGATATGAATCTTTAGCACGCAAAACTAACCTGAAGTGAGGGAAATCTGCGAAGTGTCGGAACTCTTCCTGGAATGTCCCGATTGGCCGGAGGCGCCGCTCAGCGAGTTGAGCGACTTGGCGTCCGACTCGATGATACGGTTTGCCTCCTCCAGTTTGGCGAGGAGCTCCAGCTCTGGGCCACTGACGTCCACTGAGTTGTTGTTCTCTTTCTGAGGGCTGTTGTTGCAGACCGAACCAGTATCCAATCTCATGGCGTTGCCGACATCGAGGCGTTTGCTGTAGATTGCCCCATCGGATGGTTCGGCCACCAGGCAGCTGAGTGACCCTCCGTTTCTGGAAAGAAATATGGATTTGGTGAAGAAAGCTGAGAATTTTACAAAAATTGAAAGAAATATTTTCGTCCATTGAATTGCATTTTTAGTTGAAACATCTATAGCTTCAATAAAATTATTTAATTCGTGTTATACTCAATTTGAATGAATCGACACATTTTTGCCAAAACATTGTAAGCCACAATGCAAGTAATTGAGGCTTACGATGTTTTGCCAAAAATGTATCGAAATATCGGACAGAATTTCTATAATCAATTTTGATACAACTAATAAAAAATAAGATATCAAGGTTTTATGACAAACGTGGTGACGATTCGCAGACTGTCTTCTGCTTCCTCAGGCCTACAATTTATTCAAAACATAAGATCACACAGTTACATGTGATATAAATAAATTTTTTACCAAAGAAGTCTAAGAAAACCACTACATTAGGTGTACCAATGTTACAATCCACAATCATACAAAATATTGGTTACAAACAAACAAATGGTCTACTCCACTATATATTTAAATTATGCAAATTGTGCATAATTTAAATATATAGTGGAGTAGACCATTTGTTTGTTTGTAACCATTATTAAAAACTCCACCGATGGACTATTACCAGATTTTATACAAAATATTATTCTCGTTCCTTAGAAAAGTAAAGCAAAAAACCATCAGTCGCATTCAAGAATGGCAAAAAAACTGCACACAACGCAATGACATACGGAGAAAGGAGATTAACCGACAGACCACAGAAACAACAACAAAAACACAACAATTCATGAGAACAACAATAAGATTCTATTTCTTGTTCAACAACATGAAAACATTTAAATTATTCTCTACAATTAAAATATGTAGTTTATTTTCATCCTTATCGTTATTTTTTTTTTTATTTTTTTAAATTTTTTGAATTCTATATCTTGAGTTAACAAGATTGTTGTATTTTCTAATGATGGAACTATGATGCTTAGCCAAATGTTCAGTGTCAGTTCTATAGTTCATGGAATCGAACAAACTTATATATATCATCTCTATAAAATATTTCTTTTTTAAAATTTCCCTCCCTCTCACAAACATCTACTTCATCAAAATCGATTGAATGGTCTTCATTAAAGTAATGAGAACAAAGGTCTCTTTTGTCTTTTTTTCTAACATCCATCAAATCGGTTTTATGCTGTTTTATCCTGTTATTTCAATATTGTTTAGTTTGACCGATATAAGCTTAACTACATCCTGAAAAAGGGATCTTATATATCAAAATTGCTGTAGATAATTTTTCCCAAGCGACTGATGTTATTTTGCTTTAGTTTTCTAAGTTACGAGGATAAGATTTTGTATGATTGTAACATATACACCTATATAATGTAGTGGTTTTCTTAGACTTCTTTGGTGAAGAATTTGTTGATATCACGTACAACTGATTAATCTTATGTTTTGAATAAATTGTAGGCCTGAGGAAGCAGAAAACATCGCCACGGTTGTCATAAAACCTTGATATCTTTCATTTTTGGTACTAATAAAAAATTCTCAAATTGAGTACCATTATTCTGTAAACAAATTCGACATCTTTTTATATCAGAATTCACTGTATTCAACAGCATAACGTTGGAAATGTCTCTGATGCCGCTCCTGCCTCTCTACCCTAAATCAGCCTTATTTTGACTATAGTCTTGATAATTTTATTTTGAACATAAGTCCATTATTCAATAGAAAAAAATCAAAAGGAGTAGTCTGGGGATCTTGCTAGCCTGGCAATAGAATCATACGTTCCCATCTACTGATTCCCGAATAAATTGAAATACTCTGATATGAAAGTTGTCTTATTAATAATAATCTAGAGCCAAAAATTAGTCTCATTCACCTTTACTATTAAATGTATTGACGTATATCCTCTTCATTCATAGAAGTATCACTGTATCAGAGATTCAATAGTTAGTGATTTTTTCACTTCTATGCGGATTATGTCTTGAAGATGTGAGTAATATATCGACATCTAAAGATTCCAGAATTCAATATGTAATTGTCTGCATGCCATTAAAAAAATGTTTTCACATTTCTTTTTAGGCATCAAATTAACTTCTATAGTTTTCAAGTCATTCCAAATCATCCTAAGCTAGACCTTATTAAACGCACCTACTTTAGTTTTCATGTTTTTGTTCAATGTTTCTCACGTTACTGTAAATTTGTATGCTCTTGAACATCTGAATCATATTTATAAAATAGCCAATCTGTTTGAATAAATAAATATTTATAGGGATAATGGAACCAGAAAGTGTGGAACTAATGTTTTTGAAGTTATACCGAAAACACATCTTTTTCATAGGGCAGTAATTGATGAATTATCAGAAATAAGAATCACAATAACGACAATAAATGTAATTGATACGTATCATTCATCAATTATTTCCTTACGAAAATAGTATTCGCATTTAATAAATTTGAACAAAAATAATCAAATCATCAACAGCAACAAAATCTATTTCTGTCACAATAAGTGAGGCAGTGAGGGTTCCATTGAAAAAAACTCACCTAACCTCTACCCCCTGTGGAGGGTGAATGACAAACTCCCCAATTATACTTGGAAAGGTGCGCAATTTAAAATTAAAATTGACCTGTTCGAGCATTGCTCTTCAACACCTAAGATATAAATTTTGGGCGTTGTTACTTTTCACTCACTTCGTAGAAAACCAACGCACATAGACAGATATGTACATAAGGAGTCCAACCAGTCAACCACTACCCACAACAGCAACGAGGAGTGATCACTTGTGGAAAGATCTCGACGTATAATAAATGTGAGCCGGAATTTCTACAGAAATAAATGAACCATTTGCGAAATGCCTTCGTTTCTAATTGGTATAATCCAAAATAAATTTGACGGTCAATGAAAGCAAAACTACAAATACTGAAAGAAGGCACATCGAAGGTTTCTGACAAGAAAGCCTATGCGAGTTTAGTTCCTGGCGTCACAGACAGAATTGGAAAACTCCTGAGAAAACACAGTACTTGTATAGGAAAATCTATATATTTTTTAGCCAATACAAAAACTGGCATAAGTGAAGGAGTACCCAAAATAGAATCAATCCACTAACGCAAGCTGGCATTTATAGAATACCTTGCGATTGTGGTAATAAGGTTTACATCGGGATAACCAGATGTTGTCGATTGAATCAGACAGATGAGTCAACCATTGCAGAATATGGCTCGAAGCATGGATGGAACATCCAAAGCTGAAGAAAAGAAATCAAAAGCCATGCAGGAAGTTCCTGGAACTGAATTACCCGAATTTCACTTAATATGTTTCATCAATTATGTGAATATGCACATTCACAGTTAAACATAGGGACCCAGATTAAATGGGAATTGATTAAATAAAAACTACAGTTTAAACAGATAAAGATATAGAATAGCGAAAATCAATTATTTCACGAAATTCGTAGAATTATAAAACTTTTTTAGATGCGGCCCAGCAAATCGACATTAAACGGCATTTTTTAAACACATTGAGGAGCATCTCAATTTCAAATGTCCGTTGATTTGGTGAATTCTTGAAGTGAATAAATTTCCTTTCAAATATGAAAAAGAAGCTGTTTATCAGAGTCTAAGAGTCATAAATATTTTTTTCCAATTTTGACATATAAAGTGACACGTTTTAAAACTCATTGACGTTTTGAAACCTTTCACTTTTCGCAACCAGTTACGCAAAGTAAAATATTTCGCAACTGATGATGAAACGATACTTGCTTTCATAGTTACGGAGTGAAAAATTGAATAATTTCCGTCATTAGACGATTTTGAAGGAATCTCCGAGAGAAGCTATTAAAGACGTTTTTGGTACTTTTAATTTGAATTCATAGCAACATCCTATTCGAAATTAGAAAAAATATTGTGTGAAACACGTTGGGAAGCATTTTTCGTATTTCGCGTTCTTTTGCAAACTTCTTTTGAAATTGGTTGCACAAATAACTTTTTTGTGGTACTCTATGTATGGGCTGTCTATTTTCCATAAAAATCTTTTCCATCTTATCCGGGACATCCTGTATTTAAAGTTTTAGAAATGTCGCTTCGACATTTTCGATATATTATCGATATACAGGGAGTTTATTTTCGTAATGCCATCCGTATTCAAGATAATTTATATAATTAATACACATTTTTCACGATTTTGCCCAAACTACTGGCAACATCGATGAGGTCTCATTCACGCGACGAAAAGTTTTAATTTACATAATGCATTCTAAGTAATAATCATAATAGTAAAATAAATTTATCAGAACTTTTTCTGGTACACGAGTTTTATCAAGAATACCTTTTTGGTGTAAAATTGCATGATGTTTAAGTTCACATGAAATTTTGATCAATAAATCTAATCCTTAAAAAGTTTCTGTTCAACAGTAATTTGTACGAAAACTGTAATTAGCGCCCCCTATGAGAGTTAGACATGAAAACAAATTCATGAGATGAATCAGTATCCAAAACATAATTTCATTACAATGTTGCCGGCAAAATCGTAAAAAATGTGTATACAATTTTACTCTTCAACGCTCTTCATCTTGAATATGGATAGCGTTACGAACATTTTTTACAGAGCAAACCCCAATTATTTTTCAGTTTTCTACCTATTCTAGAGACGGGGTCACCTTTTTTTGAAACATCCTGTATATAATAAGTATAATTTCATTTTCATACCTCAGTTCAACCTTCAAAATCAAAATAAACATTATTCAAAATGAAGAATTACAACACTGAATTGGCACTAGATTTCGTTTAACATTTAAACAATGCAAAAATAATTCTTTTTCCGGAAGTTGGAACGCGGTAACATAAAGAATTCAATTTGGATCAGATGTCGTAAAATGGAGGTTGTAAAGAACGGACATGGCTCTCCTTCGGATTTCTGCCAGAAAATTTTATTATACCAGATTTTATTGTTTGCACACGATGTTGCTTCTCATCCGCTGCATTAGCCGCAGTAATTTTCAGTATTTTTCTACTTTTCATAATTGATAAAGCGCACTATACACACTGTGCCTTACTGCATTAAACTGTTGAGCTTCAAGGATCAATAAATTATTATCAACTGAAAATGATTTATTCCAAATAGGTAAAAATTTGGAATTTTACGTTTATTTCAACATTAACTTCATTACATCAAATGAAAGTAATGAAACACTAATTTCATTTTCTATTTCTTCTGTTCGGTCACGTTTCGAGTAGATACAGCCATTCTAAACATCGAACAGACAGATTTCCTATATTTTACAGGCTAAAATAATAAATAACAGTCCTAATTGAGGGTTCACTATCAATACTATCAACATCGCGATACGTATTACAGTCCATTCAATTTCATAAAGGAAGTTGATTGGCACTGAAGATTTAACATAAATGTATTTCTCAGAATGTTAATTTTCTCCGGAAAATAAATTAATTCGAAAAGATGTGATGAATATAATTAACGTTTATACAGGGTGGTCCGGATCGTAACCAAGAAATTTTAACCACGTATTCTACATCAAAAATAAGCCCTAGTTTGTCATATAAACATATGTCGAGAAATGTTTCCTCTCCGAGATACGGGGTGTTAAAATTATAGATTAATTTTTCGATTTCGAAAATGTGCCGTAACTTCTTCATTTCAGAAAATAATTGAAAAAGATGAAAACTCTCTACAGGCACTTTTTCACAGGGAATATTGTGAAATGTTCAAAGCCGATGATGCACTTTCTTGAAGTGTGATTAAGTAGGAAGCACTATTCTCTCTCTCTCTCTCTCTCTTTCCTAAGCACTCGATCATATTCAGTCGGATCCATTTCATTTCCACAAATTTACACGAAAACAAAGATTATAGTGTAGAAAGATAGGAAACGAAGCCACTAAATACAGTGACTCTATCAAACACAGTGGCGACAATTGGAAATTTAGCAAGAATATGGCGGATTTCAATGCTATGATCTCTAATTCGGAATACGGATTGGCTCACGTCACGTCATGTGACCAAATCCGCCATATTCTTGCTAAAACGATGAAAAACGAGACCACAATTGTCGCCACTGTGTTTGATAAAGTCACTGTACGACTAAAGTGATGTGATCGCCATCTTAGTTTCAAATGTGGTATTAAGATCGTTACACTGGTGAAAATATTAATTTGAGTGGTATTTGCATATGAAATTTTTTAAAATTTCAGAATTTTTATACGGCCATTTTGATCAAAGAGGTTTTGAATGTTATGATTGCAAGAAGCATCCCTTGCATGAAGGGCAAATTATGACCTTTATAGGTTCATTCAATGCTTCTCAATTACTACTCCTACAATATATTCAGAAATGCAAAGGTTTTATTGATTTCGATTTGGATATCGAGTGACTGTCAAATTGTTGTTTGGAAAGTTAAAGTTTCATGAAACCTGCTGTGAGTGTCTTGTTCATTAATCAATTTGTATATTGTGTAATAAAGAGACTATACCATGAAGAAATCATAAAAAAAAGCATGAAGAAACTATATACTGACGGGCTTGGTATACTTCTGTAACGATTTTTTTAATTGTGGTTCTGAAAATTCTATGAATAATATGTAAAGAACTGAAATATGTTTGCTGTGGTGGTATATTGAATATTGGTTTATATTGCTTTCTGCTTTCTTGTATAAATGGTACAAATTCAACTAAGTTTAATAATTCAAATCAACGGAAATAACACCTTTGGCGTATAACAGATCACTATATAAATACTTTTGCGTCCTAGTGAATTTTAATAAATTTTTAATAAATTGCAAATAAAAATATAACACATCCGACAGCGTATTTCATTGATATCAATTGATTCCAAACAACATATGAAAACTAACAGCCTGATCACAAAACAAAACCATACTTTTGTTAGATAAGGTTCCCATGAAAACGTTTTCATCCAATCAATAATTTTCGAACCTTTTCTGCCGTTTTACCACCAATATTCAATATTTGGCTAAGTAAATCGGAATTGAGGTTGGCGCAAACGAATTAGAAGATATCTGAAAAGTTAGTGCAAACGGGAATTAGTCGTGTCGAACATTGAAACTCTAAAGATCACGATCATTCACGAGCGATTACACCGCGACACCTAGACGTTCGTGTCATAGGTGGTTTGTGTGCCTTCAGCTTGACGCCAATAAGTAATACTCCATTATACAAAATTCAGGGTTATCTAACATAGTAATTAGTGATGGTCAGTTTCATAATCAATTTTGAAATAGGTACCCTTAATTTAAAATCCTCCCTCAGTCCTACTAAAAATGAAAAAAGGAAGCTTTAAAAATAAAGGGAATATTGATTATGAACAGTGAAAGTATTCCGAAAATAAGAGATACAATTGCTTCTTGTATATTCTATATATATATGACGTATATTAATTATTAATAGCAAGCTCTACCTTTGATAGATTAATAGATCACAATGACAATAACGTAATTGTCCCAATTGCCTAATAGTGAATCATCTATCCGTTAGAATGATCAACTATTTATCACGAAAAATACTCATTTGGAAAGTTATCACCATTGGCTAGCATTAGTGAGAAATTCTCTTATATCTACGTCCACAATTCATCAAGCAACTTCTAGAAGATTTGTCTTCTCTAATGGAATAAGTATATCCCTTCTGGCAAGCTCGTCCGAGTTTCTAAGTTTTTTCAATGTTCAATGTAGAAAATTGTATAAAGGTCAGTTATTTTGTTCGATTACTTCAGTCGAGATGAATGTGGTGAATCCGACACTACTTGTTTGTTTCATTTTGCTTTCACTAGTGAACGAATCTTGGCAACAATCAGGTAAATACAATTCAACGTCCTGTTGTCCATCGATTTTTAATAAAGAATATGAGCTAGTGATAATTAGTGGAAATGTTGGAATTGATCGCCAATAAATTGAACTTTTTCAATGTGGTGATAATCAGCGACATATTCATTTCAAAAAAACTGGTCAATTACTAGAATAAGTTCGATAATACTTTGATTTTACATTCATTGCGTTTTAATGAACGGCATGATAATGATGAAGCCTGAAAAATTATTTGATTTTTCTATAATGAAATCAATATATCTGGATAATAAGTACAAATATCAAGTTTATTAATAGTCGTTCCTAGACTTATTTTTGCAACAAAGCATATTTTCTCACATTCACTTGGTGCAAAACGCACGGTCGAAAAAAAAAATCCCGAAAAAAGTACCTACGTAAAGTTAATGCACGAAAAATGCCACAATCTACTGAAGTCCTGCAAAATCCTTCCCCTTTTTTCAATATGGAAATGAAATGGTTGAACTTGAACTCGAATTCTTCCAATTTATGTATTACTAGCTGATGACCCAGCAGACGTTGTCCTGCCATAATGGAGAAATATTGAGTAATTGGAAGTAAAATGAGAGATGAAAAAAATAAAGGCACAAAAGTATGAAAAGGGAAGAACGTTTTCATTTCGAACTTTTTATTGAAAAAATTGATTGAGTATATATTTATAAAAATAATATTACTTATATATATTTTTCATTTAAAGAGAACATCAGCTTTTTCATTAAAGTGCCTCTTTGTAAACCAAAGTTTATGTTTTGTCTGTTGAATAAACAAATAGAGGGCTTGCCATCACAGAAATAGGCTACATACAATAGGGAATACTCCATCTGATGAAAATGTTGTATTTTTTATGAAATATTTTTGAACCATCACATTTTTAAATACCCATTTCAACCGTTTCCCAAAAAAAATTATTTTAAGTACTTAAAAATAAAAAATAAAAATGGGTATTTAAAATTTAAAGCGTTTCGTTTCAATTGCACAAATTGGCAACATCGACTGAAATATGCGTTGATAATATAGGACAACAAATACACTATCTTGATGAAATAGACAAAGATGGCTGTGTATGAAGTCTGGGATGGACGAGGAAGGTCGTAAAATTTTATGGGATTTTTATGGCTGGTTGCTGTTGAGGCTCGCTAGTGAGTACGCGCCTTATGATGGCTGCGAATCAACAGTTGTTATTTTATAAACAAGCCATTGTTCTTTTCTTCTTCTAGTAGACGCTGTTACCAAATCGAAGCGATTTAAACTTTAAAACCTCATATTTGAAGAATGATTTGCAAAAGTTTCCGCGGTGCATTTGAAAAATTTATGAATGAAACTCATAATTATTCAGTTAAAACTCTGATAACTCAAATTCCCCATTCAGTGTGTTAAAAGCATGAATGCTACAAGCACTCAAAGGAAGCGTATTTTCAACGTAAATGTAACTTACGAAGCTTAATGTCTAAAAGATGTATACATATCATATAGTACTTGTAATAATTAATGTACTGAGCACTGATCACTCAGATTCACAATAATTAATTAACTGATATCCAAAATACCCTGGAACGTTGAATCAATATTGAGATCCTGTTGTTGATTAAGTTCATTTGTCAAAAGTCAACCGCCAGCAAGTGTCAATCACTTCTCCGTGGAGCGTAGACTTCCGAACATACACTTGCGTGCGAAATTTGAATTTCGTTTAGTTTTCTTGATTTTTCTGATTTCCCAGGAAACTTTTCCGAATTTTTTTCCGTTAAAACGTTCTACAAAGTATGAGGAAGGTTTACAGGAAAAAGTGAATAAAGTCGGTTCAGCCGTTTTTAAGTGATAGTAACTCATCGCATTTTTATTTAAAATGATGAGGACGACGACATATAGTTTAGGGGTGATTAATTTTTTAAAGTTGATAAATTTGACTTATTCAAGAATTCTTCTACATAGAGAATACCTAAGATCCGAGGTTTGTGTGTTACTTTTTACTTACTCTGTGAATGACTGCTCTGGCGATAAATTCAAACTAGCAAGCAAAAGCACCGTACTTAACATCATAATTTTTTTTAAACATTATTTTCGTTTCCAGAGGAGATATTCGTCCAGAATATTTTCTTTTGTCGGTAGCATCTGGTTTTCAATACTTCTCTTATGAAATCGATAAAAATTTTATGCACGATTAGCTGACTAAATGAAAATATGTTAGAGTATATTTATGGATCAATCCACCCATCCGTTATTCCAGATTCGTGTAGCTACCAAGGACAACAAGTAAATGGCGAATTTACGATTCCTGGTTTGTGCCTACTCTACAGGTGTATACCTGGACAAGGCGTTACAGCAATCGGGTGAGTTCAAGAATGATTCTATCGATTCAGTTTTACAGTTTCGAAAAGGGGTATCAGAGCTACTTTCGTTGCTACGTCCTCTACAGCTAGCCGTCCAGTTCCAGGGTTCTATTGAACTCCAGTATCTGGGATGGCTTCAAGGATATTACATACTGGCTCCTGCAAGTTTCTCGTCCGTAGCATTTTTTGATTTGGCTAGCATTATCGAGGCATCCTGTTGTCCCCGGATGATCTGGAGTTTCATCCTCCTTCCCAGAGAACCTGCACTCGGCAGTATCTGCTAGCAGCTAGACCCATTCCCATTGGGTGCATCCTGAGGCGACAATGCCTTGTGAGGAATCCAATAAGGAGATGTAGAATATTCTTGCTGATATTCAGATACTACAGTGTAAAAGAAACTCTTTAATGTCCGGTCTCTGAAGATTCTTTCAGAGTTAATACCTTTCCGATTTTTCTTTTTTCCACAGAAAGGGTCCAGGCTAATGAAAGGAGTTTGTGCTCCTTTCCTGGCAAGTGTATTGTCCTCTTCATTTTCTTGGATTCCCGAGTGAACCGGAGCCCAGGCTAAATAGACCTAGTAATTCGTGCCTGATTCGTTGAGTTTCCTTCGGCACTTCCATATCATCACACATTACAGAAACTTTGATCGCAGCCTGACCCTCATAGACCGAGAGCTGGCGACGAAAATCGGCAAGAGTTTGTAATGGCTCATATTTAAATACATAGACATATAGACATGGACTGTGCCTTCCCTTTATGTCTATGCATGAAATACGGTCAAAAAAAGTGACAGAGAGAAACGCACGTCGGGCATGCAGTTGTCTTTTTCTAGAATTTTGATTGGTCCACACTCACCTCTATGTGAACAGAAAAAATACAGGTAAAAGCCCGACGATCATTCCTCTCTTTCTATAAAAAAGACATTTTCATGCTGACATTGCTCAGTCCATGTCTCTTTGTCTATGTTTAAATATTAGTTAGTTTTGGTGATGTACATGACTTACATGAGTCAGCACCCACTCTCAAGGTCAGGTAGTGGAACAACTGGCGCCGACGCTCCTTGATTTATGTTAAATTACAATATCCCTACTTTGGGTGAATGCTGACTTCCTCTGTTCTATTGATATGTGGTCTGACTATTTTATTCTCAGATAGTATATGATATTTAAGCAATAAATGCATTTTCAGCCATTACAAATTTCTTGAAACGACATCGTTAAGGCAGCAACTTCTGTGGGGTACTAACCCACTACGTTTCACAAAAATAAGGAATATATCGCTATGCTTATAGTTCCTTTCTAGGTTGTAAATTCGTTACCCAAAAAATAATTTCGAATTAAAAATTTTCAAATCGAACTAGGGGCGGGAAAATAAAATGGGCACTCTTTTCAATAGTCAAAGTCCCGTGAATATCGGTACGTCAGTCCGAAGATAACGCCGGAACAAAATAAAATAAAAAATCAATTATATTCCATTCACTTTCATAAAAGCAAAAAGTTGGCCATAGAAATTTGACTCATTCTGCTCTGAACAGGACGAAAACGCTTGTCAAAACATTTTTGGGTTTTTAATCAGCGCAATGTTGTCTGCTCTTCATAAAGGTCTTCTCCATGTGAATTTATTTCAGAAAATGAATAATGAATTCGAACATATGTGAAAGGCATAATTACACAAACATACAAACTGATTCCTTATCAGTTTTTAAATATATTTATTGTTGCTGTAGAGAAAAAGTAAATTATTATCATATAATACGCAGTTACTTGATAAAAGGTTATGTTGGTTATACTATTCGACCAAAAATTGAAGACGTTACATCAGTTATCGATTCTAATCAACAATTAATTCGAAATAATCAACCCAAAGATGACATATTTCAAATTATAATTCCAAATTTGACGTTGTAGGTCTTTTCTAAAAATAAAGTCCCCAGCTGGCACCATCTTTTTGGGTCTACCAATAGGAGGAAATTCTTTGTCATCTTCTTCATTCACAATCTTCTCGAATGTGGAAACATTCAGCTAAAATATACGTCGTTCAGATTGAAATGAAACGTAATAAAAATTTAGTTACATTAGGTACGTATGTTCGATACCGTCTGATAAATCTTCGACTTCGGAATATCAGGGTTATACAGCCTACATCCATTTAAGTAGGGCCTTCGACTCGGTGAATCGGAGAGCGCTATGGAAAATCATGATCCGCCTTGGAGTACCCCAAAAATTCTTAGCAGTGTGTAAAAGCCTTCATACCAACAACACCGCTAGAATACAGCATTATGGCTCTACAACCGACCATTTCTTAACCAACTCTGGAATAAAACAAGGCTGCGTGTTAGCGCCTTTACTGTTCAATATTTTCGCCATAGCTGTCTCGATAATTGCTGACATGAGTATACCTGTAAGAGGTGTTGGAATAAGATTCAGATTTGATGGAGGCCTATTTAACCTGAAGCGCCTCAGAGCAAAAACCCATTCAAAGGTTATCACGGAACTTCAATATGCCGACGACTGCGCACTTATCGCTAGCAGCCCAGAGGATGTACAGATAATGCTGGACACCTATAAACATATATACGAAGCTTAAGGCCTTAGACTAAATATCGACAAAACCAAAATCCTGGTAAGTTCCCCAGAAAGCCTTCAAACACATATCAGCCTGGAGAATGAAACCCTAGAACAGGTCGAGCAGTTCAAATACTTGGGAAGCTTCATAAATACTAGGACACGGAAATACACAACCGTATCAATTCGGCATCACGGGCATTCTGGAAGCTAAAGGTCAGAGTCTTTCAAAATCACGACCTCAATCTGAAGACCAAGACAGCTGTTTACAAAGCAGTCGTCCTCCTAACGCTTCTTTACGGAAACGAAAGCTGGACGCCCTACAGGCGACATATTAAAAAGATTGAACAAACGCAACAACGTCATCTAAGACAGATAATGCACATCAGATGGTTCCACAAAGTTTCGATTGCAGAAGTCTTGCAACGCGCGAGTTGTACAACAATTGAGACTCAAGTAACGAGGGCCCGACTCAGATGGAGCGGTCACATTCTGAGGATGCAAGACACAAGACTACCCAAAATAGCTCTGTATGGCGAATTGGCAGAGGGAGCCCGGAAAACAGGAGGCCAGTATAAGCGGTTTAAGGATACAATAGATCAATCCCTAAACTAAAATCAATTCATGCCAATCATAACTGGAAACAACTAGCGTTAGACAGGTCACAGTGGTGATCTATGGTGCACAGTTATAATGGAGACTCGAGAAGAATTCAGCGGCGGCCAGATCTGGTTGGTGACTATCTCTGCCCGGAGTGTGGAAGGTTCTGTAGGTCACGGTTGGGTCTCTTCAGTCACAGGAGGGCACACAGTCGCAATTAGCCCCAATAAATTATAAGTCTGTTCTTTTTTTATGTCTTTTTGTAGATTAATTCCCGGTAACGGGATACAGCAATGAATGAATGAATTATTAGAAAGAGCGGATCTAAATTCTAAAAACTGATACTCAGTGTTGTCTCTTTGTCAAGTACTTGGGCATTTTTTAGCAGTAACAACAAAGATTAACATCCTCTTTAGTAAATGGTTGTGGCAACGTCGTTTTGACATCACGACATTTCATGAGCGCCCACCTTACCCCGTTACAGTTACGAAAACTTGAGAAAATTATTTCATGGCCAACCGAGTACTTTCATGAAAGTTAATGGAGTATATGATAAGATAACGTGTTAATAATCCAAAAAATTACGTACTGACTGACTGCAATTTCATTGATTAGTATTGATTTCGCTAAAATCCATCCTTACTTACAGATGTGGAATCAGGATACCCCCTGAGGGTTGCTATGTAGAACATCCTAATACCAAGAACTATCCCGAATGTTGCTATTCAAGAGTGGTTTGTCCAGAAGCGAATTCCATAAATTCAGAACAGACACTGCGAACTTTCGACCAGTCGAACGCTACATCTTTCGAACAACAAAATCTGGGTTATCCCAGATTTTCTTCTTTGCCTCCATTCGCCAACCAGCCAGCTTTCTCGACGGATAGACCGCAAACACTGAAAACCTTGACGCCACCCTTACAAGATGTTGCACCAAATTTTCGACCCAAATCACCTCAGAATAAGAGACCCCCAAACGGTGCTTTTTCCGAATTCCAAAATTCGCAAAGAGATGAGGATTTAAGAAATGGTCCTTACTACTACAAGAAATAAAGCTCAATTTACTATAGGTTATTCGAACAAAATTATTCGAAATATTGAAGTTTATTGTTTTTCTATTTGAATTGAATATTTTGTATCTCTGCTTTCAAAGGAAGACTGCAAATTTGGAAAATAATATTTTCTTGTAAATTTCTATTTTTATTTATTTTTTATTTCTTTTTTAGTACTACTAGTAATACACTCTATTCCAAGAGACTTTTGTGTTGCATCTGATAACAACAAAATTGTCAAGTTTCCTAAAATTCCGAAATCGAATTTGAAATCATTTATAGAAGGCTGCGACTAGAGTCCCGACTCGGGATCTGTGTCCAGTCCCGACATTGTAAAAGGGTTTTGAGGTTATGTTCGCGAAACGTATATTATCTATGGATAGTTGCGACAAAATTCAAGGAGTGATTCCTTATCAAAAAATAGTGTGGGCTTTTTCTAAATCAAGATTGAAAAGACAAGAGAAAATGGTATCTTGGAATTTGAGAATGGAAGGAGCAGCAAAGTATGCAATTCTAACTGATGAGAAAGTTGAGAATTGCTTAGTGTAAATTGCTTAGTGTAAATTGATCCAGAAGAATTGCCAGACGTAATTTTTGATTCAGAAGTGAACCTCTTCCTTGCGGCCTTTCTTGACTGAAAAAATGTGATCGAGTAAGGAAGCTGCCAAATATATTTGTGTTGTAATGTATAGTCCATTCAACAATGATTGACATCTCGGGTGGCTATGGAAAATCGAATTTAAGTTGGTAATAGCCCATAAGTTCAGATTTTTTGTTGCGAAGTTCAGGTTGGTATGGTGAATAAACAGCGATCCACAGACCAATTATTATGAATCTATGCACTGACCGAAGGTAATTTGAGTTTTGTAGAGCTGTTTACATTCTTAATTCAATCCAACAAATTGGAAAGATAATTATATCAATTTTGATTGCTGATTAATATGCTCTGAATTTGAATATTTCTTCTTTTCAAATACTCTTCTAGGTTATATTTAAATATTCCACTCTGTGATTGAAACTACAGAAATTATTGAAGATCTTTTATGATCAGATTTAAGCTGCGTCTGAACTTTCGAGTCCTACTGGGATGTCAATCATTCTTGAATGGACTATATGATATTTTATTCGAAATAATGATTCAATGCTGCGACACCTCAATGAAATGTATTTTTATTTGAAGTGTATGAAAATTCAGCCAAAAAGGTAAAGGTAGTGGCTCTGTTTAAAATGTTCAACTCAGATGTTTAATTTCAATATTGCTCTTTTTTTCTCTTTATAAATGTTGATTTGAAAGTAAAATATACTTTAACAACATATTTATCTATCTACATGCCCGATTGAAATATGAATCATTGTTTCTATTTGACTGGATATAGGCTTATGATTTGTACTGAAAATTGAGTTTTTCGCTACTTCTTTCACTGCTTAATAATTTCAAAACACCAGTTGAGTGCATCGTTGAATTCGGGACCGAATATCAGTCCCGAATTTAAGGACGTCACTCGGGACTGGACACGAGTCTCGAGTCGGGACTCTAGTCACAGCTATTATAGAAACCATTCCGCATTAGTTATCCAACAAGTAAAAGATTCGTCACAAACTTCAGTTGGAAAAAATACATCCTTCGAAACTTAGTGAATATGTAAAAGCTTGTGGTGTAGAATGCCTTTACTAGAGTCCAGTAGCGGATCCAGGTGCGAGGGGGGCACAGGGGGCACGTGCCCTCCCCAAGACCAAAAATTCTTTCCTCGCTTGCAGTAAATTTTCATATGATTTTCAAACCTATTTCCGAAAGTTTACCTCAGTGGATTCGAATAGTCCACCAAAACTTGAATCTGTGAGATCTGAACCCGTCTCTGAATACGTCTACATAATTCGTTTTATATTTTCGTGTTATAACTTCTCTTATTGACCGATAACCATTTTTTTTTTCACTTTATCTTTAGAACAGAAGAAGCCTAAAGATATTCGTGTATTACCATAAAAAAGTATTTTTTCAGATAAGAATAGAAAATTTTAGGTTGGGAGAGATGGGGAATGGGGAGGAGGGTTGTGCCCCCCAAAATCGAATCCTGGATCCGCCTCTGCTAGAGTCTAGTAATTTTTGTTAGTTCGACAACAGTAGAACTGATCAAGAAGAAATAGATATCTATAGTCCATTCAAGAATGATTGACATCCCAGTAGGACTTGAAAGTCCAGACGCAGCTTAATATCTGATCATGAAAGATCTTCAATAATTTCTGTAGTTTCAATCACAGAAGTGGAATATTTAAATATAACCTAGAAAAGAATTTGATAAGAAGAAATATTCAAATTCAGAGCATATTAATCAGCAATCAAAATTGATATAATTATGTTTCCAATTTGTTGGAGTAAATTAAGAATATAAACAGCTGTACATACTTCAATTTAACTTCGGTCAGTGCATAGATTCACAATAATTGGTCTATGGATCACCGTTGATTCACAATACCAACCTGAATTCCGCAACACAAAATCTGAACTTATGGGCTATTACCAACTTAAATTCGATTTTCCATAGCCACTCGGGGTGTCAATCATTCTTGAATGGACTATATATCCACCGACTGTGGTCCACAGATTACAACAAATTGTTTTAGTAATCTGTGTCGCTGTACCTTCTTCAAACCGATGACATTTTCTGTCATTGTTTGTTTTTCTAGTCAAATGTCTCCAAACTTGATATTCATTAAGTCTATGGTGATCGGAAAACTTTTATGACCATTATCGATTCGATGGGCGTTGCCGGATTGTGAAAACAACGTAGAATGTTCATGAGAGGGCACTTCTGAAATTAGAATTTTTGTAAGCGAATACAGACAAAATGCAATTTGTTAAAATAAAAAAAAAAAATTCGGACTTGTAAGGATTTTAATGACATATATATTTTGAAATTCAGGAAATAGCCAATTATAAAAAAGATTGTGATGGGATTCCCTTTTCCGTGAGCTTTCCAACGAGTCCACACGTGCTGTATGTATGTTTCTATTTGAAAAACGGAAGTTGGATGAAGTTGCGGCTAAGGGGTTAAAGAATGAAAGTGATTAAAATTAAATTGAATGGTTTCAGCGTTTTCATTTTGAGTTACTGATTGAAGAAAAATTGATTTTATTCCAGGCCCACCCTGTATAAGATTTGTTCGTATGCAGATATTCTTGTTTTGTGTGGGAAAAAATGTGAAAATTAAAAGGTATGCTACATCCTTCGTTCGTGCCTGCCCCTTGGATGATGAAATAATCCCCAAAAAGATGAAATCGAAGAGGCAGACATCCAGATCTCCGAGTTTTGTCATAAATCTTTTTTCTAATGATTTAAAAATGTACTTCAAATTTTAAACTCCCATGTTCAATTTTCTTTCTTGAATATGACTGTGTTTGCTTTTTATGAAATATAATATGTTCTGCAGAAAATGGGGATAAAATGCTACATTCTAAGATATTCATTGTCATATGAAGAAGAAATTTCTATTCTACTCACCCCGGGTTTCATAAAGCTTGATCGGGGAATAAACGGTTGATTGACGAATAGACGTCAATTTGTTTTCAATCGATAATTCAGTCATCGTCATTCAGAATATCATTATCGCATCAAATTATGATGTTCATGCGTCCATTCAATTATTCTCGATTGCTACTTCTCAAATATAATATATTCAGAAATAAAAAGGTTTCAGTATTTTGGTTTTAGAAATCGAGTTACTGTCAAATCGTTGATCGGACAGTCAAAGTTTTATGAAACCCGCTGTTAGTTTTTCTATGACATGAGAAAAAACTAGACAGAAATAGTATTCCTCGTTCGACAAAATATACGAATTAACAAAATTGAATGCCACACACAGAACATCAATCTAATTTCAATATTTCGATTAACTAGCCTATGATAATTATCGGGAGGGTTGGGCGTTAAATATACGGGAGGATTTCATGGAGCCGAAGGAGTGGTAGGAGGGTGGAGGCGTAAAGGTGTGAAATTCATTCGACAAACAAAGTTTATTTTTGTTTATCTCCAATTTGTTCTATTTTCATATCGAACGCCCGTTTATCACGAGTCATTTGAAACATTTCGAGGAGGAATGGATAGTTTTCTTTCATAAGAAAACTTTTTTTTGGAAAATCAGCCACTGCTTAGATACAGCCCTCTTAAGGTGGCTTCTGAAAACCAATTTTCTTTTTTTCTTAGAATCCAAAAAACTGGACGAGGAATGAAATTGAGCAGGTATTTTTTGGTGTAGATGAATTATTTCTCTGTCAAAGAAAAGATTTGTTCAAAATGAATCAAGCTATCAAAAATAAATTTTTCCGTGGTACATGTATAATATGAATGAGAAAAATTTTTCTTGCGAAACTAATTTCAGGTGCGGCATTTTCTACCTCTTGTAATTATAGAGGAACAGCACCAATTTTTTTTTTCATTTCGTTCTCGCTCCCATAGAATGTGTACTCAATTTGATTTCTGTCAGTTCTCTGTTTTCTGAGAAAAAACTATAAATAGAGTGGAAGTATCACAATAGATGTAACAATAATGTATGGTTTGAGGGGGCTGAGCCCCCCTCCTTATAAACAACTGAAATTATCAATTCATTAAAACATTCTACTTTTTCACATAATTAACTCAGAATATTATTTGATATTTCTTTTCATATCAAGAAGAATGAATGGAACAGAATTTTATATTTTATCACTAATGATGCAAGATTATTCTGACCAAGTGGGTATCTGCATCTGGTCCATGAATTGCGTTTCTTCTTTTAGTCACCATACCTATACCAATGTTGAAAATAAAATTTAACAAGTTTCAGGAGTTTAACTGCTGGTAAATCAATTAATATGTTTTAACATTCACGTACTGTATACCAATGCATGCGCCATTTTGTAGCGGTTACGCTGTTATATCTGATAAACCTTTCGGCCAATATTTCACAGAGAAAAAAATCATTTGATATCGAAGTATATTTTATTCCTTAAATTTATGAAAATTTAAGTATGATATAAAATGAAAGTAGGTTCAAAAGGGAACTTTTCGAAAGATGGAACGTTTAAAAATAGGATTGTTTCAATAATGAATATTCCTTCATTCCTTCTGCTACACCCATTCAACCCAAATTCGCTAATACCCTTTTTAAGAGACTGTATATATCATTCTGTTCTGTCCATTCTTCAACAATAGTTTGAATCAGGTGTTCGAATGTTTAATGAAGATCGGGAAACAAACATGTCGTTTCCCGTTTTGTGTATTTTTATGGGGGCTGTTTTATAAATTTTCTATTCCTAGGAATCTTGCAAAGGCTACTTCCTAAATCATGAAATTACTTCCTTGAATAAGAAATTTCCATAAGTAAACACAACATTCTTCAAAGTGCAAGTAAATTTTGTTAACGGGCTGGAGTTTCTTCTGTATATATACTCCATTAAATTTTATTTTAACACTCGGTTGGCCTTGAAATAATTTTCCCAAGTTTTTGTAACTAGAACGGAGTAAGAGTGGCACTCATGAAATGCCGTTGATATCATAACACCGTTGTCACAACTAATATCAATTAATTTCATAAAAATGCCGAAAGTGATTGAAAAATATAGAAGACAGGGTTTCCCGGTTTCAGGTGCTATTTAGAATTCAGGTCCGCTCATTCAAATAGTAGGTAACCCTGGCATTCTAATATCAACAATATATCAGACGGTATCAATGTAAATGAATCTGAAATGGGAGACCCAAAAAAGTGAAGGCATTTGAGAGTTTTATTTTAGGGTGAACGAATGCGAAAAGTTACTACAGGATTTTCGATCAATGTATCATAGAATAAGTTCCAGAAAATTAATGTTTTTATTTTTCATTTTACTCATCCAATATATTGTAAATGTCTTAAGGGATCAATAAATGTATAATTATTATTATATCGAAGTAAGAAAAATAAACAGCCATAAATACTCGCCAGTTGTTTTGTTTAAAGGTGAAGTTCCTCTTTCCTTGAAACTTATTTTAATTATTTTGACTTCCATTGATTCATGATGATTTTTGTTGAAGAATTTAACATTCTTTTAATTATCCGTTAATTCCTTTGAGCGATACCCATTCCCTACCAATGCATCAGATGCATATTATCTTAGGGTTGATTTCTTTTGAATTCTACAACTGATATTACGTCATCAGTTACATCAGCCAAAGAAGATAACCCTACATTTTCGTACTATACAGAGTGGAATGTGTCAAATTTCCATGGCCAACCGAGTGCTAAAATAAAAGTGAATGGAGTATATGTGATTGATATAGTTGTTTGTCGCATTATACAAGATGACTTACAACCCCTATACAAGGTGTTGACGAGTTATGTTTTTAAATTTTTTAGGGATTTTGAGAAATATTGAGTAATATCATCGAGTATATTGAGTTTATACTCAATGGTAATATATAACATGACAGAATGTGAAGTACTATACAGGGTGATTCCTAATTGAACCTCAATATTTATGGAGGTGATTTTTGGGCCCATTTTAAGAAGAAAACTTTATGTGAACATATGTCACAGTGGAGGTCTTTGGTACACAGTTATAATGGAGAATCGAGAAGGATACAGCGGCGGCCTGAGTGTGGAAGGATCTGCAGGTCACGGTTGGGTCCCTTTAGTCACAGGAGGGCGCACAGTCGCAACTAGCCCTAAGAAATTACTGTCTGTTCGCAATCTTTTTTTTTTTCTTCTTCTTCTTTTTGTAGATTTATTCCCGGTAACGGGATACAGCAAAGAATGAATGAATGAACCTAAAAAATTAAATTTACGTATGTCTCCGCATGGTGATATTGTCAGATGTATGTATTAAGGATAGTGTTATGATCATGCAGAGAAACGGTTTTTATTTTTTTAAGCGGAAACCGTGAATCGGATTAAAAAAAGTCAAGTGATCAATTTTGGTAATAAATGATTGGGAATTTCAAAAATAATTTTCATTTCATTAAAAATCTGTGGCGTACCATCTGCCAAAATAGGTAGGTCAAATTACGTACGAACGCCACTGGCGGAAATTAAGAAAGTAGTGATACATTCGAAAATGCCTCTTGAATCATAGTATACATGTATGACAAATTTCATTGAAATATTTTAAATGGTATTGTAGATATTAATAATAAATGATTCATTTTTGAAAACTTTACCACCCTGTATCTCAAAAGATAAGACGTTTAGGACATATGTTTATATGAAGGTGTTTTCTTAAAATGGGCGCAAAAATCACCCCCATAAATATTGACATTCAATAAGAAAACACCCTGTATAGATGCTCTCTACATTCTTTTAATTTTTTTCAATTCCCAAAGCTATTTATTAGGGGTGGAAATATCAATCCAATCTGCTTTTAGCATTTTTTTTTCTAGTGAATTTCATGTATCGTTTACTTTCAGTGCGGTTACTATTCATAATAATTTTCCTGAATTATAGTTATTCTATGAAAAAGTTACTTTAAAGTCAACTACTACTTTTTTGTTCAATATGAATGAAGATATCAGAAATTTATTATAACATGAATTGGGCAAAATGTTTCTTGCGAAACAAAACAGCGTATTATTCGTTTTCCTCATGTTTACACTGTGTGGGTACCTTGAGGTGTACCTTTAAAAAAGACGGATAATCAGTTTATTCAAATTATCTCTGCAACGTTTCCCTAATAAAGATAATACGACGAACATTCATTTCAAACACCAAACAAAGATAACTCAAAATATTAATTGTCAATTGTTCGAGACAAAATTCCACTATAATGAAATACCTCAGACGAATGAACAATGGGATTAATAGAATCAACCGAACGTGGATTTAATCGCTAATTTAGTTTCATTACTGTTTTGTTCATTCACCTTATATAGACGATTATGATGCAGATAACCTAGTTCGGAATTGAAATATTATTTCGATCCTATGTAACACCAAGTCAGTGAAATCTGCAGACCTCGTTGCAGACTATAATACTAAATGTATAATATATTAAATTCAAGGGGTAATTCCATGTCAAAAAATAGCGTGGGTCTTTTTAATTATTTTTTCTGAGCAGTCGATGCTATTCTTCTTCAAAATAATTTCTGTTGACAAATTTTTTTCACGAAGGGGTAATTCAATAAAACAGTTGATTGGCGAAATATCCAATATATTTAGTTAACGGAAACGGAGATTTCACTACACTCATGAAAAATATTTGAAGAACAGACTCCCATAGATTTATATATTTCTTAATACATGCTAACAATTCACATCAAGTATTTCCAATACAGTTCGTTTGATTGAATATAGCTGAAATTGCCATACAACTGTTCAACAATTTGACAGCATATCCAAGAATGCAACAAAACTGGGGAGGATTGCCATATAAAAAAACAGAACCCATGTGTATATTTTGTTGTCGGACAACTATATACATATCAAACTATTTTTAGTATATGCTCATTGCCGGGCCTATTGTTTAAAAAAAATCAAGTCCACAGCTTGGATAGAAACAAAGTTATGAGATGTAGGGACCCCTGGGTCACCAGGGGCATTCTCTGATAAGATGTATCCTTAATTTCTGATTTTTCTGTTTTTTTTTATTCTGGATTGAACTGGTTGAGATATAATCATGGCTTTTGGTTACCATATTCTGCATATTCTATCAGCTTAATTAATTAATTATCGTTGGTTCTTATGGGAAAATGCACTTTTTCGACCATATTTCAACTATTCACATTACAGAAAAAGATTAAAACATTTTTTGCACATTTTAACCTGTTCTACATGATGAACAAGAAAAAAATATAAGTTGCCATATGAAAAAATCAAGTTCTTTTCGAACTTCTATTTGAATTTTTAACTTTAATTTTTGAAGACCCTGTATATCAGATTGCTAAATATAGAGATGTAACGTATGATCCAATATGTTGACAAGAGCTGGGCGAAATTTGGTTTTGATACATTCATTAGGAAAATTAGTATCAGCTATTTTAGTGAGCACCTACAGCTGTCAAAATTTTAGGAAAAAGTCGAATATCCCAGAATCGGTGCTATATAAGACCATGGTTGGTATATAGGACCATGGTTAAGTTACCTTAAAATTTGACAAGGAATTCAAAAATGCAATAATATACAGGGTGTTCCATTCAAAATAAGAAAGTTGATACCAACAGGGAAAAAACGAGGCACCCTGTATTAAGGTGGGTTATAAAAAATAAAAATTCAATCGATTACAGACAAGTTTTGTATTCAACTTTTTCTTCTAGCTCCTTTGATTTCCACAATAAGGTATAAGGACTTTAACTCGGACACCCTGTACATCAGAATGGGATTCTTCATTGACTTTGTCTTTTTGCTCGAACTGATACGTTCGAAAACAATTTTTTTACCATTTTCAACTCCTCCGTACAACCAGCCCCACCACGCGAACTGTCAGATTAACATGAATTTATTGACAGAGACACGTAGGGCATATGCAGTATCTTAATCTGACACGCTCGAGTATGTACACTTGACGATTTTTTTACTGCAGGTTTCAAAACCTGCAGACGCTGAAAATGCATACATCATAGGACTTTTTATTCTTTCTACTATTTAGTCTTCAAAATCCACTAGATCTCCGGTCTCCAGGACGAGTAAATACCGATTTAGCATCGTGGGCTACCCAACTACTAAGATCGCCAGCAACGACACGGTAGTGAACTTGGGAAAATGATTATAATTTCATTTAGCGATCTGATGTGAATAGAATTGGTGTTAAATTTTTTCGGTTTTTACTGAACCTGTAGAAAGCGAAACGCACCGTCGCATCGCCCTCCGACACGTAAATCCGTCTGACCGAGCAGTCAGCATTTAAAATTTATGGACACGTTTCCGGAAACGAGGTTAGATTGCTGCTAGTATAAACCTGTCTCTTTTGATTCAACTTCCACCTGGTTGGGTCCCAGGCTCCGCCAAATTTCAATTCGCCTCCAGTTAGTGAAGCAATTAAAGCTAATAAAATCGGCATATAATGAATCTACATGTAGGAACTTTCCCCCGGTATCGCCGCTTGGACAGGTTAGGATTCAGGTAATTCCGTCGCTTTCAATTCAATATAGATACAGTGTGAAAACCACTACTCATGAAATGAAATTCTTTGTGTCTTTATGTTAGAAAATTATAAAAATACTGGGTCACGTTTCTCTTGAGCATAATTTAAATATACAGGGTGATTCGCGCAAGTCCAGCGCAGTCCGTCCTCTTTATATTAAAATTAAATTATTAAAACACGCTGTATATTTTTATAATTTTAGAGCTCCTTCGTTTGGTTCAAAACGGTTGTGAACTGTACAGAGCAAGCGCAAATGGATTTTCGCTACCCTAAAATGGAATTGCGCTTGCTCTGTACAGTTCACAACCGTTACAAACCACTCTAGGAACAAACCTAATGCATGGTCTATTTTGTATAATACCGGGTGAGATAACTACAGAAATGGGGAATAGTTCAACTAAAACTTTGAACAAAGTTAGAAAGTAGTTTTATAGGAGACTGTGTTATTGACGAGAACGAGGTGGAGAACTAAATCCAGTCAAGCACGACCAATTAAAAAGACACTTTGATGCCCACAGTTCACAGCCGGAAAAGCTTCAACAGCTCGGAGATCTTTTGTCCCAACTTTGGCAACAAATCGAGTAAAATTTTTTCGACAACTTGGTGGAAAATATACTGAAAAGATGCCAAACAGTTACTGATGCTCATGGATGTTGTCATACTTAAACCAAAAAAACTCTATATATAAAGGGTGAGTCTTTGACAGATATTTTAACAGTAGATTCTTGAGATTAGAAGAAAAATTTTTTTCCTTTACATTTCTTCCGAATCGGCTCGGTTTAAAAGATACAGGCTGTTGAAAAACCATAAGAAATGTTATTTATAGTTCTATCTCACCAATGATTTTATCGAAAGAAATAAATTTCCGTATTTAGTTTTTTATTTATTTGAGGAATCTTTTTCGACCACAAGATATCACCCACGTTTTCCAGTATCTCATTATGACCATTACGTACGATAATAATTTGATGTTCAAAAACTAAACAGTATCGGTGAAATTTGAAAAATTGGGTACTTTGGCTGAATAGAACTCTGTTTAAAAGATCCACAGATGTGTAGTGTCACAGATTTAGCTAGTAAATCCAAGGGTAATTTTGTTTTTCCAGGGGTGGCACAGCTAATTATGAAAACTCAAAATGGCTATATCGTTTTATCAGGGCCGAATCGGAAAAAATGGTATAGGAGAAGTGTTTCTTTTGACCTCAAGAATCTAGTGTAAAATATTTGTACGAGTCAAATGTTCTTAAGCTTTTGTAACTAGAGCGCAGCAAGGTTGGCACTCATAAAATATCGTTAATGACACTATTTTATTTCTCTTCTTGTTCAGTTTAACTTGAATTGTTTCGAAATAAGATCTTTATTCATTTATATAGGGGATGATTTTCTGTCGTTAATGAGTGGCTGGATAAATTGGGCGCAGTGTGTCCAGATTATTGCGGTTCGGCGGTTCAAATAGTTATTATATCAATAATACTGCAACATTTAAATATGAAAATTCCCCGGTGTATCACAGCCGTCTCTATAGACGGATGTGATCAGGCCATAATATTGCACGATCATCTGACCATCACTGAGTTGCTCAATAAAATACAAATAAAAAAACCATCAAGTGTATCTTGCATAAAAAAAGTTACTATACAGCGATTTTAAATGAATGTCATCGTAGAATAAGTTCCAGCAAATTTCAATCAATTTTTCATTTGACTTGCCCTATATATTGTGAAAGTCTTAAGGGATCAATAAATATATCATTGTTATTTTAAAGTATAAAAAAACATTCATAATCAGTTGTCCTGTCAATTGTAAATGTATGTGAATTTCTTTTCTTTAAAGGTGAAGGTCCCCTTGCCTCAAAACTTTGTCATTTTGAAAGTTTTGTATAAGGTAATTTTTGGCAAAACCCTTTATTTTGACCAGTTCTAGTTTCTGTTAGAAAAAGCCTGAACTCTAAATACACAATGTATGCATTGTGGAATGTGAAAAATTTCCATGGCCAATCGAGTGCTTTTTTAAATGTGAATGGAGTATAGGTACTGATATGGTCCAGTTTCCTTTAAAATTCAATGAAAGTGATGTGGTTTTAATCATCCAATCAAACAGCAATTCTTGAATTAGTTTAATTATTATTATTCTTTCAGTAAGGCATATGAAGTCAGAGAAGAGTTTTCTTAGCTCAAAGAATAATTGCGTTAAATTTAGTTAAGTTTGTAGAAAGATCATTATTGTTGAATTGTATAGAAAAATCAATGTGTGTGTATAGTATCTTATATTCTACGGTAAACGTCATAGAAGGAAAGCTACTGAGGTTTTGGTTTTGACAATTGAAGAAAAATTGTGATTGATAAGTAGAAATTAATTATTTGACGAAAGGGGAATGAAAAATTGGAAAGGGAATTGAATTGGAAAGAATTGAATAAAATGAATCTCAAGAATTCATTAAATACTGTAAATATAAGAGATAATTGAAATGTTTATGGAGATTTGAATAGTGAAATAGCAAATATTGCTTTCATGAAATGAAATTGAAGATTTTATTGGTATTGGAAAGTGAAAACAAAGATCTGAGAAGATATTGATGCTAAGAGAATTAAATTAGAAGAAAAAATGTTTTTCGTATCAGTTTCAGAAATAAGGTCCTTTCGTTTGCATAAAAAGTGTAGCACTTTTCTACACTCGATTTGATTTACACCAGTGTAGAGGAGGTGTAGCTTATCTACATCTATTCAAAAGGAGGTGTAGTTGTTGAATTTTGATCGATTATTATAAATTGAAATTATTTTCTATCTTGAAATTCTGTGTTGAATACAGGGTGTATTTGAAGGTGAGGCTTTTTTTCAACAGAAGGTAACACTGTAGTTGGGGAGCCGACGATGCTATATCTTGATTAACTCGAGCGTCGTGGAGACCTAGTGGATTTTGGAGATTAGATGGTAGAAAGAAAAAAACGTTCTATGATTTATGCATTCAGCGGTGGGGAAAGCGTCTGCAGGGTCTCAATGATGTAAAAAAAATCGTCAGGTGTACATACTCGAGCATGTCAGACTAAGATACTGTATATGCTCTACGTGTCTCTGATAACGAATTCATGCTTATCTGACAGTTTGCGCGGTGGGACTGGCCGTACGGAAGAGTTGAAAATGAGGAAAAAAAGAAGCTACTTTTCAAGGGACTGACAATTTGGACGTGACGCAAGGTCACAGCGGTCCTTTGAAAATGTAAGAAAAAAATCGTTACTTGTACATACTCGAGCGTGTCAGATTTTCATACAAATGGTTAATCTGGGTGTTGTAGACGTGTTGACTCATTAATCTGACACTAATCAGGGGAGGTTTTCTTAATCTGACACTTGAAGATGATAAAAATCCCTTTTTTTCGAATATTTCCCTCCCTGTACCTCTAATCGTTTTTGTATTCATTATGAAAGTTGTAGATAATAAAATTCTACACAACTTTTGTCTGAAGCAATTTTACATACTCTTAACCGTTCTCGAGTTAGAGGGCGATAAGGGCGAGAAGCTTAGCCACACATGCGAAAGGGCAAGGTCAATGTAGAATCCCAGTCTAATCTACAATTGTCAAAATGAAAAGGTATTTCTATGATGACAATTTCGAAATTAGTCACGAAAATTTTAGTGTTGTCTGTGACTGAACCTTAGAATGTACTATTTTCCAACGAGAGCATTTTCGCTTCAGCATGTATCGCTAAACACCTCGCATTAATCGTCAAATATCTCAAAAACGTTTGAAAGTAGAAAAAATTGTTTGGGACAAAATTTGTAGAAAATGTTATGCTCTACAACTTTTATAATGAATGGGAAAAAAGCCCAGGGTAGGAGATAATTCAAAAAAACTGATTTTTGTAACCTTTATGGCCAATTTTTATTGTTTCGGCTTGCTAAAACTGTCAGATTATATCTTTTGCGTTATTCTTGAATCATTAGCTTCAAAATAAGAAAAAACGCCACCTCGCAAGAGAATGTACACGTGACGTTTTTTTTGTAACTTAGGCGCCCTCCCACACATTTTCGACACGCTTAAATTGTCAGATTAAGAGAATATGTACTTTTCAGCATGTAATTAACCACATATATCTTAATCTGACACGCTCGAGTATGTACAATGATTGTTTTTTTTTTACTATTCTGGCAAGCTGTATTAGACAATTCCCCCTATATACAGGTCTAATTTTTGGTAGAGGTACTCTACAGGGTGCAAGGTATGTCCCCTTATATTAATCTGACACGCTCGAGTAAATCCCGAATTCCCTCTTCGGCTCCCCAACTACTGGTCAAAAAGAAGCGTTTCACCAAAAATCACCTATACAAAACTTTCAGAATGACAAAGTTGATAAAAAAATTGAAAATGATTACTGAAATAGATCCTAATACGACCCTAGACCGTTTGTTAGCTGAATTATCGCAAAGCAGTGGGGAAAAACTTATCTCTTGCATCGACCATGTGCTTTCGTTTAGGATATTGGCTCGTCCGATATTTACGTGGTAATGAAAATGGAAACTTAGGATTGCCGAATTGTTCTCATTATTTTTTATTAAATGGCTCATTTCGATACCAAATGACAGAAGAGACTTAGGACACAAGTGTAAAAAATAATACTTTTTTCACAATGGGCATCACAATCTTCTAGTTCGAACATTCCAACAATCGATGGGGAAACATCATAGCACTTTCTCAACATAACTAACATAAGCACTTTCAAGAAACTGCCTCGATTTTCTAAATTTTTTTTTCACTCTAAATTGCACCATACAACAATTATGATTCTCTCAAAAGTGACCTGATGCATCTAATCCGATGAACTGGGTACCGCACCATTCATTGTCCAGCCATGTGTTTATGTTTGGTTCGTTTTAGTGATGCCGGAGTCACCTTCCACAGTCCCGTACTTGAAATTCAATGAAATTTTGTCGAACTACTAGGGGTTCTATCTCAGCCATCTTGGATATATTATATAGACAATTTTCGGTTAAACGACTCATTTTGATGAGTTCTACCTACTGTCAAAAAAAAAGCCTCACCTTTGAAAACACACTGTATAAAATATACCTACTAGCTGAGAACCCTCTTTGACAGTATTGGGAAAGTATAAATTGATATTGACATTTAGATTCAATTTTTGTGGAGTTGTGGGTTCGCTTCGTTAATTGAACTTATATTCAAAATAAAAAATTCACTGAAATAGAAAAAACAGAACATAACAGTATGTACATATCTATTCCAAAAAGAAATCGGTTTTTTACCAGAGACAAAACACAAATTAATTAAGTAACAAGTTTTGTAACAAGCATACGCCAAAAAGCATTGCTCTAATAGAATTTCGACATAGAGGTGGTGGAAAACGAGAAATGGGCAATTCGTCAAAAAGGGAGAATCCCCGACAAGAATACACGAATTTCATTTTTTATTCTATCCCAGGCGTCCACACCTCCGGTCACATTGATCCGGTATGACCCCTCGGACCTGCAGCATTGCCCGACTGACGCATTTACGGGCAACGAACGGTCGCGAAAATGGGACCTAACCGCCAGATTTCTGGAACGGCGAAACGTTTCAAATCGACGGAGATTTATCAAGTCCTCGAATTGAGTAGGCCCGGGACCGTGGAAGATTTATTGAACGTTATCAATTCCTTAAGATATTTTCATCCGCCAGCAGAAATTCAATAAGGCCTCTGTCCGGAAGAATGACGCTAGAAGTCGCTGAAAGTTAGGTACTAACGATCTTCGCCATCAATTTCAATTTGGTTTTCCCTAGTTTTCACGTCGTGTTTTCCTAATTAGATCTGGAAAAAGGTTGATTGAATGGGAAGTCGAGGGCTTCGTTAACTGGTGTTCAGGAAATAAATGCTCTGGTTGTTTTCGAAATTGTGGGGCTTAGCCGGATTGTAGGGAAATTGCGGTAGCTGTTTCATTCAGTTCGTGGAGATCTAGCAGAAAAAAACGTTTTTTATCACGAAAACTATATCAAAGGTGCCGATCAGATGCATACTAGCCATAGACAATAATATCATCCAACAGGAAATAGATTTCAAATAGGGGTCGCCAAGTTCTCGAAATTTCAAGATCTTGTATTGATTTCAAGATAAGAAGTGATTTCAGAATTTCAAGACAAGGCAAAAAAATTTCCGTCAATACTGAGATTTCTTGTTAAGACAAAAAATCTTGAAATATCTTGTCTAACCATCAATACGCTAAAACGTGTTTACCTATTTGTGGAAAAAATAACATACATATTTTAAAATGAAATACAGCTACATATTTCTATTTACTGCACACATTTTTTGTTAGAAAAATGTATACTGAAAAAAATTAATGATAATCTTGTTGAAACTCCAATTGGAATCTAGATTTTTACTTTCAGGCAGACACTTTTTCCATGTTTATAAAAACATGGTATAATTTTTGCTTATTTGTTATTTGAGCCGTTGGTACTCGTGTCCACCTGAATTTCGAAAGAATAACACAATTTCTTTGTGTCAGTATTGCCACTAGTACCTACCACTATCCTGCATTGGTGAATACTGCTGCTTTTTGGTTTTACTGCCGCTTTCACAGTAACGGTTTTATATTCATTTATATTTATCATTTTCACTCGCATGAGTCGAAGTCGCTTCAGTTCCACTGTTCATTTTATATTTCTACTAAAACTCACATTTCTCTATTGCTTATTAGTCAATATTCTGAGTCGAAAACAGAGCCAAATGGCTCAGCAGATGTTCTGTTTACTGAAGAGTCAATGTCACTTAAGGTGAAATAAGACTACCACTTTGTGGTAATCAAAAGTGGGTATAGAAAAAAGTTGCAATTCAGTTCAAAGTCGATTGGAAGGGTGGAAAAGTCAAGTTCAATTAAAAGAACTGGGTCCGTTGGCAGTGGCATATCGATAGACAAGAAAAATAGGTAAAACTAAAAAGAAGATAATTCAAAATAACTTCAACTTTTGTGCAAAAACGTTATAATTATTAAGTAAAATATCACAGGAATTTGGACAGGTTGATAAACAATCGCTTATGAATTCGTGTTCGTCGCCTTTTGTATGTTTGTCTCACACTGTATGTTTGCTGGTTGGGATAAATCAAATAAGCCGAGACTGAGTATGAGAATATCTGGCATCGATAACAACGTATGAAATAACAATAACAATAACTTTTATTAGCATCAATAATTTACATGCTTCGTCAATTTGGAAGTTAAACATTCAATATTTTAAGAATTCATCGAAACTGTAGATTGTCTCTTTCAAGAGAAATTCTTTGAGAGATTTCTTGAACTTTTTTTCATTCATTTGTTTTATGGCATCGGGAAACCCATTGTACATTTTAGGACCCCAGTAGTCTACTCCCTGCTGTGCATACTTTCGTCCATGGTATGGAATGGTAAGTTTGTTTCTGCATCGTGTATTGAAGTCGTGGAATGAGCTATTAGTTGGAAAGCTGTCTAAGTTCTTATGGACATATGTGGAACATTCCAATATGTATAGGGCTGGTATGGTAAGTATTTTCAGTTCCCTAAACGCCTCTCTACAACTCTCCCTCTGTTTCAAACCCATTATTGCTCTCACCGCTTTCTTCTGGAGAATCAGGATGTCTCTGGCTTGTACTGATGTCCCCCACAGGAGAATTCCATACGTTGCCAACGAATGGAAATTTGCAAATTAGGAAATCACCGCCGCTTCCTTGCTGGAAACTCTTTTAACAGTTGAGATGGTGTAGATTGCAACTGCTAGTTTTCTTTTTAATGAATCGATGTGCGCCTCCCATGAAAGTGCCCCATCTAATGTAACTCCAAGTAATTTGATGGTCTCGCTTTTACTACTCTTGATTTTTAAGTTTTGAGTCTTTGATTCATTTATGACAAGTGAGTTACAGCTGAACCAGTGCTTTGATGTTGTATGCACATATTCTTCCAATGCCCTCAGGTTACCCTCATCTACGGCCTTAAGGAAAAAAGAGGTATCATCTGCAAACAGAAGAGTTATCAGATACATGTTCAACTCGTCCTTAGTCAGATTCAGTCGTTTATAAATAATAGGAAAAGTAAGGGCCCCAGCTTCGATCCTTGCGGCACTCCAGACGTTATGTTTCTACTTCCATTCTACATATTGTTGCCTATTTGATAGAAACGAGACGATCATGTTCAGAGCAGCAACCTCCAGTCCATAATGTCTCAATTTACTGAGTAGAATATCGTGGTTCACAGTATCAAATGCCTTTGATAAATCTTTTGAAACAATCTCTGTTGTCCACTTTTCATCCAAGGACTTTATTATGTCGTTCATGATCTCCATCAAATAGGTTGTTGTGGATTTGCTGGTCCTGAATCCGTGTTGTTGTCTGCCGAGAATTCCGTTATTTTCAAAAAGTGCTAGGAGTCTAGGTTTGATTATTTCCTCTAATATTTTTGGTATATTTGGTAGTATTGAGATCGGTCTATAGTTTGAAGGGTCATTTTCATCTCCCTTTTTATGGATTGGAAATACCTTGGCAATTTTAAGTGCAGTCGGAAATACACCTTCGGAAAGACATTTGTTGAATATGATAGTTAATGGTTGTGCAATTTCCAATGATAGGGCTTTGATAATGGTAGTTGACATTCCATAAATATCTCGTGTCCCCTTTCCTTTGATTCCTTTGATGATGCTTATAACTTCGAATTCATTTGTTGGTTGAAATTCCAGTAATTCACACTTATCAGGATTAATCTGTTTCAGCAGCTCCAAGGCTTCTCCTTTGTTTGCAGCCGTGTTCCCACTCATTCTTTGAGCTATTTATGCAAAATAACTGTTGAATGCCTCTGCATTTCCATCCTTTGGTTTTGTGATTTTCTTCCTTGCAGTTTCCTTCTTAATTATGGACCATATAGTTTTTGTCTTATTTGCTGAATTTTTTATTAGAGCCTCGTTGAAATCGATCTGTGTTTTTTCAATACATTTCGCAAGTTATGTCTTGTATCTTTTATATTCTTCATATATATTACTGCATTTTGTGACTTTGAAAATGGTATCAAGTATGTCTAGTTTGTTTTTGATCTTTCTTATCTCCTCATTTTCATTTATACCAGCTTTATTTAAGCTTTGCATTTTTTGTTTTATTTTCTCTGGAAATTCTAGTTCAAACCAGAGCCTAAGTTCATCAAAGAAGTATTGATAGCTTTCATCTGCTGACATAGGGGTGAGTACACTATTCCAGTTGTTGTCATTTAGTCTTTCTTTGATGTTATTAATTCCTGATGTTGTAATTCTTCGAAACTTAAAATTTGTGTCATTCATTAAAGAATCATCTTTTTCAGATGGAAAGGTTATGATTTGAGAGCGATGATCCCCTATGTGTAGATTTTCTGAGCTTGTGGTGTTCAGTTCAATATTAGAGAATATATTTTATCGATTAGAGTGGAGGTATCCTTTGTTATTCTAGATGGTTCATGCATTTTGTATTCTCCATTGTAGCACCTGAATAAATTGCATAGTTTTTCCTTATCCTTGTTTTCATTTAGCATATTTACGTTGAAATCACCGGATACGATCCATTTGTATTTTGTGTATTTATCGAGCAATAAGATGTTCTCTAGGATATTATCCAGTCTATTCAAAAACTGATCTAAATTCGCCTTTTGCGATCTTTATACACTGAAAACTAATATTTTTTCTTGGGGAATTTCTACTGCAGATATTTCAGATATTATATCTTCTTTATACATTCCAAAATTTTCTTTATAACGCAAACTATCTTTGACAAGTATTACAGAGCCACCGTTCTTAAGCTTGGCTCTACAGAAGTGATCAGCAATGTTATAATCATTCAGAAATATTTTTTGCAAAACCAGACTCTGCTCATCACTAAACCAATGTTCATTTATGCATACAATGTCAGGGCATTTTTCCATCAGTGCTATATTGAGTGTGTTCAGCTTATTCCGAAGACACTAAGTAGTTAAATTTAGTAATGTGATATTTTTTGTTATTGATTTGGTTTGGCGGTTAATTTCTGTTGAAAATTTGTATTTTTTGTCGAGTTATTCATCTGTTTATTTTCATAGTTGAATTTGTATCTAGCAAACGAAACTCCCGCCGGCCAAAACTTACAGTCATAAACTTGATCTTTATGCACAAAGTCCAAGCCGATTTGGAAGCATTCGTTATCATTTATTTGGTGATATGTGTTTATTTTTTTAACTATAAGGGTATTTCTTCCTTGGAATGCAGTATTCATCTCATTGTTTGTTGTTGTTTCAGCTGTGCCAATCGTTCTCATTCGCCTAGATACTACTTTCCTCCATGGCGTTTCTATAATATTAGTATTAGATTCTTCTCTTCTGTTTTTGTCCAGGTTATGTATGTTTGTATTTGTATGTTTACTTTCCGCAACCATAGAGAAACTATCAGCCGTCACCGGTACTAACGTGCGTTCAAAAAAATTCGTCGTCAAGTAGGCTATGAAATTTTGAAGGCTGATGTTCGGTGGCTGAACGTATGTCTTTCCTTGAATTACTTCATCTTCCCAAAATGTAAACAATGATGACATTAACCTATATATCGTAATTTTGTACGGAAAGGCACTTTTCAGAAAAGGTTACCTGTAAATTTCACCCAATGTTCGAAAAGCATTTCTTTCATTGAGTAAGATGACAAGAATCCAAACAATCTGAGGCGGTTAGAAAGGTTCTTCGTAAAAATTTTAACCGTCCACTATTTTCATACGTAAGAGACATGAATCTTGAATTGATCGTGGTAGTATGTTTTTTGTAAGAAGGTTCTAGTTACTTCAGTCATATGAATAAATCACAGTAAGATTCTCAATAAAATGTTTATTAATTCTCTATAAATATTGAATTGATTCAGTCATTACTGAAAATCCATGACTAAACTAAAAGAACTGAATTACATGAAAATAGCTATTGGACAATTTATTAAAATTCAATTCAGCTATAAAAAGGCATGATGCTTTCTCCTTCATAACGTTCTGCTATCGAAGTTCCATAAAAGAAAGTAGGTCCACATTTTGCCTTTGACTGATGCATACTGTCAGTATGCATCAGTTCAGTATGATACTGAACTCCAATTTTTCTCGGATGCTACAAGGTTAGGTAATCACAATCTTTTCAGTTTTCTGATAACATGTCAATCTTTATGGAAACAAATGGATATCTTTTTTTCAAAATCGGGTGGCATATGCCAACGGATACTCCATCCACTTGAGATAAAATCTGAAGAGAGGTTTGTCGAGCTTCTGTCACCATGTTTTCATTATTACTGAACTCTAGAGTTTTCTTTTTTGGTATACCACTTCCTTTTTTGTTTGAACATACCTGTTTCGTCAACACATCGCAAAACAGTACAATGGAAAAATTCATTCTTAATAATCTACAGCAACATAGTCTTCGATGAAGTCGCCGGAACAGAATATTTCCATTTTCCTTCAATTTTCTTTCCAATTTTGAAGTAGAATTCAATAGTAAAAGTCTTTCACACGTCCGTAAAAACCATATTTATAATTTGCTGATAATTTCAATTCAACAACAACCCAAAATGCTAAAATGACAGTTCACCTGGAAAATAGTAAAGCACGAGCTAAGAATTACGTTTAGACACGAAATATCGACGTTCAAAATTCCATAGCCTACTTGACGACGAATTTTTTTGAACGCACGTTACTTTGGGGTTATCTTTGAGCGTAGCGTTGACATTTCCTTGACCTTTAGGTGGTATCGTTTTAGAGGCTCGTAGTTCAGATGACTGATGACTGGTGATCTGTGTTTCTACTTTGTGACGGCGCTGCAGTGTTTATATTTTTTTGAACTGCTTGATTGTATAATTTTTTATCGAATTTCTGTTCTAGGAAACTAACCTTTTCATTTAATAATTTAATATTTTCTCGTAGCATTCGATTATTTTCCTGACATTCCTCCAATAATTTCTTCATTTTCCACATTTCTTATTTTCATTTGTGTGATTAATTGTTCGTATGGAATCTGCGGTTCATCCGCCATCTCTTCGACTCTTATATGTTTACAAATCGCTTCCTTACGGTTTGCGGCTATTGTGCCTATTTTCCACACTGAACTTTTTTTTGGGCCACTTTTCTACCACAATGGGTGCATTTAACTTCACTTTTTTCTTTGTTTTCATCAGCACGTAACTCAACTTCGCCTTCACTCGACGCCATCATGCGCAATGCGTAATTACGATTCGGTTTCATTGTTTTTATTTCATGTACTGTCACACATCGGACTATTTATCAATTTATTCTTGACTTCCCATGACCAATTTCAAAATATTAGTTTTATTAGTTGTATAATGAGGTATAATTTGTTTTGTGTATGATTAAGAAATGCCTTCTTTTTAGCCTTGAGAAAGGAACAAAATTGTTCCGAAACGTTTAAGGCGAATTCATAAGTGATTGTTTTTCAACCTGTCCAAATTCCTGCGATATTTTACTTATTTCAAACATGGACGTGAATACTGCAGGTTATTATTAATTGCAATGCCTGATTATACGATCAGCTTGCGAGCTTGTGTGACGTGGCGCGTGGAGAAGCCAAAGGGAGCCGAGTATTTTCTATCTCCTATTGAGCCTTCTTTCTACATTTTCTTGATAATAATAACCTCACACTTCACTCAACTAAACAAGGTAAAGAGTGCAACTTTGCGATGTCATTTTCAGTTCGTCACAAAACAAATAAATATTCGGGAACCACCAGGTTGTGCAATGAAAAGTTCGTCGGGGAGTCACTGGTTAAGCGAGAAATTTCCCGAATTCTTAATAGGGAATAGAGGGTGAGCTGTACCTCAATTGCATAGTATTATGTAGAGGGACATATTGTCTTCCAATTGAGGTTTAGCTCACCCCCTATTCCCAATTAAAAATTTAGGGGTGATAACCCCTACACCTAAGATTGAGGAGATTTTGGCTTACAATTCTGCTAGAAACATGTCCCCCTCCCAATAAAAATTGAACTGTTCCGGCATTGTCTCTGAAAACATCCTTGTCGCCTGGCAAGTTTTCAAATTGTCAGCCCCTGTAACTACTTTAAAGACTCAATAAAAATTTGCAAACCAAAGTATTCATGTAGAGGGACAAATGATCTTTGAGGTTAATCTCACCCCCTGTTCCCTATTGAGAATGTAGGTCTGATAGCCCATACACCTAGGATTGGGGAGATTTTGCCTTACAATTCTACTCAAAATATGTCCCCCTACGAATAGAAATTGACCTGTTCCGGCATTTTCTCTGAAATCCTCCTTGTCGTGACGTAATTGGACTGGCAAGTTCTTAAATTGTCACTCTGTATTCATGAGCAATAGTGTTTATAAGGATCGTTCCATATCGTTCATCTTATTCAACAATGAAAAGCAATATCAGGAATACGTCGGCGTAGCTGTAATTAATATTCAATAAAGTCCATATTCCTGATATTGCTTTTCATTAGTGTTTGTAAATAACAAAGAATTTATAACTAGAATTAATCGAATACTGAACCCATCAGAATTCAGTTGTTTCAATGCTCTGAGCAGCCATGGACATGTAAAAGAAGCAGAAGAAGAGAAAATAATATTGGTTATCCATGAACGAAGTATTGAACTCGATTACCGACTATAACGGCCGTTGTCAATTGATCATCCTTTCGTCTATCCATCGTTTCAGTTACTGACAGAAAAACCATCTGATTTCTTCTCTGTATAGGTTTTGAAATAGCTCTCTCTTTCGTCAGTAACTGAAAAGATGAATAAATTAGTCGATTGAAAACGGCCGTAAATAATTTGGCACCAACAAATTCGCAATATGCCAATTACCTATAATTTAAGCTACAGCTCATTTCGCTCGCATTAATACTTCAATAATTGTTTTAAACATTCTGATGAAGAGACATGCCGATTGAAGAAGTCATTTGTGTACGAAATCGGCCTAGTCTACTATTCGATTATTCTATCTACTTCTGAAAGTTGGAATGACAAATAAAATGATACAAGTGACCTTGTTTTCGGAATGTTATTAGTGTAAATCCCGAAAACAATGGAATATTAATTAGGTATAACGTTTCTCATCTCTCATTCGTGCTGGAAAATGAACTCTTCCTACCTATCCTCGAGAGAGATTGTTTTAATTCATGAGCGACCTATATATTCAAAACGAACACAGAATATGATACATTTCTCTTGTGGGTTTACCCGTGCGACATGCTGAGTTCGTTGATGAATAGTTTTTCATCACCAATGAATTGTCATTTTTTTTCACTAATCTAGTAGAAATGAAATTCAGGATGGAAACCGAAGTGAATCAATTATAAAGAGTGGAGTTTTTTCAAGTCAATTGTTTCATGTTTGCAATTAGTTTATTATTACCATAGTTGTTTCTAATAATTATTAAAAAAACAAAACGGAAAGAGCAATACATTAATGGGTTCAAAAATCCTAATATTCAACTTAATTTTAAAATGAAAACTTTCAATTTCTAACACAGTTTATATAAGAATTTTTATGCAAGTTCAAAAGCCGAGATTTGTATTCGACACACTTGGATTTACACTCTGTATTCTTATAAAAGTAGGCTATCCGATGTCATAATATTACTTTTCTATACGAGTATCAGCTGATGATCACCACCCTTTCTACCATGTGTGTGAAGTTGGCCCAGCACTTTTCGAATCTCAAGAAAAAAGTTTTTGTGTTGAATAGTGTTAGGTTTGTGCTGCTTTGTGCCGCGGAGATTTTTTTTCAATTTCATTCGGTTCATGAAATATTCCACAAAATGTATGGAATGGTTCAGCCCAACACTTCCGGACAAAATGGGTTTCACTGACTGAAATAGATTGTGCTATACATGTATGTATTGAGTTGTGCCGTTCGAATTTTCGGGTCACTTTCGTTTTTTCAAGGAAATATTGTGCTACACGTGTACTAACTTCTGCCGTTGAAAATTTCACGAACCTTTTTTTAGTTTTTCGAAAAGTAAAGATTTTGGAAAAAAGTTAGACCAGCCCTGTCGTGTTTTTTTGACGAAAATTTTTCATATAGGTATGCTATATTTGTGATGACTTGTATCGTTGAGATTTCAGAAAAAACTCCCAACTTTTTCTTCAAATAGTGTATATAAAAAAAAAGTAGATTGTTCGAAAATCAGTGCACATGGTAATTCGTAATTCATTCCGTTGAGGATTGCAACTCTCCATACACAACATACGACTCGTTAAGTTTTGCATAGCGTTATAAATTATCTGAAATGTATTAAAATAAAAGTGTGTTGTCAGAATTCAATTTTTATAAGGAAATTCTTAAATTGAGCTTAATCAACTCTAGCATAAATAGCTGATGACTATAGAAGTTTGTCGCACACTGAAAGTGCAAAAATAGTCCAAGTTAATTCTCTGACGAAAAAGAAATTTTGACTTCATCTGCTAAACTATTGTCTGACTCATCTTCTTGATGCCAAAAAGTTCAGTAACAATAATAATCCTCGCCTACACTAGCTGCAGTTTATTGAACTCAATTTACGAGAGATTTCTCTTCTGAAAATTGAATTCTGGCAACACTGTTATTCTGATAATTTATGACGTTATGAACATAAGGCATGCTGCCATCACCGATTTTCAAACAATCTACTGATTTTTTCTAATATCCGCCATTTGAAGAAAAAGTAAGGAGCTTTTTCTGAAAATCTCAATGGCACAAGTCAGCACAAAATTAGCACAAATTATTCCACTCATTTTTAGGAACAAAAAAACAAAAGTGCTGTACAGGGTGGCAAAATTCGTTGTCCACTGAGGGGACTATAAAAGCTAGAGAAAAACGGATGACACATTTCCGAGCTCTTTTTCAGAGGAACAAAATATGTTGAAAACCGTAGCCTCCTACGATTTTTCGTTTATGAGTTATTAGCAAAAAATGTTGAAAAACTGTGGATAATAAAATGAACTTTTATCATTCATCGATATTTATCGTGCTCGAAGTGGATAAAATTTTCAGGGCGTAAAGGACTGCATACACTACTGACTACACCACGTGCAGTGATCATTTTAGTGCAAGTCCATTGAGAACTGTTCATCCACGTAAATTGCTGTAGGCAGGAAGCATCCCTTGCAGGAAGGGCCCGCATTTAGAGAAATTTATGACTTTTATACGTCCATTCAAAAATTCTCACTTGTCACTCCTTCAATAAATCCAGAAATGCGGTTTTATTGGTTTCGTTTTGGGAATCGCTACTTCATCGTTGTTCCAATACTATTAATTTCGTGTGTCAACGACCATAGCAGTAGAGATACATTTTTTTTTCTAATAAAAAAATAACTATGCATTTTTAAAGGTCGTGTTTACAAGGAAATTTGATGACGGTGCGTTATCGGAAAATATTGAAGAAGTTAGAAGGAAACCAATGTAGATCCCAAGAACAATAATATATTCAATGTGTTCCATTTGAAAAAACGAACAATTTATTTATTTTTGAATAAAAGTGGCAATACTTGAGATGCTTTCTGAACCAAGTCAATGAAATTGGTTCGAAGTTGGATATGAAAATCTGAGAAAATCCTTCAAACAAATAAACCCATAAATTCCTAATAAATAATAACGAGGCAGCAGGAGTGAGCAAGAACCATCAATACAGAAACCCATTAATCAGAGCCTTAACGTCAGTTTCTGTTTCATTCTAGAGCCGTTATATTGTTGATACTAAACAGCACTTAAAATAAATAACTTCCACATAAAAAACGTTGTGGAACGTGGGCGTATTACACCAGGCGAGTGAAACATGCAATAAAGAGATAAAATCGATATAAATAGAGCAAATATTCAGTTCATTTTCATAGATAACCGTAATACATACCTACTTATTGTACCCATCGAAAATAAATCAATAAAGAAGCATGCTACTTGAAACATAAACTACTGAAGTCAATCAGAAATAATATTAATGAGATTTGTTCAGTACTCTCAACTGATTCATCCTATCTACAGGATGTCTCAATGAAAAACGGTCACCCCTGAGAGGTAGGTATCGGAATCAGTACTATCAGGAGGATGAATTTGAGGAAATTAAGTCCACATTGAAAGACTAGATTGATTGATGCTGATTTCTTTATTTTTCATCAAAAGACATTGTAATGAAAAGTTCGATATCAGCCCACTCCTTTAGAAGAATTCAATATTGAACGATATTTGAAGTATAAAAGATTGTAGTATAAAAATACTCCAATCCAACTTCATAGGAGCCAATCGAGTCATTAAGAATGGCATGGACCGATATATTTATTACCGAGTTGATTGTATCCTTAAGTATGTTCCTCTCGAGCTATTTTTGATCATCGTTCTAATCGAAGATAAATTGTGATTCGATTCTCCTCATCTGTGCCTACTCAAGTTCAACAATTTGACTACAATTGAAACAATTAACTTTTAGAATATCCAGATTATTGCAAATTGATCTTACAATTCTTGAGCAGTCTTTCCCCGTTTATCAGCGAAGAAGAAATTCAAATAGGTAGGTACCGAATCAGAATTATGGGAGAGTAAGTATATCGAGTGATTCTCCAAGGTGGTTCACCCATATAACCCTTTCGTTATTGGAGATATAGACAAACGAAATTTGGGAGTTGTGTATTATAGTTCAATTCACATTTTTTTTTCATATTTACTTTGCTGTACTTTGCTGACCGGAAATTACCGTTACTTTGGATTTTTAAATGGGACATCCTATATATTTTTACTTATTTCGTCGACAATAACATTCTAAATCCAACAACACCTCACTTGTCAATATTTGACAAATAAAATTATTTTTACTTAGAAAAATAGCGAAAATAGAGTGAAAGTGTGTGTTATCTATAGATCCTTTCGTTTGCATAGGAAGTGTAGCACTTTTCTACACTCGGTGTAATTTAAACTCGATTTTAGTATTCGTTTGCTAATTGGATTTACACCAGTGTAGAGGAGGTGTAGTTTATCTACACCTTGTCAAAAGGAGGTGTAATGTGTTGTGTGGTGTGAAATGCAAAATTTGATGTTAATGTCACCGACTTCACAGTAATCTGCTTCAAAATGGATACAATTAAATTTAAAATTTGCCATTAGTTCATCACTTTACAAGATGATGAAAAAGTAACAAATCTTCTGATGAACGTAACCATAGATATATTAAATCAAAATTGTTAGTCTGCGAGCCTGACAACCTAACGGCAGTGTTTTTTTATTCTACACTGAAAATCAGCTGATTCAAAGTGCAGAGTAAATTATACTACACTGAGAAACAGACGTTTATTCGTGAGAAAATTATATTTCACAAAAAGCCGACGAGCCACCCCCTTTCCATTTGAAAAAATCAGGTCAACCGGAAAAATTCATATTTGCGAATTTTAAATAATTCTCAAAACGACGGTGGAGTCATAAGCCTCAAAGTTGTATTTTTCCCGTGTTACCTGATCAAGAATGGAGCGATTTACACGATCCATGGCATTCTAGATCGAAAAATAAAAATTGTAATAAAAATTATTTTATTTGTCAAATATTGACAAGTGATGTGTTGTTGAATTTAGAATGTCATTGTAGATCGAAATAAGTAAGAATATAAACGATGTCCCTTTTAAAAATCGAAAGGTGGGGTCATTTCCGGTCAAACCGGAAGTACGGCAAAACAAGTTTATATGTCAAAAAATATAAATTGAACTATAATACACAACCCCCAAATTTTGTTTTTCTATCTCCAATAATAAAAAAGTTATAGATTGAATGATGTTTCATCTGATGAGTACACTAACAACATGGGTGTCCCTCAAGGATCTGTTCTGGGCCCGCTTCTATTTTTATTATTTATTAATGATCTGCCTGCATACGTGCTAGCCTATATACTGATAATGTTCGCTGATGATACTTCTATCGCTATAAGAGCCAAAAGTTGGCAGGAATTGAAGTGGCTGTGCGAAACAATAGTTCAGTGTTTCATTGATTGGTGCCACAGTAACGCACTTATTCTTAATCTGTCGAAGTCGGTAATAGTCAGATTCCGGAATCAAGATAATCAGAGTGTTGAACCTCTCATTATAAAACATAAACAAGGTGAATTGAAGGCGACCGACGACGTGAAATTTCTAGGCCTGTATGTGGACGGAAACCTCAGGTGGCATCTCCACATTGATCATGTTTGTGGGAGGCTAAACAGCGCTTACTATGCCTTATTACGCCTTAAGAGTTGTCTCCCTGTCGACGAACTACTGACCATTTATTACAGCATGGTTTACAGTCATTTAAATTACAATGTAGTTCTTTGGGGCTCCTCGGCAGGGGCGAATCGACTATTTATTTTACAAAAGCGTATCGTACGACTTATTTTCAGACTTCGGCCATGCGATTCATGTCGTCCGATTTTCACTCAATTAGGTATTCTTCCCTTTCCATGTATTTACATCCTTAATTGCCTTAATTATATCCACCTTAACATCAGTAAATACAAAAGATGCTTTGACTTTCATGGATATGAAACACGTCACGCTGATACCATTGCCTTCCCCAGACATCGTACAGCTAAATATGAGACCTCACCTAGCTTTGTTGGTATAAAATTGTACAATCATTTGCCTAGTAGGTTGAAGTCAATGAATGGAAGGTCTTTCAAGCGAGAAGTGAAGTATCTGTTAATTAACGGATGCTACTATAGTGTTGATGAGTTCCTTAAGGACTCTGTTCATTAAATCTCTTTGCTTTCTTCATATACTTATGTATAATATTTGAAATGACTTGTCCTATACATTTTTAAATGTCGAAAAGGATTAATAAACTTTATTATTATTATTATTATTATTATTATTATAGAGAATCACCCGGTATAGGTTATAAAACTGCTGTATCTGATAGATCGACAACATATTCAAGTTGTCCATTGTTTTTTTTTCGGACAACTTTGCTGTGTTCGAGAACTTGGGAAAGATATATACTTCCTTTATTCTCAATTCAATTTGAGAAGAAGTCGAGCATTTGTCCTACACTCCATTGCATTTTGTTTCGAAAGTTTCAGTTGATCGGACTGAATTTTTTTTTTATTGGAAATTTTCATTTTGCTGAATGTTTACAAAGTTTTCTCATACAATTACAGGTATACAGGGTGTCAGACCAAATTCGTTCGTTAAAAGAGAGCTTGAAATATTTTTAGATTTTTATTTAAGAGATGACTCCTGTATGAATTCTTTGAGATTTTTGGGACTTAGTTTTCACTGGAAGTAACACCAATTTTCATTTTCAAACGAGTAGCCCTATATTTTATTATGAAAATTCATTCCACATGAAATTCTGCGTTGTTAAAATGGCGAATTATCACCGGAAAATCGTTTTTCAAGGTGAAATTACGAAAACAAATCGAAAAATGGAACTCTGCTGGAACATGAATAACTTCAAGGTTTTCCATTGGGAAATTGCCGTTTTTGGGCTTCCGTTAGGAATGAGAATAATGTTTATGTCGCAACGGCCAATAATACATATCATTGTCACAAAATCTTTGCCAATATTGGAAATCTCGGAGACTTGAAAACTAAACTTTTTCAAATTAGAGCCCCCTGTACACTCTTAATTAAAATCACGTTAAAAATCAATGAAGGTGTGAAAATAACCCCATTGCCCTAAATACGTAAATTCTGGTATTTCCAGAAGAAACTATTTTCTGGATAACATTTCGATTTTCATCATTCTGAGAAATACATTTATTGATAATAAGAATATTTATTCTCAATGGGACTAATGAAAACACTATCGTTTGTATTTCAAGAAGTATAAAACTCGAAATATGAATTGTTTTTTCTTAATATCTTAGAATAGGCCGATGGTGTAACTATCACACTATCACAACTACATTATTTTTCAATAGAAATTCCATTAGATTTTTAAAAATTGGGCTGTAATTTTTGAAGTAATTGAGTTTTCAAGTTTGCCAATTTTTACAACAATTTTCTAACCTTCTATCATCTGTGCCATGATTTGTAATTTTTTACAATTGCGGCAAAAACATTATTCTTTGCCCAAAAGCGACAGTTATCAATTGAAAAATGTTTCAGCAAAGATCCATGATCAGATTTATTAATTCACAATGAAAAACAATTTCATGGTGAAAATTCGACATTAAAACAATGCAGAATTCGAAGGATATCAATTTTCATAATACAATACAGAGTTACCCATTTTAAAACGAAAGTTTGTAAAACCGTTCCACGAATTCACAAGGAGTCATCTCTCTACTCAAAATTTTAAAGAATGGTATGGGTGTGACACCCTGTATAGTGAACTATAACAAAGAGAAATTACAAGCAAGTGGGCTCTATTATACAGACTGTTTCAGGTGGCAATCAGACGTATTTAGAGAATCGAATGAGACATTTTTTGTTGAATAGTAATGAATTATAGTGAGATGTATTCAGTTGAAAATTTGTTGCTATGGGATAATATATGTTATTTTGAGGGAAGGCACAGCATTTCATCACATTTTAGAATTGTATACGACGTTTCAATTTTTGTTTATGATATTTGAACATTCTTTCATATTAACCTCAGGGTTCTTGAGATATTTATTACTGTTTCCAAAATATTGTAGTGAATTCAGAATTTCTGCTTTCGAATATTCTAACATAAACAAGTCATTCGTTCTTTCTGTTTTCGACATCTTGAAGGGAACTCAGGAATGGTACATTTTAGGTTAGTACAATCGTACTAATAAATGATGATTTCACACAAAAGAGAAGTCAAGAAGAAATATGTATTTCAAATCTCACTTCATACTTCAATTCAAACTAAAAAATATCAAGTTGTCACCAACACTGATGAGTGTAGTGAAGAACCTAATAAAAGGAAACCTGTTATTTTCAAATGTTTTCAAGCTAGATATGCAAAGAAATAAAATTATTCCTCGAATACCTACCTCTACGAATGCAAAATTCCAGGAAACAAAAAATGTACCGATCAAAAAATGTTATGTACGTACTCCACGACCTACTTTATTTCTATACCACTCGTCACATAATATCGTTCTTTTTCGTGAAAACGGTAGAAGATTTCGAAGATAAAATCCATCAATATACAATTTCCATAAATACCAGCCCAAACATTTAATTTTTGGGGAAGCCCAGCACCTCATCTTGGATTTTCATCTAACCAATATCGACAGTTATGCCGGTTCACAATGCCGTCAACGTAAAATGAACACTCGTCTAAAATACAGTTATCGAACATTTAGCTTTGATTACAGTTAATCATTTCACTGACCACTTCACAGAACTGGAGTGGGCGATCGGGATCATCCTCGCTCAGTTACTGAACCAAACATATCTTATAATGATGGAATTCATGTTGTTTAAGCATTCCCATGATTGTTGTCCGTGAAACACCAGATACATCGTACAATTTCCTATTACTAAAGGTCGGATCCCTTGCTACATGACCTAAGACAGCAATGTCTCTCGCTTCGTCTCTTTCATGCACCCTCTTTTTGTTTCCGACTGAACCAATAGCGTCAAACTTGGCCAGCAGTTGCAAAACGTAAGTAGCGGATACCAGTATGTCGTTCGTTAAATAAAGACGTTGTTGTTCGCACAGAGTCATTATTTCTAAAAAATAATTTTATCATTTCATTTTTTTCATCTACGGATACACCATTTAATTCTACTACAAATTCACAATCGCTTTGACACACTTGTAATGCTCGATAGACTAAGGTGAATCAAAAACATGGTCCGTCTACTTTTTCGGACAAAAAATTGATAATTTTTGGACAAAAAATTAACAACAACTACGGAATACCTTTGAGCAGTGTAGGTTACGAATAATAATAAGAATAGCTAGCAAATATATAGTTCACTGGACACCCCGTATATGTACAGTCAGCCTGTATATGGATTTCAAAGGATCAAATTTTTTTTCAGTACCTAACGTTGATTATTCCACAATGCAGTTATTCATACATTCCATCACAAAGTTCGAAATAGGATGTGTTAAAACACTAGTTATCTACTTGTGTTATAATAAAATAGGTCCTTTCGTTTGCATAAAAAGTGTAGCACTTTTCTTCGCACTAGATTTAATTTACACCAGTGTAGAGGAAGTGTAGTTTATCTACACATAGTCAAAAGGAGATGTAGATAAACTACACCTTCTCTACACTGGTGTAAATTCAATCAGCAGACGAATACTAAAATCGAGTGTAGAAAAGTGCTACACTTTTTATGCAAACGAAAGGACCTTATGTGTATGTCGTCTTGGTAGGTAAAGTGTTTGATCACGCTGCAATGAAAATAATTCATGTCCCTTTATATCATTACTACAAATTCATCCTTCGTATTACTTCTGGAAATGAAACGGATAAAATGAAAAAGTGGAAGGATGCATACAATATTTTCTATTCTTGACGTGATTCAGTTTCCAAATCTGTATGCCCTGAGGACAAAAGGGAACATGCGACACGGGTAAAAAGAAATAGCCTGAGATCTCTGATTGCAAACCCTCAGGACATTGATATTGATTTTGTGACATCGAAAGAGGAAATGAAATAATAAATTGATCCTGAAATTCTTCATCAATCAACGCTTGAAAACATTGCATTTTTATACAGGCTGTTTTCAAACGTAGGTACACTCCTGGACAGAGAAAACCTGACATTTCACCAAATTCTTTTTAAAGGTGTGCATCGATTTTGATCACTTTGTCTATTTGTAGCCTATTTTATCTAGTTTATCACCTCACGTGCAGTCTGCAATTTCAATTGCAATTTAATTTGATGATATACACTAGTATACAGGGTAGAACTCATCTTCTCTTAACATTTTCCTGTTTAATTCACGTCGATAGCTCTTTCCTGAAAGGAAATACGTTTTTTGAAGTGAACTATGCAATTTATAACATTAAGAACAATACCTACTTTTTGATCAAGGAACACCGTTATTCGGTTTCATAGCAACGTTATGATTAGTGTTTATGTAATTTATCTTGTCAGTTACAGTTCACTGGAATCAAATGTTTATGTTCTGTGAATGTAATTCAGCATTGCATTTAACAAGTGATTTTTTTCATTATCAGAATAAGTTGCGCAAGCCCATGTGGCGAAAATTGTGATAGATTATCTCTATGAGGTGAACATCCATTGATTAGGCTGGCCTCCACGTAGCCCCGATCTAAACCCAACTGAGCATGTGTGGGAGATGTTAGGGAGGATCAATAGGAAAATTCCAATTTTATTGGAAGCTTACCCCGCCAATACTCAATATTAGAATATAAGAATGTGTTTATTTTTCATAATTTTATCTGTACATTCTTGATGAGTTCTCGTTGATGTTATAAATTGCATAGTTTCGTTTGAAAAATCGTATTTCCTTTTAGAAGAGTTATTGAGGGGAATTGAACAAGAAAATGTTAAGAGAAGATCAGGCTTCAAAAACTCATTTAAAGACCCAGCATTGCGTCACCTCCACAGGGTGTTTAGAAATTAAGAGGAAATTGCAACTTTCAGTTCTACCCTGTATACCATTCAATTCAATTGAAATTCTTCGACATCAGGTGATAAACTAGATGAAATAGGCTACAAATAGACAATAAATTGATCAAAATCGATGAATATTTTGTTTGTCCGGTTTTTTTTTTTAACAGGAGTGTATTTTTTTCGAAAGTGGTAGTGCTACTGCTACTGCACCAAAAAACTCATATCCAAACATTTAAGTAGATTGGGGTTTCGTAAAATTTTGAGAACGGTTCTGATTACCATGACTTCAGTCAACAAACGCGGATCACTAGATGCCTGAATTCTCAAATGAAGAACGCTCAATTCTCGTTCATATTCATGGCGAATGTAATCGAGTTGTTGATGGTACAAGTATACCATCAAAATAAATAAGAAAAATGAGAAACATGAACCCGAAAATTCTCTAGAAGGCTATGAAAGAGATTTAGGTTTATGTTGTTCTATCGTCAGGAGAATGAGATGCGTCCTATCGAATTTAATCTCGAACAAGAAACTAATTTCGTGAAAATTATACATACAGTTTCGTGAAGGAATGATGATTCAAGTTCAATAAATAAGATGTAAACTTTGTGAATTCTCTTATTTGAATCGACGAATAGAAATCAACCGAAAATGAATGGTACATTCAATTGGCATAATAGCATCAATTATTAACCTTTGTTTTATACTTGGTTGAATACTCACTTCTAGGAGATAGATATTCCAAGATATTGACAAAAAAAAATTGAGCCGCCAGACGTTCAAAATTCATGGTTACAACAAGATGGTGAACTTCCACATACCAAAATGTAACATTTTTGATTTTGACTTTTTGAAGATCGGTGGCTGACAAACAATGGTTTTCATCTCGGATGGCCACCATGTCCACCCGATCTAACACCCTTAGATTACTATATTTGGGGAAGGATAAAAACTTGCATAAAAAATATTTTAAATAGTAGGTAGGTATATGAAACTTCTGTTACTCACAAAGCGGACAGAGAACGAGTCAGAAATCCATTTAGGTTAACTTCTATTATAAAACCTCTAAATAAATTAATTCATTAATCGAAACTTTCCAAGAGCAGTGCATGAAGCAATTCAGAGACGAGTGGACGTATGAACTTTGAGCATCTCCTTTAGATCAATTTTTATAATTTATTGGCCCTTCTACGCCTTCGTAGGTAGACGAGCATTACCAACATATGTGATAAACTGAAATACTTTGGGAGTATTCGAGGAGTTATGCATACCAAGAAACATCGATGAAATACAAAGTGAAGGACAATCAACTTGACCCGTTTCGAAGAAAAAGATAACCCATATCTACCATTACATTCGGAATTTATAGGTGTTCTAGTGACCCACATCAGTATCAGTAGAATTCAAGTACCTGCGCTTGAAAATTGATATGATTAGTCACGGCAAGAAAGTCAAACCGGCGTTTCCTTGAAGAATAGATGAATATTGCATCTACATTCAATTATGTCAGAAAATGTTAATGTCCAATGCTATCATTTATGCCCAAGTGAATTTGCAGTGAGCCAAATTGAAAGAGAGCTATGCCGCTTCTGAGAGAAACTTATTTATCGAGCGCTTGTTTCTAAGAACTAGCATTATTATCTGTTCCAATGGATGAAATTTTCTAATTTTGAAGCAATAATGGTCGCAACGAATTGCGTTGGATCAGAGATGCAAACGTCGTGAAAGAAAACATGGACCTAGCGATATATCGATGTTTTTTCTGGTGAAAAATAAAACACAATTCAAATTTTAAATCTTCATTTTGAAAGATTTTGTTGAAAACTATTCGTGAACTGAATTTACAATTATGTAATAGTTTTGAGTTTTTTTCCTGTCAAACGGTTTCTTTGTTGGGGTAATGTTTCTGAGGGGTTACTTTGAATGAAATTGCTTGAAATAAAGCAATATATTCAAACAGGGTGTTCCATAAAAATTGCGATCAAGTTCAGGATTTTGTTTTCCGAGTTATTTGGAGTCGGAAAAGTCTTTGTCCGGGAATGCTTCGTTTCCCAGATACAGGGCGTTACATGTAGGTAATCCAAATAAATAACGAATTCTTCGCTATTGTCTAGACGGCTGGAGATATTTGAACGAGATTTGATAAAAACTGACACCATATTTATGTCATTGTTACACGTTGAATACCTCGTGTTCAGCAACTACACTGGCGTGCAAACAGTCATTGTAGCTAAAAATTGGTTATAATTCGGAAATCACTTTGATGATAATTGATTTTGGCTCCGAGATGCAAGGCCTTATCCTTCGCATACATGTATGCCACTGGCACATGGTAATTTTTTTTTGTACAGGATGTGAATGTATAAGGCCGCCAAAAATTTTCGTTTTTTGTCGAAGAATGGGAATAGTAGAGGTCTTTACAAAAATTTTTTATGGTGGGTGGATTTTTAGGTCACCTCGGGACGTCTTTGCCCGTGTTCGAATACAATAACTTGCTATGGAAATAGCACCATTTTATGAAGTCACCTCTTTTTCTTGAAATTCTAACTATAACTTCGACATTTCTTCGCTGTTGTTGAATTTTTGGCCAGTCAAGCAAAGCGCAATTCTTAGTCGACCCAGGAATTTTTTTTTCTAGATCTTGTTGTACAGGGTGTGAAAATAAGGAAGCGAAAAATTTTTTTTACTGAGAATTCTAAAAAGGTGGGGGCCTTAAAAAGTTTTTCTTTATGTTGGGTGAATTGTTAGGTCATTACCTCGGGACGTTTTCCTCATTTTCTCGATACATTGCGTTACTGTGGAAATAACGCTATTTCATGAAATTCTGCTTTTCTCGAGAAATCTCCCTTTTCTGAAAAATAATAGCAGAGATCAAGTGCGAACTGCTTGAAGGAATGAATCTAGGAATGAATTAAATTGATCAAAAGCAGTGGCGTGCATATTATATGAGGTAGGTATGTGATAAGAAAATAATGAGCAAAAATCCCTCTCTACATTTGAAATTTTTCATCGTTTTGTTAAGAGTTACGCTCTGAAAGAAGCTACAACTTGAAATGAGTTCCATTCATAGGCAGTTAAATTGGAGTTTAGTGAAAATGGCATTTTCCCTTCATTTCTAGATTTCACCTGAGATTTTCCGGCTGACGTTTAAGGAAAAACTTCATCCAATAGGGTTGTCTGGGGTTCTAGGAGGAATTCACTACGATTGAAGGCTCTAGACTTTTAGACGGTACTTCTACATATAATTATATTATTATTCAGATATGAATTCAACTTCAAAAAAATAGAAAGTTAATTAGATCTCAAAATCCAAATCGATTTTTAGATAAATCCAATGCGTTGAGGCTACCGATTTCTTCTCTGAGAAACGTATACATATAAGTCACGCTCATAGTTTTATAAGTACTCTGCCAACGTGATTTTATCGTATAATCTTCGGTTACACTGATGACTTGAAACCTGATATTAAATAAATTAGTTGTGCTGCCGAGCACCAACTCCAATTTAATTAACATCTGGGTGGGATCATGTTCCGAATGAGATTTGTCAAGAAATTGATGACGTCAATTTGCCAATTTTATTACTGTCAATCTGTCAGTTACGCAAGACTTCGCAGGGTGTCCTCAAAAACATGCTAGCATTGCTTGAATAGATCAATTTCTATTTCAAATAACGCAACTTTTCCTGTATAATTGGGGAGTTTGTCAGACTCTCCAAGGAGGGTTGGAGGTTACTTGGGTTTTTTTAAATGACAACCCTCACTTTTCGTGGCGTAAATGAATACTTGTTGATGAAGATTATTTGGTCATTGATGGGGATGGAATGGTTGATCTTTTTGAATTCAAGGTTTTTTTTATGCATTTTGAAGTCAATAGGGAAGTGGACAAAGTAAAGTTGAGTAAGGTTCGTGCAGGACGGCACAGTTAGTATACAGGGTGAGTCTTTGACTCGTAAAACTATTTCAACAGTAGATTCTTGAGGTCAAAAGAAACACTTTTTCCTATACCATTCTTTCCGATTCGGCCCTGATAAAAATATATAGCCATTTCAAGTTTTCATAATATGCTATGCCATACCTGGAGAAACAAAATTACCTTCAGAATAACAAGCTAAATCTATGACACTACATATCAGTGGATCCTTTAAACAGAGTTGCATTCAGTCAAAGCACCCAATATTCCAAATATGAGATATTTTTTATTTTTGAACATCAAATTACTCGAAAATGGCACATTCTACAAGAAAATTTGAGGAATAGTTTTATTTTACAAAACGTTCAAATATTCACAAGATAGCGTCCAACTTAGTTTCAGGAGTTGGGTTCTTTGAATTTTTGGTATTTTTATGGTACGTAATGATCATAACTGGAAGACGTGGGTGATAACTTGTGTTTCACTTCGATGAAACCGTTTGTGAGATAGAACTGAAAATAATATTTTATTATGGTTTTTCAACAGCCTGTATCTTTTTTAAACCGAACCGATTGGGGAGAAATGGTATAGGAAAAAGTGTTTCTTGTGACCTCGACAATCTACTGTTGAAATATTCGTACGAGTGAAGACTCGCCATGTATAGTTTACCCATTAGATCCTTACAAAAAAAAAGGTAATAAAAACCCATCGGTGATGAAATCATCCTCAACAAATATGGGTCTCTCCATTTCTTGCAAAAAAGTTGGGGTTGCAATCTGAAAAAACTCAATTACCTTCCAACCCTCATAGAGGGTGTATGACGAACCCCTCAATTATAGTTGTGTAGGTTAAAATAAACACTGACCTTTTTCCACAAAAAATAAGATATCGAAGAAATCAATTTTGTGCTTTAGATACTCATTACTCACCCTGTATATGCTAATTTCGAAGGTTTTTCCGAAAAATGACGTTACATGATTTTATAATACCTTCGAAAACGGGACCAACTTTTAGATCCTTTAATGTGAAAACCAGTGGACAACAAAGTTACCATCAAAATCAATGAAAACGACAAATACCATCCAAATACAACTGTAGACCGGTTTGGGAATCATTGTCCCTCGTCAGTATGGTGTAGAGTTGCATATTCCCACGGAGGATGGGGCTCGCTAGAAAATAGCGAGAATACCGCTGTGACTTGCCTGCGGTCCTTTAGAGTTTAGATTAATGTTTTTACATTCGACGACTACAGGTAGTAGTTAAATCTGGGAGCCATGAATTGGTGTATTAGTCTGCAAAGAAACTGAGGTTTTGGTTCAGTCTTTGAGGAACAGGTAGCGCATCGTGATGAGAATTGAAATCATAAGGCCCTATCCTACGGTTAAAATATTTAAACACTACACTGACGAGGGAGAATTGTAATATTTTTTTCTGGAACACTGTTCCCTGTTTTTCTCCAGAATTTTGTTTTGTTGAGCCACTGTTAATTTGAAAAAATGTAAAAATAATCTTTGTTGTTATACATAATTTTATGGTCTCTTGTTGTTTTGTTGTATCTGTTGAATAAATACATTGTTAGTTTCAACACATCAAATCAAACACGATATTTCTAATAATTAATGATTTTCACAACTTGTCCAATCCAAGAATTCGAACTTCAACAACCTGTCGAAAACGAAAGTTCGGCTTTTTTTTCTTAAAATCACTTGAGGAATCTCCCCTCTTCGTTTGTACCACCAATATGATTTGTTTCGTGAAATGGATATATTCATACAGGGTGACAAGTTGAAAACTTGCCAGGACAATTGTATAAAAATATTCAGTGGTCTGATTTCGAACTCAAAAATAAAATGCGAATTCTGAAGGACCACTCGATTGCTCGAGAAGAGTTAGCGGACTGTAATGTTTTTGAATAAATTGTAGGGCAACTGGAAATTGCTTGGGTGGAAAAAATGTGAAACAAAGCGGCAATAAAGATGCGACTTACCTCTATGGAGTGCTGTGAAGAGTTGAGCTGGCCAGCGTTAAGTAGCGAAATCCAATTGCTCCACACTTGAATTTGTTTCATTAGCGAGAAATTTAGATCAGTTCAATTTTAAGAGAACAGCGGAATAAATCGAACACACTTTCTTGGCTAAGTCAGCGGCGATACTGGTACATATGTCCACAATTCCATCTCAAGACATTGTCGCACCTTTATCTCATAAGATGCGCGAAAATAACAATAAAAAAAAACCCATTTAATAATTTATAATTTCCAATTACCCTAAGAAAAAAAACAAACATCGGTAATATTGCCAAAAGGAAAAATGCACATAGATGCACAAACTCAAATATTAATTTTATATTAAATTTACAAAAATTAAAGGAGCATAAAACTTGTTCATTCCGGCCCACCAAAATGAGAATCATTTTCAAGTGGAAGAGGATATAGTTTTACTAACGGGCGTTTGAAATCGCCATGTATAGTTCTCACTGTTACAACGCGAACTTGTCCATCAGGACCTTTGAACACTTCAATGATACGTCCTAGGCGCCATTCTAGTGGAGGGCAAGTATCATCTTGAATTAATACTAAGGTGCCTATGGAGGGTTCCAACCCTGATTTCAACCACTTTTGTCTGACCTGAAGGGTACGGAGATATTCTTGCGTCCAGCGACGCCAAAAATCGCGCTGCAATCGTTGAACAAGGTTCCAACGGTTTAACCTATTTAACGGCTTATCTGAAAAATCTTCGTCAGGTAGCGATACTAGCGGTCCTTGAGTCAAAAAGTGACCAGGAGTAAGAGCTTGCATATCACTTGGATCGGCTGAAAGAGGAGTTAGAGGGCGCGAGTTTAAAACTGCTTCAATCTGGCATAGAACTGTGTTTAATTCTTCATATGTTAATATTTGTGAGCCAATAGTGCGAATCAAATGATGCTTCACAGATTTTATACCTGACTCCCATATACCGCCAAAGTGGGGTGCCGAAGGTGGAATGAAACTCCAAGAGATAGCCTCTTGATGACAGGCTCTTTTTGCGATTTTCAGTAGTTCCTTACTGGCTTTAACGAAATTAGTACCGTTGTCAGAGAAAAGTTGCTTTACGTAACCGCGGCGAGCTACAAATCTACGAAGAGCGGCCAGAAAAGCCTCAGCTGTTAAATCAGAGACCAGTTCTAGGTGTATAGCTTTTGTGACTAAGCAAACAAATAAACATATATAACCTTTTTGTGATTTTACTCCTCTATGTTTACTTAACGTTAAGGATATAGCTCCACTAAAATCCACTCCACTAACCGCGAATGGTTTTTGCGGAATAACACGACAAGAAGGAAGTGTACCCATAAGAGGCTCATAACTGCGTGGCTTGACTTTGAAACACCTGATACAGCGTGACACTATATTTTTAATGAGTTTTTTACCTGATACTATCCAGAATACGTCTGATATCAAATATTGAAGAGTCTGGACTCCTACGTGTAGGTACTTTTTATGCAGGTATTCAACATACCGGACAGCGAGTAGACTATCACGAGACATCAGAATTGGATGCTTCTTATTGTAGGAAATAGATGCATACTGAATTCTACCTCCAACCCTCAGAAGTCCATCATTATCAAGAAAAACATTTAATTTCCGAATAGGTTTAGGGAATTTCTTATTTGCGCTTATGTTAGAAATAATGTCTGAAAAGTATTTATATTGTTTATGTTTCGCCAAACATTTCAAAGCATCAAAAAGATCTTGAGAATCAATATTAGATACTTTTCGATCCAGTTTAGGCAATTTACAATTTTTTAAAAAGCGTAGTACGGAAGCCAAAATATATTGAATTTCATAAAAATCTGATTTATTTTCAAGTAAATTATCCAAGAAGTTTGTGGATATTTCAGTAGCGATCAAAGCTACTTGCTTTCTTTTTTCATTGTCTGAATGTTCCGAAACATCTAAATTTTTATTAGACATCGTTGGCCACTTATCACATGACTTCATCAGAAATGGAGGTCCGGCCCACCATAGCGAATGGTTAAGAAGTTCACTGGGTGAACACCCCCGACTAGCGACGTCAGCTGGGTTCAAGAACGAAGGAACGTAATGCCAGTGCTCTGCGTTAATATTTTCCTGAATGAGAACAATTCTATTAGCTACAAATGTTTTCCACTTACTTGGATGAGATTTGATCCAATGCAAGACAATATAAGCGTCAGAAAATGCATATATATTATTTATGTAGATTTTTTTCTTTAAGCATTCATAAGTATATTTCAGAAGTTTTGCTAATAAAGCAGCGGCAAGGAGTTCAATTCTAGGAATAGTTAAAACTTTTTTAAGAGGAGCTATGCGGCTTTTTGCCATTACGAACGATATATAACATTGACTACCCTTTATAACGCGAAGATAAATAATACTGGCGTAGCCTTTCTCGCTACCATCGCAGAAACCACACAAATCAATAGAATCCGCATTAGTTAAATCGATATGCCGCGATAATTTGAAATTATCTAAACATTGAAATTCTGTACGGTAGAGATCCCACTGCCTTATAATGTCAGGAGTAGGACTTTGGTCCCATTCTAGACCCAATATCCAAATTTGTTGTATCAAATACTTCAGTGTGAAAGTTATAGGTGTGAGGTAACCGTGAGGATCATAGCAACGAGCTAAGAGCGATAATAGATTTCTTTTGCTACAATTCTCTTTAACAGTAACAATTTTAAATCTGAGTTCGTCACTTGAAGGGTTCCAACAGAGACCGAGAACTTTAGTGACGTCATCAGAATCGAGATCTAAAATGTGAGGATTAATAAGTGAAGGATCTAAATGAGATAAAACTTCTGGTGCATTACTACCCCATTTATGAAGCTTAAAACCAGCTTGGCTCAAAAGAAGAGTGAGCTGCTTCTGTAACTCAATTGCTTTGTCTGTTGACTCACATGATGTTGTGATATCATCGATATAGGTTTCGTTAAGAATTACCTCAGCGGCCAGAGGAAAGTTAGAAATTTCTGATTCAGCTAAATGTTGAAGCGTACGTAGTGCAAGAAATGGGGAACAGTTTAAACCATAAGTAACGGTGAGCAACTTATACACCGATATTTTTTCGGACGGATTGAAACGCCAAAATATTTTTTGATATTTTTGATGTTCCGGTGTAACCATAATACCACGATACATTTTTTGTATATCACATGTAAGAGCTACAGGATGAATACGAAAGAAAAGTAAAATTTCGACAATATCTTTCTGTAATTTACGTCCCGGCAATAAAGTATCATTGAGAGACAAATGAGTTGTGGGATCAGGTACACTTGCGTTGAAAACTACACGTAATTTTGTGGTTACAGCTTCTTTTTTCACCACGGCAAAATGTGGAATGAAATAATCATCGAGATCATGCTCATCTGCAATGACAGGTTCCATATGACCTAAATCTAAATATTCTTGCATAAATTTGGAATATTCTGAATACATTTCAGGATCTTTTAAGAGACGTTTTTCCAATGACAAGAATCTACCGAGAGCCACCTGCTCCATATCAGGAAAGAGAGGTGATTTCTGAAAATTATCTCTAAATGGCAAAGAAACCGTGTAAACACCGTTTTTATGTCTAGATACGGTCTTAATGTAATATTTTTCACAAATTTCATCTTCTGGACTCATCAACATTGTTTGCGGCGCTGAATCTACATCCCAGAATTGTGAAATCAAATTTGTGAGCAACTGGTTGTCAGTATGACAGAAAAACGAATTCACGGCGTTATATGACTTTAGAGGAGTTTGCAAAGGCATAGGACCCATTAACACATAACCGAAAATTGTGTTCATGGCGATAGGATGACTCGAATCGGTACTGATTATCTTTTCACCTTTTATGATTTGCGGAAACAAATCCATGCCGATGAGCAAATGTATTTGCGAGGGTTTGAAAAAAGTTGGATCAGCTAATTGTAAGTCATTTATGAAATGCCAATTTTCAATATTAATTTTTTCTGCTGGTAAATCAGGACATACTCTTTGCAGAATTGTAGCTTGAGTAGTAACAAAAATATCAGGCTGATAAATGTTTCGAATTTTGATAAAAATAGATCCCAGATTGGATGACAAATTTTTTCCACCTACACCCTGTATATTGACTTGATTAGATCGTTTTGGAAAACCTAAACGTTGAGCTAGTTTTTGACTACAGAAAGTAGTTTGAGAACCACAATCTAAAACTGCTTTAACTGATTGATAATTACCGCGAACATCCTGAATATTCACCAGTATTGTGGATAATAAGACTTGTGATTGAGCTGACGTGAATCCACATTGAGTGAAACTTTGTGCAGGCGATTGAGAAGTATTCGAGGTATTGATTTTCGAAACTCCACATTCAGAGGAAGTTGACGAAGACTGACTTTGAGTAACTTGATGATTTTGAGTAGGAACACTATTGTGGGCATTTTGGCGTTCAAAGTGGAGTAATGTATGGTGGCGTTTATTTCCAGGACAATGACGACAAAAGTTTGCACTTTGACAATTTTTTGTATCATGTTTATTACTGAGGCAATTAAGACAAAGTTTTTGATTTTTGGATATCTCATATCGTTCATGAGCAGTCTTATTTTTGAAAGCGGCACATGTGTAGATTGAATGGAAGCCTTTGCAATAGACACATTTTTCTGTTTCGCGTATACCAGTTTGGGGCGACTGAGCTCCAAGAAAGGTTTTTGTGTTCGTAGAATGAAAGGTTTTGGGCGAACTAACTTTTGAGCTGCCAAGTTTGTTTCGTGAATGAAGCGAATAGAGTGAATGACACTGAGTCTCCAGAAAATCATATATTTTTTGATAAGTTGGCATTACATTAGCTGTTTGGTTAGCGAGTTCAAAGCGAGATAATAAAACATCAGGCAATTTATCTAGAAGAATATTAGCCAGCGGAAAACACCAATGTTTAATGTTGTAATCAAGTCGTTTAAGAGTTTCTAAGTTTTCAGAAAAAATATCTAACAGTGTACGTAATGATTCTGGATCATCATTTTTTAGCGGCGGAAAACTGATAATGCTGCGCCAATAAGTTTGTGCAGTTAAGCGGGGATTGTTATAACGTTTATGAAGAATATCATAAGCAATTTGATAATTTGAGTCAGTAATCGGTAAATGTTTCACAACATTTAGGGGCGATCCTTTGAGATAGGAAAGAAGTAAATTAAATTTAGCGTGCGTGGGAATAGCGGGGTTGTTATGAACCGAACTGTTATACATATCTATGAAAGTGGAGAATTTCGTAATGTCTCCATCAAATTCTACTAAGCGTAACTTAGGCATTATAGAGGCAATGAAGCGATCTGAATCTGCGGAAGGGGAAGTGTGAGACAAATTTCGCTGAGGTTCCTCCTTAAATTCAAATAGTCTCGTATTTATTTCTTGAATCTCGTAATAAAGATCTTCGAAGGCTTGAAAAGCTTTAACCTCTTCGTCTAATTTTTCTGCGCTTTGCGCCTGCAACTCGATAATTTGACTTTGATACATCACGTAGGTTTCTTTTATGTCAGAAATATCCAAAATTCTAGCCTGAAATATCGACCTTTTTGTTTCATCCTCTTCACACAATTTAGCCAATCGGTGAAGACTGATCATACGATTAAGCTGAAGACTGCGAAGCGCTTCTATCTTTTTAAGTGCTGTAGCCATTTTGATTTCATTCAAGAAATCAAAACCTCAAACGAAGGGATATTTCGATATCCACGATCTGCGAATTCTGACGTATCAGTAATAAACAAAACCATGAAACAGGTTAGTTGCAGAAATGTATTTGACTCAGCAATAGAAACACGCAGGTACAGTAACTCGAAATGCGTGATGCTTGATTTAAATTTTGGCCGAACGGAACGAACAAGTTTTGATAAGGAACATATGTGGAATATGGCTCCTGAAGAATGAGTCCTTAATCTAATTGAATTTTGTATTAAGGAATTGAAATTAAATTCGAGATTAAATTCTACTTTTCTGATGGTAAAAGTATTAATTTTGCCTTTTGGCTAATCCGGCTCGAAGGACCAATGTATAAAAATATTCAGTGGTCTGATTTCGAACTCAAAAATAAAATGCGAATTCTGAAGGACCACTCGATTGCTCGAGAAGAGTTAGCGGACTGTAATGTTTTTGAATAAATTGTAGGGCAACTGGAAATTGCTTGGGTGGAAAAAATGTGAAACAAAGCGGCAATAAAGATGCGACTTACCTCTATGGAGTGCTGTGAAGAGTTGAGCTGGCCAGCGTTAAGTAGCGAAATCCAATTGCTCCACACTTGAATTTGTTTCATTAGCGAGAAATTTAGATCAGTTCAATTTTAAGAGAACAGCGGAATAAATCGAACACACTTTCTTGGCTAAGTCAGCGGCGATACTGGTACATATGTCCACAATTCCATCTCAAGACATTGTCGCACCTTTATCTCATAAGATGCGCGAAAATAACAATAAAAAAAAACCCATTTAATAATTTATAATTTCCAATTACCCTAAGAAAAAAAACAAACATCGGTAATATTGCCAAAAGGAAAAATGCACATAGATGCACAAACTCAAATATTAATTTTATATTAAATTTACAAAAATTAAAGGAGCATAAAACTTGTTCAACAATTATGTCGCGACAAGGATGTTTTCAGAGAAAATGCCGGAACAGGTCAATTTCTATTCGTAGGTGCATATGTTGAGCAGAATTGTCAACCGAAATCTCTTCAACCATAGGTGTAGGAGCTATCACCACTAAAATCTCAATAGGGAATAGGTGGTGAGCTATACCTCAATATATCACTTGTCCCTCAACATGAATACTATGGTTTACAATTTTTTATTGAGTCCTTGAAGTAGTTACGGGAGGTGGCAATTTCAAAACTTGCCGGGCCAATTATGTATCGACAAGGATGTTTTCCAAGAAAATGCCGGAACAGGTCAATTTTTAAAGGGAGGAGGACATATTTTGAGCAAAATTGTTGGCCGAAATTTCCTCAAACCTAGGTGTAGGGGCTACCATCCCTAAATTCTTCATAGGGAATAGAGGGTGAGCTAAACCTCAATTGGAAGACAATATTTCCCTCTATATAATAATATTGTCTTCCAATTGAGGTATTATATATATATATATATAGCTCACTCTCTATTCCCTATTAGGAATTTAGGGGTGACAACCCGTACATCTAAGATTGAGAAGAGGCTTAAAATTCAGCTAGAATTGTGAGCCAAAGCCGAATAAAAATTGACCTGTTCCGGCATTTTCTCTGAAAACATCCTTGTCGAGTAATAATTGGCCTGGCAAGTTTTCAAATTGTCAGCTCCTGTAACAACTTCAAGGACTCAAAAATTTGCAAACCATGGTATTCATGTAAAGGGTCAAGTGATCTTTCAATTGAGGTATAGCTCACCCCCTATACCCTATTGAGAATTTAGGGATGATAGCTCCTACACCTAGGGTCAAGGAGATTTCGGCTTACAATTTTGCTCAAAATATATCCCCCTACGAATAGAAATTGACCTGTTCCGGCATTTTCTCTGAAATCATCCTTGTCGTGACATAATTGGACAGGCAATTTTTCAAATTGTCACCCGTATATTTCAAGCGCTTGTATAAGAATTACTCTTGAGGAAAGTGTTTTGCCCGCACTCAACTTTTAACTAAAAAAAGGTCTTGTAGTTTTCAAGACCTTAGTCAATCCGACGAATCGAAAGAGCATAAGCAAATAAGGTGTTTTGGCGTCATCAAATATTGTATTATGGTACCTTGGTACCTACTTCAAAAATAATGTTCCATTCTATCATCCCTAGAAATATTGCCCGAAATCTTGGAGTAACCTTCTTCGAAGAGAGTGCAGTTTCACTTGACGCAGAATTCACAACTATCCAACTTCTAAAAAAAGTGTTTGTCCATATTCGGATTTGCTATGGAGATATAAGCGAAAAATCACAAAAACACCCCCCCTTTGATATTTTTTTGCCAACAAAGGTTGAGCTCACGTCCCCCCAGGGATAAGTCAGGGAAATCTTTTTTAGGAATTAAATCCTTATCGGTCCCAAATTTGATTGGACTCTGGTCCAAAGGTTGAAGGGGCGGGAGATTCCTCTATGAGTTTTATCACTTTTTTCAGTGATAATTGAAAAAAATCTTCCTGAAAAAGTGTCCAAGTAGTTTAACCGTTGTAAAACAAGACTGAACGCTGAAATGAAATCGAATGGTTTACATCTCTCACTCTGTTGATTTTTTTGGTTCGTTCAATCTTGTGTTTATACCTGGGATATAAACAATACCGCCAACAGACGTCCCTCTAGAGATACAAAATGATCCCTTACATCAATAAAAACGTACTAACAAGACTTCCGGCACAACGCCCATCGTAATCAAAGCATTTTACCTAATCCTTTTCAATCCCCAACCATTCTTCCTGCCGAAAATCGCAACAAACAACATCACATAACCCCGAATCCTGGATCGTCCTCGTTCCGCCCTTATCAAGGCGTACCGTGCGAAGAGAACGGTATCCAGCCCGCGATCGCGACCGGGATGGCACTGCTGCCGCCGCCGCCCGCCGCCAACGGGAAAATCGGGAGATCGGGCACGCAGAATCCGAGACCCGGGCCGCCTCCTGCACTCCTGATAGATTCGTCGCGATCCGCGACCGAAACGTCGTTACTTAGGCGGTCCGCGAATGCCCACACCGAGTTTTTTTTCGTTTTACTATGTTGCCGGGAAGAACGGAAGATGGGAAAGGTTAGATGGACTGCAGAAAAATACTCACTTCCGACCTCGACAGCTGCCTGAGACCCACCTGCAAATATAAAAAACATTACAATGAAATCAAAAGGTGTTTGCTGAGTTTTCTTGAGACTCGACGTTTCCGTTTTATACGAAAAATTACTACAAACTTCGTTATTTTAAATGGGACACCCTTTTTATTATAACTTTATTCGCTTCTCTATCCCCATCTGAGTCTGTATTTCTAGTACTTCCCTATCCCTCCATATTCCTGATACTTATTGAGTCGTATGCATAAAGAAAAGCATTTGCTTTTACTATAATACTATCTTTGTCAGTTGCTTATAAAGTGTATTGTTTCCTTTCAATAAACTGAAGTGAAAGCATTCACTACTTCTTTATGCATATGGCCCATTATCAGTTTTCCTCAAAAAATTGCCAAGAAGATGGGTCCAATGAAATCTACTACATTTCATATTTTAAAAAGTTGAAATTTTGAAAACAGGTCATTGAGATGTTTTTTTGTAGTTTGTGATATACAGATTTTCGTCTTTTCACTGGATACAAAAACGGCAAAAAGTTGATTTTTTGACATTGAACACCCTACTTTTTATAGTTTTTATGTGATATTATTAGAGAAAATCAATATACACATCTAGTGATGAACAAAACGGAAATAAAGTCAAATTTCTATGAATGTGCGGTTTTCAGCGTTCACTGTATGACATAAGACAGAACACTCAGTATAAATAAATTTATTACAAAAATTTTTTGCATACTTGTGTCTTGGGGAGAGCGTCCACCAAAGTAGCGTAACACTGACATGGCACATACATGACAAAAGCGATGCATAATAAACAGATTTGAACTGAGAACGACATATTTCACGCAACTGACACTCAAATGTGCGATATCTGAAAATTTTGCATCGCCTTTGTCATGTATGTGCCATGTCAGTGCTACGCTACTTTGGTGGGCGCTCCCACTTAGAGTTGAGTAAAGGTGCCTACAGATTACTCTGACGCGCATGGTTCAAAAATCTAAGACACTCTCAAATTGTTCTGACGTGACGTGGGACGTGCATTCCCACATCACATCAGAACAATTTTAATTTATCAAAATTTGTTGAATATAAAACCGTAGGAAGAGAAAAATTAATAAAGTTTTGGACCTCCATGATGTCTTTTATGCACTAAGAATCGGACCGATGCATTCATAAAGCTGCATCCACATTATGCCGCTGTGTGCCGAGCGGCTTTGCCAATCGGCAAAATCTCATCGGCAAATCCAACGAAAGAAGACGGATCCACATTAACACGGGTGTACAGAGTCTAAATTGCAACTGAAACCGCTCGAAGCCACTGAGGCCAGCGGTTGGCACATCCTCACTATAAATTTCCGTTGGCTTTCTTTGATGGAGACCGACAGTTCAGCGATTTTTCAGCGGCATGGTGGCATAAGCCGACGGTGCATCCACATACGCAGCAGCTTTGCCGAGCAGCCTTGCCAATTGGCACACAGCGGCATAATGTGGATGCAGCTTTATCCTCATAAGATGGCAGATTTCTTTTTGAGATATCTCATTTCAGGCAACTTGTACCTCATGTCGAAGTGTCGTTGAGCTGCATCCACATTATGCCGCTGTGTGCCGAGCGGCTTTGCCAATCGACAAAATCTCATCGGCAAAGCCAACGAAAGAAGACGCATCCACATTAACACTGGTGTACAGTGTCTGAATTGCAACTGAAACCGCTTACGAGACTTCAGTGAAGTCTCCTCTCGTTGATCTCGTGGGCATTTCTATATGCAACTTTCCATGCCATTTTTTGACAAGTGCCTATCGCAATGGTCCGGACAATAAATTAGAATAATATTCTGCGTTAATTATAGTACGTTTCGCCGGATAACCCATAAAAATAATCCCTTCGTAATTCCAGAATATAAAGTAAGCATTATCTTTCCATCAGGTTTGCGCCATTGCTTGCCTGCATTCTTTGGATTGACTTTTGGTCTCGAGGTAAAAAGAACACATATTCTTTCCATGAAAAGAAAATTTTTGCCCCTTCAGATTTTGCTGGGTCTTTCATGGTTACAAACAAGAATAGTACCATCAAAACACCTCGGGATCAGTCGAACACCTAAATCAGACCCGATCGAATAATCAGGCCCGGACTGGTCAGGTCCGCGATCGCGGAGGACCCCCAGTTAACGAAGATAATAGATGAAATAGTTTCAATAAGTGAGTAGCTTAGAAAGATCTGTTACTTTAGGCCTAGGGAAATAGTAGAATATTGAAGCATCTTAGCTAAGCCCCTTCTATTTTAGTATAACAACATTGTTAACTGTTATATACACAGTATTTTGGATGGATTTAAATCCATTTTTCATTTAACAAATAATTTTGACCTAATTCATTTATACTTTGGAGTTAACAAAAAACTGCACTTTAGAACTCAAAACAGATAATACGATTTTCAAAAAATGAGTTGTTTGGCTATCACAATAAAATCTTCAGTTGGGTACCGAAGGAGAAGATTTATAAACAAATATTCAACTCAACTCTTGAAAATCTAGAGGGGGCTAATGATAGTTTCCAGAACATTCAGAGCAATTTCAGAAAAAAAAAGCTGTAAAACAAAAACTCAATTTTTTATCAAAATTGCAGGTGCAATAAATAAATATGTAATAAAAACTCGTTGAGATCTAAGGGAAGGTGACATTGTGGAATATAGTAGATTTCGTTATGCATCAATAGAAAGGTAATAGAAAGTTTCCTTTGCAATATTATTTAACTTTAAAGATCCTCCAATTGGTATCTGCTCTGTAATTGCTCTGAACGTTCCTGGTATCACCATTACCCGCAATAGTCCGATTTGTACCTACTCTGAAATTACTCTGAATGTTCCGGAAACTATCATTACCCCCTTAAGATTTTTAGGAGTTCAATGTTTGTTTATATATCTTCTCGTTCGGTACTAAATGTTTCAGTTTACCTTAACCCACCTAAATATGCTATTGTCATAGCGAAGCACGCATCATTTTTGTGAACATCATATGATATGTTTTCATTTCAATTATGGATTCTCATCAAGAATCGACCACATCAATTCAATACTGCAATACTGCTCCGTTGTATTTATTGGCAGTTCTACAGCATGTGTTTGGTAGTATTGTGGTATAATAAAAAAAACTGTGATTTTCTTATTTTAATGAATAATAAAGTCAATAAAAGTTGACAATCAAAATATTCGTATGGAAACCTAGTTGTATTCTGGGAGAGAGCAACGAATTCCCCAGTAAAGAGCCATTTAACAGGTGAGGGCCCCAAATGGTCCCAGTCCAGCCCTGCGAACAATACTGCACTAGATAGTTGCATAAACATGTCTTGACTTGCCAAGCACCAGTAACATTGTCTATAAGTTCTGTGTAATTTAATTATAGCATAATTTCCGGAACTTTGGAAACATCCCTCATAAATAAACGTCATTGTTACGCTGTTTCCTGCATCTTCAGAGGTCTTCATCATATCATTTCATTATACATAGTTTCCTTTTCCGAACGCCGCAACATGTAAGAAAACATCACTACTTCTCGTCACGATTTTCAGATATCCCCCTTCATCAGAAATATAGGACCCTTAAACTATAATCCTCCATTTTTATTATCCCCCTAAAACCGGAGTCCCCGTAGTATCGTAAATATCATTAGGAGGGCCCTAGTCGAGAAACTAGGTCGGCCGGCAATGCAATCCATTCCCCCACAGTCTCAAGGGGCGCAGTGCATCCAATACAAATGCATTTTTTCCTCCTCATCCAGTCATTGCACCCTCAGGTCTACGGCTCCTGAATAATTTCAATCAGTTCGTTTTGTTACGGCTTTATCGATCTGATCCGGACAAGGAGACTGCTGCCCGTCTGGAGGGGGTGAATGTGGAGGTCAGGGATGCGGTGTTGGCAAATGGTAACGTGAAAATAAAAGTTTATTGGGACAGCTATATCGATATAAATATTCCCACGGGACTTGGAGCTTGATTGGGGTGGGGGAGTTGAGAGGTTTACACAATTCTTGAAAATGCCGAGTGAATACAGGCTCTCGCATCGGAAAAATACGAATCACAATGACTTCGCCTCGATGATATGGAATATACGTATCTCAATAGTTCTGAGTAGAGAGGATGAATGGAAACCGAGCATCGTCTTTGTTATCTCGGAAGTGGTAGGGGATGCAGAGTCGCTCGAATTCGGGAAACGTCGCGCAATTTCATCTGGCATAATATGGAGGTATCAGGAGATTAATTTTTCCGACATGATTCAAGGAAATATGTGATGACTTCTTATTCTCATTTGACCTTTTGTCAAATTTTACACACCAAATAATACCAACTTGTTCATACCAGAAGACAAAGAAGCTGTCATATTTCCATGCCGTCTGCTCAAAAATTGAAGTGGATATTTAAGACAAAAAAAAATTATCGCACTTGAATCAAATTTTCGGTATTTCTGTAAATACTATGTGGGTCCTCACGATAATGGATTTATTAAAAAATATTACTGAAAACTCAACCCTTCTAGGTGCATGATTTTCTTGCGGTTCGTATGTGCCATAATGGACTATTCGACTACTGCAACTCATCTGGTGTTATGTAGTATCTTGTAGATTAATTGTCGTGGGTTTAACATGCGATTAGAAGCCTTCCAACTTGAACAATTAGTGTGTTGGTCGAACGAAAGTTCAACTCATCAAGAAGTTGCTAACTATTTCCGGGTTTCTCAAAGTGTAGTTAGTAGGACAGGGAATCGCTATCGTAAAAGTGCTGCATATGTTCATGCCCTACTGATTAGAGGTAAGGTAATCAGTGTCATTTTCGATCTAATGCAGAATGCTCTGCGCATGATTGAGCGATGGTGCGAGTACGAGCTCTAAAAAACTGTCGGTGCGATCAGACCGTGACCTACAGCACAGAACACACCAATACTTGACTTACTTTATGACCTACAGATCCTTCCCCACTCCGGGCATGGATAGTCACCAACCAGATCTGGCCGCCACTGTATTCTTCTCGAGTGTCCATTATAACTGTGGACCAAAGACCTCCCCTGTGATCTGTCTAACGCTAGTTGTTCCCAGTTATGATTGAAATTAACTGATTTTAGGGACTGATGCAGTATATTCTTGAACAGCTTATACTGTCCTCCTGGTTTTCAAGCTCCCTTTGTGGATTCGCCATACAGAGCTATTTTGTGGAGTCTTGTGTCTTGCATCCTGAGAATGTGGCCGCTCCATCTGAGTCGGGCCCTCGTTACTTGAGTCCCGATTGTTATACATACAACTCGCGCGTTGCAAGACTTCTGCATTTGAAACTTTGTGGAACCATCTGATGTGCATTATTTGTCTTAGATGACGTTGATTTTGTTCAAACTGTTTAATATGTTGCCTGTAAGGCGTCCAGCTTTCGCTTCCGTAAAGAAGCGTTGGGAGGACCACTGCTTTGTAAACAGCTGTCTTGGTCTTCAGATTGAGGTCGTGATTTTGAAACACTCTATCCTTCAGCTTCCAGAATGCCCGTGATGCCAAATTGATACGGTTGTGTATTTCCGTGTCCAGGTTAGCCCTAGTATTTATGAAGCTTCCCAAGTATTTGAACTGCTCGACCTGTTCTAGAGTTTCATCCTCCAGGCTGATATCCGTTTGAACGCTTTCTGGCGGACTTTGGTTTTGTCGATATTGAGTCTAAGGCCTAAAGCTTCGTATATATTTTTATAGGTGTACAACATTATCTGTAGATCCTCTGAGCTGCTAGCGATAAGTGCGCAGTCGTCTGCATATTGAATAAGTTCCGTGATAAACTTTGTACGGGTTTTTGCTCTGAAGCGCTTCAGGTTAAACAGGCCTCTATCAAATCTGAATCTTATTCCACACATGTCAGCATTTATCGAGACAGCTATGGCGAAAATATTGAACGGTGAAGGCGCTAACACACAGCCTTATTTTATTCCAGAGTTGGTTAAGAAATGGTCGGTTTTAGAGCCATTATGCTGTATTCTAGCGGTGTTTTTGGTATGGAGGCTTTTACACACTGCTAAGAATATTTCGGGTACTCCAAGGCGTCCCATGATTTTCTATAGCGCTCTCCGATTCACCGAGTCGAAGGTCTTACTTAAATCGATGTAGGCTGTATAGATCCTTGATTGTTGTTCACGGGCCTTCTCCTGCAGCTGTCGCAGTGTAAAAATTAGGTCCACCGTACTTCGATTGGGTTGGAAGCCGCACTGGGATTCAGGTACCTAATAGCTTTTCTTCGAGTGGAATCAGACGATTAGCCATAATCTTCGAGAGAATTTTACCGGCTACACTAAGCAACGATATGCCCCTGTAATTGTTGCAATTTGACGTATCGCCTTTGTTCTTATAGAGGTTGATAACTAAAGCGTCTCTGAAGTCTTGTGGCACATCTGCTTGTTTCCAGATCTTGCGGAATAGTGTAAGGAGACTATTGACAATGTCTTCATCCAGGGCTTTGAAAATCTCCGCTGGAATGCCGGAGGTGACTTATTATTTTTCACATTTTTTATCGCACCTTCGATTTCCGACATTGACATTTCGTCATTGTCATTGTCTATATAGTTTCGCTGTCGGTGAACCAGTCTGGGGATTTTCGGGAGCGTTCTATGCCGAATATTTCTTTGGCTGTATTTGTGAGAGATGATTTGAAGCGTAGCCAATGACTCTCAATGTCGTCGTTGGTGGTGTTTGACTATATTTGACGGCAGCTGTGAATCTTTCTTTTGTAGAAGGGTTTTATAGTTTGGAGATTTGAAGGCGCTCTCCTAGTAGTAACTTGAGGTGATTCAGGATTACTCATTCACTCTGGTACACTCGTACGCTTGTGCAAGACTGTAGGTCATGAGCAACCTTGGTTTTCTTAAATTTGAGTAATTACAAAAAGAATTATTTTATTATGTTCATTTCACATTGCTAGGAGAGCAATTTATATTTTCATTTGAAACAGTTGTAAAGCTTAAGGGCGAAGGCTCTATGTTTCACGATTCTTTGCGTGACATATTATTCACTCTTTCCCTCAGAGTTATTTGGCAAAAGCAGGGAGGTTCTCTTCGACTTCCGCAAATCATAAATCCATCAAGTCATTGGGAATGCTCGAAAAAATATTCTTCGTTCTGGGAAAACGTGAGACTCTCTCCTGAACATTTTTCGCCGCTGAGTAAGATGTAAGCATCTTTAAAACATAAGAAAACCGCAAGAAGGAGACGAGGAAAATCGTAATTTGGTCTTAAGGGACATTCATTGGTCCACGGCGTGCAGTTGGGAGATCGGATGAGATATGGGAACGTTACTTAATTCTCCCCAATGGACATTTCCCCCGTGCGTTGTTCCATCCACTTAGAAATATTTTTTTGTTGAAATATGCGACTGTTTCACGCAACGGAATCTCGTGTAGAGTAAAATATGTCGGTTTGATAAGAATAAGCCCCAACTTCATAAATATGGTCCCTCAAGGTGATCTCTTCTCGACAAAGAGTGGAGCCCATCAAAGTAAATTTCTCCTGAAATCGCCGCTATAAAATATGCCGAAGCTATCATCCCCCCAAATCCAGTGCGATCTCGTGAAAATTCAAGTACGTGTAAGCAGATGAATCATTAGTTCATTGCACTTGAGCAGTACCTAATCTACTTCATTCACTTCTATAAAAGGCTGTGACTAGAGTCCCGACTCGGGACTCGTGTCCAGTCATGTGTGAAGTCATTAAATTCGGGACTGATATTCGGTCCCGAATTCAACGATGCACTGCACTGAAATCATTAACCAGTGAAAGGAGTAGCGAAAAACTCAATTTTCAGTACAAATCATAAGCTTATACCCAGTCAAATAGAAACAATGATTCATATTTCAATTGTGCATGTAGTTAAAGATAAATATGTTGTTAAAGTATTTTTATTTTCAAATCATCACATTTATAAAGAGAAAAAAGAGCAATCTTGAAATGAAACATCTAAGGTGAATATTTTAAACAGAACCAATACCTTTACCTTTTTGGCAAAATTTTCATACACTTCAAATAAAAATACATTTTATTGAGGACCGCAGCATTGCATCATTATTTCGTATAATATATCATACATTTTACAAATATATTTGGCAGCTTTCTTTCTCGATCACATTTTTTTGTCAAGAATGGCTGTAAGGAAGAGGTTCACTTCTGAATCAAAAATTACGTCTGGCAATTTCAGTGGATCAATTTACACAAAGCAATTCTCAACTCTCTCACCAGTTAGAATTGCATACTTTGCTACACCTTCCATTCTCAAATTCCAAGATAGTATTTTCTCCTGCCTTTTCAATCTTGATTCAGAAAAATCCCACACTATTTTTTGATAAGGAATCACTCCTTGAATTTTGTCGCAACTATTCATAAATAATATACGATTCGCGAATATAACCTCAAAACCCTTTTACAATTGTCAGGACTGAACAAAGATCCCGAGTAAGGTCAAGAGACTTGTTTGGAAATTGAGTCATTTGAATTCGTCAGTCGGAACTGGACACAGATCCCGAGTCGGGACTCTAGTCACAGCCTTTATGGCAGCACTCAGTTGGCCATGGAAATTTGACACATTCCACACTATAGTACGAAAATTTTTTGGTTTTAAATCTATGCTGTCCGTTCTAGGTAAGATTCTCAGTAATTACCTATTTCTCACATCGTGAATTTACTTCAGAAAATAAATTAATTCGAAAAAAGAGTGTGGTCAAACGAAAACTCAGCACCTCGGACCCGTCAATGTCTGATTCGAGGGGGAACAACTTTTCTGCCCTTTTCATCCCTATAACTGCAACCCCCTAACGAAGGTGAGCTCTACCCCTTGATTTTGATTAGGGATGAGGTGTGTTGAAGATCTTATCGAGTACTATCTGACCCTGAAATTTCGCTTCAAAATTTCCATCGATAACGAAATGACAGGTAAAATAATGGAAAAGTACTTACTTTTGTGATTTTTCTCGAAAAATAAAGTACACTTTGAAAATTCATCGATAGTACCTAACTATTTCTAAGCCAAATATTTTGTTTGTACCCTAAACTTTAATGGGATAATGGCACCCCCAAAATCCGAAGATAACATCCTCAGTTTCAAAAATTCTCTATTTATGTTTTGCTTACAACAGTACTTCGTTAGTAACTATTTATCGGTCAAAAATTCAAAAATGAGGGTGCATTTTTGGGGTCATTATCCCATTATATGTAATGTATGTATTTGTATGTTATTTATTTGTAACAATAATAGTAATAGTAACTAGTAACAGTAATAGTTACTAACGCTAAGCTGCCCAACCGAATTTTATATTCGGGTGCCCGTTAAGTTAGCACCCAGCGTAATACTGTAATTTTCTTTCATTTTTATCGAAATAGAAACGAGAATTTTGTTGTAACAAATAGTTACAAACGATTGCAAAAAGAGCTAACATCATTTTAGAAAAAGTAGGTGCACGGGCACTAGGCATATCGCTATATAACAACAATATGATTTCAGTTTTGATAGCTCGGCATTTTATTTTCTTTGAAAAGTTTTCGAGAGACAGTCTTAAATTTTGTATTATGTACCTATTCAGCACGCACTTTCATATTTATAAAAAATATCTAAGAAAAGCAACAAAACAATCGTTTTAAATAACAATGATCTCTTCAAATTTGTTATGTAAAACTAAAAATATCGGATGATATTAAATATAACAGGCGAATCTAATTTTCATAGTAATCTGAATAAAATCACAACAGAAATTAGTCAAGTCCCATTGATAATTAAGTAGGTAAAGCTCCATCGATATGTTAATGGGGCCAGGCCGGCTAAGGTTGGCAGGTGGTACCTGAACGAGCGTTCGCTAGGAGGATTTTTGAAAGAAGTTCTATATTCCATACAAATCAGGTATACAGGGTGTTTCACGAGTGGTCGGTCATAGACTTATGGAGAATGCAGAGCCTTTCAGGAAAGTTGTTTCCGAGGTTGCTTCTCTTGTACTTTAGGATATTAGTTTCGGAGATACATTATATATATTATATATTTTGTGTTCAAAGGGTGGTCTTATTTTAATAAAATTTTGTTGTCTCGTTGACAGGACAGCCCTGAGATTATTGATATTTATCTTTCAAATATCAAAATCTATATCTTTTATTAATTCAATGTCCACTTCACGGCACATTTTTTGCAAAAGAGAAACGATCGAACGAAATCATATTATATGTTCATTTTTGAGAATACGATTCTATTCAGTTATAACTTCCATTGCCACCTTCACATATTTTGGATAGCAAAAGCCCTACATTTAATTATTTTTCTTTCATTCTGGGACATCAACACACCAAATGTTCAAGCAAGTTGTTCAAAAATATTTTTGAAATATTTATTATTGAACTATGAATTCTTTCGAAACTATAGAATATAAGATTGTGATTGTGCTTGCTCTGCAATATGAAGAAGTTCGTATTTCTCAGAAAGTATGGATTTTTTGTACATTGAATATTCATTATGTGAATTGATTTCGAAGATATCACTCGTCATTCTGCTTAAGATTTGATAACTTTAATCGAATTCATAGTTGAATAATATATTTTTCAAATATAATTTTTAGGCAGCATACGCTTGCTGTGTGTTGATGATTCGGAATGATAAATAATTGAAAAGGAGGCTTTTATTATTCGAAATCTCGGTAGGTAGCTCTAGGTAGACTTGAGGTAGACTACTCGTTCTCAAGTTCTGTATATCGAAAATTTAAGCCACAATCCATAAATCACCCTGTATCCCCGAATCTAATGGCCAACCGCACATGACATATCATACACCCTGTATGATATCACCATATACCTGATATTTTAGATTTTTATAAAATTTCTTCATTGCTATGTAATGTTTAAAATTTCTATACATTATGCACAGGCTGGCCCGTTTAAAATTCCCGATCCCCTTATCTGAGAAATTGTAAAAGCTACAAAAAATAGTTTCACATAAAAGTTGTTCATGCTCTTTCGAACTTTACTTTTTTGATAAAAAAAATTTAGAAAATCAATTACAGACAGGGTGTTAACAAAAAAATACCTTTTGTTGAATGAAACACCCTGTATATGATAAGATATTTTAATAGTACTTGAAAAGACATTTTCAAAAACATAGGTCGAAGAGGGTCCTCGATTTTTTGGTTTTGACTCATATGCATTTATCCTTCGAAAAATGTCCAACTTCAAAGGCCTGTAAAATAAAGGGTGGTCCATCTAGTGTTTGGAATTTGAACTACCGATTATTTGACTTTATAAACGTCAACTATTCTTTTTGACGTGACTAATATTTAGTTGAAAGTTTGAAGTTTACGAAATGGGACGCTATTCGGCTATTCGGGAAATATTAAAAACTTATTTCCAAAGTGGTGAGTCTTCTACTCAAACTGTGAGAAATTTAAGAAAAAAATTCGACAAAAAAAATGTTCCAAAAACCCAATTTGTGGATCAATTTGTGAAGCGTGTTCGTGAAACCGGAATGTTGGTGGATAAACCAACACGTGTACGTACACGTCCGGTCCGTTCAACCGAAAATATTGCTGCTGTGGCTGAAAGTGTGCGTGAACAACCATCAACATCAGTTCGCCATCGTTCTCAACAATTGGACATTTCACGCACTTCTTTGATGCGAATTTTGCGTAAAGATCTTGCCATGAAGCCGTACAAAGTTCAATTGGTGCAACAGCTAAAGCCAATTGACCATCCGAGTCGTCTACGATTCGCAAATTGGGCGGAAAATTGTTTGGCGGAGGATAACGAATTTTATCGAAAAATCATCTTTTCGGACGAAGCTCATTTCCACCTCGGTGGTTATGTTAATAAGCAAAATTGTCGCATCTGGGGCACAGAAAACCCGCACGTCGTCATAGAGAAGCCAATGCACCCACAACGAGTGACTGTTTGGTGCGGACTTTGGTCTGGCGGCATCATCAGTCCATTTTTCTTTGAAAATGAAGCAGAAATCGCCGTAACCGTTAATGCCGAGCGCTACCGCGCAATGTTGAACGATTGGTTCTTTCAAGAAATTGAAGCTGACGACTTGGACGATGTTTGGTTTCAACAGGACGGTGCAACGAGCCATACAGCACACGCCACAATCGATGTTTTACGCCGCATTTTCGGAAATCGAATAATCGGCAGAAATGCTGATGTGAATTGGCCACCAAGAAGCTGCGATCTGACGCCATTGGATTATTATCTTTGGGGAGCGGTGAAAGATAAGTGTTACGCCAACAATCCAGAAACAATTCAAGACCTCAAGACCGAAATTCAAGCTGCTATTGGTGAAATAGAGCCCCAAACAATCGAAAATGTATTAAAAAATTGGGTGGAACGAATAGGCTACTGCCAAGTCAGCCGTGGTGGTCATTTGGCCGAAATTATTTTTCATAAATAAATGTCATGAACCAACCTTTTAAATAAATGTTCAACCATTGAAAAATATTGAGCAGTTTTTTTTTTATAGCAAAATTAAATTCCAATTTTTAAATGGGCCATCCTTTATATTCTATGGAATCTAGAAAGTCCTGCATGGTGTCAAAAAAATTGTAATTCAGTCTTCTTCTTATTAATACTTTTAAACTTCGAAGTTTACAAACAAGTAATCAGTGTAATTTGAAAATTATAGTTTTTTTCAATTTTGTTAAATGACACACCCTATATACATTTTCGCGTAAAGCGTTCCAAGAGCTATTTGATGATATAGCATATCACGGGTTTCTCCTGGTCATAGCTTAAGAGTTACAAGTAATTTACTTTGGTAAATCTAGAATATTGGTATAATTGAGTAATGAATGAGTTAAATCGTATCTAAAGCAACATAAAAAAAATATGTGTCAAAGCTAGAAATGTCAGCTCTAGATTGTACAGATAATTTTTTGTTGTTGCTATAATAACGCTTTCTATATAAAAATCCACTAATAAGAATCAAATTACATTTTTTCCAACATAAATTGATTAGTATATCTTAAATTAAGACTAGGAGACCTATGTATGACCTATGTATGTATTAATATACATTATCAAATAGCTCTTGAAATTCTCTATTTGAAAATGTATTAATATATTGGGTGTTCCATTTGAAAAAATTGAGTAAAAACTACAATTTTCAAATGTTGGCAAAAAAATGGCAAAATGTCTTTTCGAGCTCTATTCAAATATTTAATAACATATGTATAGGGTGTTCCATTTAACAAAACATAACTTTTTGCCACCACCCTGCATATAATTGATTTTCTTTTCAAAATTTATCAAAAAAATAAAGTTCGAAAGAGCATGAACAACTAGCTATTATACTTTCACAAATAAGGGTATTGGGAATTTCAAACGATCTATGTTGGTAATTTGACACAAGTGAGATTTTCATCTTTGCTGGCCGAGTCCCGACTTCTACGTCAGAATGCGTGAAATGAAATATCTGTCAATTCTCTTCGTGCAATCGTCTAAAAAGTTTCCGTTCATATACCGTAACATCCGAAGAAACGAGAATACGAAAACACGGATAAAAGCCCGCTATCAAATGACTTGCTACACATTATCCAACTCAAGCCTTTCTGAACTCCCCTAGGTATTTTCCATTTTCCAGATGAAGTGCCGTCCCAAAAGCTCAACGATGAGAAAGTTTGCATCGGTTTTAATGGATTAAAATGACGGAGATGTTTCCGAACATCGATGGCACTCGAATCCATAGAGAAACCATAAAGCGATGTCGCGAGAAGTGCGGAATGGGATAATAATGAGTATGGAAATAATTTCTCTGGTGTCGAAGATCTTTTTATTGCGGAAAGTCGGCGGACTATGGGAAACGCTCAGACTTTCGCTCACTCTCAACAGATGATAATAGTTATTCGCCGTGCTTACGAAGCGTAGTAATAATATGAGTAAGAGTGTTGAATAATGAATAATATTTTATGTAGATGTCTTTTTTTTCGTATTTATGTTGCCATCCTTATTAGTTCATCTTACAGGCAGGTCAACGAAACTTACACCCCAAGTATTTTCTACTTCAGGATGAAATTGTGCGGAAATGGTGATTTCTGGGAAGGGAAGTTCGAATTTCGATGTGAATGAGTGTGCAACTATCCTTATTGATATTGGATTGATGTGGCCGATACTTGTTGAGAATCCATGACTGAACCTATAGCTGGCAACGGAAATCGACAAGAGTTTTGTAATGACTCATAATTAGATATGATTTAGTATTGAGGGTGTACAGGGTGGGCAAAATTCGTTGTCTACTGAAGGAATCTCGAGAACTATAGCAGCTAGAAGAAAACGGACGACACATTCTCAAGCTCTTTTTTCTTGACTAATCCAAAAGTGAAAACAGATCCTGCCTAACGTTCATAGATTTTGAGTTATGAACGAAAATTGAGAAACTGTCATTTTTAATGAAGCTGAATAACTCGCTTATTTGAACTCGTATTCGAAATCCGTTGTTATATTTTTTTGATCCAGTCATTTTCGAGATACGACAGGGATTTCTGATTTTTCAAATATCAACAATAGTTGAAAGTTCTTTCATCTTGCTGCAATTTTTTTGCTGATTTCAAAAATGTATCACATGTCGCGATTTACATGAATATAACATAAGAAAAAAAATTCAATACTTTTTCCTGCCTTTCGATTCGCTGTTGAATTTTCAGTAGACTGGCGTAACCATAGCGACCGTTCAAAATGCATTATGGTTCGTGAACTCCACATAAGTCTATGTAAACTCAACCTTCTGTGATAGGAATCACCGACAGTCGAATAATTATTTCTTTTATATATCGATATCGAGATCGATATCCTTTCAAAGAAAGTAAAAGACTTTCGTCTGATTATTAAAGGAGAAAATTCATTCAATTATCGTTTTTCTATTTATGAGAGAATCTTGAAGAGTCAGTAATATAAATAAAATACGATAGCTACCTATAATTATAATCTTTGCAAAAGTAAGATGATGAAAAATAGGTACTTCTGTCAACGGTAATGTTTGAATTGTAAACCATCGTAAGATAAGCATGCCGAACATTGCGAACGCTGACAATCATCTAAATATTCATTCAGCAATCCGTGATACCAATCATAGAGGCTCAGGTTCACAAAAGATAAAGCATATTCAATGGTTGCTATGGTAAACCAGCCTACTGATAATTCAACAAAGAATAAAAAAACAGGAAAAAGTATTAATATTTTTTCCTTCAGTTTAATTAATGTGAATAGCGACATATGATACATTTTTGAAATCACAAAAAAATTGCAGCAAAACGAAAGAACTTTCAATTATAGTTTAGATTTGAAAAATCAGAAGTTCTTGTCGTATCTCGAAAATGACTGGATCGAAAAATTCAATAATATCATATTCAAATTCCTCATAAAAAAGTCCCTGTAGAATGAAAAAACAGATTTCGAATACGAGTTCAAATAAGCGAGTTATTCAGCTTCATTGAAAATGACAATTTCTCAATTTTCGTTCATAACTCAAAATCTATGAACGTTAGGCTTGATCTGTTTTCAGATTTTGAATAGTCAGGAAAAAAGAGCTCGAGAATGTGTCATCCCTCCAGTAGACAACGAGTTTTGCCCATCCTGTACATTAGTCAGCACCCACTCTCAAGGTCAGGTAGTGGAACAACTATCGGCGACGCCCTTTGATGTAGGTATATAAAATTACAACATTCTCTGCAAGTATTTTGTAATGATTGAAAATAGTCACTCAGTTAGTTCATAGAACAGAAAACTTGAGAAAGTGGTCAGACCATATTTTAGTGAAACGCGGGGGCTCAGTACCCCATAGAAGTTGCTGCCTTAACCATGTCGTTTCAAAAGATTTGTAATGACTGAAAATACATTTATTGCTCAAAAATCATATATTATTTGAGAAAAAAAATAGTCAGACCACATATCAATAGAACAGAGGCAGTCAGCAGTCACCCAAAGTACGGATATTGTAATTTAACATAAATCAAAGAGCGTCGCCGCCAGTTGTTTCACTGACCTTGAGAGTGAGTGCTGACTCATGTACACCACCAAAACCAACTAATATTTGAATATGAGCCATTAAGCCATTACAAAAGTCTTGGGGATTTTCGTCGACAGCTCTCGGACTAATAAATCAGATTATATGATTCTCACAAAAATGACACGACACGTGTGTCGCTATCACAACAGCTCAAAAGCATCTTCAGATGGGTGAAAAATTGTGAAAATCATATAATCTGTTTCGAGTTCATCCTTTTGAAAAGGACTTTCCGTTAAATATCCTGAATATTTGTTATGTTGGGAATTCAATTTTCTCGATAAGAGAAACGGGGTATCGATACATACGGGGTGGTCCAACGAAAACTTAGCACCTCGATTTTCGGACTTCAAAATGAAAATGTGGAACCATCAATTTCTGATTCGAGGGGGAACAACTTTTCCGCTTTTTTCATCCTTCAACGACCTAACGGTCGTCAGTACAACACCTTGATTTTGAATAGGGATAAGGGGTGTTGCGATAACTAATTTTGAAGACCGCATCGAGTACTATCTGACCCTGAAATTTCGCTTCAAAATATCCATCGATAATGAAAAAACAGCGAAAATAGTGAAAGAAGCAATGTGGAATTCATCTTGAGAATATTATTATTCGTATCTGAAGGTATTTAGTAGTTATGTTGTTAATTTTTCGTCCAAAAAAATAGAAGGACCATTTTTTTGATTTGCCTTAGTCTACCGTGAATTTTTGAACGTTACAAATGTATCAAAGCGATTGTAAATTTGTAGTAGAATTGAAATGGTGTATTCCGTAAGAAAAAGGATGGAAATGATAAAATTATTTTTTAGAAATAACGAGTCAGCGCGAACAACAGCAGCAAAGAGCGATATCCTGGAAAAAATGTATCCGCTGCTTACGTTGTGCAACTGGTTACCACAGACGCTACTGGTTCTGACAGAAACAAAAAGAGGGTGCATAAAAGAGACGAAGCGAGGGACATGGCTGTCTCAGGTCATGTAGCAATGAATCCGACCTGTAGTACTACGAAATTGTCTAATGTATTTGGCGTTTCGCGCACAACAATCATTCGAATCCTTAAATAAAATAAATTCCACCCTGACAAGATACGATTGCAGGAACTGAATGAAGATGATCCCGATCGCTGACTTCAATTCTGTGACGTAGTCTGTGAAATAATTAACGATAATCAATACTATACTCCATTCAAATTTATTTTAGCAGTCGGTTGGCCATGAAATAATTTTCTCAAGTTTTTGTAACTAGAACGGAGTAAGGTTGGCACTCATGAAATATCGTCAATGTCATAACGCCGTTGCCACAACAAATATCAATTTCCATTACGAAAATGCCGAAAGTGATTGAAAAAGGGAGAAGACAGGGTTTCGGGAAGTGCTCATTCATATATGTAGTTACCCTGATATTCTGAAATCCACAATACGTCAGACGGTATCGAGCATATTCACTGTAAGTGAATTTATATAATGTTTCATCTGAATCTAAACGACTTTTATTTCAGCTGAATATTTCCACAATCAGAAAGTTTGTGAATAAAAAGGATGACAAATTATTTCCTTCTATTGGCAGACCAAAAAAGTGGTGTCATTTGAGAATTTTATGTTTGGTTGAATTGATGCGAAACGTTACTACAGGATTTTCGATGAATGTCATCGTAGAATAAGTTCCCGAAAATTGATTTTTCTATTTTTCATTTGACTTGTCCTATACATTGTAAATACCTCAAGGTACCAATAAATACCTAATTATTATCATTATATCAATGAATTAAGATGAACAGAAACAAATACGAGCCAGTTGTCCGGTTAATTGTTCATTTATGTGAAATTTTTGTTCGAAGTTGAAGTTCAGCTTGACTTGAAACTTCCTTTAATTATTTTGACTTCCATTGATGCAAAATGATTTTTTGTTGAAGAATTCAAAATTCTTGTAATTATCTGTTAATTCCTTCGAGAGATACCCATTCCCAACCACTGCATAATATGAATTTCATCTTCGGGTGAATACTTTTGAAATCTACAACTGATGTAACTTATTCAAAAATTAGCCAAAGAAGATAACGAACATTACCTCTCCTCAAGCTAGTGCATATTATGATATTATACTGATCTCTTGTATTTTCCATGCCAATAACTAGATTTGGTATGAATTCAATCAGTTTGTATAAACTTCAATTATGCTCGTCATATATTTTCCAAAGAGATTTGACATTGTGATAAAATACGTAATAACAGAAACTTTTACGTAGAACGGGCAACATAGCGTTGATTTAAAAACCAAAAATGTTTTGACAAGCGTCATAACCCCACATTTTCGTACTATACAGAGTGAAATGTGTCAAATTTCCATGGCCAACCGAGTGCTAAAATAAAAGTGAATGGAGTATACATGTTCGATATCTGGTTTTCGGACGAGTGTTCATTTTACCTTAATGGCATTGTAAACCGGCGTAACTGTCGGTATTGGTCAGATGAAAATACAAAATTTTGTCGTCAGTTTCGTACTCAGCTTCCCCAAAAATTAAATGTTTTTATACCCGATAATCTCACTGGCTACATTTATTTAGATTAACGCTATCCAGCCTGAGTCACTGGATATTTTGCGGACTCGGATCATTAATGAATACCGTCAAATTAGACCAGAAATCTTGAGTAATGTACCCATTTCCAGAATTCAATAAACTAATCACAAAAGTAAGAGCTCTTCCACAATTTTACATGTCATTTCGTTATCGATGAAAATTTTGAAGCGAAATTTCAGGATCAGATAGTACTCGATAACATCTTCAACATGAGGTATCGCAACATTATTCATCCCTATTCAAAATCAAGGGGACGAGCTCACCCCCGTTAGGAGGTTTGCGTTTATTGGGATGCAAAGAGCGGAAAGTTGTTCCCCCTCGAATCAGAAATTGACGTGTCCGAGAAATTTTCCACATTTTCATTTTAAAGCAGAAAAATCGAGGAGTTAAGTTTTCTTTGGGCCACATTGTATATCAATATATGCACTGACCGAAATAATTTGAATTCTGTACCGCTGTTCATGTTTTTAATTAAATCGAACAAACTGGGATTTGTTTCAATTTTAAATGTTGATTAGGTAATTTGCTATGAATTTGAATACTTCTTCTTTTCAAATACATACTTTACAAGGTCATATTTATGTATTCCAGTTCGGTGATTGAAACTACAGAAATCATTGGAGATCTTTTGTAACTATAGTCCATTCAAGAATTATTGACATCCCATTAGGCTTCGGAAGTTCAAATCAAATGAATCATCATTCAAAATTGATACAATTAGGTACTCTTTTAATTTGTTCGAAGGGTCCAAGAATATATACAAAATTCAAAATATCTTCTGTTAGTGCGTACACTTATATTTGATTGGTCTATGGATTAGATAATTCCGAATACCAAGCTGAATTCCTAAATCTCACTTTATGAGGAATCACCAACCGGAATCAATAATTCTTGAATGGAGTAGGTACATATACAGTCCCTGGCCATATTATTAGACGCATTGATTCGATGCAAAATCTCAATATTGAATTATTAAATTGAATGTATATGTTACATATACTTCATCTGTAAATGGTTTTCACATATAATATATCATATTTGATAAAAAATATTGATTTATTGATGATTAAACATGAAATTCTAATATTTTGCTGAGCCACCCTGTGTAGATATGAGAGCTTCATACTATCAAAGCAGAATTGTTCGGTTTGCTGCATTCAAAGATAATGATTTCATATGTGGATTATCGAAATAACGTCCGAACCTGCAGAATGCAAGACGTCCACTGGAAGACATAGTACTGATTCATACTTAAGTATTAATACTACAACATCAAAAATAAATGTCAAATAGAACAATTTTAAGAGAGTCGTAGATGAAACTGACATTCTGTGGAAATGAAATTCAAATATTCTGCTTTTTCCTCGGGCAATACCAGTAAATATAAAAAAAAATCTCAGTGCGTCTAATAAACTGGCCAGGGACTGTATATATGAAAAAATATCGACATATACCTATGTGCTAGGTTAATATATGTAGAACTCATTATTGTTAGTAGAACTGTTTATGTGAGTTCAAGGGTACACCCTTGAAAACCAACATTAGAGCAGACACACCTTGATCGATTTCAACCCTACAATTCTGTCGGATTTATATTCATGCTGTATCGCGGTTGGCGGCGGCTTAATGTACCTCGAAATTGACAATTAACTAGATCCATATTACGAATTTCACAACACTTGATGAGTCGGTTCATGAAAATGAGGTGAGCATATCTCGCTTACGTTTCCCTCGATAATTTTGATTAGCGAACGAAATTAGTCCGTCATTTTTAGTGAGGTTTTGGGGAATTAACACGTTGACTGTCCCATGAGTCACATATGATACATAAAAATTTTCGCCAGGAGTCCATGAGTCGTATGTGATTCATTGATTCATTTGACGTTCAAGATAAATATGGTTACTTTTCATGAACGCTGCAGTTTGGTCGGTTCATATGGGCTTAACGTCTTGTAGAAATATGTATTGATAGCCTCAATCATAATTAATCATACGTGATTCAAGAAACGTCAGCATCAAGCCTTCCATTGGACTTGAAGATTTTGAACAAGAAAACTTCCTTAAATGGCTGCAGAATTAATTTTTCATAGAATATATATTTTATCACTCAAAAGTAACCCTTCTCTTTGGATAAATGTGTTGGACGTGGGGGGTGAAAAAAAAATTAGAATGGGGACAGTCAACGTGTTAAAACACGCTTGGACGCAGCATCGAAATGAATCTGTCAGTTCGGAGTTTCCATTTTGGATAACGCATTCATTTCATGTTGCCTATGTTACAAATAAGCAAACCTAGTAGAAATGAGAAGGAGACGGAATATTCAATTTTAATGATCAATTTCTAAATACACAGATATCCTTACTACTATTATGAATATGGAAGTCCGTGTGTTTGTCGGTTTGGGGATTGAGCTGTAGTCTAGAGAATAAATTAGAGAATTCTCTCTTGAAATTAATCGCTATACAGCTCAGGAAAAATCGAGAGACTCGTCTAGAGATAAAAAGTCTGGGTAGAGTGATGGCCATTCAACCGGTCCTCTTCTGCCAATCCATTTCTCTTCAAAATTATCTGTGAGCAATTTAAAATCATATTTCTATCCACACCAAGTTGATTGCTTTTACCTCGGCTTTTACAAGAAGACTTCTTTCAATTCCAACTAGGTGGAGCTACCTGATAATTTCCAAGAGAAATGGATTGATAGAAGAGCCAATTAAATGGCCGCCACGCTACCCAGATTCGACATCTTTTCCTCTATAGAAATGGGCATCAAGATAATTAAGGTGGTGCCTTTTAAAATTTAAACACTATACCTCGCACTATACTGAAGATATGAAAAAGAAACAGCGAAGTGAATGAACCCTTTCTTTCCAGGCTTTTATGACAAAAGTAAACAATAATAAATAGATCAAAATAATCAATTATAATTTTGTATAGCTTGAAAAGTTCTACAGGGTGTTTCATGAGTCGTTGGCCAAAGCCTAAAAATAGTTAATGCAGGTCATCCAGGCTTTTCAGAAAAGTTGCTTGTTTTGTATCCTAAGGTTATCTGTTTCGGAGATACGGGGTGATTCATGAACATTGGCCTAAATTTAAGATAGACATAACTCTGGAATGCAAGGTCCGATTTCGATCAAATTTTATGGGTTTGTTCACTTCAGGAAGATTTTTAAAAAATTATGGAATATCAATTTTTTTCTTGGGCAGTAGGTACTCAGAATATCGTAAGTTTTCTTTAAAGCCCCAAAATCTATATTTTTTACATCCCTTACAGAAATTTGGTTATTGCCATGAAAAATTTCATAATTCATTTTGAAGAATTTAATTTTCACTTTGCATGGCACATTTCGCAAGAAAATATGAATCGGACGAATTCATGTTTTATGTAATTTTTTCGAAATACGGTCCTGTTTTTATTCCTTACGGCAGGTTTCATAACCAAACCTAGAGTCGCTTTAATTTTAAAGCTTCCTTTAACCCTACTAAAAATGACAGTAAAGGAAGCTTTAAGCTTAAAGTGACGTTAAATTCGATTATGAAACTGGACGTTAGTTTTTTTGGTTATTAATTGTCTTTCGCCGAGATTTTGAATCATTTTAAATTCTGTCCTACTGTTTTTCTTTTTGAACCCTCAGAACAAACTGAATGTTCGTAAAAAAGTGATTAAAAGTAGGCAAAATCAGGCTGTGATTTTTTTTTTTAAATTTGGTACATATTGAATAAGATACAAATGATGTAAATCCTGTTGGAAAATGTAATCCTTAAGTGTATTTGCTTCATAACACACAAGTATTGAAATTTATTTTCTCGAAAAACTCGAATACTATTTATTTCCTTTCATAAAACCACAATGAAAATATACACCATCATAAGAGATGTTCGAAATGGAGTTCTTCCATCTCGACACATTTCCTAGCTCTCAAAATCAGATTATTTATTGCTCTTCTTATCATATCGGGATTTTGTGCAACTTCTGCGCAGGCTTCTTCTATTTTCTGTCTCAAATGCTCCCGTGAAGTTATTTCAGTGGCATATACTTTTTGTTTCACATAAACCCACAGAAAATAATAGTGGCGTTAGATCCGGGGACCCTGGGGGCCATACCCAGGTCCACTATTTCCTATCCATCTGTTCGAAAAGTTGTTATTCAGATATTGCGTAACTTCTCTAAATCGGTGTGGACCTTCTGGAAATGAATTTCCCTGATATTCAATTCCTCTAGCCATGAAACTGAAGTGAATTGAATAAAATTTAAATAGATTAGTCCTGTTACCCTTTCTTAAAATATGTTAGGCCCAATAAGGGTCTTATCAATTACTGCACACCAAACGTTTATTGAGAATTGAAATTTTTGGAATGTTTCAAATGTGGATTATTTTCAGCCCATACATGCATGACCATGTAATTTCCATTGCAAAAGCAATACACAATTAGACAAATATCATATAGAAATACTCACAATTGATGAAATTCTGAGCCATAGATCTAATTTTGAATAAAAATTGGAACACCCATATCTGATTTTGACAGCTATAATGGGAAGCCTAGAACATATTTTCTGGAATTCAATTAACACAAATATTCAATGTTCGAAAGAAGCCATACCTACTTAGCATATTTCCTTCGGATTACAAGTCAAAATTTTTTGTGTTTCAAAACGATTTCACTTTTGTATTACCTTTTCTAAGAGGGTTTACTAATACCATATTTGAATTTAAATTCAAAATGCAATTCCAAAAGAATTCATAGCTTGATAATGCATACTTTTAATCACTGAACAGAATTAAAAAAAAATCAAAATCTCGGCAGAAGACAATAAATAATAACAGCAAGGGAATAAAAACAGGACCACTTTACGAAAAAATTACATGAAAGATTAATTCGTCCGGTTCCTATTTCCTCAAGTGTGCCATGCAAAGTGAAAATTGAATTGAATTCGAACGAAGTTTCTGTGAGGGATGTAAAAAAATATAGATTTTGGGGCTTGGAAGAAAAAAATTGTGATATTTTGAGTACTGCCCTGAAAATATTGATGATTCATGAGCTGTTCGGAAGAACTTCCAGAAGTGAACAAACCCATGAAATTTGATCGAAATCGGACCTTGCATTCCAGATCACAAATTCAGGCTAATGTTCATAAATTACCCCGTATCTCCGAAACTAATAGTCTTAGGATACAAAACCTGGATGACCTGCATTCACTATTAGGTTATGGCCAACGACTCATGAAACACCCCGTATAAAAAGTATATGAGGGGTAGCCAACACGTCGATCCCAAAGGTTTTGAAATAAGCCCGCGAAGCTAAAACATTAGGCACGTTGAAGCAGAAAATATCAATGTTTAAAACTCCATAGCCCACTTCGAATTTAAAAAAATTCACTTCCAGATCCGTTTAATGAAACCGAGAAAAGTTTGGTTAGAATCGATCACGTAGAGGGTTGGGTAGTACCTTAGATTAGGGAAGACTTCTCTAGACTTCTCTAGTCTAAGTGGAGTACACTGTTTCATCTCATAGAGCAGTATTTTTGGCATTTCTGAAATTCATTACATTATGTTTTTTTTAGGCCAATTTTATCCCGAAAAGAGTGGATCTCCTGGCCTACTAGTTGTTAACCTATCGTAACATCCACTGTCATTGGGCAGACCGACAGAATTTATACAAATGACATGACAGTTGCCAGTTTGATGTTCACTTTTTCTGAATAGGCAACAGATAAGATGAATGGACATCTCAGCAGTAAAAATAACCCTTTTTAGTCTGTGAATTGACAATGAAAAGCCGAGAAAAACACAAATGCTTCATTCTTCATGCTTCCTGTTGAAACTCATCAACCTACGCATAACAACAACTTTCGATTACTCAGAGAAAAAAAAACTAACAAGGCATATCCTTATAATAAGCTAGAAATGCTCAAACTTCAGTATGCTAGTTCCAACATCCATTTCCAGACTTTGCTGATGGTAGAATCTAGCTCTTTACTGCCCTCCTTGTATTTTATTCTGTTGACACATCTCTTGCGAAGAACTTTCCCAATCCCAATGCAGAATACACTCACGGCATCAGCAAGATGTGGTAGGTAGAGCATAGCGAATTCGAACTTAATTGCAATTCCATATCTAGGCTCTAGGCGACCTAAACCCGAACCTTTCGCATACATGTGCATAATTAGAGCAAAAGTGCATGAATATTCAAGTGCGGTTACCGCTGAGGTTTTTCATGGATAAGAGCAGTATATCACATTATGCCGATTTTAAATTTGAAGCTAAAAGTGCTAGGAGCGATGCTGCAGGATATGTAACGTTCATTCATCAGTGAATGAAATTGCTCCTTTGATCTGAATCTTTTGCAGATATTCGAATTTCAATCGACATAATGAGTTACGCTCCAGAAATTTCGAAATCCATTTACCTTATGCTTACTCACGAATCAATTTCGGGAGTGAACGATCAAAAAAAAAATGTTTGGTACCTCAGAGATCATGCACAGTATACACAGTATATTCCGAGATATTCATTCATTATTCGACTTGTTCTAAAAATTTTATACAGGGTATATAAATCTCCGACAAGTACAGGGTTTCCTAAACTCGATGTCCAGTGAGGAGATACTGGAAACTAGATGAGCTAGAGCAAAACAGAAAGCCCCATTGGCACCTTTTCAAGCTCTTTTTCAGAGGGAAACAAAAAGTGGTGAAAAACGTAGCCTCCTAGGATCCTCCGTTCCTGAGATTTCGACGATTTCGAATAATTGTCATTATTTTTTTTGTCTTTGAAGTTACAGATCTGAAACTTGAACTTTCCTTCTACAGGCACGTTTTTGCGTAAAATCCACTGACAATCTTAAAAGATGGTGTCTCCTATATTTCGAATAATGAGGCAAAGTTTTGTTTTTTTTAATGTAAACTATTATTAAATTTGTCATCTCTGAATTGGAAAGAAAACGTCTTAAATGTCCTCGAAAAAGTGCCTGTGGAAAGTTAAAGTTTCAGATCTATAATTTCAAGGACAAAAAAGTTATGGGAACTTTTTCAAATCGTCAAAATCAAATTTTTTTTTAATAACTCAAAAATGAAGGATGGTAGGATGCTCGGTAGGAGACTACAAATCTGTTCTGCTCTAGCTATTCTGCTGAATTTGCGACACTCTGTACAGTGTGTGTTTAACGTAAGAAGGTCACTGAATTTTGTGACGCATTGAGTAGAATTAAAAAGTTAAACAACAGTATTTTTCAAGGGCTATCCAAATATGCTATCCGTTGAACTATCTATTATCGTATAAGAAGGTTTTCATAGAAAAACCAGTTTTCATAGAAAAACCAGTTTTCAAAACAAAAATTAAAGGTTTTTCTTGTTTCATGACAGAAAGACAATTTCTATTTCAACTTCCACTTTTCCCGAAAACGGTAAACTTTTTTTGCACAATATGGGTATGATGTATTTTGAGCCTATTTTCTGAACGCTCAATCAATTCTCAATTGAGAATATGAAAGCGCATTCTAATTAGAATGCGCTTTCATATTCATCTCAAACGATTTTATTCAAAATCACCCTGGGGGCACAATAGACCTTAAGGCCAAAAGTAAACAATGATGACATTAACCTATATATCGTAATTTTGTATGGAAAGGCACTTTTTAGAAAAAGTTACCTGTAAATTTCACCCAACGTGCGAAAAGCATTTCTTTCATTGAGTAAGATGACAAGAATCCAAACAATCTGAGGCGGTTAGAAAAATTCTTCGTAAAAATTTTATCCGTCCACTATTTTCATACGTAAGAGACATGAATCTTGAATTGATCGTGGTATTATGTTTTTTCGGTAACGGGATACAGCAATGAATGAATGAATGAATGAATCACAGTAAGAATCTCAGTATGTTTATTAATTCTCTATAAATATTGAATTGATTTAGTCATTACTGAAGACCCATGACTGAACTAAAAGAACTGAATTACATGAATGAATTCATAACGTTCGGCTGTTACAGTTCCATAAAAGAAAATAGATCCCACATTTTGCCTTTGACTGATGCCTACCGGACTCCATTTTTTCTTTGGGTGCTACAAGGGTAGGTAATCACAATCTTTTCAATTTTCTAATAACATGTCAATCTTTATGCAAACAAATGGATATCTTTTTTTCTAAATCGTGTAGCATATGCCAACGGATACTCCAGCCACTTGAGATAACCCCTGAACAGAGGTTTGTGGAACTTCTGTCATCATATTTTCATTATTGCTGAACACTGGAGTTTTCTTCTTTGGTCGACCACTTCCTTTTTTGTTTGAACATACCTGTTTCGTCAACACAGTACTATGGAAAAATTGATAATAATCAAAAATCTACAGCAACAAAGGCTTCTATGAAGTCGCCGGAACAGAATATTTCCATTCTCCTTTTATTTTCTCCCCAATTTTGAAATAGAATTCAATAGTAAAAGCTTTTCACACGTCCGTAAAAACCATCTTTATAATTTGCTGATAATTTTAATTCAACAACAATCCAAAATGCTAAATTGACAGTTCAACTGGAAAATAGTATAGCACTCTAATCTTTGGTATAACACTAGCTAAGAATTACGTTTAGACACGAAATATCGACGTTCAAAATTCCATAGCCTAATTGACAACGAATTTTTTTGAACGCACGTTATTTTCCGCATGTTTATTTTATTTCCTCAAGATCATTTTGAATAGAATGAATTGAAATAAATGGAAAATTACCTTTATTATATTTACATATTCGAATTAAGAATTTATTGAGCATTCATAAAATATGAGGAAAATTCTTGTAAGGAAATTGTGCAGGAAAATTTTTACCGTTTTCGCAAAAACCGGAAGTTGAAATAAGAAACAAGACGATAAAAGAGTCACAAATTGTCAAAGAAATTTTTTTAAATGATTTTTCCGATCGTTTTTCTTATAGCACATTTGGATATCCTTCGAAAAATACTATCACTCTGATGGTCCACTTTTTAATTTTAGTCACAAAATCCAGTGACCGGCTTCAGTGAAACACACTATACACATAAAAATTTAATCTTCAATCCTAATCTCAACCACTTAATATATTATTCTTAATGAAACTTTGTCTCGTTCTTTCTTTCAGCTCATCCCATCAGAAATGTCATTGTCTCACATTGATCAGTTTAAATTATCCACCATTTCAATACGATAATTACGATTCCATAGGCCTCCGGATGAGTCTGAATGGATAATGATGAACCGACCTGAAATCGTTGGACAATAGCGTTCATTTAGTTAAATCTCTTCTACAGCAGCTGACCTTTCGCAATCCAGATAATTTTAGTCTGATTTGCCGTCATTATAATGATGATACAATGACCTATCCGATTCCATGAAAAATTATTCAACTGAACCTATGTTTTTTCACATAGATTATTTTATACTCCTTTGACACGGAATTCGGTGATTCCAATTTCAATAGTCGCTAGCGAATGTTTGTCGATAAAGGGAATCGATTCGAAGAATTTTTCATGGTAAATTGGATGAACAGAAACAATTCCAACAAAGCGCTATCAAAATGATTCTACACTCGCGAGAAAAATTCTTGGTATAGTCTCTTCAAGAATTATTAGCACGCCTTGGAAGTACGGGTATTCAAAATTACTTGATTTTGGCTGTTTTTGGTACTTTCGGACTAGATAGATAAAAACTTTGAGAGGAATCCTGGTCACGATTTTCGTGAAAAGTCTATTACTGAAAACCGTTTTACGATATCTTCATTTGTCTTGAAGATATCACCAAATTTTGATATTTTGTCGTGTGGTGAAATACAACTTTTTCAAACCAACGACACAGTGGAAAATGCATGGCACATTACGGTTGCCTTTTTTCGAGAAACTAATAATGCCATCAACTGCATTCCTCTATGTTCTTTTTCTTCGAGTTATAGGCCAAAATTTAAATTTCAACTTAGGTCATTATCTCCGTTTTTGTTTGTGCTAGGATGTTGAAATGAAAACATTATACAGACACTTTCTTGCCAGCAATCCAGTGTCGTACAATGATTTTTCCAAGAGGTATATTTGCCGAGCTATAACATGGGGATGTGTTTTTTCTTATGAAAACAGTAGTTTAAAATGACTTAGAAAGACTGAGGGCGATGTTTGATATATTTCTGAAAAAAATGGCGATTGATTTCAAGGCATTTCAAACTACTGTTTTCGTAAGAAAAAACACAACTTCATGTTATAGCTCAGCAAATAAACCTGTAGAAATAATGTTCTCATTTCAACATCCTAGCACAGGAACGGAGATAATGACCAAAGTTGAAATCGCCCAAATTTAAATTGTGGCCTATAACTCGAAAACAAAAGAAGTTGAAGGAATTCAGTTGATGGCATTATAAGTTTCTCGAAAAAAGACGACATGAATGGCACATTCATTTTCCTCTATCTGGTTGGGTTAAAAAGTTGTAGTTCAGCTATCACCAATTTTGCCCACCCTTTACATGATTGTCTACAAAATGTACAGCCCATATATTGTTAATGTCCCATTCTTTTCGAAGATACCTCTGCAACTTTGGGTACATTTCAACCTGAACATCGCTCTCATTACCCTCTTCTGAATTCTGAACAGTTCCAATATGTGGTGGCTTCCTCATACAATAATACCAAATCTCATGAGGCTTTCAAAGTTGGCAAAATACATTATTTTCATTGATTCTTCATTAACATACTTTTGTATAACTCTCATGGAATTTGCTACTGAGTTAAGTTTATTCCCCATGTTATGATCACTCTATATACATATTCCAGAGTTGAAATTTTGTTTTCTGTGTAGGAGAAGCCAACTTGTCTACTCGAAAAAATACTGTCTGTATCGCTGGCGTAACTAGTTTCTTCATTAATTGGCATTTAAAAAACTCCATATTTTCAATTTTTCGCCATTATCTCGTAAAGGGTGCTTTTAAGGTATAAAGTGATCTGAAGAAACTCATCATAATTTGAGCTTGCCTTTCATTTCTGAGGTCAAATACAATTTATATTTAAAAAAGTGTAACTTTGGTCTATATCTTTGTTTTCGAACACACTGTATATATGACAATAATTTTAAATTGTGCCTTTGAACACCCTTCACACACCACAAGGAAAGATTTTCAAAATATCTTTATTTACTTCCTCAATATGAGCGCCGTCTGGGGTGGGCCACCCGGTATATTTTATACACACATTTTATACACACAAAGCAGTTTATTGATCCAGTGTGTGTTGAAAATTTTTATTTTTATACTTTCGCAGCTAATGAGAAAATGTCTGCTTTTTGTTGTGTAGTCACGTGTGGAAGTAGAGGTGAAAGGAGCGAGGTGAAGTTTTTTAGAATACCCGCTGTACGGAATTTTAAGACAAAACTCGATTACGAACTGTCCATGATTAGGATCTAACGTTGGGAATGAAATTTTGGATAATTTTTTACATAAAACACAATAAAACACCACTCACACTCGGCCGAAACAGAACGGGAATCGATAGGAGGAAAAGCTTGTGTGCCCCACGGCAACGAACGGTCAGCTGATTTCGACTTTTCGACAAGGGTATTAAATCAGCGCTATGTTGTCCGTTCTACTTAAAAGTCTCAGACATTACGTACTTATTTGATCAAAATGTGAATTCACTTCGAGGAATATGCATTCGAAAATTTGTGATATAAATTAACGTTTATACAGGGTGAGTCTCGTGCGAATATTTTGACAGTAGATTCTTGATGTTAAAAAAAACACTGTTTTCCTTCATCATTTTTTCCGAATCGACTCGGTTTAAAAGATACAGGCTGTTGAATAACCATAAAAAAAAATTATTCTTAATTAATTATTGTTGTCGGAAAAATGTACTTCTTCGTCCATATTTCTGAAACTATTCATATTACAGAAAAAGTTTAAATTTATTTTTTGCTCATTTCAACCTGCTCTACATGATGAACGAGAAAAAAAATTTGCCATTCGAAAAAATTAAATATTGATTGAACTTCTATTTAAATTTTTAATTTTAATTTTGAAGACCCTGTATATCATATTGCTAAAAATAGAGATGTAACGTATGATCCAATATGTTGACAAGAGCTGGGCAAAATTTGGTTTTGATACATTCATTAGAAAACTAATATCAGCTGTTTAGTGAGCACCTACAGCTGTCAAAATTCTAGGAAAAAGTCGAATATCTCAGAATCGGTGATATATAAGACCATGGTTGTCACAACAAAGTCACCTTGAAATTTGACAAGGAATTCAAAAAAGCAATAATATACAGGATGTTCCATTTAAAATAAGAAAGTTGATATCAACAGGGAAAAAACGGAGCACCCCGTAAAGGTGGGTTATAAAAAATAAAAGTTCAATTGATTATAGACAAGTTTTGTATTTAACTTTTTCTTCTAGCTCCTTAAGTTTATACAATAAGGTATAGGGACACTTTAACCCGGACACCCTGTATCGAGCCCTGTACCATATAAAAACACCAAAAAATCAAAGAACCGAACTATTGAAATTAAGTTGGACTCTGTCTCATGAATATTTGAACGTTTTGTTCTCATATAATGCGCCGTTTTCGAGTAATTTGATGTTCAAATATTGAAAAGTATCGGTGAATTTTGAAAAATTGGGTACTTTGGCTGAATACAACTCTGTTTAAAAGATCCACAGTTGTGTAGTATCACAGATTCAGCTAGTTATTTTAAAGGTAATTTTGTTTTTACAAGGGTGGTACAGCTTATTATGAAAACTTAAAACGATTTTTTATCAGCGTCGGAATGGTATACAAAAAATATGTTTCTTTTGACCTCAAGAATCTACTGTTGAAATATTTGTACGATTCAAAGACTCACCCTGTATAAACGTTAATTTATGTTCATCACGTATTTCTCGAAGTGAATTCATATTTTGATCAAATAGGTAGGGGAGACCGGGGTTGGTTGTGACGGGGGCTGGTTGTGACAGAGGCTTTTGCGCTCAATTAATAGATATCAGTCGCGTCGCGATTATTCCAATAGAGCCAGCTATAGCTATTACGTATTGCGCCTGACGGTGGCTTTGATCGCTAACGTACCGCGTGTGTTTGGATGATTTATGTATTTTCGAGGTGCCTTAGGAAATAAAAGTGACGTCAAATATTGTTGTGGGAAGTGACTAATGTAACAGCTGAAACTAGTATTGTGGCGTTAAAATACTAATTCAGGTATGCTCTTTCTCACATATATAAAATTATTTGGCCATTCATTGAACTAAAGTTGGAAATAAGAGAACAAAGCAGAAATGTGCTTTGGGGTTGGTTGTGACATTCCAGAAACACAGCCCAATAGTAAAACCAACCACATTGAGGCCCCAAGCACCCCCAAAAATTCACCATCTAAGACATATTCCCTTTCCTTTGCAGACTTAGAGCTTGAAAATTCACCAGGACCTTCTGGCATCACAACATATTTTTCTCCAGAAGATTTGAGACCAACACCAAAGGCTGGAAAACGTCTAGCTAAAAGAAAAGGACGATAACCTGGTAGATCAGCCATATGGACAGATACTCCAAATAAGAAGGAATTAAAAGAAAAACAAAAGATGAAAAATTTGAAAGAACAAAAGAAAAAACAAAGGAAACCAGTGTCAAGAGAAATATATGCAAGGGTAAAGATGAAGCTAAAGCTAAGACCATTAAAGCTAATAGCAGTTCGGAAGATGAAGAGGAAACTTACTGTTTAATTTGTCACGAACCACGAACCTTTCTCCATCTCTTGACCTAAAGAAAAATGGCTGCAGTGCACCATTTGCTCTAGATGGGCTCATGAAGAATGCCCGGATAAAAGGGCATATTTTGTATGCATTCACTGCAATTCCGATGACGATATGTAGGGGCGTCACAACCAACCCCATAAGCGTCACAACCAGCCCCATGTCGGGGCAGGTTGTGACATTTAGAGTTTTTTTTTTAATTCTCAGTAGCCATGTTTGTATTGCTTTCAATTAGTTCGTTTCTATTTTTTTTTACAGATATATGTTCAAATTAAATAAATATGCGTTTGAGAGCCTTGAGTCTTATTATCGAGATGTACAAATAATTATACTTTAAAATTGGCACAACCAACCCCGGTCTCCCCTACGTAATGTCCTCGGTTATGTCTGAGACTTTTACGTAGAACGGACAACATAGCGCTGATTTAATACCCCTATAACGATTTGTCAAAATCAGCTGACCGTTCGTTGCCGTGGGGCACATAAGTTTTATATTATAGACACTAAGGCTCGGTTGTTCAATTCTGGTTTAAACCGAGATTAAAGTTAATCCTGTATTAACGTGACAGATTAATCCAGGATTAACTTTCATCACGAATTGAACAACAGGGCCTAAATATCAACTTTTTTTGGAACTGAATTGGAAAAAAAAAAACGGGGTGACATCAAGACGTCCTTTAACTTCAATTTAAAAAAATCAAGGTTTGATGTACAAAATTTAAAGCGTTAATTAAGAACTAGTGAATGCCGTTTTTGTAATAGAGATTCTTGAGATAATACCGAGATAAAACTTCCATTTAAGTAAATTCCGAGGTGAATTCCATAAAAGTAGGGGAGACTAGGGAGCATTGATACATGGGGAGGCTTGATACAGGCTTATATCCGCGATCTGTAGCCGTTTTCAAAAGTATTATACTAGTGAACACTTTTCTTTGGCAGAGGGCATTGCGTGACGTTAATATGTAAGGCTAACAGTAGTTTGTTTGTGAAATATTCAATGAAGAGTGTTTCGAGGTGAGAAATTCAGTGGCGGATTTACCATAGAGGCTAAGTAGGCTGCAGCCTAGGGCGGCAGAATTCAGGAGGCGGCAAATTTGGGGACAATTTTGTTTGTACTAATTATAAAACCGAAATAGTAGATATTTTAATATTCATCTGCATCTGATTTTCCCTAAATATAAAAAAACGGAACAAGTAGTGCATCATTACTATTTTCCTGTTTCCCTCTTATTTCGGCAGCATTGGTCTTTATACTGAAACTTCGTGAGGGTGAAAAATTTCGATGAAACCAGAATCTGAATCGTTGGGATGTGTTTTTTCGGTTCCTACGAAAACACAATTCAAGAAATGTTTGTCCAGAAGTTTGTATCTATGGCTATAAGAGCCATAGTATATATAGCATATATAGCAGCTAGAAGAAACCGGAGGACACATTCGCTAGCTCTTTTTTTATAACTAATCCAAATCTGAAAATAGAACCAGCCTATCGTTTCTAGATTTTGAGTTATAAACAAAAATTGGACTTTTGACGATTTCGAAAAGTTCTCATAACTTTTTTGTGTTTGAAGTTACAGATCTGAAACTTCTTAGTCACTTTTAAACGTAGATTATACTAACAGAATCTTTTTTCCAATTCAAAAATAACAAATTCAATGAAAGTTTGCATTAAAAAAAAAGTTCGCCTAATGTTTCGAAATGAAAAAATATTTGGTGCTTGTCAGTGGATTCTACGTAAAAAAGGGTTCAAGTTTCAGATCTGTAACTTCAGTGACAAAAAAGTTATGAAAACTTTTCGAAATCGTCAAAATTTCATTTGTTGCTAATAACTCAAAAACGACATGCTGAACGCTTTGGCTCTTTTGTGTACAGAGCTAATGAACAAAATTTCGTATGACGACATCGCAGAAAGATATTTTGATAACGTATAAATCAATAAATTGAGAGACTTTTATGATTTACGTTCGTATTTCATTATTGTCAGCGTCAGTTAGATTGTGGCCATATAATAATATGAATAGTTGCAAAAAATTCAGGGGGGATTCAAAAAGTAGGGAAGGTCTTTTCTTTTTTGTGCCCCTGCTTAGTTACAGGCTCCTTAAGATGGCGCCCGAAAAGCAGCTTTTGATTTTTTTTGTGAAAATCAATAAACTTTCATGTATTCAATCGAGCAGATATTTTATATGGGCACTAAAAAAAATTTTGGTTCTGTTCGTTTATAATAGAAAGGAGTAGTAAAATCCATCCCTGATTCTTGCTTCGCAAGAAACTTTTTCGATGTTCATATCTTATAATAAAAAATTTGTTTTGGATAACCCATTCTCAAAAAATCATCTTGAGATTTTTGTCACATATGCATACTCATTAAAATGATTGTGTGCACAAACGCAGAAATATTCGATATGCACTTTGTTTACGGTCTTTTTTCCTGAAAAACCGTGAATTTTCCCAAGAAATTGCTAGAGACCTTACTTGTTAAGAATATTTCGAGCTATTCAAAATCAATCTTTTATTGTGAAATTAATTAATTTTTTACAACTGTTCCTATGGACCATGTTACCATGTATATATGGTGTGCCATACTTAATGATAATAAATTTCTTCTTTTCGTTTGATTTAGAATATATCTATTCTATTTTAAACTGTGTGCCTAATTAAAAATGATTTGATTACGTTTACAGAATGTATATCACTGTGTGACTAATATCAATTAATATATCCATTACTTCGCCTCATTAGAAGTTTGTGACTAAATTTTATTTCATTCAGAAATAAACGTTGTATTTCTTGTGGAATCTCATCTTAATCTTTGCGTTGAAAAAATGATCTAGGAATTCGGGAACTGACACATCGATTCCCTAGGTTAAAATAATTATGAGTAGTTATTAGGACTACAGTGAACAAATCTCAAAGTTACATTTTCACTGACACAAAAATTGTCCTTAATATTTTGAACTAAATAATTATGGTAAGGGCGGCAAAATTTGAATAGCCTACTGGCGGCAAATATGTAAATCCGCCACTGGAGAAATTGTAAGTTTTTACTCAAGTTACCTAAGGGTTTTATGATCATGAATTAATTCTTCGGCATAAACAAACATTTCACTGGGAAATATGCATAAAACTACTCAATTTACAGTTTTATTCGCTCTTCAAAATATATGGGTATAAGATGAAAACATAAATCACTTTAAAAATTGCTTTCAGGGAGGTTTGAGACATTTGTCGTGGGGAGGCCTGATACATGTATAATCTTCAAAAAATATTCCGTAGCTAGTTGGATAGGCCTACATGAAGGCGTCTTCACCATCCAACATATCAAAAGGATTTTTAAAAACCGTACAATCCCCATGTATTTAACGAGGCCGACTTTTCTTGTGTGGAAGTGACTAACTGACAATTTCCTGATTTTTCTACACCTATAGGACCAAAGCAAGCCAGTATCATTGCTGACCTACCTACTGAGCTGAATAATCCTCTCGATTACTCTCCCAGTACATCGTATCAATCCTCCCATATGTGGGGAGGCTTGAGACAGTTTGCATGTTTTTATGTTCAACGTTCTGTACAGAATAAGATGTTTATGTTTTGCGACTTCTATATTTATTTTGTTGAACGATTAATTGAAGAATTATATAATATAAGAAAAGTCCTGCTTCTTCATATAATTCAGTTTCCAGAATAAAAATTCCAAAAAACGTATCAACCCTCCCCAGTCTCCCCTACCATATAGAAATTCAAAGAACCCAACTCTCAAATATAAGTTGATCGCTCACTATTGAATATTTGAGCATTTTGGAAATAAAAGTCAATACCCTCATATTTTTCATATTTTCTCTCATAATGCGTCGTTTTCGATTAATTTGATATTCGAGAATAAAGAATATCTATCTGTGAAATTCGTGAAATTTGGTACATCCTTTGGTACATCCACACATGGGTAGTGCCCATAGAATGTAAAATACTCTCGAAAATACTATACTATACTCAAAGGTATTGCCCTATATACAGAATGTTCCTAAATAAGAAGGGTATCAACGGTCAACTGTAGATTTTCCATGACAAAATAACATTATTTTTCTCTTCCATTTTTTCCTCCAGTTCTTCGTTTTCTGAGAAACAAGGCGTCAAAAATTTATATTTTTTTCAGTTTTTTGCTGATATCTCAGGAACCGTTTGAATTGCAGAATTATTTACTTTTTGCACTCTACTCGGTTTTATTAGACGTGCCAGTGGCAGAGATATTGAATTTGCACAAAAGTTTTACCCCCACCTTTCACACCACTGGACCAATTTGCATTTGCAAAGCAAATTCTGATGCGCCAATGTGTTCTACATGAAAAAGGTCAAGTAGTGATACTTCAGGTTTATTGATTTCAGCAAAATTTGACAACTAGCTTTTTAAGTTTAAATCTCGATTCGAGTCTCGGTTTAAATTGCAAAGTTATTTTTCATTATTTTTAGCGACTATAGTTAACAAGACACCCTGTATTTCGGAAACGAAGACCCGAAGGAAATAATGGAAGAGAAAAAAATGTAATTTTTTCATTAGAAATCTACAGTTGACCGTTGATTCACTTATTTAGGAGCTTATTAAGGAACACTCTTTATACGTATATTTAAAAAGACTCACCATGTATAACGTTATGTAAAATAAAAATAAATTTTAACATAGGTACTTATACGCATTATGATATTCATATTTTTTTAATTTCGGTAAAATGCCACAAAATATTTTAAAGAGAATGGACATAATTCATTAAGTTGAGCGAACTAAGATAACTATCAAAAAAATATCTGGAAGTGAAAAAAAAAATAATATTGCCTTTATCATCATATAAGACTGAATAATCATTGATTACAAATTCAGTGGCACGTAGGTATATATTTTCTCCACGATTTTCTCTTTCAAACTGATTAGCAAGGAACTGATGAGATTAATCTATATCGATTAATGATCTCAACAGCTGGCAAATTTTTATGATATTCGCAACGAATATTCATTCATCCTCCCACTTTTCCCCTTCATCGCTCCTACACATCTTTTTTCTTCCTATTATCATTGGCATTGAGAATTCCGGAACTCCTTTTCAAAATTATTGGTATTAGTCATATACCACTCATACCGCAATTACCTCATAAAAAAATTCTCAACGTATTCGACAATACTAGGATTTTGGAAGAAATTCAATTTTTATTGAAAATGAGAGTTTACTGTTAATTTTTATTTCAGTAAAGTATTTTGCAAAGGTTAATAAACAGACAACGACAACGTATTGTTGGACGAATGACCCACATCAAATTTGATGAATGTTCAATCAAGAAGGGACATAGAACGTTTAATGAACATATTTCGCAACAATTACACCTACCTGTTCACGAAACAATCACGATAATGCCAAATTAACCCTGTAATTAATTTTTCTTCACTTCACTGATGTTCTTTTCAAATCACAATGTCCCGAAAGTCTTTTTCTGAATTGAAGAAAAACCGGTTTTATCACAGATATATTTATTCAAAAAATATAAAAGTTTTTCCACAACTCTCCTATTTCCAATGAGAATTTGAAGATTCACCAGAGCTCGGCCGAGCTTCCCAACACAACAATCCACATAAACAAGAGTAACTGTCAGTGTCAACCTGTCAGATCAGGTTGTTTTCCAGCTGATTATTTGCATTGCGCACTAGAAGACTGTCGGAATGTCGGAATTCAGGAAAATGCCTTTTTTTAAATATTGTCATTGACTTTCAATTAGCAGAGGTGAGTAAAGGAAAGAGATAAAATAATTTATAATGTATTAACTTACAATTATTTTTTTCTCAGTTCAGAAAAGCAGATCTTTGAACTATATTCGAAATTTATTGAAACCAACGAAAGTAGTGAATTTTCAAAAATTTCTTCTTCCGTAGAACGACACTTTTTTTCAAGATAAGAAATTCCTCCTTGAATCACTTGAGTTGATTTTACCGTAAAAACAACATTTTCTGGAATGTCTGGTTCTGTGGTTGTTGTATGTCAATTTTGTATGTGTCAATATTGTCAATGGAATTTTCTCATTTCAAATATTGTAAGTGAGAAATGGCGGACGCACCGTTGCCTGCCGGTTGGGAAAGACGGTTAAGCCGATCAACTGGTAATTCTCTCATTTCAGGTTTTTGTTTGATGAATGAAATGTTTTTCTTCAGTCAATCAATTCTTGAGCCCCTTCATTTATTTATGTCATAGATACAGTTTCTTCAAAACAATCAATATTTTGAAATTTTAGGACAACACTATTACCTCAATGTATATACTAAAGAATCCCAGTGGGATGTGCCAGAGAAGCCTGCTGAACCTGGACCAGAACAAGTCCAGTGTTCTCATTTGCTTGTAAAACACAAGGATTCTAGGAGGCCGTCCTCTTGGAGGGAAGCAAATATTACTAGAACCAAAGAGGAAGCTTTAGAATTGGTCAAAAGTAAGTGTCAGTATGGGTCACAAGCAGTAAGGGTGACCGGCCACCGAATGCGAAGTTTAGCGAAGCTGAGCGTTTTCAATGCTAATATAATCGACAAGCTATGAATCGAATGATGTAGCTCATCATTCAGCATTGAAAACGCTGAGCTTCGCTCAACTTCGCATTCGGTGGCCGATCACCCTAAGGAGAAAGCTTCCAATAGACCAAAATACTCAAGTACTGTGGTTTTGAAATCTAATAAATTATTTTGTTGCAGATTATAGAGAACAGATAGTTCAAGGTAAAGCATCCTTCGCTGATTTAGCAACTGAATATTCTGATTGTTCTTCTGCTAAAAGAGGAGGGGATTTGGGCCCATTCCGAAAAGGAGCTATGCAGAAACCCTTTGAAGAAGCTTCATTTTCTTTAAAAGTTGGAGAACTATCTGAACCTGTATTCACAGATTCTGGTGTACATATAATTCTACGAACTGTTTAAGCTTGTATTGGATTATTTCACAAAGTCCAAATTTTTATTGAATATTGTTACAACTTACCTCTCCACTCAAAAATTTACAAATGAAGACAACTTTCAAATCATATTCTATAAATGCAAAATTGAGTTGAATTGTTTTTTGATACCGATTAACAGTTATTTTATCGCTTTTTTTATATACTTACATATTTTCAACGTAAAAGGAATGATATCATTTGTCAATTTCTTGAGAAATTCTTGATAATCTGGAATTTTTCTGTAAAAATGTATAAATTCATGTATAGAAGCATTTTTCTGACAACATGCTTCCAGCTTAAGTAAGGACTAATGATATGATTGACTGATAAATTTTTTGAAATAATTCTTCATTGAATACTTAATATGTATAACTGCACTTTATGACTTTATACTGATTTGCACATGTGGCTGTTTTTCTAAGATTTCTCCACATAGTTTACAAATTTGATTTTACGTAATAATAAATAGATTTGATCTCCCATTAATTCATTATTCCTTATAAATTTTGTTCAATAATTTTTTAGGGAAATTATATAATCGTACTGAAGGAACTGCATTAAATTATTTTCACTAGGATGAGCTTTTTACCAATGTCAACGTTACCTAAAAAAATTTTTTTAAGGATAATTCTGAGATGTATACAGGGTGTTTCACGCAAAGTATCCACTAGAAGAATCAAGAGTATTGATCTATCCACAGCTCCTCAACACTGCGTTTAAGAAAGCTGAGGATAGATCAATGTGATCTATTTCAGCACTTGCGCTAATCATCAGAGCAATGAATCCTCTTCACTACAAGGAGTTAGGTTAAACACTATACTCTTTGCTTCACTATAGTTAAATTAATCTGTGAGTGATATACTCACAATGCAATATTCAGACGGATCGTAGGCTCGCACTTGCCCGCCTTTCGAAATATTTTGCAGGTTGTTCTATTGAGCTTTTCCGTTTTTGCGTGGGGCGACAGGCTAAATAAGATTTAGAATAATCCTTCAACATTCTGCTTTTATTCTTCATATTAGAATCACCTAAAGTGATCGTTGGTTTAGTTCAGATCATCGAAAAGCTGATAAATATATAGAATCGTTCTAGTTCTGTTGGTAATTAGTTACATTTGTTTAGAAATAAATCCCATGCATTATATTATTTGTTCCTATGATGTTCATGGAGAACTTATCATAATTTTATGCCCGAAATTTGCATGTTAGGGTTATCAACAATGAACTTCTTCCCTAAAACTTCTAGATATACTGGGAAGACTTTGAAATCTTCTATCACGTTTATATGTTTACAGGTAGTCAATTTAAAATTTTCAGACATCTGTATTCTATTATAGTTTTTGACTTGTTAGATTAAGCTTGGGGTATAGTCTACACCTCTTGTTTCGTGGAATAATTTCATATTTTCGGAGAAGTTGGCTGTTCCTTTTCATAAACAATAAACACCCTTTATATATAAGGCATATTGTGAGTAAACCATTCTTCTTAAAAAAAACTTCTGCATGATTTGTTGTATTTGAGATTACTCATGATTTTTATAACTTTTTCAGCAATATAAATAAAGCTTCTACATTTGATGACCCATAGAATACAATCCCAAACCTCAACTTCGATTCATGGTACAAAACTTTGAGTGCTTGGGGATTGATGTACCCTGCCATAATTCTTAGCCCATATATATTTGTTCTGATTTTTTCCTCCCGGATAATTGACATATTCCTTCCACTTCAGATTTTTATCACTGTATATTCCTAATAATTTAGTCCATTCATCTATATTTGTATCCATGATTTCATCATACACAATGGAAAGTGAATAGAGAACCATCCTAGTCTTCTCTCTCTATTAAGAATAAGTTTGTTCGCTTCAAAACACGTTTGATTCTCCTCTATCAGTGTTGAACTCAAGATCTTAATTCTTTAGTTAAGTTCTAAAAAAATTCTATGAATGACTAGTAAGTTTGTGCGTTTGTGTCATCCACATAGTTCGCAGAAATGATCACATTTTTATTCTGACCATGTGTCCATGTATGGTACACATATGTACACTGGTACATATACCGATACATATGTATCGAAGTCATTGATATACACTGGTTTCAACAACAGCACACACATTTACTTCTCTTGCTAGACGATTTCAACTGATGGTCTATCAATAGGTACTGCAATGACGGCATCTTCGTACACACCCATGCACATTGCTGGAATTTTTTAACTATTTTAGAAATAGCCGAAGCTGGATGGTGAAATGTTGAATTTGATTTAAACTAGTTGCTTGCAAAAAGTGACAAGTGCACACACCAGTGTTTTAGACATCTGAGAATATAATATTATTAATTACTAGTATGGCCAGGAGATCCACCTTGTAGGTAGATTCACCTTTCGTCCATATCTCGGGCCTATGGCCCTCGCGATTCGCCTTACGGCCGTAGCTCGGGCCTACGGCCCTCGCGATCCGCCTTTTGTCCGATTTTCTCAACCCTTCTCCCGCACATCGGCTTCTCGTTATATACCGGATGGCCCACCCCAGACGCGGCGCTCATTTTGAAGGAATAAATAAAGATATTTTGAAAATCTATATGTTTGTTTTCGAACACCCTGTATATATGACAATAATTTAAGATTTTACTTTGGTATATCCTACACATACCACAAGGAAAGATTTTCAAAATATCTTCATTTACTCCTTCAAAATGAGCGCCACGTCTGGGGTGGGCCACCCGGTATATATGGTTTATTTTCGATTCTTGATAAGCATCAAGCCTTTCTCTATGTTGATAAGAGAACTACATATGACCATGGTGAAATGTTGAAGCGTGCGCTAGTCTACGAGTTTTTTGGCATCGGAAAGAAAAAGAGAAGAGATAATATTTCAGAGTGCATTTTTGAGAAAATTGGAAAAAATCTTACCTCAAGAATCGACTCGAAATCAATTTGTGTGTCAAGAGCACTTTTGCGATGAAGATATCAAAAAGATGATGGATTTATTATAAACGACATCGAAATTGTCATCCCTCGTGAGAAGTGGACTCTTCGGAATAAGAATATCTAGCGAATAAAACTACATGGTTCAGAAGTGGATATTCTTGAAGAATTTTGTCGGCATAACATATATAATATATGGTTTATAACGTTCTCAGCTGAGTATTGGAAACAGAATCTATTCTAATAAGTGATAAATCTGAGATTGCTACCTTTTGTTGAGGAGTTCTACTCCTCACTGCGAATGTATACAATTTTGAAGATTGCATTAAACCAACTAACATATCCTGTTTTCAATAAACAATGATAAATATATATGTAGGTATCATTTTTTTTTATCAGTGATTTCTTTTGGTCATTCATTTCGAATGAATAAAGCTAAGAACTTAGTCCCCTTTATAATGTGAATTGCATTTTATTGCATATCTAATATAAAATTCTCGTGTCATAGTTTTCGTTACCGTACTCCTCCGAAACGGCTTGACCGATTTTGATGAAATTTTTTGTGCTTATCCGGTATCTATGAGAATCGGCCAACATCTATTTTTCATCCCCCTAAATGTTAGGGGTAGTCCACCCCTAAATTTTTTTTTGTATTTTTTAGACAAAATTTTTAATTTCTATTTTTTTATGATACAACATACAAAAATACATACAATCCTCAATTTTCACGATTCTACGATCAACCCTTATTTTTTAATAGCCATTTTAGTAATTTAATCATTAGGAAATTATTTATATGGCAAAACAACGTTTGCCGGGTCAGCTATCTATGAGAATCGGCCAACATCTATTTTTCATCCCCCTAAATGTTAGGGGTAGTCTACCCCTAAATTTTTTTTTGTATTTTTTGGACAAAATTTTTAATTTCTATTTTTTTATGATACAACATACAAAAATACATACAATCCTCAATTTTCACGATTCTACGATCAACCCTTATTTTTTAATAGCCATTTTAGTAATTTAATCATTAGGAAATTATTTATATGGCAAAACAACGTTTGCCGGGTCAGCTATCTATGAGAATCGGCCAACATCTATTTTTCATCCCCCTAAATGTTAGGGGTAGTCCACCCCTAAATTTTTTTTTGTATTTTTTGGACAAAATTTTTAATTTCTATTTTTTTATGATACAACATACAAAAATACATACAATCCTCAATTTTCACCCTTCTACGATCAACCCTTATTTTTTAATAGCCATTTTAGTAATTTAATCATTAGGAAATTATTTATATGGCAAAACAACGTTTGCCGGGTCAGCTATCTATGAGAATCGGCCAACATCTATTTTTCATCCCCCTAAATGTTAGGGGTAGTCCACCCCTAAATTTTTATTTTATTTTTTAGACAAAATTTTTAATTTCTATTTTTTTATGATACAACATGGAAATTATTTATATGGCAAAACAACGTTTACCGGGTCAGCTAGTAATTCAGAAAATTCATATTTACTATAGATTTGAAGAAACGTATTTGAAAAATCATCAGAAAAAACTACGATAACACATAACCTAAAATAAAATGAAGGCTGTTCATTTCGAATTGACCTCTTATTGATCAACCTATCGATCGCAGGGACTCCTATTTTCCCCGTTTTTGGAGACACATTTTTAGTACGGTGATCGTTCTCCTTCTCTCTAAGTCTACTCTTCATAGTTGCTTGTTGCGCTCCGGCATCCCCACCAATCCCCACTACAAACTGGCATTTAAACTAGACCAGCCGTTTATTCGATATCGCATCGCTCTGAGGTTTCGATTCGTCTTTGTTCCACTAGACTCCGAGCATATTCGAATTTAACACTGAAACTCCTGTGGATATTAGTGTTCTGTGCTCCTGTTTCCATTTGAATCTTCCACATAAAAAAGAGCGGACCAGAGATGCTTCCCTGCGGAATGCCCAAAATCATCACTTCTAAGTCATACTTGAAAATTTCTTCATTCTATTCAACCTCCATCAATTGTTTCCTTGCCTCAAAATATGATCTTGCCCATATCAATGCTGGTCTTAGTATTCCAGACTCTTCCAGTTTTCTCATTAATTCAGCCGCATCTAAACAGTCACGGCAGAATTGATGCCAAACGTTTTTCCATCGGAAAAGTAGCTGTGTTGCTCTGACGGAGTCAAATGAGACCAAAACCATGGCCAGCATCTGCTTTTCTTCGGTGGGACATTCTCCTCTCAGTTGTCTTGACGATGGCAAATTGGCTAGTTCAATTCGGATCGTAACACTTGTTGATATTCCTATCAGCGGGTAGTATACATCTCAATATAAAACGTATTATTGTATTCCTTGCCAATTAGGGCGTTAGAACTTCATTATCATGCATGTTTTTAGAAACAGAATTCGGTAAAAATATATTTGATCCTGTGATGAAAAATAGAAACGAATTTCGGCATGTTTTTGTGAATACTATGTGGAATTTTTTCTTCAAAACAGAGAATAAAACTTACAAATGTAGCTTCAATTATTGTCCCTGAAAATTTTATCCTTCTTATGAAAGAGCACTAGGGTGTCAATTTCAATAAGAGAAATAATGATGCATATAAACTTTATATTTTATGAAACCTATTAATACTGTTAGGGGTTACTTGTAAATGTTAACACTTACAAACAGTAACAACAGATTAGAATTGGTAAAACAAGAATCAGAGATGTTTTCAATATCGAAAGTAAGTATATATCAAAATTGAAGAAAAAAACTTTCTTAATATTTTCACTATACTCCAGTATAAAATATCATTCCATACGGCCATTTAACTTCATTGGTAACAAATATAACGAACAAATTTATAAAGACGTTCATCTACTCGAAAATATAGAAGAAAAAAAAACAATATAATATGTTAAAACTTCAGATTTTTCAAATAGGAAATCAACATTCTTAAGTTAGTCGGTTCGGAAGTACAGAAGATCTTCCTGAAAATATCACGGCCTTTACTTTGATTTTCCAGAACCTTTGCGATCTCCCTTGCCCTAGACACTATGGAATGTTTCAAACCAGCAAGACGAGCTGCGTTGAATCCATACGATTTCGGACATCTGCCTTCAACCATCTTATAGAGGAAAACCACAGATTCTTGCGTCGGATCTTCATCATTTTCCACCATACAAGCCATATGACCCAGCTGTACATCAGTCCTATTGACGAAATGATCCACTAGTGTGTGATAATGCGTTGAGAAGAGGGTTCGGCAATTGATTTGTAGAAGCTTTTTAACGTAAGCAGTTGCTATAGCATTTCCATCATGAGTAGAAGTACCTATAACATAAAATTGTGCGGTTATAGTAGATCATTTTTGTAGCGACTATCAAGGTAGGTAATAGTAATCGATTAACCAACTCTATCGGAAAATTGGCAAGTAAATATAAAATAGGATGTTTTTTCACTCAATTCAATATGCTAAACAGTTTCGAGAACTCAGGTTCTCTTCTTCAAGCTGAAAAGATATACCTCCTGAACAGGTTTCATCAACAATCTGGCTGGTAGACTTTAACCACTATAAATTATACTAATTCATTAACTCAAAACGAATCTAGACTACAATAAACCTCTTCAGGAAAGACAATCTCAGAAGCACGTGATTATCCAACTTCCAACATCATTAAATTCTAAAAAAATTTCTTTCTACACGTCAGACTTTAAAAAGTCGATTAATAGTAATGTAATGAAATTAGCTAAATAAAAAATATATAAGTAATAGTAATTAAATTAACTGAAACATCCACTTCAGATTAAGATTGATAATACGCGTTGGTCGGACAATAGTACTTGATTCAAAAACTCTCTGTGAGGGAGAGTCTTTCAGTTGTACATATTATTTTAACAGAAGATTTCTTAGGTCAAGGGAAACATTTTTTTCCATTTCGAAAAGAATTTTCTTGTCATTATCTTGTTCTATGTTTGTAAACATGAGAAAGCAAAGGAACATTTGAAGTCAGTCTCTGTTTGAAGTATGGAGTTTAAAGTTTAACCGTTCAGATACGAAATTAAAGGTTAAAGGCGGAAACACATTATTAAACCGCGACCCGATGAAACGTGATGCGTGTTGAGTCGAATCAAATGTATTGTTTTCTATAGACCAGAATCATACTATGAACACACGACGCGACGCCACGCGCGTACATTTCACCCGTTCCAGACGCGTCAGCTCGCGTCGCGTTTTAATAATATGTTTCCGCCTTAAATGGGTTATGTTCGAAACTGGTAAAGGCGGAAACACAGTATTAAAACGCGACGCGACCCGATGAAACGTGATGCGTGTTGAGTCGAATCAAATGTATTGTTTTCTATAGACCAGAATCATACTATGAACACACGACGCGACGCCACGCGCGTACATTTCACCCGTTCCAGACGCGTCAGCTCGCGTCGCGTTTTAATAATATGTTTCCGCCTTAAATGGGTTATGTTCGAAACTGGTAAAGGCGGAAACACAGTATTAAAACGCGACGCGACCCGATGAAACGTGATGCGTGTCGAGTCGAATCAAATGTATTGTTTTCTGTAGACCAGAATCATACTATAACCCTTTCATGGGCACGACCGAAATGTTTTCAAAAAAGATGTTTAATTGAAAGCATCAATTTCAGTAGCATTCCTAACAATTACGCATAACATAATTTTTTCGAAATTATTCTTCCCACTGCCCAAGTTAATGGTATTAAAAAAACTTTATGAATTCAAAATAACCTTATATGTAATTATTTCCTATTATGACACAAGTATTATTCCAAATCAACTTTATTTTCCATGAAATTTATTAAAACAAGGTTGAATACATAGAGGTATTGTACATGAAGAACATATGAAACGTGTTCTCTTTTCTGCAGCTTTAGTACTACAAAGTCGACATCTTTTGTATAGGTAGCCTGCTGAAGAGGCATATGATTTCCCACATTCGATAGTCGCACTTTATCTGGGACTACTCGTTTGTTGGCTAGAAATAATACCCGCTTATTTCTACGCTTTCTGGACGAAAAACCACCTATCAGTTGTCTCGCAAAATTGATCCGGAAAGTGAGTTGGTCCGAATCGAATTCGTAAAGATATTCCATTGCAGCCTGCATGTGACGCGCATTACTCAGGGACCACATATCTGGAGACACGAGAATAACGAATAAATAAGTGGCAATGAATCGTAGAGAAACATTTTCTTCGAAAAAAAAATATTCGAATATAGGCGTTGGGAAGGATATTTCCCACTTATCCAAATCAAATTACTGCTCGACCAAGGAAAGAAATAACCCAGTGTATGGAATGAATCCGTATAATATGAATCAGAATATCAGAAATTCAAAACAAAAAGCTCATTTTTCACCTTGTTCTGAGAATTATGGTCGATTTATTACAAAAACGCGGAAAATCTACTTTCAAACCACTAGAAATCCAACAGTGCACTATAAACTTCAAAAATACTATGCAGAATTCTTCCTCCATAGTTATTGAACCTATTATATGGTATTCATTAATGTTATCGCCATATGGCAGCATCAATTCCGAGTGGTAAAAATAATTTCTGTTGCCCACAATACAGATATTTGATGGTGGGAATTTTGCTTCCCACCACCCATGAAAGGAATAAACACCCGACGTGACGCCACGCGCGTACAATTTACGCGTCAGCTCGCGTCGCGTGTTAATAATGTGTTTCCGCCTTAACTCTTGTACGAAATGAAATATACAACGATAACAAATGATTACATATTGGAAATAAATACTGAGCTATTATATTCGAACACAATCCGAAATTTGGTTCGAAAAGAATGAAATTTCATAGTTGGATTTTTGAATTATTTTTCTGTTATATTTTATTGATTTTTGGGTAAAATGAGCGACTCGAGAAATAAAAATAAAAGATCGTGCATTCCGTATTTGTTATATCAGATAATTTTTTGGTAGAGATTTCAGGAGGATATTATAATGAAATTCGACAAAGTACGAGATCAGTTTCTCAAACACACAAACGTGTTCGCAACACGTCCACATTACCAAACCAACCAAAGATTATTAGTTTAGGTTAGATTATGTAGTTATAATCTTTGCAAACCAACGACGAAAGTCTCAAAACTTAATAGGATTTTCATTACCGCTACTGCTTCCACTCGCCAGTAAAAACGCGCCTTCAAGATCTCAAGCCTTATTCAGACTAATTTTAAGCGAGTAACCTGTTGATATTGGTATTAACCAACTGTATTAAAGCACTTTTGGCCACTGTTGGTTATAATGACATGACGTATGAACTAGCCCTTCAACGTCATCGTTTTGAACCGCAGATGACCGCATACTCGAGAGCTGGGTTAAACTTCTGAGTATTGAAGTGAGGTCAGAAGTTGTGAATGTCCCCAAGGGCAAAACCAGCAATAACCGCGGTAATTACTGGTCATTCGCTTGAAATCGATTTAAGCCAGTAGTTTAGGCGAGTAGCGAGTAATTTAGTAGCAAAAATGAGAGGCTATGGGTGAGAAAACGGATAAACAGGAGGGATCAACTAATTGGGGATCAATTATGGTCTACTGAAAGAATTTGCAATAGAAGATCCCGAAGAATATTTCGACACTTGGAGAATGTCTGAAAGTTGGGCAAATTTTCTGTTAATGAAAATACAGTCTCTGATGTGTCCAGAACATAAATAAAATTCAAACTAACCAACATTCGACATCTTTTCCACGTTCAAAAATTGTTGGGGGTAACCACCCCTTCGTAGGGGTGGTTATTTCGGAACATATTCTTAATGGAAATTCGTCCCCCTAAAAACAGAAGTTAACCTGTTCTTCCAAAATTCTACGTTTCTGTAAGAAGAGGGTAAAATTCTCGTTGGGACACCCTGTATGTATTATTACATTAAATGTTGACCCAAAAATATTCTTTATTGATTATTGAGTAGCTGAGTAGATAGAAAATATCCCGTGAGAGGAAGATAGAGAAAAGTTGAAGCCAAATAGCATCAGTCAAACTCGCTTGAACTTTCTAAGCCGCGGCCAATTGAAATGAAAGCGATTAGACTGCGCTCAGTTCCACTTGCACTAATGAAGGAGAGAACATCTCATATTCAGTCACGTTTTTCGTTGAGGAGAAATGGTAAGGAAATGGTGGGAGAAGAGGGAAATATTTGTTTTCTTTATTTCGCGCCTGGTTTTGTTCACACATATCTGTTCCACTCATTGATTTACTACTTCTAGATAATTTTTGACGAAACTATATATGATGTGAACACGTACACACAATATTGAAATAATAAAGCTTGTAACAAAACGAAAATGAATAACGAACTGGTTATAATGTCACTCTTGAGTTCACTGAGTATGTACAATATTCGGCAATTATTATTTCACAAATTATAATATTGGGTGAATAATTTTTATTCACTTCTCTGGAAATTAAAAAAAAAGATTTAATTCTGTATTCCCGCCAAGAATTTGACTTCACTTTTTCCGAAAGCATAGAACGCATATTACTGATCGAAACTTAAGAATAAAAAAACTAGTGGTCAAGACGGCATCCCCACATCGTTAATAAAAGCATGCTTGGAAGATATTCCAGATATCTTATGTTACATTATAAATTACTCCTTAAAATACGGTGTTTTTCCCGAGCAGCTGAAATTGGCAATGATTATACCCCTTTTCAAAAAAGGCGATCCTCATAAACTTGAAAATTATCGTCCTATTAGTTTATTACAGAGTTTTTCGAAATTATTCGAAATTATTGTCCTTTCTAAATTACTAGCGTTTTTTAATAGCTGCAACATCATAAATACGAATCAACATGGCTCAATAAAAAATAAATCTACAACCACAGCTATATTTGATTTCACTCAAAAAATTGTCGAGCAGCTCGAGAGGGGAAATTTGACTTTGGGGATGTTTTTGGACCTTTCCAAGGCATTTGACTGCATCAATATAGAAATACTTCTGAAGAAACTGTATGCTTATGGAGTGAGAGGTCCGGCATACTCTTGGCTGTCCACTTATTTAAATGGAAGGAAACAATATGTTTCAATAAACAGATCAGGCAGGAATTTCAGTTCTCGTGTTGTTGAATTGATGGTAGGCATTCCACAGGGCAGTATTCTGGGCCCCTTGCTCTTTTTGATATACATAAACGATCTAAGCCTTGTTTTGTACCAGCTGTTGAAATATGTCGATGACACGGATATCCTAGTGTGGAGTGATAGTCTTAGCAATATTGAGGAAATAGCATCCGAACAACTAAATTCAGTGACAAAATGGTTTTCAAATAACCGATTGGTTCTAAACACTGATAAGACAACCTCTATTTTATTTCGGACAAAGAGGTCAAGGGTAGATTTACCTGAAAACCTGACTATAGATGGCATGCAAATCAAATTAGAAAAGAACCATAAATTTTTAGGTATCTACATAGATGAATTTCTTGATTAGGGAACTCATATTGACTATTTATGCCATAAACTGAGCACCACATCTTTCGCAATCAAAAATGTTTCAAAAGTTATAGACATCAAGCAATCTATTGTTCTCTACCATGCATGTTCGGAATCTGTTGTTAGATACGGCATTGTATTTTGGGGGACAAATGCAAAGGTTCAAAAAATTTTTATTATTCAGAAAAAAGTCTTACGCTATATAAATAAGATGAAGTTCAGAGATAGTTGTAGGGGAGTGTTCAGACAGAATAAAATATTTACCATCTATGCATTGTACATATATGAATGCCTCCTATTTCTATTCAAATACAATGAAACTTTTTCATCTCAGGCCAGTCACAATTATGCCACAAGAGGACCGAATATAAATTATCCTCCTCATTCATTGTCAATAACAGAAAGGAGTACGTATTATAGATGCATCAAATTTTATAACTGTCTTCCAAATCAAATAAAGTTAATACGATTTGATAGTGTTTTCAAGAAAAAAGTTAAGGAATATCTGATAAATTTGGAACCTTATTGTCTTAATGATTTCTTGGCTACAAGGGGGGTACCACCCTAGGTTAAGAAAGTATTGTTTTCATGACGCCATTTCTTTATAATTTGTAAATTATTCTGGAATAAAGAGATTTATTTATTTATTTATTTATTTATTACCAATATGTTAAGAGGGAATTACACCCCATTCAAATCTAAATGACATTTTTTTCTCTCTACTGACCTCCTATTGATATATGGTTTTCAAGGATATTTCATGAAAAATGTAGTTAATTGGGCAAAGCCAAGTATATCAAATTTGGAAACGAAAAAGAAATTTCCTACAATTTTCTGGAAAAAAATAAATTAGGCTTTGCAACGATACTTCATCCATTTCAAGAGTTTTACAACAAAAATAATCAAATAAAAATGAACAGTAAAACCAGCAGAAAGAATTTTTGAAATAGAAATTCTCCATTCTCTTTTTGTGTATTGTGTGAAGTATACCACTTGGTACAATATGCAACATTCGTAATCAGCGATTGCCACGAAAACAAACGTATCTCACCTCTGCCAAGTTCATCCAACAGCACCAGGGAATGTGGGGAAGCATGCTGTAAAATTGAGGAAGCCTCAGATAGCTCCACAAAGAACGTAGACTGCCCTCCGATAATATTATCGTGCGCTCCCAATCTAGTAAAAACACGATCCACAAGATTCAAAGTACATTCTTCTGCAGGCACAAAGGCACCCATTTGTGCCATCACAGCTATCACAGCAACCTGTCGCATTAGAGTCGATTTACCACCCATATTGGGTCCAGTGATCAAGACCAAACCAGCTTTATCATCACAGTTCATAGATATATCGTTAGGTACGAAATTCTCTATATTTGTGATACAAGGATGCCTTGCATTCTTGATGCATATCATACTTTTATCGTGGAACGGTCGAATTTCAGGCAAACAAACTGCATGACTAGACAACGTGGAGTAAGTAGCAATAGAGCAAAGAACATCCAGGTACATTATACAGTGGGTTACTTGCTCCCATTCACTGTACCTTTGGGAAAATTTCTCAAAAATTCTCCTATTTAAATCCTGTATGATTTTTGCTTTTTCACCTTCAGCTTTCAACATAGCACTAAGAAAACCTCGTGTTTCTTCAGTATGGTATCTTTTACAGGGTTTATTTCCTTTCTTTGTTCCCTCCAGTTGATAATCACTGGTTACTTTTCTTGTGTGAGTATCAGGTATTTCTAACTGAAACCTTTTTTTATCAGATCCAAAATAGGAAATTTTACAACCAAAATATTTCTCTTGCTCCTTCAGATACTTGTCCAAAGATTTCTGAATATTTGCGATTTTATCCATAACTGCATCGTAATCTTCATCAACACCAGCTTTTGGTATTATAACACCATCTTTACTGGCCATCTCTTGATCGAATGCTTCTCGGAAAAACTGCAAGCTTTCACTCAAATCTAAATACATCCCTGATGCCCCTGTTTGAGTGATTTTTTTCAATAATCTTGACTCACAACCCTTGAAGATATCTGTGAGACCTTGGGCACTCTCGAAACCTCTGAGTGTGTTCAAGAGGTCATGAATTTTCCTTTTCGTATAAGTCTTAGATTCATAAAATATTGCACGGCCATCAGGATGATTTTCGGCGCAATATTTATTTCCATAGATGTGAATTTTTGCAATTTGTCTCTCTAAATCAGGCAATTTTTTGAGAATTTCCTGGGCAGGTTTCAAGAAATCTGTGTTTGAAGCCAGTTCTTTCACTGCAGTTTGCCTTTCTTTTATTTTATCAACGTCGCACAGTGGTCGACAAATCCATTGGTGTAAAAGTCTTTTGCCAAATGGGGTCTCACAGTAATCGATATTTTTTTGCAATGATCCTTGTCCTCCAAGTAAATTCAAATTATCCATTGATACCGCATCTAAAACCATATAGTCCCTCTGGATTACTTTATGATTAGTTTCTAAGTCTTTCGGAGTATACATTTTGAACTGTTTCATTGAAAAAACATGAATATCCAACTCCGAATCCCTCAAATACCACAGACAAGCTCCTAAACACTTAAGAGTTAATTCATATTCAGATTTAGGAATACATTCCTCGGCTACTTCTGAGAAGATTTGCGGCCAAGCGAATTGTCCTGATTTATCTTTAAAGTATGGGCCTGTTGAAAGACTTTCTAGAGTTTTATCAGCTGTTAAAAATTGAGAGGTTGGTGCTAAATTTTCTTTCCTTATATCTTTGAAGTAAGTGTTAAATACTTCAGATACTACAGAACTCTGTCGACCTCTTTCTACTAAAATCAATTCAGGTTTATATTCAGCGCAGAGTGCTAATAACCTTGAACAATGTTTGTCATCTTCAAACTCTGAAAGATGGAAAATACCAATTGACGTATCAACAAAACATACTCCAAATCTGACACCATTCTGAATCTTTTTTTCCGCGATTGCATAGAGATAAGATGACATCGCTTGAGTGGCATCAGGCATTTGAGCACTGTAAACCAATGTTGCTTTTGTTGATATTTGGCAAATTTCTCTTTTCACGACCTTATCATACTTTGTTGTTTTCTTCTGTAACTTACACCTTTCAGCCATCATTTCTGGAGTTTCTGTTTGTTCCACTCTAGCTACTTTAAAACCTTTTTCTATCAATATACTTGCCATTTTGGCATAAGCACTCTCAGGAAAACCGGAATGGGCGAATTCCCCCTTCATATAGGAAAAACCTAGTTGTTGTACTCCAACAACAGCATCCATATGATATAATTCGTAAAATTTTCCAACTTTGAAAAATAAGACTGTGTCCATGTGTGAACTTTTAAGAATCCACCACTGCCTCATAGCTGGTGTTTGATTGTTCAGAAAGTCATCAGGAATGAAAAGGGTCCGATTATCATACTCAGGATGATCTGGACGTCTTTTATTTTTATCTTTTATTTTGTCTGGTTGAAGGAAAGCGAGATGATTGTGTTTCCAGTTATTATGGATGCTGACAACTACATCTGATGATGCTGGCATTTTCATGGCTATTTGAGAATCTTTTAGAATATCATCAGTTGGTTTATTTTTGTCTGCTGTTTGATTATATTCAAAGGAGAATTTCTCCAATGATCCTTTCATCTCACTACCGTTATGAGTTTTATCATCATTTTCAGATGAATCGTTAAAACCATTGCCAACACCCTCTGATTCCTCCTCTGACTTTCTCCTGACAAATTTTTCAATTTTAGGTGCTTTTTTCCCTCCCGATTCCCCTTCATCTTCAGAATCACTATGGATGATAATTCTTTTTCGTTTTCTACTCTTCACAATTTCCTCATCATCACTCTCTTCTGGTGAAATAGGTTTTTCTTCCAATGTTTCTTTCACAAGTTCATCTTTTTTCTCGACCTTTGGTGACTTGAAGTAACTGAATAATGTGTTGGTTTGCCCCCCAAGACTTTTTCTTTTAGGCGTTTTGGACATGTTTCTTTGTTCAAGTAGTATTTTTCATGAAAATTCTTTGAATTTGAAAAATAAACAACCTTGAATTTAACCGCGCACCAAATTCCAAATTCGCGGTAGTTTATGTTTTTAAGGTTAACCACAGACAAAAAAGAAACCCTCATCAATTTTTTATTGACTGATTTCTCTGAAATCTCATATTTTCAGATATTATTTGTGTTCTGTCTATAAATTAACGACTATTTACATATTAACAACACACTTGTTTTTGATACTTCATCAACTTTCCGATTCAAGCGTTGATTGAAGTGATCGATAAAATTCAACGATTCAAGTTCATCTTCCAGCCACCTGGTGAACAAATTTACAAACTTGACAAGCAGGTTAGGAAAGGTGTTTGGTGTGAACCTAAACTTAGATTAGGCGGCTAAACTTAGGTTTAGCTTCGAGCTTATGTTAATCTTAGTTTCTTCTATCTTTAGCCGGCTAAACTTATGTGTAACCACAGACTCTCGGTTAAACTGTAGAAGCTAAAGGAAAAAGGAGCAAAAGTATTGGTAAGACTTCAGGGGCGGCAAATTTTCGGCAATTAAGATCAAAGGAATAAAAAATATAGTGATTCTAATGCTTTTTTGTATGAATTTCACATATTTTTAATAGCAGAAAAGTATTATGTTGAGCGGTTAAGAATGAGCATACAAGGACAAAATATGCGAAATTAAATTTTTGTTCGCATTCTTATTGGCGAATCCAAAAATCTAAACGCCTGATGAAAAATCTGGGGAGGAACATTCTTCTTTGAGTGTGAGGGAATACTGTAGAGTTACTATGGATAATTTGACAAAGGAATTGAATGAAAAATAGCAGACTGAAAAGAATGACGCCCCGAAATAGTCTTCTTCATTAAAATACCAAAAACCTTATTCTGAAGAAACATGGATTACACAGTTTGCATATTCTTTGTAATCTGTGCTGAAGAAATATTAGTGTTAGTCATGCACCAATCTCGTTTGCAGCTGTCCAGACTGTTTGACTGCACTTGAAGACTTGAATACTTCGTACAGGGTGATTCAACAAGAGTGGCGACCGGCCGTATTTGCGAAACTGTATATTGAATGTCTCGGAGGGAAATTTTTATGAATCATCTTGAAAACGCGTTTTCAACTATTTTCAAGTATATAGGTTTATAGTTTCTCGTTCGATGACATAGCATTCAATGCTATTTTGCATATTCAAATCTAAAAAATTGAAAGAACTCCAGCACTCCAGTTCAAGCGCCTAACCGGGCGCATCGGAAGAATGAAATATAAATGGAAACAACAATTCCGAAGGAATTGTCGCTCCAATAATGTGAGTTAGTCATGAACAACCATAGGAGGTCGAAACATTCACGTGCGCCGGGGATCATTTTCCCTTGTCAGTTCCAAAGATTATAGATAAAGATTATAATCTTTGATTATAGAGTTAACCTATATGTATATAAAATACAATACTAGAAACTTCCAATCAAAGAACTCAAGCAAATATCTAAAACTAATAAAGAAAATTGTAGTATTTGACTGTAATTTTCGAAAATCTAAAGTTTGTAGAGTTTTTTCGGTTGTTTTTGCATGTTATCTTAACCTGATCAACTCTTAAGGAAAAAAGAGACGGACCGCGAAGGAGAATCACTGTAGGCTACATTGTACTTTTCAGCTCCTCACTATCACAATGACGTCTTGGAAAAAGAAAAGTAAAGAAAAGTCGACTTGTGAAGCGAGCGGGCTCAGTTAATACATAAATAATTAATGTATGGAGAGTACGCTCCATCCATGGCATGAATAAATATAAGCTCTTGAAATAAAACCACAGAAACAATTTACTCAGCGTTTGTAAATTTCGCCACTAGGTGGCTTGAATGCCAATTGAATTTTCAAAACCATAGAAGAAGAATTTTGAAATCGTTCAGGTAGATGACAATTCTGTAAAATTAAAATGGTAAATGATCATAAAAGACATGGGGATTAGGTTCGCTTCATGCGGTCCTAATGAAGCTATGGTGGCTTATGGATGTTGTTATCGAAAACCACGATTGATTGCTGGTGGTGTAGTTTTTATATGTAGCCCATTTCAGTCCATTCAAAAAATTTCACTCAACATAATGACCTTAATTGTTGATAGCACAAAAGTTTACACAAGCCAAGGAGTACCCATATCTGTAACTGGAATCGCTCAAATCAAAATACAGGGCCAGAATCATGAAATGCTGGCTAATGCTTGTGAATTATTTCTAGGTAAGACCAATTCACAAATTCGACAAATCGCATTAGCTACTTTGGAAGGTCATCAAAGAGCCATCATGGGTAGATTGACCGTAGAGGAAATCTACAAAGATCGCAAGAAATTTAGCCATCAAGTTTTCGAAGTTGCTTCTTCTGATTTAGTTAATATGGGAATCACGGTGGTTTCATACACCATTAAAGATATACAAGATGACGAAGGATATCTTGAAGCACTTGGGATGAGTCGTACTGCTCAAGTGAAAAGAGACGCAAGAATTGGTGAAGCTGAAGCCAGGGCTGATGCCACTATCAAAGTGGCTTACGCAGAAGAGAAGAAGATGGAATCAGTTTATGCAAACGAAATTAAAGTTGCAGAAGCCGAAAGAGATTTCGAATTGAAAAAGGCAGCCTATGATATCGAAGTTAAAACTAAAGAAGCCGAAACTGATTTAGCATATGAACTCCAAGCCACGAAAATTCAACAACGAATAAAAGAAGAGAATATGCAAATTGAAGTTATTGATAGGATGCAACAGATAGAAATACAGAAACAAGAAGAAATAAGAAAAGAGAGAGAACTTAAAGCAGCAGTTCTATGTGAAGCTGATGCCGAGAAATACAGAATGGAGAAATTGGCAGAAGCTCATCGCAAAGAGAAAATCTTAGAAGCCGAGGCAGAAGCTGAGGCTATCAGATTAAGGGGCGAAGCTGAAGCGTATGCCATACAGATAAAAGCAAAAGCTGAAGCTGAACAGATGGAAAAGAAAGCAGAAGCATGGAATGAGTACAAAGAAGCTGCTATGGTGAAAATGGTTCTAGATGTTCTACCTCAAGTTGCTGCAGAAGTTGCCGCTCCCTTGGCTGAGGCTAAAAAAATAACGATGGTTTCAACGGGATCCGGAGATATTGGCGTTTCGAAATTAACTAGTGAAATCATGAATATTATAATGATGCTACCCAAAGTTGTAGCGGCATTGAGTGGGGCGGATTTGGACAGACTGTTCAAACAAAATTAATAAATCTGGTTTTCTACTAGTCTGCATATTTCAAATTACTCTTCATGGTGAATTGAGATAAAAAGAGATTTTTCACCAATTTTGAAATTGTGTAGATTGATCCGACGAACAAGTTTCATATGCAAAACCATTCTCAGAATGAAAAATATAATGTCACAATCTAACGTTTCACAGATCTATCTCTGACGTTTTCATCTGTGTTCTAATCTAAACTCTAACCTAGAATATCCAGAAAACCGAAGAGAATTTATTATTAAATATAAATATACCCATGAATTAATATATTATTGGAAAATCTTTAAAAATTTTCATACAGATACAATGTTAACATTTTTTTCAAGATTATTTCCAGCAGCTAATATAATATCAACAGAATGGAGAGCCTTGACAACTGCTGTAAATACACAAATTAGAGAACGGGGTGATAATTTTCGTTGTGCTGAATCAAATCCATCGAATCATTCTGCGGATCACATAGCTCAGTTTTATTCTTTACCAAAAAATGATGTACAAACCCTCTTTACTCATGGGGGACTCCCGAAATTATTCAAAGAACAGTGCAAAACTTTCAATGAAACTTGTATCATGATACGTAAACCAGCTATAGATGTTATTAATTCCTTGAAAATTATTGATTATAATAAACCAGCTTATAGATTCGTCTTATATGGTGTAATGGGCAGTGGAAGATCATTGTCATTGGCACACATCATTCATTATGGTCATAAAAATGGATTTTTACTCGTACATGTTCCTTGGGTAGGAAACTGGATGAGACGTTGTAGGGAAACAAGTAATGCTGTTATGGAAGAAGGTCTTATAGATATAAATATTGATGCAGCAATGTGGCTAACACATTTCAAGACTCAAAATGAGGAATTATTAAAAGATGAGCAATTTAAAGTAAGCCAGGATTACATATGGAATAAAAGAGAGAAAACTGCTCAAAATGCTTCCTTATTGGAATTGATTGATTTTGGTATCAATCGAATAAAGTATGCTTCTTCTTGTATTGTTGTATTGGCTGAAGAAATTAAAAAGTTATCAAAATCTGGTGTTTGTAAGACGTTGGTAGCAATAGATGGCTATAATGCATTTTTTCATCCTAAAACCAGAATCTTCAAGGAGAATAAAGAGATTGTACATCCACATAAGGTTACAGTTACAAAGGCATTTTTAAGTTTGACAAATTTTGATTGGAATAATGCAGGAATTGTTGTAACAGTAGATGCACTTGCCATGGGAGAACCGAATCCTAAGTCCTTTTTGCCTAAGTAAGTGAACTCTTATGATGCTTGAAAAATTTATTTCCGGTTGAGGTTTGAAGGCTTGAACTACTCCACTGTAGTTAACCAAAGAAAGTTTGAATCCAATTTCATTTATTCATAACAATAAGCTTGAGATTACAATGAAAGTGTGATTTATGCACCAAAACAGATTTTGATGATTATTTCTTAGAGATAGAATTCTTTTTTAAGGAATCAAATATCATTAATAGAATTCATTGAATATCTTGAATCTCACATTGTGATATGTGCTGAATTGTGTTAGGTTTGTGCCCTTAAAATTTCGCAAAATATATTAATTGGCTAGCCAGGCATTTGTCGGATTTTCCGAAAATCGCGAAATTCAAGAAAAGGCAACCAAACCATACGCTAAAAATTTTCAAAAAAATCTTGCCAATTTTCCAAAAAATTAAGATTTTGGGAAAACGTTCGCCCAGCTCTTCACGCTGAACGATACCTATTTCAAGAAAAATTTGCAGGATTTTCGTGAAATTTTCAACGGCAGAATTTAGCATACAATATGTAGAACCATTCTTTATTTTTCATTGAGAAAAAACGAATTTTCACGAAAATATTTATGGCAGAAGCACATTTCCATAATCATCCATAAATCATTCTACAGTGGATCTGTTTGTGAAGCAAAATAATGGAATGGAAAATAAATATAAATTTGTTATGTTAGAATCTTCGTATTGCTATTGTAGATTCATTCAAAAGTTATAATAATTTAATGAAATCTTCACTTTCTTTTAGGTTCTTGTTAGGAAAGGAAGGATTTGAACATTTGGATCCTTTTATACCTGTTGAAGTGGAGAATTACTCAGAAAAAGAATTTATTAGCTGTATTGATTATTATAATGACAGAAAGTGGATACAGCAATATTATCCCGAATTGAGGAATGAATTATCATTTGTCAGTAATAATAACCCTTTTAAATTACAGGAAATAACAGGACCATTGTAAATATGATAATAAAATGAAATAAATGCAACCTATTCTTTACATGTCCTTCCATCACCAATCAAGTAATGAAGGCTACTGTTTTTGTGCTCATCAGTTGGCGCGACTGTAGAGTGAGGAGCAAAACATAGACAAGCTTATAGATAACTTAGACAAACTGATGCAAGATTGTCTACGACATTGAAATCGATAAAGAAATGGAAGGGACCCGCAGTTCGGTAAACTGCCAGAAAGCGTGGGAGTGGAATAGACACATTAATGGGTATCTCTCTTCCTTTAGTGTTTTGTTTACACATCAATCAGTTGACAGTTTTGGTTATTACTCGGTTTAATTTCGTTCTGGTGATGATTTCTGAAAGTGTTCAATTTGTAAACGAGATCTAAAAGTGCTCTGGATGCTTAAACTCACGATTAATATTCATTTGAAACTTGAAAAAATAGGTTATTCCTGTTTGCGTAAGTACAGAGTGCAATAGGTATACTTCAATTCTCTATTTCAGTTGGCCTCACTTTCCCTGACCGGAGAGTCCCTTCCATTTCTTCATTGTGTTCAATCAAAGATTGTCCTCTTTAGCTCAACGGTCTACGATGACGGTAATTTATCATTTCATAGATTTTAATATTGGAGAAATTAAATATAGAAATATTCAGTTACATACCAATGTCTTGTTTGCCATTTTTGTAACTAGGTCCATGGAAACTATAGACTTAATATAAACATATATGTAATATATAGTGCCTATTATGTTCCTTATCGCGAAACAACGAATAAACTTTGACTTTCGCTAGTTATCGCTAACACCCTAGATAACAACTATATATGGGTGTTTCCAACACGCCCAAAACAAAATAATTGGAGGATTTTTCTCAGGTACGACTTTTCCGCCCATGAAGCTACTCAGCTCGATTCCGCGAACCAATTTATTCTCATCTGAATATATGACCATTTTCATCAGATCTGAGTCTCTATCAACATGGATAATTTTACCGTAAAGCGATACCGCTTTACTTAGGTACCTCGATTCCCTCATACTTATCCGGGATCAGTCGCAAACCCCTTTTTGGACTCGACTGAGTAACATGAAAATCAAATTCTTCGATTTAGAGTATCAAATTTCCTTCATGCAACCATGTAAGACTGAACGATGAATTAAAATTTCACACATTTCAAATGTGTAAAGAGAGAAGCTTTGATACTAGCTAGTCCAATACATTTCCTAGACACACTGGCATGCGCTTTGGAATTCGAGGCAGTAAAGCAGTCCTGCAAAAGGCAAAGTAACAGTGGAATTATTGAGGAAGACTCCCAGGAACCTGCTTACCAGGAAGGTATGAGGATGGAGGGAGTGTTGCTTAGGAGTAGACATATGAGATGCTGGAATTGTAGAAAAATGGGACGTGTGCGAATTCGATTTCAAGATCGAAAATGGAGCCGGAACTAGGCATGAAAATGTAGCTGCTTTGTTGCGTAGACCATGCCCAAATGATTACTCACATTGTCGAGAGCAGATTAGAGAAAGTATTGGCGGTAGTTGATGACGCGGGAATAGAAGCAATTTCCATGGTTGCGTTCACAAACTTACTCAGAGCAAGCTCTGAGTAAGCTCTGATTACCCGAAGCGTTCACAAACGTACTTTTAGTTCCTCAGAGTATGCTCTCTGAGCATGACCATACTCATACTCTACTCTCGGAGTAAGTTTATGAACACACCCCATAAGGTCCAGGACGAAAATTCTGATCTTGGTCTAGTCATCAGCTGGAAGTAGGTCAATCGAAGGCCATCTTGGCAGGAAATCGCAGGTTACTACCCTTGGTGTTAAATCCTACCAGACACAAAAGAATTCCCTCATACTAGGGAATGGGGTTATTAAATTTGTGTTGAAGTCTGAGAATGGTGGTGAAGATAGACACCAGGTACCCAGGATCCGAAGACATGAACGGCTTCATGTGATCCATGCTAAGGTCGCCGGAGGATATCTGGGAGGGAAAAAGAAAGTGAGACTTGTTGCTAGTGCTTGACTGTGTTTGTTACTGTACGATTGTCAAGATTCACGGTGCTTGTACCATTCTTGGATCTTGGCTCAGATAAGTCATCCCTCGAAGTTGCTACGGGAGGTTGGTGAGATCAACAGAAAAGGACGGGACGACGATATTCAAATCCAGCGACGTCCAACGATCAAACATGAAGGCTAGATATTAATTATGAAAGAAAAAAGGTGGTTCTGCAACTCTACATGCAGCACATGAATATAAACTATCCCAACCAGTTCACTCGAAATATTAAAAGAAATACTATTTAGCCGAGAAAGAGTAGATGTTTACCATGGTTTCGATCTCATTTGACCTCGTGAGAACAACACAACTCATACCCCGACGATATCTACTCTTTTTCGAAGAAATTGTATTTCTGTTGATACTTATCGTACTATACGATTTTTGCAGACTGATAATTTGAGCAAATGGTTACATACTGATAGCAGTATGTAATGAATATAGATTCAGTCTTAGAGTTATGAAAATGAATTGGGTTGGCCCTCGTATCCTGTCAGATGTCGCTTGAGTGTATTCATACACATCATATCTATTCTATACTGATATCTAAAGAAAGAAAGAAAGTTTATTTTGCTTAATAAACTGATTACATCGCTGAGGTATAAAACCAGTGCGCGATATTAAATCAATAATAACTCTGAAAAATGTTCCATGAGAGATAAATGAAATATGAGAGATAAATAAAATAATTCAGAAAAGAAAACGAAACTACACAGAGAAAAATTTGAGCGGGAATATCAGCATATTTGTGCCGAATCTGTCAAAATAGGTGAATAAAATGTCCAATCAGGGGAAAAGATTCAGGGTATCGGGTATCATCAGGTCAGTCCACAAATTGACTCACTGTTTGCGTGCTCCTCATTAGTTATTATCTATCAAATTATGTATAAGAATTAAGTCGTGTGTTAATACTCATCCAAGCTTTCAGTTGTCTTTTGAACGATTTTATATTTTTTAATTCTTCTGGTATAATATTGTGAATTTTGGGTGCAAGATAGTTATAGCATCGCTCTCCAATTGTCTTCATACCATACATCTGGGTGTTTGGTAATGATCTCTGTTCCTGGTTGTGTTGCAAGCCGTTCACTGTTATCTTTTTGGACAAGATGTTGGATAAGACTTTAATAGCGTATAACTGCCTTACCCTTACATCATGAACTTCGGCTAGCTCAAATAACTCATGGCTCGGGAAGGTACGCGGTTTCTTGTGAATCAGTTTCAGGACCCACTTTTGAACTACCTCCAATGGTCTAATGTGGTTTTGGTAAGTGCCACCCCACCCAATAATACCACAGCTGATTTGTGATTGTATCAAGGCTCCTAGAAAATTCTGAAATATTTGATATTATTCAGATGAACACGTTAATATTTGAATTTGAATAGCAGACCTCTATTATCCTATTTGTAAGATTTTTTATATGTTTATCCCATTTAAATTGTTGGTCAATCGTTACTCCCAAATACTTCATATTTTTAGTTTCAATAATAGAGGTTTCGCTGTCAATCTCAAGTTTTCACAAGTTTGGAAGACCAGTATAGTATAAGAGCTGAGGACCATATATTTCGTTTTTTCGGTTTTTGAGGTGAGTTTATTACTTTTCAGCCATTTGTTTATTTCTTGAAATTTTCTTTGTGATTCTTTCTTCAACCCCTCCCAAGAAGATCCCCTAAGATGAATAACAACATCATCTGCGAAACAAATTGCATCTTCAGCTTCCTGTTGATGTATATAAGAAACAGTATTGGTCTTAAAATAGTTCCTTGTGGTACTCCATACGTTACTATCTCCTCAGAACTCTTAGAACTACCGATCTGAACAACTTCTCTTCTATTAGTTAAATAGCTCTTTAGTAGGTCATCTGATATAATAAAGGGGCCGTTGATTAATTTCATTTTCGTCGGGGTACAAGTTGTGTTGCTCTAACGAGGTCAAATGAGACCGGAAACATGGATAGCATCCAGGTACCTACTCTTTCTCGATGAAATTGTATTTCTGTTTATAAGTAGGTACTTTGTGTGATGGTATTTTGTTAGTTCGATTCAGTTCGTAACATTGAAGGCATTAACCATTTATGACTGAATATACCAGGCTGCTGACTCGAAGTGTTACCAACTTCGGTATTTGCCAAACGGCTAATGACAGTGCATTGAAAATTTAACAGACGTTAGTCTATTATGGGCCTGTTCCGATATTGCTGGTTTTACTGGCCCGCAATCGAATAACAATAGAACTCGAACGACCGGGCTAATAGGCATCGTCTCTGAAATACTTACAGTACTGTTCAGGAATATCGGAACAGACGGTATGTTGTATAACATAATAAAAAAACAATGTGTCCCAATATAGAAGAGATATATAAAAATGGAATTCAAACGTAACAGTGTGATCGCCTTATATTTGGCCGGAAAATCGCAAATAGCTATTGTTCGTGAGATGCATTTTTTAGGTATGAATAAAATGTTCGTATACTAGATCCTCAAACGTTACAATGATACTGGTAGCAACGCAAGACCATGGTGGTGGACATAAAGTAACATCAACATCTCCGGAAATGATACAGAAAGTGGGATGTCGAATTCAACGAAATCCAGGGTAAAGTGCAGCAAAATATCGCTTGAGAGATTAGCTTAGATTTTGAAAACCAAGCTTGTATTGCAGCTTCTCCAAATTCAAAAAGTGCAATGTCTCCCATCGCCGCAAAAAAACTGCGACTCGAAAGATCGAAGAAGCTGAAACTCTTGCTCGAAACTCAAGCTCTGCCGAACTTCGTCTCTTCCTATGAAAAAATTTTGACTGTTCAACAATATGTGAACAATTAACAATAATCAGGAAGGACGAACGACAATCTGAAACAAAGAGTTGCCACAGGAGTGCAAGGACCACAGCACGTTATGGTTTGGGCTGCCGTGACTTATTTATCTACCAGAGCATCAAAGTTAACAAGGATATTTATCTCGAAAAGGTTTTAAAATCTGCATTCACACCATGGGCACACAAAACTTTTGGTAACAGAGCATGGACCTTCCAACAAGGCACAGTCCCATAAAGCTCAAAAAACTCAACAGTTTTTGCGAAATGCCGTTCCTCGCTTCATTTCCTCACAACAGTGGCCTCAAATTCACACGATCTGAACTCGATTTCTCCATTTGGAATATTTTGGAGGCCAGGGTGTCCTCAAAGAAATATCAGAGTTTGGAGTCGCTGAAAGAAAGTCTTCACCGTGAATGGAATCGAATTCCTCAAGCCCACATTCCAGCAGCGTGCGATGCGTTCATCGGCAGAATTAAAGATGTCATCCGAGCCAAGAGTAGACATATCGAACAATGACATCGTTTTCTAAAACTTTAATATGTTTCCCAAATTTTCACTAATTTTCAAATGAGAATATTTAAAATCGACGAAATAACAGATCTTTGAATTGGTAACACTTCGAGTCAGCAGCCCTGTAGATATTCTGGTATGGCCTTTTCGTCATGAATACTTTTATGCTGTTCAATAGTGGGCTATAGTTGGGGAGCCGAAGAGGGAAATTCGGGATTTACTCGAGCGTGTCAGATTAATATAAGGGACATACCTTGGACCCTGTAGAGTACCTCTACCAAAAATTAGACCTGTATATAGGGTCTAGGACAGCCTGTCAGAATAGTAAAAAATTCTCTTGATCTGACAATTTAAGCGTGACGAAAATGTGTGGGGGGGCGCCAAAGTTGCAAAATAGTTATTTTCCTATCAAGTGCGGAAAGTGATACTTGCCCGCACGAAACTGCCGTTGCCCGAACGATGCGAAGCAGAGTTCGGGTAAGCAGTTGAGTGCGGGCAAGACACTTTACGCAAGAGTTAGGAACAATATTTTTTCTACAAGCGCTTGAAATATATAAATATATCCATTTCACGAAACAGATCATATCTCATTTGATTAATTCATATATAATGACAGACGTAATTCTGCATGTCATTACTATGGGTTTCTCATCGTTGACGTTCTATGCATAGAAACATGATAGAATTTAATTTACTCTATAATATTTGCGTGCGGGAAAAACCCCTGCTAATCCATTCCCGCACGCAAATGCGTGCGGGAAAGAAATAGCAGGCGTTTATCCCGCACGTTTTGGGAAAGTGACTCTTTGCAACTTGGAATGCGTGCGGAAAAAAGGTTGAACGCGCACGCTTGTAGAAAAAAAAAGTTACGTGTACATTCTCGAGCGCGGTGGCGTTTTTTCTTTTTTTGAAGCTAAATGATTCAAGAATAACGGAAAAAAATATAATCTGACAGTTTTAGCGATAAAAATTGGCCATAAAGTTCCCAAAAATCAGTTTATTTGAATTATCTCCTTCCCTGGGCTTCATCCATTATAAAAGCTGTACAGCATAACATTTTCTACAAATTTTGTCCCAAGCAAAATGCTGAACCGAAAATTTACTCGTAGGAAAATAGAGTACATTCTAAGGTTCAGTCACAGAGAACACTCAAAGGACCCTGCACACTTACTTAGGAAAAGCGGGTCCAGTGAATTTTCCCCATTTTTACATATTATATTTATATCAACCTTAAGAACAATATATCAGATTTTCACGAAGGTCTTACATCCGGTTTGTTCTATAGGGCGTTCCAAAATTGCAGCTACGGAAAAATGAATCTTTAAATTTTGATGATAATTCTTCTAATTTTCAGAATTTCATCATGATGCCTTAGGTTCGAAATAACAAGATATAATAGATATCCAAACACCGCCCACCACGTTAAGTTTCGTTATACAGGCTGTTCCATGAAGCTGTATAAGTAACTGAATGTAATTTTGTTAGTGATTTTGGGACCACCCTGAGTTTTTCAAAATATGATACCATGATGTATGTCCACCTCTATAGGAAGTTTCATTAATGTACAAAGAACAGTTGCAAAATTATTCAGGTTTAAATACGGATTTCATACAATTTTTCTTTAAAACTTATCTGTAGTTGAGATGACTGTCAATTATTTTATTTTTTATGAATTCTCTAGGCTACTCAAACGGTTGTTTAGCTTTTATTTCTGTTAAGTAGTTTCCAGTTAGTTTTTTTTTAATCGTTGCGACCATTATTGGTATAAAATTATAGAAAGTTAATGTGAAAAGACAGCAACAAATGCGCGAGAAATAGATATGCATGTTTCCTATGTGATCATGAGTTTCCATTAAATAACCTCGGACGAATAGATAGAGAAGATGATGTCGATGAAAAAAATCTGGCTGTTTTGAAGCGTGAAGTATTAGAATTACCTGTAGTTAAAGTAACCCAATTAACGAGATTGTGCATTAATTGTTTGAAAGAGATAACTGAAGAAATCAACGACATAAATGATTATTCTACAGTACCAGTTAAATTAAATACTTTGCGTCAAACTCCAAGTCATGCGTGCTTCACTTGCAATGAAGACGGTGGTGATCTTTGTAGGTTAACACTGAAGTGCAGAGTGAAAAAGTTCATAGCACATGGCATATGAGAGTGAGAATGCTAGAATTTGCAGACACCACATGAATGAGGATCTTTTTATACCTCGTCCTCTCCTTGTTGGTTAATACGATACATAAAGAAAAACATTAGAATGAACGGAATTCAAATATCTACATTTCTATCTACAAAAAAATGCGCGAATGCCATGGAGAAGCCCCTAAATGGAGGTATCATGACGAGAAGGATTTTACTGATGAGGAATTCAAAGCCCTTTATTCAATTACAAAAGACGAATTTCATGATTTGTTTAGGCAGTGTTTGCCAGTTCCCTAAGATGAAACTAAATCAAGGCACATTTCTAAGAAAGATCTTCTCACTTTTGTATGCAAAATAAAACAAGGATTGTCAGATGATTTATATAAATTGTTATTCCAAGTAATGAACTAAAACCTGAATGATTTGGCAACAATATTTTAATCATATATACACCGAGTGAAATTTTTCACAAAGGTCGACATACTTTTATGGTATAATATTTAAAAAAATATACATCCTTAGAGTGCTCAAAGATGCAACAACCTGGAATGATAATACTGTTTTTCTATATAAACAGATTTTGAGATAGCGAAATGAGGAGATTAATGACACCGAATTATGTCCATCCTGTACATTCCTTAATAGAAACACCTTTCGACCACCGACAATACCTATCATAATAATTATACTGAATGAAAACCTATATTCCTTGACATCAATCTCAACTACAGATAAGTTTTAAAGAAAAATTGTATATAATCCGAATTTAAACCTGAATAATTTTGCAACTGTTCTTTGTACATTAATGAAACTTCCTACAGAGGTGGACATACATCATAGTATCATATTTTGAAAAACTCAGAGTGGTCCCAAAGTCACTAACAAAGTTACATTCAGTTACTTATACAGCTTCATGGAACAGCCTGTATAACGAAACTTAACGTAGTGGGCAGTGTTTGGATATCTGTGATATCTTGTTATTCAGATCTAAAGGCATCATGATGAAATTCTGAAAATTAGAAGAATTATCATCAAAATTTAAAGATTCATTTTTCCGTAGCTGCAATTTTGGAACGCCCTATAGAACAAACCGGATGTAAGACCTCCGTGAAAATCTGATATATTGTTCTCAAGGTTGATATAAATATAATATGTAGAAATGGAGAAAATTCACTGGACCCGCTGTGTGTGCGTGTGTGTGTGTGCGGGGTCCTTTTCGTGACTAATTCCGAAATTGTCATCATAGAAACACCTTGTCATTTTGACAATTGTAGATTAGACTGGGATTCTACATTGACCTTGCCCTTTCGCACGTGTGGCTAAGCTTCTCGCCCTTATCGCCCTCTAACTCGAGAACGGATGAGAGTATGTAAAATTGCTTCAGACAAAAGTTGTGTAGAATTTTATTATCTAAAACTTTCATAATGAATACAAAAACGATTAGTGGTACAGGGAGGAAAATATTTGAAAAAAAGGGATTTTTATCATCTTCAAAGTATCAGATTAAGGAACCCCCCCCCTGATTAGTGTCAGATTAATGGGTCAACACGTCTACAACCGCCAGATTAACCATCTGTATGAAAAACTGACACGCTAGATTATGTACAAGTAACGATTTTTTTTTACATTTTCAAATGACCGCTGTGACCTTGCGTCCACGTCCAAATTGTCAGTACCTTGAAAAGTAGCTTCCTTTGGGTCCAATTAACATATCCTCCAAAAATCTGAGACGCTGGAAGTTTTTTTTTTACCATTTTCAACTCTTCCGTACGGCCAGTCCCACTGCGAAAACTGTCAGATAAGCATGAATTCATTATCAGAGACACCTAGAGCATATACAGTATCTTAATCTGACACGCTCGAGTATGTACACCTGATGATTTTTTTTTACATCTTTGAAACCCTGCAGACGCTTTCCCCACCGCTGAAAGTGCATACATCATAGAACCTTTTTTTTTGTCTACCATCTAATCTTCAAATTCCACTAGGTCTCCACGACGCTCGAGTAAATCCCGATATAGCATCGTCGGCTCCCCAACTACTAGTCAAATACAAATAAGTTCTGTTGCTTATATATATATTGCTATAGCGGAAAGTATTAACATTTGTCCTAATTCACACGCTTCACAGTCAAATAAAAGATCTCCTAATCAAGGATTCTGAATGAATCAATCCGATGGATCGATCCACGATCTATTGGCTCATACACGAAATGAATATGGCACTGCTTGCATACCGCAACATCCCGCAGGACCAGAATAACTTTTTCTCGAGAGATGCAGATGAGAGCAGTTCCCGATCGCGTCGTTCGTTGGTTTTTCAATGATCGTTCAGTAGGTTTCGAATAAACGATACGATAGTGATATTTCTCAAAACAGACAGCAGGTTAAACTGAGTTTTCCGACGACGACGATTTTGTTTTATTTTTGTAAACAGTTGCCGAACGGAATATGAGGTGTTTGTGGGCATAAATCAAGGTGCGTAGATGACTACTTGTTTTAGAATGAGTGGACGAGTGGCAGCTATCTTCACTTTGACAGATCGACTATCAGCTTTTGCTGTTTGAATATATTATTCATTGCAATCATTATTTTTTTTCCAACCGACGACGGTACATAACTTCTCCTTTATTGTTCCTTGGAACTTACTTTTATGAACTCGTTCGTTTAAATGCTTCGTCCGATTCACTGATCTATCTACAATTTGAATGTGATATACCGGGTGTTAAAAAAACAAAGTTTCAATATTTTGGGATCTGATTAAAGACCTCAAAATAAGTAAAAATTTCATATAAACGTGGGTCCGCAAATGAGCCGTTTCGGAGATTTTCGGTTTTCAAATAAACTACTAGCGCAACCAAAAATGATTATATTCGATTTATTTTCATCTTTCAGATGTCTTGTTTAATGAACTTACAATTAAAAGTTTTTTTCACCTATCTGAACAAAAAATGACATTTTACGGACTAATTTCCGAACGAAAAGTCGACTATTTTTGAAGGCGAGTACTTTTCATCCTGATTCACTTTTCGTACTGATTTACTTCTCGTCCGGCTCTTGGTCACTAAGCAATTTATTTGATCCCGGGGCGATTGAATCAATTTGGGTAAATACAGAATTTGATGAAAACATAACTGCCTATGACAATAACTGTCATTTGATGTTGTGAAATTAATTCTTCACGAAATCGGCTTGATTTTACCAGTAAATTAGGTACGCGAACTGACTGTTAGTGTAGTCAGTATAATCAAGAATGGTTAGTGATAGCGATATGGATTACAGTAACACTTAACTACAACTAGATGAGGCCATAAAACGGGTAACTTTTTACTTTCATAAAGCTATGCGAGGTCGACGAAAAAATATAATATGCACCTCGGCAAAAAACTGTCTATATTGTCTCGCCTGCTGGCTATCCTCGGCTGCGCCTCGGCTATCAATTTGCAGGCTCGACAGTAAGAGATAGTTTTCAATCGGTTCTCAAAAAAAAACCACAGCTGTCGTCAAAAACATTTGATTTGCATATGACATCTACGTACTTTCATTGAGTATTTCGCATCCGATTCGAGTACGTAATTCCTTCATGCGACAATGTACAGGGTGGGCAAAATTCGTTGTCTACTGAGGGGATCCCGAGAACTATAGCAGCTAGAAGAGAACAGATGATACATTTTTTCATGACTAATCCAAATCAGAAAACAGAATCGACCTATCATTTTTAGATTTCGAGTTATAAACAAAAATTGAGATTTTGACTATTCCGTTAAGTTCTCATAACTTTTTTGTCTTTGAAGTTACAGATCTGAAACCTAAACCTTCTTAGGCACCTTCATACGTAGAATCTACTGACAAAAGATTTTTTTCCAATTCAAAAATAACAATTTCAATAAAAGTTTGCATTTAAAAAAATTAAAGTTCACCTGATGCTTCGAAATGAAAAAATAGTTTGAGCTCATCAGTGGATTCTACGTAAAAAAGTGCCTGTAGAAGGTTCAAGTTTCAGATCTGTAATTTCAAAGACAAAAAAGTTATGAGAACTTTACGAAATTGTCAAACTCAAAAACAAAGTATCGTAGGAGGCTATGGTTTTCACCATTCTTTGTTTCTTCGAAAATGGTCTCGGAAATGTGTCATCCGTTTTTTTCTAGTTGCCTTAGTTCTCGAGATCCTCTCAGTAGACAACCAATTTTGCCCACCCTGTATGTACTTCTTGCATTGAAATGGACGGTGGTCATATGAAACATCTTCTGTAAGATAGATACTATTAGTCAAAAATAAATAGGATATCTTCTGTATCTGTATCTGTATCTTCTGTATTTGGTTGCGCTAGTAGTGAATATTTTGAAAACCGAAAATCGCTCATATCTCCAAAACGGCTCACTTGCGGACCCATGGAACTTTTTACTTATTTTGAGGTCTAGAACTGGCTCCCAAAATATTGAAACGTAGTTTTTCAACCCCTGGTATGTTATGACCATTGACCAATATTGATTTGCATGACAACATAATTATGATCCGTTAAAATAAATATAAATATTTATTAACCAGGCTACCACAGATCTATACAATATTCTGTGAGTGCTTCTCAACCTCTTGTAAATATACATGCTCTAGCTAGATCAATAGTTGCGAATAGAGGTGATTTCTTGTCAAAAAATATTGTGGGCCTCATAATTTTTTTAGAGTAGCCCCTGCTTAGATATAGCTCTCTAAAGAAAGCACTTGAAAAACAATTTTGAATTGCAAGAAGTAGAAAAAAACCACTCCTGAAATTTGTTTCGCTAGGAACTTTTTTCCTTATTCATATAATACTATTACATATTCATTTTTGATGACTTGATTAATTTTGAAAAAATAGGATTTTCTGCAATTTCTTGCTAAGGATTACGGTTTTTGAGAAAAAAACAATTTAGCATTACAATTTAGAATTACAGCATTCGCAGGTGGTTTCAGTTTTCTGACTTAGTTCGAAGAAATATGCTTCTGAAATTCATCGAACGCTTGTGAAAGTTGTAACAACGCTCCATTTGATGAATTAAAGAGCAGCTATATAGCAGAAATATATCATGTTTTATAACTTGAATATAGCATTCAGAGCACAAATATAGAACCGTTATACAGAGTGTTTCATTGGGAAACGGAAATACAGCGGATAGGTGGCACCGAGGGGGTTCTGGGGATACCACATTTAGTGGCTCTTACTAACAAAGGTAGCCGAGATACAGAATGTTTTATAAATTTTGCTCGTTTCTTGCTGAGGCCATATCAGACAAACCACTCTGTATATTTTCCTCATATTTGGCCATTGAACTCTATGGGAACTCTCTATGGGTTCCCATAGAGTTCAATGTATTTGGCAAACGTGTTTCTTATTCAAAGATCAAATATATCATGCAATAACCTCAAATAGATTCCAGTTCCGGGTTGACAAAAAATTATGAATCATTTTAATCCTTGAAAAAACATCCTGTAAATCGAAATTTTGGAAATCTGTTTCAATATTTGAAAAGATCACAAAAACTTAACTGAAGCATGTGCTTTAAATTTTCGCGCAGATAGTTTTAGTGTATAGATTTTTAACATAAATGTGAAAGTTCTTAGATCTTGGATTCCTGAAAGTGGTTTGAAGTGAATTTTAATGATGAAATATCAAAACTATTGAATCCATAATTATTTTAACATTTCTTAGTAATGACTTATGTATTTCTTTTTTATAGTTGCAGACCTTTTCAGTTTGTATTTTTTAGTTACTTCACTTTCGGTTATTGCATGATACATTTGACCTTTGAATAAGAAACACTTTTGCCATTTGGCAAACGTGTTTCTTCGAAACACCAGGTATATTTTCTTCATATTTATGAAGAAAATATACCTGGTGTTTTGTCTTATATGGCCCCAGGAAGAAACGAGCAAAATTCATAAGACATCCTGTATCTCGGCTACGAAGACAATTAAAGCCCATAAATGTGGTATCTCCAGAACCTCCTCGTCCACCTCTTTGCCACCTATTCGCCTGTTAAGTATTTCCGTTTCCTAATGAAACACCCTGTGTTATGAAGCCTTCTACTAACACATCTGAATTCTGATAGGTTCAGCTGTACCTATTCGATTAATTCTAGTTGAATTCTTCGTTATTACTCATATTAGGTATCTACCATCAAGTGAATTCAAAATTCACTCAGGTTATAAGCATTCACATGAATGCATGACTTATGATGACGAAATAAAATTGTAAGTGGCTATTTTTGACGAAACTTCTTAGTGAATTCGATTAGAAAGTAGGATGTAAAAATCATTTGCTCATAATATTGGTTATATTAATAAAAGAAAAATGCTTTGTTGCTCTGATGAGGTCAAATGAGACCGAAACCACGGTCAGCATCTGATTTTCTTCGATGGAGCGTACCCCATTTGGGGCCTTGACGATGGCAAATTGGCTAGTTCAATTCAGATCGTCACACTTGTTGATATTCATATCGGCGGGTGGTATGCATCTGAATTTATCTTTATTATTGGTTATATTCACGAGAACTCGAGAATTTTAGCTGTTTTTGAGAAAAAAGCACTGAAGACTTTATTTTCTCAAGGAGGAATGTCAGAAAAATGCTGCTGTGTGGCTGAATGATATTTCTTCAGGTTAATTATTTTTGCTGTGACATTATAATCTACTGTCGTTCACCCTTAACACTCTGTATGTTTTTCCCACAGCAAAACCTTTTCTAGATATATTTTGTCCTATCGCTCTATTTCTATTCTTACTGTATGTGCCAATAGTTACGAATCACCTATTTATTATCATTGAATGCTAATTGACAGTTTTCTCGAAAATAATGGATATAACGGCCCCTAGAAAATTGTCAATACGTAGAGAATAGTCTTATTTCACAAATTCATTGAAGGCGGCAGAACGCAAGATCCCTACCGTATTATTATTTTATATATTTGTTCAGGCAAAGAGTTAATCTTTGGTTTAGGCCACAGCTGCTTCACTTCACGATCTATTCAGTTTTCAGAGTTAACGCACAGATGAATGGAATATTCATGAAATTTCTCAAAGTCTCTCAAAGGCTCGTGTTGTAATAAACATAACCTGAAAGTTTTTACCGAATGCGTTTGTCTTGGTATGCTTATTGCAGTAGAATGAAAAATTTCTGCTCTCGATCATTGTGTTCAAAGTTTCGATGAAAACGATTTATTTTGTCGTGCTTTCGAAATCTTGTACCTATGGGAAAAATTGGAAAATTTTTTCAAAAATCAAGGCTTTAAAAGAAAAATTAAAAGCGTAAATTAAGAACTAGTTAATGCCGTTTTTGAATGGAGATTCTTGGGGTATTACTTCTCCTTAACATCCCAATGCGAAAAACCGTTTTTGCTTTTTTCAGCGGTGATATTTGGAATGCTGAAAAGTGAAACGATAACATCAAGAAGCCGGACTGAATCTATTTATTCTCACCCTTGACCTTTTCGGAATTTTCACTGACCATGATTTCATCTGGTAAATATTTTCTTGCCTAACATAGCAATTGCACAACAGTCAAACAATTCATGAAAAGTCAAGTATTAAATCGCCCATTCAATTGGGAAAGTAATTATACTCTATTTGAGAATAATTATGGGGAAAAACAATCCTCAATCAATTCTACTAAAGTATTGGCACCCTTCAGTAGTTTTGATGCTGGCAAACGACCAAACTAATGATATTTAGTGGTGATTGACTGACCCACTCTTTATATAGATCAATTAATCGACTATATCGTCTTTTGGGTATTTTGATCGTCCCAGGCACCAAATTTTCTTCAATTACCACATCTTGTTTTCGACATTGAAATTTTTAGCATTTTTACTTGATGAGATGTGACTTTCGGGTAATTTCAAAATAGAAATGAATCTACACTCGATATAAATTCGGAAAGAGAAACTGATAGGGGACATTCTAAATCAGCAAACACATCACACTGATGTTGAGGAAATTATTACTGGATAATTTGGAATACATCTGACTGTTAAAAGATGCCAATCCGGAGGAAATTGTTGCTATATTAGTTCGCTGATTTGATAAACATATCCGAATATTGGCCAACTCCATGTTATTCGTGTGAATGTTGAAAGTTGAAATGTGTTTGTGGAATTTTGGGGTCAAAGACCTCATTTTTTCGATTCGGAAAAACAACATGCAGTTACTCGTCGATAATAGGTACATCGAAAATATGTTTCGTTGAAAAATTTGATTGGAAGATATTGTTATGAGGTTTCATTTTTTTTTTTAAATAAACCCTCATTTTAGTATAATTTGACCATTAATTATTAATCTCGTCTTGGTTTTGATTAACATACTTTTAATTTCAACACAGGAATCCGACATCGCTCGAAAAGGTAGATAAACATTTCGGAACTTCTTTATCCCTATTTAAATTCTGAAAAACGTGAAAAACATCCTGAATTGGCAGATAACCTAGTTTCTGTTCGCTAATACCGATAAGCAGAAGTGAAGACATCTTCATGAACTCAAATTTTACCGATTTTCGGTACAATGAGGGGATACCTTTTCCACCCCCCAGAGGTGGGTACAAAAGGGGATGCCACCCCGCTGGTCCATTCATTCTGTTTCGAGTATTTATGCGGTAGCTTATGTTAATTATGATTAATTCTATGCTGAGTATTCGAGTCTCTAATAATTATTATAGCAGTGATTTAGTATTTGCTGGTGATTCAAACTCTGATATACATTCTGAATTCTGTATAGTGTCTAGGCCGTTAACAACGATAGAATTTGCGATTTTCTCTTTCGCTTTTAGCCCAAGTGATTCTTGAACTCCTATTCAAATGTTTAAGATGAATTACGATACCGTGATTTCAACCGCTCAACAAGTAAATAGTAGACCAAGTCCAGAGGTAAGGCACCACTCCATACTATTATCTGGAAACAATATTTGTATTCTACCCCTACTATTAGTACGATTCTCTGCTGGTGTGAAAACCCTGGGGGAACATAACGCACTCAGGGAGTGAACTGCGGTTACTTTTTTTCCTAACTTGCCAGTGTCCACCTCTGTTGTTAGTACGAATCTCTGCTAGTGTGGAAACCCGGGGAGATCAGAAAGTACCTACTCAGAGCTGAACCGCAGTATTTCTGTGTCATCTTGTTCAAACCCTACTCCTGTTGAGTACCGACATCATTGCCCTTTAAGTGTGAGCCTTGGTTCTGGCTGGCGAACAAATCCGTAACACCCGCTCGTTTGATATCAGATCCGTTCGATTCACTCCGTGAATTCATCACGTTTGCATTGCTATTTTCATTTAATTTCGAAAAAAACCCTTTCAGTTGTGTAAAGTAAACTGTTTCTGTTCCACCTATTGCAATGTGATTTTCACTTGACTGATTTATTTTATCCCCTCTAAACCAGTGGATTTTTAGAGTTATGTAGTATTGTCTATTTTGTTCATTATTGCGAAACAATGAATAAACTTTGTGAACTCGGATTTTGACTTTCCCTAGATGTCGATATTACCCTAGAAAACAATGGACGTTGTCTTCGACTCGAAGCCATTGAAGAATATCTGGCGCTCGAAACAACCAAAGAAACGCCGTTATAATAGTTTTAAAGACAGCAAAGACTGTCATGTGTGTTAGTCCGACAAACCAGACCTACCAGCGCCTCAAATCGTCTATCTGAGAGTCTTACCATAGAGCATGGTTGTAATGTTTCTAGAGCTCAACATGTTACGAGGAATACCTCTAGCATTGGCAGCCCTTGGCTGAGTTCACTGAGGGAACCATTTAACGCGCATAAAGGTGAGTCGGCTTTACTAACCTTGAGGATGTACAAGATTCTGACCTTCTTCCAGTTAGATGAAAAAAAATATGTTTATATTGGAAAATATAAAACGTCAATGAAAGTGTGCCCCTATGTGTATATTTTAATCTAACTTCATTAGAAGTTTTTGATGTTTTCTATTATGTGTATATTATTCGGGTCAAATCTTGCAACTGAATTTCAAAGGAGTTATTTACAACCAACTGATTGTACGCTGTGTGTTTCTTAGGGTCTACTGGCCTTGTTAGTCCCTAGATAATTTATTCGAGTAGCACCCTCACCGAGGCCAAGTCATAATTCTTTGAAATTGGTAGGGTGGACATCTTGAATTTTATTTGAATATTAAAAATTAATTAATAGAGAAAAAATTCTTCAAATATTAAAATATCTTGAAGAGAACAGACTGAACTTTAAATTGGCTCAAACCCATAAATTCGTTAAGTTACACATGTAATTTTAAAATGAGTCCGCTGCTTCTTACCGTCTTGATTATTATTGCATTTTTAATTTCCATTCTAAGTTCAGAAATTCTAGGAAATCATTAACATTTCAGAGTTTTTTTATTTTTGTTTAGTGGCGATTAACAAGAATGAAGACAATTTCACTTGCGTGAATTTAAACATTTTCAGCACTTGGCAGATATTCCTTTCCTACTCTTCTCCCAGGTGGGATATAAAAAAGGATCATCTCCTGACCGCGCTATTATTCATGGATTACCGACCAAGTTTTGAGCTGCTTTAGCATTTTTCTTGCCTGCGGTATTGCAGATAGCTTTTTACTTTACCTACCTCATATTGCCGAGAGTCGTTATTTTCATTTGCGCGCTGTTTGTTTAAAGGCAAGGCGTACTGTTGAAATTAGTCTGACCGTCGTTGCGGCTCCTGAAAAGATGCAAAAGTAGGTACGGAAGACAAACTTTGTCGTGTCCGAGTTCCCACGGCACTGTAAGTAGTCTAACTGGCGGTGGGCAAGCCCCTGGAAAAATAAAAAGGAACGGAGAACCGAATCCTGCCGTTTTGTTGTTTTCCGACCTGTTTAAAATCGAGGATGTTCAGATTTTGTAAAATTAAGGCAGTGTACCGTTACAAGATAATTGAGTTGGAGATGGTAGTGTAAAAAAATTTATTGTATATCGTTGAAAATCATAAACTGAATAAGTCACCTGCATGAAGCTAATAGAGAATAAATACAAATACTAACAACATCTATAAACTCAGAGTGACATTATTCAACTGAAAACAGAGAAAATCTAGAGAAGTTCGAATGAGAAGTCAATTGAAGTTAGACTTAGACACTGAGAAAGTTGAATTAATTGAATGCGAGAGCCTTTTTACTGTGCCAGAAAAACACAAGTTTAGAATTTAAATGACAATAACTAATGCAATGTAATGGAGTTGTAATAATTATGCAGGCCAAGAAGTGAAAGCTAGATTGTCTAAGTCTGGTCATTAATGAGATCAATATATTAAAATATGAGTAGAGCAATAATATAATCTATATAAACAACGTTGGTCTTGAAGAGGGCAAAATTCATCAATGAATACAACATTTGCAGAGACGGACTGCTTACAAGTAGGGAAGATTAGAACGTCCACTAGCAAAATAGGAGATACAAATGATAAATTATGAGAATACTAATCGTTGGTTTCGAGAAGAAAGGAAGAGATCATACCAATTGAGAGAGTACGCGATTACCATAGAAGACGTTCCAGGGTGGAACCAGGACGAGAGACTATCAACCAGTGTCATGGTTTACCACTGACTGTTGAACCATATTATAGTTCACATCGTGTTCTGAAGAAAATCAACTAAATCCAGGGTCCACCTTGGAGAACATTAAAATTGATTCATCTGAAACTTAAGTAATTAGTCATATGTAAGTGAGAACTGATTAAAATTAATGAGATGAACATGAGAAGACAATAAATCAGCATTCATTATCATGAGAAAGTTCAATTCTGGTGCTACGTACCCATTTCCATGTGAGAATCCAAGAGAGGTCGGAAAATCTATTTACATAGATTTTCCTCTCTCATGATAAAATATATGTTAGATTTAATAAAACACGTGGTTGGTACTTTTTATTCACAAAGTAAAATGGCGGTCGGTTATCTAGCACGTGGAGGTGATCTAACAAAGGGTCAGGTACAAAGTGTACCGCCCGACGAGGTAGTTCAAGTAATTGTGTGCTCGGCCTGTGCAAAAGAGAGAGCAGGTAACATTGGAGCACAGAGTTCACAGAGCATAGGTTCTATACTTTTATTCTTCCTTCGACATTCGTCGTCGGACATTATCAGTATATTTTAAGGGGGGTCAAATTAACATTTGCTAACACGGCCATACTGACCACTGAAACGTCCTCGTTTCACTTAGTAGGCATAAACAATATCTTAATATCAAACAACATTGTTAAAGGGAGCTTGTAAACATAAAACAGTTGAATCTTTGTGTACATGGCTCTGTTTGATGCGCTGGCTCGCGCTGCGGCATTATTATAGGTGGAAAAAAGAGCCAAGCGAGAAAAAAACCACCACCGCTTACTGTTTACAGATCAGGTCAGCAAAACACTTGGAATTTCAAAAGTTGATAAAATTGTCATTTACAACATATAAACTGTTAAATTAGGTTTGTGACATTGCACAGAAGTTAGCCTCTACTAGGGACTCCCGTCCGGGCCTTACTTGTCAATTGCACAGAAGTTAGCCTCACTAGCGACCTCCCGTCTAGGCCTTACTTGTCAATATCACAACTGTGAAATTGCACAGAGGTTAGCCTCAACTAGGGACTCCCGTCCGGACCTTACTTGTCAATTGCACAGAGTTAGCCTCACTAGCGACATCCCGTCTGGGCCTTACTTGTCAATATCACTACTGTAAAATTGCACAGAAGTTAGCCTCTACTAGGGACTCCCGTCCGGGCCTTACTTGTCAATTGCACAGAAGTTAGCCTCACTAGCGACCTCCCGTCTGGGCCTTACTTGTCAATATCACTACTGTAAAATTGCACAGAAGTTAGCCTCTACTAGGGACTCCCGTCCGGGCCTTACTTGTCAATTGCACAGAAGTTAGCCTCACTAGCGACCTCCCGTCTAGGCCTTACTTGTCAATATCACAACTGTGAAATTGAACAGAGGTTAGCCTCAACTAGGGACTCCCGTCCGGGCCTTACTTGTCAATTGCACAGAGTTAGCCTCACTAGCGACATCCCGTCTGGGCCTTACTTGTCAATTTTACATATTCGTATTTAAAGTACCTAAAACTTATCATGGAATTTCAAGTGCTTTGGAAAACATTCAACATAAAATGAACATGAGACAATACAATGGATCATAACATAACAATAAGAATCTCATAAGGAACAGTATAGAACATAAAATCTGATGGACATGAGAATATTTCACTTCATCATAGCGCATCATTGAAACTAGCACTCACTCATCACTATTTGCTTTTTTTAGGCCAAGATCTCATTGGTTCTATTCTGGACTCCTACTCTTCTCAAGGCATATAGATCGTTTGGTAGGACTGCTTGCACTTCGAAAGGTCCAATAAATGTTGGCTTCAGTTTTTCTTTATTCGATAGATGTCACCTTCATGGAAATTTTCTGATTAACATCAATCGGTAACCTAACCTGATGTTCGAGACCTGCCAGCGTTATACTATACTCCTGGATTGCTCAACGGGAACATTTTACATTCTTGAGAGCGCTTGTCTTGTGTAAATCTTCATAAGAATTCACGTACAAAACAGATCAAACTTTTGGAATTGGTTTTGATGTTCCTGAAACATAACAAAGCGCCAGTATCTTATTTCCACTAGGTATGTTCCGACTAAGTTAGTCGACTTGCTTGAAAATTTTTGTTATTTGACAATATTCGATTTATTCAATACTTTACTAATCGATTGTCCAATCCTGACAAGTCTAGATTCAAATCTAATGTGCTAATTGATTGTTACGAACACTGGGTAACTAAAGTTTAACTGAACTTGTTTCTCTCTTTTTCTTAACAAAATAAAAATCTTCAGTATGTCCCTTTCTATCACAGAAATTACATTCAAGACTGGAATTTTCTGGATTAGAATTAAAACAACGTTTCTTTACAATAATCTAACTTTCTATGCCTAAATTTTCCACAGTTCCTACAATTCCCATGAAAGGTTTCGTCTGATTCTGTTTTCAGTAGCTGCTTCATTTTTCTAGTTTTCTACTATTATCTGAGACTAATATGGAGCGTCGGAATCCTATGAAGAAGGCAATTTCAGCTGCTGCATTTCATTCTTAGGTTCTTGCACTAATAATCTATTCTTAACTTCTACATTAGTGATATCATGTGCTATCAAGCTCAACACAATTTCCCACGGAAACTTTTCACAAACTTTCCTGATCGAATTCAACTTGGCATGAGCATACTCTACTAACGAACTAAAATTTGCACTACTTATCAACATGCTAGCTTTAAGCCTCGTGGCCGGAGTTCCTTTCTCAGGGAACGCTATCTCTAAATTCCTAGAAAATGTTGACCAATTTCTAACAATCGGTTTCCAATTTTGATAAATTTTGGCTGCACGGCCTTTCAGGGCTTGCCCAGCTTTTAATACTACAACAGTATCAGACGTACCTGTTTCGAATTTAATTCGATCAACTTCCTCAATCCACTCCTTGGTTGAAAAGGATGTATCGTCGGGGTCAAACTGGGCTAACGATAATTATGCGGTCACCACGTGGTCGGTGTCGTTCCTTAAACTAAACATGTTGGCTAGCAACTCCATCATCTTCATTTGAAGTTGGGCCTGGTTCTCCATTATCCGCATTACCGAAATGGCTTCACTTTCTTCGGGAGCTTTGTTGAGATTTTGCTGGTCCATTTCGGCTTATTCTTGTAGATTCTCACAAAACACAAACGATTTTCACTCACAAAATAGGATCCTCAATTTCTTTTCTCGAAAGAAGAAATTTAATCCCACTTCTGATGTTAGATTTAATAAAACACGTGGTTGGTACTTTTTATTCACAAAGTAAAATGGCGGTCGGTTATCTAGCACGTGGAGGTGATCTAACAAAGGGTCAGGTACAAAGCGTACCGCCCGACGAGGTAGTTCAAGTAATTGTGTGCTCGGCCTGTGCAAAAGAGAGAGCAGGTAACATTGGAGCACAGAGTTCACAGAGCATAGGTTCTATACTCTTATTCTTCCTTCGACATTCGTCGTCGGACATTATCAGTATATTTTAAGGGGGGTCAAATTAACATTTGCTAACATATATATTCTTGAGGGTGCACATAAATGAGTTGACTCCAGTGAATATATCAATTGAGCAGTACCATTATGGATTATAAATCTGTTCAAAGATTCTTTATAATTCATACGTGGACACATTTCATACAGAATGAAAGTATTTTTGAGTAGATTGAGAGTACATTAGTGATTAGTTTTCCACTTCGGAAAATTCTGAGATTTCTAGAGAGGTGCTGCTGCATCGGTCAATCAGCTATTTTTAAAGAACCATAGAATTAGCGTATAGTAATAAGTTGACATTTGGAACTAATTAGTAGCGTAGACAAGAGCAACTTCGGAGGGGGTATCGCTCAATTTTCTGTATACTGTACATAATATTCAGTGTAAAACCTGTTTTCTATTACCACCTAAGCAACTGTGCTTTTATTATTGTCGGTTACTAATTTATATTTCTTCCAATTGGTGGATTTTATGAGTGTGCATTAGTGATTATTGTGCTCCCTATTTTGCGATAATGAATAAATCAGATTTTGACCTCCAATAGTTATCGCTTACACCCTATATAGCAGAGAACCATATTTTCGACTAGAAGCCAAGATAGTAGTTTTGAAATTTCTTCTATAAAGAATACGACCAGGCGAAAATAGAAACGCAGGTTGGTGAGGGGACGCAGGGTGACGCAGCTCTTTCCTGCGCTGCACGTACTATCTGACAAGTCACTGTCACGCTGTATTTGCGCTGTCTCGTTCTTTTCTACAGGGTGATTCTTAACTATTGGGACATAAGCTAAACGCAAAATATGGCGATAGGACCAAATATATTATACCTCAATAAAATATTGCTGTGGAAAAAGATAGAGGGCGTTAAAGTTGAATTTTTGTTTTCTTTTTTGCTAATAATTTCACTGTATATTTTTTCATCCGTTTTTAAGAAAAACACAATTGAACAGTTCAGAGCATCGGAAGGGGATTTGAAGGAACGATTTATTTATTTTATTATTTTTTTCGACGATAGCATAATTAAAAACAGTGTAACATAAAAAGAATGAACTTGAATTAAATGTTCTACGTGGCCTCCTCCGACTTCAATGCCTTTTCTTATTCTTTTAATAAAGGTCTTTCGAACTCCCAAGAAAATATTATTCTGTCCCCTTATAAAAAAAATTCAAATTCAACGCCCTCTATCTTTTTCCTATTTTATTGAGGTATATTTGGTCCTATCGCCATATTTTGGTCGAAACAATCTGCGCTTAGCCTATGTCACAATAGTTATGAATCACCCTGTATATTTTACGAAAACTCGCGCTGCGTCACCTCACTAACCTGCGTTTCTATTTGCGCCTGGCCTACCTGGCACTCGAGAACTCCGAGGAAAAGTCATTTTCAGTACATATGAAGTAAACTGCTCCACATGAGATAGGGATATTTTATACTTAAATTGCATAAAAATAAAATTGAAATAAGATTTTTGTGATGAAATTTCATATTAATATGATTTCAAGTTGGAAATTAATTTTAGCCTGTAGGTCTGCAGCGTGTACAGAGCGGTTAAGAAAAATCGAGTAAAATAACGAAATTTTATTCCCAGATAATTCAAGCATTTTAAGACTATCAATACAATGTATGGCCTACACGGGCATCAATAACAGCTTGACATCTTCTTTTGCATACTACACACGAGGTTGTTGAACATTTCTTGAGGAATTCGGTTCCATAAACGGGGCAGAAGCTCTCTCAGATCATTTAAGGATTCTGGGGTAGGTTGATGATTATCTAATCTTCTTTGGAGCATATCCCATGCATGTTCTATGCAATTCAAATCTGGTGAGTGCGGAGGTATTGGTAAATGTGGAATACCAAGCTCCTCGTGCGCATTCTCAACTATGGCTGCACGGTTCGGTCTAGCGTTATCGTCTAGAAATTGAAAAGTTTCACCAATAGCAGCGTGGAAATTTGGCACAACATTTTCAATGACATGCTCCCTATAGTGTAAGCCGGTCATATTCCCAGGACAAATGTGTAGATCTGTGCGCCAGTTGAAACATATCCCGGCCCATACCATAACACTACCCATCCTCGGAATGGATGGACTTCTTGGACATACTGACGATTACGGGGTATGCGTGGGATTGTTCATACCCTTATTCTTCGAATCTGAAAATCGTCCATATCTGGATTCATTACTGGAAAGGACACTACGCCATTGATCGTTCCAATTGATATGTTGCCAGTCTTTGACGCGTATGGTCACGTGTTAATGGGACTCCTCTTAATGGACGTCTAGAACCTAGACTCACCTATCTCAAACGTCGTCTATGGTTTCGATGGAAACTTGGACCCCATCTGCATTTTGAAGCGTATTCCGTAGGGTTTCTTCTCGCCGAAACGGTGATGAAACGATCCTGAGCAGGTGTTGTTTTTCGTCGTTCACCAAGCCTTGGTCTTTTCAACACGGAACCTGTCTCCCTGAACCTATTCCAAAGTCGAGATATCACACTTTGGCTGACTTGGAGCCTTTTCGCAACAACAACCTGAGTTAGGCTACCCTGTAGCATTCCGATAGCCCTATTAGCCTCAGCGTTTGTTAATTTACGTCTTGGCATTTTCAGAAAACTCCTTTCAAATCGAAGCCCTTGATAAACTGACTTCATTTCAAAATAAGAACATTCATGAAGCATATGCAAAGAATCAAACTTCAGAAAAAAGGCGACCAGATTGACGAAATGTCTCATACTGATTTTTATTGAATCGATTCAAGTTGTTATTGAGTTTTAAATGATTTTTCAGCGATTTTCTCGAAGATTACTTACTTTTAAAAACTATTGAATACGATATCCCTAACTCTTGCGGAGCAGTTTATTATAATCGCTAGTTAGCATGACATTGAAAACACTGACAATGTAATTTTTTAAATTCAAATATCCAGTCAATATTTTTATATTGACTGGATATTGTTGATTTTTATCAACAAATGTTTCGAAGTGAGTCGAGCTAGCCAAAAACCGCTTCTCGGAATATCAACAGAATGGCGATTCCATCGAAGAAGAGTAGATGCTCACCATGAGTTAGGATCTTATTTGTCCTCATCAGAGAACACAACTCCAGATGCTTTATAGGATTTACTGGCATCTAATAAAGGGTCCATAAATTCGATTAGTTTTTTATCGAGATGGTAGTTGTGTTGCCCTGATGAGGTGAAACAGTACGGTTTGGCCAGTATCGATTCTTCCTCGATGGAATGGCCCTTCTTTCGATGTTATATATTGATTTCGATTAATAGTTTTAATGCTTTTTTGGGGACCTCCTATTTCATTTAATTTTCGAAGATCTGTTGAACAATGATGAATTCAAAGGTTTATTAATTATTTTTTGTGAACATGTTTTCCGATTATATAGCTACCTATGTGAGAATGAATCTTTTTTCCCTTTTTATGGGTTTTTGTTCAATTGGGAATTGTACAATATGAAATTAAAATCTGTTTATGATTTATAAATAATTTTGATTCAAAATAGTTATTCTCCATAAATCCTGCAACGGAATTCACGATACTACATTTGTTTACTTTCGAGTGGTCGGAAGAAAATTTTTGGATGTTGACTCGAGACTTGTCTCACAATAATTCAATATGTGCACTGAATATGTTATAATGATTAATTTTGTTTTTAGATTTTACACTGAAGAATGGCAACATCGAAAGCGTCTGCAAAAGAAGTGAGTAGAAGCAAAATTTTAAGTATTAGATATCCAGGAAAATGGTTTTCTGTAGATATAATTTTTGAATTTTTTTCAATTGTTTGAGAGCGGACGTTCAGGGCTATCCTATACAGTTTCCGGAGTTCGATAGACGAACTTTCTTTGGACACTTCAAATCCCAATTCCTGAGTTCATTGAGTATTTATCTTGATTTAATGGGATGAATACTCAATTTTATTGCCGAGGAATCGTAACATCACCCTATTCTTGAAAAGTTCACAAGAGTACAAACATACATTATCGATACCTCATTAAATCTATGGTGATTTAAAGAAAAAAAATTATTAAATTGTGCAGTACATCAAAAGGATTTTAGGGTTTTCTATTAGAAGCAACGATTTATAGTATATATTATAATGTAGGTACTATTTCAGCATTCCATAACCAGGATGTTCTTTTCAGAAAGCCATTTTCCACTGCGAATATTTTCATCATTAAATTAATATTGTCTTTAATTGTTTATTTCAATTTGTTTTAGATACACTAGAACACAATACACGAAAATCTCTTCAACACACACAATTAGCACATGAATACATAGGACAAAAAGGATTTTCCATTAGCAATGATTTTCACTCTTCGCCGTCCTGTAGGTCGTTGATGTTGTAATCGCTTGTATAATTTGTATTTCGCTTAAATTTCTTCAGTTGAAAACTTCACTTATGCGGTTATTTCTTCCCATTGAGAAAACATTGTGCAGTAGTTCCCCGAAAATATTTCTTCAACACTTCCTGTGCTAACAACTGTCGTCAGATTGTTGATGATATGATTGTTCTTCTCGACATTTAACAGGTATTCTTAATTCTGATATAATACTTCTCAAACAATTGTCTAGGTTGTGAAGCTAGAAATCGGATATTTTTCACAAGCAGGAGTGAATTGAAGGTGTCACGTTTTAATTGAAAATATGTAGTATTGGTTTTTTGAATGTTAGTTAAAACCATGCTGTTTGTTTCTTAAAACAATTTTTTCGCTGATTCAGATAATTCATCAGGCATTGCTTTTATGAATATTCAACCTGAAAATATGGAAATTATTCTCACGCTCGGTTAGGTAATTGTTGAACAATAACACTTACGGCCGGTTTCATAATCAAACCAAAAGTCCCTTTAATTTCAAAGCTTCCTTTAAACCTACTAAAAACGACAGTAAAGGAAGCATTAAGCTTAAAAGTGACTCTTAATTTTATTATGAAACTGGACGTTAAACTTGCATAACAGATGGCTTACTCCGCTAAATATCTCGCTAGTAAACTACAAAATCATCTTCAAATCTGGTAGTTCAAGCTTCAAGGACCAAGGTTGACCATAGTCGATATGCCCTTCAAATATGGCGAATACCAGACATGAATGACAAAAAGAAATATTGCCAGGAAATCATTTTCGGTATCGATTATCTTGATAAATGATGGATTTATTTTGTAATGTTTCATTTGAATCACCTATTCATATGAAAAATCGCATAAGTGGAGTTTGAAACTTGTCTTAGATAGAAATTGTTGCCAAACGCGCAAGCCACCTGTCATGATTTTTTTGCAGAGGATGGTCACACAAAAGCTTAGTTGGAAATAAATTAGGAACAAGACAGTAGTTGTTGCAGTATTTTATCATAGTTAATTATGTTAATTATCACATTACCGTCACTTATGCGACTTGGAAAATAACCGTTCTTCAGTTTATTGTGTTCTCACTACTGATTAATCTATTCCTACGAAACGGAATGGATTAATTATTTGATTTCTACCACATATTACAGTATGACTTAACTTTGGACTGTTCCTTTCTGGCTTCATTTCGCCTTCCTCTTACCAAAAGATCAGATATTATATTTTTATTGTAAAATATGAGTAAGTATGGAAAAAAGTTTCTAGTAAAATAAGCTTCAGTGGTGGCATAGATGAACATCACCAAAAATTTTTTTAATGCCTTCCCGTGCGCATGAAATATCTGCTTGACTTAATTCTTCAGAACTGCTTTTCGGACGACATCTATAGGGGGCTGGAACTAAGCAGAGGGGGCTCAAGAAAGAAAAGTTTATATAACTTATTATAACTATTATATAGTTTTTGACCAGCATTCACCCCCTAAATTTTTTCGCAACTATTTATGTGCACCCTTTATGTGGAGGTGACTCGCTTGTATTTTGTATTAGAGAAGGCAATGAATATGTGATTTCCATTATAATACTTCTAAGATTCAATTCTTTTGAAGATGGTCGTATTTAATGGCAGTGAGAATACAAAAACTTAAGAACTACTCGTTTTTGTAGTTGGTGTATAGGAGTAGAAATTTAAATATGCTTGTTTTATTTAATGCTCACCAAAAATATATTTAGTTCTAGTTATTAATTTATCTACAACTTAGTGCTTTTCATTAGTGTATGCCAGCATAACTTTTTACATTGTTATACTAGATCGTTTCAATGTTCAGAGAACTAAACAAGATATTTATCAGGTAGGAGGAGAGATACTTGTGGCTTGGCAGAAATATACCGCTATTGACGATGACGAATTGACCCTTAAAGCAGGAGATGTTGTTGAACTCATCGATACCAATGATCCTCAAGCAGCAAAGTGAGTACCTATTCATGCATTTTTTTGTGAATAATTTTGATAGGTTACAAATCTATTCCGTCCAACGTTTCGATCTAATATTCTGGACTTCACAAACATTATAATTTTTCCATTATGATGTTGTCCAGAATATTAGGACGAAATAAATTTATAAGCGAAGTTTGTTGTTTTTGGCTTTTGGTCAAAATAGACTAATAAAGTTTGGATATACTTTTTATTGTTAAATGACAGGTAACCTATGCCTGACTACTAAGACCAGACAGTATTTTGAAAATTATCATCATCCTCAGTACTGCTACAGCCCTACAAGGCCTTGACTTTCTCCATCCTCGTCCACCATCCTTTCTAGTCTCTGGCAACTGGCAAGGACCTTTCAGTCAGCCGCACCAATTTTTCTGGCATCCTCAGAAAAGCCGTCTTTCCGTCTTTCATCTTGTGTGTTAAATCAACAATACTTCATTAACTTCGAAGTTTTTGAGTTGATGAAGGAAGGAGGTGGGAATTTATCAATTTTTCGGCAGACTTATCTAAAAAATAGAAGTTCGGTACCGCGAATTTTCAGGAGTCTATCAAAAAGAATAGAAGAATTCGTTATGAATACTTTCAGTCTGACAAAGTCAATTGAAGTGGAAGTATAGATTGATCGATCCCTATTTCTTCTGTCGGCATTGCCAACACTCAATGCCTTAAAAATACCAAATCCCTCAACCTACATCCACAAGTCAATAATGAAGAATCAATTTTATCATTGCGAAAGAACGAACATATCTACCATTCATAAAATTTTTCAACAATAAAGATACTTAATTTATTTTCAAAGTTTGAAAGGAATCCTTATTACTTGTAATCAACCTCTCCTTCCTCTGTATTTGCTATAATATTTTAATAATAACAAAAAAAATCAAAATGTAAGATTCACAATTCGGCAATGTGAATATTCAGAATATATTTGATGATCATAGTAAATATCTACTTTGATTATTCTTTGGCTGCGATGCGATGGATCGATTGAAACAAGAACACTTTTTGCCTTTAAGCTGACTTTTTATCTAAAAGCATCTTCAGGGCACTATGAATATAAAAAAGACATTTTGTGAGCCACTATGTGCAGGAAAGAACGAAAACAAAAATTACATAGAGATTTTTGATAAAAACAAAATACATAATTACATTACACTAGCTATTATACTTTTATACTTACTCATATTGTGATTTTCATATTTTGTTTGTTTTTTTGATTTATGTTATGTTTTAAATTTCCAACTTTACATTTGAACACTCCGTTTTACAAGGCATATCTGTTTGGGTAATTTTAGTTTTCGCGCTTTCCTGCATATGATGTCGTTTTGTATATTTATAATGCTCTGAAGATGCTTTTAAATAAAATCGAGACGTCGGCTCAGAAGCAAAGAGTGTTCTTCTTTCAATCGATCCTTCACACCCAAAGAAATAATGACAGTAAATGTGAATATTGCATATAAAAAGAATTAATTCAGATGCATACCACCCGCCGATATGAATATTGACAGGAGTACGCTCCATCAAGAAAAGCAGATGCTGACCATGGTTTCGGTCTTGTTTGACCTCGTCAGAGCAACATAGCTTCTTCTCCGATGGGGTAACATTTGGAATTGACGGACCTTTATTCAATACTTCGTTGCCTTCCTTTTCAGGCGTTTTCACTTTCATTGTATATAATTATTATTGCTCCTAGAAATCTACCGAAAAGCAATAGAATACCTCAAGGTTAACGAAGTTGTTTGTTGTTTTTTTGAAGAAAAATAGATATTTATAGGAATTCCGAGATGATGCTTTCAGGACATGTTGATTTTTGGTAATTGACGATAGCGAACATTCACATATGGGAATAAGGAGAAGCCAGGACTTTATGACACCAAATATATTGACGTTGACCTGAGGTTCGTAGATCATTTAGGGGCCGGATTACTTTTGTTGATCAATAGGACAGTTTGAAAACGGAGACGATGTACCGCCCTCAAAACTTGGCACTGCTCGAAGCCCATTCATTGGGTCGAAAAAAAGAAATATACCCTGAAGTTCACGAGTGAAACTGTTGGTGGATCCAAAAGTCTTGACAAACAGTTTTTGAGAATTGTATTGGAAGATTTGACGAATAGTAGATATGTTCGTTGTTTAACAATAATAATTGATATTTCATCATTGACTGGTTGATATAGGTTGAAGATATTGAAGGACATGTCCAATAGATTGGAATAATTAATTTTTCAAGGAGAGCTTTCCACCAATCGTTTTACTTATCTACTTAACGTTCTTCTACAAAACGGTAATTCTCAATTTATAATAATAAATTTCGAATTAAATACATACGTGTATTTCAATATTGGAATTTGAATAGTCGAAGAAATCGTCTTTTAATGTCACCGAGAAACGGCAATTCATCTGTTCTTATATTATAATATATTATAAGACGTTCGATTAATATCGTGAAAAATTCTCTTTACAGGAGACTCAAATTAGATCCAGAATTAGAAGTAGGAGCAACCGATACCTTAGATACATCTTCTGCTCGACATAAACTCTCGGTAAGACCAAGAAGAAAACATACAAGTTCCAGATATTCTCCAACAAGACTGAATGTAAACGCTAGGTGAGTAGACTAATGAATTTTTGCTCTCTTATTACTTTGACGGAGATCATTATTATTCTTCCCCATTGTTTGTTATTTTTGAATTACCTAAAATTGCTGTATTTTTTCTTTCACTCCTTTTGCCATTCCAGTTTGGGTCTCCTTCTTTTTCTCGAGGCTGCGTGTTGTCATACCAAAATTTGCTTAGGCAGCTGATCTCGGACATATTCGTACGTTGCTCATGCCAACGTTGCTACCCTGTGTAATAGGCGTTATTAACGCGTTACTTCCATTTACGATCTATTTCTTGTATGTATCCGAACTCATCGAACGTGACACGTCTTCTTTCTATTACAATTTCAAAGTGTAATTTTATAATTTTCTAGATTTGTCAAATTTTTTGACAGCGACCTACTAGATTCCTCAAAAAACATTTCTCATTCTGTAACATATTTCGCAAACTTCACAAAGTAGACCCCACAAACACTTCATCGCCAAATCTCAAAAACTATCATGCAATAGTGCAATAAAAAACTGGTTGTTGTATTTGAAAGAGCCGAGATACTGCAATTTCAAAAGATGCAAAACTTAAGGAAGCGACAGTAAAAAAGAAGATTGATTTATGTTGAATGTTTCTGAAGTTATGAAAAAAATGGCAAGGTTATTCGGTTATTGGCACATTTTTTCTCGCCACCAGAACCAAGACTTACACTCAACAGTCAATTGGGCCCAGTTGCTTAGCTACAGGATTTCAGGTCTAGGATACAGAGCACGGCTTTGGACAAAGGTTTTCTACTCTGTTTTTTGCTCCCACCGGGTTTGCACAGCCAGAAATCGTACTTCCAGCGAAGAGAGACCAAGCAGGATAAGGAAAAAGGGGCACAATTGTTCACCACTCTGCTATCTGCTTCCAACGGGTTTGTACACTAGCCAGAAAATCTTACTCCCAGCAGGGATAGAACTGATTAGGATAGGAGAAAAGGCACACTTGCTCATCACTCTGGTTTCTGTTTCCATTGGGTTTGCACGCCAGCCAGGAAATCGTACTCCTAGCAGTGGTGAAACTAGGTAGGATAAGGGGTTTTAAACTGAGGTTCCCAGTATGGAGTACTGTCTTACTTCTGGACTCGGTATAGGGATGTTATCTCTAGAGGTTGCTCTGGCACAAGGTATTTGAGTCGTGAAAATCAGGGGGTGTCGTAACTCAAATTAAACGCTAAGAAAGCCTGGTTACAAAGCTATCTCTACACGTACTTTAAGAAAAGGCAAGTTACAATAGGCACTCAAATTCAAAGAGAAAACGGAAAATCTTAAGCTATCACTCAATACAGAATTCAAAATCCTCTACTGAATACATAGTCCGAGAGCTGGCAGCAAAAACAACTACCTCATAAGTTACCAAAGGTTTGGTTTGGCACTTTGGTTCAACTTTATTACCAAAACTTGAAACCGCTCGTCTGCCGGGCGTGAGTGGTCGCCTATGGGATGAAAAAAATTGAAAAGATGAGAAAAAATCGATTGGAACTTCCTAATAGTTACCAAGATGAATGTTGTGTCAAAATGGTCTAGGATCTTAACTGAATTGAAATCGTAAGCGTCTGCCAACAGGGGTGGTCGCTATTTCGAAACAGACGCTGTCAAATACAGGGTGGTCCAGATCATAACCAAGAAATTTTAACCACGTATTCTACATCAAAAATAAGCCCTAGTTTGTCATATGAACATATGTCGAGAAATGTTTCCTCTCCGAGATACGGGGTGTTAAAATTATGGAAAAAAAAAAGTTTTTTATTAATAACTTTCACACTGCTTGAAATATTTTTATGAAATTTGAGACATAGTTTTTGAGCGTCAAGGAGCACTTTTTGCATACTATCATTTCTTTTCTATTCTACCTGTGGCCTCCGTACTGCAGCGAGACTGAATATTTTCAGATGAAAAAATGATACGCCACTGGTTTTTCCGACAATAATGAGTTTATTTGAGGAAATAAGTATATTTTTCACCTCCACAAGGTGTGCAAACAACGCATAAACATCATTGGTAGCAAATAAACTGAAATTCCGCTAAAGGCGAACCTTGAAAGCGGGATCACACCACAAATTACAAAAATCTTAATGCACAAATGGGACTAATGGAAAGTACAAAATATCACAACAAAAAATGCAACTCAATCGAAACACAATGCAACTCAGGGTGTGAAAAAATACAATATAAATACAATATAGAATAAATATATATATAAAACACAATAAAATTTTAACAGCAATGAGAGCAACGGAGAAATACCACATCAATAGTAGTAAGAATTGTTGACATCAACACATTGGTGCACCCAAAGTCTAGGTTTTCCAGTCAACCATCTCCTCATCCTTGTCCTGAACAGTGTAACCGAGTTGTATCTCCTAAATTCCTGGGGAATCTGCGAATAGAACCTTGGCGCTAGGTATGTATGACACCGCTGTATAATAGATTTTTCTGGTCGGGGAGTAATCGCAGTGTTACTTTTATGTCTAGTGTCATATCTGTGCTCCATATAGACTAGCTCGGATCTGTATTTATGTTGTCTACAAGTTGTCACGAGGAAGAATAACTGTCTGAGTAAAGTTGGTTGCTGGGATATCTACGGGGTTTTTTGTAGATGATTTTAAGGATACATTTCTGAGTCCTCTCCAATTTACTCACATACACTTTCAATGCGGAACCCCACGCTATAATTCCATATCTCAGATGGCTTTCCACCAAAGCGCAGTACAATATTCTCAGCTGTTCCAAGGTAAGTACCTGAGTCAAATATTTGATCTTATACATAATACTTCGTAGCTTTTTAGTTACATAATTTATTTGTTCACTTCATCTGAGGTGACTGTCAAGGTACACCCCAAGGTACCTGATTTTAGACTTCATTGTGATCTCTATTGGGGATCCATTACAAATTATTTTCAAAGCCTGGAACTGTGGTAAATATGGCGCATATGATGTAAACGGCATGAAGTATGTCTTTTCATAATTTATAGCCAACAGACGGCTATCAAACCATTTAATCACCCTCAGAAAATCAATCTCTGCTTTATGTTTCAGAGTTTTCCAATCCTTGGCACTGTAAATCAGGGTAATATCGTCTGCAAACCCCAATATGTCTCCATCAATTTCGATCTTAAAGACCTCATTGATGTAGAGATCGAACAAAAGGAGACCTAACACAGTTCCCTGTGGAATACCACACTCAATAAACGCACTATCGCTTTTTTTATTTCCAATCTGTACTTGTTGACTCCTCTTTTCCAAATAACTATGTAGCAGTTCACCCGAAGTTCCTCTAAACCCTACACTCTCCAAGACCGAAAGCAACAACTCATGGCTGACTGTGTCGAACGCCTTTATTAAATCCACAAATATGCACAAAGTGGGGCTTTTCTCGTCGATTTTTTTACTAAGTATGGCTGTCAAATGTGCTATAGTGTCCTCGGTAGATTTACCCTGCCTGAAGCCACTCTGTTTGTCGGACATTATTCCTTTCCTACATAAATAGCTATCCATGCGCACTTTTAGTAGTTTTTCAAAGATCTTTGACAAACTTGACATTAGAGATATAGGTCTGCAGTTATCAACGTTCAGTTTGTCCCCTTTTTTATAAATAGGTTTTACAATGGCATGCTTAAAGGCGTTGGGCACTTTTCCAGTTCTGAAGGACAAATTCATCAAATATGTTAGAGGTGCAGCTATTTCCCGTTTTACAAACTTAAGTGTTTCAGTTTTCAAACCATCAGCTCCTGGTGCCACTTTATTTTTCATTTGGTCTATAATCTCTATTATCTCATTCTCCTGAACCTCAGCCAAATAGAATGAACCGCAAATTGACGCCCCTCTAGGTCTCACCACATTCCTGCCTCTTCTGATCTCCTCATTCAGTCTCTTCCCCACATTAGCAAACTGCTCATTGAACTCCATTAATACAATAAACAACAACAATAAAAATTACTTTTCAAATCCTTATTTAATTTGGAGCAAATTCGGTCTCTTGACTTTTTGCTGTACGAGGCACCGTTTCCGGTTAAAAAAGTAAAACACATTCTCATGCAGGAAGAAATCGCAAAAATTTGATATAGCAATAAAAAGCTTACTACGGTTTTGTAGCAATTTTCTCCTATTTTTAGGGTAGATTAATTTGATTAGAAAACTTAAATGACAGTTTTGGTTTCCAATTACTCGTTTCAATACAAGCATAACCATAAAAGACTGTAATTTCTTTATTGTGGAAAGCAAAGTGTGCCATGGAGGATACTTCGTGAATTTGATAGGAATCCAACAACAAGCAGTCGAATAGCAGCTCGCACAATTCGATTTTCTAAGTCAAAAATTCTTGCAACCCGTCCAAGGTTTACGACAAGGTGATGAACAGCGAAGGTTATTTTTTTGCCAATGGATTCTTCGTTCAATTGAGCAGAATAGAAACTTTTTAAATACTATATTATGGACTGATGAATCGTGTTTTAGTCGTCGGGGCGTGGTAAACTTTCATAACCAGCATGTTTGGGCCACGAAAATCCACATCCCATTCGACCAAGAATTTAGTGTTAATGTTTGACTTGGAGTTTATAATAATCACCTATTTGCACCCTTTTTCTTACCAGAACGAGTTAGTGGTGAAAATTTTTTACAATTTCTAATGGCAGAGCTAGCAAATATGTGGGAAAATATTCCAGTAGAATCAAGGTTAGCGGCTTGGTTTCAACTTGACGGTTGTCCAGCCCACTTTCATAGAAATGTGAGGAACTGGTTGGATAATAATTTTCCAGAAAGATGGATCGGGCGTAATAGGCCAGTCAGTTGGCCTCCACGGAGCCCCGATATTACCCCTTTGGACTACTTCGTATGGGGGTTTTTGAAAGAAATCTTATATATGACTCCTGTGAACTCAAGGGAAAAACTTATTGGCCGTATTCAAAATGCTTGCGACGAATTGAGAAATCGAAATTTAGCTGCTGCTGTCGGATCTATTAGACGTCGATGTGAATTATGTGTTCAGCAAAATGGGTCATACTTCGAACATCTTCTTTAAGTTCGTTTCGACTGTGGTTGTTAATGCTAATTTTTTTTTTAGTTACACGTTTCGTTCACAAAAATAGTCTTATTATTATAATATACCTACCATATTAAATTTTGGCGATTTCTTTATGCATGATAATGTGATTTATTTTTTTAACCGGAAACGGTGCCTCGTACAGCAAAAAGTCAAGGGACCGAATTTGCTCCAAATTGAATAGGGATTTGAAAAGTAATTTTTATTGTCGGAAAAACCAGTGGCGTATCATTTTTTTATCTGAAAATATTCAGTCTCGCTCGGAGAGGAAACATTTCTCGACATATGTTCATATGACAAACTAGGGCTTATTTTTGATGTAGAATACGTGGTTAAAATTTCTTGGTTACGATCTGGACCACCCTGTATTTGACAGCGTCTGTTTCAAAATAGCGACCACCCCTGTTGGCAGACGCTTACGATTTCAATTCAGTTAAGATCCTAGACCATTTTGACACAACATTCATCTTGGTATCTCTTCACAAACCTTTTAGGGCTTTCACTCCCAATCTCTGAAACAAAATCAATTAAAAATGAAATCAACGATTTGCTCCTGCGTGAATTCTTGCACTAATTTGTCAGGAGCAAATTAACTAGAAAAAATTGTTGCCTGACAATGAACTCAAAATAAATAACGTTGAAATTATAATTCTTCGATATCTGAAAGAAAGGTATGGGCCTTTTTCTATTTCAAGTTTTAGAAAATTGGAAGAATTGTACAAAAAACTATCCCACACAGAAAACAGTCTCACCTTCATGTGTAGATGCAGAGATAATAGATTGATTCCAAAATTCCTGAGAATTAGGCTACCATTTCGGAGTAATGGTTCGGAAAAGATTAAAAACAGGTTCGGTTATGCGTTGGTAAGAGAAAGAATAAATTTTCTGAGATATAATAAGGTAAGATTTCAACAAAATATATTAAGGTTAGAAGAAGAAATTTTCCGTAACCTTTCAAAGGAAGACTTTGAACATATTTTACATTGTGTGAATATTTCGTATTTCCATGAATATGAGAAGAGCAAACGATCTAATTTCAAAAAATTTAATATACTAATGGAAGAAAACCAACAAAAATTCAACAATACAAAAATCAGTAACAACTTCATTAATAAAACGGTAATCAACTTATCTTCACGAAATTTGAATGAAAATGAAAAATTGATATTATCAAAAGGACTCAATTTTGCTTTAACTCCAAAACACATTCCAACATTAGATATAATTACAGCTATTGAAAAAACAGCCCAAAAACTTCCGCTTGATAAATCGAATGAATTTAGAGTACTAAATAAATTGTTACTTGATAAACCTTTTAAAATAAAACCAAATCTAAATAAAATTGAGAATAAAACTATAACTTCATTGAAAAATGATAATAACATTAAAATTTTACCTGCCGATAAAGGAAATGCAACAGTTGTTATGGATTCAGGTGAATATAAAAGAAAACTTTTAGAAATTGTTGATGATACCGATAAATATTCCAAAATCAAAAAAGATCCAACTTCTCTCACAGAGAATAAAGTGAAGAAAATTATTTCAAAAAATTCCAAAAAATTCACATATGCTCAAAAGAAATTTATCACACCATCTTATAGCAAACCCCCACATTTATACGGCCTACCTAAAATACATAAACCTCTTATTCCTTTGAGACCAATAGTAAGTTCACTCGGATCCCCCTGTCAAAATTTTGCTAAATATATTTTACAATTTTTGAACCCATTAACAGGAAAATCAACTAGTTTTTTGAAAAATACTCAACACTTTCTTGAAAAATTAAGAAATTCTAATTTAAATGCAACAGACATCTTAGTAAGTTTTGATGTAGTAAATCTTTTTCCAAATGTTCCAATTGATAAAACTCTTGAAATAGTGAGAACAAAATTGATTAATGATAGAACCATTTATGAAAATTCGAAATTGACTATTGATGATATAATGGAGATATTAGAAGTTTCCCTGAATTCCACATATTTTCAATTAGATGATGTTTTCTATAAACAAAAATTTGGTATGGCTATGGGTTCTCCTTTATCACCAGTAATGAGTAACATATTCATGGAATCTTTCGAAGAAAAATATATAGACACATACCCACTAAAACCAAAGACTTGGTGGCGATATGTAGACGATATTTTTGTGATTTGGCAACATGGTAGAGATGAACTAGAGAATTTTTTTGATCATATCAACAACAAAGAACCTACAATAAAATTTACAATGGAATTAGAGCAGGATAACAAAATTTCATTCCTAGATGTTTCAATAAAAAAGTTTCCGAATTATTTTGAAACGAGCGTATACCGAAAAAAGACACATACTAATAGATATTTAAATTTTTATTCCAATCACCAAGTAAGTGTCAAAAGAGGTATCATTAAAACACTTTATGATAGAGCTAATTTAATTTCATCTACACCCGAAATTAGAAATAATGAAGTTGACTTCATTAAACATTTTCTTAGGGATAATCAATACCCAAAAAATTTTATTGAAAAAACAATATTAAATTTAGAGAGAAAAATGACTAACCAAAATCGTAATAATGATCAGGAACAACCAACAAACCGTCAAGAACAACCAAATTTGTTGAATGTAATTCCTTATGTTAATGGCCTTTCAGAAAAAATAAGAAGAATCGGTTCGAAGTTCAACATACGAACTGTTTTTAAAACGCAAAATGATTTAAGATCTATATTAACAAAAACTAAACCTTTGAACGAAAAACAAAAATCAAAAAATTGTATTTACAACATACCCTGTATTTGTGGTAAAACTTATACAGGTGAAACGTCCAGACCTCTAGAAATAAGAAAACGCGAACATAAAAATAATATTAAAAATAGAGAAATTAATCGATCGCAAATCGCAGATCACATTTGTTCTAATACGGGAGACCACATGATGGATTGGGACAACACAAAAATTTTAATGACAGAACCAGACCATTATAAACGAAAAATTAAAGAGTCTACGTGTATTCTATTAGATCAGGATAATAATTTGGCAAATTGTTCGGTAGGAATAGATCATATTTGGATCAATTTATTAAAGAAGGAACTGTCATCCGGTAATTTCAAAATTAAATGAATCAACGTTTCTGTGCAGTCTCTGTTTCTGTGTGTTGACAATTAATGTCAGACAAAAAGCGACAATTCCAGAAGATTTTCAAAAGTAGATTTTTTCGTCTGATGAAGGAGTCTGATATAGACTCCGAAACGTTACGAAGAATTATAATTTCAACGTTATTTATTTTGAGTTCATTGTCAGGCAACAATTTTTCTAGTTAATTTGCTCCTGACAAATTAGTGCAAGAATTCACGCAGGAGCAAATCGTTGATTTCATTTTTAATTGATTTTGTTTCAGAGATTGGGAGTGAAAGCCCTAAAAGGTTTGTGAAGAGATGCAAAATCCTCCCAAAATAAATTTCAATCGATATTCATCTGGGTAACTATAAGGAAGTTCCAATCGATTTTTTCTCATCTTTTCAATTTTTTTTATCCTATAAGGCGACCCGGCAGACGAGCGGTTTCAAGTTTTGGTAATAAAGTTGAACCAAAGTGCCAAACCAAACCTTTGGTAACTTATGAGGTACTAGTTGTTTTTGCTGCCAGCTCTCGGACTAACAGAATGAATCTGAATGACAACTTAAGACAGAAACGAAATGAATCTATGCAACTTCGCGACCAAAATCAGAATAAACACAGAATATGTATCAGAATACAATAAAATATTGGACATTTCCTCTTATACCCACCGGTGGGTTGTGGAAACGGTATGCCCCGCATTTGCCAACAATCGGTAAAATTCGCTTGGATGAAAATGTCTGGAATCTGGCTTATCGGTACTAGCCAACATAAACTCTGTTATCTCTAAATTATGTTTATCACGGTAGTACATCGTTACTCAGTTAGTACAACGGTCCCGAATGTTTACGGAGTGTTTACTTACACTGACTTATGCCGCCCACAGACTTCGTACTTTTCCATCCGTTCGAATCGCCGCGATTCGAACCGCCGTTCCAAAAACGCCAAAAACCGATGTGTGTGGTGAAAAACCGACGATTCAGAACGACGGTTTTTCACCACACACATCGGTTTTTGGCGTTTTTGGAACGACGGTTCGAATCGCGGCGATTCGAACGGATGGAAAAGAACGAAGTCTGTGGGCGGCATATGACAATTACTAGGTACGGATGATGGGAATGGCAGTATACGCAACTACGATCGATGCAGTTTTATCACGTTTTCTTTTAATTGCAATCGAGGGTTTCGTCTCCTTCGTCAGTTTCCACAAACCTATCTCGTCTGTCTTAGAAAATCATGATCATGGCTGAATGAATAAATTTATAATTTTGTTGGATTAAAATAGGTTCTTCTGGCAGTTTATCATAACTATAGGAATATTGCTGTATTTACCACCAAAAAAAGTTTCACTTCTTTCGTGAAGCTTTCCAAGCACCCATTTTTTCCAATCTACTTGAATTCGATTTTGGCATTCTTACTATTGATGGTAGATAAATCACTGCCAGTGAACCTTAAAAATAAACTCTCTTAGGAAACGGCTTGATAATACGCCTATACTTGATGAAAATCCATAATGGAACTAAAAACAGATATATGATTTCCACAAAGGAGTTTTCAAAATACGACACGTGTTTCGTTATAACAAGAGCATCTTCAGGTGGGTGTGTAACTGAAATATTCGGTACCGAAGGAGGAGATAAAAGCAAGCATTTAGCTCTTCTCCTAAAAATCTAGAGAGCAGGGTAATGATAGTTTTCAGTACATTTGGGACAATTTCAGAGTAGGTAAAAATCGGTCTGCAGCGGCTTATGGTAATTTCTGATTTCTGGAAAAGTTCAGAGCATTTAGGTTGTAGGTACCAATCGGCTGGAAAACGAAACTTTCTGCTAACTTTCTGTTAGCGGATCTTGATTCTTGATCCACTCTTAATTCGATCTTGATTCACCCAAAGAAGTATTCACTTCAAAAAGAATGAAGCTTTACTGTCAGCATCTTCTTGTATACTGGATGAGAACAGCTTCGCCTTTAAACTTACATAGTACAGTTAAAACGTTGTTGTTGTATGAAAATCATCATCTTCTTTGCAGTCCTCATGATTTAGCAAGGACAGTCTTGAAGGCTTCTTCTACATCAATCAAGGCAGTTATTTTAGTCTAATATAAAATATTACGTACCAAAAACAAATAAGTTTGAAATATCCATCCAGTAGTCGCGGATAAATGCTAGTACCAAATTTTTTCGATAAAGAATTCGGATTTGATTTATTGACATTCCTTGTAGGTGGTTGGTGAGAGAAGTCAGTGGTAACAGAAGGGAAGGATGGGTACCATGCCAAATACTTCAAACGATAGATGATCCGGTCCCAGGAACTGGTCTGCCTGGTGATGCTGCTTTCAGAAGACAGTGAGTAGGAAAAATGTTGTTAATCGAAAAAAAACATGATTGATTTTTTGAAAGGCGTCTGATGATAACGCGAAATAAATTCTTGATGTGAATACCAAGAAGATATAGCCAAGGAGGTGGAATTCAGTTCAAAGCCGCGTGGAATGGCGAAGACGTAGCAGGTGGCAATATTAAGTTCACCGACAGAACTCGGTGCGTCAGCAGTGGGGTAGCATAAATAATGGGTAAAGTTATAAAAAAGATAATTCAAAATAACTTGAACTTTTGTGCGAAAAAGGTGTGGAAGATATTTTCACGGTTTAGTAGATGAGGAATAAATTATTTAAATTAATTGCACAAAACCGCCTAATTTAATGGCAGCTACGCCAATGCGCGCTAATGTGGCGTGACGTGTAGCGATACACAATGGACCCGAGTACTTCCGGTCTCCTATTGCACCTCCTTCGCTATGTATTTTTAGTCAATACTGACACCTTGTTTCTATTGAACCGCAGACAACATAGATGAATAAGTATGTAGTTAATGACCTCTATTGATTAATTGAATTGATGATGGGCTTAAAGGTCTAGAAGGGTTTGAAGAAAACCAACTCAGTAAAATGCCGACAGTTTCGGTCTATATTTAGACCATCTTCAGGGCTCTGGAACGAACAATACAGAATATCACAAACATAGAGCGTGACTTAAAATTACGTGACATACAGTACGCATATAAAACAACTTTCTAGAACTTACATTATTTTCTGGTTTTCCGTGTTTTCACTTTCAAATTCGAAGAAAAACACAGTGCGGTGGAATTGAACATACCAGCAGTATGAGAGCATCGATCACGACTGAAAACATGTAAATAAACGGTCGGTGATAGGAATTTCCCATGTGTTGGGAATAAAAAGGTAAAAGATTGGTGGCATGTCACAGTGTGGAAATAATATAAACTCCTCCGTAATGACTATGAAACCAACAAAGCTGTCTGAATTTCCATATTTCAACGTCCCAACTTTTGCATCTTGTCGATCAGGCCGAAGTAGCATGAATTGAGATTGTCGATGTCGGACCTTTTGTTGATGGAGTTTTTGTTTCCTTTGATGCATATCATCTCGTGTAGCAGTCTTTTCTTAAGGATTTTTTGATATCCTGTTATCGTGGGGTTACTGAGTTGGTTTTCTTTAAACCCTTCTAGACCTTTAAGCCCATCATCAATTCAATTAACATAGATGAATGATGAAAGAAAAAATCAACAATTATATTTATACTTATATTCGAAAAATTCTAAGTATTTAGTGCAAGGAACATTTTAATAATTTCAAAAGAACCGGAAGTTGAAATGAAAAAAAAATTGTCAGGAATTGTTCCTATACCATTCAGTTAGGAAAACCTGTCGCATTCTCAAAAATGATTGTTTTTTGAAAAACGATTTATCAATTTTGAATAGTTTTACCGATTTTTTGATAGCCCATGAAGAATACTATCTATTCACAAGTCACAAAATCCAGTGACCCTTTTACGTGGAACTCACTGCATGTAAGATTTTCCTGGAGATTTTCACTCAGTCTAATTTCTTTAACTGAAGATGTTTCTCTCAAATATGATATGATCCTACATTATAGTTCCAAATATTTGATCTCTTTCTTTTTTTTTTCAGAGCTGTTGTGAAGGAACTCGTTGAAACCGAACAGGAGTTTGTTAGAGATTTGGATTTTGTTGTACATAACTATCTCTTTAGAAGTGAATCTAAAAAAGTACCAAAAATAGTAAGAGACAATTTCGAAGTAATATTCGGCAATTTGAAAGAAATTGCTGAATTTCATAGAACGTGAGTATTTTGAAATATAAATCAGTTTTACTGAACTCATAGTTACTCTATTCTATTCATATAAGAATAATGACTAGAATATGTATGTATGATATTCACCACGATGAAAATGAACCGACATTTTGAGAGTATTTTTTCAAGTACAAGAATAGTTATTTCGAGGTATTATCATATTTGTCGTCAGATACTGCTAATATAAAATGGATCATACTATATCTCCATTTTTATTTTATCTCTCATTAATTAAATCTGTTAACTTTTTCTTCACGAAAGGAACATCAATTGTTAAGAATATTTTTATTTTTTTTATCTAGAGTCCTAATGGAGGGAGTGAAATACTATGAAAATGAACCACATTTATTGGGAAAAGCCTACTTGAGACTGGAGAGGGACTTTGATAAACATGTGAACTACTGTAGAGATGAACCACAAGCACAAATATTTCTAGAAAATTGCACGGAAGCTAGGGAATATTTTGAGGTAAGAGCGTGAAGTAGAATTCTTTAAGTACCATCGTCGAAAAAAGAGAAAATAATGCTATTTAAGAATCTGGCAGTGGTTCCTACTGAAACAAGAACGATGCATGCGCATAGCGTGTTTCACATAAGCGGACCACTGGATTTTGTAATTTATTTCTTGAGTGAACCATCATTATGACTTTAGCCTTGCGGCTTTCACACTCCTCTCCAGAGGAAAATTCACTTATCCCAGATATCTTAGATATCAAAAGGATTAAGCTCTGTTGGAGCCCTTTCCAGGTTTTCGGGCTCGTGGTGGTGGTCGGGTCCGGGTCGCTCCTCGCCTCCCTGCTGTAGGTTGGATTCCTGCTCCACCCGCACTTCCTGTCGGCGCAGGCGGTGTTCCTCTGCATTTCCCATGTACTTGCGTACAGTTCTCGCCGTTCCGAGCAGTACCGCCTTCTGCATGACTCTATAAATATTTTCGTCCAAATGAAGTTTCCACAAGTTCTCCAGTAGTTTCTTCGATATCAGGCCTGTAGATGAAATGACAATAGGGATGGTCTTGATATCTTTCAGCTTCCACTGTCTTCTGGTTTGTTCCTCGAGATCTCTGTATTTTGAAATTTTTTCAGTGTGCCTATCTAGAAGATTGTTATTATTTGGAATCGCCACATCGATGAAAAGTGCTCTGTCCTCATCCTTATTGAGCAATATGAGGTCTGGTCTATTGTGGGTTATTTTCCGGTCTGTCAGAACCGTGCGATCCCAGTAGAGCTTGTGATGTTCATTTTCCAATACAGCATCCGGATGGTAATTGTAATAAGGAACCCTTTTTGAACTTAGAAGTTGGTGTTTTAGTGCCAATTCTTGGTGAAGAATCTTGGCAACAGCATCATTATTATTATTATTCCAGATAATAAGATGAGGCCGAAGCCTATGAATCTTATACATAAATGACACTTTAGACATAAACAAACTGAAAACTATTCTAACAAAGATAAAGAGTCTAGTCGGTTTTCGAAGGAATTAACACTTTCCGCACTCACTACATCTTCCGGCAAAGAGTTCCACCTAGTGAATACCCGGTTGTGCAGGAAAAACTGTCTCGCACGAGTTCGAAACACCTCGTGATAGAGTTTAAACTGGTGACCACGAAGATTATTGTCATTTATAGTGAAGATGTTGCCGAGGTTGCCAAATTATGAAGTACGCGAAAAGTCATTATGAGGTCTCCACGCATTCTACGGTCGTGAAAACTGTCAAGCCCGAACATTTGAAGTCTCTCCTCATAAGATAAGAAATTATGATAGCATTTTCACAAGCCATCTAGATATTAGGAAAACTGTAAAGTTTTTTTTTATTTGGAGTTTAAATATGTAATTTCTGCAAAAATTTATAGTAAAGCTCCAAATCATTCGATTCCTTCGTTCTGCTAAAAGGCTTCTGGATAATTTGATGAATTAACTGCCAAAAATTCCTGGAAATGCGATTACCCGCTTTGGTTGGAAGATGCAAATATGTAGGCATATCAGGGGTGTAAGTATTTAAAGGTGAGGCTTTTTTTAATGGAAGATAGACCTGGTCAAATAAAACGTTTCGCCAAAAATCACCTATACAAAACTTTCAAAATGACGAAGTAGAAGGATAATTTGAAAAAAATCACTGTAATAGATCCTATTACGGCCCTACATGATTTGTGATCTGAATTATCGCAAAGCAACCAGGAAAAACTTATCTCATGATAACTGAATCAATAGGTATAGTTTCGTTCAGGATATTGACCTGTTGGATTTTTGCGTGGCAATGAAAATGGAAACTTTGCGATTAATTTCAGATGATTTTTTTGTGGATATTGAGGAACTGAACAGGTGGAAATGCAATTACTGACACCAACGGGCTTGAAAAGAAACCTGGCGAAACTCCACTGGTCTGTTAGCAGAAAAGAGGTTCCAAAGAGAAGGAAAACAGGGTACTAACTTCCCTTCCATATAAGTTTCGTGCTTATCACCACGCTGATATAGAAGACACAAGGCACTCTACTCAAAGTTGCTCAAAATCACTTTAGTTTTTTGAAAAGTTTTGGAGCGCACGGCGACTATACTACTATCATTGTTGTGACTGACAGATGAAGAGTTTTGATTCCTGCCCGTAAAGTGACGCCCGCAACGGGGTCAAAAAACACCTGACTATCCGAGTCAGGTAACTTGGGTTGCCTGACATGTTCACTTTATTGCCTAATTATTCTTATTTTTTTAGTTCATTTAAAATTTAATGACTATTGGTCAAAATTCCGGATGTTATATCTCAGCCATCTTTAACATTTCATACAAGCATTTTTGGTGAAATGACTTATTTCGATGTAAAAAATCTTCACCTATGAGAACACCATCTTCATAAATTTTAACTGAAATTGATTTTCAACGCCATTTTTCACTAGAATAATGAGAATTGAAAAAAAATACACTTACTGATTGGATATGAATCTGTGAATTTTTCACAAAAAATTGTCTGTAAAATTATTGAAAAGTTCCAACTGTTTCTATATTCTTTGCGCTTTTGTTAAACAAAAGCTGCGGCGTAATTAGATAATGAATAATCAAGCACTGAATTTTCTGCCAAAAAAACTCCCACAGTTTAAACTAGAAATTAACTCTTCGATCAAGTCAACAACATCGCCTGTTGCTTGTTTATTTTGAAATACGAAATAATGTTTCGCCGTGCGTTCATTTCTGAAACCAAGTTGTTATGTAGGTGAGAGATTTATGTTTTAATTTTCTTTTATTAGCCTCTTGGCTATTATTTTCTCCATTATTTCAGCAAGAGGCGATGATAGATCGGTTTCTAGTTTTGAGAGAGTTTTCTTTCTTTTCTTGTTTTTTCCCATGATTCTATACGTGAAGTGAGTTATGGCTGAAATTCCTTATCTTAACATTTTCTTCAACATGACGATCCTCACTGTATCTTCATCTACAGCCTTCTTGTTTTCGAAGTATGATTTCCATTAGTAAGCCGCATTTATATTTCTTCGCTATCAGCTGAAGTCTTCATATTTTCTTTTGGTCTGCAATTTATTCTTGATTTTTTGTGTTTTGCCCAGAATTGCCTGTTCTATCGATGTTCGCGAATGCAATAATTCTTTATTCCCATTTGGAGTTAGAATTTATGTTATTCCTTTTTTAGAAAGAGCACTTTTAAGGACTTGGCGTTGGCGGTTTATTCTTATTGCATTCTGCTTTACTCATTTAATAAATCAGTTCATTTATTCACCTCTTATGTGTGGCTTGGCAGATGTCTTGTCACAAGTTCATCACATTACGATATTGCTTTCTCCATAGGCTTCGGTTATTCTCTATTCCAGCATTTTCACCGCAAACTTCAGATCATCAGAAGTGTTTATTGTTGGAAACTAAACCCATCCTAAACTCATTGCTCGTAGACTCATTAATGTTCCTAATTCACTTATAATTTCACAATAAAAAATAAAAGATATAAAGTATAAACTACACAATTCTAGGACCTCAACTCCAGGCGTGGATGTTACCTCTAATCCATTCAATATGGATGAATTAAAAGCAGAAATCAAATCCACTAAATCTTTCTTCTGATCGTAGTAGTCATCGACCCCTAGTATAACTTTCGAAATTTTAGAGAGGCTAATTTTTTTAAGGATTGAATCGACTCTTAAAGACCCTCTCCAAAATTGTCAAGGGGGTTTCGAGAAAAATAGAAATTGTTATGATCAAGTTCTGGCCCTCACCACAGTCACCACTCTCATTGAAACAGGTTTCAATGATAAACTAAAAACAGGAACATCATTCGAGGATTTATCTGCAGCATATGACACAGTATGGAAGGATGGTTTGATTTTCAAACTTTATTATACACATCTGAAGTGTGGAATGATGGTTCGCTTCAGTGGCGGCCCGTCAGGGACGGCGAGCACCAAAAATGTGAATTCTCACTTGTGAAAATAATAATGTATTAAAAATTCCAAACATTACATAGCTCTCAATAAATTTCATATAAATCGAAAAAAATAGGTATATGATATCTATGGAATATGGACCTTCTTTGGAATGCGCTGTTTCAATTTAAATCCCAAATCAACTCGGTCCGTAGAAAAAATACGCTCATCTCCAATCGAGCTACGAAGAAAGCACCGCAGAGATGCCTTCCCTAGCGACCGAGTTACCGACCGTTCGTTCAGTTCAGTGAGGTACGGCATGCCGAATCTGTCTTGTAAACATATCGAAGGAGCGCTAATATCAATGAGTCAAATTGCTTCAAACTTGAATAATTTTTGTTGGAATTTCATTCGGATAATGATTAAAATTAGATAAACCTCTTATTCAATGTTTTTTTCGCCAATATCCGATAGTATCAGTTTCACATGACATGACGTATTCCGTCATTCTGATTCTAGACACATAGAGAATAGTCTATCAGATTTCGACATTTTGAGGAATAACTTCTTCGAGTGGCGTTTGCGTCCTAACCCAAATAAAACAGAGGTTTCGTGTTTCTATTTGAATAATCATAAAAAATATAGAAAATTGAATGTAGTGTTCGGTAATTCTTTTTTGAAACCTACGTTCAATCCTAAATATCTAGTAGTTAAGCTGGATTCCTCGCTGAATTTCAAAGTCCATTTGGAAAATTTGCGTCTGAAGTTAAAAACTAGAAATAATATTCTGCATAAACTAGTTGGTATTTCATGGGATGCCGATGCAACTAATCTCCGAACGGCAACCCTAGCTTTGGTTTTTTCGGTTGCTGAATATTGTGCTCCATCCAAACGGGGTAAACCAAATTGATAGTGCTCATGTGCCAAAAATTGATGCAGAGGTGAATCTTTCCATGAGAACTATAACTGGAACTATTAGATCTTCTCCTATTCAATGGTACCAGTTGTTTCAAACAATGTACCACCTCATATTCGTAGATAGCCTGCGGTTATGAGTTCCTGGAATAAATTTCAATTTCTTCCCGAGTCATTTCCAATTTTGTCCTACATTCCAGAAAATACGATTCCTAGACTGAAGTCGCGTAAACCTTCATTGTTCAGCTTTTTTTGAACTCGAATATAAGAACAAGGACCTTTGGCAGTCGGAATGGAATACGTGCACTATTTTCAACAAAGAATCAGTTACTGATCCCGGAATAGAGTTCCTGGTTTTGATTTTCCTAGGAAAATATGGTGTATTCTGAATCGTATAAGAACAGGTTACGGACGTTGCAATAATATGCTTTTCAGGTGGAATTCAGTTGAAAGCCCTAGTTGTGAATGTGAAGAATCAGAAGATACCATCAATCATCTGATTTCATTGTCCCATTTTTAAATTTCAGGATGTTTTTAGAGCTATACATGCAGTTTCCGAATTTTTTTTTTTGAATTGGGTTGTCCATTTTAGGTCAATCTTACAAATTGAATCTTATCTCTTTTTTTTTTAAGAAAGGATTAATTTTTGCAGTGCGAGATGCCCTTCAATATAAAATATTTCAGCTTATTCCATAAACAATTTCATTTCTTACAATCCACACCACACACGGAGAGAAAGGGTTTTTTCCCTAAGCTCTTGTTTCATACACCAAATTGTATGGAACCCTGTTTACACTAACCTCTGCTAAAACTGTAAGTATCTCATACACATGCTATAATTATTTTTGTTTGTTGTTGAAAACTTTGGCCCTTCAAGTCCCATTATATAGGTATACTGTGCTATCTTTTTCAGCAAAAATTTTCCGTTTTCCTTCATTTCTGCTTTTGATTCTTCTGTTCAATTAAGTATATGGATTGACAGTTACCTCTATTTCTTTTTATATGAGATCTTACTCCAAAGTTATATCGACACTTTTTGAATTAATTTTAGTCACTGATCCTATTGGTGATTTGCCTGCTATATCTTCGAAATAGTTGTCCTTTTTTACTGATAAGACTAAGGATTGTCTGTGTTATTGTCATATATCATTATGGATCACACGGTTTATAAATGAAATTCTATCATTTACTCCTTGTCTTGTTGAGGTAGGTATAATATCAGATGTTTTTCCAGATATCATTTTTTCAATCTCTGATTTCTTCAGAAATCGCCCCTTTGATATTCAAGAAGGAGATCTTGAGTAAATCAATCTTCTTCTTCGATGACATTGGTTTATTGTTCCTGATAATTTTGTGAGTTTTTCTCAATTTCGTTTTCAATTTTTATTTATGTTCACTTTTTTTGACACCCTCTTCTTTCTTGTCAGTTCCTCTGATTTCTTCCCTTTTTCTGCCTTTTTCACTTCAGTGTTTTCAATAGTTCGGTACTTTAGTCTGAGTTTCCGGAGGGCTTTTTTCTAATAAACAGCTCGAATTCGTCTACGCTTTTGTTGCTCGATAAGAGAGAACCGTTATTAACATTCCGAGGTGCAATTATCTCTTCTATGAATTTCCTCATGAAGAAATTTCTCGGAAAGTCTCGCCATTGGCTACAATTCTTATCCTGCTGAAATTGAAGAAAGGCATTCGTTAAGTGCTGCCATCTTTTCTACGAAAGTGGAAACTATTGTAATATTCGTAAGTTTTACTTATCGTTCAAGTGTTCCGGCAACACCCCACATTCTAGTAGTCTTTCCCCCTTTACGCCTTATGAACGGATGGCGAGAAAGTCCCATGGTATAAACTCCTCTTAATCCTATTTGCACTGAGAATTTTCTCCATATACATATATGGCGTTTGCATCAGTAGCAGTGATTTTAGTATCGTGTAATTCTTGATACTTGAGTTCTTCTATGATTACAGGTATCTTTGCATTGTATTGCAATGCACCTTATAAGGGCAAATATTTCCTCTTCTTCCACCAGTTGGTACATGTAATATTCTTTGTTTTTTGTAGTCAGTTGCGCTTTTAGCGTGAATTTCGACAGCGTCTTCTACGATTATCGCAATGAAAATGAAAAATCATTTTTCCTGTTTATTGTGGCAGGAAGAAATGTCTCCAGTTTGATAGCTTCGACGAATTTATTTCAACTTCTAAGCTTCTCAGTTACAAAAAGTACTCTCTTGTTGACCGCACTTCTTTGAGTGCGGTTTTATTTCGTTTTCAATAACCTATAAAACATCGGTCTTCTCGATAACCGTCTTTGGTTTCGTGGCAGGTCAGCATTTTTTTCTTTGTAGGTTATAATAATTTTCAGATGTACCTTTGGAATGTTTTTTCTTCCAATCTCTTAACCAAAATTTTAATTTCCCTCACGTGGTCTACCATAAGCGATTCAATCGTTTTGCGTTCTTCCCTAAGAGCCTTATTTTTCTTTCTCTCGGAAATAACCTCCCTTCAAACTCATCCACCTCATAGAATTACGACGTCGAATTCTTCATCGACTATCGATAAGCCGTATTCCGTAATTTTCCTATTGCCAGAAGGACCAGGGAAGATTTCGAAGCCTGAAAAGCCACAAAGGCTGGAAAAATAATCCAAATTGTCACGAAGAATGTAAATAAATTTCATTCAACCCAACGTTTGTGTCGTTCTCACAATTCACAACAGTCAAAAATTATACTAAGGATCTCAGACCTGGACTCAATACAAATGTTTTATCGAAATTGTAATCCCGTCGCATAAGAAATTCACACATGTCTCTAATCTCTAATCACCTCATCTATGCCTATTGGCATCTCGGGAGTAACGTTAATTTACTAAGAATTAATACATAAGAAAGGGACCAATCTAACTGGCAGATGGCGTGCATGTGTTTGCAATCTGCCCATGATATGGGCCTCATTCTTAGGCATAAGTTCTTAGTAACTCTGTATAAACTCACGATCAGTACGGGACTTGCAGTCTTGTCCGCCCTTTGGCCATGTAGTAACTGTCAGCCGCCCCTTGAGCACCTGTTGAATAGACCACATAATTTTTTTGGTCAACTTTTATCGAAATTTAACCAGATTGAATAAGCTGCTGGATTATAAATATGTTATCAAATTGATTTGGGAAGATAATTGCTAACTATGCGGTATGCGAAGGGTGACTTTTTTTGAATGAAAAGTGTATGTCATTGACCTCAAAATACATAATCAGGTAAAAATTCGATTTCAATCAGTCTGACCATTTCATCCCTCAATAAAATAAAAATTGTTAAAAAACCCATCAAGGACCAAATCATCCTCAGTAATAAAAGGTGTATCCCTTTATGATTTATGGCGCAAAAAGATAACTAATTTCCACATCTTGTGGAGGATGCAGCGCTAACTACTCAGTTATACGTGTCATTACTCAACCAATGTCTACGGACAAATAAAAATTCTTAGCCTACTATAGAACCAAACAAAATTTCAATGTAAAAATATTTTATTACTCAACATATTCTCCTCTTAATTGGATACATTTATTACAACGACGCTGCAACGTCTCCAGACCTTTCAAAAAAAATGTTTCTTCTTGCTTTGCAAACCAGACCTCCACAGCTTTTATTCCCTCCTCGTTGGAAGAAATTTAGGACCTTTTAAAAATTTTTTCAGTTGAGGAAAGAGATGATAGTAGGGTGGAGCCAAGTCTGGTGAATAAGGGGGGTGTTCTAGTAATTCAAACCCTTAATCACGAATTTTTCGCATGGCAACATGAGATTTGTGTACGGGGGCATTGTCCTGCAGAAACGAAATAATACCTTTGGATAGCTTTCCGCGTCTTTTCTCTTTAATTTTATTCCGTAGAGTGGTCAGTAGTGTCGAATAGTAATCTCCGGTTATTGTTCTATCCTTATCCAAAAAATCAAACGTGATTATTCAATGGCACTGCAGCAAGAACTTTTCCAGCAGATTTTTGCACACGAAACTTATGTACCCAAGTCTCATCCATAGTAACCATTCGGTTTGAGAAGTCTACATCCTTTTCAAATCGAGCACAAATCTCGATAATTCTAATCTTGCACGCTTTTGGTCAACATTCATATGGGGATCCATTTTGCAGCAATTTTTCTCATATCTAAATTGACGTGAACTATATGAAATATTCAGATATCCGTTTTAACCCAATTCGATGGTCTGATAAAATCATGTCATGCACTGCATCGATATTTTCGAGGACTGACACAGAAACTGGCCTTCCCGGTCGGTCATCATCTTCAATGGAAAATTTACCTCTTTTGAAGCTTGCAGTCCAATTTTTCACGGTCGCATACGAAGGACATCGATCACCAAGGGTATCAAGCATATCTTCGTAAATCTGCTTACCTCATAAACCTTTTGAATATATGTACTTGATGATGGCTCGATACTCCAATTTTTCGATTTTTACAATTCCGGTGGACATCTTCTTTTTTTATTTATTGCGTAACTCTGGTTTACTTTTTTGATGCTTGGAACTGGTCTAGGCAATAAGACATCAATACATCCTCGTATGTAGATCTAATAATGAAGTTAACAAATAGAATTAATTTTTCGCGTAATAAGCGCATTATTTTTTGCTTCAAGATAAGTTCTTCCATAGTGTCCAATTGTCCAATATATGATAAGTATAAAAGAATATAGAATATCCTTTAAGAATTGTTGTGAAGATGAAAAATGTAACATAGATATTTATTTCATACTCAAGGAAAAAAAAAGTTATTTTTCAATGACACTTTCTATTTTCACTTGACTGGTTTGAAAAATTGCGTATTTAGCATTCAACTCCATTTCAACTTGTGAATTAACAAATTATATTCGAATCTGTTATGTCTGACATACACGTACAATTACAGATGTTAAGCTGAAAGTGACGAATTACCTTTGAGTTGATTACAGGAATTTGTACGTTTATTTGGCATGGCTCTAGTATAATGGATATCGGAGAAATGGTCCTTCTATTCAATTGAATATAAGCAGAAAATTCTTCCGCAGATAAAATGAGAATTATATCCGTTTTACTTAAAACAGATTATACTATTTCCACAAAATGAGTTTTTAATCTACGACACGTGTTTCGCTATCACAATAGCATCTTCAGGTGAGTGGAGGTAAACTGAAATATTTTGAACCGAACGAAATATATAAGCAAGCATTAAACTCTACTCCTAAGAAAGTAGAGGGTGTAATGACAGTTTCCAGAACATTCGGCGCAATTTTCGGACAGGTACCCATATTCCTCGGTATTATCGAAGACTATGATCTACCCTGAGACGTTTTTATTTTTTTCTTTGTTAACATTCAAGCTTTATATATATTTTTTGTTTTGTTTTGTTTATTTTATGTTAGCGAATAAACTACCGAAAATACTATTAGTTGAACACAAATATTCACAATAAATTCACTAATGGTCAGCTATTGAAGTCGATCTGGTCATTGAGTAAACCAGCGATAACTTACGTTTATTGATTTCCAAACTTCCTAAAAGATTCAGATTCTGAGTTTAAGTCTCTATATGTAAAATCTCGAAGTCATCGTTGAAGTTGTGCTTTGCTTTCAACAGATGCTCAGCAAACGTAGAATTTCCAATGCCTTTGAGGAAACAATTTCTATGTTCAGATCCCAAGAATCCAAGCAATCTGAGGCGGTTAGAAAAATTCTTGGTAAACATTTTAACCGATGTCCACTATTTTCATACGTACGGTGTATGAATCTTGAATGGATCGTGGTATAATGTTTTTTTTTTTTGTAAAACGGTTCTACCTATTTCAGTAAGAATCTCAATATGTTTATTAATTCTCTATAAATATTGAATTGATTTGGTCGTTACTGAGAATCCATGACTAAATCAAAGAACTGAATTACATGAAAATGAATATTGGACAATTTATCAAAATTCAATCTAGCTATAAAAAGGCATGATGCTTTCTCCTTATTCATAACGTTTTACTGTTTAAGTTCCATAAAAGAAAATAGGCCCCACATTTTGCCATTGAGTGATACATACCGAACCCCAATTGATTTTGGATGCTGCACAATTCCATAGCCTACTTGACGACGAAATTTTTTGAACGCACGTTATCAGTTTTAATTTTTTGACTCGGTCTCCTTCAGAAAACCTATGAACAAGTCCATTTTTTTCCTTATTTCTCCAGGTATTATATGCTTATTATTCGCCCCTGTCATATCTGCCCGTATTTTCATTTTGCATATTATACTATACTGTTCATACTCTATTAGAAATATTCGACGCTCCCAAGATTTTAGATATAAAGATAAAAATAAGAATGAGGATTTCGTGAAAAGAAGACATACAGAGTGAGTAATAAGTAACGAGCAAAATTAATATCTTCGGTGAGTATTTACCATTTTGTTAATAAATGCTCCAACAATTGCTCCAGCATTGCAATTTAAAAATGATCATTGAGGAGTCCCATGCCTAGGAGGTGTGGAGGGTGGTTCAGTTTCTCAAATGGAACCCTAGTTTTTCGTGTTAGAAATGGATAAATAGATAATTGCTGAGGATGAGCTATTCCTTGATGATTTTTTTGGAAAACTTTCTTTAATTACAGGGATGGAATGGTTGAAATTTTTGAATTCGAATTTTTGCTTTCTTATTGTCGTGCCTACGAAAAAAGGTATTAATTACATTTACAAAAATGAATGAACATGTAGGTACCTGATTGATAACTATCTTCTTTCATCAATCAAACAGGAATAATTCCGCATGATTACTCGAAATCAGAACGTTTTTCGTCATGTGAATTCATGTCCGTTGATGAGATATTTAAATGAGACATACTCTAAATATACCTTAATATGTTATGACCGTGAAAATTTCAACACCTATTTATAGCTAGCATCGTAGCAACATAATCAGTGCAAGTAAGTAATACGATATGTAAATAATCATATCGACGACTGCATACTTTTAATTCTTATGTATTCCACGATGGCACCTTCGTTTTTTTCAATAACCGTCTCGATGGGGCTACGTGCCTTCTGTAATGTTTGGTATGTTTTGATGCTTTCAATGAATGTTGTGAAAATTGTCCGATATAATTCAAAACCACAAACAAGAAAGATACATTGGTAAATACGTTTCTTCTGCGTTATTTGAGATATTGTAACATCGGCTTGAGAGTAAATGAAACATAGTTGAATCTATTCATCAGTAAGAAAACTAGAATTACCAATAGTAAATAATTAGAATGAAGCGGGTACGGGAAAAAAACCAACAATATTATGCCAATTATAGCCTATGTGTTGTTGGTTTGGTGCAAAAGCACCAAACAAGGGTCCACCACAAGTGCTTTCTAAACGCTGCTCCTGCCTGTAAGGTTAATATTCAAGCCTGAGGAAATGCGATTACCGTTTAGTTTCAAAGTATCTCCTACAAATGTGAACTACCATCCGACATTGATGATATATTTAAGAACTTTGTATTCAACCATTGTAATGAAGCTTGATTTTCATTTGAAAATAGAATGAGTCTTTGATATATTTTTTGTTTTTGTTTTAATTATTGAAATTTTGATTCCGCTTGCAGATTCAGAAATTGTAGGAAACTGCAGATATTCCCATTAGTTTTTGTTTGTTTTTCAGTTCTAAAAACGACGCATCAAGTTGTAAAAATATCATGAGTGTGGAGAAATCTGCGTTTTTGTTCGTGAGTACGTATAAGGGCTATGAGCCGGAGACATTTTCATCGGCTTAAATTGCACCAATTTTCAGCACATGGGAGACATTCCTTTTTCTATCCCCTCAGGTTGCATATGATACAGGATCTTTTCCTATCCGTCATGCATTCTGTATTCATTTTAATCATCTGTATTCATTCTTGATTCTCAACTGGTTTTAAACAGCTTGAGCCGTTAGATTTTCATTTCTTATTTACCTGAGTTGTTGCGGATATCGTTTAAAAGAGAGATTGCTAGGGTGATTAGACCCTATGAATATTTCAACCTGTTTTACAGACTAATAATAACCTCGAACAACTTCAATAGACTTCGTAGTCGGTGCTGTGAGTAAGGTAAGCCGCCGCCCCGTATTGTTGAATTTGAACCCCAAATTAAGCCAACCCCGTCCTGTCCAAATTTGTACGCTTGAGGAAGTAGTTTAACTGTTGGAGCGAAAGCCCCTGGAAAGACGGAACCAGAGTGGAAGAACGAATCCTATCGTTGTCCTATTGAGAACTGGGGGTCTTGGCTCTGGCTGACGAACGAGTCAAGAACATTCGGGGCGCTTTCAAGATCGTATCCCCTTTTCTTCCCGTTCAATTCACTCTGTAAAATGGCTTGTGTAGTAGACCGTTTGCTATTTCCGTCTATTGTACTTTACCTACTTTTACTTGACTGATATCTACCAGTTTATGTTCCTCTTAATTGGTAGATTTTATGATTGTGCATTAGTGAACGTTGTGTTCCTTATTTCGAGATGATGAGTAAAGTTTTAAACTTAGATTCTGTCCTCCAATAATCATCGCTAAAACCCTAGATAACAAAGAAGCCACCAGGGTGGGTTTTCTATTTCCCCTATAGCTGGCGCTCGGGAAAAGTCATCACACTATGTATGTCCTTATGTTCCCCAGTAGGTCCTTTCGTCCGCATAGTACGGAGGAAACGAATTATGTTAGAAGCCGAAAGAATTTTTCATATAGTAAGATTTGTTACTGCCAATTCACAATGATGTTAATGGTTATGGTAATGTTAACGGTGAGCTACAATGTAAACGCTTAAATAATAATAAATAATAGAGCTACTACGATACTGTTCACATCAATGTTAATGTCAAGCGTATTGTTAATGATAATGATAAATATTTCTTAAATTTATTATTATTTAAGCGTTAACATCGTAGCTCACTTCTAACATTACCATTACCATTAACATCATTGTGAATTGGCAGTTAGGCTGTTTCCATCACCTAGGTTCACTATAACCAACGCGTCGACTAGTATTTACCAGTCGTCTTTAAGGAATCGCTTTTTATTAACCGAAGAGGGTTTTCTTCTCAGTTTCACTTCATTCTGAACAAATTTATCAGATTTATCGGATCTATTGATCGAACCATTAAAGAACTCGCTCTATTTCTATATATTCTTATAGAACTCTATAGAGTTATATTCTTTTTCTGCCTCGTCTAGTCCAGTGAATGTTGGAAATCTTCGTATCTATATGGCCACGAACGCTGCTTCTTTCAGTTTTTTTGATTTTGACCTTTCTTCCTTCGATATGATGGAAGCTTCATCCCAGCATGTTGGACGAGCCTGGCTTTGTCAGTTTGTCCTTGTTGAGCTAGTTTTTGTGCTCTTTTATTTTTGTTTAAAGATTACGTTTTGCTTCTCCAATACAGATAGAGATATAGCAATAACTTAAATTCGATGTTCTATATTGCTAACGAGTTCAGTATATTTCCTATCATGGTTGTGTAGAGATATTTTTCTCCTCTATCCAGACAGTAAAAAACTGCGCTTACATATGCGTTAAGTTATAACATGAACCTTGAAAGTTCTTTACTTTTCTCTTGTTCGAAATATAGTCGAGTATGCGACCCCTATTTGGAACCCTTTTTATCACAAATACATCAACAGAATTTGAAGAATTCAGAAGATATTTTTTTTTCATCTTGTTTTGTTATGTTATATCAGAAAGGTTTTTTTTTATTTGTTTTCGATAAAATTATTGTAAGAGGTTAAGTAGAATAGCTATAGGCTAAACTTCGCCTCATTATTGTATTCATAGAGTACAAAATAAAGGCCCTTTATTATTATTATCATAAGTTCACAAGGTGGCAGATTCGCCACCTGCAGATCCATATGAGACAAGATTGAGAATTTACAAAATTGTTACCCTAGAGCTAAGAAGGGTTATTCTTGATCAGATACTTTTATTTCGAATAATGAATGATAATTTCGATTTTTCCCTTGTTCATCAGGTTTATTTCAATACTCGTGTTTATACTGGTCGCCGTAGAGAACTTTTTTATATCCCGAGAGCTCGAACATCATTGTTTTACAACTGCACTTTCCTGAAAATTACGAGATTTTATAACTGGCATATCTTTTTTATCGACATATTCAACTCTTCACAAACTGTTTTTAAGAGAAGATTGTTTGCATATATGTATGTATTTGTAGAAATTATTGAAAGAAAATCCCTTTTTGGAACTTCTTTCTTGTTTTTAGTATACCCGGTGTTATCAAAGGTTTGATTGAATTTCAAGTGCGGGACAGTGGAAGATGACTCCGGCATGCATTCGAAACGAAACAAAACATAAACATATGGCAGTACCAAGTTCATCGGATTAGATGTGTCAGGTCACTTTTGAGAGAATCATAATTGTTGTATCGTGCAATTTAGGGTGAAATTTTTTTTTTTAAATCGAGGCAGTTTCTTGAAAGTGCTCATGTCAGTTATGTTGAAAAAGTGCTATGATGTTTCCCCATTTCATCCCATTTTTAAGAGGATTATTCGAATGTTCGAACAAGAAGATTGTGATGCCCATTGTGAAAAAATTCGTGAATAATTTAGACGAATTTTATTGGTGAGATTTTGAAGTATTATTCTATTCTTTACAGTTGTGTCCTAATAAGTCTCTTCTGTCAGTTGGTATCGAAATGAGCCATTTCATAAAATCATGTAACTTACTAAAAAATAATGAGAAGAATTCGGCAAATCTAAGTTTCCATTTTCATTACCACGTAGATAACGAAAGAGCCAATATCCTAAACGAAAACACATAGTCGAATCAGGAGATAAGTTTTTTCCCCTCTGCTTTACGATAATTCAGCTAACAAATGGTTAAGGGTCGTATAAGGATCTACTTCAGTTATCATTTTAAAATTTTTTTATCTTTGTCATTCTGAAAGTTTTGTTTATGTGATTTTTGGTGAAACGCTTCATTTTGACCAGTTCTACCTTCTACTGAAAAAAAGCGTCACCTTCAAATACACCCTGTATAATGTGTGTAATAAATTCATGATTCTTATTGTATTTTTTTTTTCTTGTATTTTGGTGAATCCTTGTTATTGGGATTTCCTGTTAGGATTTCTCTTCATTTTGAATAAATGAATATTCAGATACCTAAATCATAAATGACGGATAAGAGACAGGGTTCAATTCACTTTTTTCCAAATAAATTCATTCAAAATATCTTTTGGAACAATGAGTTTTCATCCTACTCCCTAACATTTTCAAGATATTCCTGTAATATAAATTTTCCTGACAATAAATTCCGGATACAATAAATTGAGCCTTTTTGATAGATATCATTGTACCTTTTACAATTGTTGCTCTATTTTGGTCAACTTTATACCAAAGTGTAGCCCCACTTCTTGAGATATTACACTTTTAATTGTTTCCATTTGTGTCTTCAATCGACCTCAGCGTATTCCCTGCAGAAGGCGTTATCCGCAAAATGCAATTATCACCTTCCTACTTTTTAGCCTTTCCTGTTGGCACGAAATACCGTCGAAACAATAACTTTGTGACTAATCATTGCCGATCCGCCGATTTCCATTCCTCCACCCACAATAACGAAAATACCGCAGAAAATGACGATGTGGAAAAGAAATTCAGAAATAGAGCATCGAATCGATGACGCTACATCGAAGTAGTGCAATGAGTCCGTTTCAGCTGGCGTATCTATCTTTAGCCCATGCCGACCATCTCGCAATTTTCACATTCTGTCCGAGTTATGACCAACTAGTTTTGTCCGAGTTAGCAAGGTGATTCAGTGCGACCACCCCGTGAGAGTTTTTTTCGTGTGTGATTTGGTGACCAGTGGATATACCTTACCCCCATCCACAGGTAGGATTAGTGTCAGAGCAATTAGCGCAGGATTATGTCCAACAAGTAGTTACGCGTATCATGTTACCTTGATCGAAAAGCATTGCCAAAAACGATAACATATCAATGAGTTCTGTTTTGGCTATTCTCTATTTCCATTTCATTATTATCATACGGGGATAATCACTCCGAAATTTTAAGAGTTTTGAAACGTTTAATTTCATATCAAATAATCCGTCCAGTAGCTACTTGAGTTTTTTGAGAACTACTTGATGTAATTCGTAAATATGAAAATAGGTGAAAGAGAATGCAGCGTTAGAGAATCAGTGATCATCTTTGCTGAAAAATCGTTTCGTAATACGAGTTAATTATCATTTGCAAAATGATTATGTACTTGCTTCTCACTCAGTATTTAAACAAATATACATAGCGGTCTCAGTTATAACGTTTTTGTTAAATATATTCTTTCTATACCCTGTGGAATGAATAGTTGAGAAACGAGAATGTTTACGAACATTGACGGCGGGTTTCATACAACTTTGATTGTCCGATCAACGGTAACGAAATCACTGAAATCTTTTCATTTCTGAATATATTGAATAAGTAGCAATTGAGAATAATTGAAGAGGAGTAAGAACATTATAATTTGATGAGAGAATGACATTTTAAACGATCCTGATTGAATTATCCATTGAAAACCAATTGACGTCTATTCGTCCATTAAGCGGTGATTCTCCGATCGAGCTTCAAGAAACCCGGGGTCAGATAATCTTTTCTGATCATTTAAGGAAAGAAAATCCTTATTTTATTCATTGCGATATCTTGATTGTGAGAGAAATTACATATAGTAATTTAATTGATTGATAGATTGGACCGCATGTTCTCCAAACCTTAATTCAATCGAGCATGTTTGGGACATGTTAGGTAGAAGATAAAATATAAGAGTCTCTCTAGTGGAAAATTGGGCGCAATTGGCCGCTGCCTTAATCGAGATTTCGGAAATGTTCAGAAAAGATGGTGCTACATGTGTTCGTAACCATTCTCGTCTGTCAACGATTCAACCTACAGGGTGTTCTGAATAAAAGCTTACTTCTCATCCTTTTTTTTCATCCTTGTCTTGTATAAGTATAACAAGAAAGTGAAGGCTGTATATGAACATTTATTTGGCGGAGAATCAAGCTATAATTGAAAAAAAAATTGCCAAAGGGTTCGGGACTAACTGAACTAAAAACTCCGTTGAGATTTTGTCCGTTCCGGTAATTTTACCAGTGTGTATCGCACTGCCAAAATTGATATACTTTACAATATCTCGTCTCGTCTCGTCAATTAGATAGGAAGTCTCGTCTCGAGTATCGTGCGGGAGTCTCCTGAAAGTCTCGTATTCTCATCATTTATAACGTTTTGTGGAAGCCGAATAATAATTTCAACTCATACTCTAGTTAATCTAGAGTATATTATATTGATTAGTTGTATTTGAATATACAATTATAATATCATATGAAATTTTATTCATTGATTTTTTCAAGACCTGTATAAATTAATGAAGCAAAAACTTCCGTTCATCGTCGAGTATCTGGGAAGATTAGTGATGATTCCGAGAATAATTCTATCAAAGACTATAGAGTAGAAAGATAGGAAACGCCTTCATATCTCTCGTACTAAAAACATAGACATAGAGACATGGACTGAGCAATGACAGCATGAAATTGGCTATTTATTAGAAAGAGAGAAAAGCTGGTCGGGACATACCTGTCTCTTTTCTGTAGATCTGTGATTTGATGTGAACATAGAAAAGAGGAAGTATATCATTTCTCCACTTACACAAAAAGCACGAACGAACCATGTTTCGCAAAAATATCAATATCACTATTCACGCAAATCCCAGTAATCCTAATCCCACAAATATCACGTACTGTAGACAATGTAGTTGTAGACAATTAGACATACAGGAAAATAATAATTATTATTATCGTCTGTGTTGACTTTCGAATTGAAGCATAGACATCTATGTCTATGAAATGAAGGTTCTAGAAAAAGACAACTGCATTCCCGACGTGTTTTTCTCTCTGTCACTTTTTTTGACCGTATTTCATGCATAGATAGAAAGGGAAGGCACAGTCCATGTCTCTATGTCTATGACTAAAAACCAACTACATTTTGGTCAGTGAAAACACGTTTGATACACAGAACACACCCATACTTGACTTACTTTATGGTTTGACAATGAAATGACAATATCGACTACAAACACCCTGCGCGACAAAACGAAAATATTGGCGAATCCAAAAATCTAGACGCCCTCTGCCGACTGAATTACGAAACTACTTTGTCAGTACTGCAAACTCAAAACAAGTTTAGTTCCTTATGTTTTTTCTTATCTCACGTTGTCCAATAAAGTAATTATTATTTGGAGAAGTCAAATTGAGATTATTGTCTGGGTTTCTGAATAGAAATATTGATTCCGAAAAAATATTGGAAAAGGTATTTATACCAGTGCTTCCAACATGCAGGAGTTAGGTTAAACGATTTTTCTTTGCGAAAGTTTTCTGCTGAATTCAATTGACGATTTAGAAATACAATTTCATAATTTTCATACTTCCAAATGAATGCTTTTTCTCATCTGTAGAACTTGTTTCATGAGCTGAATTATATTTATGTCTCTTGAGATTTCAGTATGAGGAATACCTATATCATAACATGGAATTGAAATACTTTACTTCACAAACTCAGTATATGCTGCCTCAACATTATTAGCTAGGTTCAATTCAAGAAAGAATCTGTGAAATAATAGGATTTTGTGTCTAGGTACAGTGGATCACCAATATCATCGCTCGATTTTATTCCACAATTCATCCTTTTCAAATGAAACATTTCCAAAGAATGTTGATCTTTTTTTACGAAACTAAATCAATCAATTCACTTCCGATAAATATCTTGATATTCTTGATTTTCTAGAAAAACTCTGTTAGGCCGTAGAAATCTCGAAAAGAGTACTGACAAACGTCAAAGTTTGTTTTCATTTCGCAGCGCCCTCAACGGTAATTGGATTCGCGAATAGTTTAGTTCTGTGATCAGGATGTTAGTTTTCATCTGAACATTGTTTGGAATCAATTGATATCGATGAAATACGATGCTGGATGTGTTATATTTTCATTTGCAATTTATAAAAAATTCACAAAAATTCAAAAGTATGGACAATAAATAGAGCTTTGACTATGACACAAAAGTATAGGGTACTCTAACGATTTGTCAAAATCAGCTGACCGTTCGTTGCCGTGGGGCACACAAAGCTTTCTATTATCACTGTAAAGAGGCATTTCTGAGAAAGTTATAGTCTAATCACTCTAATCTAACGTCAGGAAGAACATTTTTTTCCAAAAACATGCACAAAACACAATACTCGACACTAAAACAGCATGCGATTCCATGGAGGGAAAGGCTTGTGTGCCCCACGACAACGAACGCTTAGCTAATTTTGACAAATCGTTAGGGTACGTTCATACCGAAGATGCATGGATGAGCGCGGTGGAGGTCCCGGTCGCGGTCGAGGTTTACATCGATGCCTGGCAGTACATGTCGAAGATGCTTTCCTTTCAGTCAAAGCTCATAAACGAACTGAAAAATGTAAGATGTCTAAAACTCTGGTGTATTCACTGATTCGATTTTGTTTTTAATTTCGTGGGGATATGGGATCAGTTTCGTTTTTCCCACTGTAGGTAGCGCTGTTTAGAATTTGACAGAGCATTGTCAATTGATATTTGAAAATAATTTGACTACTTTACTACGACCTACGAATATGTTGTATTTATAAGCGATTATTGGTGTGTGAAAATGTATTAGTTTCGAGAAAGGGTGTGAAACGTTCATATATTCGACATGTCGTTCAGTAAGTTCAGTTTTCTGTATGGACAATCAAGAACTACAGCTAAGAATTCGGTGTTGTTGGAATTTGAGGCAGAACCAAATCAGATGAACGAACATTCGGGACGGATATTGCTAAGTTTTATGGCAACTTCAGCAATATTTCAGAGAAACTGTATTGGAAATACGTCATGTGAATTGTGAACATGTATTGAGAGTCAGAAATACATAAATCTATTCGAGTCTGTTCTTCAAATATTCTGTATGAGTAGATGCAGTGAAAATTCCCTTTCCGTCAACTGTGTTTTATTAAAATCATATTGAATTACCCCCCTCACGAATGCAATTTGTCAAACGGAAATTATTTTGAAGAAGAATAGTAAATACTCCTTCGAACCCTTATTCGATAGTGTTGAAATATTAACAGATTTGTTTTTACAAAAAAAAATTAAACTGTAAATCACAAATAATCCTTAAGAGCTGACAAGATGGACCAGTTCATATTTTGCACTCGTTGATCGATATTCAATATATGAACGAAAACAAAATAAAACGAGAGATCATTGGACTTCCTTTGGTAGAACAAGGATAGAACGAAGCAAATGACATGGTGGCGCCGCCACGAAACTGATCCCATATCCCCGATTTTCTGAAATGTTGATGCTTGCAAAAAGTGACAAGTGCACACATCAGTGTTTTAGACATCTTAGAAAAATGAATACGTTACCCTGGTGAATGTCACGTGATTTGAAGAGCGCCAATAAGCGTGCAAGGTACCTCGCGGCAACTGCCCGATCGCCATATAAAATCAAACTATTTTGTTCTGCAAACAAGAAAAGAGTCTTGGAAACCCCAGACCAAGAGAAAACCACTCCAGTGGAGAGAAAAGAAAAAATCCCCCCTGTCACCCTGAGAGGTACGTCCGAATGGACTTCAATTTCGAACGCGTTAATGCGAAACGGTATTAAATACCAAAGAGCGACGACAGTAAAGGACGGTATAAGAATCGTCCCACAAAGCGCCGATGATCATAGAAGGATGACGGACTTCCTTCATAAAATAAATAGGGAGTTTTACACTCTTCAACGGGAGGAAGAAAAGAAAATATACGCGGTAGTGAGATACCTACCGCTGGATGCAGATATCCCGACGATCCTTGACGACCTCAAGGATCAAGGGATCGTCGATGCTGAGGTCATAAGGATGACCTCAAATAAAACAAAACAGCCGATGCCCTTATTGCTGGTTAAAACCCAGAATAAGGGTATCTTCGAGGTGAAAAGGCTCTACAACATGAACTGTGTTGTTGAACCTAAGAGAAGGACGATTGGGCCTGGACAATGTTACCGCTGTCAGCGATATGGACATGCCCAAAGTAAGTGCACTTTTCCATGGAGGTGCGTGAAATGCTCCGGTAATCACAGCTCCAAGGAGTGTACGCTTACCAGGGAGAACGAGGAGCGAAATGCCTCTTGTGTTCTCTGTGGAGAGCAAGGACATCCAGCTAGCTACAAGGGATGTAGCGAATGGAAATTGGTCACTAAAAAGACCAAGAGATCGCCAAGATCGAACCAGACCAGCTCGAGGCCAACACAAAATACACCGAGGCCATCCCAAAACTCTTCGGAAGTGAAGAAACCCCAGGAAACTGCAACCAAAGTGGTCAAAGAGACGAAGAAACCAGAGAAAAAAGACGGAAAAGGCAAAAACCGTCAAAAAAGCCGAAACCAGAAAAGGAATTTCTGGAATCACTGAGGAACTGGATAAGTTCACGAAAAACCTCCTCAGCACGATGATGCAGAATCTGGAGAAAGAGATTGAGAAGAAGATGCAGCAAATTATTAAGAATATTTAATGGCTGACACGACGATAAAGAACAATCTCATAATCGTCTCTTGGAACGTCGAAGGATTGAGAGCCCGCAGATCAGAATTCGAAGAACTGATTGAAGAGAAGAGACCGGATGTCATAGCTCTCCAAGAAACGAGACTTAACCCCAACGTTCGGATAGCATTTCCCAATTACGATATTTACAGAAATGATAGACCTAACAGCACAGGTGGCGTTGCTATACTGGCTAGAAGGAATATGGATCACCATTTCGACCAAATATTCAATGGACAAGAAGTAGAAGCAATATCGATTATTGTGAATACTAATCGAGGGCAAGTGAAGATTATTTCAACTTATAAATCACCGGATAAGGACATGCTGGAAGAGGATCTAAAAATGCTACTAGAAGGAAGACACCCGAAAATCATAATTGGTGATCTTAACTGCAAATCGCAGGAATGGAACAGTAGGGTGGAAAATACAAACGGGAGAAGACTGAAGATTTATGCTGAAAAACTTAATGCAGTTGTGATAGGACCTGATATACCGACCTACATACCAAGAGTAAATGGACTACCCGATGTACTGGACATTGTCGTAATGAAAGACATCACTGAAGAAATCAGCATTGATACAATAGAAGACGGAACTTCAGACCACAATCCCATAGAATTCATAGTGGGACATGGCCCAAGAAACGAAGAAGAGACACAAACCAAGGATCGCACAGACTGGGAGAAATATAAGAATTTACTGCAGGAGAAAATCAGGGAAATTCCCCAAATAAACACCCAGGATGAATTAGATGAAGCAGTTGAAAAATTGGAAAATCATATAAAAGAAGCCTATGAAGAAAGCACCAAGAGAATAAGGAAACCAATTCCGAAACATTCACACGGAGATACGCCAAGGGATATAAAGGAACTTATAAAAAAGAACAGAAGACTCAGGAAAATCTACAGAACAACAAAAAGAGAAGAAGACAAGAAGAAACTGAATAAGCATAGTCAAATATTGAAAAATGCTTTAACAGAACTGCGTAATAACAGATGGAACCAGAGATTAAGGGAACTGAATACAATAGATCACTCGGCTTGGAAAATGCAAAAACGCTTACGACGAGAACGGACAGTTATACCTCCACTGCATGGAGCAAACGGAATGGTATATACGAGACTTGAAAAAGCCGAAGCACTTGCCGACTCAATTGAGAGAGAAGCCAGAATAAATTACAGAAATGATGATGACAATGAAGATCTAGAAGAAGAAGTGGAGGCAAACGAAGAACTGATGATGGAACCACCGGAAACCGAAATCATTCCAAAACCGGCTTCACCAACAGAAATCAAAGAGATCATAATGAAACTGAAAAACCGGAAAGCACCGGGAGAAGATAGGATAACGAATTATATGTTGAAGAAATTGCCTAGAAAAGGAATAGCAGCCTTGACGAATATAACAAACGGAGTGATGAGGACCGAATACTACCCAAAGAGATGGAAAACTGCAGAAATGATAGTTTTCAACAAGCCTGGAAAGGAACGGAAATTTCCTCAAAATTATAGACCAATCAGCCTACTATCAGCACTAGGAAAAGTCGTCGAGAGGGTTATCGCCAAAAGGCTGAATGAGGAAACAGAAATGTTGAAGATAATCCCACCCGAACAATTTGGATTTCGACGAGAACACTCGACTGAACTCCAATTACTACGGCTCATAGAATACGTCACCGAAGGAATGCAGACAAAACAGGCCACAGGATTAGTTCTGATGGATATCGAGAGAGCTTTTGATAGAGTATGGCACGAAGGCCTAATCTACAAGATGAAAAAAGCAGGATATTCGACCAAGCTATGCAAGATTATAAGGAACTATCTGAGGAATAGAAACTTTTATGTGAAGATAGATGGAGCAACCTCTCAAACCAGACAATTGGAAGCGGGAGTGCCTCAAGGATCGGTACTTGGACCTCTGCTTTACGTAATATACGTTTATGATATCCCGAAGAATGCTAGGAATATGCTCACCTTGTACGCAGATGACACAGGAATAGCGTTCAGACATCGACGCCCAGAGATCATACACCGGAGACTGCAGGAAGCCATAGATGAATTACTCAAATGGTGCATCAAATGGAAAATCCAAATCAATGGAAGAAAGACTCAAGCAATATTACTGCAAAAGAGAAGATTGAGGATGGAAGAAAACCTTGAAGTTGATGGACAAGAGGTTGAATGGAAAAATGAAGCAACATACCTAGGAGTGACGCTTGACAGAGGACTTACATGGAAAAACCACATCAAATGTGCTGTTGATAAAACAAAAGCCGCAATGAGTAAACTTTATCCACTCATAGGCAGAAGAAGTCATATGAATAAGAACATCAAGTTGACGATGATTAAAACTATTGCGCGACCACAACTCACATATGGATCGGCGGCATGGGGCTTCGCAGCCAAGACCCACATCAAGAGAATACAGGCCACTGAAAATAAACTCCTTAGAATGGCGATGGACGTACCCTGGTTTGTTAGGAACAAACAAATCTACAAGGACTTGGAATGGGAACCAGTTACAGAATTTATGAAGAGAAAGGTGGAAAGGATATTCGACAAAGCCAAACAACATCCAAATGAGGAACTACGAAGATTAGTTGACTACGATCCAACAGAAGAAGCTAGAAGGTCAAGAACCTACCACCGAAGACCGAGAGATCAGTTAAGGATTTAAATGTAACCAAAGAAGAGCTTAACCTATAAAAGCTATAGGCAGCAAACAACTATCAACACGACTATGATCGTGTGAGAGTCCAGAAACCATAAGAGTCAACTGGTTAATAGGCAAAATGCCCGGAACCTATGAAGAAGCAGTTAAGGGTTTTTAGTGGGTCTCGAGCTCAGAGAGTGAGAATCCCCACACTGTTCCCCCTCAGCAGAGGGTGTGTTCGTCTGTTTGCAGATTTTCCCCCTGCTACACCAAAAAAAAAAAAAAAAAAAAAAAAAAAAAAAATCTGCTATCGACATCGCTGAAAACCGTGATGATGAGCGGCGAGGGTGAACGGGTGAAACATCCTTGGTATGTACGGTCTCATTAGATATTAGAATATGAAGGTTTGTTTTGAAATCGATGTAAAGATCGCGACCGCGACCTCCACCGCGCTCATCCAGGCATCTTCGGTATGAACGTACCCTTAGAGTTCCCTATATGGAGATCTGCTATACGTCAAAGGTGTTATTTCTGTGTTTTGAATTAATAAACTTGGCTTAATTTGTACAATATATATCAGAAATTAATATGAACGAACCAATATTCAATATACTATCAAAACATACACATTTCAGTTCTTTACATATTATTTATAGAATTTTCAGAACCACACTTTTAAAAATACTTACAGAGTTATACAAAATTTGTATGTTAGCCCTTCAATATAGGTACCCTCTTTATGATTTCTTCATGATATGGTCTTTTTATGACATAATATACAAATTGATTAATGAATGAACAAAACACTCACAGCAGCTTTCATAAAACTGTGACTTTCCAAACAACAATTCTATTCCCAAATCCAAATCAATAAAACCACTGCATTTCTGAATATGGTGAAGGAGTAGCAATTGAGAATCATTGAATGGACCAATATAAAGGTTATAATTTTCCCTAAACGGGCCCTCATGCAAGGGATGCTTCCTGCATACAACAATTCACGTGGACGAACAGTTATCCATTGACTTACAGTAAAATGTTCACTGCTCATGGTGTAGTCAGTATCTACTGCTTACTGAAGTCATTGTCTTAACGGAACACTGAAAATAAAAATCAATGAATGACCGAGTGACTGTGTTATGCCCAGTGGCGGCTCGTGATCTAGTTCACTAGGGGGCTACTTTTAGAATAATATACATATACCTGTTCTTATCTACTTGCTCGTTGTGCTTAATAATATTATTCCGGTAAGCTGAATCTAATTGAGCAGCGATATTAGTCGTAACCAGAAAAGCTAATTCTGTCGAACAATTTACATGCTTGGCAGATAGCTCATGCTTCTCAATTTTTTCATTAAGGTACTTCAAATCTCTAAATCCTGCCCTTGCCCATACCTTATCACTATTATTATTATTCTTGTCTTGAGAATCGTCTTGCGTAAGAAGTTTTTGGAGTTTTATTTGCCTGGGTTAAATTTAAATCGAGAGTCGGTCTACCCAGCAGTTTAATACGGCTTTTTTCCGCCAGCGAAAGCCTCGCGAAATCAGTTTTTAAAATATTTTGAACACTATTGTCCACCATGATTTCAAAACGTAAACAAATACGAACACACGCTAGGTTGTCGACTCCTTAGCGGGCAGCGGCTTGACTGAAGCGGATAGGGGCGACTTTTATCGTAGCCCTTTTACTCCTTAAAACGACCGACACGAACAGTTGCGGCTGGAGCCGAATGACTGTCCGAATGCTAGAATTCGGGGCTATACGATTCATCGCCCATGCAGGGACGAACTGCTAGATTATGATTGAAATAAACAAAACTGCAGGAGTGGCATGAAAGTTTTACATTAATAAATTATGTAAATAAACGTGGAATGTTATATTTTCATTAAAAATCGTATGGGAAGGTAAATAGCATAAAAGGATTGATTTCTTGTGATTTCTTGTATGGGGGGCTGTAGCCCTATAGCCCTCACAGACCAGCCGCCACTGGTTATGCCCGACTCTTATCTTGCTACGGGCTCCATTGATACATGCTTGTGTCATTCTGATTCTGATTCAATTTTTTTGGGCAATCCAACTCTTCTATAGCCCTCTTAAGTTGTACTCTCCCGACAATGTCGTAGGCCTGCCTGAGGTTCACAAATAGTTGGTGTAAGTTGCGGTCAAATTCCCAGCTCTTTTCCATTGATTGTTTGATTGTAAACAGTTGTTCTATGGTAATACCTCTACAGTTGTTACACACCATCCTATCTCCTTTCTTGTGTATCAGGACCATAACACCCTCTCTCCAGTCATCCGGGATGCGCACTGTCATCCATATCTTCATTCTTCACCTCCAGCCGATGTATGACTCGATGGAGGCTCTCTCCTACCATGCTTCAAACACTCTAAGGGAGACCAGACGTCTCGTCTGGTCAATGAAATATAAAACGGTTGAAAACGGGACTCTCGTGGGCATCACTTATCGTCGCCTTGGACGTGAATGGGTCTAATCCACTCAATATAAATTTCGGGTAGAACGCATTTGAACTTTTTTCGCTCTAGAAAATCATTAACTCCTTGCTCACGAACGGTTGCGTAATATAGAATTCAAGTCTCAGCTTGTGGTTTCTTACTATTTAATCCTATAGAATATTTCAAATCAGCCCAATTGAAAACAGTAGTGAAACGATCCAAGCCGCTCAGTTGTATTCACTAAAAAAAGTTGTTGCTTAGATCTTCTAGCAATTTTGCTAGAACTTAACGAATAAGCTATAAAATCGATTGAATGTCTTCACATCTACAAAATTTGAGCGTTTTTGAAGTTTAACTGAATTCCATCTGAAAAGCTCACCTACTATTGAAATGTCAGCCACCTGTTCTTATACGATTGAGAATAGGAGTTACGCCATATTTTCCTGGGAAGATTAAAACCTGAAACTCTATTCGAGGAATCACTAACTAATTCTTTGTTGAAAATAATGCAAGTATTCCATAAGACGATGTCTTATTGAAAGGTACGAAGACGTAAAAAGGCCAAGTAATAATATTTTATTTTCTATCTCGACTTATAACTCCCGAAGTTATATCTCGAGTTAAATATAACTCGGGATCTCAAGATGTTGGCATTTTGGCTTTAAACTTTTTTGTTAACATGCGGAAAGTTGTGCGATTTTATATTTCCAATTACCCAAATAGAGGTCGGAAAAGGATCAATAAGCGCAAGAAAGGGGGTTCTGATCTGACAAAAATGAAACGTACCGTAGATATATCATCATTCAATTCAAATAATACCTACGTGAATCATCCAAAAGAGTAGTATAAAAAAAGTTCTGTTTGAAGGCTTATAATATGAAAGTAAAGGTCAGATAGGAGTCAGATTTGATTGTTTTTTTTGTATGTTTTCGTGCCACAAATAGTCTAGACTAGAATATTATTTAAACTGGAGGAATTCAAAATTCAATCTCAAGTTTCCTCTGATTAACGCCATCGATCCTCGAAAAATTTCGAAGTTGGCACCGGATCCAACCTTTCATTCTGCCAAAAGCTATTTAAACTCAACTGGACAGAATTTCGCCAAATTGAATAAACAAATCCATGAAATTGGGCGCCATTCCATGATTGCACCAATTTGAAGCAGTCTTGAAATCTTTTTCATAAGACATGGTAATCTTGGTGCATGAAAATGATCCCAACGGAATTTATCGATATTCGAAAGAAATTTGAGCATTGCTCAAGGATCTATTCTGGGCCAAATTTCGTCACAAAATGCTATTTTTCTCATCCAGCATCCAGTGCTGGCAATTCATGGGTTCATCAACCCACTTTCACATATTTCAGTCGGGGAACAACCGCAAATGTTTTCTTTATTTCATTCCAAATCTTCTCCGATTTTTTTAATCAGGAGAATTCTTATGTTTGAATGCGATAATATTCAAAAATTATGGGTCGATTTTCTAGTAGGTACTAGAATTCCAGCAAATATTTCCATCGGTGAGCACCGATTGTTTTCTTCAATCCAATATACCGGGTATTTCATAAAAATTGCAAACAAATTCTGGATATTGATCTCTGAGTTATCTGGAGTCGGATAAGTGCTGAAGGCCTTTCTATGAAAATGCTTCGTTTACAAGATACGTCCCACCGAAATTTAAAAAGTGAATAGGAAAGTGCAAGGGACAATCGTGATGTTTTCATGTGGTACTTTGAAATATTTTGATCACTTTTATCAGTCAGTCTGACAATAAGAAATTGACTCATAACCGAAATGTCAAACTTTGAGTACGTTAAATAAATTTTTGGGTGTCTCAATTTATTTGACTCATAACCAAAATGTTAAACTTTGGATACGTAAAAATAATTTTTGGATATCTCATTTATTTGTTCATTCGTCAACTGTAAGCAAGCTAGCAAGTGTCAATCACCTGTACGTACGTGAAGGGGAGACTACCCAATATACACTTATGAGCGAAATTTCGATTTCGTGTAGTTTTCTTGTTTTGCTCAGGATCCAAGCATTTTTTCAGAATTTTTCCTCTATAAGAACCTTCTACAAAGTATGAGAAAGATTTTAAACTTGGATGAAATCAGGTCAGCCGTTTTTATTTATATAATTGTTGATCGGAATTAATAAACGAATGATTCATTCTGAAATAAATATATATATTTTATTCACATTATTGTTGAAAAATGATATTCACAGTTAGTAACGCACCTAAAAGAAAAATCAATTCTATGTCCTAATTTCCTTCTACAATCTTTATATAATTCTATATTTTCAGATCTATAGCAATTTAAATGGAAAATGAACTTCACAACCACACATGCATTCTGAAAGTTTTATCTCCCCTCTTTCTCAGAGAGTGAACATACACTATAATACCAGAAAAACTAAATCATACCATAACTATTAAAATATCAATTTTATTACCTGTAAATTGAGGCGCAGTGGAGGCTAGCCACCTAGAGACAATATAGACAATTATTTTCTGATATGCATTCTACATTTTTGTGGCGACTTCATATACTTTTATGCAAGTAGTTACCCGTTACCCGTTTAAAAGCCTCATCAAGGTCGCCGTCATTACAACTTTCCTCAGCTTTGGAGTAAACTACCAATATCCATATCAATATCGCCAACATTCAAACTACGTACCTAATTCATTCGAAAAATGTAGCCGATTTCGTAAAGAATTAATGTGACAACAGCAAATGGCAGTTATTGTCACGGGCATTTATGTTTATATCAAATTCTGTATTCACAAAATTGATTGAATCTCCCATCTATCCAGTATTGGTATCTTAGTGACGAACAGCCGGACGGAAGGAGTTTGCGGACGAAAAGTGAACGCGGACGAAAATTACCTACTTGCCCTCATGAATATTCCACTTTTGTTCGGGAATAAGTACGCTAAATATCATTTTTTTGTTTAGGTTAGTTAAAAAATATATTACATACAAAATCTGTTAGTTTATATCTGCATATTCTTTGTTAGAAAACTCCATGTTAAAAAGAATTTTGGTGTTGACAGAGCTCATTCGTTCAACACATCTTTCATTATCAATAGATGATTACATGTTAACAATTATCTTGTTGTTTTTGTTTGGGCAATGCATAATTGAAAATTATTTCTATAACATTTTCACGTCAAACTGATCCAACTATGTCGAATCATACCGATCCTTTGATTCACTGAAAATGTTACGGCACAATATCCAAAACAAAACACATATCAGATTCTTGAACGAGATCGAATTTGGCACGAGTTACAGACACAAACAACAATCGTCGTATACAATTTATTCACAGTCCAATTTATCACATTTCATTAATGTTTCTCTTCCTTGGCTCATTAAAGATTGCCGCAAATAAGTTTGGAGACGAATCTTCCGATAATTCTCTCCTATTATCGATGTATTATTAGATATTCGTTGGAAATTAACGTTTTTTTTTTATTACAGGGTCTCTCGCAACGACTAGGCGACGATAAATCGCTATCCGAACATTTGAAACTTCCGATTCAACGCATAAACGACTACCAACTGCTTCTCAAGGTGAGTTTCGATTATGGTCGTTTCGTACATACATATTATTATGTACACTAAGTGTCCCAATGAAAAAGAAACCACACCAGATATCATCAATATAATAAAAGAAATACAACCATAGAATCTGGATAAAGGAGGGACCGCAGCGGGCCCAAGAACAACACCGAGTGTTCTTGGTGTTGTTGCTTAGAACCCCAAAGACACGTCACGAGGCACGTGGTCTGCATATAATGGTTAGGCTCCGACACGCCAAGTCGCCTGAAAACTTCGCGAAAGAATGTAGAATGAAACATCGGGTCCGCAGGGTCAAGGACGGTCTATGTCGAATCACGAATTATCTAATTTTCTTCAGTGGACACCCCTCGAACTATCCAGACATACTCAAGAAAAATATAAAAATGCTGGCGTTTCCCTAAATCAATTTCACATCTATGATTAGAGAAAATTTCAGGATCTTGACCAAGAAGATATGGAAATTTGACACATTTCACTCAGTTCTACGTAAAAGTATAATTACGTATTTTATCACTTCGGAAAATATGAAGTCGAAAATAGGTATGTGACGAACATAATTGACATTTATACAAACTGATTGAAGGCATACCAAATCTAGTTATTTGCATGGAAAATACAAGAGATCATTTTCATCATATATAGGTATTTATTTTTGCTATGGAAGAATATTGAATTATTGACACATAATATGCAGTAACTTGAGGAGAGTTAATGTTGGTTTATCTTCTTTGGCCAAAGGTTGAAGGCGTTACATCAGCTGTATATTTAAAAAAAAATTAACCCGAAGATGAAATGCATCTGATGCAGTGGTAGGAAATGTGTATCTCTCGAAGGAATTAACTGATAATTACTTCTTCTTCTAACTTCTAGATTAGGCCTAAGGCCTGTTCTTGCATCGAATGAATTCACCTCATCCCAAGTTGATGTCATCACTCCATCTCTTTCTAGGACGGCCAACACTTCGCCTCCCAGTTGGTGACTTATCTCTTGCAATTCTCACCAATCTGTCCTCCTTCATTCGAACAATGTGCCGGTTTTATTCCACTTTCCTTCCTTTCACCCACTCGTTAATATTTTCCGTTTTACATTCTCTTCCGATGTTTACACTCCGTTCTCTATCTCTCAATGTTTCGCCTGTAATCCGTCTTAGAACTCGCATTTCTGTAGTCTCCAAGAGTTGTCTAGTTCTGGATGTGTCTGGTCTCGTCTCCGCGGTGTATGTCATGGTTGGCCTGATGGTCGTCTTGTAAATACGGGTCATTGTTTCCATTCGGAGATTTCTGTTCTTCCAGATCGTGTTGTTCAAACATCCTGCCACTTTATTGGTCCTAGCGACTTGCTGCCTTACTTCCTCTTCCATGTTCCCATAGTTTGTTAAACTCACACCCAGGTATCTAAATGATGACTCCTGCTTGATTACCATCTACCTCCAGTTTGCATCTTGAAGGTTCCCTTGACGTAGTCATACACTTTGTTTTCTCAACTGAGATCAGCATTTCGAATTTTTTTGCCGTGGCATTGAAAACATGCAGGAGTCTCTGAAGGTCATCTTCACTTTCGGTCATTATCACTGCATCATCTGCGTAGCAGAGTATTTGGATTTCCCTGTTACCCATTCTGTAGCCTCTTCCCCTGCGCACTCTTTTGATAATTTCATCCATTATGATGTTAAATAGTAATAGGCTCAAGGAGTCTCCTTGTCTGGTGCCACTATTTATTGGGATAGCTTTTGTTAGTTGGCCGTTGATTCGCGCTTTCCCTGTATTGTTTCGATATATGTCCCCTATTATTTCGATATAGGTATGTCCCCTATTGTTTCGATGACATTTGGATGTATGTTTCTATTATATAAGAGGTGTAGTATATCCTCCAGTTTTAAGCGATCAAAGGCTTTTGTTAAGTCTATGACACACATATAAGCTGGCTTGTTATATCAAAGAGTAACAAGAGTTGTTACTCTTTGGTTATATTCTATAGATTTTTCCACCACCTTTCGTAACACAAATACAGCGTCAACGCAGGACCTTCCAGATCTAAACTCCTGTTGCTCGTCTGATAGTGAAGTGCTCGAACTAATCCTGTTCGTTATTATTTTTGCGACGAGTTTCGGGGTAGTAGCGAGCAGGTTTATACCCCTGTAATTATTTGGTTCGCGCTTGTCTCCCTTCTTGAACATCGGTAGAATTATGCTGGTTTTCCATTGTTGTGGTATTCTGCATTGATGTAATATCTTCTGGATAAGTTTCTTCAGTTCCATTGTGAGTGTTTCCCCACCACATTTCAACAGTTCATTCTGTATTCCGTCCGGGCCGGGGTCTTTCTGTTTTTTAAAGATTTGATGGCCTTGTTCACCACTTCCGTGGTCACCTCGATGTTTTGTCTAATATATGGTGTGCTAGTGCTTTTCCTTTCGCTCTCGCTTCCGTCGCACTGGTATAGTTCCGTCCGGATAATTACAAGAATGTTAAATTCTTCATCAAAAAATCATCTTGCATCAATGGAAGTTAAAACAATTAGAGGAGGTTTCAAGGCAAGAGGAACTTCAATTTTAAACAAAAATTTCACATCAATTAACAGTTAACAGGACAACTGGCTCGTATATTTGGCTGTTTATCTTTAATACTTTGATATAATAATAATAATTATATATTTATTGATCCCTTAATACATTTACTATGTATAGGACAAGTCCAATGAAAAATAGAAAAATTAATTTTCTGGAACTTGTTCTACGATGACATTCACCGCAAATTCTATAGTAACTTTTCGCATTCGCTCACCCTGAAATATAATGGGCAAGTTTCCTAAAACTCCAAAATCGAATTTAAGATCATTTATAGAAACCCTTTTCCATTAATTATCCAACACCTGAAAGATTCGCTTCAAAATTCAGAAATTTCAGAAATACACCCTTCGAAACTTAGTAAACATTCGAATATTTGAAAGCTTGTGACGTAGAATGCCTTTACTAAAGTCTAGTAATTTTTGTTAATTCGACAACAGTGGAACCGATCCAGAAGATATCCACAGATTGCATAAAATTGTTTCTGTAATCTGTGTCTATATCTTCTTGAAACCGATTACATTTTGTGTCATTGTTTGTTTTTCTTGTCAAATGTGATCACAAAACTTGATATTTATTACTTCTCTGTTGATCAGAAAACTTGAGAAAACTTTCATGACCATTAATAGACATAGAGTCTCTATGTCTATGTGACCATTATTGACTCGATGGGCGTTGCCGGATTGTGAAAATGACGTAGAATGTTCATAAGAGAGCACTTCTGAAATCAGAAGTGAATACAGACAAAATGCAATATGTTAAAATTCGAAAAAAATATATTTCGATATATTTGAATTCTGAAGATCTTAATGACATATATATTTTGGAATTTAGGAAAATACCCCATTCTCTTTTTGGGTCTCCCAAAAGAATTAAATTCTTTTTCATCTTCTTCATTCACAATATTTCTGATTATGGAAACATTTAGTTAAAATATAAGTCGTTCAGATTCAGATGAAACATCATATAAATTCACGTACATTGAATATGTTCGCTACCGTCTGATATATTGTAGATTTTAGAATATCGGGGTTACCTACGATATGAATAAGCAGTCCTGAATTCTAAATAGCACTTCCTGAAACCCCGTCTTCTCTCTTTTTCAATCACATTTTTGTGATATTAATTGATATTATTTGCGGCAACGGCGTTATGACATTAACGACATTTGATGAGTGCTAATCTTACTCTGTTCTAATTACAGAAACTTGAGAAAATTATTTCATGGCCATCCGAGTGCTACGATATAAGTGAATGGAGTATAAGTTCTGTATAGACGTAGAGGGCGTTGAGAACAGCTCTAATGGAGGGCATAATAGACCTTAAGGTCGCAGTGATATGCATTATTACATATTTCTTTATATCAATGAATATGTTTACGGCATGCATACGATTATTGAATTCTGAAAAAGTACACCTCCGGGCAGGAGGTGTACTTTTTTTACAGATTAATCGTCTGCATGCCGTAAACATATTCATTGATATTTAATTCACAGACATTAATTCCACTACTCAATTTAAAATATTTCTCTTTATTCAGATAACTTTGAAATAAAAAAGAGTGGTTTGAATGCTTCTATCTCGAAACATATTCAAGTTCATATAGAGTAATCTACGTTTTGAATGATTTTAGTGATAAATTAATTGAGTACTTTACATACACAATTTTTGTGATAATTCATCATTTTGTTCAATTCGCTATCGCCTAGAGTTATTTTAAATAATGGAAATTATACATAAGATCAGATTATCCACTTTAATTGGCTTCGACATATACAGAGTGAGTAAAAACTAACGAACAAAATTCATATCTACTTTATTTACTATTTTGTAGAAAAATATGCTCATATTTTTTTCATTAAACAAATTTTCAAGTATTTTGAGGTCAATGACTTACACTTCAGGAGTGATTGATTGATGTTTTTGAAGTGTTATCAAAAGCTTTTTTTACTCAATGAATTATCTGAAAATCACGAATACAAAATTAATGAACAAGTGGAAAATTGATTCTTTTTTGAATCCTTCATCATATGCTATGCGTGTTCTCGTTACACCTCAAAGACATCCATCGAATTCAACAAGTTTGACCATTTCCTCCCAATCCTCATAATTAAAAAGGGTTGATAAAAAAAAACATCGTAGACAAAATCATCCTCAGCAACAGAAGTCATTTAAAAAGACTCAACTACCACCAAACCACGTAGGAGAGCAGGATAGACTCCTCAATTATTATTAAGAGTTGCGTAAGCGTAAAATATGAATTTTGTGGGTTATTTTTTATTCATTCTACATATTATGTGACAAATAATCAATGCCTGATGTCAACAAACTGATGCAATTTCAAATATGGGGAGTCTCTCATTTATATTATTCATTACCCCTTCATGAGGGGTCATTTTATAGATTCTCCTGAAAGAATGTAATAAATTACGTGAAATTGTATACAGGGTGCCGTAAAGACCACGTCAAACGAAAACGGAAAGTAGATCAGAATGTGCTCTACCTCATGTGAAAAAATCGTTCATATGAAAGTCTCACAGTTTTCGAGATATTTGATGTTTTATGAAAATGTTGAATTTTTTCACTTAAAATGCTTTCTCTCTTGCGGAAGCTACAATTAAATACTTTTCGAATCAGTTTTTTTTTCCGTAAATTTTGTTGAATGATTAACTCAATTCATGCAATGAAAAATACCACAAAATATTATACAGGGATTCTGAAAAAAAAAATTAAAATTCATGTTCTGAAGGAAGTGTTTTTTTGTGCTGAATCCTATCTGACGTGGTATGAAAAAAAGACACTAGACCTTTTCTGCATATTACGTTGAAAAGTTGCCCATTTTGTGAGGATTCCGAAAAGGTAAAATACAGGTGATAACCTTCGTCACGAAAAAAGATATTTGAATGTTTATCGAGAATGGAGCATTTCTGTGAAAAACTGATTTTGTCACGTTTTCCACAAATTCTTTCATTTTGCAGATTCTGCTGTAACATATTGAATAATTCTCTTGAAAAATGTCAGTTAGTCCTTAAATTACTTATAAAATGAAATTATTCATTAATTGCAATGATATAATGTAATAACGCACAGGACCTTCAACATCAACAAATCTATTGTGAAGAAACTTTATAAAAATATCAATAATAAAAATTCAGGATTCTTATTAGAGCAAATGCTCAAAATGACCAACCCCCAGGCCCGGATCTAGGGGGGGGCAAGCGGGGCGCTTGCCCCGGGCGCCAGCCTAAGGGGGCGCCAAAATCAACCAGAGGTTGAAATTTTTTCACTTTTGATTTTCTCGGAAAAAATTAATTTCCTAGTGCTAAAATGGAAACTGTAGAATGGAAACATGATAAACCATCACTATGCCTAAAATATTTAAAATCAATGAGAGATCAATTAACTGCATATTATTCAGTCATCTACGAATGACCGCCACACTTGGGTGAAATAGGTTGAAAGATCTGATATGTTTACACTGCGTCGCAAGCAGTAATTTTTTTGCCTGGGGAATTGCCGACTCATCGCCTTCTCATCTGGAACTAAGGCCCAAAATTTCCGATTTTCTATAGACCATAACATAAAAACTAATTCTTTCAGCATAATTCTGTTTGCATATTCGTAATCTATGCCTTAGTAAAAACACCAATTTTGGTGGAAATCGGTAAGATCGAAATTTTTTCAAATTTTCCATAGATATACCGAGTTTTTCACCATAATTTGAGCCCCCCTTTAACTTTGTTACTAAGAGAGGTACAAAAAAATGTTTTTTACAAAAGTTTCACGAAATTGAGTTTTTTTTAAATGTTTTCACAAAATGAAATATATGGTTGTGGGCGGTTTTCTGAAGAATATTTTTGGTCTCCGATCAAAACCGAATTCATTCTGTACACTAATTCGAGGGCGTAGAACACGAATATGCAAACAGATATTTAAAAAAAAAATTGCTTTTCAAGTTATGGTCGATGGAAAATCGGAAATTTTGGACCTTCGCGGAAAAATTCATAAAATCTGAACCGTTCGAGATAGATGAATGAAGTGTGGATTTTATATTTGCAAAGAACCAATTCATCACCAAAAAAGCAGCATATGACTAGTGCCTTTTTTCTAGCTGCTACAGCTCCTCAAAGTTGACCAATATTTCCGAAATTTTGCACTAAAAGTGATTTATTCCTCAAAATACTGATCCTCCAAAAATCTAATTGCATATTCGTGATCTACCTTGAATTAATATGTAAAATGATCCGGGTCGATATATGTAGTTACAAAAATAAATTTTTGTTCGGAATAATTTCGTTCATGAAGCGCGGGTAAAAACGATAGACGATGGCGGGTTGCAAACGACATTCTTGTAAATACAAACTTTTCAATTTTTTTCTATTTATGCAATTTTTGGGAGTATTTTGGGAAAAGAATAACTTTTAATGGAACAATGAGAAAAAATATCTTTTGATGGAACAATGGGAAAAAAATATGAGTGATTTTTTCCCAAAGTACTCATCTTAGGAAAAATCTAATTGCATATTCGTAATCTATACGACCTCGAACTAGTCAAAAAAATAACTCGAGTTGAAAGTGATGACGAATATGCAATTAGATTTTTTTTCCTACGAACCTGCTTAGAAGAGGGAGGGGGCGCCATCATGAATATTTGCCCCGGTCAGAAAAAATCGTAGATCCGGGCCTGCCAACCCCTTCGCTAATACATGCCCATCATCTATTGAGAAATGCCTTTTTCAAACCATTCAAACTTCTCCCCGCTATTTTGTCTGCTGAAATACGAATGCGGTGTGCTTCATCTCTTATAGGATTCGAATAAATTTCCTTTTTTTAAAAAACCCCAGTAAAAAAATCCAGACAATTTAAGTCTGGTGAATCATTGAATCCATCACATCATATCGATGTTCGAGAGTTCTTTAGGCAAAGAAAAAGAAATAAAAAAACTCAGTCAGTGAATTAGCTTCTTAATAACATTTTATTGATTTGTTGATTGATTATTTTCAGCAAGAAGTGCAAAATGAAAGTATTTATGGAAAAGGTGAAAAAATCAGTTTTTCATAGAAATGTTCCATTTTCGATAAACATTCAAATATCTTTTTTCGTGAAGAAGGTTTTCACCTGTATTTTACCATTTCGGAATCCTCACAAAATGGGCAACTTTTCAACGTAATATGCAGAAAAGGTCTAGTGTCTTTTTTTTATACCACGACAGATAGAATTCAGCACAAAAAAACACTTCCTTCAGAACATGAATTTCAATTTTGTTTTTCAGAATCCCTGTATAATATTTTGTGGTATTTTTCATTGCATGAATTGGAGTAATCATTCAACAAAATTTACGGAAAAAAAAACTGATTCGAAAAGTATTTAATTGTAGCTTCTGCAAGAGAGAAAGCAGTTTAAGTAAAAAAATTCAACATTTTCATAAAACATCAAATATCTCGAAAACTGTGAGACTTTCATAGGAACGATTTTTTCACATCAGGTAGAGCACATTCTGATCTACTTTCCGTTTTTTTTTTCAGAATCCCTGTATAATATTTTGTGGTATTTTTCATTGCATGAATTGAGTTAATCATTCAACAAAACTTACGGAAAAAAAACTGATTCGAAAAGTATTTAATTGTAGCTTCCGCAAGAGAGAAAGCATTTTAAGTGAAAAAATTCATCATTTTCATAAAACATCAAATATCTCGAAAACTGTGAGACTTTCATATGAACGATTTTTTCACATGAGGTAGAGCACATTCTGATCTACTTTCCGTTTTCGTTTGACGGGGTCTTTACGGTACACCCTGTATATACCTCAATGTTAGTATATTCCTTATTAGAATAATTATTTTTGGCATCTGTGCTGTGTTACGAATTCAGTTCATAATACTTGACATTGGCGGTGGGCGTCTTTGAAATGGGTCAACATTCGCTATTTCAGTGATTCTAAATTTATCATTATATATCAACTTGTTGTCTGTTGAATTAGAACTTCAATCTCTGCACGTTACGTGTTTTTGAAAGTTTCGAAATCGATTCTGAAAATTACCAAATGTCATCGTTTCTATACAAGTTGATCTGGGGACCAATTACCCCTTGGGAAATTCTTCTTCCTTCTTCTACGTGCGGTGCTCCACCGGGTCTAGTAAACAATTGTTGCTGGTTGCTGCAGATGAATAGAATGTGTTCAACCGTTTCATCAGTGCTCCTGCACCAGCGGCACAGGGAACAGCCTTTCTATTTAAGTGTTTATTTAGCAAATGGCCACTCATTGCTCCAGTCACCAGACTCACTGTTTCCTCTCAAGAGCCAAAAATTTCTTGACCTCAGGCATAGAGGACAGTGTCTCAATGAGAAACCTCGACTGCCTGCAACCACCGTTGCGTTCCATTCAGATGAAAATTTTCTGTCTAGCCATCTATTGAAGAAGTTCTTGATAGATGTACGACATATAGGCAGCGCTGGTCCCGGACCAACGAAAGCTGAGCGAGGCTCTCCGCTTAGCAATTATGTTTCCCGAAAGTCCCTCGTGCATCGAACACCAGATATTTTTCACCAGCTCTCGCAGAGCCTCCCTGCATTCCTCTACTAGGTGTGAGTTTCCTCACAAAGGAATTTCAGGGTTCCCTTACTGTCACATATAGATGTGTTTACCGGAGTACCCTCTGCGGACATTCTCCAGTGTGCAGGCCAGAACAGCATACAATGCAGCCTGCACTATGGAGCAATCCTTTCCTAGGGATGGACAGATTGAAACGAGGTCCCACATTCCCACTCCAGTCCCTATGGGTATCACAGAGCCATCGGTGAACCAAGTGGGACCTGCCGAGATAAGAAGCCTGTTTGATTTAGACCATAGGTCTCTGTCAGGAACATTTAGGGTTCGGCGAAGTAGAAGGTGGTGTCCGCGCGTTACCCTCTATGGAGAAGGGATGCGTAAGCTTCCTCCACCATCTTGAGGGCCCTAGCGTGCAACCTGAACAGTCCTCTATCGCGCCATTGTCCCTGTTCCGAAACTCTAGAGCTGTCTTGATAGCCGCCTCTGTAACTAAAAGATATAAAGGAGGTAGGAGGTAAACCCAGCAGACACTCCGTGGCTGCTGTAGGGGTGGATCTCGGAGTGCACGTAATGGTTAGACATGCGTTCCTCTGACATCTAGTCATAATGGTGCTGCTACAGTTCTTCCCCATGGAAGTCCATCACCTGAAATGTGTAGGCAAAAATAGGCCTCACCACTACAGTGTTTAACCAGTGCATAATGTGTGGTTTGAAGCCCCATATCTTACAAAGTATTCTCCGAGTAGACCAAAAAATTACATTAGCCTTGCTCGATTCAGTCTCAATGTGTTCCATAATAGTTTGTGGTCAAGTGTCACACCTAGATATCGGACTTGCTCGGATAGAGTGAGTCCAAACAAGCTGGGAAGCTTGATGTTGCGGAGCAGTCTCCTTCTAGTAAAAAAACCATCCCCATTTTACCAGGAGTTCGTTCTCTGAGCACCATCGTTCAATCATACGCAGAGCATTCCGTATCAGATCGAATATGACATTGATTACCCTTCCTCTGATCAGTAGGACAAAATCATCCGTATACGTCACAACAACGAACCCAGCCCTCGTTAGCTCGACCAGGACCCCATTCAGGACAAGATTCCACACTAGAGGTGATAAAATACTACCCTGCGGACATCCCTTTCCCGATGAGTCCCGGATTGTAGAGCCGCCTATCCAAGCAATTATGCAGCGATCCCTCAGCAGAAACCTCGCCCAACGGCAGAGTGTATATTCCACGCCATGTTTGGACAACACAGCTTGCATCGCGCCAAACGCAGTGTTGTTGAATGACCCTCTATATCTAGGAATATAGCCAATGTCCATTCTTTGTGATGCAGTCCGTCCTCAATACAGTTAACAACCGAGTGAATAGCAGAATCAACTGATTTGCCTATTCGGTGAGCATGCTGGCAGGGGTGCAGTTGATACGCCTGCAACGTACCATCTCTGATGTGTCTTTCTACCAACCTCTCCAGCATTTTGATTACAAACGAGGAGAAGCTTATTGGACGAAAGTCGTTCGCTCTCGTATGCGTGGGTTTGCCAGTTTTGGGTATGAAGACAACTCCAGGGCAATGGTATATGTGTGTCCCAGCGCCTCCACGATTCAAGCTTGGACTTCCTTATGAGTCCTTCGTATCTCTTCAGGGCCAATTTGTAATTATCCCAGTCATTTTCAAGGCCAGATCTCATTGTCCTGTTAAAGACATGCCTGCTAGTAACTCTGGCATCGCTCAGCTCAGGTGTCTTGACTCCTGAAACTTGTCAGCAGCGGTGTCTAACTCTCTTGTGGTCTTTGGTATAAGGTTCTCCTAGGTTGTCAGAGAGATCTGTCAAGTAATTGGACCAATCCGTTCTTCTCGGATTCCTAAAAATTTCTGGATCCTTAACAATTCTGTTTCCTTTGATAGTGAAGCAGATGTGTCGGTGGTCTGATACCCTAATAGCACAAAGTATTCCTATGGACATCCATAGGACGTCCTCTTCACATCCATAGGACGTCCTCTTCGGACATTACGGACATCCATGGGACGTCCATTTCTGGTACAATGGACGTTCTATGGACATCCGAGGGACGTACAAATGTCACAACTTTGAACCGAATTCTGACGTCCATCGCGGACGTCCAATGGATATCCCGTTGGGACCATCATTAGCTATCTCAACGGTACAAAAATTTACCACGTCGTTGGCTATCCTATTAGAATTTTAATGTCCTAGAACCCAATGTCTTACACTCAAACTCAGATGGTATTTTCTGTGTTGTTCTCATTTCCATCCATACTCACTAGAAAGTTTTTACACTTGGCCCGGATTCGAACTCGCGCGTACGTGGGGACATCGCATTACTGAGTCTTCGCTGCAACCGTCCTAGCTACCGAGACTATACGATATACCTACTTGTAGGAACATATTCATTATATTGTTAACTGATTTATGGAATAGTAGTCGATTAATACAGAAATACCATATAATAAAAACTAAAGTCTTGAAACTCAAACATAGATCACTTTATAATAGTAATTACTCAAGTATTTAGTCTTCGTTCATCATAACGTTATACATAATATAATATTCAAAAGATATTCATATACTACAAAGCGGAAAAATGGAGTTTAGTGAAAAATAATATTAAATTTTGGTGTTCATTGATTTACATGTATGTATTATTTGGTCCATATTACGGACTCCAAGTAAATATCCGGTATGGACATTCAAAAGATGTCCCTACCGGATATCCATTAGGTATCCGTGATGGACGTTATACAGACCATGTAATGTGTATACGTAATTTGGTCCATATTACGTCCATTACGGACTCCTAGTGAATATCCGGTATGGACATTCAAAAGATGTCAATACCGGATATCCACTAGGTGTGGATGGATGTGTGATGGACGTTATACGGACCATGTAACTTATACATGTTATTTGGTCCATATTACGTCCCTTACGGACTCCTAGTGAATATCCCGTATGGACATTCAAAAGATGTCCCTACCGGATATCCAATAGGCGTCCGTCATGGACGTTATACGGACCATGTAATATATACATGTTATTTGGTCCATATTACGTCCATTACGGACTCCTAGTGAATATCCGGTGAGGACATTCAAAAGATGTCCCTACAGGATATCCAATAGGTGTCCGTCATGGACGTTATACGGACGAAGTAATATATACATGTTATTTGGTCCATATTACGTCCATTACAGACTCCTAGTGAATATCCGGTGAGGACATTCAAAAGATGTCCCTACCGGATATCCACTAGGTGTACGTGATGGACGTTATACGGACCATGTAATATATATGTATAAGTTATATGGTCCGTACTATGTTCATCACGGACACCTAATGGATATCCAGTAGGGACATATTTTTGACATTGCCTGTATTAAGTCGGTCGGGGACTATTTTGGAACTATATGATTCGGACATATGTCATATAGTCCGTATTATGTCCATCACGGTTATCTAATGGATATCCGATACGGACATTGTACATAAATTGGACTAACAATGGATATCCATCTTGGACGTCCTAAAACTGTCCGGAAACGGACGTCCAGAGGACATACAAATCAAGTCCATGGACGTTCCGACGTTAATTGGACATGAATTGTACGTCCCATGGACGTTGTGTGCTCTTAGGGTAGAGAGATCACTTCCACAGCGATGAAACTGCTATACAAAGTTATGTCGAGCACCTCCCTTGTACTCGAAGTAACGAAGGTCGACTCATCACCTCTATTGAGTAGGTTAAGATTTGTTGAATACAGAAAGTCAATTAGCGCCTCACCCCTCGGGTTGACCCCAGTGCTACCCCACAAAATGTGATAGGCATTAGCGTAACACCTAACGAGCAAGGGCCATCCCTTCCGTTGACAGAATTCGACCAGCTCCTCAAATTCCCTTGATGGCGGTGGATTGTTCCCAATTGCGCCTACCAGGCGGTTTTAGGAACAGCTGCTAGGCGGAATTGGGAACACATTCTGAAAAAATGCAGTTTTCGAATTTTGCACTTTTCATTTTAGAGGTTCGCCTAGGTCTCATATTGATTAATAAGGGCTTCAGGTAGTTGCTCGTAATATTAATTATTTTTCAGAATGGATTTACCATGAAATGTTATTGATATTCGGGGAAACAGTTAGGGTAGACGGAATTTCGGATACTTATCCTATACTTTTGTAATGGTATTTTTCCTTACACTCTAAAACCAGAGAAATACAAATATAATTGATTTTTGACCTCTCATATTATGAAATTGATGATAACCCTTTATATTCAAATACCCACCGTTAACATGTTACCAACCATCATGAAATTGATAATTATTTTTCGCTGATCAGTTATGTCACTTTTTCCTCGATTTAATTTTTAGGAGTTGGTAAGATATAGTGCATGTCTACAAGAGGACAACACTAATCTCCAGAAAGCTTTAGAGTTGATGCTCAGTATCCCCAGTAGAGCCGAAGACGATAAATTTACCTCTAGCATCGAAGGATACCGCGGAAGTATATATAAATTAGGCCGCCTTTTGGGCCACGACTGGTTTTCGATCACCGTCGGTGACTTAGTGAAGGAGAGATATTTATTTTTGTTCAAAGGACGAATACTCATCTGTAAAGTAAGGAGAATTTCTGATGACCGATCAGTTTTTCAACTGAAAGACGTCATAAAGGTGAGTATGATTCGTTACTTTGTGAATGTTTGTAATAGTTTGAATTGTCATGAAGAGAAGGAATGTATTTCATGCTGCATCATTTCGTTCTCTGAATCAATCGAGTATTATGATTATATCTTCTCTAGAAGACGAAGCAGCAGCAGGAGCGAAATTTGTAGGTGCAAATTGATTTAGATTGATGCAATGATGTTGTTGCAAAATGGCGGAGGGGATAGTTGCAGTACAGTATTCGCGACACAATTTAAATTTTGAAAAAAGAGTGACCAAAATGTATCGTAATCTCTCAATAGATATGTTACTGATGATAGAAAAAAAAGGTCTAGGTCGGTTGTGAAGAGTGAATAAAAAGTAGCAGAAAAATGCTCAATTATTAACTTTTCATGTACATAGTTGAGAAGTTTATCATAAACCCTCTACGAGGAGTAAAAGGATAGTTGCAAAGGTGACCTGAATCGTATTTGTTGTTTTTTCTTGGAAAATCTAATAGGGAAAGGGAACTTTGTTATGTATTAACAAAAGTAAAGTAAAATGTATTATTTTTCTGTATCCATACGATATTTGAGATGTGCCTCTGGGCTGTATACAAATTATATCCACATTTTGCAAATGTGTCCTCGCTCTATGATATCCATGTAACATATTTGTAACTATATTTGCAATGTATCAATTTAATATCATAGTATGACCCCATAAGCATTTCGAGGGCGCTGCAAAACGTAAACAAATATGAAGGATTGTGAGTAATGCTATTGATATATATATGATAAGGCTATTAACATCGACATTTTTATTATTGTATACGTGTGTATTTACTATCATTTAGTTTTTTCGGTAATATAGACATTTTTTCAGTTAAATAGTGAATAACCGGAAAGTGCATATATTTTTTGATTCGCTATTTGTGCGTCAAAGGTTGCTCAATGAAATTGTGAACATTGAAAAGATGTCGAATGTCAATAAATCATTTCTTGTGCTTTCATTGCAGTCCTATGGAACATAATAGGCTATGATTCTCTTATAGAGAATATAAACATTATATTCGAATATATGCATATAGTATTCTTCTGTTTCTCACAATGCAAAACATTTTTTTTTTATATAAAAACTTTATAACCTGTGCCAAAAGAGTAGTGAACTGTTGATTTTATCAATCTTGTTATGAAATTCTTGATGTAATGAATTCTTTCTAGTGCTAGTCTTCTTTGTATACTAATCTTTCGACATCAAATTTGTAATCTGAAACTTATGAAAAGGTAGATTTTGAACATGAGCCCATTCGTTCACATACCTCGCCGCACTGATGTGGGATATTTTGGAGTTTTCCTTTCAATAATGTTAGATAAAAACACACCAATTGAGAACACAAGATTCGAGTTCAATATTATAGTAATAGTTTATATTAATTTTTCATGTTTTTGTTGAAGCGTTCTCGAGAACAATCATTATTTTTTTTCGAAGAATCCAACGCAACCATAAAAAATTAGGGATCAGATTTGAAAAACGAAAGTTCTGGGCAAATCTTGATCAAAATTCGGAACACGATTTGTGATTAAGATATTCAGAATAGAAATAACGAATATAGTTTTGAATACGCAAATATACCTTTTTTTCAGTCTTCTCTCGAAATTTTGAAAACTTGAATGAATGCAAAGATTTGAACAGAAATAGGTATACATATTGAGAATTAAATACTCTAAAATATACAGGGTGGTCCAGATCGTAACTAAGAAATTTTAACCATGTATTCTACATCAAAAATAAGTTCTAGTTTGTCATATAAACATATGTCGAGAAATGTTTCCTCTCCGAGATACGGGGTGTTAAAATTATAGAAAAAAAAATGTTTTTTATTAATAACTTTCACACTCCTTGAAATATTTTATGAAAATTGAGAAATAGGTTTTGAGCATCAAGAAGCACTTTTTGTATAATATCATTCCTTTTTTATTCTACCAGTGACGTCCGTACTTCAACGAGACTGAATATTTTCAGATAAAAAAATGATACGCCACTGGTTTTTCCGACAATAAAAATTACTATTGAAATCCTTATTTAATTTGGAGTAAATTCGGTCTCCTGACTTTTTGCTGTACGAGGCACAGTTTCCGGTTAAAAAAATAAAACACATTCTCATGCATGAAGAAATCGCCAAAATTTGATATAGCAAAAATAGTCTTATTATTATTATGTACCTACCATATCAAATTTTGGCGATTTCTTCTTAAATAGTAATTTTTATTGTGGGAAAAACCAGTGGCGTATCATTTTTTATCGGGAAATATTCAGTCTCGCTGTAGTACGGACGCCACTGGTAGAATAAAAAGGAATGATATTATGCAAAAAGTGCTCCTTGACGCTCAAAACCTATTTCTCAAATTTCATAAAAATATTTCAAGCAGTATGAGAGTTATTAATAAAAAACATTTTTTTTTCTATAATTTTAACGCCCCGTATCTCTGAGAGGAAACATTTCTCGACATATGTTTATACGACAAACTAGGGCTTATTTTTGATGTAGAATACGTGGTTGAAATTTATTGGTTACGATCTGGACCACCCTGTATATAAGAATCGAAAATTAAGAAAAAAAAACTTTTTGAGAAATTTATTTTCATTCCATGTATAACTGAAAGTCCTCAGGTTTCAAAGATATAATCCCAATTTTCAGATTTCAAAAATGTCCATCGTCTCCAGAAACGTATATAGCAGTACGCAGCTTTCTATTTTGTGATTTTTATCGTAATTTAAAAAAATGTATATAGCATTATCTCGTAAGATAATCTTTATTGAATGAATGCTTATTTGGGATCTCATGTAATAAGTTCGTACTAAAGATTCGAATTCATAAATAGGTGTTTTTTAAATGAAACATCATTTATTTTTCAACGCAGTTTTTTAGTCGCAGATTTGTCGAGAAGCATCCCGTGAACAGTTTTTCAAAACTGTCATCATCAAAGATATTTATTAATTTTTCGACTTCATTGTTGACTACACCTTATATATGAATATTTTTCATTTATTTAGAGATTCAGTACATTTTGTGTGTTGCAATCATCTTGTAACGGGTATATTAAGAATGAGAAGGAAAAAAAGTAATTGTCCGTTGACAAAAGTGTAACCAGCTAGCTCACAAGGGGGATAGGTTCTTCACCCTCTATTTAAATATAATCTAAAATGAAATGAAGGGGGCGCCAGGTAATTTAAATGCCTGATCACTTAAAAATTTATGAAATTACCAAAACGATATTGGGCTTCTTTCTTTTACTTTGAATATGTGAACCAAGAAGGAAATTGAATAGAAATAGAAGAATTGACTAACCCTATATTACTGAATTTAATATTACAACCTATCTACTTCCTATCTGTTAAATTTATCTAACACCTACTCTTATGCCTAACTACCTAACTCTCTAACTTATCTCTAGGCCTAAATTCTAAATTGAAAAGTTTTTGTAGCAATTAGATTTTACACAATTTACAAAGTGTATATACAAAATTATCCCACTTGGGGTACTTATCCACTCCAATTAGTTGGGAGTCTTCCAATAAGGCAGATCAAAAAAAAGAATTGAAAGTCCAGTTTATCCATCCACTGTGAGCCAATAATATCCAACCGGCGTTTTACAATGATGCAGTGATATAAGCATACAAAAAGAAAACCCTGAAACAATAGAAATTCTTGTCGACTCTCCTTTCTCAAGAATTTTAACTTACCCTTGATCTTAAGCGGGGTTTGATATATTCGGATGACTAAATATCCTCTTTTAAAGAGTTTTAATCAAGTTATACAAACAAAAAATCTTGACTAATCGATTTCGAGAGTAGAAATATTAAATCCCTTAAAGGTTAGCTTCAACGCTACTTAATCTCTCTCTCAGTCACCAAATCTTGATTGATTCCGGTTCAAGAAAGTATGAAAGGAGAATCGACAAAAAAATCAACGCTTACGGCGCAACATTGAATGCGCTCGAACTCTGACATTATTCCGAAATTTGAAATCGGCGCGGGAACATTACAATCTGAAAGTTTTAATTTCATGAAAAATAATTTTCCCTGTTTATGGAGCTATATACACGAAACTCGGCAAATAAAATTTGTCCATGTAATTAAACATATTGGAATTTTTTCAACCCTGTAGTGTGCTCAAAATACCCTCGCGTCAGCCCTCTTGAAAATGCATTACATTTTTTTTTCGTAAATGCATATATTAAATACATATTGTTTTAAAATGAAAATTTCCATCCAAAAGAAGCTGTGAGAAAAAAAATCTTACTATTACAACCCTTTCTGAGCATACTTCAGATTTGAAAAAATTCTAATATGTGTAATTTCATTGACAAATGATATTCACCAAGAATCGTGTCCTTAGCATAATATGCAGGGAAAAACAAAAAGAAAAATAATTATTTTGTTAACTTTTCCGCGGGAGGTTTTTCAAAAAATTTTATACCGAATACTTACTTACATTTTTTTTGGTGTTATTCAGATACACCATGTATAAGGTGTCCCCTGCCAAAAATGAAGTAGGATGAATTGAATCGGATGACAGTTTTGAAAAACCCGTAACGGGTTCTTATTTTTCGACAAATCTACGACTAAAAAACTGCATTGAAAAATATGGGGTGTCCTATTTGAAAAACACTGACTCACCTTACATATCTGAAATGGTAATTAATTTCTATGATCGGCTACGAGTACCACGAAGAACATAAAAATTCATGAAAAAAAGATTACTCAATTTTTCGAATATCTCGAACATGAACCAAGACATAGTGAAATATTTGAAGCAGTTATATTTCAGAAACTCCCTGCAACTCGACAACGAATCAAGAAATGTTTGATCTGCTTTCTGAAATCTAATAATATCGAAAAAAAAAAGAAATCGGGGGTCCTGGAAGCCTTATAGTTCTTGAGATGCTCTCAGTGAGCATCGAATTTGGGACACCCTGTAAATATTTACATACATGGTACACTTGAATATATATTCAAGGGATAGCGTGAAAGTCGCGGATTATTCAACATTTTCTGATGAAATCCTTCGTGAAAAAGGATAACAGAAAGTAAATTTCATTAGACAAACTGATTACCTTCGCCATTTTGCAACTAGGTAGAGGACATGCATAGCTCGTTTATACCGAGAGATGTTCGGTTATCTATTTCTCCCAGAAGTTTTTTCTGGTGTATTTCATCATAATTGTACGAAAGTTGAATTCGAAATGTAGGAAGCAGCATTTGCAAAAAAATCGATTGATTTCAAATATTATTCTAGTTACAACAAGTGGAAGTGAAAGACCATCCCGAAGAAGATTACGTTTTTGAATTAGTCGATAGGGCAACTAAAAATTCCCTCATTCTAACCACTCATAGAGAAGGAGTCAAAGAAAATTGGCTCAAAGAAATAAGAGAATTCTCTAAGGAACACGGAACAGGTATGTAAACGCTAATAGTTTCTCCAAAATATATATTATTTGGTCGTTTCACAGAAGAAGAAAGTGGTGATATAAGTCCAGACGAATTTCGACTATCGTCTCCTACAACTGAGTCCACACTCACACCAGAACTTTCTAAAACACCGTCGGGGATATCCACAGCTGCAGAAGTCAAAAAAGAAGTAAAAAAACACGTATCTGTTGTCGAAACCCCAAAAGAAGAACCTAGAAAAGTTCCTCCAACAGAAGAACCAATTCCTAGTGTAGTAACATCGAAAGAAGTTAAAAAAGCTCCTTCAAAGGAAGAACCAATATCTATTAACGTAGCACCCGTAGAAGAACCTAGAAGAGTTCCACCAAAAGAAGAACCATCTGAACCAATCAAGAAAAAAGTTACACCAGAGTTGAAACTTAATGCTGAAGCTGCGCGAACTAAGACAGAGAAACAGATAGTTAAAGAAGAATCTGCCCAACAATTTACTCATTCAAAGGAAGTGCATTCAGAAGTTAGACAAGCAAAATTCGAAACTTCATCTGAAAAAAAATATTCCGAGAAAAAAACTTTAAGTGTTTCAAATACAGCACAATCAAAGGAAAGTGACAAGAAGCAAATTGTTTCTGTGAGAAAATCGACAGAATCAGACAAAAAAGAGTGTAGATTTGAAGAAGCGACCTCAGAAAAGTTTATTTCAGGAAAAAGGAGTGTTGGAGAAGAACAATTAAACGAAGAGTGCTCCAAGCAAGGTGATCATTTTGAATTTACTGTAGTGAATAAGCTATTAATCCCTGAATTATGTATCAATAAAACATCATTTTTTTTATCAGTTGGAACATTGAAAATTTTATTGACATCTCTTCAGATCTCAACTATTGAAGAATTTAATTTTTTTTTAGATATAGTGCTTTCACAGGCAGTTTCGGTAATTCAGAATAGGTGATCAATATCCTATTTATTTGAAATATTGTTAATTTATTCATAATTGTTAACTATGTATGTACCGAGGAAAAAAATGTCTATTATAGTCTCGTTTTCGAGACGAGACTTCAAAATTGATATTTCATCGACGAGACTAGATGAGACTTTTCTCGGTCTCGTTTCAAGTCTCGTAAGAGAGTCTCGAAGTGGACACGTAGTCTCGCGGATATTTTGGACAATAAAGGAGTTTCCGAATTTGAAAGCTTTGGAATCATTCCGTCATACCATTGAAGGTGTATGTCTCCAGCCCCCCCAAATTTGAATTTTTCAATTTTTCTGACACTAAAGTTTTGTACTAGATTTGTACCAAAATGTACCGTCAAGAAAAAGTTTTGTACCCTAAGATTAAGGGGTCTTAGGAGGGCTTCAAATTGGGGGGTAGGGGGGGCTAGAGACATATTTTCGAAATAATAAGATTTCGATTTATGAAACAAGCTAAAACATGTGTACTAGTTTTGTACTGAAATGTACCGTAATAAAAACGGCACTCTTCTCTACCCCGGGGGTGTACCTGTGCTCCATATAAAGTACTGAGGCTTCAGGGGTGTTTTGTTTACAACAAGGAATATGGGATATTTTAAAGAGCCACGGTTTTTTACTTTTTCGATACTGAAATGTACCTTCGATAAAAAATTTTGTAGCCCCAAATAGATTGAGAGAACTATCATTTTCAATAAGGGGCTAAAAGCAAGTGTACCTCACTTTTGAAAATGCATATTTTCTCTATGTAAAAATTTCGTACTGGTTTTGTACCGTGAAGAAAAGTTTTGTACTCTGAGATTTGGGGATCTTAGGAGAATTCCAGGGATGGAGTAATGAGATTTTGGTTTCCGAAACAAGGTGAAACATGTGTACCACTTTGGTACCGATAAAACCGTTTTAAAAACGGCATTAATCGTGAGACTAATTCAATTTTTTTCCCAACATCCTCCGTCCCTAGATTTATCTCCCTACTGCACAGATCATAATTTTCTTCTTGATACAATCAAATTTGGGTAACCTAAGATCAGAAAGAAATACATGGCGACGCGACGTTGAAAAAAGTAATCAATTTTGCACTTGTTTAATGCTTAAGTTCTGTACCGAAATGTATCGTTGAAAAAAGTTTTGTACCCCTAATTGAAATGACGAAAATACGTAGGTATTTCAGTTCGGAGGGGATGTTGACATACTCACCCTCCACTATTGAAAATTAAAATTGTTTCTCTTTCGAAGTTTTGTACCGAAATGTACAAAAGCAAAAAACTTTTATAATTGAATCCCACTCCAGAAATGGTCAAATGACAGAAGGGAAATCGGAAACATTCTGTTGATAAATTGAGTATCCTGATATTGCTGAAGATTATCAATCTTTCGAAAGAACCTATTTACTGTTTCGCCATGTACTAGCGTTTTCTGTGAAGTAGAATGTCTTGAAAGACAAAGAGGTTGTGAGTTTACCAAAGAAGAGCATACCATAGTATCAACAATGTTGATAGTATGTTGATTGTTCGTGTTTTATCTCTACTGGTTGGAGTGAGTCTGTGTAAAAATATGCTACACGATTTTGAAAAAAAAGACGTCAATGTGTTTCCATATTATTAGTACCTCTAGATTCAACTGTTATCAGAAAACTGAAGATGTTCATTTTTTCGTAGGATGGCCTAAGATCTCTCAATCTTAAATTACAAAACTTTTTCTTGACGGTACATTTGGGTACAAAACTTTGAAATAAAGAAAAATTGGGGGTGAGCAAGTCTACAGTTTCCCCAAACTGAATTCCGTATTTTCTCCATTTTAATAAGGGTACAAAATTTGTTTCAACGGTACAATTCGGTACAAAACTAGTACACATGTTTCAGCTTGTTTCGGAAACCGAAACTTCATTATATCAAAAACATATCTTCAGCTCCCCCAATTTGACACCTTTCTAAGACCCCCTAATCTTAGGGAACCAAACTTTTTCTTCACGGTACATTTCGGTACAAAACTTTGAGATATAAAAAATTTGAAATTTCAAAAGTGGGGATGAGCATGTCTACCACCCCCTCAAACTGAAAACCGTATTTTCATCATTTTAATTAGGGGTACAAAACTCTTTTCCAACGGTACATTTCGGTACAAAACTGGTACAAAACTTTAGCATCAAAAAAAGGTAAAAATTCAAATTTGGGGGGGCTGGACACATGGACCTTACCATTGATTGGCCTGAATTCTCAAAGGTCGTATTCAAATAACTTCTTCCTATTTTTTCCCATAGGTACAAGATTTCAACACCACGACAATATAAGTTTTTTTCATCGAAAATTTTTATCAAAATGATCGAGGACAGGAATTCTTCATTCTTCTGCAGTAAACTTGCCAAGATGAACGTAAACTTTCAGGATATGTTTATGTTAAACATGAGCTGGTGGTCTGTGATATAAGTATTTCATAAATATTTCATTCATTTGTTCACTCTGAAAAACCTGTGAAGCACCTTTGGTCTAAAGTAAGGCAGGTGAAAAATAAAATAATTAATTCAGATGCATAACATCCACAGATAGTTGAATCAACAAATGTTACGATATAAATCGAACTAACAAACTACCATCGCTCGAAGTATCACCAGAAATTTCATTCCGTCGACAAAGAGTAGATGCTGACCATGGTTTCGGTATTATTTGATCTCGTCGGAGCAACAAAACTCCTTCGTCGACGAAACTAGAAAGAATGGCCGGCTCCTTTTATTCCATGTCAGTAGCGGCTATGATGTATCAATACATCGTAGCGACATCTGACAGAGAAACGGAAACCAACCCAATGAAGAAAAAAAACACAAATAATGTGAGTGCTCTGGCCAGTCGCCGCTCTCCGTACCATTTGTTCAGAGCCGAAGGAACGTAGCACGTAGCAGCAAGATTACACAGAGTTAGGTTAGGACGGTTAGGTAACCTAACTCTATAATCTTTGTATGCCTGATGTTATTTTTTTTTACTATCTTTGTTTTGGTTCGCACTTTGTTTTCGCTTCGCTACTTGCGAGCTCACTATGAATGAATAATGTGCGACTTTTTTGAACCGATCTGTAACCAGCGGAAAAAGCGAACCAAAACAGGCATACTAGTTTGACGGGCCGTCTTTTATATATTGTCTATATACTGGGCTAATTTACAGTCTAAATGATACAAGGTACGCCTTCTCCAATTGATCTGACAGGCTAGAGTAAATCCCCAATTACCTCCTTGGACTCCCTCGTGATCACGTTGTGGGATAGAGGCTTTTCATTATCAATTTTTGGGTTTCACGAACTCTATATGCGACAATTTTACATATTATCGAATCCTCCGGAGTGGAAATGTACTTCATCGCTTATAATGATTTTTCAGTTGAATTCAGGCACATTTTCATGAATACCTAACCTCCTAACCTTCAATCGGCAAAGAAACAACGTAGTTGTTGTAGAAAGGGGGTAGCTTCTATGTCAACGGAACTTTTTGAACTCTGGTCCACACAAAATTCCTTTAGAGTTATTTGTTGAACGCCTAATTCCATAGAAAGTTGTGGAATCAACAAATCTCTTCCAGTTTGAACTACTTATTAATATTCTCTGAATTGTTTTGTATTACTATGATGTTCGATGCTTCCCAGCAGCAACCCATTCTAAGAGCTCGAATTTTTAACTTTACGAGCTTTTCAGGCGAAATATTTGTTAATTTAAACAATTTTGAAGCGTTGTACTTCTACAACGATCTATTCAGATCTTCTTAAAAACATCTGTACCTTATGATGATTATGAGTACTGTAATCGGAAAACAAGTAATGATTGATAAAACCCTCCCATTTTTGATGTGACTCGTTTTGTGATATATAATGTGAAATTTGTATTTCCATTGCAGATATAAAGAAGAGAAAAAGCAACCACCAAAAGCAACCTGAGCAACGAAATAGAGAAAAAGAAAAATCACCAGAACACCCTCAAAGTCCTTATCCACCTCACGGAGATTATCTCAGGCGAATTGAAGAGATCGAGCCGCTGATCGAAATCAACAAACCTAGATTTGTGGAGGAAGTGATACCTCATAACCTACCGCTTTATCGAGCGCCATCCGGAAGTGCTTTGTCAAAACTTTGCAGTGTTCAACCAGTGCACGCCAGTGATCACGTTATTGCCGATTACAGTGTTGGTGTCGAAGTGAATGTTGAAATTGACGACGAGATGAGTAGAAGATATACCTCGAGCTCAAGCTCCAGAGCAGGTTCGTCGTGTGACATGTGAAGTGATTAACCTTTTTCTTTGAATAAAATTAATCAATTTTAACCAGTTTGATTTATTGCTTGTATTTAAACTATTACACCTCTATTTTAGGAGAAAATGATATAAAGGGAACATTTTTTTCACAGGAAGCTGTGATTAAGTATCAAAAAATTTTCAAATCCTGTGGGTATACACAGCACTCTACACTGTTTCTTGGAAAAACATTTCCATTTAAAATTGGCTGAAAATTTAGTTTACTTGGCAGATTTTTTTAAGAAAATCAATAGTATGGCAACTATTCTGTTACAAAAAGCTAAGGTCAACAATTACTTTCTAGAATATTATCAACGGGAGTTTTTCTGAAACACTGTATACCGCATACAAGATGTTAGGTTAGGTTAGCTTTATCTTCAATAATTTGGATCTATAATTCGAATCTTTACTTGAAAAATTTTTTACAAAATTACTCTAAAAATATTTTATATGAGCCGGACACGAAGAAATAAAGGACCATGTGAGAATGCAAAATTGCGGGAAATTTTTATTCTTGGTATTTAGACTGATGAGCTGATTCCTAAGAAAAAAGTGGGTGATTGATCATAACTGCCACCCTTAAAACGTTTTCGTGCTACTATGTAGAAAAATAAAAAAGTTTTATGGTCTGAAAAAATTCAAACAACTTTTTTCCCCCATGAAGTGTGTTTCAGACATTCTGATTACCTTATTTGATATTTCATTCTCCTGAAATTTGTGAATCATTTAATCTGTCATACCTTATACTTATATTTGAAAAATGAAAAAGTATTGAAAAAAATAGAAACCGTAACTTTCATGAAACAATAAATACCATTCTGCTGAAAAATCAAGCTATCAGAGGTTTCACGATTCAAAAGAATGTTGGACAGGAACTGACGTTAAAAATAACAGAACCTTCCAAACCTGACTGAAGTAACTCAAATCGATATTTTGAAAAATAATGAAAGGAAAATGCCTATGCAACTAATATAAAAAATTATAGTTTAAAAAAAACTGAAGAATATCAATATCAAGTCGAACTAAACAGTAGACAATAATTTTTAAATGAAAAGGGGTTACAAGAACTGAGAGTCCAAATATTGATTACGATTAATTGATTTCCATAGAGAACCGAATTAAAATTGATTTATTAATAGAATGTTTCACATTACAGTGAAAAAGCGTGGCTTTATATCTAGAGAAATCTTATTTGTAATATTAAAGTTCATTGAACCGCACGCTTTTTTCTATAATTGAATTATTCTGTTAAAGCCAAAGGAAAGAGTGCTTTGAACAAGAAACATGTAGGAGTGGGGAGTTATCCTCGTTAAAGCCGTCCCAGATATTGGATTTCTTCAGATCTCTGGATCTGGAAGGCGAGCTGTAAAGGGCGCGATGAAAACAGCTATGTTAGGATAGACCTTAAGGTCGCAGTGAACTGTAACCCCTTCTCACTATAACTATTCTGTTAAAAACTTTTTTCGGTTTTATTCGTAAATTGATAAATCGTAATTGAATCAGTTCAATTTGATATTGAAGCGTGCATTCATAGTTTTTCAATCTATAATTTATTTATAAAATGAATGAATGAATGCTTCAGCTGTATCCAATATACACAATCTATCACTACATTTTTTCACAGAAGCTCTAGAATCGTCATACAGTAGTAGACGCTCATTAACAGCAGATGGATTATCCTCAAGATATAGCTCCGATTTGTCTAGTAGCAAATATGGAACAGCTACAGATTCATCTTTCACCGGAGGATCCAAGTATGAAGATATTTCCAATAAATACTCGTCGAGATCTAAACTAGAGGGAGATGAAGACAGTTCCATCTCCAGATACAAAAGGAGATCCTTGGCCACTGGTGATGAGGATTACGGTTTTTCTAGAAGATCAATTAAGTCTAAGTCTGCCTTGGATAAGGGTGATGAGGACAGTTACAGTTATTCAAGAAAGATCAAGAGCTACGGTGATTCAGAAGGTATTCCGCGGTCATTAATTTGCCAATACGCACTAAGAAATCTGCTTTGCATGAAGATCAGCATCATTCAGCATACTCCTCCTTCCTAATGCCTCAAGCTATAATAATAAAATATGGATGTTAACGTTGGGGGTTGCGGAAATTTTTACTGGACAGTGTTCGATGCACATAAACTGAGCTTCTTGGATTTCATACAGGGTGTATTTATGGTTCAAGAATTAATTGGTATTCGCAGGTGATGGAAACAGTTACTCTTACAGCAGAAAGAGCGTCATAGCAGAATCGACCGTTGGTGTTAGCGATGGAAATTCTTACTTGAAGAAGAGAATTGTGACAGCTGCCGAGGCGGTCGACGACGGAGACTCGATTTCTATGAGGAAAGCAACCAGAACGTTCGTCGAGGGAGACAATTTAGAATTGTCTGCAGGGAGATCTAGACGTGAAAAACTCCTTTCTATCGGTAATAATCTTGAATCACGAACATTCGCTGATAAGCTTAGGAATTGAATATACAGGGTATTCCACATCTCAGATGAGCCACCCCGTATGTTTCTTATTCCTTAGTGATTGGAAAAATTTACCGAAAGACGTCGAATGATTCTGTTTGGGGGACATATTTTGGCGTATATTTAAGGCTTGAACGAGCAACCTCCTAAGAAGGGGAGCATCAATGCTTCAAAATTGAATAGGAGAGAGGGATTGAGTGATACTTCATTTGAAAGGTCTTGGAAGCCACTTTACAACGATGTATGAAAAACGTAATTTTGATGAACCGTTTTTGCCAAACATCAATTTTTCACCTCAAATGAGCCACCTTGAATGTTTTGGTTGTTTTCAAAATGTAACTTAAAATATATAATTGCAATTTTTTCTCAAGTAATAAAAAAAATTCTCCAAAACTATAAAAATAAATCAGAGCATTTCCTTATGTTGGCTTCATTTTTTGTTCTTAGAAGGTGTTTATCTGGTTATAATACGTTTCTTCGATCATTTGATGTATTATAAATCAATCTGCTGAGTTACTACTTTGCAGATTTGTTTAATATTCTAAAAATAATTATGGTGTACACATTGCAAAAACGTGTTGAGCTGGTAAGCCTGTATTGCTAAAATCAAAATTGTGTCCGAGTGGCTGCAAGGATATTTCATCAAAACCATCGTTTTGAAGCTACGTTAGCTTTAGCTATAAGAAGATACGTACTGGAATAGATTTCAAAATTTGTTGTGCCGGGTTCGCTAATGGATAAAAAAGAGGCACCCATTGGAATTTGGAAGATGAAGGAGCAGCTGTGGCAGTATTGGGACATGTCCAACTTATGCCAAATACGCAATTTGTACGACAACTTTCTGCAGCTTCCGGTATTAGTCAATCTAACGTTTTCAGAATTTTACATAAACACAAGTTTATCCGTACAAAATTAAATTAATGCATGAATTAAATGATGATGATTTGGATCGAAGACAAGAGTTTTGCGAAATTATGGCAGAGCGAATAACAACAATAACCCAAATTTCTTGTACAACTTTTGCATTTCTGACGAATGCAATTTTTCACTTCATGGAGAGGTTAACCTGCTCAACTGTAGATTTTGGAGCGATACAAATCCTCATGAGTTTCGAGAAGCTCACACTGAACATCCGGAAAATCCAAAAGTTTGGGTAGGAATTTTGGGAGACCACCTAATTGGACCTCTGTTTATTCTTATTGTTCTTATTTAGAACCGGTCAATAGAATAAATGAGGTCCTTTGGTCGCCAGAATATATATTTAACTTTCAAGGGAATAATGCCATTAACAGAAAAATATTATTATTTTTTCCAACTGCTGTCGTTTTCATCGAGAGCTAGATTTTTATTGCTATCGGAATAATTATTTTCGACAACACCTCGTAATTTAAATGACGAAATTTATCTTGAAATGCTGCAAAATGCGATTGATCTGTTAATAAACAGAAACATCAGAAAACGATCCTTTATATACTACATACTTGAAAAACAATTGAAATTCCAATAAGACGGAGTTCCTCCTCACTACGCCGCGCCAGTTTGCCAATAACTCAATTTGCAATACTCGATCTCCTGATCTGAACCCTCTGGATTTCTTCTTATAGGGACATCCTAGTCCACGGTTTTTGTGACTCAGCCTGAAAATTTGGACTAACTACGCCAACGAATTGTAAATGAGTGTCGTCAAATAACTCCAATAATACTGAACCATGTTATAGACGGTTTTCAGTCAAGATTCTTATTATTGTATGGAGGAGAATTTGAACATTTGATTTGAAAACGCGGATTTATTTTTTTTATTGAAAGCATGATAAAACAATTCAATTTTTGTGAAAATGTGATTTTTCATGTTTGTTAAAAAGGCTCGATAAAAAAAGGGCATGTAAATTGTAAAATTAACCAAAATATTCAAGGTGGCTCATTTGAGCTGAAAAATTGATTTTTGGAGGAAACGGTTCATCAGAATCACGTTTTTCACACACCGTTATGAAAAGGCTTCTGATATCTTTCAAATGAAGTATCACTAAACCCCTCTTCCCTATTCAATTTTGAGGGGTTGAATCGTAGGGGGTTGCTCGTTCAAGTCTCAAATACAGGGTGTTCCTAAATTGAACGTACAAACGAAAAGGGGAGATTTCTTAAGTGAGTTTAAGAAAAAAAAGTCCCATAAACATGGGGTCGCAAACGTTTCGTTTTCGAGATACAGAGTGTTGAAGTTTGTGTTGATTATACGAGTTTATCGAATCTTTATGAATCATCGCTACAGATCAGGAAAATTTCCATAAAAACTGACACTGAATTCATTCACCACAGCTTACAAAGTGGCCTTCCCATCATAATTTGGATTTTCACGAGGATTTCGAGAGAATCGTTCAAAATTTTTTTTCTCGAAATCGTTGGTAGATACGACAAAACTACAAGAGACCGAAAAGTTTAGTATAAGAACAAAGCTTCTTTTTACATTTTTTCAAATTAACATTTGCTCACCAAAAAAAGTTCTGCAGAAGAACAGGTGGCAGTGTTCCAGAAAAAATATCACCCTGTAGATCTTCTAACGAAATGGCCATGTCACGTGGTGAGACCTCTAAAATGTAATATCTATACTAAATTTCAGTTGAATATCTTGTGAAGTGTAGATACTATGAGAAAAAAACTTGAAAAAAATTCAAACTTCAACACTCTGTATCTCGAAAACGAAACGTTTGCGACCCCATATTTATGGGACTTTTTTTCTTGAACTCACTTAAGGAATCCCCCCTTTTCGTTGGTACGTTCAATTTAGGAACACCCTGTATACGTCCAAAGATGTCTTTCAGACAAAATCATTCGACGCGTTTCAGTAAATTTTTCCAATCACTATGGGATAAGAAATATACGTGGTAGCTCGTCTGAGATGAAATACCCATAATGAAAAATTTAACCGCTGACTTATATTGGTCAAATTATGATATGTTTCTTCAAAGAATATATGTATGTTATTCAATGAAATCCTGTTAATCATAATATACAGGGTGATCCACGAAGACCGTAGGTTTAGAATATTTCAGAGACTCGAGATAAACACTTGAAATTTCATGGTTACGCTTTGTTTGGAGAGTTGAATTCTTGGAAAGGACTACTTATTCGTTTTTTGAATGTGACACCGAAATTCTTATCACAATCAGATCAACCATTGAATTGCTATAATGTATTATTTGCATTTTTCCTAGAAAATTTGTCCGAAAGCTAAAAATTATAGGCATGTACAGTGTGATCCAACGAAAAGTTAACACCTCGATTTTCCGGCTTCAAATTCAAAATGTGGAAAATCGATCGGACTCGTCTATTTCTGATTCGAGAGGTAACAACTTTTCCGCTTTTTGCATGCCCTTTACTGCAACCCCCCAACAGGGGTGAGCAAAATCTCTTAATTTTGAAAAGGGATGAGGAGTGTTGCAATACCCCATGGTGGAGATTTTATGGACTAGGTACTATCTGATCCTGAAATTTCTCCTCAAAATTTCCATCGTTAACGAAATTATAGGTATCTATATGAAATACTGTGATTAGTTCATTAAATGCCGGAAATGGGCACCATTCATTTCAATGCAGTAATAAAAGTTTTGCTGAAAACGTTCACGTGTACATAACTCAAGATTTCTGGTGTAATTTTACGGCATTCATTAATGATCCGAGTTCGCAAATCATCCAGTGATTCAAGCTGGGTATCGTAAATCTTGGATTCCAGGTGACCCCATAGAAAAAAGTCCAGTGGTACCAGATCAGGTGATCTGGGTTGCCACTCAATATGTCCCCTTATTCCAATTCTAATTCAGGCGTGAAGAAAATTTTCATTTAAGAACTGACGCACCGGTTGAACGAAATACCAATACTTGAACGAGGGCTGGATAAATAGCCTTCTCCAATAGATCAAAATTGCTTGCCCGAACGATATGGCAGTTTTGTGAGGGCAAGTATCACTTTCCGCACTTATTAGGAAAATAACTATTTTTGGTCCACGATTGAAAAAAGATTATTTTCCATGCTTCCCGAGATACTATCGTTCGCCACCCTTCATGAATCACCCTGTATAACTTTCTTTATTCCGCAATTTTAAAGTTTTGCATGGCGGGTATTTTTCTGTCGGACATGACATGAACAAGCTACTCAATTTTTCCGGACCAATTTAACAAAAATGCTGCTCTTTTGAATGGTTAGAAGTGAAACTATAATAACGTTCTCCATGACTTACTTTGACCTACACTAGTTCTCATATAAGGATTAACGAGTTCCTCGAAATGTTCATCATGATTGTTTCATTTCACAACCAGACAACCAAAATGAGGATGATTACGTCAGCAAATATACAAGACGATCAACATCTTTAAGAGACGACGATGAAGATGTGTATTCGAAATACTCAAAGAAATACTCTAGAACAGACTCTGTGGACCGAAAGTCAGATATAGAGGATGACATTCACTCGAAATACTCTAGCAAGTATTCTAGGAGTACTTCGCGACATAAGGAGGAGGAGGATTTGGGCGATAGATATTCAGACAACAGAAAAATTGAGGGGGAAGACTCCTACTCAAAATACAGCAGCAAGTATTCGAGGAGTAATTCAAGACAAAACGATTACGCAAGAAAGGAAGACGACGGGGAAGACGTTTATGCTAAGTATGCTAGGAAATATTCTAGGAGCGACTCGAAGCGCAAAGACGAAGAGTTAGATTACTCGAGAAAGTATTCACGAACGAATTCAAGAGATGAAGAGGGCACGGAGAAAAGATATTTCAGGCAATCATCTAGGACAGAAAATATGGAAAATAAAGATGAAGACGACGCCTACAGTAGGTACAAGAAAAAATATTTGAGGAGTGAATCAACGGAAAGTAACACAAACTACAAACGTCAAATAAGTAGCAGCTCAGATAAAAATGATGATGGTGAGTTAGAAAATTTGACAATCATGGTACAAGCTTACGCTCATCTCGCTTCTTCATATTATTTATGAGAATTTTAAATATATAATCAATATTAATTTCTGCTTATAAATTTATACACAGACAGGGTGCCCTATTCATGATGTTTTGGTCAAGGCTTTTACACGTCCAGATACTATTTGGAATAAACATTCACCTTTTTTCCATAAATGCGGTAGACATTTTCACAGGAATCTCGACCTTAGATTGTATCTCACAGGGTTATTACTGTGAAATGATGTAAGGTAGTTCTGAGCTGTATTCCTACATCCCTACCTTGAGGTAGAACGGTAACGTAGATGGCGTTAATTGGTCCACTCCACATTTATTTCAGTTTTATCTAAACGACTACGAGATGTGATACAGGAATCTGTTGATATTACTTTGATGTTTTTATTTTATCTTGATGAATTCCATATTCATACACGGATAGAAACACAAACACCGAATGTTGGAAATAATCTGATGAATCAAAATTCATCACCCACGTGTTATATACTACTTAGTGACAAGTGAGTTAAATAAATAAACATCTTCAACTCACGTGTTGTATATAAAATTTTATTTCATTTTTATTACGATTCAAATGATAACACTTTTAAGAGAATTATCTAATTTATGAAATGACATAAAAGGTGTCGCTTCGATTGATTGTTGCTAGAGCATTATTCAATCCATAGCATCAAGAACAAAATGAAGTTTATCCGTTCATAATAATTTATATCATTATTATATATAGTATCATAATAATGTTATTTTATTCCACTTGTGAATTAAAAATTTTTTATTCCACTGAGTATATAAATGTCAAATTACCCTTGTTTCTATGAATTTAATAATGTCATCTACAAACGTCAAAATGGAATAAAACATATTATTTTACAAGTGGATTCAGAGCTATTTTCTGAAAATCAAACTTTAACAGTTTCGCTCGAACCTCCTGTATATCAGAATATAATATTACCTATAAAATAATTATCAAGGACAAAGTCAATACCTACTCTTTTTGGCCAGCGGGTATTTACCTTGCGATTGTAGCGAGGTTGACATCGGGACTACCAAAAGAATCATTCTAATGACACTCAAATAACACGTAGGATGTGTCGATTGTTGACCTTCTCAGAACATGCCTAGAGAATGAACACAACATGATATTCCATGAACAGAAATTATTTCCAACATAGAGAGTTTTTATACCATATAAATATAGAAACGATCTAAATTCACAAAGATGAAAATATAATATAAACAGAAAAGAAAATACTCCAGCAATGAACAGCGCTTGGTTATCATGAATTGAAGGAGATGGATCCACGGCTAAAAAGATTTCTAACATTCATAGAATACATATATTTTTTTTGTAAAGCCCTTTGCTTCTGACAATTTAGTTTTAAAATATTTTGCTGAATCTGAATCACTGTTCATGACTGTGATACTTTTTAATTGATACTAAACTGGTTTTGTCTGTTTTTATTTTGTTGTATCGTATTATTTGAATACTTTATACTCAAAATTGCCTGAAAGTTTATAGGGTATAATGGTTTTTTTCCGATATACTTGTTATTTAAATATTATAATTAATGATTTAATATTGAAACGAAATATATATATATATTCAGAATTTCTTTTTCATGTAAGCTTACAATCAGTACACACACATTCTATAGAATGGAACTAATTTCTAATTTATTATAACGTATTAACTTTTTTTGTTGAATTCTAATCCGAATTTGACACATTAATAATGAAGCTTATAATATTGGGTGAGTTTAAGAAAGATTTACCCTGGATGAGCTACCATAATGAGAATGGGAAACTCCATGAAGGTGTTTCGATATCGCCTTCAATATGTTGTGAATTTATAGATAATACCCAAAATTACCTAGTTGTGATAAAGTTTGCAGCACCTTGGTTGTACAGTCAGGCCAGTCGCTGAAGTTCCATCCAAACCACTAGGCTTGCCTTTTAATTGTTTCAGATCACCAAGGGTCCCCGCAGAGTGACCCAAATTCGATGCTCACTCAGAGCATCTCGTGAGATATGAGACCAAATTTTAAGGAACCCACATCTATTTTTTCATAATGATTAGATATCAGGAAGAAGATCATAAATATCTTGATTCGTTCTCGAGTTACAGGCCATTTTTTTTGGGGGAGGGGAGGGGGTCAAATCTGAGGTAACCACCCCGGGTAACCGGGTAACCCCTGTGGTAAAGATGTTGGGTGGAGATGTTCCAAAATTCTATAAATGGCTAAAAACAACGAAAAAACTCCTGAATAGCTGTTTTTACCGTTCCTTTACCTTCTTTAGCTTCTTTTCTTACTCCCTTCTTTCCTTCACCTTTTTCTCTTTCCTTTTTTTTCTGGGGTAACACCATGGACATCAGAGGGGGTGGGCACGGCACCCCCTGCCCCCCTCCAATTTCTGCCTATGGTTACAGAGCATTTCTAAAAATGCCTGTTTCATATATTTCGCTATACCTTGGTTTATTATGTTCGAGATATTCGAAAAATTCCAAAACACTTTTTGCAGTGAGTTTAACGTTGAATGTGATACTTCTAAGGAATTATAAAATTGATTAGAGAGGAGAGACGATGTTCCTTAAATGGGACAGTTTTTTAGTCGCAGATTTGTCAAAAAGCATCGCGTTATCGGTTTTTCAGAAATGTCATCCGTTTCAAATATATTTAGTTTTTGGACTTCATTCTTAACATATACAGTGACAGTGACATACCTGGTGAGGCTTTGACTCGTACAAATCGAAGACTATAGGGTTAACTCTATAATCTTTGGTACAAATATTTTAACAGTAGACTCTTGAGGTCAAAAGAAACACTCTTTTGCTCTATCATTTTTTCCGAATCTCACAAACCGTTTTATCGAAAGAAATTAGTTTCGGAATATAGTTTTTCATTTATTTCATGAAGTTCTTTCGATCACGAGATATCACTACGTTTTTCAGTTTCCTCATTACATACTATTATGAAAATACCAAAAATTCAAAGAACTCAACTCTTGAAATTAAGGTGTACGCTATCTAATGCATATATTTTTTTATCAGTGCCGAATCGGCAAAAATTGTATGGGAAAGAAGTTTTTCTCTTGACTCAAGAATCTTCTGTTAAAATATTTTAAAAAGTCAAAAACTCGGCCTGTATGAATATTTTTCAATAATTTAAAGATTAATTTCATTTTGCACCTATCGTGTAATCTTACTCGTTAAAGATAATACATAATATATAAGAAGGAGAAATTATTTGTTTTAATTTCATGAAGAATACCAATCAATTGAATCGAAACTTCTGTGGGAAGACAACACATAGTATTTATATATAAGATGTCCCTTGTCAAGAATGAAGACGAAAAACTTTCTTATAATTTTTCCTTCTTATGTGATATTTATTATATTCATTGAAGAAGATCACAAAATAGACACAAAATGAACTAAATATTCAAATATATGAAAAATATTTATCTATAAATGGTCCCATCTCAAAAGAAAGTCGAAAAAGAAAATGTTTCCGGAACGTATAACATTTTTGGAAAACCGATAACAAGATGCTTCTCGAGAAATCTGCTATTGAAAAACTCTGTTGAAAAATAAAGGGGGTCTTATTTAAAGACACCGGCTCTCCTCTCTATCCCTGAAATGGTAATTGATTTTTTACGATCCGTTACGAGAATCACATGAAACATAAAAATTACTGGAAAAAAGATATTACGAAATATTTCAGAAGCGCTCTGTAACTCGAGAAAAAATCATTCTGCTGTCTGATATCTAATTATTTCGAGAAAAGAAATCGAGGGTCCTTGAAGATTTTTTCTGTAGGTCTCAAATATCACATGAGATGCTCTGAGATATCATCGAATCTGGGACACCCTGTGCAGGAGATCATTAACCTCGTGTGGAGCTATTCGATACAAAGTTAATTATATATTTCCTTCTACTAGTTTCTATCATTAACCTGTGATGGGTTTCTTAATCTGATGACAATATTAATATAAAATTATTCTCTAGAAATAAAAACGGAGAGCAAGACTCAAATCAATGAAATAACCAGTGGCTCAAAAACACAAATAATCAAAGATGTTGAAATCAAAGAAGAAATCAACACTCAGCAGATGAAAATGGAATCAGAATCGGTATCTGAGAAAGTTTTAGTTCAAGAGTCCGTTAAAATTGCGGAATCATCAAGCGAAACCAAACAAATATATGAGGCGGATTCTATTTGCTTGACCATGAAGACTACTAGGGAAGAAGAAGGAAAAACCGCGTCGGAAAAGCTAGAAGAGGTGGACGAAGGAAAACCTAGATTCGTCAAGACAATGCGAGGAGCTAATATTGAGCGTAAGTATTAAATTTGTTTTCAGTTTATGAACATTATAATGCTATATTTTATATATATATATATATATACTTTCAAAGTACAGATTGAGTGTTCAATGTGCGAGATACATAGATGTATCTACTGAAAGAAAATAATCAACGGCGTAAAGAAAAATTATTAAATCTTGGAAATAGTACCCCTACTCGAACCCATAACATCATGATTGCCAGCCAAAAATATTCATTTAAAAATTGTATGCGAAGAGGGTTTACATAGACAATGTAACCTTTATAATGCGAGCTAGTCAAGAACAAGTGAGGAAACTCCAGAGAAAACGAAACCTCCAAATGCAACTGAATATTCCAAGCGGAGGATGGTGTCTTAAACGTAATTGAGAAATTCTCATTCCGATGCCCCACCTGTCCCGCAAAGACTGAATACTGAAGTATATATTTTCGGTTTTAATAGTTGAATTTCCTGCATAAGATTTAGTTTTATATTTGTGAGCAGTTTTTTCTTTAAGGAATTAACTTCCTTCATTACCCCTTTAAATAACTTTCTCGCAATCCTATCAATTAATTCCGCATGGTAACTTTTCTTCACCACTATCTAGTTTCTTACAAACAAAAAAACAAAACATAAACTATAAATTTCTATGGAATTTATGTGAAATAAACAAAAACATCGTTGAAATCAGAGGGAAGACGAAAGTTATCTATGCCTTCTAGGAATATAGATTTAATTTCATTTTGCACAAATAAAAAGTCAATAGAAAGTTTCCTTTGCTGTATTATTCAACGAAAGATACTCCTTTTTTTTCCTGCTCTGTAAGCTCTGTGAGCTGAATGTTTTGGAAACTATCATTACCCCCTCTAGATATTCAGGATTAGAATTTAATTGCTTGCTTATACAGCATCTCGTTCGGTACCAAATATCTCAGTTTATCTTCACCTACCTGAAGATTCTATTACGATATCGAAACAAATATGGACATCCATTATATACAAACGTTGCGGACTCGGTACTGAGAAATATAGAAGTAGGAGAAAGATCAGCACTAAGAATCATAACTCGACTGAGACACCCACTTAATAAATTCCACAACCTATCAAATGAACTCTTATATGAAAAAGCCAACATACAGCCAATCAAGGAAAGACTAGAGAAAGTGAATAGAAGATTTGCACAAAGATTGAAAGAAATAGAGGATGTCGAAATCATGTTCCACAAGGACCCCCCGGTAACTAACCACAGAAAATTTCCAACTCGAAGTGTGATGGACAGACTATCGGAGCTGCAGTGAAAAAACTGAAATAGAATGATTTTTTTTTTGTATTCGTATAATTCACTAGGCTGAAGGACTTCGGTCGATGGCCATTAAAGAACAGTTATTATTATTATTATTATTATTATTATTATTATCGAAACACGTGTTGTGGTTAAATAACTAATGCTAATGAAAATAAAAAAATTCTCTTTTTAGTTCGGGCATGAGATTATTGAAGTCTTGCCGGATGAGGTTCTTTTTCCAGAATTTAATAATTTGACTGTTTTGGCAAACTCATTTGTTTAATAAAGATCGACATCCGGACACTCAATATGTTCTCGCGAATGAATTATATCAGATGAAAATCTTTGATAGGCGATTTCAAGAGGTTTGAAACTATATGAATACATTGTACGGATCTCAGTTTGAAAATAGAAAATAGTTTTCACATTATATTCACTATAAATCAATATTTGTCGTTTGAAAAACCAACAAACAAACCAACGAACAAAAAATCAGTGTAACGAATCAAAGAAAGAACAAAAACAAGAAACTGATATTCATATTTGTGCAGACTGAGTAAAAAGTAACGCACAAAATTCATATCTCCTGTAATACATTCTAGAACACATCAATTTTCATATTAATGGCCGTATCCACCGTTTGATTAAAAGAAGTTCAAACTCTAAAACGACGTTCAAGTATGGAATCTCTATGGGAAAAAAAGATGTTTGGAATTAATCTCGTTCAGTGAAATGGTGCATATGGCCACAAATAAGGCAACTTTTCATGTGTAACTGAGTAGTTTGTCATGAATCCTTCACGAGGTGTGGACGATAGTTGAGTATTTTCAAAAGGAACCCTAATTTGTTGACCCAGAAATAGATAAACCATTTGGTCATTGATGGGTTCTCTTCTCAAGCTCTTTCTCACTATAGCGATGATGATTGAATATATCAAGAAAAATCGTTGATTTTTAAAAAATGATCATGGACTCAAAATATGCTGAAAAAACAAAAATGCGAATTGGGTGAATTTATGAAAAACGGTCGTTAAGACACCACATCAATGACTAACTAAAACTCATCAGTACCAAAAGGTCTATTCATTTCAGGCAAAAGCTCCTCAATTTTCCATGAAAATTGCGTATTTTGAACTGAAAATCTTTATAAAAGAAATTGGAGCCCTGTTTTTTGTGTCATGTCTTGACGTGAAAACAGCTGAACCGATTTTATTCATTTTTTCTTAAGAACCTTCCACATACTCGGTAGAAAGTTTAAACAGAAGAAAAATTCGGAAAAGTTGGCTGGAAATTTGGACAAATCAAGAAAACTGGACGAAATTCAAATTTTTTGCAGAAGTGTTTGTAGGGTAGTCTACCCCCCACGGACAAGTGATTAAGTCTTTCTCGCTATTGATAGTTGACAAATGAACTGAATGAACAACATGATCCCAATACTGATTTCTCAGAGTTCAGTGATGAGTAATTTATCAACTAGATGTAATAAAATTGTTCACGCACTGTGCCATTGCATTTCTACAGTCCTCTTCATTCCCTAAGTACGGCGTTTTATTTTCGTATCTGTATGTATAAAAATGGGCTCAATAATTTTTAAAATACGGAATTCTTTCAAATTTTCATACTATTTTAACTTCGTTTTCAATTGATGAATAATTCCTCGCTATGGCAGGACAACGCCTGCTGGGTGAGCTAGTATTTCATAAAATAGCGGAGAAATCAATTTTGTGCGTTTTTTATCGATCACTCTGTCTGTAGAAATGCGCATATAAATTATTTTGCATATTTCAGCGAATTTTGAAAACTTCATTAATCACGTTTAGGTGTATCATATGCTGCATGGGTATCATTATTATCAATGTAGGTACATATTATTTTAGAATATTATAATAATAGAAAATGGTGTCTCAACCTGGATATCTTACATATTGAATGAATGTTCATGATTTACTGATTTTTTCAATTGATAGCCAACGAGACAGCTCACTTTGAAGTTGCTCTGAACAAAATGCCAGTAAGTTTCACTTGGTACAAAGACAACAAACCCATAAACGGCAAAGACAAGATGTCAGGGCGTATCCAGTTCACATCGTGCGAAGAAACCCATGAATATAAATTGATAATCAAGCAAGTCAAGCAAGAAGATTCCGGATTGTACACGGCCATTGCCACAAATGAAACGAGCAGCGCATCTTGTTCTGCGCAGTTAATAGTTCATGAATGTTAGTACTGAATGAGGTGTGAAATTTCAGAGAGATTTAGCAGAAGGCTATTTTCACGTTAACTCAAAATTTTTAAACACTCTTATGACACAATATTTCCTACCTTTTTCTGACGCTTTTTGTCTGAATCTTTGTAATTTTCGATTTATGAGTCAAAATAATTTTTCCAGAAGGTCTGGTTGAGGGAAAAGAGCTAGGAACAAAATCCTCTCGATAATTCCGCAGTTAAGGGCATATCGAAATTAAGACGTTTATTGGATCGGTTTTTTTGGAAATATTGAAGAAAATTATTAATCTGCGGTGTTCAGCAACTGAATGGATGAAACCTCTGGTAATGTCAACGACCAACAGGGTGCTAAATTTGGGTTGGCAACCTGGTTGATCTTCTCAGTTCAACCCAAAATTAGATGGTCAGTTTCGCTTATGACTGTATGACAGTCACATACTTGTGAGCACCGTTGGTTGAGTTTTCCGTCCATAGAAATTGGCAGGTCTATTCCTTGATCAAAGATGTTAATAAAATTAACGAAAGTCCAGTGCTTAGATATTTGCTCAAAGCTGGGAAATATTTCTTTTACTTCACAGGGACCAGGTCGAACCAGAACTCGATTACTGCCCTCATGTAGAGCTCAGAAACCCAAACATTCATTTCAACTCTTGGAATTTATACAGAAAAGATCAATAACTACTGATTGACTTCACAACTTTAACAGCCAGTCTACACCAAAAAGAAAGTTTCAGCCTGTTCCATTTATCATGATGATGCTATAGGGCTGCACATCGTGCACTTCTGTGGGATGTTTCCACAACACTTGAACGATCAGTAGAAGTTACGAATATTACAATGGTTTCACTTTCTTCGAAACTTCACGAAAGTCTTTTTTAAATTTCTGCAGGTTTCGAATTGAAGCCAATGGCGAGACTTTTCCGAAAAAATTTTATGTGGAAATTATTTGAAAGAAGTCATTTCACCTCGGAAAGTGAATGACATAAATGGATTTTTTTTTCAATGAAAAAAATCTCCTATTTTTTAATGTTTGACAAATAAAAATTTGACGAACTGATGGAGTTGAATTATTATTAACCCCTATATAAATTAGAGGTTTCTAACGTAAGATATACATTTTCGCTTTTTGAACTGACCACTGAAACGGTGTAGACCCCTCTCAATAACTTTATTTGTACAACAAGTACAAGTACAACAAGGCGATATTTAGCTCAAAGCAAATCCTTCTTTCATCATACTGAAAAATTGTTGAACAAGCTGATATGTTTTCTCCTTTGGATCATTATCTCCAGTGTTCAAAACAAGAATTAACTGGTTGCTACATTCCGTTCAGAGCACCAACAAAAGATTGTACAAATGGTGCAGCATCTTTCTTTTTTCTTGTCTAAAATAGGTGAAAAATCTGTGCCTGCCTGGCTTGCGTGTTGAATATTTTCACGGGAATTCTGTTATTTTTACTCGAGATTTCGAAGTAAGTTAGCCTAGCTCTTTACCTTTGCTTGGTCGGAAATTTATTTAAATAATCGAGGTAACTAGAAAAACCAGTATACATGACAAAATAGTTAAAATTCAACACGTATTTCGAAATTATCTTTCTCCTGTTACAAAGCAGCCTGGTCAAACTTCAATTCTCAGAATAATAAAAGTTCGAGATCGTTCAAGCTGAAAAAGAAGAATTGTAAGGAGGGAGAAATAAAATCGAAAAATCTCGCTACTCAAGAGGAATTGCAGCCATTCAAATTTATTGATATTTTTCTCCCGCTACAGGTGTATTAGTATATGGTTTTCAAGGATATATTTCATGAAAAATGTAGTTCATTGGACAAAAATAATTCATAATTCGGAAACGAATGTTATATGATTTTTCACATTTCTGCCGAAAAAAAAAATCAGGCTTTGCATCAATATCTCATCCATTTTAAGAATTTTCTACTAAAATTAATCAAATAAACACAGTGAAAACAGCAGAACGAATCTTCCAAATTGAAATTCGAAATTGTCTATTCTCTTTTTGTATATTGTGTGTAGTATATCTTTTTATTGTACAATGAAAATTTGCACGTTCCGGCAACTTCAATTATTTTTCCTCCCTGTATTGTGTGAAGGGAATCGGAAAAAGACCTTCAACCACAGCCTAACAGTCACGTGGTATACAAGTAATAGTAATTCTCTATCAAGCTTAATGAACACAGGACGGTTGTGTTAGAAGTGAATCCTCTACGTACCTAATGAATCTAAACATGACACGGCACATGACAGCACAAAAGATGACAACTACAATATAAAACAATTGTCGACAAAGAAAAACGCTCATTCAATTCTTTTTTCAATTCGATTCTTTCTTGTGTATTAAATCTTCCCTTCATACTTTCAGCTGAAATGAAAAACTATGGTTTCTGTAATGCTGACCAAGTGCTAAATCTCTCTATTTTTCTTGTGAATATCAAGAAGTTTACTATGATGGGGCATGGTTTTACATCATTGTGCCGTCAGAAATTTTCTCCAATGTACTCATACATAATTTTCATGCATTTCATATTAATCTTATCATATTCCATATTGATTAATTGGAATGATCTCATCGTGACCCTTGAAGCATCTTCTCTTTTCATTCATTACCAGAACTTAAGATCCTCAACACATGGATGAATCTCCGTCTGAAAGGAATAACGAAACTCAGCCAGTTCTGGATATGTATACAAAAGTTCCACCAATTTTTCCAGAGTAGCAGTACTCAAAAACACTTCTCACTTCACCTGATCACTATGATCAGCTGATTCACTTGTTCGACCATTTTCTTTATTACAACAGAGTACAATACTAATTTAATACTCATTTCAGTCGTACTTGGACTGCGAAATAAATCACCGAGGAAAAAATATTCTTGAAATTATAAAACTCGCGAGGTATTTTGATTCAAGATCAAAACAGCAGCAGAATTATTTGATCAATAATATCAATCATTAAAAAAATAATAACAACTTATGACATAGAACACATATTACACTATCAACTCACTGTTGGTGTGAAAATCATCTTGTATGGTTTCATTCGAAATGTTAAGTTATATTTTTCAATTAAACTTCTCTTTTGTAGTAACACCGGAGGAAAGAGCTGATAGAATGAAGAATGACCATCCAGAGTTTCTTGTAGCTCTGAAGGATACAGAGCTTTTGGAAAATACTTATCTGAGATTTATGGTGAAAGTTGCTGGTGAACCAAATCCCGAAATATCATTGTGAGTATTCTAGATCTTGGGAAGATGATGCAGGCTTCCTCAAAACTAAACCCTAGGAAAAAAGCTAATTTAATAGCAAGATGACGATCATCTAGCTTTACTCGAAAATTAGAATGAAGAAGACTTGAACTGACATAAACTAAGTTTCTCAACCCTGCCCAAATCTTAGGCATTTTGATCAAAAATATCACCGATTAACTCTTTTGGTGGGTAGGCAGATAACGCAGAAAAAGCTAGTTTGCTACTTGTGCCTCTCTAATCATCAATTTATAAGTATTACTAAATCAATGCATCTTTTTATTCGATGTCTGTAATAGTCTTTGGAGGTCATCATCTGATTCGGCGATAAATACTACGTCGTCGGCCTAGCATAATACATAATATGGTTGTTTTGTATCCTCCCATATGATATCCTATTTCAGTTCTCTTCAAAGCGTTCTTTCTCTTTATTATCACCAAAGCTATAGGCACTTCAAGCAGATAAGCAGATTTTTCAAAATCTACAATATCTACCTGCACCTACATACTCAATCTTCTAATATAATCGTGACAAAGTAAGTAGTATGTAGTTATCATGCACGAAGCTGTCCCATTTTATGCATAGATAAAGGTTTGTAATAGCGTTTTACGACTCAACTAAAAATTGACTTCCGCGATTGATTAGAAATTAGAATCGTCGGTTGTTCTTTGTTTCATCGTTAAGAAACCCTAAAATATTGGATATTCTCCTTCTTATTAATTCCCTTTGATATTTGGTGAAGTGCAAAATCACTTTTTTCAATAGTTATTATATGTCATAGGTTGTTGAATGATGCGGTCGGTAGTAAATGAAGAATAGCGTTAAATTGCGGTGAAAAATTCAATTCTGATATTCACGACATTAGAAAATGGTTTCTTTTGTTCATTTTGACTGTACTAAATTCTTATTTTCTCCTGGAGTCTACACAACAAACAGATATATGGTTTGAAACCCTCGAGTCAGATGGAGGGTAAATCTGATGCTATTATACAATAATCCATAAAGTCCTTGTAGTACCCAACATGGATTCTGTGTTGTGTTAGGTCAAATCCTTGAAGTTATATTCCAATAAGCATTAGGACTTTCAAATATGTTTTCTTCATTTGTGAATTTTTCTGCTACTGAAAAACCAAAACATTCACTTATCGAAATCAATGTGGTGATTCTAGAAAAAAACCTGTACAATAAAGTATGATTTCAGCTTCAAAGATGGCCACAAAATTTTGGATAATACAGAACCCTATCAAATTATACGAGAACATTCAGATGTAGGGTTTTACGAACTAGTCATACCTGAAGTCAAACAGAAAGATGCTGGGTCTTATAAATGCGTTGCAACCAACAAGTATGGTGAAGCATCCTGCGAAGCAACAGTGGTAGTAACAGGTAAAATCATTGTTGGCATTGTACCGATGTCGAAACTTCTTAATTTACTTTCTTCAACAGAAGACAAACAAGTCTTCGATGATATGCCTGAAGGAGAGACACTTCCTCCTGGAGAAAAGCCAACGTTTTTATGGAAGAAAGATGGAGAACCATTCGAACCAGAGGAACGTTTCAAGGTCCTCATGGGTGATGACGAGGATTCACTTGCCCTTGTGTTCCAACATGTTAGACCAGAGGATGTTGGACTTTATACATGCGTTGCCCAAACATCTCGAGGTCATATAAGTTGTAGTGCGGAGTTAACAGTACATGGTGAGTACTTGAAGGCAGCTACTAATATATTGCGTATAAACAATCAACTTTATAAGGCCCAGAATTTTTACATATGTAGATAGAGATATATAAAAATAAATTGACTTCACACACCTTATAATATAAAATATGAAGAGAACGTCAACATAATTAGCCCTCGCAGAGCATACCTTTAAAAGTGTTCAAGCTGTCCACCTTGCACTTATGCCAACGAGCAGTTTGTAGACAATTTTCCTATAAGTCGGTAAGTCTACTTGGGCTAAGTCTTAAACGACAGTCTCTACCCAATCATTAATTCTGCTTACGACTTTACTAGTCTCTTTCGATTCACTTACAGTCTTAGTAAGATGTTTCCAAATTTATTTTTTATCTTTTTTCTTGTGCCTTGTCTGTGTAACAGCGTACAATTAATGCGTTGTTAATCTTCATTATATCCGTTCTTGCATTTGCATTTGGCATCAGTACTAGTCAAATTAAAACTTTTCAGATACACAAGAACGTCACCATGTCGCTTAAGAATTTCAGTTGCCTAAAATGTCAGCTTCACTCTGTCGCTTCCAACTCCTCGGCAGTATGCTCGTGCTATCACAACCTCTCCCCAGTTCTGTTGCCATTTGTTTAGTATACTTGGTTGCATGGTTCTCGTTCTTGCTATTTTGCGTTCTGTTCGTTTGGTCTGGTCCCTAAATCTCTGACATAGGTGGGATCTGTATGTCGCTCTGATCGTGGTCTACTAGATTGTTTTTTCGTAGTCTGCACCCTTTTGTGGCGGAGTTTTGACTCAAGCCTCCAGGGCGGTATGCCTGCCATTATCTGCAGTGCAGCTATTGACGTTATCACAGCTCTGTTGGTCTCCGTGTATCGTCAGTTTATCTCTGCTCTTGCGTGTGTTCCATTTGCTGCAGATGCTCTAGGGTATACAAAGCGGATGTTTCTTCAGTCTGATTACTTTTTGGTTAAATGTCCGTACAACCTATCAGCGTCGTCTTGTGCAAAGTATGTTGCCTTAATATTGCAAATCTTGAATATTTGACTGACCATATTTGAATGAGCAGTGCCCTTACTAGTATGTTTATTCTATTAACGAATTCCTCCATTAGTGTGAACAGTATTTTATGTTTATGTTTGGTGCTCTTATACGTGAAATTGAATTTTGTGCATAGGAAACATAAAAGTTTCAGACAAGCTTATACACAGTTCTGAAGCAAATTCTTCATGTGGGGTCTGAGCAGATTACAAACAGAACTTTTTGTTGGGTCCAACAGAATTCTATTACGAAACTAGTCTTCCATAACTATATATTATCACATACAAAACTTTTATGAATAAAGTGATTTCATCACCAGTGTTTTTTTACCAATAATAAAAAGCCTGAACACATTTTAGGTACAATCAATCAAATATTCAGGGAGCCAGAAAAGCCAAAACTTGTTATCGAGAGAAGAGACCCTATAGTAACAGCTGGAGGTTCAGCTATGCTAGAGCTACAGGTGAAAGGTTACCCTAAGCCAGTTGTCAAATTCACTCACAACAATGAGATAATCGAAGCAGGTTCAAAATATAAGTGAGTAAAACGGATATATCTGTATAGGTGATATTTTTTTGTGTGCTCATTGCAGGATACTTCACGATGATGATGAAAATATTTCTTTGGTAATCAAAGATGTTCAATCTGAAGATGCTGGTAAATACACAATAATAGCTGAAAATGAGCTTGGTAGTGATACTGGAGAGATGACGCTCACTGTGAAAGGTCAATAAACAATACTGCTTGGTTATGTTCAAAATTCTATAATTAATTTTTCAGCTCCTCCAAAAATCACAAAGAAAATTGAAAACACATCAGTTCATGCTGATGAAGTACTAAAATTAACCATGACGATTGAAGGTGTACCAAAACCAACTGTAAAGTACTTGAAGAATGGAAAGGAGATAAAGAAGAGTGAAAGGGTTAAATTCGTTGAGGAAGGAGACAAATACTCATTGGTTATCCAGAAAACATCAATCAAAGATACAGGTAGAATATGAACCCTCGCATATATTGAATTATTCGAGTAACGCATTTGGCATTTTAAGGTTCATATTCGGTTGTGGCTTTGAACGAAATGGCACAGGTGTCTGAATTTTGGGAGTTGGATGTCTACAGCAAGCCTAAAATAATTCAGGGATTACAGAAGAACAAGGTTGTAGCTCAGGGAGAGGATGTCGAATTCGTCATCAAACTAGAATCTAAACCTAAAGCAGAAGTTAAATGGTTCAAGGACGATGTAGAAATAAAATCAGATTCTCACTATACCATAAGAGAAGAGGGGGATTCTTATATTTTAAAGATTTCTGGAGCAGTTACCACAGATGCAGCTAATTACAAGTTTAAGGTGAGGATTCAATATACTTCAGATATATCGATAATGAATAAAGATGAGATTGTTCTATCCATGACACACTGTATCTCATGATACTTAAGGCTGATCATTATTTGAATTAAGTAGATGAAACTCCAGTTGGTTTATCATTGAATGGAATGAAATAATTACAAAGTGTTGTTATCTGGTTTCGGATTATCTCTTAGATGTAGATGGATGAATTGTTTCGATGATTCAGTTTTTACTTTGATTTTCCCCGCTCAAAATTCATATCGATTATGTCCCCAAAATTTCGCATGGAACCAAATAGAGTATTGGGTAAATAAGGCAGGGTAGGATCAACCTCCTCCTAATTTAACCCTTCAACTAAGAGATTCATAAAATGTTAAAATTTATATTGTTGGCGCAATTCTTCCGATGAGCCAACTTCTCCTCAGTTGCCGTAGACATTTTTCACTGCTTCACTGAAGCTGCCGTCGAAAGCGAAAAAACTATTATTTTGTGTGTTCATCAAGTTAGGGATTATCTGGTTTTATATCGAGGATAAGACTTTTTACTCTCAAATAGATGAGTTGGTGGCCACTCTGAACAACTTTTCAATTCAATAAATTATCATTATCTCTCGTTTTCATTTATTATTGTACCCCATAGTTTTGAAATCAATATTTTTAAGTTCATACCTATTAAGGTATGGGGTAAATTTTAGGAATTTTGCAATTAAGAAAAGAAGCTTCTGATTCATTATGATAGGAATTTATTTTTAGCATTTTTTCCTGATTTAAAAGTGCTTATTTACTTCATTACTTGAGATTAACTTGAATATTTTAGGTGTTTAATGATGTAAGAAAACAAAAAAAAACAATTTTGAAATAAGTATCGTATTATTGAATTGAATTTCACAAAAAGTGTTCAAATTGGCCATCATGAGCTTCCATACATGTTCTACAGTTTCTTATGAATGATTGCTTTATTCTGCGTGCATTTCAGTTCAAAATTTTTAAAACAAGGTTTACAATAAATTAGGCCTTGACTGATGGCAATAAAGTGAGTTATACCATTTCGAAATCTCGATGATACATTCATGTTCTTTCATAAATTGGTCAGATATCATATGTTTTTACAAAACGTTAGGTTCAAGTTCAAATTATTAAAACAGGAAATTTGATATTCGTTAAAAAAACAGTATATACACTGTGTCCCATTTTAGTTGAGACTGCACTGTACCTCAGATATTATTAGAGATAGAGACGCGCTTCGCGACCTTGTATCACTTTTTTGTAAAACTTTCAAAGCCATAAACAGAAATATTCCAACTATTTTTGTTCCTAAAATACATGGTGAAAAGGAAAATGTTCACTTTTGGAGATGTTATTATTTCTCAGGCCCTGTATGTGATGAAAAAATGAAAACTGCTTACAATAGATATTTTTACATAAAAGTCAGTGGCGTATTTGAAAATTTTTTTTAGAACGTAGTTTTCAACATTGGGTATACATTTGGTACTGCGTTCCGTAGAATTTTCAGGGTATCCACATTTGGGTATCCATAAATTTTCCAATGCCTTATATTATTCAATTTTATGTGATTTGAGGCCGTTTAGTCTATACTCAAAATAAATATGATTTCAGTTCAATTAAGGATTTTCATTAAGTATCGGCTACATCAATCAAAGATTTCTGAAACTTTCATTTTTTTTTTCTTATAATAAAGGATGCTCCTTGGAATTAATTTCATTTTTGATAATAATTTCTCCCATTAAACAATTCAAAAATGTTACTTTTAGGCAGTGAATATTCATGGCACAGTGGACGATGAAGTCAGGGTTGACGTCAAAAAAGTCCCGAAAATTACGAAACCTCTTCATAATATGACCGTAACTGAGGGTGATTGTGACGTCACATTCGACGTGAAACTAGAAGCTTTCCCCAAACCCAAAGTCAAATGGTGAGATTTTTAAAATGAAATTAATAATTAATACTATTCACAGCTTTTCATCACACTAGTACAAAATATCGAATTCATGTCTGTAAGTGATTACGAATCGTGTGAAGCTAGTGATTATTGTGCGTTTATTCTCCTCAAACTGTATTTGTTTGTCAGGTTGTTGAGCCCGTTTTAGTTCAATGCCTAATTTCAGTAAGGAAATTGCGAATCTTGCTCTGCAGAGTTAAAATTGTTCTCAATAATATAATAATTTTTTCCTATCTTTTCCAATTTCCCCTCTGAAAATGAGCAAGTAGTTTATTTGGACCACTCTTCGTAATAAAGAAAAAACTGGAAAAATATCTTCAATTTTCAACACCCTATAAGTCAGTGGCGTAGTTTATGGGACCCTAAGTGTGTATAAAGTCTAAATAAGGATTCCTTCACTATGCACCAAATGTATTCTTTTAGTTTCTAAAATGAAATTGTTATGAATCGCAGGTATTTGGATGAGATGGAAATAACCGAAACAAAGTCCGAATTCACTAGCATTGAGTATGATGATGGTGTGAAGCTAGTGATAAAGGAAGTTTCGAGTTCCCTATCTGGAAAATATACATGCAAATTGAGCAATGAATGTGGTGAGGCTGAAACAAGTGCCAAATTAACTGTGAATTGTAAGTATCTTCAAGAATATCATAAGAGTATCTAAAATTGCGTCAGACAAAAGTTGTATAGAATTTCATCATCTACAACTTTCATAATGAATACAGAAACGATTAGAGGTACAGGAAGGGAGATATTGTAAGAAAATGCATTGTTATCATCTAAAAGTGCCAGATAAAGAAAACCTTCCCTGATTAGTGTCAGATTAATGGGTCAACACGTCTGCTACACCGAGATTAACCGCCCTGACCTTGCGTCTCGTACGAATTGTCAGTCTCTCGAAAAGTAGCTTCCTTTGGGTCCAATTAACATATCCTCTAAAAATCTGACAGGCTGAAAAAAGTTTTTTTTCAACCATTTTCAACTCTTCCTTACGGCCAGCTCCACCTCGCAAACTGTCAGATAAGAATGAATTTATTATGAGAGACACGTAGGGCATATCGTCGCCTTGGAAGTGAATGGGTCTAATTCTAATCCACTCAATATAAATTTCGAGTAAAACACATTTGAACTTTTTTCGCTCTAAAAAATCATTAACGCCTAGCTCACGACTAGGACTATAGAATTCAGGTCTCAGCTTGTCAAATGTGGGTTACTACTTTTTACTCCTATTGAATATTTCAAATCAGCCCTGTAGAAAACAATAGTATAACGGTCCAAGCCGCTAGATTCTATTCACTTAAAAAAATTGTTGCTTAGATCTTTCAGCAATTTTGTTAGAACTCAACGAATAAGCTACAAATCGATTGAATGTCTTCACAAATACAAAATTTGAGCTTTTTTTAAGTTGTCTACAGTTCAAACTCAGAAAACCTAAAATTGTGGATTAGACCTATTCACGTCCAAGGCGACGATATACAGTATCTCAATCTGACACGCTCGAGTATGTACACCTGACGATTTTATTTTACATCTTTGAGACCCTGCAGACGCTTTCCCCACCGCTGATAGTGCATACGTACATCATAGAACCATTTTTTTTCTAATCATCTAATCTTCAAAATCCACTAGCTCGAGTAAATCTTGATTTAGCATAGTCGGCTCCCCAACTAATAAGTATAGTTACTGTGTAACAACTTTTGCTCGGATATCTCGAGCGCCAGCTATTTTTTAAAGAGGTAAATAGCAAACCTACCTTGGTGGCTTCGAGTCGAAGACAAGCTTTCTAGTTTTCTAGGGTGTTAGCGATAACAAGTTGAAGTCAAAATTCGGATTCACAAAGTTTATTCGTTATTTCGCAATAAGGAACACAATAGGCACTATTACACAACTCTGATTCACAGGGATATAAAATAAATCAGTCAAGAGAAAATCAAAGTACAATAGTTAGACTTCTTTTAGCTAAGAGAAAGTGATGATTGCACGGAGTGAGCAGAATGGAAGGGGATCCCATCTCAAACGCGCCACGGGTGTTCGCCCCTGAGTGCTTTATGTTTCTCCCGAGTTTTCACACCAGCAGAGAATAGTACTAATAGTGGAGGTAGAACACCGGCAAGTTTTGGCTAAGGATGGGTAAAGGTGGAAGCTTTACCCAGATACTAGTGCGGAGTGGTGTCTTATCTCTTGACTCTGGCTCGTCTAGAGGGTGGATCTCAGCGATTGTCCATGCACTCGGCAAGGACTCCTTCACGCAATCCACTATGACGGAAAAAATTATAGCAAAATTACGGAAATGCAGTTGAATGGCAAGGAATCTCGGCTACAAAGTTATGATTGCACGTACCTTGACAGCTCGCAACGAACGAAGGTTGCTGAGATTGTTCCCTCAAACCCTAACAGAAAATCGCAGAATTTCACATTAAACGGGCACTCACTACAGGATTATACCGGTTGGCTCACCCGCGGCGCTCATTTCGAGGGAGTGGATAAAGATATTTTGAAAATCTTTTCTTGTGGTGTCTGTTGGGTGTTCAAAAGCAAAATTTAAAATTATTATCATATATACAGGTTTAAGATATAGACCAAAGTTACACTTTTTTAAATGTAACATTGTGTATTTGACCTCAAAAATGGAATGGCAAGCTCAAATTATGATGATTTTCTTCAGATCACTTTATACCTTAGGAGGACCATTTACGAGATAATGGCGAAAATGGTTTACTAGTTTTGAATTAAAAATCGAAAATTGCTCAGAAACTATCAGGTTTAGATGTAGGAAAATTTTATGAAGATAGTTTCGAAGTTAATTTTTACGTTCAAGGAGATATAGAAATACAGGGTGTGCCATTTGAAATAAGAAAGATTAATAAGAACGATTATTTGTAGTTGATGTTTGAGAATTAATTATGATCACTCTGTATATTCCAGAGTTGAAATTTTCTTTTATATGTAGGAGTAGCCAACTTATCTACTCGAAAAAATTCTGTCTGTATCGCTGGCTAGTTTCTTCATTAATTGCTAGTTAAAAAAAAACATATTTTCGATTTTTCGCCATTATCTCGTAAAGGGTGCTTCCGAGCTATCAAGTAATCTGAAGAAACTCATCGTAACTTGAGTTGGCCATTCCATTTTTGAGGTCAAATATAGGGTGTTACATTTAAAAAAGTGTAACAACTTTGGTCTATATCTTTGTTTTCGAACACCCTGTATATTTGAAAATATTTTCAAATTGTGCTTTGCGACATCCTACACCACACCACACCACAAGAAAAGATTTTTAAAATATCTTCATTTACTCCCTCAAAATGAGCGCCGCGTCTGGTTGGGCCACCCGGTATATAGCTCAGAATTAATACTATACGAATTCGCTCTGAATTCAGAATAATCAGCTACAAAAGACCGGATTAATCGAAATCCGGATAAATACGAAAGACGGAGATAATCAGAAGACAGAATTTAGAATCCCTACTAAATACAGAAATGCTCAGAATCAGAAGTAATCAATGCGGTTTCTCGACTAAATAGAGAATAATTGGCTAGCGGGGGAGGGGGGCATCTCCTTTTGTACCCAACGGTGTGCAAACGGTATGACCTTCATAATTGATGCAAATAACGGTAAAATTCGCTTCGATCAAAATGTCTTGACTGTCTTGCTTATCTATAAACTAATGAACAAAAACTCGGTTATATCCAACGTCAGCATGTTTTGCACAGTGCTACATCATTTTTCAGAACTGAAAAAGAAATAAAACGGTCCGGAATGTTTACAGTTTCGAACGATGTCGGAATATTGAATGGAATTAAAAGAATGTTGATTAAAAATCAAAATAAATTATCAAATCACTCTAAAATGAGGGTAAATTTTTGAAAAAAAAATGAACCTTCATTACAAATGCTCGGTACAGGAACCAGCAGTAGGTTAGGCATCACCCATTTATCTAATCTCACTGAATTATTACACTTTTCGCAGTTCAACTCAATCAATATCACGACTACAGTTTGTAAGCAATTTGCGAACAATTATTCTGTCGTTGTTTTTTGTGACAAGCAACGCACAGAAGGCGGTAAATTCTTGCGTATAATTTTAGACACATTCACAATAGCTTGCCAAGGTGCTTGATGACTAGAATACTTCGGAAACTCTTGCCTCAAAAATTTTCCAATTTGGATGCATTTTTGGAGCAGTTATCGTTCCATTTTTCTGATTGGCATAGTTTCCTGGTATCTGCCAAAAACAGACAACAGACAACCCTGAAGATATCAGCTTCTAATATAGCGGGCTCTACAAATTAAAAAATTGAAGAATTCATGACATTTTCACACAAGACGACTTGGGTACCAAGAAGCATCTTGATATGTTTTAAATATGGAACTATACATTAATGGTGTCAATGCAGGACATCCAAATTTACTATTATCCAATACTTTCAACTTGGAAAATGTTTTCGAAATTCTTATAGTAGGAATATTACTTGATGATTTTTATGTCGTAGGTGCTCCACGCATTATCAAGCATCTCAAAGATACCACAGTTGAGGAGGGAGCCACCCTTCACCTAGAACTGGAGGTAGAAGCATGTCCAACACCTCAGATCAAATGGCTCAGAAACGGTAGGGAAGTTAACGCAGATGCCAGAATAAAAATTACTAGAGATTCCAAACGAAACGAAACTTATAACCTAGATGTCAGTCTCATAAAATATGAAGAACAAGGAGAATACGAAGTGTATGTAACGAATGAACTGGGTACTGTCAGTAGTAAGAGCCATGTTACAGTTCACAGTAAGTACATTTTGTATTTTTTTTCTTAAATTTCTTTTTCCCAATGATATTTTTCATGAAAATCAAATACTTATAAATGCGAAAACTTATATGAACGTATATTATATTTTGTGTCTATGAGTTTTATATTATTACCATTTCTCTAGAATTTTTGATAATTCGTGAAATTCAAATATATCCTTTCAAGATATACGACTTGTTTGCTATTATCAATTTGGTGGTACCGCATCAAGGATTTTTTTATGCACATCAGTAAGTACATTGGTGTGATACATGTACAATGTCCAAACCCCAAGAATACTGCAGGATTTACTTCCATAAACTGACATTCGGTAATGTTAAGTTGTACTTGGAAAGTTTGTAGATCGAATCTATGATGAAATCCTGCAATAACTGTCCCGAAGTGTACGTTCTTTTCAAACCCATGTTGTTTATGTCTACTCATGCTGTTATCGTCATATGTTTCTCCATGTACTTCTTCATGGAAGGCCATTGGTTTGCAGAATCCGGATCTTGATTCAGACCAAAATTGTAAGCATTTGCGAAATACTGCTTTGGAGGGCAGAATATATGATTCAAAGTTCTTTGAAATTAGTGAAATAGTGCCATTTTCTTTCGAGTTATTTGGCACTGAAAATCGATTTATACAGGGTGTCCCACGGTGGATGGCCTATTAGGAGCTTATAGAGCACTAATCACAATCTTGTTTATGTTGGTGTTTTCGACCACGAACTTTCTCTCCAAAAATATTTTCATTTTCCGGTGCTGAAAACAGCTACTTTCTTATTTTAAATGACACATCCCACCATATCTTTGCATGATTAAATAGCTAATTTGATGGCAATTTCAAGAGTATGCCATACCGAATTCGTCTAAACCTATGATTTTCAAATTAAAACCTGCATTTTTTATTATTTCATTCGATTTTACGTGAGGAAGAGGGGGGTTAATTAAATAAACCCTATACCTTAAATTAAAAGAAAACTTTCCGAGAAGAGAATAAAAATAAACAGCAATTTCCTACTACTTGGACTACCTGTTTCTTCTACCATTCAGTTTCTTGTCCATCCTTTGCCCATTTTGCCCATTACTTTGTGACTTCCGGAAAACACAGGAGAAAACCACGGTTGCTATGATGTATTTAGAAATGGTTGGATCCTCACGAGGTGACAGACAAGTCTCCTAATGATGTCGTCACCATGGACGGTCTCCTAAGAATTCCATAAGTGGAGTAGAACAAAAGTGGTCACTGTTCTGAACGACTGATTCAAACGTTAGGTAATGATCCTCATTCGATAATAAAGATAACCATTTTCAAACGGGTATTTTAGAAATTACGCTTATTTTGAATTGACTATGTATCCCTTCTGAAAATTTGAATAATCTACAGCACTATGTCGCAAATTACCTCATTATGTGTCTGACGTGAACAAAAATCGGATTATGCAAACCACCGGCCCAAAAATATTAATTTCACTCCTTTGTTCTCGTATGTTGAGTAAACTAACTGTTATCCCTCAACAAACTAATTACAGAAGTAACACATACAGACGCCGTGGAAGAAACAGGGGAAGAACCGAAAAAAATGAAGATCGAGATTGTAGAAGACGACTCACAAAATGTCCAAATAGAAGAAGTCAGCGATGAAGAGGAGAAAGGTATGGTGATAAAAAAATTTCTTTGACGTCAGGATTCGAAATACCTAACGGTTTGCGAGGACTGTTCTGTCGGTAGTCTTGGTTATAGATTTACCGGAGTACTCTAGCTTTTATCGTCTGGTTTTAGCAGTTTGAAGGAGAATTTTTAAACGGTAATTTGCTTCGCGAATGTAGTACCCAGTATGGAGAAAATCATTTGGAGCAATCTCCTAATGATGATGCTTTTCTTTTCTTTCCTCTATTACTGGAAGATACATATCTGAGAAGTATTACAAGCTTTTGTGCTGTTGCGAAGCGTAGATTGAGTTTGTAGTTGTTTTGATTTTTGTATCATAATTTCATCTAACAGTTTCACCCGCCAACAACGAAACTCTCAGCATCTCTATTCAATGATATATTCAGTCATTTTCCGACATATTCAAACATACAGCATCCACTCGAATTGTACACTGCTGAGCATAAGATAAGGGCCATTCCCGGATTTGCATTCAAAAAACTTTTCTGTTTCAGTTTTCGGTTCTGTGATATAACTCACGAACTCATTGAGACGGTGATTGCAACAATTTTTTCGGGTTTCGTTCGGAGTTTATTGAAAACAATAATAAAACAGAAATTCAATGACATCAGTGAAGAGAATTTTCTGCTCTAGGAAACTAACGCATGTCGGTCTGAACTCATAAGACAAAATTCCGGTTCATCGAAACACGAATACTTGACTTCAATCATTTTTTATCCAAGCTAAGAGTTCTCGACCAAATTCAACTTTGCAATCCAAAGATCAAGTGGAAGTGGCGGTCCAATAGTTCTAGTTGAAGTAGCATGACTTCTGTTGGAACTGTCCACTCACTCATTGCTGATGATTTCGAATGGAAACTGCAAGTAACCTTTAACAGCTGATGGGACCTGGGCAATATTGCTTTCTGTATTCTGCAAGCCAATACCTCAGCCAGAGTTCTTCAGGCAGGAATAATCTTTAATTCTATGAGGTATCGAATTTTTGCATTTTTTCTTCTTTTTGTTCTTGTTGCATCACATTATTATCAACAGGAGAGAAAAATTGTACAAGTAGAACTAAAACTTGGCTTCATTGAGTGGTTCTGTTCAGTTATTGGAAAAACATAGTGCCAGTATATGCGAGCAGCATATGCCAGCATATAGATGAAAGCAGATGAGGAAGCCTGCAAGCAGACAGGACGTGCATAACAGCTATCTTCATCTATTGTTTTATCACTCCATCAGAGAGTTTTTTCTGAGGTTTTTATCTCTGTTTTTTCATGTATCATACGAAGATATGTATGGTACCCCGTTGACATTTTTCCTCTGCTTACACTGAGATCTGGAACGATGAACAGGTTTTTAGGATCTGTCTTTTGTTGCCATTTCTTTACACCCGCTTCATTGTTTTTCAGATTGTAAAAGTTTGTAACACTCTTTTTCAAAAGAATATATATATACAGGGTGTCCGGGGAGTAAACGTACATACTCATACCAGAGATAGAGTTCGACTAGCTGATTACGGATTGACTATAAAAAATTAATTTCCGAATTTCCCTAGAAAGCTACAGGGTTATTTTCCAACTTCATGGAAATACTTAGACCATCATAAAATCCAAACTTATTGACCGATATTATTGAAACTTAGGAGGTTATTGACACATGCTAAGGTTGAGTTAGAAAGATATCAATTATTCCATTATTCCAGGGCCGGACTCATTAATCTTCATTTAAAGTGTTCAGGGTAAAAAAAACATTTTGTATTTCGGATTACAAATAATTGATTCGCTTTTTAGAAAGAAGCTAAATTATGCTTCAATTTTTGGTATCGCTCAAAGTTGTCACATCAACAATAATTTTTTTATGAATTTCTTAATTTGGGTAAAGTTCGAAAATTGCAATTTATTTACCTGAACAGGACATCATGTGCAGGTCGAAAATAAATAATAAATTTCCTTAAAAAAGTCACTGAAGGTGAAGAAGACTATAATAATTTGTTGATATACTGGGTGGCCACCCCAGACGCGGATTTCACTTTGAGGGAGTAAATAAAGGTATTTTGAAAAAAAAAATTGGTTATGTGTATAGCATATTTCAAAATTATTCTTTTTTATACCGGGTGTTCGACAACAATGATATAGACCAAAGTTACACTTCTTCCAGTCAAGAGACCAGCTGATGAACAGAATAATCAACTGTTGCGATATTATAAGAAATAATGGCGGTATGATTCGGAAGACTGTATCCAATTTGAAAATTCGGCAAGAGAAATGTATACAAGCTAATGGTTTTCGTTTCGAACCACTTTTGAAATATCGTTGACTCAGCAATTCATTCGTTCCTATTTTTATTTTTATTAGGTACTCTTTACTTTATTTAAGTTTTTTTAATTTGTTATCGTTTCGTTATTGAAGTGCTTATTAAAGCTCCGAAGCATTTTATATTCAAACATGAGATTTTCAGTTCTCTTCATGGTGGAAAATTCAATTTTTCGAACTTTATCCAAATTCAAAAATTCATAAAAAAATAATTGTTGATGTGAGAACTTTGAGTGATACCAAAAATTGAAGCATAATTTAGCTTCTTCCTAAAAAGCAAATCAATTATTTGAAATTCGAAACACAAAGTGTTTTTTTTACCCTGAACACTTTAAATGAAAATTAATGAGTCTGGTCCTGGAATAATGAAATAATTGATATCTTTCTGACTTGACCTTAGCATGTGTCAATAACCTCCCAAGTTTCAATAATATCCGTCAATAAGTTTGGATTTTATGATGGTCTAAGTATTTCCATGAAGTTGGAAAATCACCCTGTAGCTTTCTAGGGAAATCCAGAAATTAATTTTTTATAGTCAATCCGTAACCAGCTAGTCCAACTCTATCTCTGGTAAGAGTATGTACAGTTATTCCCTGGACACCCTGTATATATCACTCCATCTTGACAAATCATATCAAATCTCTCCGTCTCCTCCTTGAGCAAATTATAATTATTCTTCCAACAAGCCTTGGACTGTCAAACTCCAAAAATATACAGAGTGAAGATGTTTACCCCTATGATCTTCGAGTAGTGTCTTCAGATGTACTTGTCTTCTTGATCTCATTGTTCTGCTGTCGTGATTAATTTATTGATATGTTGGATATTCTGAGCTTCTTCAAGGCTCTTCTTCCAGTCCAAAATAGAAAGGCTCTTTGATTCTCAATTACATGGTGTGCTACTATCCACATCTCAATATCCTTATTGACATTTCCAACATTTGTTGGCGTTTCTGGTATTCCTATGTTTTCCTTCCTGACTGAACAAAAATATAGTAGCATGATCAACGGAAATATTTATATATTTTTTAGGGTGCTGATTACGAATTTGCAGTTTGCTGCTTTGTACCAGAACCGGCACAGGCCGAAATTCGCGAAGAACCTTTTAATTTTAATATCTCGGAAAATATACTGGCACAACATTTTTTCTCTATGGCAAAAATCGGCACAAAATGGGCACAAACTTATCATCATATTTAGTTGTCGAAATTCCATAGGCAGGTTTCAGCGTCGATTTGGTGACTCATCGGAAGAGTCGGAATATCTCGGAAAATATACGGGCTCCAAATTTTTTTACAGCACAAAATGATCACAAAATTATTATCATATTCATTTGACGGAATTCCATGAGCGGGTCTCTGCTTCAAGTTGATGACCCATCGGAAAAGTCGGAATATCTCGGAAAATATACGGACACAAAATTTTTTTACAGCACAAATTGTCAGCAAATGATCACAAAATTATTATCATATTCATTTGTCGAAATTCCATGGGCGGGTCTCAGCGTCAAGTTGGTGACCCATCGGAAAAGTCGGAATATACGGGCACAAAATTTTTTTACGGTACAAATTGGCACAAAATGGGCACGAAATTCCTATCACATCTATTTGCTAGAATGTTATAGGTGGGTCTTCAGCTTGAGGGACCTGTCGTAATCAGTCCAAAAAGGACAATTTTCAGCAACTTCTCTTTCAAGTAGGTACCTACAATAAACACATTATTAGGCTATAGCGATTTGAAAACAGCCACTCTACGTAAGAAAACCTTCGAATAAAAATTTCAGCAAATATTCATTTCAGTGAACACCAAAATTTCAAGTTTGGATTTACGCATGAACTAGTCATTTCCTCATTTTTCGCTTTTTTGTCGAAATGAAGGGGTACAATAACTCCAATAAGAAGAAATCCGACCCACCCAACAACATATTGGATGTTTTAGGGGGAAGGGTCAGAGTTTTCACAAAAATTCACTAAAATTGAATTTTTTCGACTGACGATGTCGAGCTTACAGCAATAACAGTTGTCATTCGATGCAGAATTTTGTGCTCATCAATTTTGAATATAGTCACATTTTCTGTACGCATCGTTCGCAAGATATTACCAGAGAACCGGAAAAACTCCAAAAATTTCGAGGTTTTTCACGTTTTCGAACTGAGCCAATATTGCTACGAGGCAGAAAACTGCGGATTCGTATTCAGGACACCAGAAAACACACAATTCCGGACTCATGTTACAAAACAGGCGCTTTGGCACACCATTTGATCAGACTATAGCTGCTCCAACCTAATGCTTTAAACTCTTTTGAACATTTTCATAATAGCTTGGTAGTCCCAGTATTTGTATGCTACAAACAGTAGTTGATTGTTCGAAATAATGAAAAACTACAATATCTCTTTCCCTTTTCAACGAAAACGTTTTCAATTTCGAAGCACATAATATATGTAGAGGGGATGTATATTTGACGCTGTTTTTCACGTAATATTAGCAATTTCGGATATCGGAACATCTTCATTTTTGCCGCACTTGCAAACAAAAATTATAGTGACAATGGTTAACAAAATTATTTATAGGTAGAAGATTCTTTTGTTGTTGAACACAAAAAATTTTGTTTTCAAGCAATCACGATAAAGTTGGTAAACTAACGGTTGTTCAAAAAAATTAATGGTAAAGTTGCCTTCGGAATTATGAAGCTTTTGATGTTATGTGTCAAAATGTCGCGCTCAGCTAATAGCATCAGCATCTTTTGTGAGTTTCAATATCAAAACTTTTCTAGGAAAATTTCCATCAGATTCTAGCAGAAATCCGAAACGCCACCTTGACTGCTACAGAATAGCAAACTACCAAATTTCACTGCCTATTTGACGCCGCATTTTTTCGAACATACTTTATGTTACAATAGAAAATTTTCGGAAACATAAAATTTTTTTAACTGAATGCAAATTACGGAATGTTCCTCACACAGGATGTCTCGAAATTAGTGTAACAAAATTTTATCACAGTTTTGATTTTTGCCAATAGACCCACTCTTTCAAAGGTACACCCCCCCAAATATAGATTTTTTTTCATCTCAGAATCTGGTCATGCGAAAGTCACTGCATGAATTTGACGAAGTTTTATAATAGGTGAAACCTTACAGTGCTACCTATTTTGGCGATGGATCCGATTCTTTTTGCTGGATGACAACACAACACAATGTCTTTAAAACCATTGCCCATCGCCCTAATAGGTAGCAGATTTCTCATATAATAAAACTGCTGTGTAAAAATTTATGATGTTTGATTTTTATAACCGGATTTCAAGATAAGAAGAGATGACTATTAGGGACAAAATTCAGGGTGCTGAACTCCGAAAGACGAAATAGGGGTCTCCTTATTTTGCCTCGAAAATCTGTGACCAAATTTTGTTGTCTTTATTTCTGGACATCCTGTATTTATTCGACAGTGCTCCAAGTGGGTATCCTTCAACTGTTATGGCTGATTCGAATCTTATTCAGTTTCTAATTTTTTTTCTGAATTCGATAGGTGTGTAGAAATTTAACGCTCTCAAAGAAGTAATTTTCGATATTCAAAGTCCAATTGAATGAGCGACGAATTGTAGCAATTTTTTTCATCATTATACATTCGATTCAAATTTTTGGTGTTTTTTTGGGAAATTTTTCATCACACATATTCTCGATCAAGAATAACATGAAACCGATTTGTAAAAACTCAACCATATTAACAAGTCTCACACTACACATTTTATACAAATAGGTCCAGTTGATAAAAACCACATGACCATGAAGGAAACTCTAACAGTAACTCTCAAACCCTTCATTGAGGAACCCTCCACCCCTTTGATTGAGTCACCAGGCTCAGTCCATGCTGAATCTGCTGAATACAATATAAGATATGATGAAAGTATCAAACCAGCAGAAGAAACATTCACCCTTCCCAAAAAATCTCGACGAACTTCATCAGTAACAATAGAAGAAATAGATGTAGTGGAAAATATAATAATAGAGGAAGAAAACGTTGAAGATGTAGAACTGCCAAAGTCAACAAATGCCTTGTCTAGTAAGAGAGAGGAAATTTTGGAGGAAAAACTGATAGAGACAAATTCAGGTGTTAAACTTGAAGAAAGTATTTCTGATGAACATAAGACAAAAATTGGTAGGAGCCTATCTGCTCCGGTAGAAAAAGTTGAAATGAAAGAGTTTGTAGATGTTCCACAAACATCCGATGTAAATTCTCAAGAACCTAAACCTCTGAAATCAAGGAGTGGAAGAAAGGAAAGTTTGAAACTTACGATACAAAAAATTCCAGAGGTTGAAATTGCTGAACCTACACCAGTGAGCGCAGGTACTCCATCCAAAGCATTAAGCGGGACAAAAGAATTCATTGAGATGCATAATCATGCAAATGAAGAACCAGGTACTCCTACCCCTGAACCTACTTCTTTATCCAGAAAAGCTTCTCTTTCGGTGGACAACACTATTGCCAAAGGCGAAATTAATGATAAACCTCAAAGTAGAGAAAGAGAAGATGAAGAGATAATCACAAAAAATGTGGAGGATGACCACGAAGGAAGGAAACTAGAAGAAGGTATTTAAAAATGAAACAACGTATCAAATACCATACACACTATGTTTTAACAAATAATAAATTTTATTAAATATACCCTAATAACTATGAAAAATCACAATATCTCCAGCCAAACAAACAGTCATAGGATGAAAAATTCGATTTCAACTGAAATGAAGTGATTTCAAAGCATTTTCCGAATATAATTACACATACACCTTAAATTAATGCTTATGCTTTTCCAGTAATTAACTAAAACGCTGACATTAACCGGAGATTCTTTTCTCAATGAACACAACGAATCAGATTCTAAAACAAAAAGATTTTGTCCCTGCTAGCATGTGGATGAATTCAAGATTAATCACAAGGTGAGAGCCTTGTATAAGTATTCCAACCTCGTAAAAAAGAGGGTCTTTATATGGCGAGTAATTAATGATTTTTATATGCTAATCTAACAATCTTTAAAATTTTGCTTCAACGTTTGAAAAGTTTTTGCTCGATAATGATGATGAAAACAATAAATGCTAAAACTAATGAACCTTTTATTATAGTTGATTTACTTTTTGTATTTTTGGAATGGAAAAATTGTCAGGTTTAAAACCTGTAAAGAAAAAGGAAGGACTTTTCTATTCAATGAGAATAGAGTTTATTGATTTCATCATTTGTTTTGTAAATACAGTAGTGAGTTTTTTATGTTGTTGAGTATTTTTTTGTCTAATGGATGAAATTGTTTTAAATTATTAAATTTTTTGTAATGAACAAATGAAACCTGCATGATTCATATATCTTATCATCCTTCCCAATGTGATGCAGTTACAAAACCATCAATTTTTGTACTTCGTAAGTATGAACGCAGTTAATTTTGATTGAAATATGGTAAATTTATTAGTGAAAATTAGTGGTTAATTTATTAATTCGTTTTCATCCATGATTGTGATACACAATCGTGAAAAAAATAAGATGGTGAGCAGTTGTAGGAATAACAAGAAGTGTCTTCAGGATGAACAATTCGATTTCTCAGACATTTCACAAATACCTTCACTTTTGCCAACTTTTTATGTATACTGACAGTCCTAAAAAATAGACTCCCAATACATATTTTCCCTGCTCGTGTTCATTTCTTGATTTTCAGGCATAGTATTAAGTTTTCAACCATATCTTTATCAATTCTATCATTTCGAAGGATTGTACCGTAGTATCCCCAATAATTCATTTTCATCTATCATCCACAGGTGAGGTCATAAATGAAAAAAAAAAATTGGTGCGTGAAAAGCCACGCGAAAAGTAAAACTTCGGCAACTTTCGCTATAAATCCATCTAATAGTTGGAGTTATGAACTCTCTCCACTGACGGAACTTTATTTTAAACGAATAAAATTATAACTTCATTCATACAATTGATTTTTCAAAAAAGCCACGAAAGGTTTCTGGAAACTTAAGTAACGATATGAAAACTTTCGATTGCAAACAACAAACGCAAAAAAATCTGCATCAACCGTATAGTTCCGTATCTTATTGTTCTATCTCTGTTATTATTCTCATTGTGATATTCAGTGTTCATTTTGAGAATGAGTGTCTCTGCTGCTTTTGAAGCAAAATTAACATTGAAGCCTGAGATGATCGGCTTTTTTATTGTCAGATCTAATGATTGCAGCAACGTCAACGTGAAGTCTACAAGATGAATTTCGTAGGCATTCTCTCAATATATTTCAATGTCTCACGACTGAGATTTGAAGCATTATGAAGATGAACTTTACCATCTTTACTCTTGGGTCGAAAGGAGAGGATTTCAATTTTGGTTCGTTAGCTGCTGGATGGCGATCGAGTATGATGATACTGGGTAGAACTTGCCGGCATTTAATATAGTCAGAAAATTCCATAACTGTTCTCATCAGGGTGGGTGATCGAACGAGATCAACACCATGGTCAGCATCTACTCTTTCTTGATAATGACGGTCTTTCTTTCCACCCTCAGTAATGGTAGATAGTTAGTTGAATTCAGATCGTAATATTTACGGATTTTTCTATCGGTAGGCGTCTGAATATCATTTACTTCTTTTTCTCAATCGTTTGGTAACCCTCCAAACTCATTAGTGGTTGAAGAGGCTCATCACTCTTCCCCGTGAATTGTAAGAAATTATCAGCCCATGTTGAGGATTTCAAGGATAGAGTTAGACAACGAAAATGAATGAATGGCTGAAAAATGAAGAAGCATTTGACATTCCAAAATTTAATTGCGTTTGTCATATCAAACGATCTCATATAGAGACTGAACACGCAGTTGCAAGAAGGAGTCCATTAAATCAGCATTAATTAATAGTGCCTTAAATTTGATGTTTTCATTATTTCAATGCCTGTTGCAAGAACTTATAGTCCGGTAGGTGGCGTCACTTTTGAACTAGTGATCGATCTTCACACGAATTTTTTAGGATGAGTAGTTCTCCACTTGTATATATGAGGTCCGCGCGTCAGTCAGTCCAATAGCGGTGGGCGTGGGAGGCGATGAAACTCGCCGGAAAAATCTTAAAAAAAAGTGATTGATCTGCACGTGAAACTTTGTAATAAGGTAAATTATTCATGATTATGAGTGAAAATGGGCGTCAGTCACTTTTCCGATGGTGGAAACATCGTCAGTCAGGCGGTTGAAGTGATCGGAAAAATCTGAAAATTGACAAGTGACCGATCCTCACTTGAAATATGATTATTTTAATCAAATTGAATGTAAAAATGGACGTCAGTTACGTTTATAGTGGTGGATTCTGCGTCAGTCAGGCTTCCAAAGTCAAGGGCAGTGACCAGCTTCCTTTGGCGCGCTGCATCTTATGCAGTTCGAATGACGCATATTCCACCGGCATCGTGCCGGCTGACGATTATTTATCGAGTGTACATAACAATTACCTGTTTATACAGGGTGTTTCATCATATAAATAAATAAATAAACTTTATTGATTCTTTTGGACACTTTAGAAATATATAGGACAAGTCATATATTATAACAAATAGAAGAGAAAAAAAAATAACAAATTCAACAAATGGAGTCCTTAAGGAACTCCTCCACACTGTAGTAACACCTGTTAGTTAAAGATTTTCCACTCATTGATTTCAAGCGACTGGACAAATGGTTATATAATTTGATACCTATATAACTCGGTGAGGACTCATATTTAACTGTATGATGCCTGGGGAAGGCTATGGTATCAGTGTGTCATGTTTCATACCCATGAAAATCAGAGCATTTCCTGTATTTTCCGATGTTCAGGTGGATATAAACAAGACAATTATGAATTTACAAGGGAAGGGAAGAATACGAAAATAACTGAAAATCGGATGACATGAATCACGTTGCCGAAGTTTGAATATAAAGCGGCTACACACTGCCCAACTCGGTCGGGCCAACTGTCGGGACGACCAGATTGGGCGTTGCGTACAGACGGCACGACCGCCGTCCAACTTGGTCAGTTGAATTTCACGATCGCTGGATTATACATCGCTCGGATCAATAGTGAGGGCCATTTTTGCAGCAGCGAATACCTGTCCAGTCGACATCTGAATACAGAATGACATTTCCACCCGACGTCCCGACAGCGTTCCACACGATCCAGCTTAGTCGGTCGGTCGTGCGGCTGGATGGCTAGGCTGTACGACAAGACCCGACAAATCCTCTGTCGTCGGTCATAGCTACACACGGACCGATTTCACATCCAACCCAACCAAGTCGGTCTGTCGGCCCGACCGAGTTGGGCAGTGTGTAGCCGCTAATAAGCCTTATGACGCGTTTCTGAGAAATGAAAACTCAAAATTGTTGAAATGTTTCCTGATTGTAGGAAACTACAAGGAAATTGTTCGAAAATTGTGTTCATTTAGAAAATGAAATTCAATTTGGAAACAAACAAAAATCACGGACATCGGAGGTTTTCCGCGATTTTGAAATTTTTTTTTGGAGTTCTTCATCTTTTCTGAATTGAGCACTCAAAAATACTCCGATGTGACCAGAAACCGTTACTTTGAGGTTTATACATAACTGAGCTCAAATACGACGTTGAACACCTTATTTCTCGCTTATGCGTCGAAAACGGGGTATATGTCATAAGGCAAAAGTGATTCTCCCGGTGTTATTTACTCACTATATATGTTTGTCCAGTTTATGATAAAGCACCCTGTATATATATATATTCTTTTGAATGTCATCAATACATTTTTAATTATCAAACAATATAGCATATGTGTGAGTTTTAGCAAAGGTTAGTGTAACGGGGTACCATACAATTTAGAGTATGATACAAGAGCTTAGGGAAAAACCTCAGTAAAAAACCCTGTCTCCCCGTGAGAAGTGTAGTGATGACAAATTTGTTTACAGAATAAGCTTTAAATACTGAAGGGCTTCCTTTCCCTGTATAAACAAGTAACTGCCTGTATAAACATTCGAACTGCATAAGGTGCAGCGCGCCAAAGGAAGCTGGTCACTGCCCTTGACTTTGGAAGCCTGACTGACGCAGAATCCACCACTATAAACGTGACACGTCCATTTTTACGTTCAATTCGATTAAAATAATAATTTTTAAAAATTTCAAGTGCAGATCGATCACTTCATTTTCCGATTTTTCCGACCCGTTCAAACGCCTGACTGACGATGTTTCCACCATCGGGAACGTGACTGACGCCCATTTTCACTCATAATCATGAATAATTTACATTATTACAAAGTTTCACGTGGAGATCAATCACTTTTTTTTGAGATTTTTCCGGCGAGTTTAACTGCCTCCCACGCCCAGGCCCAACACGGTCGCGCTGACTGACTTTCGATTTCGAGTACAGTAATAGTGTAACTCTCTAATTAATCACATTTGAGTTGCAGATAAATCACTGATGAAAAAGTGACGCCACCTCCCGGACTATTAATTTTTCAATAATTTTCGTTCCATTAGTTAATGTTTCGGTAATGAATTCATTAAAAGAATTATGACATTCCTCCCGAGAAATGGCATTTCTAGTGTACAAACGATAGTGTAACTAATAAAATCTTGGAAAATGCAAAAATCATATCTATGCTATGAACCTAATGAATTTTTCGTGTCAGTATTTGTTTCTCCATCGGAAAGAGACGAGAGGCTAGACATGCTCGACAAACTAGACATAATATGTAACGAATAAAAGAAATTCTCAACAATTTTCACTGCAAAAAACGTTTAAATCATTAAATCAGGTTACTTGCAACAGAAAACCCCGTTTAATAAAGAATTAAAATTTTAAAGGGACCATTACAGTATAATGGCCTTTTCTGCAACTGAGTGTGTGAGGGAGTTACAATTTACCGAAATTCTACTGATGTGACTCATGTCATTCCTCCTCATATGGATGAAACGATGAGACAAACTAATTCACTTACTCTGAATGCCTCAGAAATTCGTGAAATATGTGCAGCTCGTTAGATAATGGAAAATGGGCAAACAATCCTTTTGGCATATCACCAGGTAGTTCTTCCGCAGCTATAATCAACTTCAGTCAGTGCTGTACACACCAAAGATTGCTGCAATCATTGGATAATAATATGATGATGATAAAAAGCCGATCATTTTAACCGGGGTCGGGGACATCAATGTAAATTTGGCTTCAGAAAAAGCGAAGCCACTCCTTGAATTTCAAGAACGAACATTGAATGTGACAATGAGAACGGATGCTAGTGAAGGAACGACATAACGATAAGATACCGTACTTTGTACTTGATGCAGTATTCCGACGTTTTCTTGGCAATCGAAGGTTTTCAGATCCTATTTCAGTTTCCACAAACCTATCGTGAATATAGGGTGAGTCTTTGACTCATAAGAATATTTGAAGAGATAAACTTTTTTCTTTCACCATTTTTTCAGAATCGGCTCGGTTTAAAAGATACGCCTGTTGTAGCATAAAAAATGTTATTTTGAGTTCTATCTCATAAATGATTTTATCGAATGAAATGAATTTCAAAATATAGTTCTTCATCTATTTGATAAATCTTTGTCAAACACAAGATATCACCCACGTCTTCCAGTTTTATTATTATTTTACGTACCATAAAAATATCAAAAATTCAAAGAACACAACTCTTGAAACTAATTAGGACGATATCTGATGAATATTTGAACGTTTTGTGAAATGAAATTATTCTTCATATTTTCCCTCATAATGCGCCGTTTTCGAGTATGTATTTTGATGTTCCAAAATAAAAAATATCTGTGGAATTCGAAAAATTGAGAAATTTTGTTTTTCTAGGGATGGCACAGCTCATTATAAAAACTTAAAATGGCTAAGTATATCTTTTTATCAAGGCCGAATCGGAAAAAATGGTTTAGGAAAAAAGTGTTTTTTTTTTACCTCCAGAATCTACTGTTTGAATATTGGTACAAGTTAAAGACTCACCCAGTAGTCCCTGTATATTAACTAATATATTATTTTCTAACAATGAATGAAGTTATAATTTTATTCGATTAAAATAAGTTTCCCGTTCTCCTTACCATTTGTCCGAAGCCGAAGAAGCGTAGCAGCAAAGAGGAAGGAGTTAATCTTTGGCAGCAGCAAGATCCCACTACATATACCTCTGCCACGATAGCTATCTTGTTCTATTATAGAGACCTCTACCACTATTTCGTTTCATTCGGCCGTAACGCACATTTGAAAAAAAAAAATTCATTCATTATTCATTCATTATTTCTGGAGAAACGAAATATATTCTCCCTTTTTTTTTCAACATTCACTTTCAATCTTAGTATTTTACATTCTATTCTTCTGATCCTGACGGGCCACAGGAATCGCGAATCTCGTGCAGGATCTAGATTAGATATTGTTTGTGTAAGCGTTTCTCAAAATCTAAGCGAAGAAGAGGTTTGGAAATAGAAAAAGATTCCATTTTAAAGAGCATTGTTCGTCTATAAATGACGAGCAACAGTCAAATAAAACTGTTTAACTTTGGTGCTAAAAATCAGTTGAAAACTCTTGTTGTCCTAGCCTAAATGTTTAAAAAACCAACAATGACTAGTAGTAAAGGCCTCCATTTGAGTGAGGGTTGGCCACTCAGGCTTACATATACTTCATTCACTTTTATTTTAGCAGTCGGTTGGCCATGGAAATTTGACACATTTCACTCTGTATAGTACGGAAACGTGGGGTTATGAAGCTTGTCAAAACATTTTTGGGTTTTTAATCAACGCTATGTTGCCTGTTCTACGTAAAAGTTTCTGTTATTACGTATTTTATCACAATGTCGAATCTCTTCGGAAAATATGTGACGAACATAATTGAAGTTTATACAAACTGATTGAAGGCATACCAAATCCAGTTATTTGCATGGAAAATACAAGAGATCAGTATAATATCATAATATGCACTAGCTTGAGGAGAGTTAATGTTCGTTATCTTCTTTGGCTTACATCATTTGTAGATTTCAAAAATATTAACCCGAAGATGAAATGCATATGATGCAGTGGTTGGGAATGGGTATCTCCCGAAGGAATTAACAGATAATTACAAGAATGTTAAATTCTTCAACAAAAATCATCTTGCTTGCATCAATATAAGTAAAAGGAATTGAAGGAAGTTTCAAGTTAAGATGTACTTCACCTTTCAACAAAAATTTCACATGAATAAACAAGTAACAGGGCAACTTGCGCGTATTCGTGGCTATTCATCTTAATACGTTGATGTAATAATAATAATTAGGTATTGATTGGTACCTTGAGACATTTACATTGTATAGGACAAGACAAATGAAAAATAGAAAAATCCATTTTGGGGAACTTATTCTCCGATGACATTTATCGAAAATCTTGTAGAAAACGAAAATTCACTCAAACATAAAATTCTCAAATGCCACCACAAGGAAATTCTTTGTCATCCTCTTCATTCACAATCTTTCTGTTTGTGGAAATATTCAGCTGAAATATAAGTCGTTTAGATTCAGATGAAACATTATATAAATTCTTACATTGAATATGTTCGCTACCGTCTGACGTATTGTGGATTTTAGAATATCAGGGTATAACTATTTGAATGAGCGGACCTGAATTCTAAATAGCACTTCTTGAAACCCTGTCTCTTTTTTCAGTCACTTTCGGCATTTTCGTAATAAAAATTGATATTAGTTGTGGCAACGGCGTTATGGCATTAACGACATTTCATGAGTGCCAACCTTACTTCGTTCTAGTTACAAAAACTTGAGAAAATTATTTCATGGCCAACCGACTGCTAAAATAAATTTGAATGAAGTATACATATTTGATTGAAAAGTTGAGATTTTTTTCAATAACGACAAAAGCCTTCGATACGATACCTATCGGAGTATTGCATGAAGAATATTTTGGCATTAGAAAAATGATTAACTTTACTCATGCCGTGGTCTCTGGAGACGTAACTCGGTGTTGAAAAAATCGTTGTTTTGGAAAAAAATTCTGTAGGAGATTTTTTTTTGGTATTTTTTCCAGAGTGCCCAAATCTTCTATGAGATGTTGCAGGATTATCGATTAATTCTGGGACACCCTATATATCCCAAAATGAAGCTTTAACGCCCAAATTGATTGTTCCCGTATTTGTGTTACCGGCTATCGTCAGTATGTTATATGCTTAGAAACATTTGAGGGCCGCATCTTTCGCATAAAACCTATTCGCTGAGGAATTCATCAACCCGTCTCATATAATTTTCCCGAAATTTAAACTTCTTTCATTTCGACAGTTGCCCCAAGTGTTCTTACAACCAACATGAAAGATGGTTCTCGTCCAGAATCTTTAGGTATCACCTACATCGTTCGTGGTTTCGCCAACCCTCCGCCCACAGCAAAATGGTTGCATGACGATAAGGAAATAACGCCTGAATCTCACCTTCGGATGAAAGTGAGCCAGGAGGGAGAAGAATTCAAATTGGAAATAAAGAAATTGAAGATGGAAGATGCTGGCACTTACTCCTGTATACTTTCTAATCCCTTAGGACAGGCTGTACAGAAAGCTGTATTAGATGTAACGCGTGAGTAAAACAATTATATTTCGAATTGAAACAAAATGATAGGTTCTCCTGTATGGAGCTATTTGAGAGGTGAATCTAAATACCTGCAGAAACAATCTATTGAAATCTGAAAACCATGGTATGATAGAATAGAATAAGAGTTTATTCAAGAAATGTCTGCATCAATATACTTAACAGTGTGATTCCGGAAAAGAACGTCAGATTTTAGAAGTTTCACTAGTCCAGACAGTTTCGAAACAATGTTTGTTTTGTAGCTGGGGGCTCCTATTAAGACTCTACAGGTCAAGGTTCAGTGTAGTACAATACGAATGAGTAGATTCAATAATTATGATACGTTTTTCAAAATACCGGTTTGTCATTGTGAGTCTGAATGAAATTCAAATAAAGTGTTCAGGTAAAAAAAAACATTGCGTTTCCAAAACTTTGTTAAGCGTTTCAGATTCTACCATTATGAGTCATATGAGTATTATAAAATTTTTTGATACACTTCAGATTTTCCGAGAAATAATTTTCAAATAATAGAAATATCGAAACTAAGCTCCAATGCCGTTAGAATATTCTGAAATAGGTACTTAGTAAAGCTGTATCGTCAATAGTTGGGTAGCCAAAGTAGTCCAGTAACTTTATACATCACAGCATGAGTGAAATCCGGTAGTTCTGATTTTTTGCAGACTTGTTTATAATGTTGGCCTAACGAATAATCCAAGTTTGTGACCTCGAGCGCCGAACGCAACTTTGTCAAAAATCGAAAAAACCGCGAAAAAATCGTGTTTTTCTCGACTAATTTTCGGAAAAACCCCTTCAGGACGTTTTTAAAGCTGACAAAATTTGCCACATTATGATGCCAGAATTGTCTTAGTAGACTCAATACTTTTCAAGATTAAGCCTTTCAAAGTTCATCATCTTTTTAGAATTCCGTTTTGAATGAATTTTGACCCTGATTATACTACCGGAGCCCTGTACTTTTATGATGGGATGTAGAAGAAAAAGAATGAGAAGTGTGAACCATGATGTTTAAGCTAAGCTACGAATAAAGAAGTGAAAAAGATAATTACAACAAAAATTGATAGCTTTATTCGTTACGGAATAGATTTATGTCAAAAATCAAAAAAAATTTAATTTAGCCCTCTCTGAAGGTCCCGGTTGAGATTCGTCCTTATCTAGATTGACGTATGATGGTATATCTCCATCAGGGGATGGTGATGAATGATCGACTTCTTGTGTCCACAAGTCATCCTACATTTCGACATCGGACAGATCGTCGCCTTCTGGGATATCTGCTACTGCAAAATCAGGTATATTGTCACAAGAGGCTCCGCTGCAGTGCTTGCAGACTGATAAGCATTTTAATCCTGCCTTCTTGCAGCTGCACGCGTTCCCACAACCCTTCGTGCAACCACAAGAAATCATCTGCAAGAGGTGTTGTGGGGCTGCATCTCTGGCAATCATTTTGGGATTGAGACCTTGTGGTCTTCTCTTCCAGAAATGATTAAATCTCTTCCACGGTCTCATCAACAGAGAGATGCTGACGATTTCCTCTGGACCTTCCTGTTGGTGGTACCTGGCATCACGGGCTACCAAATCTGTGTACTCATATATATACGATCTCTTATTTCAAGAGCCCATTCATCACAACGTTTTTTCAGCTGCTTTCAAGATAGTTGCACTGAGAGACAACTCTTCCGCAGTTATGAGATTGTTCCGTCTTTCTGCCTTCTTCTCTTCTTCATTTCTGCCACAAGGAACTCTTCAGTTATTTTGTCTTCACATAGACAAACAGTGTTCTGAAATTTGAAATTGAACTGCTCAGAGACAGATCTCGTGGGTCTTGATGGCGTAATATTTGATTGTCCACTGCTAACAGCTGGTTCGATCAACTTCGGATTGTTGTATTTTATCTGACAAGCACTGTGCACATACATATAACTCATTCACACCCTTCAAGAATCGTCTATTTATTTTATATATTCTTAAGAGAAACACTCAACTCAAAAAGGTTTTTACACCTCTTTTCCTCACTAGGTGCACTTCACCTTCATTTAAAGTCTCCCTACATGAAAAACACAAACCCACGCTGAGACTGGGAGATTCTGGGACACATTATGTAGATTTTGAGTTCAAACGGCACTCACGTGATGGGCAGCAGACCAAATGAAATATTGACAGATCATGGAAACAAATATGAAATTTCTTCTTTTTGAATCCTCAAGTAAGTCGAGTGTACCGAAAACTTAATAATTTCACAGCGTTGCCAATTGTCGGTGTCCCTAAGTTTCCATTAAGCGGTAGCAAAGAGGGCCTTAATCTCGAAAACTATTGGTTATGCAGAAAAAGTTCTGGTATCATATTCTAGCAAATTTAGTCTACTTCAAAAACGTCCTGAAGAAGTTTTTTCGAAAACTAGTTCTTCAGGGTGATAATCGCCAAAATTTGAGAAATGCACGATTTTTTCGCGGTTTCTTCGATTTTTGACAAGGTTGCGTTCGGCGCTCGAGGTCACAAACTTGGATTATTCATGAGTACAACATCATAAACAAGTCTGCAAAAAATCAGAAATCACTCCATATGCGCTCCACTGGTGTTCTGATAAAAAAACTAATTCTATGAAACGGCTAGCGTAAAGTAATTTTGTTCATTTGCGGTCTCACAAAAGTCTGTATCATGTTCAATCAGATAGAGGTCGACAAAAAATATTTCAAATTGAAAATTTTCCATGAAATTGTAATCCCAAAAAAAATCCTATTTAAATCCGTTAATACGTGAAGATTAATTTCAAATGAATAGTCTGTCACAAGTGTATAACGACATGCCACAATTATTTACTCATGCGAAATATGCAGATATGGAAGTGGAAATGAATCCAAAATTGAATACCAAAGAGGATTTCTCAACTGACGTCAACCAGAAAAAGGAACTTTTGGAAAAGTGTTTCATTATTCTAAAGAATCCTAGTAAGGCGGAGCACATTGATAGGCCAAATACCAATAATAACGAAATTTCTAATCAAATCGTTGAACGGGTGGTAGGAACCGTCTTTTAGTAGGTACTCGTCAAATAAGTATCGGGTAAGGAACTTCGCAAAGCAAAGTGCGCAAGACTTTGAAGAAAGAAAAGTTTGATCCATTCCATTCCATTCAAAAGGTTCACGAAATATTGCCATAATATCTATCACGAAGATTACAACACGTCACAGCCCTCATTGCTTTGCCACAAAGATTGCCTGATTTGAACCCTCTAAATCATTTTTTGTGGGGATATCTGAGAAAAAAGTTTATAAAGTAGAAATTAGGAGTAGATAAAATCTAATTGAAAAATTTTTGGAGAGATACAATATTTTGAAACAAAATCCAACTCTCATCAGAATTTCAGGTAAAAAAGCACAAAAATTTTTTCAAAAAAGTGGAAACTATTTCGAAAATGCAATGTGAATATTCTGTTAATCCTCAGTTTAGCCTTTCATGTCCCGTATGTTTTTATTTATGTAAATTCTTCCGGTTTAAGTGCATATTAAGTTATTTCCTGTAAAATGTTTTTATTCAGAATATGAGCAATTCAATATGGATTTGTATTTTAATAAAACTATTTCACAACTCAGGAACAGCTTTGCATATTGAATCCTTTTCCACCGCATCTAAGCGAGATTTCGATATTGTTCCTTTTTCAAAAATGTTTTCCCGGAAAAAATTGAAATTACTGGAATAACGACTCCTTATGCTAGGATCTGAAACGGTTTTGAAAACGCAATGTAAAGGGTGTTCTTCATTAACCTGCACACGTAATCCAAAATTATCACAATAACCACCCGGTATTTTGAGAAAAACGTTGGAATTATTGAATTTACACCTTCATATTGTACGGCAATGAGAAAATAATCAAAATTGAATAAACCATACCGAAGTCGAATCGAACTAATCACCCTGTAGAGTCTCAACAGATAAGAGGGCTCCAGCCATAAACCAAACATTTTTTCGAAGCTGTCTTTACTAATGTAAACTTCTCCTGAAATGTGACGGTCACCTCCGGAATCACCCTTTATAATACTGTAGAGTTGAGTTAGTCTCCATGTTTTTTGTCTACTTCACTAAAGCCTCATGCTGATAATTTGGCATTGAAAGTTTGCTATTTTCAATAATATGTCTTAAACACCATCAAACTTTGTGTCTGTCATCAAACTGAGGCTAATAATTATCATGAATCAATTTTTATGTCTTATGATTCTAGCTGAGAAGGAACTGAGAAGACCAAAGATAAGCCAAGGATTAATTGATCAAACGATAGTCAAGAAACATTCTGTTATCCATAAGATTGTTGTTATTGCTGATCCTATTCCCGATATAACATGGTACTTCAACGACGAACAAATGACCATTGATGACTACGAAAAGAACAAAATAATTCTGGAGACTGAAGACCACGAAATTCAAGATGGATTGAAAGAATGTACTTTTTCGTTGACCATTCCAAGATGTAAGTACAAAAGTGTTGAAATATTTCAGAAAGTATTACTGCCATAATATGAAGAGTTTTTCAGTAAAAGCGCAACATTTAAATTTTGCGAAATTCTTGTGCAACCAATCTCCGTCATTATAGTTTTCGTGAAATGTCTACAGTGTGGCCCAACGAAAACTTAACACCTCGATTTTCCGGCTTCAAACTGAAAATGTAGAAAATTGCTCGTATACGTCAATTTCTGATTCGAGGGGGAACAACTTTTGCGCTCTTCACATCCTCGTAACTTCAACCTCCTCATAGGGATGAGCACAATCCCTACAGGGATGAGCACAATCCCTTGTTGCGATACCTTATGTTAAAGATCTTATCGAGTAATATCTGATACTGAAATTTTGCCTCAAAGTTTACATCGATAACGAAATGAATGGTAAAATTGTGGAAGAGTACTTACTTTTAGGATTAGTTCATGGAATGCTGGAAATGGGCACCATTCACTTCCATATACTTATTAATATATGTTTTGCTTAAAACGATCACGTACATTACTCAACATTTCTGGTGTAATATCTGGTGTTCGCAAATCATCAGGGACTCAGGCTAGGTAGCGTAAATGGACCTCATAGGAAAAATTCCCGTAGAGCCAGATCAGGCGATCTGGGTGGTCACCCAATATGTCCCCTTCTTCCAATGCAGGCGTGAGGAAAATTTTCATCTAAGAACCGACGCAGCTTTTGAGCGAAATGAGGTGGTTTGATTATCTTCTGCATTCTCCAATACTTGCACGAGAGCTGGATAAATAGCTTTCTCCAATGGATCTGAAAAAATTTGACAGTGAGATTACTGGGCATAAAAAAGGTCCAATATTTCCATGAATACTTGCCCAAATATTTAATTTTTTGCTGAGTATGCACCTCTCGAAATAATCTTGGATCTACATCTGATCAATACCGATAGTTATGTCGGTTTACAATGCTGTTAAGAGAAATTGAACACTCGTCCAAAAATACAGATATCGCACATGCAGTTTTGATTGATATCAATTCACTGACCTCTTCACATAACTGAAGTCGGCGTTCGGAATCATCCTCATTCAGTTCTTGAACCAATCGTATGGAATTTATGTTGTTTAAGGATTCTCATGATTGTTGTGCGTGAAACACCAGATATATCGGAATATTTCCTACTACTGAAGGTCGGATCTATTGCTACATGACCTAAGGCAGCCACGTCCCTCGCTTCGTCACTTTCATGCACCCCCTTTTGTTTCCGACTGAACCAGTACCGCCAAATTAGGCAACCAGTTGCACAACGTAAGCAGCGGATACATTTTTTTCAGGATATCGTTCTTTGCTGCTGTTGATCGCGCAGTCGTTATATCTAAAAAAATGATTTTATCCTTTCCACCCTTTCTCCTACGGAATGTACCATTTTAACTCTACTCCGAATTCAAAATGGATTTGACACACTTGTAACATTCTTAAAAATTCACGATAGACTAAGATGAATCAAAAACTTGGTCCTTCTACTTTTTTGGACAAAAAGTTAATAGTTTTTTTGGACAAAAAATTAATAATATAACTGCTTAACACCTCATTGCCTCTTTCACCATTATCGCTGTTATTTCATTTTCGATGGATAATTTGAAGCATTGTCAGTCGGAAAATCGAGGTGTTAAGTTATCGTTGGACCAGCCTGTATAAGACTGTGGTTCATACTGTAAAAGCACCTGTTGGGTGTGCCGAACACTTAATTCGTTATACATGTATATCCTGTATTTTCACTTTATGGACTATGCTTGTTCTTCCCAAAAGCTCAACTATTTGAATACTATGGCAACGAGACTGCTCAAAATATTTGCCATCTGCTCTGTTTCATTTTTTCTTTACAATAGTTTTACACTTATTTCATACAGGGTGGGTAAAATTTGTTGTCTACTGAGGGGATCTCGAGATCTATAAGAGTTAGAAGAAAACGTATGACACATGGTCTAGTGACTAGCTAAACTAACTGAATATTCCAGGTGAGAGATTCAACCAAGGAAATTACAGAGTCAAGGCCAAGAACGTATGGTCCGAGGCAGAAAGCAGCGCAGAACTTACAATAATCCTGCGCCCGGAAATCGAGGGTCCAGAGGACGTTTCCGTGGTACCTGGAGAAGCAACACAATTCAAGATTATCGTACAGTCCAATCCAGTTCCAGAGGTAACATGGTCGAAGGACGATCATATTATAGAGGCTGATGATCATGTTGAGATCGTCGAAGATGTCGCCAATGAAACGTACAAGTTGATCTTCAAGAAAGTACTCCTTTCTGATGGTGGATACTACAAGGTAACAGCCAAAAACGAACTAGGAGAGACCACGAGTGAGGCTAGATTGAAGACAATAAGTAAGTCGACCACTTCCTCCTAAGATTATTTGTTGTGTTTTATTCCCTTATTATTATTATTCACAGGTAATAGGTGAATAGTTCGTTATTTGGAAGAGAATTTGTTTTCAGAGTTATTGGACTCTGAGAAGGCTTCAGAGTTTTCGTTTTACCATTGAGTTCAATACCCAATGGTGCAACTGATATATACGGAGTGATTCACCATAAACTGGACAAACATTGTAATGACGTTTCATTTTTTTTCACAAAAAAGCACCGCCGTTTTAAAAATAAGTTTTCTGTTTTGATTTTTAATTAGCAGAGTCAAGACATTTTCATGCCGATTTTCAGCATCTGAGACACATTCCGTTTCCACACCCCACCGGTGGGTATAAAAAGAATCGATTAATTTTGTATTGAGTATTCATACGGTAGCTAGTGTTAATTCATTCTGTACTGAGTATTCGAGTAGTAAATTAGTAGTGATTCCGGATTTACATAGTGGCGATTCAAATTCTATTACTCCATTCTAGTTTTGATTATTCTTTTCGAATGTTCTGTCACAGTTTTGCAGTCCGATTTTACAGTAATTCAAATTTTGATTAGTCAGGTGTTAAGTAGCGATTCCGATTATTATTCTGCTTGTGCCATTTCGTGGCGAGCCTGTTTCTGTCAAGGTAGGTTCAAGCATAATTTCGTACTCGGGGTTCCTTACCGTTAAATTTTTTCTGTAGTTCTGCTATCATTCATTTTTCATTTTTTTTTGTTACCGTCATAGTAGGGGAGAGTTCCTTTGAATTGGAGTTCACCGGTGTAAGGGCAATTGTTGAAACTATAGATGAGCCATCTAGAGTACAGAGATAAGACAGCATTCCGTACTATTATCTGGGTACTTCAGCCTCTTCCTTTACCCATCCTTTGCCACAATTTGTGTTCTACCCCTACTGTAAGTACGATTCTCTGCTCGTGTGAGAACCCTGGGGGAGCAGAAAGCACTCAGAGGTGCACAGCCTTATTTATGTGTCGTCTTGTTCAAACCCTTACCCTGCTGAGTTCCGTCATCCGCCCGTTAAATGTGAACCTTGGTTCTGGCTGGCTAACGAATCCGCATCACCCTTGGCGCGTTTGAGATCGGATCCCCTATTCTTTCCGTTCAACTCTCTCCGTAAATTCACCACCTTTGCGTTGCGATTTTCATTCAACTGATTTTATAACAGTGCCTTTTGTGTTCCTCATTGCGAATCTACGAATAAAATTTGTGAACTCTGATGTTAACTTTCACTGGTTGTCGCTCAGATTACACGGAACCTTGTCTTCGGCTCAAGACCACCACTACTTTCCCCCTTAAAGAATAGATGGCGCTCGATACAACCAAGGAAACGCCATTACAACTTTATATCATTTAATAAGCTGTCATTTGTAAACAATATTTTGGTGATGATGAGTTATATCTGAAATTGTGTTGAAATAAAGGTTTCTGGTCACATCTTGGCTTTTTCGTGCGCTTTTCAAATATGGTGTAGAAGTGAAAAAAATTCAAAATGGCAAAAAACCTACACAGTTCGCGAATTTTCTTCTTCGTACCGTTCATGGTGAATCACCCTGTATTTGTATATTCTATGTTTAAACTTACTTTATTTCTCTTATGTACGACAATTGCGTTCACAATTTTTATAAGTTGCTTAAAATTCAAATTGAAATTCAGTGGGATATAAATCACACCTCCTGAAACAACAAACAGACATAAATATTTCACACTAACCATATAAAATTTTCCATTACAGAAGACACTGAACCGTCGAGTAAGTCTATTTAGAAAATAATTATTGATGGCAATGCTTTATTCGCTTTTGATTCCAAATTGCGATAGAATGCGGGATCGGTATTATTGATATGGGTGAATTTGCACACTGCCTTGATCACTTTTCAGTATTCATTTCATAGAACCGTTAAGAATGATGGCACTGAGTGAAGTGAAATCACCGGTTCACTCAACTATATCGATGGACTTTATTGTTCCTTGCCATATTATTTTCTGGTAAGGAAAAAGCGGTTTTTTAATGATGGTTTACAGTTCACACCATTTAGCCTTCAGTCTTCGAGCCAGAGGATTAGTTCTTTCAGCAATTTGCCTGAATAGCGGTATGGATACAGGAATTCAACCTGAGAAAAAAGAAAGACACGGAGAGGTCATACCTACAATTACACTTCACGTGTAATAATGTATGTCGTTTAGATAGATCTTGAAATTCAACAGATGCGAGCAATCACACTTGCAAAATCGTCAATCAGCTCTGCAGCACACATAGATACATTGTAGTTTTCAATTAAGGGTTTCATTTGGAATACTCCGTGATTCTGACATTTGTTATATCGAGTGCTGTCATTTTTGGACAGATGATCACTATGTCGAGAATGAAAATGAAACGATATACGAAGCAACAGCGCATCGAAATTGTTTAAATTCATTACAAAAAAGGTGAACTCTTTAATGAAACAATTCGTATTGAGCTGAAAGTTTTTTCGCACGTCGTGAAGCACCTTCTCGGTTACCTTGTAATTGGTGCGAAAATTCAAGCTCTTGGGACAAGTCAGTTATGTGTTGAATCACACTTGTGCCCTTCGAATATTGCTTCTGTAGCTCACAGTTTGTGGGAACACCCAGATTTGCCCTTCTTTGGACGAGGGAATGCTCCTAAAAACAAGAATGAGACTCTTCATCCATCTAGGAGCATAAGAATTAAAACCTATTATGTTCAGATTATCCAGAGCGAGAAGTTATCTTGGATATCAAAATCGAAATGAATTGTTGTCATGGTCTCCTCTGTCTCCAGATTATTCTCGTCCAAGATATTATGGCTGGGGGATTAGTGAATTCATACCATATCCCACCAATTTTGGATTACTTTCACCTTGGCGTCAGTAGAATAATGTGACTAGTGTAGACTAACACTCCTTACCGCTCAATTCAGGAACGTTCTCATCGCTGCCTAGGAAATATATACCAATTTTCACCTGAAAATTTAAATATTTTCACTAGACTTGGTACACTCATTATGTATCTCGGTATATTTCAATGATCGCATCTTATTTTAATTTCAAGTCTCTTATGTGCACTTTCACCTGATAAATAATCCGCCGTTGTAGTTTGAATTAGCTATTTGCAAACTTATTTTGGCTTCTCGTGCTTCGAATAATACCTACATCTCTGAAGGAGATACCACGAAATTTCGGTTTTCTACTTTGGATCCGAGAAAGTTTTATAACACCTTCTATGTTGCATCGTTCTCGAGATATGATTAGGATATTTCAGTTGATGGAATTTTATTTAAAGAAGTAGAGATTGTTTATCTCTAAAAGAAATTAAGAAAAATTCTCCTGCATGACACCCATGAGATCAGATAACATAAACCATGGTCATCTTCTTTTCATTGGTACTCTGAATAAAAGTGCGTGACTGAATGGATTCAAATCGTAAGACTGGGTGATATTTATCTCAGCGGATGTTATTTCTCTGAAATAATTTCGGTTCCCACTTTACGCCGAGACATCTTATTTCAACATCAGTTATCTTCTGCCTACATGAGTAGGAAAAAAATAAAATCATTCACTTTCCATCATACTTTATATCGAGAACGACGCAATATATTCACAAAAACTCCTTTTATATCGAAAAGCATTATACCCTCCATAGTAGTTCCTCATTTTTTTCTCGAATAACCTGCCTAAACTTCATAATCTGATACATATAAAACCAGTAGTACATATTTTCGTGATAACCCTAGATGTTTTCAACATTTCTACATGCTGGATTTTAACGCGAATTTTATACAGCTGAAAAACCGAAATTCATCACTGGATTGCTAGAAGATAATGTGGAAGATGGAGGAGAAGCTGATCTGATGGTGCGTGCTGATGGCTTGCCAAAGCCAGAAATAAAGTGGTTTTTCAATGCTAAGCCTTTGATTGAGGATGAAAATCATAAGGTAGAAACACATACCGAAATGCAAGTTACCAGTTGTCTCCACATAAAGAACTACAACAAAGATGACGTTGGATTCGTGAGTATTTTTGTTTGCTGTTGATGATTTCTAAACATATTCCTATTTAAAATTCATTTATGTAGAGAATATTATGGCCCGTGAAATAAAATCGAGCATCAACTATGTATAATTTAATTATTATTTGAGCGAGTGCTAAAATTTAGCGAACGGTTGATACTAATTTATTGTTATCATCATAATTTGAGGTCGCAATCGAAGTTTGATTGATGACAGTTCAGAAACAATTGTACAAAAATTAGATATTTCACATTTACACAAGCTGAATCCTTGAGAATAGGTCACTGATATCCGGAAGATGAGTTTTGTGTAGAAAAAACTTGGTTTGTGATATACAAGGTTAACCAAAATTATTCGTTTTGTCACTTGATAAGAAACACCAAAAAATTGGCATTGAAAACTCCACTAAAGCTGTTCATCTCATTCATGTTGATAAAATTAACAAGGCATTCTGAAAACCCTCTCTTTCATAGAGATTTGACTTTATTTCCGGGATAATAAGGTTTTCGTATAGGAACATACATTATTAGATGGGTATTTTGATTTTCTTTGAAAACATCAAATGAAAAGAAACACTTTGTCATTTTTGTATCTAGTCATTTCACAGATATAGAAGCAACTGTCATTTTTTAAATAGGAGACCAATTTTTTTCACATATTCCAGTCCCATTCTTTTCTGATTCATAATATATAATATACGTTGTGTCTCTAATTATTCTTTCAATAAAAAAACTCAAAAACTAGTTTAGTCAAGTTGGCAGGTCATTTCCATTGATAATATGATAATATGTATAGAACTTTATTCTAGTACTGTATAGTATATACAGATTATATACTAGTTGTAACGGTTTCGGAACATATTCATTCAAATTCAGGTTTATGAAATTTCTTGAAAGTGATGCATTCCGTATTGAAAAATTCTCATCATTTTGGATATCTGGAATGAAAAAGTCTCTCATAACCTGATACAACATAGAATCATAAGGTTTTTTCATTGGAAGAAAAATTACAGACATTGAGCATATTATATATTCTGCATCAGAAAAAAAATTTACTGGAGTATGAAAAAAAAAACATAGGGATTATATTCCAAAAAATGTTATTACTATTTCAATGAAGTGGCGTACTGAAAAAAATCTTTGACTACGCAACTGCATACTACATAGAAAAGTGTCTCAAGAATGCTACATTTGTTTTTGATATCACTGAAACAAAATAGAAATTCAAAGAACCGAAATAGTTATTTTCTCCGCAAGTGTGGTAAGTCATTCTTTTCCGCAGGAGACGCAGTCAAGCTATCGATACGGAAAAGTCACTTTTCACATGAGTTCAGAACGATATTTTTCCTACTAGCGTAAATGAAACACTTTCAGGGAGAGTTTTCGTCTTGATACCGACATTATAGCAATTCCAGTCGTTCGTAGCATAGACATGAAAAAATTTTATGTTCCTACTAGGGAGTAGAAAATTAACGCCTACATGTCATTGAAACTTTAATTCAAATAAACAGCCGCATAGAGAAACATTTAAATTTTATGATTGGTGCAGAGAGACATGCCTAAATTTTATGACTGATGCGACTCTTTAACATTAGCGTGCGGAAAAGTACTTCTTTCCAAACGTCGATGCGTGTGGAAAGTAATAGTTTCGAAAACCTAGTAGAAAAAATGAGTTTTCACTTATAACTTGGAATCAAAAAAACAAAGAGGGATGCGGTTTTGGCCATCAATAATATTTTGAAAATCGAGGTCGTAAACGTGCCAAGCTCTTACGCTTACAGAGGTGCCTATCAATCCCATCGAATTTAGCCCACCCTGTATAGTATTCTACTCACACATATGTCTATTATCCATTTGCTCGATGAATAATATAGTATTAATCATACTAAAAGAATCACATATTCGAACAATTGATTAAAAACCAAATTTTCTTAGTTATATTGTTTTGAACATATTTTTTTTATCGAATGTATGTTGTATGTATCACCTTTTGTAATTTTTCAACACCCACGTATAATTTCACGTACTATGGACATAAACTATAATACCAATAATTGTGTTTTCATTTTAGTATAAAGCAATGGCAGTGAACTGCGTTGGAGAAGTGGAAAGTATAGCCAAAATCGCAATGATACAAACGCCTCCAAACTTCCACATCAAATTAGATCGTACTCATGAAATTAGCGAAGGACAAAATCTCGAGTTGAAAGCTAAAGTATCTGGTAGTCCAAAACCAACGGTGAGTATTCACATACATTGGAAAAAATGTTCTGAGTTTTGCTTCTGCTTATTTATAATTGTATATCATCTATTTAGCTCGAGTTATTTGTTTATTATTAGTGAATAATAAAATAAAATAATTCATTGTGGGTACTCTACAGGTTTAGAACTATTCAGAGGTGGACTACAGGGATATCGAAAGCCGTTAGAAATACAGGGTAGCTTGAATTACAAAAATTTTGCGTTATTTAAGGATGAGTGTGCTGATGTAAACAGTTCCAAAATATCTCTGATGGTTCCTGAGTATCTCGAAAAAACTGAAAATTAAGATTTTCTTTTTTCTTCATAACTCATTTGTTTTTGGAAATAACTACACGAAATTCGGCTTGTTGTCACAATCCTATATAGCGATTATACTGGTGTTCTACTTTTTTGTAATTTAAGCCACCCTTTAACGTTTTCCGATATTCCTGTAGTCCGCCTCGAAATAGTTCTAACCCTGTATACTAATTCCTCCAGAATTATTTTCAACTATATAGAATGAAGATACTGTGATTTATCGAAATCAGAATTCACTTCTACAGTTCTCCTGTGCATCTTCGAATCACGAACCACTACATCCAATTGTCGCTCCCTATGTGTGCCCCAATGAAAAGTTGACACCCCATATACCCCAAGATAATAAAATACATCCATTATAGTTCGCATCTTGCGGTACTCAGCCCCAAGAATTTGAAAGGGAACAGGGGACGAGTAACAACTTATTTCAAAGGTCTTCGAATTTCATTTGCAGAAAAGTCCTACTCGATCGAGTTTTTTAAGTGAGTAATTCGGCAAGTAAGTACAAAAATTCAAGAAAATCATACCAATCAAATTGAACTTCATTCGGTTCCATGCGAAAATGAAAACCCGATGCGAAAATGAAAACCCGATTCGAAAATTTCAGGTACATTTTGAGGAGCATCTGGTGTTGAACACATTTAATACACTTTGGTTCATATTTTTACATTGTGATTTCTGCCTCTTACCAACATTAAATGAAGAAAAATTTTCCTCTTACTCTTTTTCGGTAAATTTCATTTTCATTGATTGCTAATATCGAATATCTAGGTGAAATTGCTCATTTTCAGAGAGTGTAGTACCAATGCCTCTTTAATTCTTTCGCACTAAAACAACTCGAATAAAACTGGTCGATCAGGAGAAAATATGTTTTTTCTTTCCAAAGTACTGAACAGAGAATATTATATCTAGAATAGAAGAGTAAATTCAAAGATCTTTGAAATGAGGTGTCACTCGATCCCTTTTTCCTATTCAAAACTTATGTTTGGTGCACCCCTTTCCATGAAATTTGGCAATGACTATTTCATGAGAAATATCATATCGAAAATTAATTTTCGATACATGATTTTAATTACCCATTTTTGAGCAACTTGTATTTCTTTAAAGTGTGAGTTCGCTAGTCCTCCCCAGGCTAGTATTCCATAATTCAGGTGTGGTTCGACTGAGCATAATATATTTTCCGCAGTTCATCTTCTTTACATATCTCTCTCAAGTTCCTGAATATATGCTTGAGAGTTTTTCGCTATTAGCTGGGCCTGTTCATTCCATCTCAATTGAGAGTCTACTATTATTCCTAAATATTTAAAATTTTCTGCAATTCTTATCTGGAATAATTTATCACTTTCTCTAATTGATAAAATATCGTATGATTGTTATCCAGTTCTGAGGCTTGTAAATGTCATGAATTTAGTCTTTTCTATGTTAACTGTTAATTTTTTCCTATATGGAACGATTAATACATAATCAGACTCATGAATGATTTCGCTTCTTTTAGGCTATATGGTATAAAAATGGCGAACCAATCACTGATGAACGAATTAAAACTGTCCTTCTTCCGGATGGCACTGCAAAACTGACCATCGACAATGTTACTCCTGAGGATAGTGGAGCTTATAAGTTGGTGATTAAAAATCAGAACGGAGACACATCTTGCTTATGTGCAGTGGCTGTTCAACGTGAGTATTTCGACCACTCGATTTGATTTATTTCAACATAGAGGAAGTGTAGTTTATCTATACATAGTCAAATGGAGATGTAGATAAACTACACCTCCTCTACACTGGTGTGAATTCAATCAGCAAACGAATATTAAAATCGAGTGTAGAAAAGCGTTACACTTTTTCTGCAAACAAAAGGACCTATTATAACTTTCTTATCATAATATGAATCAAGTATAAATCATCTTTACAAATTTCAGCAAACCCTAAGAGACCCAAATTCAAGAAGGTATTCAAAGATACCGACCTAGCTACAGGTGAAACCTTACGTCTGGAAGCACAGGTTATAGCCTATCCACCACCCGAGATCAAATGGATGAAGGACGGTTTACCCATCAGAGCATCTGCAGATGTCCTCATTGAGAAGCATCCCGACGGAAGAACAGTTTTGGTAATCGAATGTGCCAAGCCGGAAAATGCGGGAACCTATCAAGTCCTAGTTTCCAACAGACTTGGCGAATCTGCAGTTGAAGGAAAGGTGACGGTCGAACGAAGACCTGTGAAACCGGAATTCTCGAAGAGACTACAGCCCCAAACAGTGGTCGAAGGTTTTCCTGTGAAATTTGAAGTGAAGGCCGATGGTTACCCAGAGCCGAAAATATCATGGTGAGTAGGTGTTTAATTGAGAGTGCAATATGTCGGTGAGTAGTAACGCCATTTTACAGAAAATGTGATGTCCGGAAAATTTTGAAAGCTGTCGCTTTTTTCAATATTTAAATGAAAGAAGTTTCATGCAAATGGCGTGAATACATCAGCTTGGCTGTTTTTGAAGTGAATACTTCTTCGAGCGCGCTACAACGTTGGGAGTAAAATCTGTTCAAATCTGTATTACGGCTGAATGAAACGACAAAGTAGGGGGGGGGGGTCACAGCAAAGTAGCGACGGAAGCGCTAGTGGTTTTACTCATAAGTACACTTCGGCTTCGGACAGAACCTACAGAAAGCGGCGATAGTTATCGAAGTATTGGCCAGGCATCATTGCTCTTTGTAAAAAACGTGGCATCTTAGTCAGCTGTTCCCTACGAATTCATTTTTAAGTTACATAAGCGTTGAATTTTCATGAATAGTTAGAATGGCAAAGTCGAATTTACAAAGACTGAAAGACTTTCATGAAAGAAAAAAAATAGTGCGCCTATAGTACACTGCGGGAGGAAACTAAATATTTTGATCGAATAAAATTATAACTCCATTCATTGTTTGAGATAAATATATTTAAACAATTTTCTATATCATGATTTTCCAAAAAAATACGATAGGTTTGTGATAACTGAAGAAGAGTTCATTGCATTCAATCGTTTTGAGAATTAAATTAGTAGCTTCGCTTCTTTTGAAACATAATAAACATAGGAATCCCCAGTTAAGATTATCGGTTTTTCATCATCAGATCCAATGATTGGAGCAACCTCTGGTGTGTACAGCACTCATACTGAATGAAGGTGATAATAGTTACTACAGAACTAACTGATGATATATTTAGTAGCAGGCCAATAGGCTGCACATACTTCTTGGGAAGCATCATAAATACTAGGGCTAACCTGAACACGGAAATACACAACCGCATCAATTCGGCATTCTAGAAACTAAAGGACAGAGTGTATCAAAATCACGACCTCAATCAGAAGACCAAGACAGATGTTTACAAAGCAGTGGTTCTTTACGGAAGCGAAAGCTGGACGCCCTACAGGCTACACATTAAACAGCTTGAACAAACGCAACAACTAACTAACTAAGACAAATAATGGATATCAGATGGTTCCACAAAGTTTTAAATGCGGAAGTCATCTCAGCTGGAGCGGCCACATTCTGAAGATGCAAGACACAAGACTCCCCAAAATAGCTCTGTATGGCGAATTGATAGAGGGAGCCCGGAAACCAGGAGGCCAGTATAAGCGGATTAAGGATACACTACATCAATCCCTGAAATCAGTTAATGCCACTCATAACTGGGAACAACCAGCGTTAGACTGATCACAGTGGAAGTGGAGGTCTTTGGTCCACAGTTATAATGGAGACTCGAGAAGGATACAGCGGCGGCCAGATCTGGTTGGTGACTATGCATGCCCGGAGTGTGGAAGGATCTGTACGTCCCGGTTGGGTCTCTTCAGTCATAGGAGGGCACTTTGTCGCAAGTAGCCCTAAGAAATTATAGGTTTTATCGCACCGATAGTTTTGTTTTTGAGTCTTTTTGTAGATATATTCTCGGTTACGGGATGCAGCAATAAATGAATGAATGAAAGAACATATTTCGGCAATTTCTGAGGCATTTGAAGCAAGCGAAGGGGTTTGTCTTATTGTTACATTCATAGGAGTTACGATATAAGTTACATCATCAGAATTTTGGTCTGCTTTAGCCTATGCCACAGATTACAGAAACAAGTTTAGATTTTTAGTTGCTGTAGTGGATAGGATCCCAAATTGAGTTTATAATAGAAAACTATTCAGCAATAGAAAGTTGAATTTGAAATGTATTATTTTTCAAAGTTCTAATTGGATAGAAAATTTCTTGCTCCTATTGGAATTGCCTGACTGTGTGTCAATAGGTTGTAATAGAAATAATATAGTAATAAAAATACATTGGATCTGATGATGAATCATCATGGAGGGAAGCCGATCATCCCAACTGGAGACTTCCATATTAATTTTGCTTCAGAAGAAGCAGAACCACTCATTAAATTCTTAATACAAAAACTAAATTCAACAATGAATTCGGATGCTAGAGACAGAACGGCAAGAAAGGGAACAACGTTTCATGAAGTTTTCTCACGTTTTCTAGACAAACTGCAATGAGGGCTTTCATATCCTATTTCTATTCCAAAATGCTATGCATCAAATTTTATCATGAAATTTCGATTTTCGATTGGTTTTTCTGATAATTTTATTTATTCATTTATTGAAACACACATACATTATACAACGAAAAATTGAAGCATTTATACAGGGTGAGTCGTTGACTCGTACAAATATTTTAACGATAGATTTTTGATGTAAGAAGAAACACTTTTATTGTTTTGTTGTTAAAATATTTGTACGAGTCAAAGACCAGTATTACCAGTAATCCCCTATTGAAACACGTTTGAAAACAAAATAACTGATATCATTCGACGATTTTCCAATAATGTAGTTTCCCGTTTCCCCATATTCAATAGCATACTCCACAAAGATCATTTCACCAAAAACAAACTAAGAATTTGATGGTACTCTGAATGGTATAAAAAAATCAATATTTTGAAAAAAGACATTTTTGATGAAAATAAATTTTTGCAATAGCTCTTTCATGAGGTGTTTGAGGATTATCCATTGATTCTTGAACACCCTATATGTATAATTAATATATTCATTAAATGACGCTCACGTTCACGCTTCTTCTGGCACAGTCGAGAAAAAATTCAAATTTTTTTTTATAGTATGATTCATTATGGTTGGAAAAAGGCAAGTTTATCATACTACAGATTTCAATTATTCGCGTCTACTTTCTGTAATTTCCTCAACATAGATCAGTGTATTGGTTTGGACACTGAAACTTATGAATAACTAGATTGAAAAATTAGAACCTGTAGAGTAAATATACCTGTTCAAGCCTTGTTTTTGTTCTCAATTACATAACTCTATTATGTACTTAGCGTGATACGTCAGACCTTGAAAAAACAAGGTTTTTAGATATCATCATCATCATTTTCAGGTTTAGAAATGGCGCTGAAGTGGTCTCTGATACCAAGCATATAAAAATCACCGATCATCCCGAAGGCGTGAGCATTTTGCTTCTTGATGCGGCCGATCAAGCGAGAGACGCCCTGACGTATAGGGCGATTGCAATCAACGAAGCTGGAGAGGCTGAGACTTCTGCAGTTCTGACAGTCAAACCGGCCACGAGGAGTGGAGAACCCGAAGAAAGACCCATGTTTTTACACGCATTAAGAGATGTCTTAACCGATGAAGATCTGCCGCTTGTTCTCGAAGCAGGATTCACTGGTAATCCAATCCCAAGTGTAGAATGGATGAAGGATAACGTACCATTGGTGCCAACCGACAGAATATTGATGACTTGCGATGGCAGGAAGGTAAATGAAAACTGAGATTTCATGTAATACGTGATGATAGAAAATGATAAATACAATGAGTATCGTTATTTTGTCAAGCGGGAGCTCAATAATAGGTCCTTTCGTTTGCATAAAAAGTGTAGCACTTTTCTACACTTGATTTGATTTACACCAGTGTAGAGGAGGTGTTGTTTATCTACGCCTAGTCGAAAGGTGGTGTAGATAAACTACACCTCCTCTACACTAGTGTAAATTCAGTAGCAAACGAATACTAAAATAGAGTGTAGAAAAATGCTACACTTTTTATGCAAACGAAAGGACCTAATGTCAAATCAATATATACAAAAGATACAAAAGATATACAAATTTTCTTATTATCCACACATATGAACCACATAAAGCACCACTAGGTATATCCACCAGTGAAATAATGACATTACCTACTTCATTCCACTAGTATGTGTACTTATTTACTATTAAATAGCTGTCCAGGCAAATTTCGTTCCTCTTCAAAGATATGGAATGTTGTATCAACTTAGCTTTGTGATTTTTCAAGCAAGTGATAAATAAGTTTGGATTAAGGTAAAAATATGAAAAAATTATGTTATTAACCATCCCTTTATGATTGAAGTTCTATCCACACACAGTATGAAATACCACTTTATCCAAAAGAATTACTCTAATCTCATCTACATAAATACAATGATTAAGTTTCAGTAACGCATTTGATTCATTTGAGCGGTCATTCATTCATGTAGTACATTGTGACGAGCTATATTTTTGAAAAGATTAGATGGTTTGCCGAGAGGTTACAACTAGTCATGAGCAAAACAACTATTCCCGAGATTTCAGCTACAAACACGCAAGCACTAGCTTCGCGATTTGTTAGTCATGGCAAGCAAAAGACGAATAGGAACTTGAATTCATTGGAACTCAATTGGCAGATCCAACCTCCAGTTGTAAATTCTGAGGGGCGTTGAATTGACGTTCATGTACTCTTACTTCATCTGCTCTAATCAAAACCATGGGCTAGTCCCATGAACTCTATATTAGGAGGAATGTATGCTTTTCATCTTTATCCTTGCTTTCAAGATACGCCAAATACAAATTACTATTTAGATGATCTCGGACAGAGTATTTTGACAGAGTATTTTGATGACCTACTAATATTCTGAAATTTTTTTTTCATACTGACAATTGACAGTTTATAACCAGTTGTTGCTTCACGACCTCTAAGTTAAATAACAGTCTTACTATCTTTCCAATATTGAGTTCCTAATCGATCGGTATGTAGAATCTATTCTCATGTTGTTTCCCGCAGGTTGGCCTCAAAATTGACCAAGCCCAACCATCTGATTCCGGAATATACAAAGTGAAACTAATAAATCCGTTAGGAAACGATACCACGGAAGGAAAGGCCACAGTGAGAAAAATTTACCAACCACCAAGCTTCACTCAAAGATTTGGAGATTTACAGCAGGTATTTCGTCATACATATCCATCATTTCCCTATAATAACATTGCTTGAAATTTCAGTTGCCAGACAGAGATGCCAAATTTCCATGCAGGGTCACTGGTGTACCTCAACCAGAAGTTACTTGGTCGAAAGATGGAATTCCTCTACGTGAAACCAGTAAATTCCACATCAAACGTGATGGCGATATGTGCTGCTTATATGTTATTGATTGTAAACCAGAAGATGCCGGTGTATACAGAGCGACTGCCATAAATAAAGAAGGTCAAGATGAATGTACCGGTTCACTGGAGGTGGTCAAAGAAATGTAGGTTGAAAAAAATTAACATCCAATTCCAAAAACAATTCATCAAACATTGATGCTCAATCAGGCACCTCGAAATGTTTCTTTGTCAAAATTGGTAAAATCGAAATTATAATTAAATTACACAACAACGTGCTGATTCCAAAATCCTTCTATATTTTGCGTAATTGGATAATTCATACCCTTCATTCCTTTCAGAAAAGTACGACAAAAGATAGAGCCTCCAGTGTTCTTGAAGAGAATTGGTGACACCGAACTCTTCAAAGGCATGACAGCGAAGTTCACAGCATGCGCTTCCGGAATACCAGATCCAGAAGTCGAATGGTATCATGAAGGAAAAAAAATCTTTCCGTCCACTCGTATCAAGATGGAGACAGACATGGCCGGCTTGCTCAGGTTAACGATCGCTGGGGTTGATGTTGACGATCTAGGAAAGTATACCTGTAAGATAACCAACGAACATGGAAGTGACATATGTCATGCAGTACTGAAGTTCGATGGTAAGTATTCTTTATATCATTCATTCATTCATTGCTGCATCCCGTTACCGAGAGATCTACAAAAAGGCTCAAAAAAAAAACGGTGCGAACAGACTTATACAGGGTGTTCCTAAATTGAACGTACAAACGAAATGGGAAGATTCCTTAAGTGAGTTTAAGAAAAAAAAGTCCCATAAACATGGGGTCGCCAAAGCTTCGTTTTCGAGATACAGAGTGTTGAAGTTTGAATTTTTTTCAAGTTTTTTTCTCGAAATCGTTGGTAGATACGACAAAACTACAAGAGACCGAAAAGTTTAGTATAAGAACAAAGCTTCTTTTTACATTTTTTCAAATTAACAGTTGCTCACCAAAAAAAAGTTCTGCAGAAGAACAGGTGGCAGTGTTCCAGAAAAAATATCACCCTGTAGATCTTCTATCGAAATTGCCATGTCACGTGGTGAGAACTCTAAAATGTAATATCTATGCCACATTTCAGTGATTATCTTGTGAAGTGTAGATACTATGAGAAAAAAACTTGAAAAAATTCAAACTTCAACATTCTGTATCTCGAAAACGAAACGTTTGCTACCCCATGTATATGGGACTTTTTTTTTTAAACTCACTTAAGGAATCTTCCCTTTTCGTTTGTACGTTCAATTTAGGAACACCCTGTACTTTCTTAGAGCTATTTGCGACTGTGTGCCCTTCTGTGACTGAAGAAACCCAACCATAACCTACAGATCCTTCCACACTCCGGGCATGGATAGTCACCAACCATATCTGGCCGCCGCTGTAACCTTCTCGACTATCCATTATAACTGTGTACCAAAGACCTCCACTGTGACCTGTCTAACGCTAGTTGTTGTTCCCAGATATGATTGACAAACTGATTTTAGTGATTGATGTAGTGTATCCTTTAACCGCTCATACTGACCTCCTGGTTTCGGGGCTCCCTCTGTGAATTCGCCATACAGAGCTATTTTGGGGATTCTTATGTCTTGCATTCTCAGAATGTGGCCGCTCCATCTGAGTCGGGCCCTCGTTACTTGAGTCTCAATTGTTCCATAATTTCCATAAATGGTTCAGTACTTGCGAGTGTATCTGATAAGTTGCATCAGGTCAATTCAAAAAATTCAGGGTGAAGAATAGTGGTAAAGTTTGTTTAAATTGCTAATGATGATGAAGTTCTATTATTAATAATAATAAGTAAGAGTCCTTGAGTTATAAAAAGGCTTACTAAAAACTTGCCACCCTTTTTTCCTTTTTTTTACACGTACCTACAATAAATAGAATGAGCATTTGGTTCGAATAAAGTTACCCTTAATATTTCTTCTGCGTATTTCAGAGAACGAAATGAAGAGCAAACGTCCAATGGTAGACCAATACATAGAATATGACAAATACAAACGTAGCGGCGCTCCTATGCCTCTTTCAAACCCACCGATAATTTCACAAATGACTGATCGCCATTGCACCCTCTCATGGAAACCATCCATACCGACTGGACCAAGATTCCCGGTCACCTACCAATTGGAGATGTGCGAGTTGCCAAACGGCGACTGGTTCACAGCCAGAACTGGTATAAGAAGTTGTACTTGTGAGGTCAGGAACTTGGAGCCTTTCAGGGATTACAAATTCCGAGTCAGGGTAGAGAACAAATATGGAATTAGTGATCCTTCACCTTATGCTATCACACACAGGTAAGATATTCTGCATTAAGATATTTGAGGAGGCTAACAAATGAACTAAAAGCTTGCTGTTTGCTTCGATAGATTTCAACACTGCCATCATAGTTGGAATTATTTTCCAAGTTATAGGAATTAGAAAGTTCGAATTCACTCAATGATATTAGAAATACCCTATGCCATAAAAAACTTTCTCTGCCCAGTGACATGAAACCTTAGAATATAGAATAATAATATTCTATGTTCTAAGCATGAAACCGAATGAAGAGTGACGGTTGTAATGAAGTTTCATTTTTCCGTAAAAATTAATCTTTTTTCTCGTTTCCGGTTTTACTTCACATAATTTTAATTCCAATTCATTGTGAGACCCTAAACATTCCGGACCGTTTTTCTTCTTTCTCATATCTGAAAAACGATGTATAACCATGAGAAACATCCTGAAGTTGGAGATAACCAAGTTTTTGTTCGTCATTACGTCAAGCCAAGATATTTTCATCGACGCGAATCTTCTGCACCCTACAGATGGTTACAAAGGAGGGTGTTTCCCCGCCGGTCTAGCATTCGGTATTTAGTATTGATTCTGTATCGAGTTGTCAATCTATACAGAGTATTAAATCTGTATTCATATTTAGTCATTATATCATTGGGTCGACAACCATATATTTTTTCTTTGTTTAAATGGTAATTTCAGTTTTCCTGCTTGCTTTCCGTGTAAGTTAGTACGCTTGAAGGTAGTCTTTTAGCTGGTATTCTTTTTGTCTAATTTCCGTAGTCGTACTTTTTCTATTGTTTCGCTGCGATTTCTTCCGGTATAAGGTAGTGAGCGTGTTCAGCTCGTTCCCCTCGTAGCTCACGTGAAGGTTGATCACGTGTATGACAAGTGCCAGAAAAACCGTTGGGTCCGACGCGATGCCCAGGAAAAGCCATATATCGAGCACAGAGGTAAGAGCACTCAGTACTTGGAATCTCAGCTTCAACTCTCCGGTCAGAGCTTCACCTCTGCTGAGAGTACGATACTCTATTGGTGTGAAACCCCGAGGGAAACAAACAGAGTAGTGGACCGCTATACCTTGCCCTTTCCCAGTTATATCTGAGTTCCTCCTGTGGTGTTAGTACGATTCTCTGCTGGTGTGGAAACCCTGGCTGAGCAGAAAACAGAGTAGTGAACCACTGTGTCCGAGTTCCACTCCTGCGATTCTCTGCTGGTTCAAAACCTCAAGAGGAGCAGAGAAAGTGTAGTGAACCGCTGTGTACCTTTTCCATCCTGTCCGAGTTCCACTTCTGCTGTTGGTACGAATCTCTGCTGGTTCTAAACCCCGGGAGTACGATTCTCTTCTCTTAACCCCTGAAGAAACAGAGGAAGAGTCATAAACCGCCATGCATTTTCCATGTCGTATCCAAATTCCACCTGTGTTGTCAGTACGATTCTCTTCTGGTGTGAAAACCTGGAGGGATCAGAAAAAATAATGGTGAACCGCTGTGCGTTTTTATCGTCTTGTCTGAGTTATACCTCTTCAACAGAAGAGGTATAACTCAGACAAGACGATAAAAACGCACAGCGGTTCACCATTATTATTATTATTATTATTATTACTAACAAGTAATATTCTCTGGTGGTGTGGAATCCCAGGGGGGCAGAAAGCAGAGTGGTGAACCGCTATGCCTTGCCTTTTCCCTGTCCTATTCGATTTCGAACTCTGCTGACAGTACGATTCACTGCTGATGTGAAAACCCCGGTAGGAACAGAAAACAGAGTGGCGAATCACTGTGCCTGCTCCCTATTCTGTCCGAGTTTCTCTTGAGCCTTTGGTACAATTCTCTGCTGGTGTGAAAACCCGGGGGGGCAAAAAACAGAGTGCCCTTTCCTCGTCCTTTCCGAGTTCCACCTCTGCTATTTATACGATTCTTTGTTGGTGTAAAACAAAGGGGGATCAGAAAACAGCTGTGCCTGTTCCTCGTCTTGTCCGAGTTCCACCTCTATGGTCAGTACGATTCTCTGTTTGCTCTGAACTCCGGAAGGAACAGAGAAGGATTCGTGAGTCCCTATGATTTTTCCATGTCTTATTCAAGTTCCACTTATGCTGTGAGTTCGATTCTCTTGTGGTGTGAAAACCTGGGGGGAACAGAAAAAAATATTGGTGAACCACTGTGTTTTTTTATCGTCCCGTCTGAGTTCCACCTTTGCTGTTGGTAATATTCTCTTCTGGTGTGAAAACCCGGTGGAAGCAGAAATCAGAGTGGTGAACCGCTATGATTTGCTTTTTCCGTGTCCTTTCCGAGTTCTACCTGTGCTGTTAGTACGATTCTCTTCCGGTGTGAAAACCTGGGTGAAGCAAAAAACAGACTGGTGAACCAGTGTGCCTTTTCTTCGTCCTATCCGAGTACCACCTCTGCCGTGAGTACGATTCTCTACTGGTTTGAAACCTCCGGGGGGGGAGCAGGGAAGCAGAGAAGTAGTGTCTGCTAAGTATCTTGGTTCTGGCTGGCGAACGATCTGTAACATCCGTCGAGTAAGAACTGATTCAGAAAGGACCTGAACTATTCAGGCAATATGTTAGATTTCTCTTCTCCAATTCAGACCATGAATATTCAAAGAGAAAACAAATCGAGAAAAACGTGAGCTGAGCTTATAATACACGGTTGGAGTTAGTGGAGAAGAGACTGCTTTAGAAATGGATAGGATTATGTAGGATGTTTGAGTAACTCTCTGGTAAACCTAGGTTTCCCACATCATGAATATCAAAAGAAATCGAGAAACCCTGTAGTCTTATCTTGGAATGCACGTCGTGAATTAGACGGCAATTAACTGATTTCGAAGCGAAGGGACCAAATTAAGATGTTCGGTATCTTTTTTGGGAACCATAGGTTCTCACACCATAAATATTAGAGGAAAAGAACACTTTGAGAACATCTACCTATATGCTAATCTTAGGACACGACGGAGTAAATTACGTTAAACTAAATAGAATAATAACAAACTCATCAACACACCAATAATCCCCAATTTTCAAACTAGCTGGGTACTTCTGCAATGTTGAAACGGTGATATTCCCCCAGTTATTTGGTTCCATCTACTCCGCTACTTTAGCTCATTCTGCTTGCTTCCTTGTTGCTTTCAGCTGCCTTTTCCATAATAACAACATGCTTGATATATCAGAATGTCTTCTATTAATCCTTTTTCTACTTCCTTACAGGGAGAAACTTGAACCTGAACTGCCAAAGTGGCGTCCGTATCTTCCTCCCGATGTAGAATTCAAACCGGACGTTTCTCCCTACTTCCCGAGAGATTTCGATATAGAAAAACCCCCAGTAGATAACATGGCCCAAGCCCCGAGATTCTTAAGGCAGGAGCATGATACCCAGTACGGCGTGAAGGACCAGAATTCTAACCTCTTCTGGTTTGTCTATGGATATCCCAAGCCTAAAGTTTCCTTCTACTTCAACGATGAACTCATTGAATCTGGAGGTCGATTTGATTATAGCTACACGAGAAACGGACAGGCTACACTGTTCATAAACAAGTAGGTTCCGAAACGATATTGATTTCATATTTAATTACTAAACGGGGTTAATCATATTCTTCTCACCAACGCCACATATAGCCTATAGAACTATAATTGACTTATGATCGCCTTGCCCTATTGTTCTATGAGTTGATGCCAACGTTTCTTTGGTTTGGTACTGGTACCAACTACAAAAGTTTGGTCAGTAATCACTTTTTGACCAGAATATTAGTGGTTGGGTGTTTTATATCGATACTTCTTTCATTAGCATATATTGTAAATGGTACTGCCCCGAAAGAAGGTTATTCTAACTGCCCTGTAGTTTGCAGCCAGTATCATACACATCACGGGTTCCTTAATTCTGTTCCTAAAGTTACCGCAGAGAACCCAGTAGCTGAACTGACTTGTAAATGAAATGCTTGCCATGGTTTCGGTCTCATAAGACCTCATCAGGGCAACACAACTCCCACCTCCATGAGAACCGAAACGGAATTTTCTGAATATTACAAATGCGGTAGTATTCCTTGAAATTCGCGAATGAGATAAACTATGAAGCCAGAGAACGTGAGAGGATGATTTTGTATGGGAAAAAGGAACAAGTCAAGTGAATCTCTTGGCTGGGGTCGGTTACAAATGCAAAATTTCAAATAAGAAGTTAAGAGATAAGCAATAATATAAAATCAGACGAGGGTACGAGGGTGAATATCGAATTTTATAGTTTCACATAATCACATTGAAAATTCATAATACCGGGTGTCCCAGAGCTTTTAGGCCAGCAAATATCTCAATTACTTGCGGAAAAAAAAATTGAAAAAAATACTTGTCGTAGGAGACCATACGCCCTTTCATGCAGCATAGCAAAATCCACCCCCAGACAAACAACCCCCGAGAAACCACCCCTAACTTTTGTTTTTCAAATGGCACCCCCATGTTTGTTGTGCTTCAACTTACAGTTTTTTTCATTTCTCATTCAATGATGTATCATGGTAGCTAGAATGGCATGCAGAATTATGGAAAATAAAAATTTGCATTTTGATATACAACACTTTTTCTTGTCTCTACAATGTGGACTAATTCGATCAGTCCAATTAACAGTACCCACTAACGAATTCAATTTTATCGAGTGACTATCTTTACAACTACATATTATGATATATCATTGATTGAGAATTAAAAAGAGCTGTCAGTTGAAGCCAAACAAACATGGGGGTGCCATTTGAAAAACAAAAGTTAGGGGTTGTTTCTCAGGGGTTGTTTGTCAGGGGGTGGATTTTGCTATGCTGCATGAAAGAGCGTATGGTCTCCTACGACAAGTATTTTTTAAAATTTTTTTTTTCCGCAGGTAACTGAGATATCTGCTGGCCTAAAAGTTCTGGGACACCCGGTATATGTTCAAGTTGTGCATTTTGTTTTCCTAGCAAATGTAGAATCTTTCTTTGAACCGCTTTTTCAAACTCAGTGGAATTAATTTCGAGCTTTCTTATGAAGCTGATATGCCGAAGGAAACCTAATGAAATATGCAAGAACAGCAAGGCAGTCTGGTCAATCTGGACTCAAAGGAACGAAGGGCCTAAAAAACTAGCCAGAAAGGAAGCTCAATCGCCACTTACTGACCCTGAAACTTTCTGTGGTATAGGAAAATGCACCTATAAGAAAGAGTATCCGGAGAAGGAAGAAACCAAAGGAAAAACTCTCTGGGAAATCTTCCTGGAATCAGACACTGACGAGTGTAGATTCTGTGGGGAAGAGGTAAAAACTCCTATTTACCTGGTTACAAAATGCTTCGCCATTGTGCAAGGAATTCCTAGTACGAGAAAATTATAAGAGGAATGAGGACATAGCCCCCTTGGTACCCTCTCAGATACTAGAGTTCATTGCAACTATAGAGCTGGACGGCGTAGTTATGCGAACAGAATAGAGGGCGCAATAGACTTTAAGGTCGCAGTGGGATGTAACCCCCTTACCAAACTATAAACTATAACCCCGCCAGGAAGCGTGTCTCATTGAAGAAGATTAGATGCTGGCCATAGTTTCGGTCTCATTTGACCTCGTCAGAGTAACACAACTCTACGATAAAAAAGCTTGGAATAGAAAGAGCGTAATTGAATACTTGTAGAACCTTTTGACTATTATTAAGTATACGAGCGCTATCTAGTGAGCAACGAGATCCAATTCACTATCCTCCAGATGGAAATCCAGACGAAAACAATGTTATATGTCCCATATTCTCCTGATTTAGTACGCTTCACTCATATTATAGTAAACATGCGTAGGAACGGAGAGGCGAGACGCGTTCGATTTCTCGTCAGAAATGGTGCCAGCGAAAATCTAACGAAAAATATATAACACCTACATCATTGAGGCATGAATACAATGATGAAAATTAATTTAAACATCCCTCGCTGATATGGATATCATCAAGTGTTACGATCTGAATCGAATTGGCCAAATTTGCCATGACGTTAGAGTACTCAATTATGCTCAGAAGCTCATTCTAGTATTTGATTAGGGTCCGTCAATTCCAAGCCTTTCTCCATCGGTGTGAAAGCTGTATTGCTCTGACGAGATCAAATGAGTCCTAAGTCATGGTCATCATCTACTCTTCTTTGGTGAGCCGTGCTTCCTAACTGAGTACGGACGATGTCAAATTTGGCTTGTTCGATTCAGACCGTAACACTTGTTTATATCAATATCAGCAGGTGAAATACGAATTAATTTCCATTATTGCACTCTTTTTTTCATTTTCACTACATTGTAACATGTTCAAAAGAGAAATAAGAGTATGAATAATATTATATTTCTTGAAATAGGACACATAAGTAGAAATTTTTTTTTTCCGCCGTTAATTTTTTCCTCGGACGCCACATAAAATAATTTTTCATCGACTCTTTTCTTACAATATTCATGCAATTTACATTCCTCAATATCAGTGAATATTTTGTTGAAGGATGTTAGAGAGAGATGTTGGATGGTATGAAGCTGTAGCAAGAAACGAACACGGTGAAGCGAGACAAAGAGTAAGATTGGAAATAGCAGAATTGCCAACATTCTTGAAACGACCAGAGGTGGAGTATATAACCCTGAGGGGTAAAGGAAGATTTGAAGCAAGAATAGTAGGTGTACCATATCCTGAAATCAAATGGTACAAAGATTGGAAACCCCTTGCACCATCCAGCAGAATAAAGGTGAGAATTCGAGAACTGAATTCCTCTGAGTTTCTATTCGTGCAGAATTCTTATGAGTATTTCGATTGTTTGAGTAGTCACTTGATTCTTCGACACTCCAGAACTTATCAATCAATTAGTTTTTTTCCACAAACATATATTCAGTATATCAAATGATGACATGCTCTTGTACGAAACCTTCAACTCGCATACTTCTTCGTATGATATCTATTTGTTGTTTAAGATTTTGTGAGAAGGGTTATGGAATTTTTACCGAATATTTTGCCTTTCATTTCATAAATACATACGTGATTTGGGACTTTATGGATTTATATCCATGCCGCATCTCAGCTTCAGTTAAAATGGAGTATCTCTGTGTTGTGGGGGTTTCTTTACCCTTATTCACTCTTAAGACAAAGCAAATGTCAATGTTAGAAACAGTTTGTTTGGATTTTGTTCTGTGCTTAAAATAAGCGGAGTTGATCGTTGATCACCGTTTTTTGAAATTGGCACTAAAAGATCTAGTTTTCTGATCTTAAGTTATTTATGTTCATCTGATGCTTTCCTTTCAGATCGCCTTCAACGAACCTGATACCACTATCCTGACTATTTACGATGTTATCATGAAGGATGAAGGATTGTATTCCGTGAGTGCAAGGAATGTGGCCGGTTCCACAAGTAGCAGCGCAATGCTCCACATTGAAGAAAACGACTGGGAATATAACATGAGAAATTACAACAACCCATCGCCGATAAAGATAAGAAAACGTTTGTACACCGACCTCTACGATATTGGGGATGAATTGGGTAGAGGAACGCAGGGAATAACATATCACGCTGTAGAAAGGTTGAATGGTAAGTTTATGTCGATATGAAAAATAGCTAGGCACGGTAATGATAATTCAATCTTAACACAAAGTAATTTTAAGTCTAGTTGAACAGTGCAAGAATCGAATGTTAGGCGTAATATGATGATGATCCATTGTTGCTCTTGAAGAGAATGTTCTTTCTATTTTACAGGAAGTTTTCAATTCATTCAGATGCGCTAAAGCTTAAGAGGTTTTATTTTATTCACAAATCATTTATGTCAGAAAATGAATCATTGGCATGATCTTGGCTGATATTGTAATCTAAAATAAAGACAATTCAAAGAACTGACGTTCCATTTGTGCGAGCTAGTCATGAATCAGCGCAGGAATTCGTAAAGAGGCTGAAACATATAAACACAAACTATAGACCGGTTTCGGGATTGTTGTCCCTCATCAGTACAGTGCAGTGTTACACTTCACAATCAGAGTATGGTGTCTTTGAGCGAAACTGGACTGGGGGCCCGCCATGAGGGATATTTTTCAATTCTCATCACAACGCGCCACCTGTCCACCCAATACTGGACCAACCCTCACTCACTGTGTAGAATCCTACCCCCATCCATGACTCCCAGACATACCTTGCAGTTAACGAGAGTACAATTATTCGCCAAGAGACTGCAGGAGAGAATAAGGGTACGCTCGCAGACCGCATTCGGTGAGGAATTAAAGGCTAGGATCTGGAGCACACTGTTCTCCGCCGTCAAATACACCACGGAGATATCTAAAATGGAGACGACAATTCGAAGAAAACAAACTGTAATTCATTTCGGGATCATTGCCCATCATCAGTACAGTGCAGTGTTACACATCTCTTTTTTTTTTTTTTTTTATAGCAGTGGGAATCTGCGACCGTGAAAACACGGGGCTCTATCTCTCGCCCAGAGGAACCCATTTCTAGGGAACACTGTGGGGTTACTCACTCTCCTGAGTTCGCGACCCACTAAACCTAACCTGCTTTTTGTTGGTTCCGGGCATTTGCCTATAAACCATTTATCCCTTAATCGGTTGATTTCTTCTTGCACATTGTCGTGCTAGGGTTTTCATGTTCGTCCATTTCGGATATCTCTTCTTAGTATAGTTTTAATAAGTTGTCGTACTCATTTTAATCTCTCCTCAATTGATCTCTCGGTCTCCTTTTGTAAATTCTCATTCTTCTTCTGTCTTCCTCCGGATCGTAGTCCACTAGTCTCCTGAGTTCTTCGTTTGGATGTTCCTTCGCTGTTTCGAATAACTTTTCAGCTTTCCTCTTCATAAATTCAGTGATGGTTTCCCACTCCAAATCTCGATATATCTCTTTGTTCCTGACAAACCAAGGCGCATCTATGGCACATCGTAGTAGCTTGTTTTCTGTTGCCTGAATTCTTTGTATATGGCTCTTTGCCGCGAATCCCCAAGCACCTGATCCATAAGTCAGTTGCGGTCTAGCAACGGCTTTGATTATTTTCAATTTTGTCTCATTTGACATGTGGCTCTTTCTACCTATCAGCGGGTAGAGCATATTCATCGCTGCCTTGGTTTTGTCAACGGCTTGTTTGATATGGCTTCTCCATGTTAGACCTTTGTCTAGGGTGATACCTAAATATTTTGCTTCGTTTTTCCATTCGATTTCTTCTCCATCTACCTCTAGATTTGTTGTAGTTCTTAGTCTCCTCTTCTGCAGCAATATCGCTTGGCTATTTTGTCCGTTGAGTTTTATTTTCCATTTAATACACCAGTCATTTATTTCATCTATAGCTTCTTGTAACATTCCTTCTATAATTTCTGGCTTGCGATGTCGCATTGCGATTCCTGTGTCGTCGGCATATAGTGTCAGCATAGTCCTTGGAGATTTTGGTATATCGTGAATATATATGTTATACAGTAACGGCCCAAGTACTGACCCTTGAGGCACCCCTGCTTCCATATATCTGGTTGTGGAGTTTTCTCCTTCCACTTTCACGTAGAATCTTCTGTTCCTCAAATAATTCCTAATCAACTTGCACAGTTTCATTGAATATCCAGCATATCTCATTTTGTAAATCAATCCTTCATGCCATACTCTGTCGAATGCTCTGGCGACATCTAGTAGTACAAGACCGGTTGCTTGTTTATTTTGGAATCCTTCTGTTATGTATTCTGTGAGTCTCAGTAATTGCTGTTCAGTTGAGTGGTCTCTTCTGAATCTGAATTGCTCTGCTGGAATGAGATTCAGATTTTCAGTTTCTTCTGTAAGCCTCCTAGCGATTACCCTTTCTACTACTTTTCCTAGGGCGGACAATAAACTTATCGGCCTGTAGTTTTGGGGGAATTTCTTATCTTTGCCTGGTTTGTTGAACACTATGACTTCTGCAGTTTTCCACTTTTCCGGATAGTGTTCAGTCCTCATTATACCGTTTGCAATATTTGTGAGAGCAGCTATATCTTTTCTATGTAATTTCTTCAACATAGCATTCGTTATTTTATCACTTCCGGGAGCTTTTCTATTTTTCAAGCTTCTGATTATCTCTTTTATTTCAAATGGAGAAGTTGGTTTTTCTATTTTGTCGTCTACTGGTGGTTCGTCCATTTCTTCTTCGTTGTTCTCTACAAGATCTTCCAGCTCGTCGTTATCGTCATCAGATCTGTAATTTATTCTCGATTCTCTTTCTATCGAGTCCGCCAGTGCTTCTGCTTTATCGATATTCGTATATGCCATTCCTCTTTCTCCGTGGAGAGGTGGTATTTTAGTCTTTTCTCTTCTCAGGCATTTTTGCATTTTCCATGCAGAATGATCGATAGTATTTAGTTCGTGAACTCTTTTGTTCCATCTATTTGTTCTCATGTCCTTCAGGGCATTTTTTAGAACTTGGCTGTGTCGGTTTAGATTTCTCTTATTTATATCTGTTTTATTGAGCCTGTATGTTTTTCTTAGTCTCCGATTTTCCCTGATGAGATCTTTGATTTCTCTGGGTGTATCACCGTGTGGATGTATCGGTGCTGGTCTCGTTATTTTCTTTGTGCTCTTTTTGTAGGCATCTATTATATTCTTTTCTAGTTTATCAACTGCTCTTTCTAGGTCTTCCGGTGTGTTGATTGTCGGTATTTCTGTTACCTCCGATTGTATCAGATGGCTATATTTCGTCCAATCGGTGTATTCTCTTGTTTGCATTAGTTCTCTTCTTGGCCCTTCTCCTATTGTTAATTCGATGGGGTTGTGGTTAGAGGTTCCGTCCCACAAGGTCTCTATCGAGAATTCTCTAGTGATATTTTTCATAATTGCGATATCAATTATATCTGGTAATCCATTTCCGAATGCTAGGTACGTTGGTTCTTCAGGTCCAATAACGATAGCTTATTCATGTTTTTCAGCGAGATCTTTCAGTTTTCTGCCATTTCTGTTTTCCATCCTGCTGTTCCATTCTGGAGATTTGCAATTAAAATCTCCGATGCAAATTTTCGGGTTTGTTCCATCTAGTAAGTTGTTGATTTCTTCTTCCAATAGGTTATTTGGGGGTCTTTTATATGCCGATGTGACTTCGACTCTTTGTCGATTTATTTCAGCTACAATCGTCACTGTTTCTATTTGTGACTCGTCAGATCTTCCTTTAAAATAGTGTTTCAGATCTCGTCTAACCAGTAAGGCAACACCTCCCCCAGTGTTTGCGATTCTGTCACATCTATAAATCTCATAATTCATGATATTCAATCGCGTATTTGGTTGTATTCTTGTTTCCTGTAAGGCTATAATATCAGGTTTTCTCTCTGATATTATTTCTTCTATCTCGGGTTTTCGAGTTCTGACCCCGTTTATGTTCCAGGAGACTATTTTAAGGGAATTTTTCCTAGTTGTATGTTCCATTATTTCAGTTTACTGAACATTCCTTGGAGTTTTTTCTCCATCTCTCTTTCAATTTTCAACATGATTTTGTTGAAAATTTTTTCAGTAAAAGTGTCTAAATCGTCGGCGGATTCAGAGACTTTTCTGTTTTCTTTTGTTTTGTTGATCGTAGGTTTAGCTTGGGGCATTTTCGGTGTCTCCTTCTTCTGTACTGGTTTGGGTACTTCTTTTTTCTTGTCGTCTACTTTGGAGGGGGTGGGCTTCTTTTTCTCCTGGACTTTTAGAGGAATCGTGCTCTGCTGAGCCGATTTCTGGCCTGTTTTCCTCTTCCTTGTAACTAATTTGAATTCGCTACATCCTTTGTAGCTTGCTGGATGGCCTTCTTCACCGCACAGAACGCATGTGGCATTTCTCTCCTCACCTTTTCTGGTAAGTTCGCAATCTTTTGTGCAATGATTGCCCAAACATTTGACGCATCTGTATGGAAAAGAGCACTTGTTTTGGGCATGTCCGTACCTCTGACATCTGAAGCATTGGCTTGGATTTTCTGCCCTTCTTTTTGATTCCACTACAATGCAGAGATTGTAGAGGCGTCTTATTTCGAAAATCTCCTTTCTCTGAGTTTTTACCAGGTATAAGGGTATAAACTTTTTGGTTTTATTGGATGTCATTCTGGACACCTCGGCGTCATGGATTCCTTGGACCTTTAGATCATTTTTTATTAAATCTAGGTCAGCATCTATTGGGAGATGTCTTATAACTGCATATATCTTTTTCTCTTCCTCCATCTGGTACGTGAAGTACTCCTTACCAATCTGGTCAAAATATTTTGTTATGTTCCTGTAGTCGTCCACAGTCGAGGCTACGATCCTGATCCCGTCTTTTACGACGGTTGCTCTGTTGTAGCTGAATTTCTTCAAGTAGAGAGCTTTTGAGATCTCTACCCAATCGGCTGTACCCATCGTCGTGATGGGTGGAATTTTATCTTTTTTAGGTAACTCCGTTGCTTTTTTTGCGGTCTCTTCGTCTGAAGATGAACTTCCTTTACGCGCGCGTTTTGTGGGCGGCGCGTTCTGGGTTTTAGCAACTTGAGTTGCAAAATTTCTCTTCTTCTCCGGTTCTGGAGCTACTTCCTGTTTGGAGGAATTTTTGGGGCCGCTACCGGCTTTGCAATTTCTGCAAATGTGGGGGATTTCTGTGCCGTATTCTGTTTTGCAATTTCAGCAAAACTAGGGGATTGAGGAGCTTTATTCTTGTTAACTTCCTCTCTCAAGAGGCGTATCTCCCCGACCAACTGAGACACGGTTTCAGTCAGTTTATTTATTTGAGCCTTCAACTGCCCATTCTCTTCTTTGAGCCTTACAAGCTCCTCTGCATCTCCATCGCTAAATTCTTCGGTGTCCGTAGCTTCCATGTAGGAGCTCTCATTGTCTGAGACCTCCGACATGGCTTTTTGTCCGTATTGAACTATAATATATGAGGTATTTCGGAATAATAATGAATATTGGAAATCCTTACTACTATGTTACTATTAAGCTATGTGGCTAAATTAAATATTTTCTATACTATCAGAAAAATAAATCGACTCACCAGTGATATCCGTGGAACCAGCGATCTTGGGATCTGGACTCGACACTGAATAAACTGAATTTGAACGAATTTCCGCTCAATAACACATACACTTATAGAACTTACAAAAAACTTCGGAAGTTTCGTAGACGGAATCATAAATTCCGCAGCTTCGCCAGTGTACACTTTCACCTCCGCTTTCACTTTTAAGGCACTGTGACACTTCGACTTTCTCGTCCGCTTTCTCTTTTATGACACTTCGACTTTCTCGTCCGCTTTCTCTTTTATAGCACTAGGAGCACTGTAGCACGTCTTCTCTTGTCAAGCGAATGACTCGGAATGTGTTACACATCTCAACCAGAGGATGGTGTATTTAAGCGAAACTAGGGGCCCTCCATGAGGGATATTTTTCAATCCGCATAATGACACGCCACCTGTCCCAGCAAGACTGAACCAAGCCTCACTTACTCTGTAGAAAATCACACCCATCCATGACTCTCAGACATACTTCTAATCTGCAGTCAACGAAAGTACAACTATTCGCCAAAGGACTGCAGGAGAATATAAGGGTACGCTCTCGGACCGAATTCAGTCAAGAAATAACGACTCTTGGCGAATAGTTGTACTTACGGTGACTGCAGATCACGTGGTATTGTTTGGGAGTCATGGATGGGAGTAGGATTCTACAGAGTAAATGAGGGTTGGCTCTGTCTTGGTGGGACAGGTGGCGCGTCGTGATGGGGATTGAAAAATATTCCCCCTTGCCAGGCCCTCAGTTTCGCTTAAAGACCTCTGGTTGAGACGTGCAACACTGCACTGTACTGATGAGGGACATTACTCCCGAAACCAGTCTACAAATTTGTGTTTATATGATCGCTGGGAATTCCTGCACTGATTCATGACTAGCTCGCTTTAATGAAACAACAATTCTTTGAATTGTCGTAGGTATCTATTTTAGATATCTCTAAGGTACTCGCAGCACCTGACGGCGGAATACTGTGTTCCATATCCGGGTCTATATTGTAATATTACCACGTTATATGGCAGCAGTCATAAGAAATTCCTCAGAGCACGAGGAGGCAATACAAAATATAAGCCAGTTTTTTTAATTTTTATTTTCCCAAGTCATGAATGATGTAAACGAATGAGACATACCATTATTTCTCGACTGCGTAGAGAAGACGTAGAGAAGAGTCGAAGACTTGCCATGAATTATTTATCAGTAAAATATTCTGAAAATCTCCCCTTCCATATTTCAGGAAGAACTTACGCCGCTAAGGTTATGCATGGACGTGGTGACCTCCGACCATTCATGTACAAAGAATATGAAATGATGAACGAACTGCATCACAGGAAACTGATCGGTCTGAGAGACGCCTACGAGACGGAAGATTCGATCACCTTGATACTTGAATTAGCCGCAGGTGGAGAATTGGTAAAGGATTATCTGCTGCGACAGGATTATTATACTGAGAGCGATATTGCTGGATTCATCAGGCAGATATTGGGCGGACTTCATTATATGCACGAGAGAGGATTTGGACATATGGGTTTGACCGTGAGTAAAACTAGAGTTTTCATTTTTCATCTGAAATGTAGTCGAAGAAAAATAAGAACTCCATTAAGAAATGGATCTGTTGCCAAAAAAAAATACAAGGGTGATTCAATCGTCTTTCGCCAGAAGAGCATTTTTTTCCACTTATCCTGAAGATCTCGGATATAAGATATTCGATCAAACTTCTGACAAAATTGTATTGTCATCGACCTTTGAAACGTTTGTGCAAATTTTCACGTTAAGGTCACTCATTTAATTGATGAAAAACGCGCTGAAATATTCCATTAGGTACATATTCTATATTCACTTTTATGAAAGCACTCCGTTGGCCATGGAAATGTGACACATTCAACACTGTATAGTTCGAAAATGTGAGGTTAGGACGCTTGTCAAAATATTTTGGAGTTTTAAATCATCGGTATGTTGTCCGTTCTACGTAAAAGTTACTTATCACAATGTGAATTTACGTCATAAAGTAAATGAATTGGAAAATCTGTGATGAACATAATAGTTGGGAAGCCCAAGACGAAAATTCGGGATTTACTCGAGTGTGTCAGATTAATGATATAACGGGAGTTACCTTGGACTCTGTAAAGTACCTCTACCAAAAATTAAACTTGTAAATAGGGGAATTGTCTACGTCAGAATAGTAAAAAAACGATCATTGCACAGGGTGGGCAAAATTCGTTGTCTACTGAGGGGACTATAGAAGCTAGAAGAAAACGGATGGCACATTCTCAGTTCTTTTTTCCTGACTAATCCAAATCTGAAAACAGAATCGGCCAATCATTTTTGTATTTCGAGTTATAAACAAAAATTGAGATTTTGATGATTCTGAAAAGTTCTCATAACTTTTTTGTCTCATACGTAGAATCTACTGACAAAAGATTTTTGTCCAATAGAAAAATAACAAATTCAATAAAAGTTTAGATTAAAAAAAATGAAAGTTCACCTAATGATTCGAAATGAAAAAAATATGTTGAGTTCATCAGTGGATTCTACGTAAAAAAGTGCCTGTAGAAGGTTTAAGTTTCAGATTTCAGATTTGTAACTTCCAAGACACAAAAGTTATGAGAACTTTACGAAATTGTAAAACTCCAGAACGAAGTATCGTAGGAGACTGCGGTTTTTACCATTCTTTGTTTCTCCGAGAAAAACCTCGGGAATGTGTCATCCGTTTCCTTCTAGCTGCTATAGTTCTCGAGATCCTCTCAGTAGACTACGAATTTTGCTCACCCTGTACATACTCGAGCGTTTCAGATTGAGATATATGTGGTAAATTACATGTTGAAAAGTATATATTCTCTCAGTCTGACAATTCACGCAGGACGAAATTTGTGGGAGGCGCCAAACTTCTCTTAGATTGAAGCTAATGATTCTAGAATAACGGAAAAAATATAATCTGACAGTTTCGGCAAGCCGAAATAAGAAAAATTGGCAATAAAGGACACAAAAATCAGTTTTTCTCAATTATCTCCTCTCCTGGGCTCCAAATTGTTTCCGCATATATAATAAAAGTTGTAGAGCGTAACATTTTCTACAAATTTTGTCCGAAGCAATTTTTTCTACGTTCGAACGTTTTTGACATATATGATGAATGTTAGGTAGTGATAACGGGACTGAGGACCAGGAAATTATCACTACCTAACACTTATTAGTAGGGCGTTAATAAATTGAAAGATATATGTACATTAGACTGGATTTCTGCATTAACCTTGGCCTTTCGCATATATGTGACTAAGCTCCTAGCCCTTATCGCCCTCTAACTCAAAAACGGTTGAGGGTATGTAAAATTGACACGAAAAAGTTGTATAGAATTTTATTATCTACAACTTTCATAATGAAGACAGAAACGATTAGAGGTACAGGAAGGGAGATATTTAAAAAAAAAGCCTTGTTAACATCTTCAAACTGTCAGATTAAGAAAACCCCCCTGATTAGTGTCATATTAATGCGTCATGACGTCTGCAACGCCGAGATTAACCATCTGTATAAAAATCTGACACACGCGAGTATGTACAATTAACGATTTTGTCTGCATTTTCAAATGACCGCTATGACCTTGCGCCACGTCCGAATTATCAGTCTCTTGAAAAGTGTCTTCCTTTGGGTCTAATTATATAATCTTTAAAAATCTAATATGCTTTAAAAAAAACATTTTACTACCATTTCCAACTCTTCAGCACGGTCAGCCCCACCACGCAAACTGTCCGATTAACATGAATTTATTATCAGAGAGACATAGGGCATATACAGTATCTTAATCTGACACGCTCAAGTATGTACACCTGACGATTTTTTTCACATCTTTGATAACCTGCAGTCGTTTTACCCACCGCTGAAAGTGCATACATGATAGAACCTTTTTTTCTTTCTGCCATCTTTTCGTCAAAATCCACTAGGTTTCCACGACGCTCTAGTAAATCCCGATTCAGCATCGTGGGCTACCCAATTATAATACAAGTTTATACCTACAAACTTATTGAAGGGATTCCTAATCTAGTTATTTCCAGCAAAAAACATGAGATCAGTTTTTAAATATATTCATTTTTGCTATGGAGGAAAATTGAATTATTGACACATAATATGCAGTTATTTAAGAAGAGTTAATGTTGGTTTTCTTCTTTAGTTAAAGTTTGAAGACGTTACATCAGTTGTTGAATTAAAAAAAAAAACAAACTGAAGATGAAATCAATCTGATGCAGTGGTAGGAAATGGGTATCTCTCAAAGGAATTAATGGATAATCAAAAGAATGTTGCAGGTCTTTTCTAAAAATAAAGTCCATAAATGCCACCACCTTTTTGGGTCTCCCAATAAAAGGAAATTCTTTGTTACCCTCCCCATTCACAATCTTTCTGATTGTGGAAACATTCAGCTTAAATATAAGTCTTTTAGGTTTAGATGAAACATTATATAAATTTACTCACATTAAATACGTTCTACACCGTCTGATGTATTGTAGATTTTTGAATAACAGTGTTATTATTTGGTTGAGCGTCCCTCAATTCTAAATTCTCTCTCTTCCTGATACTTTGTCTTCTCCCTTTTTCTACCACTTTTGGCATTATGGCAATATTAATTGATATTCGTTGTGGCAACGTCGTTATGACATTAACTACATTTCATGGGTATCAACCTTAGTCCCTTCTAGTTACAAAAACTAGAGAACTAAGAGAATTATTTCATGGCCAACCGAGTGCTTTTATCAAAGTGTATAGAGTACACATACAGGTCAAGTAAATAAAAGCTGGTTAAAAAATGTAATTCTGCAGAAGCCGAACTCTCACTTTCCCAATAATCAATCTGAAGGGAATATGAACACTAAGGAAACTTTCTCAGAGCATCCTATCAAAATACCGAATAATTGAAAATATTACTTTAAAAACTATAAAACATGCAAGTAGCAATATTCATCGAAAACAACGAATAAATATGATTTTTATTTATACTTTCTAGCTTGGTGATCTCTTGATATCCCATCCTGGAGGCGACGATCTGAAAATTTGCGACTTTGGCCTCACAAGAAGAATCAACATGGCCCGACTTTACAATCTCAAATTCGGAATGCCAGAATACGTGAGTCCAGAGTGTGTTAATGGAGAAGGAGTTAGTATGGCTCATGACATGTGGAGTTTGGGAATTATAACTTACATTTTACTATCCGGAAGATCACCATTTAGAGGTAATTTTAAAACTCGTAATCTCCTAATTCTTCCCATTTTTTTCTTTCCTTAGACTCTTAGGCCAGGCGCAAATAGAATCGCAGGTTAGTGAGGTAACTCAGCGTGAGTTCTTGTGAAACATAGAAAAGAACCAAACCGCGCAAATAAAGCGTGACAGTGACTTATCAGATAGTACGCCAGGAAAAAGCTGCGTCACCCTGCGTCTCCCCGCCAATCTGCGTTTCTATTTGCGACCAATTTCAAATAATGATTATTGCGGATATTGAGCAACTGATCATGTGAAAATAAAATTGCTCTCCCCAACGGGCTTAAGAAGAATCCTTGCGATTATCCACTGGTCTGGTAGCAGATAGGGGGTTCCAAAGGGAAGGAAAACAGGGAACTATCTTTCCTTCTGTACCGGCTTCGTGGTTATCACCTCGGTGATATAAAAGGCACAAGACACTTCATTCAAAGTTGCTCAATATCACTCTGGTATAACTAATAGATGATTTCACTAGAGATCACAAATGGTGCGATAAATGCGGTGATATTACAGAGGATTGCTCTGGGTTTTAAAGAAAAACTTTAGGCGCGTCCGACGATGATATTGTTATTGTCATCGTGATTGACAGACGGAGAGTTTTGTTTCCTGTCCGTAAAGTGTCGCTCACAACTTGGTCAAAAAACACCTGACAAACCTGACAAACTTGACAATTCACGCTCGGACACTTAGTGTGTTCTAAATTTTATTTTTCCTTTAATATTTTAATAATCGTTTCACCGGATTGGTGTTCCTTCTCATTGAACTTTAATCGGAAGAATCAGTGGATGAAGAAACCCGTAGGCAATTTCTTCAAACTGATAGCTGGATATGTTGCCTTCTCGTCAAGTTTGAAGCAGAAAATTTCTACAAAAATGTGTTCATTCTGATCTTTTACTGCTACTAGTTATATCTTTAATTTATCTTATCTCCTATAATAATTTAAATTTTTGTACTATTTTAAAGCTATGCCGATTTTTTGTTTCTGAACATTTCTCCATTGTCGTGATTATTTTTTCTGCAAATACTCCTTCATTATTTTTATCGTTCCATGGGAAACTCAGTTTATGCAACAACTAATTTTTAAATTCTACAGAGATAATTTCTATGTTAGGACGCCAAATTGGGGCTTCCTTGCGAATTGGTCTAATCGTTATCGAATAATCATAACAAATGGTTCAATAAGGGGCATATTTTAGTTTTGAGAGATAACTTCATCAAGCAGTTTATGACTCATCCTTATTGAACCAGGTATGCGTTATTACCTCGATGTATTAACAGCACGAAAAGTAGTCTCTTCGAGGATGAGTACATATCTAGATGAAATTCTAGGCTGAAAATAATATCAATAGAAAAAGGAAACAAATGATACCCTGGATACTGCTAGCGACAATACTATAAGGCAGGGCGCAAATTGAATCGCAGGTTGATGAGGTGACACAGCTTTTTTCTGCGCTGCACTTAGTTCTGCATCAAGTCATCATCGCGCTCTATTTGCGCGGTCTTGTTCTTTTCTATATTTTACAAAGACTCACGCTGCGTGACCCTATGTCACCTCGCCAACCTGCGTTTCTATTTGCGCCTGGCCTTAGGCTAGGCGCAAATAGAAAAAGCTGCGTCACCCTGCGTCACCTCACCAACATGCGTTTCTATTTGCGCCGGGCCTCACGTTTTATTTGCGAACGCCGGCTGTGGTCCATATCACATTAATTCAGTACCCACAAGGCTAATGCTCGTCACCCCTTCTGTAGAGATTAGTCATGGACTTCTTCAGAGGCAAAGATTCCAGTTATGAATCAGGGGCAATAAGCAATAGGCAAATAAAGATTAGTTACCGCATGCGAAAAGCCCTAAAGCCCCCTGACCCGTTTCCCAGGGCCACAGCTGACATGTGGGCATGGCGATTATCACCAATGCGACTTTGGTACCGCAACAACACATCTTGGTCAGCGGTCACAACACCTATAGCACCTCTAGTACATTTATCGAAATTCTTAAACCAAAAGCATCGAGTTTAAAAATTTCAAAATAGCTCAAAAAAGCCACGTAATCATCATAGCAGACTTAACCGTTGTGGATTTCATGGGAGTTAAAATCATTGTTTGAAGCTTTTCATCCTATGAGTAAGATTTTGATCTGAATCGTTATCACCATCTTTCTTCCTCAAGGTGCGAATGACAGAGAAACCTTGACCAATATAAAAAGTGGAAAATGGGTATTCGAAGAAGAATGGTGGATAAACATCAGTTCAGAGGCCAGAGATTTCATAACGAGACTCTTGACATACAGATGGGAAGAAAGGATGGACGTTTATAAGGCCTTGAAACATCCCTGGTTGGAAAGGGCAGATAAGACCTACTCAGACGAGTTCAGAATTAGTTCCAGATATCTTAGGGAGTACTGGTCCCTGTATAGGTGAGTTTTGAATTAAATTGCTGATATATTCAATAATAATAATGATTTATTTCTTTCGTACTGAATGAAGGTGTCTATGTAGGTAACTTAAATCAGATAGATCAGTTTAAGCGATAGTTCTTCCTTCGTTTGCAATCAGTTCCTCCATACACAACACGAAAGTAACAATTAACTACTATTCTGATCGCTGAAATTAGTCGAAAAACACCAAAACGACTCATTAATAACCTCGAGTAAACGTCTTCATAGCTATGATAAAAGCGAGCGCATTCTTTCCAGTATTCAGTGAATGCATATGTTCTGATTGCTAAATTAGTTTCAGTTGAATGGACGAGTTCAGGAACGTTTGCCAACCTTGTAAATAATAGAAAAAACTCTTTCAATGGAAATGAATTTTTTTCAAATTATATTTGTATCTTTCGGTTGCTTTCATCATTTTACAATCCTTGGAATGTCCCCGACTCTCTAATCCAAGCGATATAAAAGAAAATTCATAATGAATTTTCAACGTGAATTTTGACATTATTCAGGCGTTTTTTTCGTGTTTCGTGCATTATATTTATGGTTTCATCAACAGACTAATAATTTATCAATTATTAGACTATGGTTTCATCTATGGAGAGTAGAGAGAGCAGAACTATCGCCGTACTAAAAATGTGTCCCCGAAAACGGGGAACGTAGGATAGGTGTCGCTGCGATTGCTGCGTGTATTGATAAGGGGGGGGGGATTCAAGCGTCAAATTTAATAATTGTAATGAACAGCCTTCATTTCATTGTAGGTTATGTGTCATCGTGGTTTTTCTGATGATTTTTCAAATACCTTTCTTCAAATCTATATATATATATATATATATATATATACTATATAATTCAAAGAACTCATATTTAATATATTAAATATGAGTTCTTTGAATATTTAATATATTAAATATGAGTTCTTTGAATTATATGCAATAAAATACAAGTCAAATTATAGAGGGGACTATGTTATGAGCTTTATTCATTCATAATAAATGACGAAATCAATGAAATTCAAAAGAAATCACTGATCAAAAAAATTGTACCTACTTTTGTTTAACATTGTTTATTGAAAAAAAGTATGTTAGTTGGTTTACCGTAATCTTCAAAATTATATAAATTTTCAGTGAGGAGTAGTACACATCGAGACAAAAAAAGGTAGCAATCTCAGATTTATCACTTAGGTATTAGAGTAGATTCTGTTTCCAATACTCAGTTGAGAACCGATATCTTATATCTTATCTTAATATATATAATTCTTCTGTTCGTGGCTTTGTCACACAACTCCTCCTAAACGGCTGGGCCGATTTTGATGAAATTTTTTGTGTATATTTCAGTGAACTCGAGGATGGTTTAGAATCACAATTTAGTCCACTGGAAAATATTTTTCTTGGAAATTTTATACTTTAAAGGGGAAAATTTTATATTTTTGTTAGTTAATTCAAAAACTACTGGACCGATTTCAGAAATTTTTTCACTCTCAGAATGCTTCATCATTCCCGAGTGGCATATGCTATATTTTTCACTGAAAAAAATTCAGACATCTACAAAAATTCCAAAAATGTACGAAAATTTGCAATTTTCAAGCTATTGTTGCGTACGCTGCGAAAACCTGATGACTTACATTGATACAATTAATGACAAAAATGTGGCTCTTCAACAGTTCTACAAAAAAGTCCGCGAGAGCATATGTCTATCTCTCAAGGTTAACTGAAAAAAACCCTTTAAATGTAATAAAATTTTTACCAAAATATTGCCTTATTTCAGAGGATGTTTTTATGAATACGGTATCGATCCTGATTCAAATAAATAAGCTATTCATCACAATTATTTAATAAAGAACAAAATTGCCCTTTACATAATTTGATTTAGATGAATACTTTAGAAGATATCGTAGGTTGAAGATAAAGCCGTATCCCGCATCAAATAATGATGCTGCCGTAGTAGACGTCAGTGAGAAACCGGCTACAGACTAGGGCTCAGAATTTTCGGGATGAGTCAATTCGAATATTCGTTTCATGCTTTTTTCGAATATTCGAATTTATTCGAATTTTCGAATTATTCAAATCTTCTTAATCTTCTTAATCTTATCTTATCTTAATATATATAATTTTTCTGTTCGTGGCTTTGTCACACAACTCCTAAACGGCTGGGCCGATTTTGATGAAATTTTTTGTGTATATTCCAATGAATTCGAGGATGGTTTAGAATCACAATTTAGTCCACTGGAAAATATTTTTCTTGGAAATTTTATACTTTAAAGGGGAAAAATTAATTTTTTGTTAGTTAATTCAAAAACTACTGGACCGATTTCAGTAATTTTTTCACTCTCAGAATGCTTTATCATTCTCGGGTGGCATATGCTATATTTTTCACTGAAAAAAATTCAGACATCTACAAAAATTCCTAATATGTAAGAAAATTTGCAATTTTCAAGCTTTTGTTGCGTACGCTGCGAAAACCATATGACTAACATTGATAAAATGTATGACAAAAATGTGGCTCTTCAACAGTTCTACAAAAAAGTCCGCGAGAGCATATGTCTATCTCTCAAGGTTAACTGAAAAAAACCCTCTGAATGTAATAAAAATTTTACCAAAATATTGCCTTATTTCAGAGGAGGTTTTTATGAATACGGTATCGATCCTGATTCAAATAAATAAGCTATTCATCACAATTATTTAATAAAGACGTCAGTGGGAAACCGGCTACAGACTAGGGCTCGGAATTTTCGGGATGAGTCAATTCGAATATTCGTTTCATGCTTTTTTCGAATATTCGAATTTATTCGAATTTTCGAATTATTCAAATTATTCTAATATTATTCGAATTTAGTAGAGCCCTCTACACAAATACCCGCTTCCCGTACGGAAAGATATCAGTTTTTTTGTTGTCTAATATCGCATCGCATTGATTTCCTATTTTATTGAAAAAAAGTGGAGAGATAGAGGACCTAATATAATATTTGGGGTGTTTTATCCTTTTTTCATGAAGCTGTTTAGCTGTGAGGTGTACGTGATAATAGTTCTCTTTAGGGCAGTCCAACGATTTGTCACGGTTAGCTGATTGCCTGCTGAGCCTTGTGGACCGACGTAAACAAACCGATTTCTAAGTCTTCACAGAGGCTTGGAATCAATACCATCGCAGATATTTTATTGATTTTCAAACGATATAGGCATATTTTAGTTGTTTTGTGTGGTAGATTACGAGTGTGAATTCCTATTATCCTTTGTTTTGCGACCTGCACGTCCCCAGCGGCCATATTTAATTGTTTTGTTGGAGTGGCCTATTGTGCCCCAATGTTAACTGGTACAAATTGAAGGTTTTTCCATACTTCGGCATTTCTTCTTCAAACGAATCTTGGGTCTGTTCTGAAATCTGCATTCGTTTTATTGCTCTTTGTTTGCACATTTCACTAAATACAAACGTGCGTCGCCGTCGGGCTAGCGGCCAAATTGCCGATATTTGGACATAAATATGTTATACTCTGTTCAAATATAAGAGAATGCAAACAAACAAACCAAATCGGTTTATTTTGCTTAAACCTGATATTTTATTGGTCAAACGGTCTTATTTACTACTGGGAACTACCCTCGATTGGCCTTACTGCGCGACTTTGTTGTGATGTCTCTTATATTTGAACAGTATTTTGATAGTAGGCCGTGTGAGAGGGTGAGCTGCGAACGGATTCAGAAAAATTTAGTGTTATCATTGTGTTTGGATAAGTGACATTCTAATTGTGAAAGTGTTAAAGTTTTTGAAGTATACGTAAAAAACTATACGTTTTGCGAACTAAGTGTGATATCACAGTGAGTATTTTACATGATTTTTTATCAATTTTACTCGCAAGATAATCAATAAATATTCGAACATACTAATTTATTCATTCAATGATTTCATAATACTTATTTTCAATCGTTTTTATTTCAAATATTGACTATTCGAAAATAATAGGGAGTGATGATCAAAAATTAAATTATGCATTATTCATAAAATGTGGTACAGAAAAACTTTTCAGACCTGTTACTAAAATCAAATTTCATCTCAATCCAGTTTCTCAATTCAGTTGTATACCTTTTTTACATAAGTTATGTACTTTCTTACAGTACCTACGTTTTCATCTCAATTCAGTTTTATACCTTTTTTACATAAGTTATGTCTTTTCTTACAGTACCTACGTTATATTCACCGAAAAATGCCACGTCTTCGTGGAAGATCCAGAAATATTGAGTCTTTTTATGTAAATAAAAATGTACATACCTTTTTCAATGTAATTAAATTATTTGTATATTTTGTATGTACTTTAATTTCGCCTAATATATCTCCTACTTGAAAAAATACCAATGGTTAGTTAATACAACTTTATGTATCTCTGAGGCGAAACAAAGTTCGCCGGGCCAGCTAGTAAACCATATATAATATGTTATGCCAACAAAATTCTTCAAGAATATCCACTTCTGAACCATGTAGTTTTATTGGTTGGATATTCTTATTCAGAAGAGTCAATAATGGTCGCATTTAACGGACGAAACAGTTGCACAACTGTTCCAAACGCTAGCGGAAACGTTCGGTGACATATGCGCTACATTCTCAACACGTTCTGGAGCAGACGCCACTTTTGGGAGCGGATTTGATTTGTGCTAGGTAGCGGTAGCAGAAAGGAGCGAAAGTTGGAAATTGATGGTAAGAAATATATAAGGATGTTTAATAAATTAAAGGAAATATACTAGAGCAACAAAGTAATTCGTCAAAATTCTAGGTTATGTTCTTCACAAAAAAAAATCTGACTTAACCAGCACAAGGTTAATGAAACTTAAAAAATCCGTTTGTTTACGTCTTTCCTACAGACTTCTCAACCAATCAGCTGATCGTGACAGCTCGTCGGACTGCCTTATCCTATCTCGGCTTGACAGCGAACGTTCAACGTGTTCCCGACCGCTATCGCTACCGATGCCGATGGGTAGCAGAAGCACTTTGCGCTCCGTCCGCTGAATGCGACCAATTTCTCACGAGGGATGATAATTTCGATTTCGTTTATAATAAATCCATCATCTTTTTTGATATCTTCATCGCAAAAGTGCTCTTGACACACAAATTGATTCGGAGTCGATTCTTGAGTTGAGGTTTTTCCAATTTTGTCTCAAAAATGTTCTCGGAAATTTTATCTCTTCTCCTTTTCTTTCCGATGCCAAAAGCCAAAACACTTTCACACTAGCGAACACAGATTACAGATGTAATCTGTGCTAGCCACAGATTACAGAGTGGTGCTAGCGCACGCTAGTGAACTCGTCCATTACGTAAGTGCCATGAGTTGAATCAGTTCGAAAGAACACTACTAATATACAGGGAGATCCAACGAAAACTTTACACCTCGATTTCTCGACTTCAAAATGAAAATGTGAAAAATCGCTCGGACCTGTCAATTTTTGATTCGAGGCGGGGAACAACTTTTCCGCTCTTTTGATTTGAATATAGATGAGGAGTGTTGCGATAACTTATTATGAAGATCGTTTAACGAGTACCTACTATTGGACCCTAAAATTTCGCTTCGAAATATCCATCGATAATGAAATAACAGCGAAAGTAATGAAAGAGTCAATGTGGAATTTATCTCGAGAATATTATTCGTATCCGACCCATTTCAAAGGTATTTAGTATTTATGTTGTTAATTTTTTTTACCTCAGTCTATCGTGAATTTTTAAGAACGTTACAAGTGTGTCAAAGCGATTGTAAATTTTTAGTGGAATCAAAATGGTGTATTCCGTAGAAAAAAGTTTGGAAACGATAAAATTATTTTTTCGAAATAACGACTCTGCGCGAACAACAGCGGCATTAATTAACGAACGACAACCAGGAAAAAATGTATCTGTTGCTTACGTTGTGCAACTGACTGCGAAATTTGACGCTACTGGTTCAATGGAAAACAAAAAAGGGGTGCATGAAAGAGACGAAGCGAGGGACGCCGCTGTCTTAGGCCATGTAGCAATGGATCCCACCTTAAGTATTAAATTGTCCGATGTATTTGGAGTTTCACTCTTATTCTTAAATTGTCAGATTTTATCAGCCCATGTTAGATTTCAAGGTCAGAATCACAAAGTGATCATTTAACATGAGACGTTCTGATGTTATATAGGACTGGAGGAATTGAAATTTACTGAAATTCTGATCATCTAACTCATGCTCTGAATGCAAAATGTATGCCGCTCATCATGAAAAATGTGCAAGCAATCCTTCTGGTCTGGTTATCACCAAGTATTTCTCTCGCAGCTATAATCACCTTCATTCAAGTTTCAGTACTGTACACACTGAAGGTGGCTGCAATCATTGGATCTGATTAGTTAAAAAATCCGATCATCTAAACTGGTTACTTCAATGTTAATTTTACTTCAGAAGAAGAAGCCACTCATTGGATTCTCAAAACTAACACTGAATTCGACAATAAATATCGTTAACAGGGAATACTTCTCTCAAAGTTGTTCAATATCAGTCTGGTTTAATTCATAGATGATTTCAATAAAGATGACAAATGGTGCGATAAATGCTGTGATAGGATTACTTTAGTTTTTACGAGGAGAACTATCGGCGCGTCCGACGATGAAATTGTTTTTATTGTAATTGAGAGTCGGACAGTTTGTTTTCTGTTCGCGAGGCGTCACCACCAACTGGGACAAAATCCGCCTGACAAACCCGAGTCAGACAACCTAGCATATTCACGATGTAACAAACGGCAAGATACGGAACTCCAACTGATGCTGTTTTCTCAGGTTTTCTTGATCAATTTAAATATGAAGTTTTCATATCCTTGTTCAGTTTCCGAAAACCTATAACGTCTTTCTTGGAAAATCATGATGTAGGAAATTGAATAATTTTGAAACTTATGAAGGTATAACTACGCCAAGGGAGAAACTAGAGGATATTTCACAAGATATCTGCCATTTCAATAACACAGGCCAACAAAATGAAAAAAAAAATTTGGTGCCGGAAATCTAACATCTGATTTTAGATTTTTTTAATGTGCTGATTCCAAAAATGCCACCAGATTTTTTCTATCAGCTCTAGTTTCTGAGATACACGTTACAGGTTAAATGGTATATTTTTTTCTGATAAAGGACAACAAATAAAGAGATAAATATGTACTTAATCGTCAAAATAGAAATTTCCCAGAATCTAATTAGCCAAATGGATACCTGGAAATCCTGGAATTGTCCCTGACCCAATGTTCCTATACTAGGAACTACTCAATACAGTGCTCTTAACTCGGCTCTTAATTACTTTTATGCCTGTAATTGCCTACGACTCGATCCTTGGCCTGCTTGGCTGTACTTGATTTAGTATATTACTGAGTTTTCCCAAGTAAAGTTGTGCTATCATTTTGTGTAAATTTTGGTCGTTTTGTAGTATCAAGACACTAAACTGAAACAATGGCATCCACAAGCAGACGTACCTGTGTAAATCATCCCGATGTTTTTTGTTATGTGTGTGGTGAATACACTTTGAAAGAGAGCAGAAAAACGATTTCTGACTTTGTGAAAAGAGCTTATCTTGCCTATTTTGGCGTGCATTTAGGAGATCAAGATAAATCTTGGGCCCCACATTTCATATGTAAGACATGAAGGAAGAATATGAAACAATAGCATTAGTTTTGAGAAAAATTGAATACGAACATCATCAGTGGTCAATTTGTGTTGATTCAAAAATGATTAACTTCCTCCTTGGACAGCAGAGTGGTTATACAAAATATCCTTGTTTTTTGTGCCTTTGGGACAGCAGAGCTAAAAATGAGCACTGGGTTAACAAAAATTGGCCTTCAAGAGATGTCATGATTCAAGGAATACAAAACGTGATCAACGAACCTTTGGTTTCAAGAGAAAAAATCTCACTTCCGCCCTTGCATATCAAGCTAGGCCTAATGAAGCAATTTGTGAAGGCTTTAAATCGAGATGGAAATTGTTTTGGGTATTTGTCACGTAAATTTCCTGACATTAGCACGGAAAAACTAAAAGCTGGTATATTTGATGGTCCAAATAAGGCAATTTGTTAAAGATCCACAACTCACCACATCAATGAACGAGACTGAATCTAACGCTTGGAGTTCATTTGTTCAAGTAGTACAAAATTTTCTTGGCAATCATAAAGCAGAGAATTACGTAGAATTAGTGGAAACTATGCTTTCAAATTTTAATATTCTCGGCTGTAACATGAGTATAAAAGTTCACTACCTCCACAGCCACCTAGATCGTTTTCCAGAAAACTTAGGTGATTGTAGTGAAGAACAGGGGGAAAGATTCCATCAGGATATTAAAACTATGGAAGATCGTTATCAAGGACGATGGGGTAGCCACATGATGGCGGACTACTGCTGGAGCCTTCAGCGAGACTGCCCTAGTAAACTCCATTCTAGAAAATCGTATAAAAGAAAATTTTTATGTGATTAGTGACTAATGTAATTATTATGTAAATTAAGTTTTTGCAATAAATACTTAAATCCATGTGTCTTTGTTTTTTTAACTGTCAATAGTAATATTATATATTATAACAGTTATAACGTGAATTATATACACAATTTTTTTTTTAAATCTCAAAAACTAGATCTGATAGACAAAATCTGAGAACTTTTTTACATTCTGCATCCAAAAATTACTCAGGAACAGTTAAAAAATCGCAGGCACCAAAATGTGTGTTGGCCTGTGTAATGAATGCTTTCGTTAGAAATTCTTCATCATTGATCAATTCCAAAATGTTACGCCTCCAACGTCCACCTTATTTCTTTTGGTTAAATTCACTTAACGGACATTTAACTTGAAATTTTGGATCAGTTCGTAAGAAGAATCAATTCAAAACAAATGCTTAATTCAATGAAATGATTGATTATTTTTTCATTGATACCTTATGCATCAATACACAGGTGATAATTTATTTATGTACCGTATCCTAAATACATTGGAAGTTTTTCAAATCGGTGTCATCAATACGTCCGGAAATAGACGACAGTCGGTGGTGGTTTTTTAAAGTGAACAGTGAGCTATGTCGAAAGACGTTGAAGAATATTTCGAATACAAGCTCAAAATAATCGATGGAAACGATAAGTTATATGCTCAGAGGAAAATTCTACATATCTCAGAGTATCATATCAACCAGTTGGAATTTCTATTAGCGTAAGAGTTCGATAAAACCCCCATTTTAATTGGGAACAATTCAAATCTTGCTTCAGATAATTCCGAAAATTAAGATTAATTATCGATTTACAATTAGGTACTGCATATTTCCATTCATTGAATATTCAATTTTGTTGTAATGTATCTTCTATATCGAAATCGAATAAAACAGTAAATTCTTGGGGTCAAAAGAAATACTTTTTTCCTATACCATTTTTTCAGATTCGGCCCTGATAAAAAGATATAGCCATTTTATGTTTTCATAATGACCTGTGCTACCCCTGGAATAACAAAATTACCTTCAGAATAACTAGCTCAATCTGTGATATTACACATCTGTGTATCTTTCGAACAGAGTTATATTCAGCACAATTTTCGCAGATATTATTTAATTTTCGAACTTACCTAGACGAAAACGGCGTATTATAAGAGAAAATATGAGGAATACTTTTCTTTTACAAAACGTGCAAATATTCATTAGATAGCTTTCAAATTAGTTTCAAGAGTTGGGTTTTGGTATTTTTATGGTACGTAATGGTCATACTGAGAAAACTAGGAAGACGTGGGTGATATCTTGTGTTCGGAAAAGATTCATCAAATAAATGAAAAACTATATTCCGAATTCATTTCGTGAGATAGAACTGAAAATTACATTTTTTATGGTTGTTCAACAGCTTGCATCTTTGAAAACGAGCTGATTCGGAGAAAGTAGTAAAGTAAGAAGTGTTTCTTTCGACCTCAAGAATCGACTATTAAAATATTTTTACGAGTCAAAAACTCGACGTGGATTTATGACAAATTAGAAAACATTTTGTGGTCTCGATCTCTTTGAGGAAATTCGAACCTCGGCATCAAGGAAGAGTAGATACCATGGTTTCGTTCAATTTGACTTGATAGTTTGAGTATGTACCTGCCATGAGACGCTGGGGTATGCATGAAAATACCTATAAGCATCTTCTGGCATCTCCTTTCACAATAGAGGTGGCAGCTATGTTGCTCTAATAAGTAGGTACAAATAAGGTCAAAACTATAGTCAGCATCTACGCTGACGATGGACTATTACCCCGAGTTACTGGTGGTTGGTTATATCCATTTAGATCGTAACATTGATTTTTATATGGATAGATGTTATGTATAGATATGGATTAATTTTGATTATTAATTATTTTCTGTTTGGATATCAACACATCATCTTTCTTTTATATTTGGAAATAATTCATATTCCAGACTACTGGGATGGTAATGGGAAAGTTTCAACAATTCTTTACTCCTTCAAAATTGTTAGCTTTTTCAAACAGATATAGAACAAAAGTTGTTATGAAATTCTACAGGGTGATTCTTTGACTCGTACAAATATTTCAAGAGTAGATTTGCGAGGTCAAAAGAAACCCTTCTTTCCTTAGGTACCTTTTTTCTCCGAGTCGGTTCGGTTTAAAAAATACCGGAAAAAAATGTTATTTTTTGTTCTATCACACAAAAAGTTTAACGAATGAAATAAATTTCGCAATATAGTTTTTCATTTACTTGGTGAATCTTTTTCAATTCAGATCGTAACACTTGTTGATCAGCGGGTGGTATGCATCTGAATTTATCCTTTTTATTGTATTAATTGCCTCACTGTTTAGGCGTGGTCATTCCTATTATTATTGTCTTTACTATTTCAGAGAATGGTATGACAATGCCTCCTGCAAGAGGTGGTACAGACGCAGACCGCTCGAAGGAGCATTCACCCATCCTTCGAAGATGGTTTACCCGCCTGGCGAGTCGTACACACCAAGGGCGACTCCACCACCTCAAGAGAAGGTTCCCAGAGCCCGTACCCCATGGGAAGACCAGATTCCATCGAGATCTCCCCTTAACTACGAGATCGGCATGATCAAATCAGAAAGCCAGTAAGAATCTTTTGATTTTTTTTCATATATCGATTTTCGGCAACTTTTCCTGTTAATTTATTGTTTTTTGACATTTTGGGGAAAAACTAGGTTGATATTTTAACTCTGAAATTTTTCACTGTATGAGTTCAACACAGCATCAGGAGCACGACCTTGGTGAAGATAAGCACAAAACACCAGTTTCATCAATTTTTATCACGTACTTACTTAGGTATTCTTGTTGTCTTGTTCGTTATGGTTTATGGGTATCTCCCCTAAATTCCAGTTATAATATGAATCAGTTTCAATCATTCGAATGATGGAGCACTTCATGTTTTTGAGATATTTGTGGAAAATTACTGATTTCACGAATGTCACGAATAGGGCACGAATATCACCAGTAGCAGATCAACGATTTCCGGAGCCCTACTCTTGAAAAATTTCGGGCCCCCCCTCTACTTTTCCATTTTTTTTTTCAAAACAAATATAAATTTCATTGATAAAATATAAGTTCAATTGAAATATAACAAATGGATTAAAGTGAACAGAAAAGTGAACACTAGTTCACTTTTTTACTAGTTTTTTTAGAAAAGTAAATATGCAGTAGAAATGAAAACTGGAAAGATTCTGTGAAATTTAACCCACTCTAAGAAATCAATTTCCTGAATGAACAATTATTTTTGGATCATCAGAGAAGCCTGGAATTGAAACAATACCTTAGTAAGAATGGGATTTCAAAAATATGAAACTGAAGCTCACCTTATATAGTTCAGAAAGAATGTGTTATCCTTCAAATTAGAAGTCCAAAGATGAAAAGAAATTGATCATTTACACAACACGGTTCAGTTTTCCACAATATCTTATATGAAATGCAAGTACAACGAAAAATGAATAACTTGTTCATCCCCATCAACACTATTCGACTCTTCCTTAGGGTTATTAAATGAATATGACCAATATTTACTATTTAGAACTAAGAAATGCCGCAAAACAAGTGTCTTGCACTTTGTACCCCTATGTAGACACATTATCGACGGTGGCCTAGATTTCAAAGGGATGCCGAAAACTTTATTGCCACCGTTAGGGGAAGTTATTGTAGGAGGGTAGGAATAATTAGAGAGAATATGGCTAACCTTTGATTTGACGTTATTTTTTACTGACAGCTGAATTTTGCTCTATAGTAGATCTCGTTGCATTTCGTGTGATTGTGAGGCAATTTTTTTTTTCATTTTCACTTGCAAGACGAGGTTTTTTTCTGAATAAATGTGGATATGATCGGGGGCCCCTGTAGTCTTCTTTGACTCATTTGCATTCGCCTGGAAATGGAAGAATCAGAGATCCAGTAAGAAATGAGCTTACTTTATGTGGGGTGTAAAAAAAACTAACTGAATAAAACAACAAACTTTATTTCGTTCAGATATCACACGACACATCCTTATCAGAAACTGCTCAGATCGATTCCTTGGGATTTAAGGTGATCGGCGCATTTTTCCAGATATTTTCTGTCGGGGTCGTATTTGTCCAGCATCTGCTTAACCATTTCTGGTTTATTCTTGATCAAGAATTCTGTCATTTTCTTGCCATTCTCCTTCTGTTTGTCTGAACACTTGGCACAGCAGGTTTCCATTATTTCAGGAATATGTTCTGCAAGTTCAAAATAGATCAATAAAGACTTTCAGGTATTTCATGACGGCGGATGATGAAATTGAATGAAATATAACGCTTCGAACCAGAAAATGTCCAACAACAATATCATTCCTCGAATAAATCATTTGTTATATAGTACCTAACGAGGAAAGACTCAGTATATCCTAAATATTTTTTTGTGTTCTTTTTGATGTAAGAAAATGTTGGAGCCTAATTTGAGATATGACTCCATCGATAATTGTTTTAAATGACAATCCAAATTGTTTTATTGAATGTTCTCAATTTGCACGTGCGTAGAAAATTAAAAATCTTCATTTTGTTCGAAGATGAAGAAAATTAAACAACTGATCTATCTAACATCAGCTGAAATATGTTTCTTCAAGAAACGCTGAAAATGTCGTGCATTAACTAACTGACAATATCCTAAACGGAACTGAAACTCGTTTGGGACATTTCTTTAGAAATGTCATTTGACTTATGCGGAAATAAGTGCTTTCGTTCTTTTAACTGCCCGTTGTTTCCCGATTTGATCTTGAAAACTTTGCTTTCCAAGTACCCCCATAAGAAATAGTCCATGAGTGTTGAATCTGGAAACGTGGGAGGCTATTCAAAAAATAGTCTTCTATCAGTTCTACCAATACATCGGCCTGGGAATATATCATCTGGATACTCAGCGACAGGTCTTGAAAAATGGGGAGGTGCACTGTCATAATGAAAACAGATATTTCTATTTAGGACATCAGCTTCATCCGAATCGTACCAGTACTACCATCAAGAATTCTAAATATCCAGGTCCATTGTGATTTTTTTGGAAGAAAACTGGTCCTATTACTCGATCACGAGCAATCCCTGCTCGAACATTGCCTTTTTCTGGATATTGAGTGTGGCCTTTCCTCATCCACTGTGGGTTTTGTCTGTCCAATAACGATAATTTCTACCGTTTACCTAATCGGTTAACGTAAAGGTTGATTCTTCAGAAAACATGACGTTTTCTATGTCAACAACATATCTCTCTACTGGATCATTCATAGGAGGTCCTGAGGATTGTATCTAGATCATCTCTGTTGAGTTCCTGAGGGGATTGTCTTCCATGAGTATGAAATTTCTGTTCTTTAAGAATTATCGTCTACTCTACAAGGACTGGCTAATTTCGATTTCCTCTAGCTATTTGCTTAGTTGGACATGAGGACTTTCTTGAACACAGAGGAATACATTCAATTTGACAACTTAAGTGAGGGCACTCTGACAGCGATTAGGTGTTTGTTTTCTTACATCCTCATTTTCTCCAAACTGTTTTGCAATCTTGTTTTTGATAGTTTACGAGATGGGCGATAAATCAATATTCAATATCCTTCTCTTTTTTTTTAAATGAAGAGCTTCAATTTGTGTTCTTGACCTACCTCCGTATAGGCAGTAATCAAAATTTCAATCTAGTGGGTTTCAGTTATGTTCGGCATTTTGTCTGACTTTTCTACAAACGTTGTTTCTCTCAAAACAACAGAGTTATGAATCTCCCCGTTTATCTTCTCTCGATACGCTCTACTACTCTTAATAATTTTCATTCCATTTTGACGTTTGCAAGCAAAAGTGCTTAAGCGTCATCTTGCTATGGTTTGAATAGTGCCCAAGCAACAATCAATGGAAACGATACCTTTCATGTCATTTCATAAATTAGATAATTCTTTTGAAAGTGTTATCAATTGAATCCCAATCAAAATGGAACAAAATTTTGTATACAACACGTGATTTATAAATGTTTATTCATTCGAAGAAATAAACATTTAACTGACTTTTGCCGTATAAATAACAAAATAACTATTATTCCATTTTGACGTTTATAGACGACATTGTTCAAACCACAGCAACAAGGGTAAGTTGACGTTTATCCATTCAATGAAATATTTTTTTTATATACAAATAATATAAGAAATGACATGAGCATAAACGTCATCTTACTCTTGTTGCTATGGATTAAATAATAATGTAGCAATAATCATCATAGCAATATCCTTTCATAAATAAGATAATTCGTTTGAAAGTGTTATCATTTGACTCCTAATCAAAATGAAATAAAATTTTGATTTGATTTATAAATTTAAATTCATTCAGAGAAAGAAACCTACTCGCCCTTCGGGCTCATGTGTTAAACTTTCTTCTCTTGAAAAAACATTTAACATCACTTCTTTTCTTGTATGAATAACAATTATCTAACTTTTCTGTTTGGCGAAAAATGCTGAACAAAACCTCCTGACATTGCATTCAAACTGCTTGAACTATTTCATTGAGTTGAATCAGTTGATGTTTGTTAAATATCTTTTTATAACAATAACGAATAAGAATTTGCGCCTGATGAGTGACTTGAAATGCCCTTTATGAATATGCATAAAAATCATTTTCATCAAAAAAGGGAGCAATTCAAAATACAAATCGACCTATCCGAAATATAAGTATTAAAAAATTAATCAGATTAACTAAATTTATTTCAAACAAGAGCTGATGACTGAAGTTAGGTACATAGATAGGTTACCCCAATGACAGCTGATGTGGTGATCTCGCTTGGCTGTTATGCGAAAATGGACCTTATCGACTTGAATGAACGAAGTGATCTCGAATTTTTGAAAATTCAGAATTTATCTCGATATTTGGCGTTCGATTTGTGCTACGGGATATGGAGAATGATTTTCTTGCTAGCAGTTGTCGTTTTTATGTTGGTTGAGTGTAGAAAAGTATAAGAAACGGTAACAGGCCCCAGGTGAAGCTGGCTTCGTTAAGGTAAGCGTCCACAGTTCCGCATCGTACGCAACGCACGGATCGCATAAAACTCCTGTGAAAAATCTCGAATTTCTGAGGCTTTTTTCTCGTATTTTCTATGTATTTTCCGAGTCGAGAGTAGTACGCGCCTATGGTCCGGTTATTCGTCTTTCGTTTTGCATTTTTCGCGGACACGGATGTGCGGCGGTTTTCGAAGGAACAGAATTCCCAAACCTCTAAATCAGCCGATTTTCCCCTCCTACCTCTCCCACTCGGTGCTTACGAACTTAGTAGTACGAGATTAAGAGACTCCCGCTGTATTTTCGTATGCTCGAGTCACTTCCAAGTATCCAATCGAATAGAATTCCTTTAGGATTTTTTTTCATGACTACTCATCTGCCATGGTGAGAGTTGCCATGTAAGCTATTCAATAGAAACAAAGTACCAGCAAGTGGTTGAAATGATTACAATTCTGTCCGGGTTGTGTATAATGAATATAGTTTCAGAGACATTTTGAGAAAACTTAAAAGGGATTAAAAGTAGGTGATAATATTTTTTTCTAATTTTGACATATAAAGTGACACTTTTGAAACTAACTGACGTTTTGAAACGTTTTACTTTTCATAACCAGTTACGAAAAGTAAAATATTCCGCAACTGATGATAAAAAGATATTTGCTTCCATAGTAACGGAGTGAAAAATAAAATGTTTCCGCCACTAAACGATTCAAAAAGAACCTGCGAGCTTGTATAGACGTTTTTGGTACTTTTGATTTGAATTCATAGCTACATCGTATTCAAAATTAGAAAAAATATTGTGTGAAATACGATGAGAAACACTATTTTTCGTATTTCACGCATTACGAAAAATAATACTTTTTCCAACTGGTTGCACAAATAACTATTCCATGCAAATGTAGGTGTACAAAATATGATGCTTGTAAAGATGAACAAAATGTGTGCACAATAATTATTCGTTTTGCTCACTTCTGATTTCCTCAGCTTCTGGTGTGCACCCTTTTCCTTCCAGAAAGCAGTTGAAGTGGTTCTGCAGTAAACGTTCATTTTTAATTATGGCGTCAATATCAACATTGTCGAATCTCGAGGTATCGTATACGTCACCCCCTAAGACACAAGCAACGGCAACGGCTGCAAAAATGACGAAGAACTTCATGTTGATAAAATGTTTCGACGGATTAAATCGACTGATTTGAGAAAAAGCGAATCGGGTATTTATAAGAGTACGAAATTGTTTCGACGACGGAAACCCCAATTATTTTCTCATCACATCGTTTTTTTTCCTTCGAGAACTCGATCTTCAAACTTTGTGTTTTTGTAACAATATGATTGTTATGTAGGATCGTTTATTTTTGAATGTCGCCTAGAAGGACTTCTTAGAATTTCATCTAATGCGATTGATTTAGATAATTTATTCCCGATAGCATCTAATTTTGAATATACGTCGCGTTAAAAAGAAAAGATCTAGTAGAATCATCTATAATATTTCGATACCTTATATAACGTATAGATACCTACAGTTGTTGAATGCTGGAAAATGATCAGCAACATAAGCAAATACATTTCGATTTGAACCTTTCACCCCAATCACCCTATAACAATTCTTCTGTGAGAGAATTGCGTTGAATAAATATGTAAAGGTAGAATTTCTCTGATCTTACCAAAAAACTATTGTTTCTCGAAATTCATGAAATAGCTTAAACTCATTGAAAAAATAGATAAACCGAAAATGTTTGGTATAGGTACGTTTCATGAATTTCATTTTTCGAGAAATTGTGACATAGTTCATCTAAAAGAAACATTCCCTGGAACAATTCACGTTTTGACACAGGCAAGTAGATTTTGACGAATCCAATGAAAAACTCCCAAATCCAGGATTTCACCAGAAACTAATGAATAAAAATTGATGAAATTTCGCTCAAAAATCAAGTGCTTACAACAACTTTTTGCTTTCATTGATAAACCAGATCAAAACCGATTTAAGAAACCCGAATTAAATAAAAATTCTTATATAGCCGTATGGGGTTGGTCGGAAAATTATGAGTGATATACTAATGAATAGAATTCGGTAAAAGTAGTACTCTTAGCAGTATGTGGTTAGTCGGAAAATCTAGCATAAATTATAAGTGAATTAATATTGATGAAGAGAAAATTCAAGGTGAGAGTAGTAGATAATTGAGATTTCTATAACCATTTACCGAGGTGGGACATAACCTCGAATTCATAGTGAAAAATGAAAAAACCGATTTTCCGAGCGATTTTCGTTTCAAATTTTTTTTTGCAACAGAAATGTATCGATTTGGATGAAAATTACTGAGAATATAGATTTTCAGGTGCTTCTCATTGTCCTATTGTCCTGTGCAAATGAAATAGAAAAAAAAATTGACTCGGCGATTCGCAAAAACCGAATTCGATTCGATCATAGAACTGGAAATTATAGCACCTCAAAGATCCAAAAAAAGAAGACACATATTGTTCCGTTTCGCCTCTTTTTATGTTCATTTTACTTTACTCATTTTTGTTTTCAAAGAATCACTTTCTGCTAAATGCCCAGTAGAAATTCACTTCTCCACAGGTGTACAGTATTTCATTATTCAACCGTTATTGACTCTATTTTTTTCTGTTTTCAGCTACCAAAACGGCCCAGATACTTACCTGCTTCAGCTCAGAGATGTAGATTTCCCTGTTCGTATCAGGGAATATATGAAAGTAGCAGCAAACAGAGGTCCAGGAAGTTCTCATATTGTATCTGATGAGCATGGCTACGATTGGAGAGTAAGTAAATCACTAAATAAATTTAGATAACAAAATAACTGTAGGATTTCTACAGTATAAGTCTCTAACTCGGAATGAAAGAGGTAAGTTAAGAGATCATATATAGTAACTCATCTTATTTACTGAGTTCATTCCAAGTTAGAGACTTGTAATGCTTCTTGCATTTTGGCCATGTGAAATGAAAAACAGATCATCAGTGAACCTGTATGTGCAGTGCCAAAAACATCATCATTGTTCATGGCCTGGTAACCAAAAGTTTAAATGTGGCACACAATGCCATTGCTAGTTTTCTAAATATGGAGCATGGTGGTAAAGTTCGAGTAAATTTCGAGTTGGATTGTTATTATATTGCATATATACAGGGTGTAACAGGATTAATCGAAATAAATTTGGATAAAGGTTAAGAACCTTGAAATAAGACGAAAGGTTTCCATGGAGGTATGTCTGGAAAAGCTTCATTGAAGAGTTACGTTGCTTCAAAGAAGAAGACTTGGCTATGGATTTATTCAATTTTTCAAAGTATGACTAAGATGAACGAATGAAGTTTTGCAGAAGTATTTTTCGAATAGAGTGCACCAGAAACCCGTTTTGACTTTCTACCATAACTTTTCAATCTTCGAATATCATCATTAAAAATTATGCATTGAAAAGACAATTTCATCTGGAAACTTTTTGCATTCCTGAATTTTTATAGTACCGTAAAAAATAAAATATATCCTTTGCTCTGTTTTCGAACAACCAACCAAAAGCCGCCATGATCTTCATTCGGTGCTTACGATTAAGATGTCTAAAACTCTGGTGTATTCACTGATTCGATTTTGTTTTTAATTTCGTGGGGATATGGGATCAGTTTCGTTTTTTCCACTGTAGGTAACGCTGTTTAGAATTTGACAGAGCATTGTCAATTGATATTTGAAAATAATTTGAATCTACGACTTACGAATATGTTGTATTTATAAGCGATTATTGGTGTGTGAAAATGTATTAGTTTCGAGAAAGGGTGTAGAACATTCATTTATCAACATGTCGTTCAGTTAGTTCAGTTTATTGTATGGACAATCAAGAACTATTATAGCTAAGAATTCGGTGTTGTTGGAATTTGAGGCAGAACCAAATCGGATGAACGAACATTCGGGACTGATATAGCTAAGTTTAATGGCAACTTCAGCAGTATTTCAAAGAAACTGTATTGGAAATACGTAATGTAAATTGTGAGCATATATTGAGAATCAGAAATACATATCTCTATTCGAGTCTGTTCTTTAAATATTCTTCCTGAGTAGATATAGTGAAAATTCCCTTTCCGTCAACTGAATATATTGGATATGTGACCAATCAACTGTGTTTTATTAAAATCAAAATGAATAACCCTCCTCATGAATACAATTTGTCAAACAGTAATTACCTTGAAGAAGAATAGTAAATAATCCTTCGAACCCTTATTCGATAGTGTTGAAATATTGACAGATTTGTTTTTACAACGAAAATTAAACTGTAAATCACAAATACTCCTTAACAGCTGACAAAATGGGCCAGTTCACTCGTTGATCGATGTGCGATATCAACGCAGAACAAAATAAAACGAGAGAGTGTCATTCTACTTCCTCTGGTAGAACAGGGATAGAACGAAGCAAATGACATGGTGGCGCCGCCACGAAACTGATCCCATATCCCCGATTTTCTGAAATGTTGGGGCTTGCAAATAGTGACAAGTGCACACACCAGTATTTTAGACATCTTACTTACGATCGACCTTTTGTAATTTCGAATGTCAGTTTGACCAACAGTATTAACGAGTTAGTTCATTGTGTGTACCTACTTGATTTGTGCACAAATTATTCGAAAAAATATGTCAAATGAGTAATACGCCGATTTGATGTTCAAAAAGAAACCAAAGGATCTAATTTATCCTTTTATGGCAATGTTAAAAGGCAATGAAGTTTCTAGAAAAAATCGTCATTTCGATACATATTTTTTGATGAGCCTGAATAAAAGGTTATGGCAAAAAGGGTTTCAGATTTCACCCCTCTGTAGCTATGCGGAATCGATAAAAAAATGAGTTCTAGTTGCATCTCTATTTGAGTTGCGAATATGTCTGACAGATTGCTTATATTATTTTGAAAAAAAATTAATTAGATGATTTTCACAAGGATAAGTTATTCAATATTGTAGTTAAACTTGGGAGCTTTGGACTGTTATAGGAGTCTGCAGAAAAAGTGAGGTGTGGTTCAGTCTTTGCGTGACAGGTGGCTAATCGTGATGGGAATACCTCAAAACGACGCCCCAATATCGCTTAAGATTACCATCCTCCGTTCGGAAGATTCAGTGCTACACTGTACTGAGTGTACTGTCGAGGGAAAATGATCTAATAACTAACCCACACTATTAGAAAGACAATTCTTCCGGAATTGTTGTTTCCATTAATATTCATTTAATATTCTTCTTATTTCCATTTTCCTTGGGTTTATCAACGAACCCATACTTGAAATAAGTTGGATGAGTTTGTAGCTAAGGGGTTGAAGGAAACACTGAATTTTATTGCCAGACAATGAGGGTAATAAAGAGTAAATTGACAAGTTTCAGCGTTTTCATTTTCAGTTATTAGTTAAAGAAGTATTAATTTTATTCGAGACTTCTGTCCAACTCTGTATAAGTTGTTTAATTATCTATCATAAGTCGTAAGCTGATAGTCGTATTGTCTTTTCAGACACCAGTAATCAGAGAAAGGCGTCGTTTCACTGATGTTATGGATGAAGAAATAGATGATGAGAGAAAAGCAAGAATCAACCGTTACGGTACTGGCGAAAGCAGCTATTCAATCAGAAGACTGAAGCACGAAATAGGTAAATAAATCTTCGAAACTGATGAACGTAGTCCTTAACCTCTTTTTTCATACAGGTTCACGTCTGGACACGTACGTTGAAGCAGAAGCATTCATCGAAAGCAAGCAGGAAGGAAGGCTACCATTCTTCAGGGAAAAACCACAGTTCAGTGCTATGCAAGAAGGCAAAGACTTGGAGCTCAGTTGTCTGGCTGTTGGAGATCCAGCACCAATCGTGCAGTGGTTTAAGTGAGTACCTAATTGAGGTTCTGAAAATGTTTTGAGTCACTTCCTCAATGAACTGTAACATAAAATATCAAACATCAGATAGAGATATGTTGATTGATTACAATTTTGGCTGACTAGCACTTTTGAATCTTATTTTTTTCTTCTAATGACAGGAAAAAAGGGTTGATGGTGTGGAAAAATTCAACGTTCTTATACCGTCTATTAAAGTATGTCAGACATACGGCTTTCTTCTGGATAGAATTCAAGAGTTGCAATGAATGTTTCAGCGATGAACTCTCAACATGAGAGAAGTATGCCTGTTCTGATAAGGGAACAGATCCAGCTCCTGTGGAGCTTACCAATCCGCTCCGAAGGACGTAGATTCACAATCCGTGAAAAAACGTTCTGTCTGTTTTTGTAAGGCTTTGTTGTGGAACCTCAACAAGTCGCAATTTTGAAGCTATCGAGCTCAATTCTGGCGGTGGCAGGATTATTCTCCTTTAAAGTGTTAAAAAGCTTGCTAATTTTGGTGGAAAACGGAAAGACTTTCTTTGAGTTGTTTATGCATCAAGAAAATTGATGTGGTCACGCTTGCATTCCGAATGTATCGATATTTTGCACGTGCTCATCTGAAGCTAGAAGAAGCCTATGGATTTTGCTTATGGGTAATCGAGACGGCGCGGCGGTTCCAAGATTTTCTGAAAATCACGATGCAGCCACATCCTTTATATAAGCGGAAATTTAATAGTTTATTCTCAACAAGAAACTGGGCATTTATTCATTTCTGAATATGCTCGAATAGATAGACTTCTCTAAGTTAAAAAAAAAACTGCGATCAAAAATCGCCAAATGAAATATGGCATTGCCACCCCCGAAAATCAGTGCTAGATCTGACCCTAGGAGTAGGGGAGCGTCTTATCCGCTACGTTAAAAAACGTTTCATGTCATTCTAATGACACAAAGTGTAATGAAAGGGTAGTTTTCAAACATACCCCCTCATTTTAGAATAATCTTTTAGTTTTCATTTTTAAGAAATTTTATTTTGAATTAATTTTGGACAGAAATATTTGCAGTTTCCAATTCAGGATTCCGACATCGTTCGGAATTGTAAACGTTTCGCACCTAAACGTTCCGCGCCGTTTTTGTTCCGTTTTCAGTTCTGAAAAACGATGTCGCACCGTATAAAACATCCTGAATTGGAAGAAAACCGTGTTTTTTGTTTGCTAGCACAGATAAGTCGAAATTAAGACGTCTTCATCGACGCAAATTTTACTGAATTTCGACAGTCGGGGCACATCTGATTTCCGCACTCCCCCCTGTGGGTATAAAATCAGATGTTTCCCCGCAGGTCACTTCACTTGCTGTTCACTTACCATGAACTTGCTGTCGACTTACGGTTACTCACGATTTGCGATTAATTAGTGCGGTCCACCGTAAAAACTTGTCTTGCTACCGCGTTGGAAGATTTCTTTAGAGTTTCTTTTCTTTTTGCTACGATTCAGAATATAATTTTATTTTTTTTCTTCGTTACTTTTATTGGGTGGTTCGGGAAATTTTACGAGTGCAAGTGGCCAAAACGATAGGTAAGACGACACGTTTTTTTTAATATATCATTGGAACTTCAGTCTCCGTCTACACCCCTCCTATACCCGAGTCTGAATTCTACCCCTACTGTCAATAACGTACCCTGCTGGTGCGGATACCCGGAGGGTACAGAAGGCACTTTGGGGTGGCTACCCTTCCTAGAACATTCCCGTGTTCACCCCTACGGTTAGGGAAGCACTCTGCTGGTGTGGATACCCGGGGAGTGCCGAACGCGCCTAAGGGTGAGCCGTCATAATTCTGTGTCGTCGTATTTCATCCCCTAACCTGGCTGAAGTCGATGCCTGTCCGTTAAGTGTGCGTCTTAGGTTCTGGCTGGCGAACACGTCCGTAAACCCCGTATAACGTTTGAGATCGGATCCTGTTTCATTCCGTCTGTTTTTGCCCCTGTAAATTCACTGATCTCGAGTCTTTCACTGTACGAATTTTGTAATAGTGCCATTTGTGTTTCCTTGTACGAGTCGACAAATATAATTTGTGTACGTTGATTTTGACTTCCACTGGTTGTCGCTAACACCCCAGACACCGAGGAACCTTGTCGACTAAGAGTAACCAACGACAGAACCAAAAATGGAATTTAAAAAAACCTATTTGTCTCAAATTTCATTAATTATCTTATCGAAAGTATGCCCCAAAGTGTAGAATGCTTGAGACGATCTCGTATGGGACCAACCATGTACTAGTTTGACAGGGACTCAATTTTCTCTTCAATTGATAGGTATTCTTCTCATCATCTCATGTCAGTTTTTCCACTTCTTTGGAATGGGTTGCACTCTAAGGTTCTTCAAAGAAAACTCCTTGCTTACATGACATGTTGAATAATTTACAAAGATCAGATGTCAGTTCTGGTTAACACTTTTTGAGATAATAAAAGATAACCCATCTGGTCCAGTTGTTTTCTTGGCAGCTGAACCCATCAAGCTCAATTGAAGTGTTAGATGTTCCCGAGTACAAATAAGTTTTTAAGTCGAATTAAGAGCGAAAGTCTTCGCGAAACGATCGACCTTGGCTTTGTTGTAGTTGCAGAAAAATCGCACCTTTTTCATCAGAAAGGAAAAACTTGAATGGCAAAAAATTTTATTCGATTTTCTCCGCCATCCGTCAGGACTGGCGGAATCAACTAGGACAGTTTATGAGGTTGTTAACTATTGTCGCTTTGTACGCTTCTTTTATTTAATGTGTGGTCCGATTGAATGTCATATTGGCGCGTATTTTGTCAGATAAATTTGCCCGCCGCAGCCAGCAGACTCAATTTTTTCACAGAAAAGTTTCATTCACAATTATTGTATCAGTAATACGTCGCACAATGCTGTTTATTCCTCCGTCATGGAAGAATGTTTTGTTTTATCCCATGAGCATGAGGCATAAGAATCAGGCGCAGTATATCCCAATCTGCTGCCTGCTGCACAATAGTACAAAATTTTTTCGTGGTTCAAACAACTTGGGATTTCAGGAATTCATTCATTGCTGTATCCCGTTACCGGGAATAAATCTACAAAAAGACAAAAAAAAAACTGTGTGCCAAAGACCTCCACTGTGACATGTACAACGCTAAGGGTGACCGGCCACCGAATGCGAAGTTGAGCGAAGCTGAGTGTTTTCAATGCTAATATAATTGACAAGCTACGAATCGAGTGACGTAGCTTGTCATTTAGCATTGAAAACGCTGAGCTTCGCTCAACTTCGCATTCGGTGGCCGGTCACCCTAATTGTTCCCAGTTATGATTGGCATTAACTGATTTTAGGGATTGATGTAGTATATCCTTAAATCGCTTATACTGGCCTCCTGGTTTTCGGGCTCCCTCTGTGAATTCGCCATACAGAGCTATTTTGGGGAGTCTTGTGTTTTGGATTTAGGAATAGCGTTCTGGTAGCTCCAGTTCAGTTGTTGAAAATGAGAACAGTCTATGCTTTTTATAGCCGGATCATCTGCTAACCCCCGGAACATAACCACAATTTCTTGTGATCATTTCACGGAACTGATAGCAAGTTATGTGGATATTTCACTGCTCGATTGTAAAAATTATTTTTTCAAGCAATAGGTATAGATTCATTCGACTCATGCGACTTTCCCAATTTTCAGAAACGACGCCATAATCGCAGAATCCCATCGCATCAAAATAATCACGGACGAAATAGGAAGATCGCATCTGAAACTCTGCCCTGCCCTCTCCTTCGACCAAGGGATGTATAAGGTGGTCGCGAGGAACAAGATAGGCCAAACGGTCGCCAGGACGCGCATCGTGGTCGGTTTAACTCCTGACGAACCGGATTCTCCTGAAGCTGCCCAAGTGTCAGACACCGAAATTTTACTGACCTGGAAACAACCCAAGTTCGACGGAAATTCGCCTGTCTTATGTTATCGTTTGGATTATAAACTGGCAGATGACATGGAATGGACCAAAAAGGCGGACAATATAGATCACGAGTTTTATCTGATGAAGGGACTTCAGCCGAACAAAACTTATCTTTTCAGGTTGGCGGCAAAGAACGCCATGGGTTGGAGTGAGCTAGGAGTGACCTCAGCTCCCATATCCACTAAAGATGCAGGTAATATTAGAATATGAATTGGTTAACAAACACGCATATGTCATTTCCGAGGTGATCTTTTCAGTCATATCCTCCCCTTCTTTGTAAATTTAAATGATAAAAAATTAGCGGTATACAGACATCAGTTAAGGAATTCTGAAAAGTAAAAGGCGGGACTTGAACACATTCTCTCTTGATAGATCACGTGCTCCACCACTGAGCTACTATAGAAGGACCTGTTGCATCCGCACAAGAGGAACACGTGTCCCAGAATTCAGAGTTAGTAGAGTTAGAGACATAATATAACTTCCACGTTCATGAGATGTTCTGTACTTCTGTAGACAGGAAACGGTTGTTGTTCCTACTGGTAGCTCAGTGTTAGATGGTAGAGCATTTGACTGACTAACTGCCATTTCACAATGATGTTAATGGTAATGGTAATGTTAAAAGTGAGCTACGATGTTAACGCTTAAATAATAATAAATTTAAGAAATATTTATCATTATCATCAACATTACGCTTGACATTAACATTGATAGGAACAGTATCGTAGTAGCTCTATTATTTATTATTATTTAAGCGTTTACATTGTAGCTCACCGTTAACATTACCATAACCATTAACATCATTGTGAATTGGCAGTTAAAAGCTCGTAGATCCAAGTCTCATTTGAGGTTATCTTTTGAAAATTCCATAATTGTCTATATTCCGCAAAATTCCCATCGCATTTATATCACTATTCATAAAACATTTCGTTAATTTTGAAAACATACAAATAGAGATACTTCAGCAGAAGAAAACCTGCTCCACTCTTATCACGTGAAGTTTCTTACTGGTTGCTAGTGATCTCTACGAAAGTTAGCCCTTTTGTCAGAAAATACTCGAAACAAGTCTTGCTAATTCATTGGCGATACGAAGCAAAAATTTCCTAGGTCTCTCTACGAACAAAGATTATAGAGTAGAAAGATAGGAAACGCCCTATAAAAACCGACTACATTTTGGTCAGTGAAAACACATTTGACAATGAGATGGCGCTGAAAACGTACTGTCAATACAGAAAACCTGTTTAGTAACAGTTTTCTGTTTTGTAATAGAGGGGCGCGAAATTCGAATTCTATTCCTTGTTTTGAATTTCAATATCGACTTTGTTGAGACCATAAAACAAATATCCTGTGCAATAAAACAAAAGTATGGTTTTGTTTTGTGATCAGAATGTTAGCTTTCACCTGAACAATTGGAATCAATTGGTGGTATTTTTTATTTGCAATTTATAAACATTTACAAAAATTTGAAATTATGGACAACGGATATAGAGCATTGACTAGGAGACAAAAGTATATGGTGATTTGCTCTATGTCGAAGGTGTTATTTCTGTTCAATACATTGTTTTGAATTAATAAACTTAGTTGAATTTGTACAATTCATATCAGAAATTAAAATGAACAAATATTCAATATATCATCATAGCATACACATTGCAGTTACTTACATATTATTTACAGAATTTTCAAAACCCCAACTAAAAAAAACTTCACTACTGAGGTATACGTATACAAGACCTGCATATTAGCCCCTCAATAGTTTTTTTTATAATTTCTTTATGATATGGTCACTTTATGACACAATATACGAATTGATTAATGAATGAACGAAACACTCACAGCAGGTTTCATAAACCTTTGACTTTCCAAACAACAATTTGACAGTTCCTCGATACCCAAAACGAAATCAATAAAACCTTTGCATTTCTGAATATATTGAATTAAGGAGTAGCAATTGAGAATCTTTGAATGGACGTATAAAGGTCATAATTTCTCCTAAATTGGCCCTTCTTGCAAGGTATGCTTCCTGCATACAACAGTTGACGTGAATAAACAGTTCTCAATCCTCAATCGACTTGCAGTAAAATGTTAATTGCACATGATGTAGGCCTTTACGCCCTGAAAATTTTATCCACTATTTAGTTTCATTCGGCCGTAACGCAGATTTGAACCAATCTTGATTCACTCCCTACGTTAGAGCGCGCCCAAAAGAAGTATTCACTTCAAAAAATGTTCACATTCAAAGGAGGTTATGTACGAAAAACCTACGAGACTTTTGATATAGGTACTCGAGACAAGATTAGTGCTAAATGATGCTCCATTTCCAATCGATACTTAATAGCTTCGTATACTTCTATAATGTAGAATAAGATAATCTGATCCTAATATTCCTCTCAAATTACAGGAGTTCCTATGATACAATTCAGCAAAGCCATGCAACATTTGCAACAGATGACAGACAGTGGACACGAAGTGAAGGTGGATCCTAAAACGTACCCCGATTATGCTATCGAAGCAAAACCCATTGAATGGCAGTACAAAAATCCAGAAGAAGAATACTCCTTCATTTCTGAGATGTCAAGGTGATATACCTTTTTTTTTAACACGCAATATGTTGTGCACTCGATTAGTTGGGGAGCCGACGATGCTATATCGGGATTTACTCGAGCGCCGTGGAGACCTAGTGGATTTTGAAGATTAGATGGTAGAAAGAAAGAAAGGTTCTATGATGTATGCACTTTCAGCGGTGGGGAAAGCGTCAGCAGGGTCTCAAAGATGTAAAAAAAAATCATCAGATGTACATACTCGAGCGTGTCAGATTAAGATACTGTATATGCCCTACGAGTCTCTGATAATGAATTCATGCTTATCAGACAGTTTGCGCGGTGGGACTGGCCGTACGGAAGAGTTGAAAATGGTAAAAAAAAAATTTCCAGCGTGTCAAATTTTTGGAGGATATGTTAATTTGACCCGAAGGAAGCTACTTTTCAAGGGACTGACAATTTCGACGTGACGCAAGGTCACAGCGGTCCTTTGAAAATGTAAAAAAATCGTTACTTGTACATACTCGAGCGTGTCAGATTTTCATACAGATGGTTAATCTTGGTGTTGAAGACGTGTTGACCCATTAATCTGACACTTATCAGGAGGGGTTTTCTTAATCTGACACTTTGAGAATGATAAAAATCCTTTTTTTTTCGAATATTTCCCTACCTGCACCTCTAATCGTTTTTGTATTCATTATAAAAGTTGTAGATAATAAAATTCTACACAGCTTTTGTCTGAAGCAATTTTACTTACTCTTAACCGTTCTCGAGTTAGAGGGCGATAAGGGCGAAAAGCTTAGCCACACATGCGAAAGGGCAAGGTCAATGTAGAATCCCAGTCTAATCTACAGTTGTCAAAATTACAAGGTATTTCTATGATGACAATTTCGAAATAAGGTGCGTTCGGCCAGTAGACTATATCAGCACTTTTTGTTCCGAGTCGTTCGGGCACGCAGTTTCAGAACAAAAAGTGTCAATAGTTGTCGTTCGTTCTAGACGGAGTAGAGTTTTCGGAATCAACTCTATGACCCCCAGCTCCCAAGGGGCGCGAAAGGAGTTTGTGTAGAAGTAGGGTTATGAAACGAGACAAACCATAAAAAAACAACTTATAAACAAACTATTCATAAAACTGTAGAATTTCCGTTTAATCCACCCTAAGATTATATATTCATATACATTTTCGAACAAATTGCATTCAAATTCAAATTTTTCTCAGATTTTTGTGGTTGACATTTGTCATTCGTTCATTCAAAAATTGCCAATTTGTACAGGCTCCATCAGCCCTAGCTGATCTGTGATAAAACTCTAGTTCTACTCGCTCTGTACCGGTGTTTACTGGCCGAACGTAGTCATATAGTCACGAAAATTTTAGTGTTGTCTGTGAATGAACCTTAGAATGTACTATTTTCCAACGAGTGAATTTTCGCTTCAGCATGTATCGCTAAAACCTCGCATTAATCGCCATATATCTCAAAAACGTTTGAACGTAGAAAAATTGCTCGGGACAAAATTTGTAGAAAATGTTATGCTCAACAACTTTTATAACGAATGCAAAAAAGATTTGAAGCTCAGGAAAGGAGATAATTCAAAAAAACTGATTTTTGTGACCTTTATGGCCAATTTTAATTGTTTCGGCTAAAACTATCAGATTATATTTTTTCCGTTATTCTTGAATCATTAGCTTCAAAATGAGAAAAAACGCCACCGCCCTCGAGAATGTACACGTGACGTTTTTTTTTTGCAACTTTGGCGCCCTCTCAAACATTTTCGACACGCTTAAATTGTCAGGCTAAGAGAATATATACTTTTCAACATGTAATTAACCACATATATCTTAATCTGACACGCTCGAGTATGTACAATGATCGTTTTTTTTTTACTATTTTGACAGGGTGTCCTAGACAATTCCCCCTATATACAGGTCTAATTTTTGGTAGAGGTACTCTGCAGGGTCCAAGGTATGTCCTTTTATATTAATCTGACACGCTCGAGTAAATCCCGAATTTCCCTCTTCGGCTCCCCAAGTAATATAGACAAATAAATTTTTGTCAGTTTAATACTTATTTAAATAGCTCTACAATTCCATCTTTCTTCAATTCCAGGGGAAGATTTTCAGAAGTAGTGAAGGCGGTCAATAAGAAAACGGACGAAATAGTCGTCGCAAAATTAATGGACGCTACCAAAGATCATCTACCAGAAGTAGATGGCGAATTCGCTGCTCTGAGATCCTTGAGGCACGAACGTATTGCAAGCCTACTGGCAGCCTACAAAACTGAAGAAACTAAACCAGCAGTCTTCATTTTGGAAAAACTTCAAGGCGCTGACGTCCTGACCTATCTTGCCAGTAGACACGAATACTCGGAGCAAACAGTCACTACAATTGTTGGACAGGTAAAATTACAGCATTTTACATTTTAGTGAGTTGATTCATGCTTGGTGAAAACTACCTGCCAATTTGTTCGATGGAAACAAAGTTGCATATTTCACGAATAGTTCGCATTGAGTGGAAAGAAGAATTCTTTCATGTAAAATGCCTAATTTACTGATGAATCATCGTTCATTATAAGGGGGGGTTCAGAACTGAAGTGAACCAAGTCCATTCAGCCTAATTTTGAGATTAATGGCTTAGAAGTTGTTTATCACCCATTAATTCAAAAGTGACTTCTTCATTTCTTATTATTCTTATGTAAGCATATGCTTACATTCTAACCTTTGAAAATCTAAAGAAGTCACTTTTGAATTAATGGGTGATAAGCAACTTCTAAGCCATTCATCTCAAAACTAGGCTGAATGGACTTGGTTCACTTCAGCTCTGAACCCCTCATAAGTATGTATATCAAAGGCAATCATGTAATAATCGATCGAATGGATGGACTTTGGGATGAACATATTAAGTTATGAAAAGTTATGGCATCCAATGCCAAAACTTTTCAAAGGTAGGGAGTATTGCAATAAATCGGAATACGAGAATTATGAATTAATTTATGATTATTTGGGCGATATATCATGCGGACTTACAATATTTCACACAGACACAAACGCTACGACAGCATTATTATAATATGATACTTCAGAGCACTTGAGACAGAAAGGTATTGAGTTCACAAGGAGTTTTCATGTTACTCAGTCTGAAGATAAAGAGAAATTCGGCCGAAGATAGGGCGATAAGTATGTTCATAACAGCAGAGTCTGTATCTTGCTACTTTTCTCGGATAAGTTTATTAGTTTAGAGACCCTGAGAAGAAATCGGTTCTCAGAATTCGAAATAGCTAAAAATTTTGTAGAAGCCGTGCTTGGGAACGCTGATTTTAAAACTCAGCAAAAATGATTGTTCAGTGATTTTGTTTTAAAGCATTCCACCCATAGCGTGGTAGAGAAAGACCAGGGAGAAAAAGTACCTCGAAAAATCTAGTCAGTCGGTCCGAGGAATAAAGAGGTTTTCACGAAGTTATAGGAAAAACTACAAGTAAATCACGGGATAGTATAGGAAACTCGGTCGACTCATAATTGTTTTTTTTTTGTAGAAACGGTATAATAGGAAACAGGTAGCCAGAGGAAAACGGAAGTAAATTAAAGTTAAGGTCAGTTTTAGGAGGAATTTTTGAAACAGTATTCAGGAGTATTCGTTTTTTTTGATTTATGGTCTAAAACGGATGAAGATCGAAACTAGGAGTTTTTAGGAATTTTTTTTTATTAGAGTTACTAACGGGCCTAGGTATAGGGTCGAAACGAATCAGCGCTAATCGTTTACTACGGAAAAGTGCGGGAAATATTGTTAATTGATTTGTGCTCTTTTCATGAGTTTTAAGAAATTGAAGACTTAAGTTGGTCGTCATCGACTACACTAGTGTATGTAGAGAAGTTCTAATGTTTTCAATAGAGTATTTGTTAATTTTATACATAATTTTTCAATTTAATATTCTACCCCAGAAAAATCAAGAAAAATCCCACCGCTGTCACCAGTGTAATAACGCACCCCGTATCTTGATCAATAGAAATCAGCATTCCACTAAACAGAAGGTGATTATTTTAAGATGTTAAAACACAAAAATTGAAGGGGAAAATGTGGATTCGGCCCGTCAATCCATGGACAGGTCTTTGATGTTATATTCTATATTTTTCTGGGGGAAAAGTTGAAGTTGAAATGAAACTCATGTATAAAATTAACAAATAATCTATTGATACATAAGAACATTTATACAAACTGATTGAGGGGATTCCTAATCTAGTTAATTGCATAGAAAGGACAAGAGATCAGTTTTTATATACAGGGTGTTTCGAAAAAAAGTTAAAACTCGGCCAACTTTTCGATTCTCATTTTAGTATCTTCTTCTTTTCGTTATCTCGTAACTTGATTGCATGAGTATTCAAAATATGTGTATTTAAACTTTTTTCCCGTTTTCATCACCAAGCAATTGTTCAACCGCTTTAAGTTTCTCTGTATTGACTGATTTCAACCGACTACAGCAGCTTTTCATCTAAGCGTCAATTTCACCAAGAATATAAACCGACATTACAAGTAACTGACATTGAATGTCTCCAGAGGAAAAAATTTAAAGGTGTTAAGTCTGGGAAGCGTGGTGGCCATTCAATCGGACGTCTTTTACCAATCTAATTCTCTTGGAAATCTTAGGAATCTTTTTAAACATACATACATTCTTCTTTTGATGTGGTGTATTTTCTGTTCTTGCGCTAAACATATATTTCTTACAGATCTTGGATGGTCTTCAGTATCTTCATTGGAGAGGACTCTGCCATCTGGACCTACAACCTGATAACATTGTTATGTGCAGTATCAGATCAGTTCAAATAAAATTGATCGATCTAGGATCTGCTCACAGGGTTACCAAACTGGGTAGTGAAGTCCCTGTAGTTGGCCATCCACAATATATTTGTAAGTAACAAAGAAAACATGAAAACTTCATATGCATTTTTTTGGTGATATATTTTTCCGTTTGTGGAGGTGAAATGTTACAAGCCCTCATATAGGGCTTGTGGGTTCTTTCTAAAAAGCGAAACAATAATTTGAAATTCAAAATAAGAAGCGATGTTTCCACCCTGAACATTTTATGAGTATTAATGAGTTCGGCTCTGAAATATCGAAATAATTTATATCTGTCTGAATCGATCACAGCATGCTTTAATAAATTCCGTATATCAGTTTGGCTTTGATGATAATCTCAGTATTCCCATGAATTTCTCGAAAATCACCCTCAAGTCAAGCTTACTTGGGGAATGCCCGGAAATTAATATTTTCTGGTCAATCCGTACTCGTTCCCTATCTCTGGTAAGAGTATGTACAGTTACTCCCGGCACACCTGTATATTGTGACGTTCTCTGGGTCAACAGTAGAGGATATCGATATTAAAGTGTAGGTATTATTTGCTAAATCACACAGTACCTACTTATACAATGCTTCATGCTATTTTTATCATCAATGGTTCATTAGAAGAGTTGAGAAATTATCATATTATATGCTCTTGCTCTAGCTATAAAGATATAAATTTCAAATGCAGATTTGTTGCAGTGCCGTTATTTCAGTTTGAAATAAAGTTATGCTTCTTTCTGAATGAGAAATTTTTCTCATTTCGATATATTTTTCTTCAAATTTAGCCCAAATTTAAATTACGCAAACAAGATATTTGAAAGTAAGTTATCGTTAATAATAAATTCGTCCCAAATAAAAAAAATCTCGTTTTTCAATAAGGTTGGGATCCAGAAATTAGGGGAATAAGAAATAGTGGATGGTTATTCAAGCTCGAAAAAAGTTTTTTGAGCAAGAAAAAATGTTTTTTTTAAATTTTGTGCTACCAAATTTTGGAAATATCTAAATTTGCCTCAAGCTGTTAGCTGTTCACTTGTTAAGTGAAAAAATTATATGCAGTAACACGAAAAACATTTAGTTTTACTTATTTTTTTTTCTGCTCTTTCCAAATTTGTATTGTACTTGCAGAATATTGATATAAGTACAGGGTTTTATTTAGACTCTGAACATAATAATCAATTTTTTGAGGCCTGAAATACGACATTATGTTGATCAACAGAATTCCAGACAAAGAACTTATAAATCCAATATTAGGAAAATATGTAGAGTAGTTCAAAAGTAATGATTATTCAGGATGTTAGGAAGATTGCCCATTTCGGGACGCGCCATATATAAAATATTAGGTACCCAAAACTATATATTTTGACCTTCCATCAAAATAACTTCTTGTATTATGATTACCTCTATACTTCGAAGAATGAATTTTTCATGTTTTTTTTTTTCAATTTTCGCAGCTCCCGAAGTTCTTAGCGAAGAACCAGCCATACCTCAGACAGACATATGGACCGTAGGTGTTCTCACATACGTAATGCTTTCCGGAAAACTTCCCTTCAGTGGTGAAGATGAAAACGAAACAAGACAAAACATCCTATTCGTCAGATATCGTTTCGAACACCTCTTCAAAGAAGTTTCACAAGAGGCTACTAGATTCCTGATGCTTCTGTTCAAACGTCATCCAAAGTAAGTCCAACCCGCAATTTTTCTACGACTCATACGAAATCCCATCATTGTTTATCGTTATAGCAAACGACCTACAGCTGAAGAATGCCACGAAAACAGATGGCTACTACCAACCGATTTCATGATCAAAAAACGGGAACGTGCTGTATTTTTGGGAAATCGATTGAAGGTAAGAAATTTTTTCATTATGGCACCCCGCATACTCATTCGTGTAATTCTCAAATACACGTATGGGGTGGGCAAAATTAGTTATCTGCTGAGGAGATCTCGAGAACTATAGCAGCTAGAAGAAAAAGGATAACACATTGTTTAGCTCCTTTTTCCTGAGAAATCCAAATCAGAAAACAGAACCGGCCTATCGTTTCTATCTTTTCAGAGTCAATATTGGACACAATAATAGTCCAGGAAAAATAAATGCATATTCAACAGTCTCTATGGTAACGCCTACCTACTTATTGTCTTTATATATTATTGAATATATATTATTGAATAATGAAACAAAAAGGAGAAAAAAGTTTTTTCTCTTGAACTTTTTAGATTAATAGTTACATATGATACATTTTTAAATCATCAAAAAATTTGCAGCAAGATGAAAGGACTTTCATTTATAGTTTACATTTTGTGATAAATCAGAATCTTGAAAACGGCCGCATGGAAAAATAATAAAATCATGTTTGAATTACTCATAGAAGAATGCCTGTGGAATGTCAGAATGATTTTCAGTACGAGTTGAAACAAGCTATAATAGTTCAGCATTATTGAAAATGGCCATTTCCCAATTTTTGTTCATACTCAAGATCTAGAAATGATAGGCCGATTCTGTTTTCACATGACGATTAGTCCCAGCTCTCATAGTTGTGGAGATACCCTCAGTAGACAACTAATTTTGCCCAACCTGTATACATTCGTATATTCATTCATTAACACGCAAGGTGGTCCAGTGAAAGAAGGCAATACCTGAACGACTTAGATATTGCAATGGTGTCAGGGGTGAGATTTTCAAATAAAGAAGTACTCGCATAGTGGACAACCGGTTCCTGAAAAAAAAACTATTTTTTGTGTAAAACAGACTGATGATAATTCGTTGAAAGACAACCTTGTTTATACTCATTGTGTAACATAATTTTGCTAATAACAATAACTTTCATACAGGGTGAGTCTTTGACTCGTTAATATTTCAACAGTAGATTATTGAGGTCAAAAGAAACACTTTTTTCAAATACCATTTTATCCGATCCGGCCCTGATAAAAAGATATAGCCATTTTAAGTATTCATAATGAACTGTGCCACCTTTGGAAAAACAAAATTACCTTCAGAATAACTAGCTAAATCTGTGACACTACACATCTGTGTATCTTTTAAACAGAGTTGTATTCACCCAAAGTACCCAATTTTCCGAATATCACAGAAATAGTTTTTATTATTGAACATCAAATTACTCGCAAACGGCGCATTATACGAGAATATATGAAGAATACTTTTGTTTCACAAAACGTTCAAATATTCATTAGATAGCGTCCAACTTAGTTTCAACAGTTTAGTTCTTTGAATTTTTGGTGTATTTCATGCTACTTAATGGTAATAATGAGAAAACTGGAAGACGTGGGTAAAATCTTGTGTTCGAAAAAGATTCATCAAATAAATGAAAAAGTATATTCCGAAATTCATTTCGTAAAACCATTTATGAGAACTGAAAACAACATTTTTTATGATTTTTCAACAGCCTCTATCTTTTAAACCAAGCTGATTTGGAAAAAATGATAAAGAAAAGAAGTGTTTCTTTTGGCCTCAAGAATCTGTTTAAATATTTGTACGAGTCAAAGACTCACCCCGTCTTCTAGCTTTGTATTCGTAAATTAATTTTGTTCATTTTCAGGAATACTGTGACGATTACCACAATGAAAAATCGGTGGAATCCGAAAAACTGATACAGAAACTTGGGAGCAAGTTCACCAGGTCATTCAGTATTCAAGAAGAACTCATGACATCTTGAAAAATTTAATTTTTTTTGTGAAATGTAAATATTGTTATATTTTTTCTCTTGTTAGAATTTGTTTTTTGTGAATATTTTCCTCTATTATTCTGTTATTGATATTCTGCTGAATTCAGTTATCGAACAGAAGTTATAATAGCTTCCGAATAAAAATTTTGAAGAAAAAATACATTCAATCTGTAAATATATCAATTGAAGTTTTCGCGATAATGAATTTCTGTCGAATATACGAGAGTATGCTTAACAAGATCAATCAAAAACAAAATATGGTCCTCAAGACCTGTTAAAAAGCTGTTAAAAAAAGGAACATAAAAACGGTAGGTATATGACTGAACTGAAGTGGCGTCTAATCTCTTCGTACTACTGATTTCAAAAGCACCCAGTGGGAGAGGTAAAAGGGGAAAATCAGCTGATTTTGAGGTTTGGCAATTCTCTGTTTCTTGGAAAATCCTAGCACATCCATGTCCGCTAAAAATGCCAAACGAAAGACTTATAAGCGGAGCATAGGCGCGTACTACTCTCGACTCGGAAAATAGATAGAAAATAAGAGAAAAAAGCTTCAGAAATTCGAGATTTTTTCAACACGAATGTAAACGTATCCAGCTTCACCTGGGGCCTGTTGCCGTTTCTTATAGTTTCGGAGGAGTTTTATTATTCCTGAGAACCTATACTTTTCTACACGAAACCAACCAGAAAACGACAACTGATAGCACAATCCGTGATTGAATTCGGACGCAAAATATCGATATCAATTGTGAATTTTAAAAAATTCGAGATGCCTTCGTGCCATTCACTCAAGTCGATAGGGTCAATTCTCGCAAAACAGCCAAGGGAGCTTAGCACATCAGCTGACATTAACGTAACCTATGTACCTAACTTCAGTCATCAGCTAACCCAGATTTGTACTGTAATATCTCAGTTAGAACTAAAACTGCATTAATATCATCTTCGAGTCTTTCTTATTTTCACTGCCCAACAATTTTTCCCCATGCCAGTTAAGTACAGTAAGTTCAAAATGAGGATCTTTCAAAAATTACTACATTGAGAGGTTATGTTCAGTTTCGTAAACAATTGAATTTACTTAGCTTTTGAGTAAAATTATTAAATGTTATGAAATATTCTTCATCCTGAAATCTAAAATGTATCGATGTTGAAAATCACAGCTCATGGAACATTTAAACTGTAATGTTCGAAACATTCCAAATTAATTCATGATTGAGACTATTGTCCTGATGGAACCATATTTGATTTGATACATACAACATATGATCCTCCTCGAATTAATATTATTTCCTCAAGTCATATAATCGTGTTTTTGCTCCCGGACGATCTCTCATATCAATGTTGCTGCAGTCATCGGTTAATTTATTTTCCCTTATTCATAATAGTATGTCGAAGCGAATAATTAGCTATATGTAAGGAGAGATGGTCTCATTTCATAAGGTTTATAGATCATGTTTCATAATCGCTGATTTCGTTATTGATTTTCATATTACGATGACGCGCATATTCCTCATGCTTTTCAAGATCAGAATGAACGTCCAAGAAAATTGGTGGATAGAAAGATGTATTAGAATATAATAATAAACATTTTCGTTTCATTCCGGCAGCCCTATAGAACCCCACCTTCAACGATCAAAATGAACCGATATTCTGTTTTTTTCTATTCAGAATGTTTTAAGGACTCCTTCTGAAGAAAATAAGTCAATTCGAAATGACCGGCCGAGGCAATTGGTGGCTAAAGTACATACTAAGATATCCTAACATAATTTTCTTGTTCATACTACAGCTCCGAGGATCAAAATGAACTATTCAGTCTACGATGAAGCGCCTTTTCCTCATTTTTCAATTTCAGAAATGCCGGCCAAGAAAATTGTTGGATAGAGGATATGAATTTTCATCATTCATTTTTGTCACCAAGCAACGGTAATTGCCGTTGCTTGGTGACAAAAATTCATATCCTTCGATTAGTTTCAATTTACATTCCACAGTTGAGGGTAATACCACAAAGTCGCGAGTTCGACTCCCAACAAAGTTTCATCGAAAATTTTTTTTTTGTGATAAATTCATATTACCATCTGTAATGTTTCGACAGCTCAATGTAAAAATTTTGAGCCTCAAAGCCCAACCAGTTTTTTTTATTATGTTAGGTTCCTACGAGATATTTGAATGAATGCAGTAAAGAAACGGTTTAATATTTTTCGATTCTGTTTCCATATTCGTTTTAGATATAAAAGGAAGTACAATTGGAAAAAGTTTCAACAATTTCGGGTGAATTTTTTTTTTTCGCTGTAGACATGTGAAAAAAAGTTGTGTTCGATTTATAAAAAAATTTCTTCACAGAAATTGTTCTACAATTGTGTTCATTCAGAAAATGAAATTCAATTTGGCATCCGAAAAAAAAAATCACGAACATTGAAGGTTTTCCGCCATTTTGAAGTTGTACATCTTTTCTGAATTGACCACTCAAAAATACTCCGATGTGACTAGAAACCGTTACTTTGAGGTTTATACATAACTGACCACACTCATTAGAATATTGCTCAAATACGACGTTTAGCACCCTGTATCTCGCATGTGCGTCGAAATCGGGGTATATGTCATAAGACAAAAATGATTCTCCCGGTTTCACCTACCGACCATATATGTTTGTCCAGTTTATGATGAAACACCCTATATTTGAACTGAATACCCTTTTTTTCGTTCATTTATGTAATCGTTTCGTATACATTTTTTTTCTTTTTTTTTCGTATATATAACTTTTTTTATCCACACCCACACCTATGGTTAATGAAGTCATGTATTCTTTCCCTTCCACAGGATATAATCCATTTTCCACACCTCTTTCCGAACATATTGACATTGTTTATCCGTAAGATGGAAACTGATTGAAGAGTTTCGGCGCAAGATAGTCAGTGTGACGCTGTCCTATAGTTTTTGCACACCTAGGTTCGCTCAAGGAAACCATCTTAGTTCGGATATAGCTTATTATTCGCTTCGGCATTCTATTCTAAATAAGGGAAAAAATTAACAGACTGCAGCATTGATATCAGACATAAAGGTATTGATCGTGGTGGAATAGTCGTTCTTGAAACTGGACGTCCGGGGTAAACATATATCACTACAGTGTATAAATTGATTTGATTGATTGATCTTATTTTCGCTTATGACTTTTTTTTTATTTGTGTTAAAAGATAGATCCACCGGAAAAATATATCGCTGGGCTTACTAGTCAATCACCTCAATTTACTAGTTTTTTTGCGTTTGACTGGATAAAATTTACCAATACCAAGAATCGGGAAATCAGCTCGATCACAAATTACATTGAATTTGGCGCAAGCTTCCTTTACCTTCTCCCCTTTCAGCTTCTGTACAATAGTTGTCGTTCAACATTTACACTATCTTGTAGATTTTAGATAACCATTACAACTGATGAGATGGTGTCAAGATTCAAGAATGATCACCATCTTATGGGAGCACCGCATTTTTAAGGTTGGAACCTCACTCCACGAATGAATATTTCACAGGAGCATGAATTAATTGATTTAATTGCTTTGACGTCACTCTTTTGAGGTTCACATAGTTGTAATAAGAAATGAAGAATATATTCATTTATTCAGTGAGAAGCTGAGCAGGCGAAAGACGTTACCCCTTCCTCCCACGACCAACAACTCATCCCTCTCTTGAACTAAATTTTTATAAGATTTTTCGACCAACTTCGAAAATCTAAGCCAGTGGATTCGAATAGTCCACCAAAACTAGAATCTGAAATCCATTTCATAATCCGACTATTTTGTTAAATCAGACTAAATGCGATTAATTTGTTTAATTAACTTGATCAACTAAAATTGATGAATAAAATCTCTTTCCATAATAACTAATTATAAGCCTATATCAAAGAAATTTTAATATTTTATTCTCATTCTTTTTCCCATTTTCCAATTGAGTTGGATGCAAGACTTCTCAATCTCATGCCTTACGATGTGGGTTATAAAGTGAAACACTTATATAAAAAAGGATGAGAACTGATATCTGTGGAGATGCAGTCTCGAGTTGAAATCATATAAGAGGATATATTGAAAAATTCGTAGCCTCCCAGCAAACACTGAAATGCAGTTACTGTGCAAAAACTGTACTTCGTTGCTTCTATTGACTGCAGTTACGGCAATGCAATAACTGCACCAAAAAGGACCGTATATGTCCCGGTGGACTTTGCAGTTACTGTACTGTACAAACTGCATTCGACATACAGCCACAGCTGCACTTCAAAAACAGCGATGGCATTGCAATCCACTGTACAGCAAGCTGCAATTCAAATGCAGCAGTTACGTGCTAAAACTGTACAGCAAGTTGTTCTTTAAATGCAGTGGTTACTGTGCAAAAACTGTACAGCTAGCTGTATTTTATATGGAGTTTGTTCACGCAAGAACTGTACAGCAAGCTGTATTTTATATACAATGGACACTGTGCTCAAACTGTACAGTAAGCTGCACTTTAAATGTAGCAGTCACTGTGTAAAAACTATATCGAAACTTGAAATTACGAAACAATATTCTATTAGAGAAGTTTCCTAGTTATAAACAGAATATCTATTCTGCAAATTAGAAATTTTCAATTTCACATGATATTTTGGCGGTAAGCGCAAAGGTGAGTTCACGCTATTTGAGGAATGGCCTGCTCTTGAGGATGGAGGATAATGAACCATAGGAGTTACCTACGACAATCGTCGAAGCAGCGTAGTTCGTGCCTGCTATAAACGCCGGTTACATGGAGGATATAGAGTAGTGCGTCGCCGGTGGCGCCATCGTTTGGCGTATGCTGCATCGCAATAGCCGTGTATGCTACTTGCTACTTGTGATCGCAACCGTCAAAAGCAGTGATGCCATCATTTGGCTAATTCTAGTACCACCATGGTGCGATGAAGTATTCTTCTACTATGGGTATAATCCATATTTTGGTAATGAAAGGAGTCTTCATAATTATTGAATTAAATCTGTTTATGAAATGTGTCTTTAACCTTCATAATCGAATTTTCAACTTCTTGAAGAAGGTATATGTATAAGTTTTAGGAATTCCTATGAATTATTACTCTAGATTCTATTATTAACTCTATATCAAATACTCCATTTTTGAAATGAATTGCGAATACAGAAACTGTGCAGTTACTGTACATCAAAAACTGCGTTTTGAAAGTGCAGTATTATCAATACAGAAACTGTGCAGTTATTGTACATCAAAAACTGCATTTTGAATATGCAGTATTATCAATACAGAAACTGTGCAGTTACTGTACATCAAAAACTGCGTTTTGAAAATGCAGTATTATCAATAGAGAAACTGTGCAGTCACTGTACATCAAAAACTGCGTTTTGAAAATGCAGAATTATCAATACAGAAACTGTGCAGTTACTGTACATCAAAAACTGCATTTTGAAAATGCAGAATTATCAATACAGAAACTGTGCAGTTACAGTACAGCAATCTCTGTGCTGCATTCTGGTGGCACTTGTAGTGCAGTATTTGTACAGTTGCTGTATATTGTGTTTGTTGGGCTACTATAGAACCAAACAAAATTTCAATGTCACAATATTTTATTACTCAACATATTCTCCTCTTAATTGGATACATTTATTACAGCGAACCTGCAACGTCTCTAGATATTTCAAAAAAAATGTTTTTTCTTGCTCTTAAAACTAGACCTCCACAGCTTTTATATTACCTCCTTGTTGGAAGAAAATTTACGACCTTTTAAAAAACTGAAGCAAGAACTTTACTAGTAGATTTTTGGACACGAATCTTCTTAGGTCTAGGAGCACCAGAGTGTCGCTATTCCATCGATTGTTGCTTTGTTTCTGGATCGTAGAAATGTACCCAAGTCTCATCCATACTGCCGTCCTAACATGAAAGGTCATATCCAAAATATAGCTTTCGAGAAAATCCGGTTTTTGTTTCTATTCATTGTATAACGCAATAGTATTTTAACAAACTCTTCATGTTTTATTTTGTATATTATGTCGAAGAATAGAATTTAATTGCAAAACATAATTTTGATTTATTTCTTTCCGGTATTTTTTATTAGATTATTCAGATTATATCATATTTCTCACATTTTGCAGATGGGACCTTTCTTGTTAGCAAGGCAGCATAGTAACAATTCGGTTTAAGAAGTCTACATCGTTTTCAAATCGAGCACAGATTTAACGCGACGCTTCTACCCTTGCACGCTTTTGGTCAACATTCAAACTATGGAGGGTAGTTCATCCCTCCATAATTCAAACTTTTGGGGATCCATTTTGCAGCAATTTTTCTCATCACAGATAACAGATTGACGTGAACTATTTCACGTCAATTTAGACATGAGATTCTGTTATCTGTGACGTCAATAATCATATAGATGTGTTCGTATGAAATATTCAGTGCTTCAGATATCCGTTTTAGCTAAGATGTCTAAAACAGTGGTGTGTGCACTTGTCACTTTTTGCAAGCATCAACATTTCAGAAAATCGGGGATATGGGATCAGTTTCGTGGCGGCGCCACCATGTCATTTGCTTCGTTCTATCCAAAGGAAGTCCAATGATCTCTCGTTTTATTTTGTTTTGCGTTCATATATCGAATATCGATCAACGAGTTCAAAATATGAACTGGCCCATTTTGTCAGCTGTTAAGGATTATTTGTGATTTACACTTTAATTTTCTTTGTAAAAACAAATCCTTCAATATTTTCAACACTATCGAATTAGGGTTCGAAGGAGTATTTACTATTTTTCTTCAAGATAATTTCCGTTTGACAAATTGAATTCGTGAGGGAGATAATTCAATATGATATTAATAAAACACAGTTGATTGGTCAAATATCCAATATATTCAGTTGACGGAAAGGGAATATTTACTATATCTACTCAGGAAGAATATTTTAAGTAACAGACTCGAATAGATTTATGTATTCCTGATTCTCAATACATGCTCACAATTCACATTACGTATTTCCAATACAGTTTCTTTGAAACATTGCTGAAGTTTCCATAAAACTTAGCTATATCGGTCCCGAATGTTCGTTCATCTCATTTGGTTCTGCTTCAAATTCCAACAACACCGAATTCTTAGCTGTAGTTCTTGATTGTCCATACAGAAAACTGAACGACATGTTGAATAAATGAATGTTCTACATCCCTTTCTCGAAACTAATACATTTTCACACACCAATAATCCTTTATAAATAGAACATATTCGTGAGTCGTAGGAAGTATTCAAATTATTTTCAAATATCAATTGACAATGCTCTGTCAAATTCCAAACAGCGCTACCTACAGTAGGAGAAACGAAACTGATCCCATATCCCCACGAAATTAAAAACAAAATCGAATCAGTGAATACACCAGAGTTTTAGACATCTTAGTTTTAGCCCAATTCGACGGTCTGATAAAATCATGTCATGAACTGCATCGATATTTTCGGAGACTGACACAGAAATTGGTCTTCCCGATCGGTCATCATCTTCAATGGAAAATTTACCTCTTTTGAAGCTTGCAGTCCAATTTTTCACGGTTGCATGAGAAGGACATTGAGGGTATTAGGCATATCTTCGTAAATCTGCTTACCTCTTAATAGTCCGAGAGCTGGCAGCAAAAACAACTACCTCATAAGTTACCAAAGGTTTGGTTTGGCACTTCGGTTCATTTTAATAATGTGAACTTGAAACCGTCCGTCTGCCGTTCGTGTGTGGTCGCCTTATTGGATAAAGAAAATTAAAAAGATGAGAAAAAATCGATTAGAACTTCCTAATAGTTACCAAGATGAATGTTGTGTCAAAATGGTCTAGCATCTTAACTGAATTGAAATCGTAAGCGTCTGCCAACAGGGGTGGTCGCTATTTTGAAACAAACGCTGTCAAATACAGGGTGGTCCAGATCGTAACCAAGAAATTTTAACCACGTATTCTACATCAAAAATAAGCCCTAGTTTGTCATATCACAAAATAGAAAGCTGCGTACTGCTATATACGTTTCTGGAGACGATGGACATTTTTGAAATCTGAAAATTGGGATTATATCCTTGAAACCTGAGGACATTCAGTTATACAGGGAATGAAAATAAATTTCTCAAAAAGTTTTTTTTTCTTAATTTTCTATTCTTATATACAGGCTGGTCCAGATCGTAACCAATAAATTTCAACCACGTATTCTACATCAAAAATAGGCCCTAGTTTGTCATATAAACATATGTCGAGAAATGTTTCCTCTCCGAGATACGGGGTGTTAAAATTATAGAAAAAAAAATGTTTTTTATTAATAACTTTCACACTGCTTGAAATATTTTTATGAAATTTGAGACATAGGTTTTGAGCGTCAAGGAGCACTTTTGCGTAATATCATTTCTTTTCTATTCTATCAGTGGCGTCCGTACTGCAGCGAGACTGAATATTTTCAGATAAAAAAATGATACGCCACTGGTTTTGCCGACAATAAAAATTACTTTTTAAATCCTTATTCAATTTGGAGCAAATTCGGTCTCTTGACTTTTTGCTGTACGAGGCACCGTTTCCGGTTAAAAAAATAAAACACATTCTCATGCATGAAGAAATGGCCAAAATTTGATATGGTAGGTACATAATAATAAGACTATTTTTGTGAACGAAACGTGTAACTAAAAAAAATAAGCATTAACAACCACAGTCAAAACGAACGAAGAAGATGTTTGAAGTACATATGACCCATTTTGCTGAACACATAATTCACATTGACGTCTAATTGATCCGACAGCAGCAGCTAAATTTCGATTTCTCAATTCGTCGCAAGCATTTTGAATACGGCCAATAAGTTTTTCCCTTGAGTTCACAGGAGTCATATATACGATTTCTTTCAAAAACCCCCATACGAAGTAGTCCAAAAGGGTAATATCGGGGCTCCGTGGAGGCCAACTGACTGGCCCATTACGTCCGATCCATCTTTCTGGAAAATTATTATCCAACCAGTTCCTCACATTTCTATGAAAGTTTACTTTTTTGACCTCAAACTGACACTTCTTATAAGTTATTGTTTGTTGCCATGGTAACTCAATATTTTTGATGGATGGAACTGGTCTAGGCTAACTAGATCAATAATCAATAGATCGTAATCGTATGTTTTCTCCCGGCCGGCCAGCTCCAAGACGACTATTCCACCACGGTTAATACCAAATCTATCATATCAATGCTGCAATCGGTTGATTTCTTTTCTCTTATTCATAATTAGATGGATCACTATCACTGTCTTTACATATTATAAAACAAAGTCGCTTCCCGCTGTCTTTCTGTCTGTCCCTATGTATTCTAGATCTTCAAAACTACGCAACGGATTTTGATCGGTTTTTTTCAATAGATAGTGATTCAAGAGAAAGGTTCATATGTTAAATTTGTTAATGATTTCGGTTGAAATATGACGACAATTATTAAAAAGTCAGAAGGAGTCAGGAGTCCATTTCTGTCCGGCTATTATGCACGACGTTTTGAAAACTATAAGGCCCGGCGCAAATAGAAACGCAGGTTATTGAGGTGACGCAGAGTGAGTTTTTGTAAAGCATAGAAAAGACAAAGACCGCGCAAATAAAGCGTTACAGTGACTTGTCAGATAGTACGTGCATGGCAGGAAAAAGCTGCGTCAACCTGCGTCACCTCACCAACCTGCGTTTCTATTTGCGTCGGGCCTAAGAGATAGAGAAAAATTACAATTAAATTTGATTAGAAAATATGCTCCACTTGAAGAGGTCTTTCGACTGTCTTGAAATGAATCAATATACAAATGAATATGACCTTCATCTTCGGCATATATTATATTCCTGACGAAAAATGCTCTTTGCAGCATCTTCTTTCGACCAAAAATTCGCGAGATATAGCAGGTTGAAATGTTACGTATTTTGGCAAGAAACTAATTCAAGCGTGAGATTCACTCAGAGATATTCTATAATTCTATATCTCTGGATTCACTGCGACATCTAGTCCCCACCACTCGACAATATAAAGCCACCCATACACGTACCCAGAGACAAGCCGTCTGTTCCGATATTCCTGAACGGTACTTGTTGAAGCCATTTCGATGACACATTTTTATGGTTCATTTGATCACTTGATGTTAATGATATTTTTATGTATTCAAAAAGTAGTCTGGGAAAATAGTTGTAATTTTTTGATTGATTGTCAAAAGAAGGCAGAAAAATAAATAATTGTGAAAATCGTATTTTACTTGCTTTATAAACTGTTAAAAATTCGTACAGTTTATTGTGGTCCTTCGTAAAAAGTATATTGAACTGCGCTATGGAGAAGAAAGAAAATGGAGAAGCAGCACTTCGAAGAAGTTTGAGAGTAAACAATAAGGGTATTCCACCGATTCGATTAGGTGCAGATGTTGGCAAGAGCGGACTGGTCTCGGGGAACATGAGTAATAAAATGTTGTCTAGGAATGGCCAGAATTATGAAGCTGAAAGGGCAAAATCTGTTGATTTGAATCAGTTGGTGGTGAGTCCATTAGATCCATTGTTAGAAAAAGGTTCTGTAGTTCAGAAGAAAACAGAAAACAATCATGAAGGGAGTAAAAATGTGGATGATACATATTCAAACTCTGGTTCAAAAAGTAATAAATCAAGAGTAAGAAGCACTACGTCAAGACTGAATTTGGAAATGGAAGCTCTACGATTGAAAGAAAGGTTCGAAAATGAGGAGTGCATGGAACGATTGCGAATGATTCAAAGCAAAAAAGAAATAGCTTTCAAAGAATTGGAGCTGAAGATGAAAATGCTCGAAGAGGAAGGTGTCACTGATGATGGTTCACAAGGCAATATGTCTGAAAGAAGTATGTATAGAGATCAAGATCAGGTGAGAAATTGGATACGTAAATGTGATCCTGACCGAGTGGCAAATTCTGAAAGGAAGCCAGATCCAGTCTTTTCTTGGGAAGGAAAGTTTGAAGAGAGGTCTGATGCTTTTTTAAATATAGTAGAACAATGCACTAAAAACACAGAAAATGTAACAAAAATACTTGAACGTCAAAAACTAAAAGAGCTACCTTTGTTTTCAGGAGAGCTCACAGAGTGGCCTCTTTTCTTTAGCGAATTTAAGAGATCTTCTCAGGTTTATGGTTTGAATGATTACGATAATTTATTGAGGTTGGATAGGAGTTTGAAAGGCAAAGCACGTGAAACTATCAAACCACTTTTGAGTTCACCTGAAAATGTAAGCAAAATTATGAAAATGTTAGAAATGAACTTTGGCAGGGCTGATTGGATAATATTGAGTTTAATGGAAAAGGTTAAAAAATTTGGGTTTGTCAAAGAAGATAAATTAGATGTTTGCATTGCATTTTCGAATGCTATTAATAATTTAGTTACGACTATGAGAAATATTAATTGCACATTGTATTTGTTCAATCCAGAACTTATGGCAATAATTGTAGAGAAGCTTGCCCCGATACAGAAGTACAATTGGGGTAAGTGCAAGTTGCAAAGAGACAAAGAGGGATTACCAACTTCGTTAGAAGACTTCGCGGCATGGTATGAGGATGAAATAGGAGCAGTGGCATCGATTTCTAATCCAATTTCAAAATCAAAGGTGAACTTTAAGAAAGAAACAATTTTCACTTTGAAAAATAAGTCTGACAAAATTTTCGACAAAAAATCATGTCCAGTCTGTAAAGAAGACGGACATAATGTGGGGAATTGTAAAACATTCCTCGAAAAAACAATTGTAGCACGCAGAAAAGATGCTTCAGACCTGAAATTATGTTTTTCTTGTTTATGTTTAGGACATAGTTATAAACGCTGTTATAAGAAGACGAGATGTGGCGTAAACGGATGTTCTGGAAAACATCATCATTTGGTTCACCTGGCGGTACCTCCGAATGAAGAAACGTTGGCCCACGAAAATTCATCCTTCTGTGGCAAGCTGTCAACAGAGAAGCAGTCTGTTCTTCTGAGAATAGCAGCCGTTGTTCTTCGAGGACCGAGCAAGGAAGTGACAACTTTCGCTCTTTTTGATGAGGGCTCGACCTGCTCTTTGGTAGAAGAACAGCTAGCCAGTGAGTTGGAATTGTCAGGTCCTATAGTTCCCGTGTGCTTTCAGTGGACAAACCAGGTAACTCATTATGAAGATAATTCGAGAAAAGTTTCTGTCGAAATTTCCGGAGGAATTAAGGTGAAACAAAATTTTTATAAAATAAGGAATTTAAGAACTGTCAAAGACCTTGAATTGCCTCAGCAGAACGTAGACATTGATGAATTAATGGAAAAATATCCGTACTTAGATCAAGAAGTCTTGAATTCCTTAAATAATGCAAAGCCTAGAATTTTATTAGGACAAGATAATTGTGGTTTAATTATTCCTCGCCAAATTATACAACCTCGTTTGAACATGCCTATATTATCAAAATCAAAATTGGGATGGACAATTCATGGACCAGTTACTGAAAAATTATCTCCAATTTCTGGAAATTCCTCCGTGAATATCAACTTCTGTGGTTGTTGTTCATGTGATGAATTAGAAATCCTAGTGAAAAATAGTTTTAAATATGAGGATTATGGCAGTAAACCAGGGGATATTTACTCATTAGATGACAAGAAAGCTTTGGAAATCATGGAAAATACTTCGATTTATAATGGAACTCGGTTTGAAATAGGTCATTTATATAAAACAAAAGACGTAACCTTTCCCGATAGTAAAATTATGGCTTTAAAACGCTTAGCATGTATGGAAAGAAAGATGGATAGAGACGAAAACTTCGCTTTACAATATATAAATAAAATCGAGGAGTATGAACGCAAAGGTTATGCAAAGAAATTAGAGGATCATGAAGTGACAGAAAATCCGAAGGACTGGTATCTCCCACATTTTGCGGTTTGGAATATAAATAAACCTGGAAAAATAAGATTTGTCCTTGATGCTGCAGCTAAAAGTTTTGGTTACAGTCTCAACGATTTCCTCTTTCAGGGACCAGATTTCGTTCCATCTGTAGTTTCAGTTCTGTGGCGGTTTCGACAAGGAAAAATTGCGTTTAGTGCTGATATCGCGGAAATGTTCCATCAAGTCGTCATTCGGCAAGAGGACAGGTGCAGTCAACGATTTTTTTGGCGAGGAAGGGATCGAGTAGGCAAGCCATCGGTGTATCAGATGAATGTCATGATTTTTGGTGCGATCTCCTCTCCATCTAAGGCTCAATTCATAAAAAATAAAAATGCAGATTTATGTGAGGAGGAGTTCACAAACATAGGAAGAGCTATCAAGCGACAACACTATACGTAGACGATTATCTGGATTCTTGTGACTCTGAAGATGAAGCAATTCAGTTGGTGAGAAATGTTATCCTAGTTCATAAGAAAGGTGGCTTCGAAATAACGAAATGGATAAGTAACTCTCAAAAGGTTTTAAAAACAATACCAGAAAATTTGAAAACTGATTCTTCCTCTAAAGAAATTGATTCTGAAAAGATAGAACGCGTTTTAGGACTCAACTGGTCTCCTCAAACAGACGAGTTTGTTTTCAATTTCAATTTTAAAAAATTGCCTGAAGAATTGTATAATGGGAAAAAGATTCCAACAAAACGTGAAGTTTTAAGGCTGGTTATGTCCGTTTTTGACCCTTTAGGATTTTTGAGTTGTTTTATGGTGAAAGTTCGAATTTTGATTCAGAATATCTGGAAAATCGGTATAGAATGGGATATAGAAATTCCGGAGGATCTTTTTCATTTTTGGAAGAAATGGATTCATGAATTAAATTCCTTTGTGCCAATCAAAATTAGACGACCATACTTTCCTTCATTTCCTTCATTATCCCTGCAAATGGATCTCCACTTATTCTGCGATTCAAGTGATAAAGCTTACTCTGCCGTTGCTTATCTGAGAACCGAATATAGTGACAACATATCGACTAGTTTTGTTTCTTGCAAATTCAAGGTAGCACCGATTAAACAACAAACAATTCCAAAATTAGAACTTCAAGCAGCTGTTTTAGGTATAAGATTAGCTAAGTCCATTATAGAGGAAATAGAATACTCTGTCCGCAATATATATTATTGGACAGATTCATTAGTGGTCTTACAGCAAATAAGATCAGTAAGTCGAAGATTCCCCGTTTTTGTTGCTAATAGATTAGGAGAAATACATGAGAACTCAGAAATATCGCAGTGGCATTGGGTACCTTCTGAGCTTAACGTTGCTGATATGGCAACTAAGGAAAGTCGAAACTTTGATTTCTCGATATGGTTATCAGGTCCAAAATTCCTAGAAATGCCTGCTGAAGAATGGCCTCCAGAACCAAATGTGTCCATTGAAATCAACTGTGTTGTAGTAGATGACTCAGTTGAAAATAGATTTGTAGCTGTACCGGATGAGTGCAGATTTTCTAAGTGGGTGCGACTACTTCGAAGTACTGCCTGGGTTTTATTAGCAACTCATATCTTGAAATTACGAAACAGAGAAAGACTTAGGGATATAACTCTCGAAGATCGTTTTTTAGATGAAGCTTTCAAACTTTTAATACAAAAGGTACAACTAGATTGCTTTGGAGTTGAATTAGCTAACCTCAAGACAAACAAAAACATTACGCAAAATAATAAGCTATTCAAACTCTGTCCATTTATAGATGAAAATAATTTGCTGAGGATGAACGGACGTTTTTTCTTCAGAGAACAATTAGGCCTACGAGAAAATTTTAGGAACCCAATAATTCTTGATCCTAAACATAAAATAACCGAATTGATTATACATCACTATCATGAAAGAGCTAACCATATAGGAGTTGAAACGGTGATAAACAATTTAAGATCGCAATTTTGGATTTTACATGCACGGGCTGCCGTTAAAAAATGTTTTAGAAATTGTCAAGGTTGTAAGAGATATAAATGTATACCAGAAGTTCCTATGATGGGTTACTTGCCAGAACATAGATTACAACCTTTTGTTTATCCATTTTCTTATACAGGAGTGGATTTTTTCGGACCTATGACGGTTTCAATAGGAAGGAGAGTGGAAAAACGGTATGGTGTGCTTTTCACATGTCTCAGTATAAGAGCTGTCCATATTGAAATAGCAGCATCTCTGGATACATCCTCAACAATTTTGGCTATCCGACGATTTATGGCGAGAAGAGCTCAACCAATAGAATTCAGAAGTGATAATGGTACTAATTTTGTTGGTGCAGATAGGGAGCTGAAAGATTATGTTGAAAAGAACTGCGATCACGTAGAAATATCAAATCAACTCTCTACTGAAGGCATTCGCTGGAAGTTCAATCCTCCAGCAGCTCCGCATATGGGTGGTATATGGGAGCGAATGGTTCGTTCTATAAAAACTTCTCTTAAAATTGTATTGAAGTCAAGAAATCCCAAAGAAGAAGTTTTATCAACTTTATTAGCAGAAGACACTCAATTCAAGACCACTGACTCATGTTCCCATTGACCCAGACGAACTAGAATCGATAACACCTAACCATTTCTTATTATTGAGGCCCGGAAACGTTAAGAATATCGGAGAATTCACTGGAGATCTTGACTGTAGGAAACAATGGAGATTTGCTCAAGCTCTTGCAGATTCCTTCTGGAAACGTTGGATTCTAGAATATAGACCTACGCTTCTGAAAAGGGAGAAATGGTTTTTCAAACCTGAACCCATCAAAGTTGGAGATATCGTTTTGGTAGTGAATGAAAAGGCACCACGAAACGATTGGATGTTAGGAAAAGTTTTGAGGCTGCATCCTGGTAGAGATGGCATAATAAGAGTCGTCTCCATTTTGACAAAGAATGGGGAGTTCACTAGGCCAGTAAGCAAGCTTTGTGTGCTGACCACCAAAGAAAATTCTGATGGTTAAGACAATCATTCATTCCGGTTGGTGGAGAATGTTGAAGCCATTTCGATGACACATTTTTATGGTTCATTTGATCACTTGATGTTAATGATATTTTTATGTATTCAAAAAGTAGTCTGGGAAAATAGTTGTAATTTTTTGATTGATTGTCAAAAGAAGGCAGAAAAATAAATAATTGTGAAAATCGTATTTTACTTGCTTTATAAACTGTTAAAAATTCGTACAGTACTGTTAAAGATTATAGAGTTAGTTAACTCTATAATCAAAGAGTATCATGATACTTTTTGCTATAATCTTTGAGTACTGTCAGTATTTCAGAGACGATTCCTATTGGCCCAGTCGTTCGAGTTCTATTGTTATTCGATTGCGGGCCAGTAAAACCAGCAATATCGGAACAGGCCCATGGTTGTCTCTGCACGTACCGTTTGTTTATCTTGAGAACTTGGAGTCCACACAGCTCTGGAGTTTCATCGGATGTAGTGGCACATACGCCGAGGTTTACCTCTTAGGTGGACAAAAAAGTTAAACTTTCTCCGTACACCTAAGTTAGTGGAGTATGGCCAGTCTAAGGCGAGCGATAGCGCATGTGTCTTCGAGTTCATCTTTTTTTTTTTGTGGTTGTTCGTTTATCCTTGGACTATGAAAATCATATGTCAAGGAGTACGAGAGTGAGAAACAACTGTTGCTTATAACGAGAGTCGTCTGTGGATCGCACTGTTCGTTATTCATTGAACCTTAATGCCGCATGCACCGTTTGATTGAACGAAGCTTGAGCTCTAAAACGACATTTAAGCATAATAGAATCTCTATGGAAAAAAATGAAGTTTAAGGAATTAATCTCGTTTAATGAAACGGTGCATATTTCTCAATATGCATATAATTAAACTTATTCATACCAAGAATTATATGTGATTATGTGAATTAGGTCAGCAAAAAATTAAATAAAGTGCTGTACATGATCAGAGTATTGTCTCTTAGAGTGGACGTGGAACTACTGAAGGTTGTTTACTACTCAAATTTTATTTCAGTTCTTAGGTACGGACTGGTTATATGGGGTGGAAGCAGCGAGTTGAATAGATTGTCTATATTACAAAAATACGCCTTAAGGGCAATACTAGGTTTAAAATATAGGGAATCTTGTAGAGGTTATTTCAGAGACAATTCTAAGCTCACTCTTCCAGGTCTGTATATACTGGAATGTCTACTATTTGTAAAAAAACATCCTGAATATTTTGAAGATTTCTTGAATAAAAACAATACAAGGCGCACAGATCCATATCACTTTCCGAGGCATTCCTTGGCACTTACTGAAAAAAACACAAAATATATGTGCATAAGGATTTTCAATATACTTCCGAAAAAAATTGTCATATTGTCAGATCTAAAAAAATTCAGAACTGAAGTAACTAAGCTCATTGTGATGGTTGAACCATATTCAATCAAGGAATTTATGGAATATCCCTTTCAGTGATTTCTCGAATTTGTATTCTTGACGCTTTCTCTCTTCCTTTGTTTTGTACACTGATTATGAGAATAAAGTTATGTTTATGTTTATGTTTATAGATCATGTTTTATAATCCCGGATGTACTCAGAAAAAAAAATTTGTTTCAGTATGACAGCCCTAGAACGCCACCTCCAACCATGAACCAATTTTTTTTCTATTCATAGTTTTTTAAGGATTCCTTCTCCAGAAGATAAATCAGTTCAAAACATCCGGCCAAGGAAATTGATGTATAAAGTACATAGAGGGACAACTAAAATATCCCTAACATAATTTTTTTTGTTCATACCAGAGCTCCGAGGATCAAAATGAACTATTCAGTCTGCGATGAAGTGCATATTCCTCATTTTTCAAGTTTAAAAATGGCCGGCCAAGAAAATTAGTGGATAAAGGGATGTATCAGAATGTACTCAGAAAAACCACCTCCAACGATGAAAATGAATCGATATTCTTTTTACGATGGAGCGCATGTTCCTCCTTTTTTCCAAAATTTAAAATGGCCATCCAAGAAAATGGATGGAATGGGTGCATTGGGAAATAAATTTTCTTGGCCATTTCAAATTTTCGAAACAAAAAAAAGGAACATACCCTCGATCGTAAAATACATGAAAGAATAGTTACAGCTTTAGGGGTGTCAGAAAGAAATATAAATTTTTCTGAGTAAATCTGATACATTTCTCTATCAGTTTTATTGGCCAGCCGTTTTAAACATCGCTCTCCATCGTCTACAGAATAGTGTTGGTTCATTTTAATCGTTTGAGCTGGGGCTCTAGGGCTTTGATTATGAAAAAAAAAATAATGTAAGGATATTTATTCATTCCTCTATTTACTCTATCCAATTTCTCTGACCGTCTATTTTGAACTGATATTTCTCCCGCAGTTGAAATTCCAATATTGAGTATTATTTGAAGATAGAAGAGGATTTTTTTTATTATTAATCTTTTCCCGGAATCACAAAGGGTAGTTCTCGACAAAGTAAATCTTTTCTGTTTTGTTCTAAAAATTTTTTTAGATAATACGTATCAAAATAATTTTTTTTTACTGTTGATATATCAACAAAAAATGCATATTTTACAAGAAATTCAACTCTGAAGGTTATTCTGTTCGTTTTTGCGAGTATAACTTCAGTAAGGTCAATCAAACTTTTGACCGTTGGTACCTATGATTTTTTGTACAACTGGCTCTAGTTGTACTCTCGGAAGAAGAACGTACCTATATATTCTCACTCAAATTACTCGAGAATGGTTAATTTATTTTTAACAAGAACATCTACCTCTTCAGAGATATTTTGGATCAATAGTTCCAAAAATATTGCGAGTTGAATGATTGTAAATTGCGAAATATGGTCGTCGTTATATGTAAAAGATGTATCATCCATCTACAGATAGAGAAGCAGTGAAATTCGTCCAGGCATTTTTTAAAGAACGCATTATTTGAGTCATATCAAGTAATATGTATTCTCTCTTGTGTCGTGTTGAAGAATGTGAAAAATTGGTCCTGCGAAGCAGGCGGGCTCAGCTTGTCGTGAATAAACTACTATGCACTGACCCAATAAATTTGAATTTTGTAGGTACTGCTGTTTAGAACTTAAATGAATCGAACAATTTGGGAACATAATTTTAACAACTTAGAATGTTCATTGATATAGCCTAAATTTGAATATAATTTTCTTTTGTGACGAGATATTAAGCTGGGCCTGGACTTTCAAGGCCTACTGGGATGTCAATCATTTTTGAATTGATTATAGTAGGTGAAAATATTGCTGATATTAGAGCAGGGGAACACCGCAAAAAATTTTTTGATCGCCTCCTCGCACACGTAGAGAATATCCGCTTAATTTGATTTCTGTCAGTTTTCCGGTTTCAGGTGAACAATAAACCAAATTAATTCAGATGCATAACATCCGTCGATAATTAAATCAACAAATGTTACGATCTCAATCGAACTAACAAACTTCCATCACTCAAAGTATTACCAGAAATTCCATTTCGTCGACAATAGTAGATGCTGACCATGGTTTTGGTCTCATTTGACCTCGTCAGAGCAACACAACTCACACCCCGACGAAAACCATGGTAATTGTATTTCTGTTAGTACTTATCGTAATGTACGATTTTTCAGTCTGAGAATTTGATCAGATTGTTACATACTGCTATCTTCACTCTGAACGTTAGGAAAATGAATTGTATCTTATCAGATATCGTTAGGGTGTATTCATACATCATCATCAGGCCGACAATTCATTCCATTTATATATTTACTTTTGGGCTATTACCAACTTGAATTCGATTTTCCATAGCCATCCGATATATCAATCATAATCATTCTTTAATGGACTAAAGGTAAATTTTAATTTGGTGATCATTCCAGTCTATAGATATGACTCATGCACAATGAATCAACCTATCAGAAATCAATTTTTCAATGGTGTAATATGAATAAAGTGCAATGAGGTTTTAATTTTTTTTATTTTTACAAAAATGTAGCATCATTTTAGAGATATGTCCCCCAGAGATATAGAATCTCTGATGTCCCACTGGTCTATTCATCGTGTATTCGATTTGTTACTTAATGAGTAGTGAATCCGTATCTATAGTACCGATACCGTATAGTACCGATTCTGTAGATTCATTCTAGTGCAATTGTTGAAGTCGATCCTCTTGACGAACCGTCCAGAGAATATTATTACCAAAGAGGAAGGTTCCTCTTGGAAAACACTTTTTTTCTACAAGCGTGCGCGTTCAACCTTTTTCCCGCACGCATTCCAAGTTGCAAAGAGTTACTTTCCCAAAACGTGCGGGAAAAACGCCTGCTATTTCTTTCCCGCACGCATTTGCGTGCGGGAATGGATTAGCAGGGATTTTTCCCGCACGCAAATATTATAGAGTAAATTAAATTCTATCATGTTTCTATGCATAGAACGTCAACGATGAGAAACCCATAGTAATGACATGCAGAATTACGTCTGTCATTATATATGAATTAATCAAATGAGATATGATCTGTTTCGTGAAATGGATATATTTATATATTTCAAGCGCTTGTAGAAAAAATATTGTTCCTAACTCTTGCGTAAAGTGTCTTGCCCGCACTCAACTGCTTACCCGAACTCTGCTTCGCATCGTTCGGGCAACGGCAGTTTCGTGCGGGCAAGTATCACTTTCCGCACTTGATAGGAAAATAACTATTTTCTACAAGCGTGCGCGTTCAACCTTTTTCCCGCACGCATTCCAAGTTGCAAAGAGTCACTTTCCCAAAACGTGCGGGAAAAACGCCTGCTATTTCTTTCCCGCACGCATTTGCGTGCGGGAATGGATTAGCAGGGGTTTTTCCCGCACGCAAATATTATAGAGTAAATTAAATTCTATCATGTTTCTATGCATAGAACGTCAACGATGAGAAACCCATAGTAATGACATGCAGAATTACGTCTGTCATTATATATGAATTAATCAAATGAGATATGATCTGTTTCGTGAAATGGATATATTTATATATTTCAAGCGCTTGTAGAAAAAATATTGTTCCTAACTCTTGCGTAAAGTGTTTTGCCCGCACTCAACTGCTTACCCGAACTCTGCTTCGCATCGTTCGGGCAACGGCAGTTTCGTGCGGGCAAGTATCACTTTCCGCACTTGATAATAAGGAAAATAACTATTTCGTAATTCGCATTCTTTTGCGCAACGGGCGAAGGAGGAAATACGCTCATTACGAAAAATAATGCTTTTTTTGCACTAAAAACTATTCTATTACCTCTTGAAAATTCGGAGATATGTCAATCGCAAGTTTTCGAAAGCACCAGCTCCTAGGAATATGTGTGTGTGACTGTGTGAAGCTGTTGAGTCAGTCCAATATCAAAGAGTAACAACAAGAGGTTTCACTTCGCCGATTTACAAGGGAAATCTAGTGATGGGCATAATCGGATGAAAAATAATCGGTAATCCGATTTTTGGAATAATCGCAAACATCCGATTATGAGAATGCTCGAATCGTTGAATAATCGGCCGCTGCATGTCGATCTTTCCGTACAGTTCGAATAAAAATCGTCTGTGCGATGTTTGACTGGGACCGATTTTACGGAGGGATGACTGAATGAATGGTCTTTAGAGTGCATTTCACATTGAAGCCGTATGGGTTTGCAAGCAATATTGTGCCTTATGGTCTTGACTCGCTCGCTGTAGACGATTTTTATTCGAACTGACCGAAACATCGGATTATGAGAATGCTCGAATCGTTAAATAATCGGAGGCTGAATGTCGATCTTTCCATACAGTTCGAATAAAAATCGTCTCTGCGATTTTTGACTGGGACCGATTTTATGGAGGGGATGACTGAATGAATATAGTCTTTAGAGTGCATTTTATATGAAAGCCGTATGGGTTGGCAAACAATATTGTGCCTTATGGTCTTGACTGGCTCGCTGTAGACGATTTTTATTCGAACTCACCGAAACATCGGATTATGAGAATTCTCGAATGGTTACATAGTCGGCGGCTGCATGTCGATTATACCACGGCGGTTTAGAAGGCCGTGATTATACTATACAGTTCGAATAAAAATCTTCTATCGATTTTTGGCTCGGGCCGATTGTGATCAGAGACAGTTGTCTCTGATTGTGATCGTTCATTCGGCGATAGATTTTTCATTCTTATTGAACGCAAGGTATAGTTGGAGAATTAAGTATAAGAAACGAAAACGTAGATATTGGAAATTAATTCGAAATTTTGTCCAGAAATATAGAATATATTACAGAAGCTGAAAATTGAAAAAAATAATATTTTATTGATTTGGTAATGTATTTTTCATTTCGGAATGAATTTAATGATAATTTTTTCGGTAGAATTTGGGAACTTTCCCCATGAACTCAGGTAAAATACTACAAAATATGAATCGAATGCAGAAAAAAAGCATTTGCCATTACGACGATTTTTATTCGGATTAACATCCGATTATTGAAAAAATCGATAATCGAACATCCGATTATTGCAATCATCCGATTATGCCCATCTGTTAAAAATTGGAGTAATTTTTAACCCAACTCTACCACTCCATGCACATCTTTAGCAACTCAGTGACTACGTTTATCGTTACATGCTTCTGTGAACGTAACCTTAAAATCGCTGTCAATCAGCTGTTCAAAAAAACCGGTGGAACCTGTTGAATCTGCTCAATTTAATTCATTCTCTCTAGATTCTTAGTTCGCTCAAGTGAATTGGAACTTGGTGTGAATTCTTAACGTGATTTTTTAGTGCACTCTCAACTTTTTTCAATCAGCTCAAATCTAATAATATTATTTTATATTATACTAATCAATCGATCAACATCTCAAAAAGGTACAGTATTTTTTCACTCAACAAAAACTGTAATCATTTTTTGCATGTGTCACGTTAGAATATCATTCTACATAATTTTCCTCTCAACATTCACTCCATCGCTATGCATTTTCTCACTATTACATTTGCAATATTCTGCTCTACATCTCTCTATCATATTTGCATGCATATTTTCTCAATTTTCTCCAAATCTCTCATTCAACCACGTGCTCAATGTACCTAACTGCTTCAACCTTCTCAAAATGCATCGATATTCCACTCGCTTAAAATCACATCATCTCGAAAACCACTCACATTTTAATTTCTCTAATTTTAGCACCAAGTTCACATTTCACACCACTCTATTAAAAGCTTATATACTTGTATTCACTCTCATTTTGTATATATGTCACCTCAGATTAACTTTACACCTCTTACGATCAGACTTCTCAGGCCTCTTAAGTTTCAGGTACCTCTACGCTCAAGTTGGACACTTCGAAGGCTTCTCATAGACCAGATCGAAATCCATCTCACTACACTCAGCACTCCGAACAAAGGAATACACTCAATTAACTCTCTTGGACAGACTGGTTTGTGATAACGCTCGAGGAGGTCCAATCTGATTTCAACTCAATAAGTATAATTTATTATACACTTTTGCATGTCTTTATTACCTGAAACTTATGATACCTTATTTATTTTCTCTAACGTTGTGAACTGCTCGTCTTGTTTCATCTCAATTCTGAATACTATTCATTAATTCTTTCTACGTTTACACTATTTCATTTCTCTACATTGCATTTGTAACACAACTCACCTCAATTTATGTACTCTCATACAACACCTTCTGCTTTTCTAATAGATTTGCTATTCCTGTAAGCGTTGGTAATCATCTCTCTACATTACATTTGTAACACAACTCACCTCAATTTATGTACTCTCATAAAACACCTTCTGCTTTTCTAATAGATTTGCTATTCCTGTAAGCGTTGGTAATCATCTCTCTCTCATTCTGTCTCATTACCCCTGTCTCACTATATTACATATCTCTAACTTCTCAAGTTATCACTGCAACCTTCTGTTTTTCTGATAGCGAGACAGTTTATGAAATCGTAAACTCTATCACTGTAAACGTTGTGCTTGCATGATAACACTCACATCAATTCATAACTATCAAGCTCAATTATTATGCAACTCAAAATACATAAACACGTTTTGATGCAAATCTATCTCAATTCTCTCAATTCTTATCAAATACATAATAATTGATCTTGTTACTCGATACATGAAATTCACTCAACCTGCTCTTTCTCTCAAGCAAATACAACGTTGATTTTCTCGTTGATACATTACTCTCAAATTCTCTCAATAACTTCTCAATACTTGTAAATAGGTTCACTCTGTTTAGATGTTGTATATAATTTTACTTCATGCGAGTGTCTATTTATTATGTGACGTGTTTGATATACAATAAAGATTTTATTTTACCATCTCCAACTCAATCATTTGGTAACAGTCCACTTTTAAGTAATTGCCAAAAATCTCAACACCCAGATTTTTGAACATTTGGTCCTTCGAGCCGGATGGTTGAGTTGGAATAATAATTCATTCTTATCACATTCATCTCAAAAAGGTCATGTCTCAAAAGTCGGGAAGATCTTCTCCATCTCCAAAAGAGGATGACACTCAACTGCAGGTCCCTACTACTCGATCGTCCAGATCTTCCACATCTTCGCAGCCTGATGTGGGACCTCAAACTCGCTCGGCTGGTCTTCCCACCAACCTCAAATTGAAAGTCGCTACTCAAATGAGTAGACTGCAACTCATGAAGGACATCTTCTCCAAGCTGTCCAACATCTCAACATGGACTGTACAAGACCTGTCACACACTCAAGAACAACTGCAAGACCTTCACAAGAACTTCTCAAAGACTCACTCGTATTTTGAGTCAGCGTGGCCTGAGTCTTGTCTCGACCACGAATACTTCGCATCCTCAGTCTTCTTCGAGGAATACTCTCTATACCAATCAGCCATCTCAAAATTAATACAACTCAATATGTCACTCAATCCTGTGGATTCACAGCCATCCACTTCTGCTCAAGCCCCTCAGTCTTCTCAAACTCGTCCTCGATTGCCTGACATCTCAATTCCCACCTTCTCAGGCGACTTCTCAAAATGGCCTGCCTTCCGAGACCTTTTTCAATCACTCGTGATCAATAGCACCTCAATTTCTGACATTGAAAGGTTACATTACCTTCGAACATGTCTCTCTCAAGAACCTCTCGACGCCATCTCTAGTCTTCCCTTAACGGAAGTCTCTTTTCCCATAGCTTGGAAGAAGCTTATGGATAAATATGAAAATAAAAGGCTGCTCCTCTCTTCTCAATACTCAAAACTTCTCTCCTTCTCATTGGCGAATCAGAAAAATTCTACCGCCTCATCTCTTCGTCAATTTATTGACAGCATCGTCAATCCTCTCCAAAGTTTGAAAGCTCTAGGTGAAGATCTAGAGCAGAATAACAATCTCTTGGTGTTCCATATCATCAATCGTATGGATCACGCCTCTCGCACTCATTGGGAAACTCTCATCTCCTCTAATACCGAATTTCCCTCCTTCGCTCAGTTGATGGAGTTCCTCCAATCCCGCTCTAGAGCTCTAGAATGGACTGAGTCCAACCAGAGACAGTCACCTCAAGAATCCTCTCGCTCTCGCACAACAGTGCACACCATCTCTCAAAAGGTTACAGCTCAAAATAAACCTTCTCCTTCACTCATCTCAAGCAAACCGGCCTCCTCGAACACTCCAATCTCAAAAGTCTCTTCTATGCCCAGCTACACCTGTGATGATTGTGGACACGACCACTTTATTGCAGATTGCCCTCGCTTCTCCAAACGCTCACCTCAAGAAAAAGCTGATGTAGTATTATATCGCATCCTCTGCTCTAACTGCCTCGGTAGACATCATCGCCACTCTTGCAGAACGACAAAGATCTGCAAAATCTGTGGAAGTCGTCATCATACACTTCTACATGATGCTCCTCTCAGCAGTAAACCACACTGCAAAGTTCCACCGGTACCCCCTCGAGTGCTTCCACAATACGCTCTCACATCTCAAAAATCTGCTCAAAGGGAGGTGAGTTCTAGCAACTCAGCTCTAAAGCCTTTAAAATAGTTCGAAGAAGCGTTGAATTATTTTTCTTCAGCTACCTCAACCACGACTCAACACTCTCCTCGCCACTGCCATCGCCCATCTCATCACCTCAACAGGATCACACACGGTTCGACTACTCATCGACAGTGGATCCGAGCTGACCTTCATCTCTCAAGATCTAGCCAGAAAACTCAACATCTCTAGAAGGAAGTCGCATGTTGTAATTGTGGGAATTCATGGAAAGACTTCTAGAACACAAGGATCTCTTGCCCTCACTCTCAAGTCGACGTATGACCATCAAACCATAAATATTGATGCTCACATTCTTTCATCATCTTTCTCTAATTTGCCTTCCTTCTATACATGTTTTCAGCAATCTCTACATCTCCAGCATCTCAAGTTAGCTGATCCAGAATACCACATCTCAAGAGCCATCGACATCATTTTGGGTGCTGATGTATATGGCTCAGTTGTTCTTCCTCAGATGAAAAAAGGCCCTCCATCATCTCCAATCGCGCAACTCTCAATCTTCGGCTGGCTAATCCTAGGACCTGTGTGTCAAGAACAGGAACGCCTCCCAATCCAATCTCCAATGTTTCATACTGTTCAAGATGAAGACCTACATCATCTCCTCACTAAGTTTTGGGAACAGGAAGAAATTCAACCAACGTCTACGTCACATCTCACCTCTGACGAGCAAGAATGTGAAAACCACTTTGTCTCCACTCACTCTAGGCTCTCCTCAGGGAAATACATGGTAAGATTACCATTGAAATCATCTATTGACGTCTTAGGTTCTTCCAGACAACGAGCCTTCCGATGTCTGCAAGCCTTGATTCGGAAATTCGACAAGGATCCTGACTACTCTCTGCTCTACCACCAATTTCTCGATGAATATGAACTCCTCCAGCACATGCAACCAGTCTCGTCAGAAAAGGTCAACTCAAGATATTTTCTTCCTCATCATGGTGTTCTCAAAACAGACAGCTCTACAACGAAACTGCGAGTAGTCTTCAACGGCTCCAGCCCCACCTCAACTGGTATTTCTCTCAACGATATTATGCACACCGGAGCGAAACTTCAACTCGACGTGATAGATGTTCTTATGTGGGTGCGTAAATTTAAATTTGTCTTCTCTACAGATATCACAAAGATGTACAGACAGATTCTTGTTCATCCTGATGATTGGGATCTTCAAAGCATCCTTTGGCTCGACTCAAACAACAACGTGAAGACATACCATCTCACAACAGTCACATACGGAACTAGATCAGCTCCATTTTTGGCAATCAGAGTTCTTCTCCAACTTCTCAAAGATGAGGGTCACAACTTTCCACTAGCCATTCCTCCATTAACAAAAGGTCGTTATGTTGATGATATTTGTGGTGGAGCAGATACTGAACATCAACTTCTCGAAATTGCCAAACAACTCCAGAACCTTTGCATGGCGGCCGGCCTTCCGCTAGCAAAATGGCAGTCAAACGTCTCAAGTCTCTCTCACGTCACTCAAGAGGAAGAATCAACACCCACTCCAATCTCATTCGATGAAGGTTCTCACTCAACTAAAGTGTTAGGTCTAATCTGGTACCCTCAAGAAGACTATTTCACTTTTAAAGTCAGCTCCAATCTATCTGGGTCTTTGATCACCAAGCGATCAGTTCTATCTCATATTGCAAAAATATTTGATCCACTCGGTTTAGTCTCCCCTGTTACGATTAGGGCTAAAATATTGTTGCAGGAATTATGGCTCCAAAAGTTATCATGGGACGAACCTCTACCTCAACTACTCCAACAGAAATGGTACGACATCAGTGAAGATCTCTCCAAGCTGGCCAGCATCACAATTCCAAGATGGATTAACACTCAAGAGGGTTCTTTCATTCAACTCCACGGCTTCTCTGATGCATCTCAACTCGCCATTTCAGCCGTTCTCTACCTTCTCGTTCGAACTCCGTCCAAGGAATGCAAAGTTACAATGCTTTGCTCCAAAACCAAAGTATCGCCTTTAAACCGCTCACAATCCCGAGACTCGAATTATCAGCTGCTCTTCTCCTCTTTCGACTCGTTAATTATGCGCATAATGTTTTAGCTCTCAACATTCACTCAACTACTCTATGGACGGACTCCTCAATCACTCTAGCTTGGATCAACACTCACCCTTCACGTTGGAAGGACTTTGTACGGAACAGAGTTGCAACAATCCAAGATCTAACTCCAAGGGCCCATTGGAGGTATATTTCCGGCAAAGACAATCCTGCTGACTGTGCATCACGAGGGTTAACTTCATCTCAACTTCGCAACCACTCGCTATGGTGGACGGGACCACCATGGCTTTCCAAGTCAGAAGATTCATGGCCAAATCGTCAGCCGGCACCGACAACCGACCATGAATCAGAAGCAAGACCAGCCATCTCCATACTCACCTCCACTACGTCAGACTACTCATGGGATCTCATCTATAGGTATTCCAATTTGAATAAATTGTTGAGAATTACCTCTATTTGTTCAAAGGTTCTCGCACGACTCCAACGCAAGCTGGATCCAGCACACCTCACACACCTGACTTCAACTGACTTGGAAGCATCTCGAAGGCAACTCAAAAAGTCTACTTTCCACATGAACTCAAGGCTCTTCAATCACAGACTCCACTTCACTCTTCACATGTATTCAGTAGACTCACTCCACTACTCGACAACTCGACAACAATGGTGTAATTCGTGTAGGCGGACGAATTTCCCATTCTCAGCTCGACCCAGATAGCAAGCATCCAATTATTCTTCCTCAACACTCTCAATTTACTTCTTTGGTTATAGATGAAACTCACCAAACAACTCTACATGCAAGGCACTGTGGCACCGCTCTCAACAACTCGTGGCACAACTACCCACATCTCAAGTGCAGCCATCTCATCCATTCCTCCACACTCTGAGGATTGAAAGCAGTCTTTTCGCTCCAGTTATGGGTGGATTGAGTAGCTCAGACACTGGAGTGATGGATTGCCTCAACTTCCTCACAATGGATAATTTACGAAGACCTACTCGATTATAATCAACTCCGTTAATTATGGCGGCCGGAATGTTAAAAATTGGAGTAATTTTTAACCCAACTCTACCACTCCATGCACATCTTTAGCAACTCAGTGACTACGTTTATCGTTACATGCTTCTGTGAACGTAACCTTAAAATCGCTGTCAATCAGCTGTTCAAAAAAACCGGTGGAACCTGTTGAATCTGCTCAATTTAATTCATTCTCTCTAGATTCTTAGTTCGCTCAAGTGAATTGGAACTTGGTGTGAATTCTTAACGTGATTTTTTAGTGCACTCTCAACTTTTTTCAATCAGCTCAAATCTAATAATATTATTTTATATTATACTAATCAATCGATCAACATCTCAAAAAGGTACAGTATTTTTTCACTCAACAAAAACTGTAATCATTTTTTGCATGTGTCACGTTAGAATATCATTCTACATAATTTTCCTCTCAACATTCACTCCATCGCTATGCATTTTCTCACTATTACATTTGCAATATTCTGCTCTACATCTCTCTATCATATTTGCATGCATATTTTCTCAATTTTCTCCAAATCTCTCATTCAACCACGTGCTCAATGTACCTAACTGCTTCAACCTTCTCAAAATGCATCGATATTCCACTCGCTTAAAATCACATCATCTCGAAAACCACTCACATTTTAATTTCTCTAATTTTAGCACCAAGTTCACATTTCACACCACTCTATTAAAAGCTTATATACTTGTATTCACTCTCATTTTGTATATATGTCACCTCAGATTAACTTTACACCTCTTACGATCAGACTTCTCAGGCCTCTTAAGTTTCAGGTACCTCTACGCTCAAGTTGGACACTTCGAAGGCTTCTCATAGACCAGATCGAAATCCATCTCACTACACTCAGCACTCCGAACAAAGGAATACACTCAATTAACTCTCTTGGACAGACTGGTTTGTGATAACGCTCGAGGAGGTCCAATCTGATTTCAACTCAATAAGTATAATTTATTATACACTTTTGCATGTCTTTATTACCTGAAACTTATGATACCTTATTTATTTTCTCTAACGTTGTGAACTGCTCGTCTTGTTTCATCTCAATTCTGAATACTATTCATTAATTCTTTCTACGTTTACACTATTTCATTTCTCTACATTGCATTTGTAACACAACTCACCTCAATTTATGTACTCTCATACAACACCTTCTGCTTTTCTAATAGATTTGCTATTCCTGTAAGCGTTGGTAATCATCTCTCTACATTACATTTGTAACACAACTCACCTCAATTTATGTACTCTCATAAAACACCTTCTGCTTTTCTAATAGATTTGCTATTCCTGTAAGCGTTGGTAATCATCTCTCTCTCATTCTGTCTCATTACCCCTGTCTCACTATATTAGATATCTCTAACTTCTCAAGTTATCACTGCAACCTTCTGTTTTTCTGATAGCGAGACAGTTTATGAAATCGTAAACTCTATCACTGTAAACGTTGTGCTTGCATGATAACACTCACATCAATTCATAACTATCAAGCTCAATTATTATGCAACTCAAAATACATAAACACGTTTTGATGCAAATCTATCTCAATTCTCTCAATTCTTATCAAATACATAATAATTGATCTTGTTACTCGATACATGAAATTCACTCAACCTGCTCTTTCTCTCAAGCAAATACAACGTTGATTTTCTCGTTGATACATTACTCTCAAATTCTCTCAATAACTTCTCAATACTTGTAAATAGGTTCACTCTGTTTAGATGTTGTATATAATTTTACTTCATGCGAGTGTCTATTTATTATGTGACGTGTTTGATATACAATAAAGATTTTATTTTACCATCTCCAACTCAATCATTTGGTAACAGTCCACTTTTAAGTAATTGCCAAAAATCTCAACACCCAGATTTTTGAACACCATCACTGGAACGAATGCATGGAATTTCAACCTTGAAGTGGGGAGACGCTACGCGCCAGCAATACTGCGCTCAGATTCACTATAGTCAAACGAGAATCTGGGCGACCAATCAGATTGGGACCTGCGAACAGAACGAACATCTGCTTTCGTTTTCGTCCCTCCACTAAACCAAGGAACATTCAAGGGCATTGAAATGCAACCGGCCAAAATGATAGAGTGAATCCTCTTGTTGATACTCTTTGCCAATATCGAGTCAACTTTAAGCTGTTGCCAAAGTTAATAATTAGGAAAAAGCCTGCATAGCACTGCAAATACGAAAAATTATGTACGGGATTAGTAGCTTCTAGGAAGAAAATAAATCGTAGGTTCTGCGTCTGTAGTTCAAACCTCCTGTTATCATCTGATAATGACATTTGACTCTGACACTTCTGTCACTATTGACAGTATTGACTATTGACACTTCTGTGCAGGGGCTTGACACTTCCTTACCCCCACCCCAAATACGGTTTTTAGTTCTGCAATCAATCGCTATGTGGCACTGCATACGAAAATATATATCATATTCTCCACAGATTACTGTATTCTGACATCAAAGAGGAGGTTCCTCTTTGCTGACATATTGGATTTGTGAACGCCAACAGTGTCAATGTCAAAATGCTTTAATGCAAATTCTTGTTTACAAACGAGATATCATACGGGAGTAAATTAAAAATACCCATTTATTGAACTCGACAGTTTTATCAGGAAATCAATTTTCTTGTGAGAAATATTTGATTCAAAGAACCACGTAATTATAACATTAATCGTTTATACTTAAACCAATCCAACCAAACCCTTTAAAAATTGTGTTAATGGAAATGAAAGTCAAACTGTGTAGTCAGTTATTAAGCCACTCCGTGGGGTCAATGATGGAGCTCATTTCTCAATGGGGTAAGTATTTTTTTCAAACATAATAATACAAAAATTTACTATTTTCCTTTTTAGAAATCAAGCATCCGCTTCAGCTTCACAGAGAGGCTATCGACACTGCTGACTTTATACTATTCTTGGATGAGTTATTTGATTCGTTGAATGTATCCAGAGCTTGGACATCCACTGCGAAACTCTTAAAGAAGACGGTTAGTATTCAAACAGAACACAATGTTGTTTGGGAGCAGGCGATACAAATTTTCAACAGTATTTCATTTTATTGCCCTCGAAAGAAAAGATCCATTGTGGTGCCCACTTTGAAGAATATAGTGACAACATTGAACGCATTCCTTTACCTTACACAAAAACTGTTCAATGATTATCACTTTAAATATATTTTCACTGGGGCTTTCAATCAAGATTGTTTAGTAAACTTTTTTGGGTACATTAGAGCACATGGAGTAAGGAATACTAACCCAAATGTTGAACACTTTATTTCATCATTCAAAACTTTAGTTATTAATAATTTCATGTCGGTGCATTCCTGGTGATCTAACTGTGAGGAAGATAAAACAGGGAGTCGTTGTTTAGAGACTTTGAAATCTTTCCTGCAGGAAAATATAAAATCCACATAGGTCTTTGGGCAACTAATTTTTTCTTTTCCAAATTATTCATGCATTCTTAGCTTTGGCATGCTGTTTTTGATTTCTATTGCTGACTCCCAACAAACATTGTGTCCTTTTTGGATAATGTTGAAGATTTCTGAACATATAATGATTTCAACCTCATTTCCTATGAACAATATTATTACTGTTTATTATAATTATTGTCTTACGAAGATATGTGACCCTATTGACATTTTACCTCTGCTCATATATTCATTGCCATAATTATAGCTTATGTATTTCCATATTTTTTTTCCTGTGCTGGGTATATCAATATATGTATATTTTTCATGACAAGTTTTATTTCTCCTTAAAATTCGCCCTAATAATCCATATTATACTATCGACGTCTAAAATACCAGTGAATGGGCTAATTTAAATTTCGCGCCATGCGATTGCAGTTTCCAGTTATACCGACATTTCTCCCGGTTAGTTGGGTGGCAGCCGCATGGGGGCGCTGAGGGCGGGATAAACTGTATTTTGCATCGTAGAACGTGAGTGTCAGATCTATTCTACTCTGTAATCTGTGCTTCTGTGATAAACATTCAACATGGCTGGGTGCATTTCTTGTTTCATCATTCCATTGATTCTATTTCTATTTCATCGTTTCATACAGCCCTTAATTCTCAAATTTTGGAACCCTTGGGAGTCAAATCCGAAAGAAGGAGAAAAGGCAGCTTTAGAATGTTTACGAACTGGAAAATGTGAAAGAAAAAGTAATTCAAAAATTTCGAACTCTGAAAAAGACGAAGACGATTCGTCAGGAGCTGTAAACTCCAAGACGAGCTTTGAAAATGGGGATACGTATCCCCATTTTCAATCTGCAGGTACCTGCAGATTGAGAACTTGATTCGTCACTAAGGTGGAAAATTTCGGACTGCGGAAGTATTTACTTCATTCCATTTTTTGTAAAGTATATTTATTGATTGTTACGCAGAGTATGTATACAATTATTTTTGACCTTCATGCCATTTTTGATCATAATAAATTTTAAAGTTAATATTCAATTAGTCTTTCCTTATTCAAGAAAAGAAAAACTTCTAATAAGCATTCCCATCATAATTTGTTCAAAGTTATAGTGTCTATAAGGGGTTCCTACCCTAAATAACACTATTGTTCTGGGTAAGCAGTAATAAACTTCTTTAGAGTATTAAATCTTGAGTGGTCTCTTCAAATTAGTCAACTTTCTATATTAAACTTCTCAAATATAATCGATCTTGTAAATTTATTTTTTGCATGAGCTTTACTGAGAAGTTTTTGACAATGAAGTGTACATTCACTTGAGGGTTGGATTGAGAAATCTTAAAAATCTCCCATTTACCTCAAATAACAGTTGAATTCTTATGATTGATATTGCCAGAAAATCTACAATCCTTATGCAAAATGTACATTTCATTCTTAATTCAAATTATTACATAATGTATAAAAACTTATATATAATAACTTATACTTATGTAATGATAAAAAGTATTCATCTATACTACTTGTAAATTCATCACACTTTTTCAATATGTGTACCATATCAATTCAAATAATAAATTTATCATTTTTCTCTTTGATCGAAATGCCTTATTGAATCTAGGATCCGATTACACTTGGTCCTTTCTACATGGAGCGAACGGAAAAACAAAACTAAAGAATGATTGTAATACAGATCGAAGAATTAGAAATGAATATTAGGCTGGGCTGAATACAGATTGCTCGATACAGTCGATACCAAATTGAGTTATGTTCAATACCAACTGCAAGTAATTGAAAAAACGCAATATATTTAATATATGATTTTCTTCGAACCGAAACTTTCATATGAATTTTTGTTCCAAGTTCAAAATGATTTCGGGTCATGCGTAACAAAGCTAAAGAAAATACATGTTCTAGAATATGTCAATTCTTCTATGCTTTGCTAATATTTTCTGTGGTATCGTGATTTAAGTGTCATTTTACACAAAGTCATTTACGTCTTATAATTATTAGGAAAAGGATATATCTTAAAAGATTTCGAAATCTTTGTCAACATTAACCCAACAAAACCACAATGTCTGATTGGGATACTGTAACCGTTTTAAAAAAAAGGGCCCCAAAGGCTTCGACAATGAAGAGTGAGCAGGCTGTAAACGCTGCACGTCGTCAAGGAGTCGCAGTGGACACACAACTGAAATGTGAGTCAAAAAAGCCTTATCTTCCTTGTATTTGGATTGGGTATAATTGTGATCAAACTTTATAACAATATCAATCATATATTAATTCATACCATCGATAACTAAGGTACTTGAAGGTTTGTTGATATTTTAAACTTTCATTGTGACCCTCAACTAGGTATCAATAAAGCATGTTTTTCATAAATGGAAACTATGTTCTATTCTTAGTACTCATAATCAGTTATGTAAGTCGGCTCTAAAAGAAACTGTTATTGTGATGAAGAGCTCCTTAGCAAATGCCTGCCATTTTTACAATGAATTGTTATACAAAGGCTTAGTAAATGCACATGGATTGAAGACATTCTATTATTTCTACTGAAGGTATTCATTTCGTCCTACCTAATTTAATATATGTTGGAGAAATTGTTCTTATTTCTTCCAAACTGTGTTCTTACTGTTTTGTAATCATGAAATGTATGAAATGGCTTCAACTTTCTGATTGGTTTTTTGATATAAATCTCTCACTGGACATTCGTGACCTTTATTTGCTAATGGATAGCTCTTAGCTCTTGCATCATGTGTAAAGGAAGTATTTTTATTCACCTTGAAAAACCTATATATAAATGTCTTTGCTGAAAATTATATGGCTCCTTTAAAATCGCTCGGTTAGTATCTCCTTAGCATCTTCTACTTGTGATGTCATTGTGCCCCTGCCATCTCTATGTGCACACTGTCCCATTATTTGGGGTCATTGCAAAATAATATATTGATGAATGATTTATGAATTCTCCTTTGTTTGGGAGATATAAAAGGAAATTGTTGGTGTTGAACAACAAAAATATTTTATGTACATAATTAAAATTGATGAATTGTTTAGTTGTTTTAACAAATATCAGTTTCTTGACTTGATAACTTTCATTATTTGGTGGTCCTTCGATTTGTACCACAGCTTTTGCGATACATATACATTTCAATATTTCTCGATTTTAGAGAGAGACAGTAACTAATTTTCCATGTCTACGAAGACTTCAAGTAAATTGTAGAGATGAAGCTGAAAGAGCAAAAGGTCTTGAAGGATATCTCAAACAGTGGGAATTTCTGAACTAATCATAAAAAATTATACTCATTTACTACCTCCACACTTGAAATATCAATTTGAGAATTGTCAGTGGTGGAGTGTAGGCAAATTTGAACATGAACTACATTGAAAGTCTTCTGGCAGCTCTATGTGATATCAGGTTTTAGCAAAATATGTAGGTACTACTTTCAATACTACTAAAACAAGTGATCTTATTCAATAATGAAAATTTTCTTGGCGATGGCGTACAAATTTCCTGCTCTGGTTACCTGAATACATAAATTCTCACATTGGAGTTATCTAAATGTTTAATAGTAATCAAACACTCTGAAAGAATTAACTAACACAGTAACTGTGAAATCAAGTATTCTATGGAGTAGTACAATATTTTTTTTAAAGGAAGAAACATTATTGTTGAAAAATTTACCAAAATTAACATCTAAATTTAAATAATTCGGTTGATAAAATATCTATACAACATTTAACAATTATCCACATCTAAACAGGCCTTGAATTTGCCTTGATATGCACAAATCACAAATCTGTTTCCCCAGAGAGGTCTTTTTCCCACTAGTAAGTAGATATACATATGAATTCGATAACATCCACGCAAACTTCATTCAGAAAAATATTTCCAGTTCAATTTGGACAAGTTTTCTTAGCATCAATGTTCCAATTTTTGGCATTGAAGAATGCAAGATATCATAGCAGTGGCTCTTATATAATCAATGTCCCGATCGTTAAAGAGCCAAGACATTCGGATTTAAAGAATATTAGTCTGTTTGTCAGCTGATTCAGAACATAGTCGAAAATTTTTTTCATAAATACCAACACTTCATGACATTTTTTGATCCAAAATTGATAATTATTAACACACTTAAATCAAGTTTCGGCGAAAAATCTTCAGAATTGAGAAAAAACAACTATCATCTAAGAAAAAAGTATTCATTTGGCGAAAATCTCAAAATTCTCTTCATAAATGACTATAACTAACTATTTAGTTCGAACTGTCATCGTAATGTCGCTGCCATCTACAGTTGAATTCCCAAAAATATAGGTATCTCTTATTGTAAAATAATAATAAACTAAATTAATTCAGAAACATGACACCGGCTAATATAAAATAAAAAAAAATGGAATGATCTGAATCGAACTAACAACCAATCCACCATCACTCAAAATATTAACAAAAATAATAAAATATCATTTCGTCAAGAAAGTAGGTGCTGACCATATGCTTTCGGTCTCATTTGAACTCACCAACTCCTACCACGCCGAAAATGGAATGAATTGATGGCCCTTTTATTCAATGTCAGAAGCCGGTATGGTGCAAGAATACACCCTAGCGATATCTGACAGGAATCGAAGACCGTCTCAATAATAGTTATAGAAACCGTTTGGGAATTATTTGAAAAAAATAAGGTTTTCAAGTCAATCGTTCAGAGGGGAATGACTGCCTTAATATCCACTTTTAGAAGAAAGTGTACATAAAAATAGCCCTATTTTCAGGTCCAGAAATTAATATATGTACATAATTCTGCACAACCTTATATAGAAACTCCATATCTAAAAATAATTATATGTATCGTTGTATATAACGAAAACAAATAACAATTACCCTAGGTCGCTTACGCTCATGCACAACTCATCTGTTTGTTAACCTTGAAATAAAAATAATGAGTCATACTTAGAATCCTTACCCTGCGTGTAACGAGGTCTTCTTTTTTTTGACGCAACTACATCTTTAGAAAGTGTAAATGAAAAAAGTTGCTGTTAGTTTTGTTTAGATGATTGGAATCTAGTGTTTCAACACACGACAAAGACTCGCCCTGTATTGTTAACCATCAGCTGCTGGCTAGGAAACAATGCATTAAAAATTATATTTGTTCTAGGGGGAGCTGGGAGCAATAAACAACACGTTGCCACAAAAAATACTGCGAAGCTAGATCGGGAGACTGAAGAACTCAAACATGAAACAGTCTCCTTGGATCTAGGTAAACTCATCCAGCAGGGTCGCCAAGCCAAAAATATGAGTCAGAAAGAGTTGGCGACCAAAATTAACGAGAAACCACAAATCATAACAGACTATGAAGCAGGAAGGGGTATTCCAAATAATATAATAATTGGAAAAATAGAACGAGTGCTGGGAATGAAACTGAGAGGAAAGGACAGGGGAAGACCCCTTCAGCCCCCCGGTGACAAAAAATAAAAAGTCCCCACTGAGGGGACTGAGGAGAAATTGTTGTATTTAAATCTTGATACGATTGTTAGATTTCAATTTGCATTTAATTTAAAGTTTCTCTGAGTTTTTTCAGCGTTTCACTTTAATTTCGATTCAAATTTTTGATGAATTAAAATAACAATCTCGAAAAAAATGGGATATTTAATGATAGAGAAGAATCAATACATATGTTTCTATTTTGACTATTAAGCATTGATGAACTTACATAAGTGGTATTAAAAATAGTGTGTATGTCATAAGGTTATTTCAATATATCAAATAATAACCTCTTTGATACTTCAAAAACATGATCGAAATATATTATTGGCTATTCTTTAAGAGTGCTGCATTTGTTGATTTATTTCTTTCAATTCAATGGGTTCTGGTCAGTTTAAAAATAGAACCCCTGTAAGTTTACTCCACAGCGTATTTTTCCTAGAAATACTAGACGGAAAGAATTAAAGAGTTGAATGAAATCAGTTCAAATTATCTTTCAGAATATTCGCTTTTCAAGAAAGTTGAAAAAGTAAAGGCGGTTACTCACTGATGAACCCAACAGTAGGCCTCATTGTACCACAGTAGGATAATAAGGCCTATTAGAGTTTTACATACCTAAATTATCAAAATAGGCTTAACGTATTTGGTAACTGAGAGCAATACTTAATTATCAAGCATAAGTTATGTTTAACTCTCGCAAACAATCAAATTTCCAAAAGCAACAGACTTGAGGACAGTCAAAATCGACTTCCTCATCCGCCGATTTGTTAACGCACTGCTCATGATATCGCATTCCACATTTGATACCAGCAAAGATTAGAGTAACCACTTTGAGATCTTAAGCCTACATCGACTACAATTGCTCTTGTTAGAGTCATTGTAGTCATGGCTATAGAGACTATATAACCCCATGTCAGTAGTCATGTTCGCTTTGAGGCGCAATCTATGAATGATTGCTTCCTGCAACTTTGATTTTAAACGCCGGCAACTATTATTAATTGAATGACTCTTACTTAGGCCTGGAATGATCCAGAAGCAGCATAGAGTAGGGAAAAAATGGTGTGTTTTTTGCGATAGAGGTTTGGAGAATTTCAGAAATTGCGTATATTTTCAAAATAAACGCGATAACTTTCCAAACTCTCGGTTTTCAGATGAAGGAAAGTTGGAATTTCTTTTTTCTGAGATATCTTTGAAATTTCAGTTCTGCTCAACAACGTGGTCGGAGTGTGCTCCCACAGGATAAAGCTATCGAAATTTCCGAAAAATGAGGGCAACTATTTCAAAATCCAGTTAATCAGATTCATGATAAATTCGAATTTCCACAAGCTCAACTCTCGCAGAGTAAACGACAACAGATAAACTCATAGAGATCTATGGATAAACTGAATGATTTAAAAAGATCGAGGTTGTACCTGAACGGTTGTACCTGAAGTGCGGTAATGACAAAAAAATATGGCGATACCTGCCTGAAAATGCAATAATTAAATAAAAATACAAATGGTTATCTTTCTGCTTACTCTATCCAGTTTGCGTTTCTAGTGAATCTGCAATTATCAATTTCTTAAAGCTTGCTGACAATCGCCAGCTCTTATTACACTCTTATTACATTTCGAAAAAAATTATGGATAGATGGATATGAGTTTATTCAATATATAAAAATTTTGGTAAACTCTGAAAATAAAGGTGAATTATTTATAACTGTTTACGAAAAAAATTTTCACAAAAAACGTTTCAGGAGACGTATAAGTTCGGAATCCCTAAAAAAATGTATGTCCATGAATGTGTGGGTGTGCGCGAATGTAATGCTTTTGAAATCTTTTTTGAGTTCAAAGTTCTGGAAAACATTGTTGCAGTTCGTAATTTTGAATCTATTAATGTGAAATTGATTGAAATTAATGTGAAATTTGACTGGTTGGTGCTCATACGAAGAGTGACAAAGCTTATTTTTTTCGAATTTTATTTACCGGAATTTCGAGTTCCTTTTTGAAATATAGTAACAAATATGGGGCTTTTTCGAACAAATTTCATTTCAGCATATGACAATGTTCTTCCAGCAAAAAACGCGCTAAAGCCAAATATAGGCAAAGATATTACACCACTATTGTGTAATATCTTTGCAAAGAGATATATTTCTTTTATTTAGTTAACTTTGCGATGCGCCTGATGTCAATTTTTATAAATGGAGTTGAAATATTTTTGGTGCATTTCAATGACATTTTGCATGAACTCAAACGCAGTGCTTAATTCCGACGCTCGTGTGAAGTATATACCGATACTTCTAATACTGTCATGGGCGCCCGCAGGGGGTGGCCAGGGGGGGCCACGGCCCCCCCTGAGTTTCTGATAGACACCGTTAGAGAAATTTTTCTTTCAGTAAAACTAATCGTAGATGATATTTTGCCCCCCCTGAGAAAATTTTCTGCGGGCGCCCATGAATACTGTTCATGTAGCTATATCGAGTTTGAAACGAGTACTTGGCCCAAGAATAACATTTTAAGATTCTTGACAGAAACTTAGTTTCATCTGGCAATCAGCTCTTGAGATGCTGAGTTTTTTTTTCAGATTTTTTTTTATTTTAAAGTGATGAGATAACCCACCGAATTCTTTTCAAGAATTCGTGTATAGTACTTTGCAACTATAAGTACTGAATGTCAACTCAATTTGATCGGTAGTTTATCGAATATTGAAAAAAAAATCGAGCGGTTTTGCCTCATGTCGAAATTAACCGTTGTAGGAAGCCCATTGAAATACATACACTCACTTTCAAAAGTTTTGCACCCCCCCTGTAGTGGAGATAAAATAATCAAGATTCACAACAAATTGTTACTGACAACAACAGAAACTTGTTGACCACCAAATAAAACGATAACATTACGAAACGAAAAATGTTCTTGTGTTTAAATATCGATTTTGTCAAATGTGTGCCTTTCTGCGGATCAGTAGTTTTTCGTTTTGAGTACCGGTTAGTTCAAAAACTGTGTAATATGCCCAGAAACGAGTTGTCTGAGTTTGACAGAACTAGAATTATTGCTCTCTGGCAAGAAGGGCTCTCACGCCATCAGATAGCCAATAGACTGAACATTATTCGAAGCACGTATGGAGGGTAGAGAGCACCCTCCATAGAAGCACGGTTAGCAAAACGATTAGGCGCTATGAGGAAACTGGTAGAGTGCATAGAAGACCTCGAAATGGTCGTCCTCGTGTTACCACGATTCGGGAAGATCGGTATATTGCCCAATCAGCCCGTAGAAATAGGTCAGTGACGGAACCAACACTCAGGTCGGAATTCCAAAGAGCCCACAACCGTGTAATTTCATGTGCTACAATTCGTAGAAGAATTTTAACATCAGGATTGCGGTCCAAAAGGCCTCTAAGAGTTCGTTTATTAACTGTTCGTCACCGAACCGCTCGTCTGCAGTGGTCGCGAGCTCATCAAAACTGGCATTTAGAAGAATGGAGGAATGTGCTATTTACAGATGAGTCACGGTTTGGGTTAGTAAGTGATGACTACCGCTTAAGAGTTTGGAGGGAACCAGGATGTCGAAATAGACCTGAGAGAGCTATTCAAGTTGCTCCTTTTCGCGGTGGCACTGAAATGTTTTGGGGAGGCAGAATGTTTGGAAGAAGAACGCCACTAATTCACATATCCGGGACGATGACTGGTGCATATTGCCTCGAAAATATCATAAATCCTGTAATTATACCCATGGGTAATGAATTAGAGGCTCAATTTATCTTTATGGACGATAATGCCAGGCCACATCGCACTAGAGGTGTTCAAGAAGCCCTGGAAAACCAAAACATTATCAGATTAGAATGGCCCGCGATGTCTCCTGACATAAATCCTATAGTGCATATATGGGATCATGTCTCCAGAGCCGTTTTCCGTCGAAATAATCCACCACGAAATTCACAAGAACTTATTGTAGCTGTTACCGAGGAATGGATGAATATTCCGCAGGAAATAATCAATAATTTAATTTTTGGAATGCCTAGACGAGTGAATGCATTGCTAAGCAGCAGAGGCTCGAATACTGCATATTAGTTTGCTCTTTTAATAATTAACTCTTAATTTTCCGTTCAAATTTAATTTTTGTTTTTGCAATTTTTGATTCCTAATTTGTATTTGTTGTTTCAACTTCATAATTCTATGAAATGAAATTGATTTCATTTTATTTCTGTAAAAGCCTTTCATTATCCTTGAACCCGAGGGTATAATTTTTTTTTCAAAGTTTGAGATAGCCTTAATAATTAGGGGGTGCAGGACTTTTGAAAGTGAGTGTATTAACAGATTCTTGCAAAACTGTATACTTGACTATTTGTCTGGAATGCGTAGAACAGAATGATTCGAAACTGCCTAATAACAAAATAACGCGCGTTCAGAAAAATTCATCAAGAACACGGACAGCGGGTTTCACAAAACTTTGATTACCGGACGATTTGACAGTCACTCGATTTCCAAAACGAAATCACTGAAACCTTTTCATTTCTGAATATAGAAGTAGCAATTGGGATATTGAGAATAATTGAATGAACGTATCTTAATTTGATGCGAGAAAGATTACTACAGTAATGTATGGATAATCCGAACGGCCCGCTTAAAATCATATGTATAATCCGAACTCTGCAATCCGAACGCCCGCCATGTTGTTCTTTTGAAACTCGTACGCTAAGGCCAGAGACAAGAGAAAAGTTGTCCCTTTCTCTATGGCTAAGGCTATACATATTTCTGGGGACATTCAGTTAGTGTTCATTTAGTTTAAATCATAGCTTCCAAACGCAAGCATGTGACTTTAACTCTGGAATCTTCATTCACGTCTCTGACAGAAAGGTTTGGTGTTGGAAAGTCCACAATATCGGACATAAAAAAAAGAAGGATGAAACTCTCCGCTATGTATCGCGAACTGAAAATGAATTTCATGATGTTGAAGATGCTGTATAAACATGGTTTATACAACAGAGATCTCGGCACGCACCTATTTCTGAAGAAGTCATACTCCAGAAGGCTCGATAATTCTTCTCAGAAATGGATTATGGTGAAGGAGTGAAGTTTGAAGGATGAAGGAAGTTGAGGATGATTTAATGGCTTCAAGCGTATATTTGGAATCCGCTCCTTGAAAATTACCGGAGAAAAGCTGTCGTGTGACAAAAATGCTGTAGAACCTTTTCGTATTCAATTTAAACAAAAAATTTATCAGCTTGGTCTTTCTCCAGAACAAATATATAACGCGGACGAATCATCCGGTTTATACTGGCGTTGCCTACCTGAAAAGACATTGGTACACGCAGACGAAAAGGGTGCACCTGGCCGCAAGATCAGTAAAGTTAGAATTACATATTACATTTATGCCTTATGGAAATGCAACTGGCCGACATAGGCTGTGGTCCGTATATACACTTTGGTTTCTTCTGGTTAGTAAGTGGGCGGTTCGTAAATGTCGAATTCCTGACAATTCAGTTCAATATCTATCACCAGAGTAACCGCTGTGGTAACTTTCGGTTACCAAATGTGTATATACGGACCATACGCATAAATTGCGATTGCTTGTTATCGGTAAATCAAAAAAACTAAGACCATTCAGAAACATCCAGCTACCTGTTTATCGAAAACAAAAAAGTGCTTGGGTTAATAAAGCCATTTTCAAAGAATGGTTCCATAATGAATTTGTACCAAGTGTAAGAAAGCATCTCAGAGCCAGTAATTTGCAAGAAAAAGCCCTAGGTATTGTTATTGGATAAAGCTTCAGCTCATAAGTTAGATCAAGGACTGACCAGTCATGATGGCAATATTCAGGTTATGTTTGTACCAGCCGCACTGATTCAGCCAATGGACCAGAATGTGATTCATCATGTAAAAGAGACTTGCAGGAAAAGCATAGACTAATAAATAACTAATAAATCCTTTATTAGTCTTAAGAGGAAAAGATTGTTGCAAGAGGTGCTTTTACAAGATGATTAAAATATTGCGCAATGTTTGAAGAATATGTGTCATTGAAAGATGATGTGTTTGCATTAGCCGAATCTTGGAAAAAAGTGTCTGAAAATTTGGTTAAAATTCATGGTGTCAAATGTCAAATCCTTTCCTCTACGAACATGGAAGAATGGAATGGAGAAGATTTGGTTCCTTTAACTGAATTAGACTACATCAAGAAATTGATTTAGTGGAGTTAGTGAACAGAGTAAATCGTGCTAATGATCCGATAGATGAAACAGAGGTTCTAAGATATGGGCACATGGTTATAATGACGAAAATTGGGGCACAAAGTTTTTGGAAGATGATGAAGTAATTGCTGATATCATTGAAGAAAATCAAAGCTCTGACGACGAATTGCCACTTCACGAAGTGTCGATATGAACATGACAAAGCTTATTCAAGAAACTCTTGATAATTTTGTGCAAAGAGGGAATTAATAATCAATTAAGTATTTTTTTTTGTTAGTCGAAGTTTTTATGTTTTTTTGTTTGTGATTTCTCAAAGAATTCACGTTCCTCCAAAAGCTCAGAAATAATTTAATAGAAGTACACCAGAAAAAGAAACTAAAGCAAAATACACCAAAAAGCACAAACTTAAATCCACATAAAGTAATACTCATGACAGAAATTTTTATCGGTTGAAAAAAAAATCCGTTATCCTTCAATTAAGCGTTGATTCCCTATCCGTATGGCGTATGGTCCGTATATACACATTTGCCCGAATTTTACCGAAAATTACCAGAGCGGTTACTCTGGTGACAGATATTGAACCGAATTGTCAGGAATTCGACCGCCCACTTACTAACCAGAAGAAACCAAGGCTGTGGTCCGTATATACACTTTGGTTTATTCTGGTTAGTAAGTGGGCGATCCGTAAATGTCGATTTCCGGACAATTTGGTTCAATATCTGTCACCAGGGCTGTGGTCCGTATATACACTTTGGTTTCTTCTGGTTAGTAAGTGGGCGGTCCGTATATGTCGAATTCCTGACAATTCGGTTCAATATCTGTCACCAGAGTAACCGCTCTGGTAACTTTCGGTTACCAAATGTGTATATACGGACCATACCTACGCGAAATGTGTATATACGGACCATAGCTCAAGTGTGTGAAAACGAGGGTCAGAGACAAACTCTGCGGGGGTCAAAGTTTCTATTCACAGAGCTTGAAAGCAATGTTGAGCAATTTGATGAAACTCTCAGGGATTTCGTGAATGATTTTTCTTGAGAACTTCTCATATCGAACATCTCGCTAGACTGCTAGAGGTTAATGTTATTGGGATGTTTAAATATTTTCACGTATAATAATAGTAAAACTGTGCCACCTTTGTTACAGTGACCTTTGTTCATCGACCTTCGTAATTCGACTCATTGACAGAGAAATGGACTGAGCAATACCCGCAAGAAAGAGTGTCTGTATATTAGTATTTTGTGGTGTCTGCTCTGTAGAAAGGGAGGAAGCTATGATGCGGCCAATAATTGTCTCTTTTCTATGGACATAGACGTGAGTGTGGACTAATCAAAATTCTAGAAAAAGACAACAATTGGCCGCATGTTCGGTAGTGCATAGTTTGTCTATGGTAGTGCACACAGTCTAAATTGCAACTGAAGCCGCTCGAGCCAGTGAGGCCAGCGTTTGGTACATCCTCACTATATATTTCTATTGGCTTCCTTTGATGCAAAGATTATAGAGTTAGCTCTATAATCTTTGCTTTGATGGAGACCGACAATTCAGCGATTTTTCAGCGGCATGTCGGCACAAGCCGACGACGCATCCACATACACAGCAGCTTTGCCGCGCAGCCTTGGATAAAGGCGCGTATACATCTGAGCAAAATAGCTGAATGAGCACGCCGCACCGAATGAGCGTTGGACAATTTTTCTATCCGACGCACGAGCAGCATGAGCATGTGTTCGGAGCCGCTCCAATGGATGTGTCAGTTCAGTGCTACGAACGTAAACGATGGAAACTTAGAAAAAAGGAATCATTCTATGTATTCTATGTTCTAAGGATTGAAAACTTAGGTTGAGCTAGTGCCTCTTTCATAATTCTGTACGAGTTGCTGAAAAAGAAGAGACGACGGCGTACTAGATGGTCTTCACAATTATATCTACAAAGAAGTCGAGACCGTAGCCTCAACAGCACTTTTTTATTGCACGACATTCAAAGTGAGGGCGACAAAATTGTGCTGCTTTCATACTATTTTATTAAATTCAAACACGTTTCTTGCGAGAAATCCATATTTAAATGTGTGCGTTCGGTTCGAGGAAAAGATGTCAACTATGCCCGTCCACACTGAGCACGAATTTTCTTTGATGGACTGACAAATTGCGGATCTGCTTTGCGCAACATGAGCGCGTTCGGTGCGATGTGTTTTGTCCGTCCACATCTGAATGCTCATTCGGCTGTTTTGCTCAGATGTGTACGGGGCTTAAAGTGGATGCAGCTTAACGATGTATAAGCCGACTGTATGAAAAACACTGACAAAAAATATTTTTTGTGTATTTTATTCCAATAAAAGCTCAAATTCATCAAGTGATTATAAAGTTTATAAACGTTCACTGAACTGAGTTGAGTGATCTTTTTTGCCTAATATATCCCTCTTTTTTCTTTTCGGAACTGTAGAATTTTCCATGTTTAGTGTTTTATGTCGAAAGCATGTTTTTGAATTTTTGTGTTGCTTCTTTTCTTTAGTGATAGGTTTTCCAATGGAATCAGAATTTTTACTTTTCAACATCATCAAAGTGCAACTGTCTTCAACTGTATCATTATTTTTACTCAACAACGCTTCTATTTTTTCCTGCATCTTAATTGCTTTTTTTGCTTCTTTCAACAAAACAGCATGACTACAAATGGAATCATTATACTTTTTCACATATTTTTGCAGACCCCTCAGCGGAGAATAATTTTCATCCGTTAATGTTTTTAACTCATCCAAATTCAACGCTTTCACTAAGCTCTCTCTGGATTTGTATATAATAAATGCACATTGCAATCCTTTCATGAAGTAAGCTTCGTCCTCATAACTATTAGATTTATTTTTCTGAAGATTCACTGAAACTATTGGTCCAACCGCTGAAAATAATTTCTTGATATCATTCTCTTCCAAATATAACGGCACTCTGGCGACAAAAAGTGTTCGTCCTAGGGGTTTCGATGCATCATTATTCCGAGGCGAATGTTCTTTTATATACATGCAATCTGGAGTACAATTCGCGTCGAATTTGAAAGAAATGGCTGGAAATATCAACGTTATTCCATGAAACGAGCTTGTTCTCAGATCACTCACCCTTCATATCACCCAATATATTCTTATACATGCTTGAAAGTCAAAATTTGAATGATGCAAATCATAGAAAAACAAATGCGAATGTCTGAAATTTAGGAAGCATCATAGATCATAAATATTATTTCTCTGTGACTATGTTTTTGTATTCTGTGAATGCAAATCATAGAGAAAGACAGAGACTTGACAATACCATAGACTTATGGATTACCCATAGATATACTAACCTAACAAGTTATTAATTCTATGAGATCACCATTAATATTTAAAAAATAAAAATTCCAAGAGGATAACAATTTATTTTACTGTAAAACTTCTAGTTTATTATTCAACGCACAAAAACAAGATACTCACAATTACTCAGGATAATTCATGAAATAACATAGACATAGAGACTATATGTCTATGTGAAATAATAATATCCTCTTAATAAATCAAAACAGATTTAATGAATGAAATAAAGTACAATAGTTTAATCTTTTCTCAATTCAAAAGAATCTTCCTTGACTCCATCCTTAGTGATAATATTAATTTTAATACTATCACCAGTGTGTATGTCTCTTTCTGCTGCAGAGATGAAAGTATCTTTTAATATACCAACTGCTCTCTCGATGGTAAGGGGGGCATTAGGAATGTTGACCATATTTTTCAGACCTATTTGGTTATCCAATAGAGGTTGCAATAAAACACCTGCAGATCCACCAGCTTTATAACTCGAACGTTCTGTGTGTCCTATTGGATCATAACTGTAGACACATCCTTTTCCTTCTGAATCCAATCCTGCCAAAATGTTGGATATGTAATATGGGAAGAATCGTTTGTAATAAAGCATAGTTGACAACATTTGGGCACAAGCAGGTGTGGACATAATCTTATTATGCTCTTGCTCGTACATCTGCATACGAGCATTCAAAATTCTTGTGAGGGTAAGGGTGTCGCACCAACAACCAGAACAACCTAACACAGTTGTATTTGATAATTTAAAAAGCTTATTTTGATCACGGGTGTAGATTGAATATCCTGCACTTAATCGAGTGTCAGCTCCAATTACAACGAAATCATCACCAGCTATAGCAATAATACTCCTGCAAAAATAACATTTGAATGAGTTTCAAAACGAAAGATACATTCAGCTGGATATTACCCTCCATTATCTGCATATGGGCTAAATTGTCGCTGCATTGGTTTTTGTGAATAATCTTCAAAATATGGGCGAGAATCATTCATCATTAAAGACATTTTAATTTTAGGATAGTCGAAATGAATAAAAAGCTTTGACCAACGATGATCAACAACTTTTTGACTTTAATCACAGAGCCATGAGAGACAAGCATTGAACTCTATGGGAACTGGAATGGCTTCGTAGGTAGCAAAATTCGTCGAAAATTGTGACCGAGAGAGAGGGAAGAAGTAGAGCAACCTTTCTCTCTCTAGCGTGTTTTTGTTTACACTATTATAACCTAAATTTAAATGTCATTTTCGTAGATAAATTTTAAATCACATTGTTTAATGTCTTTTTGTCAGTATTTTAGTAAAAATCATGGTGAAAAATTGTTTAGAAGCCATATACTTCCGATTTACATTCCTAAGAAACTCGAAAAATGTCTATATATCAAGTCAAGTTAGCTGTTGAACAGAATTTCTTGTGCTTTTTCAAAGCTTAAATATAGTTTTTTGATGAGTGTTTTTTAAGTCTATGTGTTTCCCAGAGTGACAAAAGTGGTTTTTGCAGTAACAAAAAACATTTTGAATAAGAAGAATTTCATAACAACAATGGTCCAGTATTGTGTTGGAAACGGATGCCATAATGCAGGGGACATAAATATAATATTTTTTCTGTGAAGTGTTGGTATCACATAAACCAATCCATCCTGAACAGTTTTACAGAAGTGAGAATCCACAAAAGGAGAGAAGCAGTAAATAATTAGGAATTATGCCTTATGTTTTTCATTTTTTTAGGTTCCCTCTCCGAAAACCTTTTACTTTACAACTTTGGACCAAAGCTACAGGAAGGAAAAATTGGTATCCGTAGAAATACATTTGCAGAAAAAAATTTGCAGTCCCCCACAGGAAACATTTCTTGGCAGTTTGTCAAGGAATTAGAAAAAGTTCAAATGGAGGAAGGTCTAAGGTTGGCTAATTCCCTCTCATCTCAGCATATCATTATCAATTATAAAAATAGAATTATGAATGTCAGATTAGCTACTCAAACAATGAGTAATGGGGTAGCAGATGCTATGGAATTTCTTGATAACAAATGTAAGAACTTACAATTCGAAGATAGTGCCGCTACCGTTGAATTCATTAGAAAAATTGATAGAGTGTTTGACATTCTTAATTCTAGAAATCTGTTCCGGAGAGGGTTTAAAGCTCCAATTAGATCTTTTTCCCTGAGGTATGTTCAGGAAATTTTCAGTGAAACTATAGAATATTTAGAATCATTGGAAATTGATGATACCAACATTCTTTTTCACTATCGAAAGACATTCGCTTTAGGATTTATTTCGAACATGAAGAGTGCACTAGGGCTAGTGTAGAATGTTCCATCAATCAAAATTAATGAATGATGAACTTCATGGAGATCCTCTACTATTCGTCAGAAAATGACTAAATTAATTTTATTTAATAATTGTTAAGCAAATGTAACATTTTTGTCCCAATTATGTTAAATAAAAATATTTCAGCAATTTTGTTCTTTACTTTTTGATATGATTCCTTTTATATATTGAACTATTTGGAATATTTAAAATCTCTCGCACTGACACCAGAGACAACTCTGTCTTTGCTGACACTGCTTTTCATATGATTCCAAAGCTTTATCCGAGGCTTTTCAGAAGATCATTTCCTATATTCTTGCCTCAAGATTATAATTAATATTTATATTCAAATTACTCTAAAGCTTCTATTTTATTAATTCACCAAGGCTGCAAGGTTGATTATTAAAAATTTCGTTCCCGAAATTCAAGAAATTATGATTAACATCATAAATCACTAAAAAAAGTGCAAAATTTTTAGAAATTTCGATTAGAATGACAAACTAATGATTAATTATTTTTAGTACGAACCGACTCGTTGAAAGATTTGAACAATTTGGGAATAGAGAAAGAAGTGAATTTTTCCAATCAGTATCAAACCTTCAAATATTTTCAGTTCGAATAGTTCATTCTTTCATTCCCGCACATTGAAATGTTTACGTTGCTAATAGCAACGGCGTGCGAGAGAGAAAGGTTGCTCTACTTCTTCCCTTTCACTCTTCCTCATTTTGCCTGTATCGCGATGCCATTCCAGTTCCCATAGAGTTCAATGGAGACAAGAGACAAGTTGAATTTGGTTATTTCACAGAGGGGACATCGTTGGCAGGATTCACGTGAATCCTGAAAAGAAATCATCATATCTTACGATGAATAGAAAATAAATTTTGCTAGAACAACTGGAACTGTATTGTTACATCTGATATATCATTACCATAAGTGAAAATGGAAAAAAATTCCAAAAACTTATTTAGATGGTGGAAGCAAGTGGAAGTTCTACGGCTGTAGATATAATTCTATGCTATGTCAAAGTCAAATTAAATCATCACGTTTTCTGTCTTTTCCTTTGATGTAATAATCCTTGTTGGTTCAGGAGAACTTCTGATTTTATTTTAAATATTATAAATTTAATATGTCGAATATAAGTGAAGATGGAGATATCTACTCTAGTCAAGGAAATTCACCTTTTTCTGGATTGACAGGTGAGATTTCTCATACTGAAGTTTCGATCAAAATAACATTTGGGCATGTTTATCAGGTGCTTACAAACCATTTTCATCACCTTACCTGAACTACGATCCAGGATATTTAAATCAAGCTCAACCAGAATTCATATTTCTGGATGGAGCAAGTAAACAGAGAGGCCGAATGGAATTGGCCTTTGGACAAATTGGGGGATCATGTATGATAGGAGCTGGTATAGGTGGTGCCACAGGTTTTTACAATGGACTTCGTGCTACAACATTAGCAGGACAAACTGGAAAATTGAGAAGAACTCAGTAAGTCGCTTGGGCTGGTTGCCTTTTTCTAAATTACCCAGTTAATTATCAATGCTACTATAGACTGTAACTAGGTATATGTAGGTTGATATAAAACATAAAGCAGTGTTGTGATTGAATTTGAAATATTAATTTCAGCTATCTCTGAGAATGGCACCCTAATTTGTTTAAATGGTGTGATTCAAGTACACTGCCCTATTTTCAGTTTGGTAATTTTAATTAATCGAGCACCTTTTTCTAGTATTTATCTTACGAGCATGCATTTAAATAGGAATTTTGTAAATGTTGACTTCATTATAGTGATCAATCAAGTTCCTCATAATCAAACACAAATTTCAGATTAATAAATCACATAATGAAAAAGGGTAGTGCAACAGCGAATACATTTGGATCAGTTGCTGTGATATATTCAGCTTTTGGAGTAATTCTCTCATGGGTACGAGGGACTGATGATGATCTTAATACAATAGCAGCAGCTACAGCAACAGGTCTTTTATATAAATCCACAGGTAATTACGGAGTGAAAGTTGGGTTTACCTTCAGTGGTGAACTTTTATGATAATTTTCTTAAGGCCCAATAGGGAATACTTCTTCTGACGAAAATGATGTATTTTTTATGAAATATCTTTGAAATGTCACATTTTGAAATAACCACTTCAACCATTTCCCAAAAAAAATTATTTTTAAGCACTTAAAAATGAAAAATGGGTATTTAAAGTTTAAAGCGTTTTGTGAGAATTGTACAAGCTGGCAACATCGACTGAAATATATCTTGATAATAAAGGACAACAAATGCATTATCTTGATGAGATAGACAAAGATGGCTGTCTATGAAGTCTGCGACGAATGAGGAAGGTCGTAAAATTTTATAGGATTTTTATGGCCAGTTGCAGTTGAAGCTCGCCAGTAAGTACGCGCCTGTAGATTAACAGCTGATATTTTATAAACAAGCTGATCGGACATTGCTCTTTTCATTGTCTTGTATGCACTGTTGCCAAATCGTAAACTCCACACAAAGCGATTTAAATTTTAAAACTTCATATTTGAAGGATGATTTTGAATAGTTTCCGCAGTGATTTGAAAAAATCATAAATGAAACTCATAATTATTCAGTTTAAACTTACATATGCAGTGATAACCCAAATTGAGGAGAATTCCCCATTGTACAGTTCAAGTTCAAGCAAAGTTTAAATTTGAACTTGACCAGTCCATACAATTTTGACAGGTTGAACCTGGTTCAATGTTGAAATCTGCTCTGATTTGAATTGTACAACCATGCTTCAATGTTATTAAAACATTGAAATGTCAAATTATGACATTTCAATGATAGATTGGCACATGAGTACCAACATTCTGTAAGAAAAGATGGTAATATCAATGTTAATTCCTTGATTTGTGATTCTTTATGAATATCTTTCTCTTTCTTAGCTGGTTTGAAGAAATGCGGAATTGGAGGAGGAATAGGATTAGGTGTATCCTTAATATATGCTTTCTGGAACAACAGAGATAAACTCACAGCCATAAGGACATTCAATCCAGCGTAAGAACTATTCTCGCATTTTGATGGGAGGTTGTAACATTTTCAAAGGTTTATCTTTTTGAGACTTCAGAATTAATAGTTATAGCACTTAGTCCGAAAACCTCACCTAGGAGTTCTCTCTACAGATTAATTATTGGTATAGTTTGTATTATGTATATATCGATTCTTTAACTCTAGAGAAAATGTTATTGAAAATAAACTCTAAATGAGGAGAACATCTTCCATGGAAACAGTTTTTCATCTTATCTGAGTAATTTGATAAATATTTCTCATGGATATAAAATAGATTCTTCATGTGTGATTGAAACAGTTAAATGTTTGGTTACTCACTGTAACGATAGATTTATTTTGTGTTAATTTATAACATTACTTTACAGTCTGAAAAGTGATGCAAAAGTTGAAAAAAAAAGATATAAATGAAATAAACAAAAATTGGACAGTACAGACTTTCAAATAATAAAATATTTTGATTTAATTGAAATTGTCAGAATAGAAAGCTCGTTTATCAGACTGTGAAGAAAGTCAGAAAAATCAATTTTAGTTTCTTTAATATTGTTTGCTGTGATATTGTGCTATAAGCTGTGAAGATTTCAATAAATTAACCAACTAGGAATCTCTTTCTCTACCATTTTTGAATCTATCAATCCTTTATTCATTGTGGTATTTTTTTTTTCAACAGGAAATGATAGGACAGACAACATGCAAAAGGAAATATAGAACACTTTGTTTTATCCCACCTTTTTAATCCCTAATTGTGAACTTGTAAATAAATTAGTATGATAGTTCTGAACATGTATTTACTTTGTGTGCTTTTGGAGAGGGTTTTTAACAAGACGGCTACTTTTAAAAGTTGATTCAAGCTCTATATCTATTTGAAATATCTTTGAAAAAATATTTTATTATTAATATCTTCAGAATACCTTATAGTTTCCAATGTATAAAATTACATGAAGTGGACCTCACTTAGATTGGGAATACGTTTCAGAATATGTCGCTTAACTCTTATTTCCCAGTCTAGAACTTGGGCGTAACTTTGTATGTTGGAGAAGTGAAACACAATCCTAACGTAATTACTTACTTCTACCTTGAAACAAGCAATACTTTCATAGACCTGGTATTGTCAAGTATTCAGAGCAGTTATTTATAACGGACAAGATGATATACAGGGCAAGTTTTTGACTTGTGGTGTGCAAAATTGGTGATACCTGAAATACAACTTTTTCAACCCAACTAGATAAAGGAAAATGCATGGCAACTTCGTCATTTTTAGATAACTGAATAATAGGCTTGTTCGTAGAGTGGTTCACAACAGTTGTGAACTGTATAGGTGGGCAAATTTCGATGTTTTAGCACTACAGTTTTTAAACCATAGAGAAAGGGTCTGTTTTAAACCAGAGGAGATAGACAAAATCCGATACCCCATTCTCGTTCACTTTTTCTGAGAAACTTACAATAGTAGTAGTGATTTTTGGCCACTTTCTTTTGTTTTCGAGTTATTAGCAAAAATTGGAAAAATGGCGATATCGAAATAAATTTATATCTCCGCTAATACTGATGATAGAGCTCTGAAATTGAAACATTATACAGGCACTTTTTCACGTAGAATCCAGTGGCGTGCTCGCCTTTTCAGAAGGATTTTTAATAACGAAGCTATTGCCCAAAGTTATGTTTTTTTAAATGGGAACACTAGTTCTCTGTGCAATTTTTTGAAAGCTTTATTTTTACTGATTTCAAAAATATATAACATCATATGGTTTGTATCAATATAAATAATAGAAAACGGTGAAAAACCTTTTTTCTATATATTTCTATGGTTTCAACTTTTGACGAGCACAGAAAAATAGAATTTCCTATAACAAGAGCAGTCTCCTTCCGGCAATGTCATTCTTTCTATGCTTTTTACCAATTTTCACAAAATTTGAATCAAGATATATTTCATAAATTTTTATAATAATGAAAGGATTTATAGAAGGAGACAGTGGTAATCATACGATGCTATATGTTTCTGTGCTCATCAAAAGTTGAAACCATAGAAATATTGAGAAAAAAAGTTTTTGACCATTTTCTATTATTTATATTGATACAAACCATGTGATGTTATATATTTTTGAAATCAGTAAAAATTAAGCTTTCAAAAAATTGCACAGAAAACTAGTGTTCCCATTCAAAAAAAGATAACTTCGGGTAATAGCATCGTAATTGAAAATCCTACTAAAAAGGCGAGCACGCCACTGGATTCTATGTAAAAAAGTGCCTGTATAATGTTTCAATTTCAGAGCTCTATCATCAGTATTAGCGGAGATATAAATTTATTTCGATATCGCCATTTTTCCATTTTTTGCTTATAACTCGAAAACAAAAGAAAGTGGCAAAAATGACTACTACTATATTGTTAGTTTCTCAGAAAAAGAGAACGAGAATGGGGTATCAGATTTTTTGTATCTCCTCTGGTTTAAAAACTGTAGTGCTAAAACATCGAAATTTGCCCACCCTGTACAGAGCAAACACAAATGGATTTTCGCTTCCCTAAAATGGAATTGCGCTTGCTCTGTACAGTCAAAGATTCCTCTTTGGTACAGTTCACGTCCGTTGCAAACCACTCTACGAACAAACCTAATGCCATCAACTGCATTCCTCCTATCTTCTTTTGTTTTCAAGTTATAGGCCAAATTTCAACTCAAGTCATTATCTCTGTTTCTGTTAGGATGTTGAAATGAAAACATTATACAGACACTTTTTTGATAGCAATCCAGTGATTTTTTGCAAAAGGTATATTTACTGAGCTATAACATAAAGATAGGCCTGTTTTGGTTCGCTTCTAGCAAAGAGTAACAACTGTAAAGCTGCATTCACAATCAATTCGCGGGCCGAAGTGCACTTCGGCACGAAATTTACCATTCGCAATAATCTTGGAACCAAATACTCAAATGAATCAAAAATGTAACTGATCCAAACATAAGCATCAGCATCATCTATAGCCGGCACGAAATTCCTTGCCAAATTGATAGTTTGCAACTTGCAAGAAATTTTGTCTTGAATTTCATTGTGAATGGTAACGGAAAACGCCATCTGCTAAGCTTCCGTGCCGAAGTGCACTTCGGCCCGTGAATTGATTGTGAATGTAGCTTTACACTCGCAGGGGCGGATGGGCTACCTCGAACCGGCCCGGGAATTTTCTTCCAGACCGGCCCACTTCAAGAACGAAAAAAGTACTTTTGAGGTGGGGGCATGAGTTACCATGAAAAAAAAAATTTTGATGAGCAGCCCCTTAAGATGGCACCAAAAGCAATTTTCAAATGTTTTTTTACAATTCAGAAAAGTGTCAAAAAATTGAGCAGACATTTTGTGGGAGCGAGAAGGCGATGAAAAAATTGGCCATGTTCCCATATAATTGCAAGGGATATTAAAGAACACCTCTAAAATCGTTTCGCTAGAATTTTTTTTTTATTCAAACAATACTTTCGAGAAATTAATTTTTGATTTCCTGCTTTATATAAGTTGAAGTTTTCACCTAGTTGGCGGATAGCATGCAGACATTATAGGGAAACACCAAAAAATTGGTATATAGAACAACTACACAATTTGATTTTTGTACCTTTTCTGGTTTCTGAGAAAAAAATTAAACATTTCTTTTCATATGCTTTCTTCAGGAAGCTGTATATACACATGGGCTGCTCAAAAAAATTTTTTTATGTATATGAAAGACCCACTGTTTTTCGACTATAAATCGCCCCTTAAATTAACTACTTCTTTACAATCTGCACTATGTTAGTTTTATATTTATTTCAATCCATTTTATTCCGAACAACTCTGAGTAAATAGAACGAAAAACGACGAAAAATGTATCTATGTTGTCTATAGGTATGGTTGAAAAAATGAAAATTTTCAAATTTTCTCACATTTGACATCAAGTATTTTTTGAACCATACACAACATGGATGCATAGTTTCGATTTCAAATTTCCTATAGCGAGCAAGCTTCTGTCAAATAATATTAAATAAAGTAATGAAGTAAAGTTTGGTAGTGTGTTATTAAAAACAGAGGTTTAATATCACACCCCGTGTCGCATGGACTGGCAACTTAAAACATTCGTATATGGCAAGTTCAGCATAATAATCATCAATCACGTGTAGAGTTTGTTGCAACTTCTGTATTCATTACGCTTCAAGGAATAATTTATTTTTATCAATATTATTTTCAAAACTAATTGAAACATATATTTATTGGTAGTTTTCACAACATTCATTTCGAATTGGTTTTCAATATTTGTAAAAATAAAAATATCGACGTCAAATAGGTTCCGCCGAAGACAAAAAAATGGTACGAACTGACCAGCCCTCTGGCCCAACAATCGACCGGCCCACCGGGAATCTTCCCGGTTTCCCGGTGGTCCCATCCGCCACTGTGTTACAGTCGCACATTTATTTAATCAGCGTAAGCTCGCGCGTAGCATGTGTGTAGCTTCCCATTGCATTGCTGCTCCACTACTTTGAACCGATTCGGAACCGCCTAAAGTGCGAACCAAAACAAAGCCGATGTGTATTTTCTTATTAAAACAGGTAGTTTAAAATAACTTAGAAATACTGAGGGCGATGTATAATATATATTTCTGAAACGGGACAAAAATGGCGATTCTTTCCGAGTCATTTTAATCTACTGTTTTCATACGAAAAAACACAACTTTATGTTAGAGCTTAGCAAATAAACCTGTTGAAAAAAATCATAGTAGGCCACTGAATTGCTATGAAAAGTGTCTCAATAATGTTTTTACTTCAACATCCTAGCACAAAAAGAAACGCAGATAATGACCAAAGTTGAATTCGCCCAAATTTCAATTTTGGCCAATAACTAAAACAAAAAAGATAGTGGAATGCAGTTGATGGCATTATAAGTTTCTCGAAAAAAGACGAACATAATGTGGCATTCATTTTCCTTTATAGTGTTGGGTTAAAAAGTTGTAGGTCAGGTATCAACAATTTTGCCTACCCAGTAGATATACTTCAACAGTATATAATTGAGGTCAAAAGAAACACATTTTTCTTTACCATTTTTTTTATATTAAGCCTAGATAAAACGATATAAGTCATTTTAAGTTTTCCTAATGAATATTGCCATTGCTGCGACTGCAATTTTTCCGAGCATCAAATATGCCATTTTAACCTTGAAAATAGGTACCATAAAAAAAAACGAGCATAAACTCATGTTTTCCATTCCATTTGGGGAACAAAGAAGTATTTACATTATACAATAAATGAGCATTCACAATTTCGTTCGCGACTCTTCTCTTGATTTCTATTTGTTTCGACGATATAAACAAATTCAGCTTGCCACTACCCATATTAGCTCTGATATTCATCTCCAACACATAATCTTTCATTATTGTGGTTTTTTTATTTGGTACAAGAGTAACCAGATTCAAACATAACCCATCTAACCTTTCATTTTCATATAAATAAACGATTTTTTCTTTGAACATTCCAACCTTGCCAAGATAACAAACGCAGAACACTATTACAAGAGAGTAACAAGCTAAATCTATGATACTACATATTATTCCAGAACATATGAACGATATTTTTATTTTCAAGATGGTCAATTGTTTATTAGTGTGCATACACTTACTTTTGAGAGTTGGTTTTTTGAGTTTCTGATATTTTTATATGATACAATGAAGCAACTGGAAGATGTGAGCAAAATTTTGTGTTAGGTGAAAATTACATTTTTATATGGAGTTTAAACCAAACCGAATTGGAAAAAGTGTTTCTATTGACCTCAGGAATCTACTGTCAAAGACTGACCCTCTAGTATACCTAATTAAAATCATGGTTTATCAAGTGGTGGTGCCCAGGACAAATGGCTAAACCTTTAATGCTATCATAGACTAATTAGTCTATGAATCCTATGATGAGTGTCGTTTTCCATTATAATTCATTCCAATTTTTATTCAATAAGACACATTTGTTTATTCATTTTTTATTGAAACCACATCGTCCTCTATCACAATATTAGATATTTTTTTAAGCTTCTTATTAAAACGTTTCTCAAATTTTTCTGAATCTACCTCTTCTTTACAAGCTTTGTATTTTTTGAATATTTTTTTCTGCAGTTTGGTCAAGGAAATTGATCCTTTTTTATTCAAAACTTTCAAAATCTCGTCCTTAATTTGGAATGTTGTAGCTGTATCTTCACCGTTATCAGTAGTATCATTTTTATCAGAAAGATCGACTGATTTGATTTTTTTGCTGCTTTTGTTGTCTGTGTCTTCCGATTCTGTATTTTTTCTTTTTAAATTTCCATTTTGATTATTGGACTCAGTTGTTTCAGTTTTTTTAACACTATTTTCTACAGGAGTAACTTTCTTCTTATGTTCTTCAATTACATTCCATACTTCTTCAACAGTAGCATTATCAACTCTGCCTCCCATTGTATTTTTCATAAAATTCTAAAAAACGTAATGGTAAATTATCATCAGTGATGAAATCAAAGTACTAAAAACAATAGAAATTATTATAACTTAGGTGAATATCACTGATATAGGGTACTCTTAAGATTTGTTAAAATAAACTGACCGTTTGTTACCGTGGGGCACACAAAGCATTTTATTGAACTAGTGTGTGTTGAAGTTTTTGATTTTTATATAAAGTTTTTTAGTATACCCGCTGTTCAGATTTTAAGAAAAAAACTTGATTAAACAAACTATCCACGATTAGGAGATTTAACGCCAGGAACAAAATTTTTTCTGAAAATGTGCAAGAAACACAATACAACACCACTAAAACAACATGAAAATCAACGAAGGGAAAAGCTTGTGTGTCCCACAGCATTGAACGGTCAGCTGATTTTGACAAATCGTAACCCTTTGATATTCTGAAAAATGGTAAAAGAAAATGTGCTTACAAAAATAATAGAATGTTAGTGACAGCAAGTTATTTTGTCACTAGTTTGCTGTTAATTTCCAATTAATGTAACGAAATTGAAACAATTTTGTTTGAAACAAATAGTAGTGGAATCATTTTCATGTTTGAAGAAGACTCGTGGAAGATATTAACTCAGTACATTCAATGGGAGAAGAGCAGTAATCAAGAACTAATCATGAAGTGTAGCTATAAGCAAAGATGTAACTCACCATAAATTTTGGTTTCTTCCTGGGAACATTAGTGAAATTAACAATATGATTGAGTAAATTTTTACATTTGGGCTTTAAGTTAGTATTATCGTTCAAAATTGATCTGATCATATCGGACCATTGCTCTTGCTTCACTTCCCCCTTCTTTACGATTCCATTTTTGTAAGTTCCCTTGGCAGCATACCGTTCCTCTTCTGTTATACATTTCACATGAGCACTGTATTCTTCCCCACTGAAACATATTCATAACTAAAATATTTGATGCAATGATAATTGGGCATATTACTTGAAGTCTTTCAAACAATCTACACATGTTAAGAATTTATTTCTCCTACACACGAAGCTGTAATGCTTTTCAACTTTTGGTTTTTGAAGACTTTCGCCACAATGATTACAAGTAAATACTACCATTCTGAAGAATGTAACATAAAAGTCAAAGATTATAGAGTTAGCAGAGAGGTTGTCTCTGAGAGTTAGCCTAAAATCTTTGATAAAAATAGTTGGTAGCACAGAACACAAATAATAAGTCCAATGAAATTTTGCCGATGAATTATAGGTTAAGACCACAATCATAGAAAATGTGACAACCAACTTTGGGTTATGACACAGATAAATACATATCGAATGTTCTTATTTTCAGTTTATTCGACTTAACCAACGATTTTTACCGTTTTCGTGAAATTTTTTTATATAGCTGAGAACGATTGTTAGCTATTTTGTATTGTGTGGAAATTAGTGAATAATATCATTCTCTGTATCATTTTTATTTCGACAGTCGCTATAGAAACGAACATTTCATTTTATAGATCTGAAATTGCAAGTTTGATCGATATGACTATTTTGTTATATTGAGTTTGATAAAAGAATTGGTTTTAAAATGCAAAATATTGAGGATCCTTGCGCTCAAAAAATTCCTAGAGCTATAGATGATGAATTTCTTCAGGAAAAATTGCTTGAACTTACACGATGTGGAGAGACAGGAAGATTGGCGCGAATAGAAGGATTGCCTTTCGAAAAGGCGGAAATCATTCACCTAGATTATTGCAGTAAGAATTATTCTACCTCAAATTTGAGAATATTTTGTTATGCAGGGAAGGTTATTGTATATTTAGACTTGCATTGAGGCATATATGTAGAGATCATTCATTTCTTAGTGAAATTGAAAAAGTTCGTTTCCATTTTTAACGGTCGTTGATCTTAGGACACTCCACTAAAATGGAAAGGAATAATTTCAACAAAAGTGCACCCACACCTAATAAACCACCTTTCTGTACAGAACTCTTTTTTACGGTTTTACGGATCATTCCTCTTATTTGTTGCCTTTCATGATTGTTGTGCTCATTGATAGTTTCTGTTTCTAGTTTTTCATTCTTAAATGGTTTCCGTTAGGCCCGTTAGTTCTTCCAACTGCTTCATCCTTCGGTGCACTTCTTGGTTCGTAAACCTTTGCAATCATGAGGCATACGGTGACAGAGGTACTTCGATGCGGCAACTGAGTTGTACTGAGTACTACTGACTTTGAAAAAAATTCTTCTGCTTCATTTGGTCGGCATCGTTGGTTGAGTTATGCTATAATGATGCTCTCAAATAAGAGCATCATGTTCTTTATGGTGTACTCTGAATGTAGAGGTTTCTGCATATATCTATAATTTATATATAATAGACATATGGGTTTCCGCCAGTCCAATTTATTTTATAGAACCTAAGTACAGTGACTCAAACGAGACAGTGGTCTCGTTTTTCATCGTTATTGCAAAGAGTAACCAACTCTTTGGTTATTGCAAGAAAATGGCAGATTTGGTCACGTGACCTGACGAAATGGAGGAGTTCCCTACATGTTGGCCAACCTAGAAAAAGGTCTAAAAGGTCTACCAACGGGGAATGATTGCTTCCTAACGAAACCTACTTCATTCTTTCCGCAATGATCAAATATAATCATGAAATTCTACCGAGCTCTCTAGAGTTTACTGTTAAAGAGAAAAAAAGATTTTCATAACCTCGATTGCTGATTGGTTGAAATTTATGTTGGTATTACTACTTCTTGTGACAATTGACATGTTTCGTTGGCAAATGTCAAGAAGAAAAATGTAATCTGTTAGGTTATGGGCAAAGTTTTGGTTATGTGCACAATCTTTGCTTGAACGCATTCTTGTTTTCTTGTATTTTGTAAGCTATACAGCACATTGACAATATTAATATTAATATTATATATATATATATATATATATATATATATATATATATATATATATATATATATATATATATATATATATATATATATATATATATATATATATATATATATATATATATATATATATATATATATATATATATATATATATATATATATATATATATATACATATTTCATTGGCAAATGTCATTTTTACATATATATATATATATATATATATATATATATATATATATATATATATATATATATATATATATATATATATATATATATATATATATATATATATATATATATATATATATATATATATATATATATATATATATATATATATATATATATATATATATATATATGTAAAAATGACATTTGCCAATGAAATATGTCAATTGTCACAAGAAGTACTAATACCAACATAAATTTCAACCAATCAGCGATCGAGGTTATGAAAATCTTTTTTTCTCTTTGACAGTAAACTCTAGAAAGCTCGGTAGAATTTCATAAATATATTTGATCATTGCGGAAAGAATGAAGTAGGTTTCGTTAGAAAGCAATCATTCCCCGTTGGTAGACCTTTTAGACCTTTTTCTAGGTTGGCAAACATGTAGGGAAGTCCTCCATTGAAGATCATAGTATTGTAATCAAAGGTATAACACATCTTTTATTGTAATCTCTGTTTCTGAGCCGCCATATTCTTGCAAAATTTCCAATTGCCATGGTATCTAGATCGTGTCTCATCAGCATTACCGGAAATGCGCGAAAGAAAGATAAATCAAAAAAATACTTCACCCCTTGATGACGAAATCAACCGTGTTTAAGATAGATACTAATAGTTGGGGAGCCGAAGAGGGAAATTCGGGATTTACTCGAGCATGTCATATTAATATAAGGGGACATACCTTGGACCCTGTAGAGTACCTCTACCAAAAATTAGACCTGTATATAGGGGGAATTGTCTAGGACAGCCTGTCACTCCTGTCAGAATAGTAAAAAAAAAACGATCATTGCTCGAGCGTGTATGTCAGATTAAGATATATGTGGTTACTTACATATTGAAAAGTATATATTCTCTTAAACTAAGATGTCTAAAACTCTGGTGTATTCACTGATTCGATTTTGTTTTTAATTTCGTGGGGATATCGGATCAGTTTCATTTTTCCCAATGTTGGTAGCGCTGTTCAGAATTTGACAGAGCATTGTCAACTGATATTTGAAAATTATTTGAATATTTTCGTACGACTTATGAATATGTTGTATTTATAAGCGATTTTTGGTGTGTGAAAATGTATTAGTTTCAAGAAAGGGATGTAGAACATTCATTTACTCAACAATACAATCAAGAACTACAGCTAAGAATTCGATGTTGTTGGAATTTGAGGCAGAACCAAATCAGATGAATGAACATTCGGGGCGGATATAGCTAGGTTTATGGCAACTTCAGCAATATTTCAAAGAAACTGTATTGGAAATACGTAATGTGAATTGCGGGCATGTATTGAGAAACAGAAATACATAAATCTATTCTAGTCTGTTCTTCAAATATTCTTCATGAGTAGATATAGTGAAAATTTCCTTTCCGTCAACTGAATATATTGGACATTTGACCAATCAACTGTGTTTTATTAAAATCATATTGAATTACCCCCCCTCATGAATTCAATTTGTGAAACGGAAATTATCTTGAAGAAAAATAGTAAATACTCCTTCGAACCCTCATTCAATAGTGTTGAAATATTGACAGATTTGTTTTTGCAACAGCTGACAAAATGAGCCAGTTCATATTTTGAATTCGTTGATCGATGTTCGATATCAACGCAAAACAAAATAAAACGGGAGAGTATCATTGGACTTCCTTTGGTAGAACAAGGATAGAACGAAGCAAATGACATGGTGGCGCCGCCACGAAACTGATCCCATATCCCCGATTTTCTGAAATGTTGATGCTCGCAAAAAGTGACAAGTGCACACACCAGTGTTTTAGACATCTTATCTTAAACTGACAATTTAAACGCGTCGAAAATGTGTGGGAGGGCGCCAAACATGCAAAAAAAAAACGTCACGTGTACATTCTCGAGCGCAGTGGCGTGTTTTCTTATTTTGAAGCTAATGATTCAAGAATAATGGAAAAAATATAATAAGACAGTTTGAGCAAGACGAAACAGTAAAAATTGGCCATAAAGGTCACAAAAATCGTTTTTTTAAAATTATTTCCCCCTCCGGGCTTCAAATCTTTTTCGCATTCATTATAAAAGTTGTAGATCATAACATTTTCTGAAAATGTTGTCCTAAACAATTTTTTCTACATACTGAAGCGAAAATTCACTCGTTGGAAAATAGTATATTCTAAGGTTCAGTCAGAGACTAATTTTGAAATTGTTATCATAGAAATACCTTGTCATTTTGACAATTGGATGAATGTAGCAAAGATTATAGAGTAGAAAGATAGGAAACGCCCTCATATCGCTAGTACTAAAAACCGACTACATTTTGGCCAGTGAAAACACATTTGACAATGAGATGGCGCTGAAAACGTATTATCAATACAGAAAAACTGTTTAATAACAGTTTTCTCTTTTATAATTGAGGGGCGCGAAATTCGAATTCTATTCCTTGTATTCAATTTCAATATTGACGTTGTTGAGACCAGAAAACAAACATCCTGAGCGACAAAACAAAAGGATGGTTTTGTTTTGTGACCAGGATGTTAGTTTTCATCTGAACATTGTTTGGAATCGATTGGTATCAATGAAATACGCTGTTGGATGTGATAAATTTTTATTTGCAATCTATAAAAAATTTACAAAAATTTGAAATTATGGACAACGAATAGAGCTTTGACAAGAGTATATGGTTATCTGCTATAGTTACGTGAAAGGTGTTTTTCTGTGAAAAAGTTTCGAATTAATAAACTGAGTTGAATTTTTACAATTTATATCAGAAATTGATATGAACCAATATTCAATTTACCTTCAGAGGATACACATTTCCGTTACTTACATATTATTTACAAAATTTTCAGAACCACAATTGAAAAAAACCTTACAGAGGTATACAAGCCTTGTATTCAAGTCCGTCAGTATAATTTCTTCATGCTTTTTCATGATTTCTTCATAGTATGGTCACGACACAATATACAAATTGATTGACGAATGAACACTCACAGAAGGTTTCATAAAACTTTGACTTTCCAAACAACAATTTGACAGTCACCCGATTCCCGAATCGAAATCCATAGAATTTTGCATTTCTGAATATATTGAAGGCAATATTGAGAATCTTTGAATGGAAGGTAAGGTTAATTAGTGTAAAAGTCATAATTTCCCCTAAATGAGCCCTTCATGTAAGGGATGCTTCCTGCATACAACAATTCACGTGGATAAACAGTTCTCAATCGACTTGCAGTAAAATGTTCATTGCACATGGTGTAGTCAGTAGTGTTTGCAGGCCTTTACGCCCTGAAAATTTTATCCACTTCGTAGCACTGAAAACAAAAATCAATGAATGACCGAGTCACATGTTACCAGTTAATACTTACATTCCCATTTTCCTTAGTAAAATTCGTTTTATTTGATCCACAGTTCTTCACCATACAATAATTTTCGAACGATATTCTGAGGTTTTCGCCAAGAAATTAGACAAAAATTTCAATAATCAGCAACTAGAACGGGCTCGGAAAACAAAAGGCGATACGAGGTTGTCTATGGATACGAGAATCAAAACATTCAAAACCGGTTTGATCAAAATGGCCATTTGACTCTGACATCTCGCAAAATTTCATATGTCCCTCGAATTAAAATTTTAACCAGTCTTAGGGCCTTAAAAACACATTTGAAACACAGATGGCGCTCACATCACTCTAGTCGCTTCGTTTCCTATCTTTCTACTCTATAATCTTTGGAATGTAGATTAGACTGGGAATCCACATTCACCTTGTCCTTTCGCATGTGTGCATGCATGCATAAATAAATAAATAAGCTCCTCGCCCTTATCGCCCTCTAACTCGAGAACGGTTAAGAGTATGTAAAATTGCTTCAGGCAAAAGTTGTGTAGAATTTTATTCCGTCTGTTCCGATATTCCTGAACAGTACTGTCAGTATTTCAGAGACGATGCCTAGCCTATTGGCCCAGTCGTTCGAGTTCTATTGTTATTCGATTGCGGGCCAGTAAAACCAGTAATATCGGAACAGGCCCAGAATCTACAACTTTTAAAATGAATTCAAAAACGATTAGAGGGGGAATATTCGAAAAAAAAGCATTTGTATCATCTTCAAAGTGTCAGATTAAGAAAACCATAGATTGTCTATGAAGAAAACCCCCCTGATTAGTGTCAGATTAATGGGTCAACACCGAGATTAACCATCTGTATGAAAATCTGACACGCTCAAGTATGTGCAAGTAACTGTCAGATAAGTATGAATTTATTATCAGAGACTCGTAGGGCATATACAGTATCTTAATCTGACACGCTCGAGTATGTACACCTGACAATTTTTTTTACATCTTTGAGGCCCTGCAGATGCTTTCCCCACCGCTGAAAGTGCACACTTCATAGAACCTTTTTGTCTTTCTACCATCTAATCTTCAAAATCCACTAGGTTTCCAAGACGCTCGAGAAAAATCCCGATTTAGCATCGTCGGCTCCCCAACAGTACCTGTTCGGGTTCTCACTAGAAATGAGAACTGAAATGAAATTGAGATTGGAAGAAACACTTTAATCTCTATAGTGATGACCATATATGTTATACACTGCGCAAAAAATCAACGCACATTATGGAAATCTCAAATTTATTCTACAACTGAAGGTGTTCTCAATGATAATTATTTTGATCAGAATTACAACACACTTCAATAACAGCGCCTTTACGGCATTTTTGAAAACCTTTGGATTGAAGGCCCTCACGGTGGGTGGAAGTTTATTATAAAGCTTAATTGACATATAAAACGGCCCATCTTGCGTTTTAGTGAGACGACAGAAATCACTGCGGAGTAGATGCCTGCCTCTCGTAGGGTAATCGTGAAAATCTGCATTCAACGCAAAATGGCCAACATTGTTGTGCGCAAAAATTAAGGCTTCCAGAATATACAAACAGGGGAAGGTGAGAAAACCACCCTGAACATACGAAAGTCTGCAATCAGCTCGATAATTAAGGCCAGAGACGACTCTTACGGCTCTCCTCTGAAGACCAAATATTCTATCGCGTGAAGAAGAATTCCCCCAGGCAAGAATTCCATACCTGAGAAGAGATTCTATTAAAGCGAAATAAGCTGTTCTAAGAATACTAGGAGATAGGCGGTTTGACAGACTCTTGAGAAGAAATATATTCCTACACAATCTCCCTGCGAGCAGGTCAGCATGGACACCCCACTTGAGAGTACTATCCAGTGTTAGGCCCAGAAACTTCGTACTACCATATAGGTCAGGAGAATCAATCTCTCTCAAAGAAAAAAATAGCCTGATGGTCTTCTGCTCATTTATCACCAACCTGTTGGAGGTAAACCAGTCGAGAGCCCTCGACTGAGCAGCCACAACTCGCTCGAGCAAGGCAGCCAGAGAATCAGATGCCAGGGAGACAGTTGTGTCATCAGCAAAAAGAATTGTTAAATTCCCTCGTGTCGCGGCAAGAGGCCCAGCTCTTACCCCAGCCCATCGAAGGGCGCGTTTGGATTTTGCGAGAGAGTATATCCATTGGGAAGAGGCCGATTGGGAAAGAGTTCTCTTCACAGATGAGTCTAGATTCTGCCTCTACCATTGTGATCGACGTGTATACAGACGTCCTCATGAAAGATATGCTCAGTGCAATTTCCTGAATACTACTGGTTTCGGGGGAGGATCGATTATGGTATGGGGTGGAATATCTTTGACTGCTCGCACAGACCTAGTGGTCGTTGATAATGGAGCTATGAATGCTGATAAGTATATAAGGAACATTCTTGAAGAGCATGTAGTGCCATTTGCCCCATACATTGGTGAAAATTTCATTTTTATGGACGATAATGACAGACCCCATCGTGAGCGCATCGTTCAGGAGTACCTTGAAGAGGTTGTAGTCTCTCGAATGGAATGGTCAGCAAGAAGTCCAGATCTCAATCCGATTGAGCAGGTTTGGGACAACCTCAATAGAAGGCTGAGAAGGTCAGAAAATCATCCAACTACTCTTAATGACTTAGGAATCCAACTCGGAGAAATCTGGGAAGGATTAGATCAGAACATTTTAAGATCACTCATTTTGAGTATGAACCGTCTGTAATTAACGCAAGGGGTGGAAATACCAAGTATTAAATCACTTATCAGCATTTCAGTATTTTGAAAATTGTTCATTTCTCTTCTTTCACATAAGATTCGGTGAAATCCTGAATTTTTCTTCCATTTAATGTGTCTTGTTTCGTTCAAAACCTTCCCGAGAAAACATAAAAAATAAGTTATAAAGTCAATGTAGAGTTAACTTTCATTAAAATTGAGATTTTCAGAATGTGCGTTAATTTTTTTGCGCAGTGTATATGGTTTCATTTGGTATAATGTCGAAACGTTTGACGGAAGTGAGTTAACGGCAATATCTTGTAACTTTTTTCATGAAATATTTCATTTCGATGAGTTTTTTACTTAACAAAAATATTGTTCGAGGGTGTTACCCTCGACACCAATTTTGATGTCCGCATATAGACTTGACTGACTAAAAATGGGATAAAAATAGGGCAACATTTCTTTCACACTGTTCACCTCCTTTTCACCATAAACCAAGTTTTTCAAATAACGAAATGACCCAACGAAAAGAATCGTATAGGAAATCGTATATAGGAATTCAGATCAGAAAAGCGTGAATGCCAAAATTTTTTTTTGAGTTTTCGGTTAACCAAACTATGTAAAAAAATCATTTGCCTACCATAATTATGTCATGAAATTCTGACTGAAATTATTTTACAAATTCTAATTTACAATAGTTTCGCAATTTTGAATTTCCATTATATTTTCGATTCAGTATTAACCATAGACTGATTACTTATTATTACTTATTTAATATGTCTATGGTATTAACCCCTGACAACAAAATCACAATTAAGTTTCCAACATCTCATAACAGTCCAACTGATCTTGAGTTATAAATGGGCTAAATGGCATAACTAACTAAATGGCGACTGTCTTGAGATTCGATTTGTTTATTTTTCAATAGCGTACGGATTTTCAAGATGTGCCCCAACTCTTTCCTTCGATTTTTAATACAAAATGAATGAACTTCCGTTTTCTACTTGAATCTTTACAATTCATAATTTTTCGATAGATATACTGAAGCTCGATCATCTATGGGTATTGACCAACTTGAGAAAACTTGTCCTGAATAACAATTTGATAGACAAGATTGAAAATATTCACATGCTGATACATCTAACCCATCTGGATTTATCATTCAATAGGTTGACTAAGATAGAAGGAATAGAAACATTGGTGAATTTGGAGCAGTTGAGTTTATTCGATAACCAAATTAGTGAAATTGAAAACTTGGAAACACTTCAAAAATTGGTAATATTCAGCATCGGTAGGAACCGCATCGCTGAAAGAAGTAGCGTAAGTAGGTGGATTCAAAATATAATAATATGTATTATTTTTGAGTAATTGAGGGGTTAATACTCAATGGTATTATGTTATACTGATTATGTATATATACATAATCAGTATATTGTTATACTGATTATGTATATATACATAATCAGTATAACATGTTATGTATGATTATGTATATATACATAATCGTATAACATAATACCTAGACGAGACTTTCATAAAGTCTCTTGTCATTCATTCATTCATTCATTGCTGTATCCCGATACCGGAAATTAACCTACAAAAACACATAAAAAAAGAACAGACTTATAATTTCTTGGGGCAAATTGCGACTGTGTGCCCTCCTGTGACTGAGGAGACCCAACCGCGACCTACATAGTCTCGTCTAGTCTAGAGTCTCTTGTCCACTGGACTACTGGACAAGGGATGTTATTGTTGAGATGCTAAAAAATTTACATCTTTTTAAAAGGGGAAAATTTTGGGTAAGGGCCAATTTATTTTTTTGAGAAAGTTCAAATGAAGCTCATTGATAAAATTAACAACAAAATCTATTAAACACATGCAAGTAATATTTCATCAATAAAAAAGTTATTCCTCATTTCAGCTGACATAAATTCAAACGATTAAATTCTACTTCACAACGATAATGAAATAGTCAATTAATTTGCAGAAGATTTCAGTACACAGGACTATATATTCAGCGCTTTTCTCTGAAACCCAAACAACTGAAAAGAAAAAAAACAAAATAGAAACTTTCTACCGTTTTTTGCGATCGTCGCTCGAACCTGATGATGCTTATGGGAGAACTTTACGAACACCAAAATTTCCACACACAAAGCGGCGGATTCAATCATTAATTCAATATACTGCCGACCGATATTCCCGCACATTTTCCTTTTCGCTTCTATCCTACCTAAAGATCGTTTATTATTCTGGAAATATAAAATCCTAACGGCCAGTTTCATAATCGAATTTAAAGTCCCTTTTAGCTAAAAGCTTTCTTTAGTGTCATTTTTAGTAGGGCTTAAGGAAGCTTTGACATTAAAGGGACTTTAAGTTTGATTATGAAACTAGCCTGACAACATCTAGATTCGATTTATAATCGCTTTAAATCCCAAATCAGAGGAAAACGAAAACGAACACCACTCGAAAACTCTTTCAATATTTTCGCCTAGTAGCCCAGGCAATTTAGGGTTTCAGTTCCTAAAAATTGCTAACAAGCTGGAAATGGTTTCAAACTACGCAGGGGGTCTCTAATATCAGTAAAGTGAAGTTTGCGGCAATTTTCTGGCCAAGGCTCAACTTTTGAGTATCAAGAAACTTCGAAATTTCCAATTTTCACTCAGAAGAGGAAAGAACTTTTCAAATATCATAAAAATGATTCAAATCTTCCAAGTGGTTCAACCACACATAAACTTATAATTAAGTCGGCACCTTTGCCAACTCCATTATTATTGATGCTACGAATTCGGTTAAATTGGCAAACTATAAAGTATCATTTTTAATAGTCTTCTCGATGCCGAAAACAAACAAAAAATTGCCAAACACGTTTCCAAAATAAGTTGGTATATCATAAAATGATATTTTTTTAAACGGAACACCCTATATTTTATCATGCATTTCGATTCGTTATAACATTCTCAACAACAAAGCTCATCACCTTTCTTCCTAAAGTTGAAAATGAGCGACTTATGCGAAAATATTTATTTAATTCACTAGTACTAGAAATTTCTTTGTTTTGGTGAATAAAACCTCATAATTATCCGAACACCCAAAAAATATTGTCATTCGTATAAAAATTATCAAAATTGGGTGTAATGGGGAAGGATGCGTTTTATAGCCTCTCCTCTCAAATGCCAACCTCACCTACTCGCGGTGCACCCTGTTCTTACGAACGAGGCTCTGGCGACCGAACATGAGCGGTATAACTCTGTTTCCCACAATTACGTAGCCTAAACATTGGCTTGAGCAGGAAATGGCTCTCTGCGTTGCTCAAGTTACGTCTCAGACCTTGTCGTCTCAGGATACCTGTGCCACAAGATAATCTAGTCGTAGCCGCAACCAAAGTTGCACTGACAGCGTTACCAGTGCAGCTTTTGAACACCTTCTAACGCAGCTCCTACAAAAAGATGGATCAGTCGAACAGGACAAAATTCGTATCCGGAGGTAAAATACCCTCCCATTCGGATCTCCGGGGGAGGGTGCCTGAGCGAGTGAATCATCGAACAAACACCAATGAAAAGCACATAGCTTTTGCAGCATGGAACGTCAGAACCTTGCTAGACAACCCCAAGGCCGACCGACCAGAGAGGCGTACTGCCCTAATCGATAAGGAACTGCAACGAACATCCATTGCAATAGTTGCTTTAAGCGAAACACGCTTTTCGGACGAAGGTAGCTTGGTAGAACAAGCGTATACTTTTTTCTGGAAAGGCTTGCCGGAAGGCGAAATCAGACAACATGGCGTAGGCTTTGCCATTAGAAACGACCTGGCCGCCAAACTTACCGAAAATCCAGTTGGTATCTCAGAACGTTTAATGACCCTACGTTTTCCTGCAGCGAATAACACGTTTGTGAACATCATTGCAGTATACGCACCCACTTTGAACTCCTCTGACAACTTAAAGGAGACTTTTTACGAAACACTCGTTGCTACATTAAGTAAAATCCCAAAACGGGAACGAATTATTCTCCTTGGAGACTTCAACGCTAGAGTGGGCAGAAGTCAAGACTCAGAACTATGGCCGGGAATAATAGGGAAACACGGCACAGACAGCATCAATTCGAATGGAGAACGTCTGCTGGCTCTTTGTGCAGAACACAATCTGTGTATAACGAACACCTATTTTATTACGAGACCCAATTCAAGGGGGACCTGGCGCCACCCGCGCTCAGGGCATTGGCATACCCTCGACTATGTGATCGTGAGAAGGAAAGATCTGAAAGAGGTGTTGGTCACTAAACCCAGAGCAGATCTGGAGTGCTGGACTGATCATAGGCTGGTAATCTCGAGAATGAAAATCTCAATGCGCCCAAAATACCAACGCAAGCCGAAGTATCTAAGAGAGCGCCTTCAAATATCCAAACTACAAAACCCTTCTACAAAGGACAGATTCACAGCTGCCGTCAAAGATAGCCTAACACCATCGGATTATAACGACGACATTGAGACTCATTGGCTCCGTTTCAAGTCATCCCTTACAAATACAGCGAAAGAAATACTGGGCACAGAACGCTCCCGAAAATCCCCAGACTGGTTTGCCGACAGCGAAACTCATATCGCACCCCTTTTGGACGCAAAACACAAAGCGATGAAAACCGCAATCAACAAGCCTGGCGATGTTGCAGCCCAAATAGGTTTCATAAACATAAAACGCGAGGTCCGTCAAGAAATAAGAAAAATCAAGGACAGCTGGTGGAAAGAAAAAGCTAGGGAAATACAAGCTTACGCCGATAACCATGACTACAGGCGTTTTTTCGAAGCTATTAAAACTGTTTACGGTCCAAGCAGAAAAGCTAGCTTTCCTATAAGAGATGCTCATGGAGCTATTCTAACTGATGATAGAAAAATTCTCGAAAGATGGAAGGAGCATTACTCACAGGTCTTGAATCAAAATAACGACTCGGATTTATCCATTTTAGACCTGCTTCCCGCGTATAGTCCGATGACATCGCTTGATGACGAAATTTCAATGTCGGAAATCATAAGCACGATTAAAAATATGAAAAATGATAAGTCATCTGGTCTAGACGGCATTCCGGCGGAGATATTCAAAGCCTTGGATGAGGACATTGTCAATAGTCTCCTAATACTATTCCGCAAGATCTGGGAACAGGGAGATGTGCCACAAGACTTCAGAGACGCTTTAGTTATCAACCTCTATAAGAACAAAGGCGATACGTCGAATTGCAACAATTACAGGGGCATATCGTTGCTTAATGTGGCCGGTAAAGTTCTCTCGAAGATTATGGCTAATCGTCTGGTTCCACTCTTAGAGAGGCTTTTACCTGAATCCCAGTGCGGCTTTCGACCAAATCGAGGTACGGTGGACCTAATTTTTACACTGCGACAGCTACAAGAAAAGGCCCGTGAACAACAATCAAGGATTTATACAGCCTTCATCGATTTAAGCAAGGCATTCGACTCGGTGAATCGGAGAGCTCTCTGGAAAATCATGGCACGTCTAGGAGTACCCGAAAAATTCCTAGCAGTGTGTAAAAGCCTTCATACCAACAACACCGCTAGAATACAGCATAATGGCTCTACAACCGACCATTTCTCAACCAACTCTGGAATAAAACAAGGCTGCGTATTAGCGCCTTTACTGTTCAATATTTTCGCCATAGCTGTATCGATAATTGCTGACATGAGCATGCCCGTAAGAGGTGTTGGGATAAGATTCAGATTTGATGGAGGCCTGTTTAACCTGAAGCGCCTCAGAGCAAAAACCCGTACCAAGTTTATCACGGAACTTCAATATGCAGACGACTGTTCACTCATCGCTAGCAGCTCAGAGGATCTACAGATAATGATGGACACCTATAAACATATATACGAAGCTTTAGGCCTTAGACTCAATATTGACAAGACCAAAATCCTGGTAAGTCCGCCAGAAAGCCTTCAAACAGATATCAGCCTGGACAATGAAACTCTAGAACAGGTCGAGCAGTTCAAATACTTGGGAAGCTTCATAAATACTAGGGCTAACCTTGACACGGAAATACACAACCGTATCAATTCGGCATCACGGGCATTCTGGAAGCTGAAGGACAGAGTGTTCCAAAATCACGACCTCAATCTGAAGACCAAGACAGCTGTTTACAGAGCAGTGGTCCTCCCAACGCTTCTTTACGGAAGCGAAAGCTGGACTCCCTACAGGCGACATATTAAACAGCTTGAACAGACGCAGCAACGTCATCTAAGACAGATAATGCACATCAGATGGTTCCACAAAGTTTCGAATGCAGAAGTCTTGCAGCGCGCGAGTTGTACAACAATTGAGACTCAAGTAACGAGGGCCCGACTCAGATGGAGCGGCCACATTCTGAGGATGCAAGACACAAGACTCCCCAAAATAGCTCTATACGGCGAACTCACTGAGGGAGCCCGGAAACCAGGAGGACAGTATAAGCGGTTTAAGGATACACTACATCAATCCCTAAAATCAGTTAATGCTAATCATAACTGGGAACAACTTGCGTTAGACAGGTCACAGTGGAGGTCTTTGGTCCACAGTTATAATGGAGAATCGAGAAGGATACAGCGGCGGCCAGATCTGGTTGGAGACTATCCATGCCCTGAGTGTGGAAGGATCTGCAGGTCACGGTTGGGTCTCTTTAGTCACAGGAGGGCACACAGTCGCAACTAGCACTAAGAAGTTACAAGTCTTTTCGAATTTTTTTTTTTTTTTTTCTGTCCTTCTTCTTTTTGTAGATTTATTCCCGGTAACGGGATACAGCAATGATGAATGATGATGATCAAAATTGGGTGTTTGGACAATCATGAGGTTTTATTCCCTAAAACAAAGAAATTTTTGGTAGTGAATAAAATTAATATTTCCACATTGTAAGTCGCCCATTTTCAACTTTTAGAAGAAAGGCCATATGAGCCTTGTTGTTGAGAATGTTATTACGAACCGAAATGCATGATGAAATAAATATATATGGTGTTCCATTTAAAAAAATATCATTTTATGAAATATTTTGAAAACGCGACTATCAAATCAATTTTGTTTTAGTTTTGGGCATCGAGAAGGCCATAAAAAATGCTACTTGTTTGCTGAATTCGTAGCATCAATAACACGGAGTTGGCAATGGTGCCGACGTAATTTGGAACACCCAGCCAGTATTGTATAATTTTTTCTACTTATTGAACGATTTTAGGAGCATGTCCGCTTCCGCTATTCAGATGCGTCAGTTGAATAAAGCCAAAATTACTCATTTTCTCTGTTTCTCATCGATTTTACGTTGAAGGTTTTGCCTTAAGGGGCCTATTCATATGAAAATAAGAAACCGTAATCTCATTCAAATTTGTACGTAGAATAATACAAACGTGCATCCTTGCACGTTTCGAAGCAATTATTATCGATGGTATAGACGGCGAGGGTGAACGGGTGAAGCATCCTTGGCGTATGGTCCGTATATACACATTTGGTAACCGAAAGTTACCAGAGCGGTTACTCTGGTGACAGATATTGAACTGAATTGTCAGGAATTCGACATTTACGGACCGCCCACTTACTAACCAGAAGAAACCAAAGTGTATATACGGACCACAGCCTTGGTATGTGCAGTCCACAGATTACAGACCGTCTGTTCCAGAGACAAGAGTCTCTGGTCTGTTCCGATATTCCTGAACAGTACTGTCAGTATCTCAGAGACGATGCCTATTGGCCCAGTCGTTGGAGTTCTATTGTTATTCGATTGCGGGACAGTAAAACCAGCAATATCGGAATAGGCCCAGAGTGGTGCAGTCTCATTTGAAAATTGTTTTGACGTCGATGTAACGATCGCGACCGCTACCTCCACCGTGCTCATCCATGCATCTTCGGTATGTCCGTACCCTAAGACCAGAGACAACCCCTAAGACACATTTCCATTTTAGTGGTAGAATCGAGATGTTAAGTTTTCGTTGGACCACTCCTGTAGGCCCTGTATGATATAATATACTTCAATATTGAATCTAGAATTAAATGAAGAAAAAAGTGATCAACCTTTCAAGTATTTCTGCAGCTGCTTCTGTGGTTGTCATACTTGCAATCAGGTTGAAGTTGGCTTTGGAGAGGGCCTTCTCAAACAGTTGCAGCCGAATGTTGTTCAGTCTTGTGTTGTTGGCACCTGGGTAGACAGCAGCAATGCACCAATGCATCGTGCGCCAAATTTCTCAACTGTGTTGGGGAACCGCCGGGCGCGTCCAGAGGGTGGGGACCGGGGGCAATTGCCTTTCCCCGAGAAAATTGATTCGGACAGAATAATCGCTAATAGCCACATCTCTTAAATCTTGTTTAGTATTGCTGGATTCATAAAATCAACACTAATGGATGCTGTTTAGCATCCACTGAAAATCCAGAATCAGGTTTGTTTCGAGGGACTGAGTTACCAGACTTACTAGACCGAGTTACTTGAATAAACTTCTTCAGCTTTTATCGATCAAACGAATTACCTTCCTATCTGAAGTGCTCTAAAGTATCATATTTCCTCATAAGGAAAGCTCTTTTAGCATTTATGCAACAATGTGAGACCCAACCATAAATTGTACAAATTATTCGAGTTATTTCATAATTCCGTATGCACATTTTTCACAAAGCTTCTGAGACTGTTTATTGCCCCTTCATCAGGAGAAGATTTGAGCTTGCAAACTAGAGATGTTAGTCAAACTAGAATACTTCACAATTATATATACTAAGGGCGGTATCATTGATTTGACAATGGTATAGGCCGAATGAGGGAAAAATAAATTATTTCCTCGCATTTGAACAAATTAACAATCTTTCAATTCAACAGAACATTATCCTTCGACAGATACCTACTTTTTCAGGTAATATATCTGAGGCAACTGGAAAACTTGAAGTCTCTTAATATGGCGGAAAATCCTTGCGCCTACGAAGAAAACTTCAGATTGTATATAGCAGCATTCTTGCCGCAATTGGTTTATTATGAGTACAGATTCATATACGAATTAGAGAGAGAAGTTGGCATGGAAACCTTTAGGTGAGTTATTGAAGTTTATCCTTCGCAATTCTAGACGTTACTGGAATTACGTCCAGTTTCATAATCGAATTTAAAGTCACTTTAAGCTTAAAAGCTTCCTTTACTTTACTGTCATTTTTTGTAGGGTTAAAGGAAGCTTTAGGTTTGATTATGAAACCGGCCATTATAATATTGTTCCGTAATTGTCAATTACAACCTACTCGTATGAATCGAATTATTATATTTCAGCGACGAATACAACCAAATCGTGCAGGTAGAAGCCATAGAGAAGGCTCGCAAAGCAGCCAAACAAAAAGAACTTGCCGATGCGCAGCTTCACGCAAGAAGTTTTGTTGAATATTTGAACACCAGAGCATTTTTCGATTCACTGTTCCTTGACGATCCCGAAGGCAAAGCTTTTCTGGAAATCGGGGAGGACATGGCAGAACTGTATATTGATTTTGAGGAGAACGTGATTGCTGAATGTAAGACCATTTTCAGACTGGGACAAGAACAATATGAGCTGCGACAGATTGAAATCGACTACTATAACTCTAGCGTTCAGAATGCTAAGGCGGAAAACCAGAAGAAGAGTATAGTGAGTAGAATTTTTGCTACGGTGCTTTATAAGATCTCATTGTCAGTTATTTTCGAACAACTGCTTTTAACAAAACTTATACGATGTCTAATATCAAAAACTCCAATTCGACAGTTTCCTTTTAGTCCGAGAGTTTTGTAATGGCTCATAATTAAATATGAATCAGTATTGAGGGTGTACATTCGTCAGCACCCACTCTCAAGGTCTTTGATGTAGGTATGTAAAATTACAACATACTCTACAAGTATTTTGAAATAATTGAAAATTGTCGCTTAACTATTTTTTCAGTACCTACAGAAAACTTGAGAGAGTGGTCAGACCTCATTTTTGGGAAACGCAGTGCACCACATAAGTTGCTTCCATAATATGCTGCCGTTTCAAGAGATTTGTAATGGCTGAAAATGCATTTACTGCTCAATATTAATATATTATTTGAGAATGAAATAGTCAGGTCACATATCAATGGAACAGCAGAATCGACACCAGGTATAGAAGAATAAGAGGGGGAGGACGATTTTATTAACGGATAGGAGGATGTAAATGAAGTTTTGTATGTTAGCGGATGGGTCTCCAAATGGTGAAGATTCACCCCTGCTGTTGAATTTTGGATTCCAACTGAACAGCTTTGCCGATTTTCATGAAATTTTGTGTGTATGTGTGTGTGTGTACAGGCAGACATTAATTTTCACATCAGAACAACAACTTAAGAATGATTTTTTTTATTTACAAAAAAAAATGTTGCATCAACCATTCAGGTTATTAGCAACACCGGTGATGTACACTATGGGTATGGTACGTACATACACTTTGGTCAAAGTATTACTCTATAATCTTTGCACTTTGGATTCTTTTGGTTAGTAAGTGGGCGGTCCGCATGTGTCTAATTCCTGACACTTCGGTGCAATTATCTATCATCAGAGTAACTGTACTAAACGCTCTGGTAACTCTCGGTTACCAAAATACCAAATGTGTATATAAGGACCATACGTTATATATGACTATAGAGGGTAGTGTTCTTAAGGTATTGTATAAACTTACAAGATCGATCCGCACTTAATATATATGGCATTGAGGAACTTGAATATATAAGTCTATGGTTCGCGTATTTTGGGCACTCTGATGAATCTCGGAGGTGATTCACGTTTCAGAAGGTGACCATGTGTAATGTTTGTATGACCAAGACGGGGACGAGTCACTTTAATTTGGTGCTGGCGATTGGATGGAAAACATGCCACTTTTTGTAAATTAGTTTTATATCACGGAGTTTCGATTCACACTGAGACCATTCGGATTGCCACGAGGTTGTTAATGCTTGGTTAATGTAGCTTTTTATATCCGCACTCATCGCAGTACATTTGGGGCCTGTTCCGATATTGCTGGTTTTACTGCCCAGCAATCGAATAACAATAGAACTCGAACGAATGGGCCAATAGGCATCGTCTCTGAAATACTGACAGTACTGTTCAGGAATATCGGAACAGACGGTATATCTTAAATTTGAGTTAATAGAGATTCCGTTGCGTGCGCATCTGTCTGCTTTTTCATTAGCCGGTATGCCGATATGAAATGGGAGCCAGAAAAAAAACACTTCTTTGTCATTTTGGTTGCTTGTGTCTTGGGCTGTTTGGTGCTTGCCATATAACTGTTTCAGTGAGAATATTGAACCAAGCTAGTCAGTGAAGATTTTTCTCGGTTTGGCTGATGCTGTTAATGTATTTTGTTGCCTGATATATTGCGTATACCTCTGCAGATAAAATGCTGGTGTGTGCATGTAAACTATATGAGAACTTCTAGTCTGACGTAATCATGGCAGCTCCAAGTCCTGTTGATGTTTTAGAGGCGTCTGTGTAAATGTGATAGCAGTGCTGGTAGTTTTCAAGTAATACATTGAGCTTACCTTGATAATGTGAGGACTGGTATTATGCTCATCGTATCTTGTTGTAAGGGTTGCAACAACTTTTAGTGATGGTTTCAGCCAGGGTTCTATGTCGTAAGTGATGGAGGGTATCTCTGGTAAAGTTAACTGTCGGTGGTTACGATAGGATTCCAGTCTTGCGTCTGTACGCAATCCTCTCTAGGCTTTGTTGTTCTGGGTCTATTAATGAAGAGTTCTCTGGGGCTTTTCTTGTCAGTGTAACAGCGGACTCGGTTGGGGATGTTGGTTGAAACCATGGACATAACTAGGTTTAGTCTATGGTTGAAACGGAGGTAGGGTAGGGGGTAGGTTAAGCTTAGTAACATTCTTCTAGACGCTAAACTAGGCTCTCCTAGTTTCCATTGTAGGCTTGTTGCTTCTGAAAGCCCCAAGGATGATTCGGAAAGCGGTGTTTTGAATGGTTTCGAGGGGTTTCAGTGTGGAATTACACGCGGGGAGTTATGTAGGGATGGGCAAACGTGAAAAAAATATCGATATATATTGTATCGATATTTCTCGACAGTATCGATATATATCGTGAAAAAATATCGATATTTCGATATATCGATATATTAGAATATTCGGGATGAAACACAGATTTGGAAGTGTTATCAATATTTTTATTATTTGAATATATCTGTTTAACGATATATACCAAATTTGTGGTTACCCATGAGCTTTATTAAAATTATTTGAAATACAAAACTGATATCAATTACTATTTTAAGTGCAAATTGCACGTGCACTCCTTTTCTTTTCGTTTAGAACTACTGTCACAAAGCGAAACAATGATCTACCCATACCGTAGATATATTGAACTCTATGGGAACCCATATGGGAACTCAATGGGAACCCATAGAGTTCAATGCGTAGATACGAAGGATTGAACTTAAGTTAACCCAATACACCACTCATTGTCGTGGTCGTTATACTACATACTAAACATATCAGATCAACGATGTGCGACACATGGAAAAATATCGAAATTTGATACTTCGAAATAAATATCGATAGTCGATAGTATCGGAATTCGAAATATCGACGATATTTATCGATTATTTTTTAAAAAAATATCGATATTTCGATATATCGATATTTTTCGCCCATCCCTAGAGTTATGTGCGATGGAGCGTAGTCGATACGAGATCTTACTAGGGATTTATCATAAGCAGCAAAGCTGGACCGTCCGCACCCCAGTTTTATTCGACGCTACGTTTAGGATATTAAGGCTCGGTTGTTCAATTCAGGTTTAAACCGAGATTTAAGTTGATTCTGGATTAACGTGACAGATTTGAACGGAAATGTCAAAATTAATCCAGGATTAACTTTAATCATGAATTGAACAACCGGGCCTTAGCCTCTTCTGGCAGTCGAGAGTAAGCTTGCTTATGTGTTCTTTCCAGTTTAATTGCTTGTCCATATGCATTCCTAGAAATTTTGTAGAGGTCAGGCATTGCAGTTGGTGGACATGAATTGTTAAGTCCGGTGTGAACACTTCGCATTATTCAAGTTCAATGTTCATTTCGACAATTTCCAAATTATTATAACGCTTCGATGAGTAAAGTGGAATGGAAAAACTCTTTAATCAGACGTCTCGTCATTGTTTGTAGGCCTACATTAAGTAAAATCCCAAAACGGGAACGAATTATTCACCTTGGAAACTTCAACGCCAGAGTGGGCAGATGTCAAGACTCAGAACTGTGGCTAGGAATAATAGAGAAACACGGCCCAGACAGCATTAATTCGAACGGAGAACGTCTGCTGGCTTTTTGTGCAGAACACAATCTGTGTATAACGAACACCTATTTCATTACGAGACCCATAGCCTACTAGAGTTAGTTCTTCTAGTAGGCTATGCGAGACCCAATTCAAGGGGGACCTGGCGCCACCCGCGCTCAGGTCATTGGCATACCCTCGACTATGTGATCGTGAGAAGAAAAGATCTGAAAGAGGTGTTGCTCACTAAACCCAGAGCAGATCTGGTGTGCTGGACTGATCATAGGCTGGTAATTTCGAGAATGAAAATCTCAATGCTCCCAAAATACCAACGCAAGCCAAAGTATCTAAGAGAGCGTCTTCCAATCTCCAAACTACAAAACCCTTCTACGAAGGAAAGATTCACAGCTGCCGTCAAAGATAGCCTAACACCACCGGATTATAACGACTACATTGAGACTCATTGGCTCCGCTTCAAGTCATCTCATACAAATACAGCGAAAGAAATACTGGGCACAGAACGCTCCCGAAAATCCCCAGACTGGTTTGCCGACAGCGAAACTCATATCGCACCCCTTTTGGACGCAAAACACAAAGCGATGAAAACCGCAATTAGGAAGCCTGGCGATGTTGCAGCCCGAAAAAGTTTTATTAACATAAAACGCGAGGTCCGTCAGGAAAGAAGAAAATTCAAGGATAACTGGTGGAAAGAAAAAGCTAGGGAAATACAAGCTTACGCCGATAACTACAGGCGTTTCTTCGAAGCTATTAAAATTGTTTATGGTCCAAGCAGAAGAGCTAGCTTTCCTATAAGAGATGCTCATGGGGCTATTCTAACTGATAGATGATAGAAATATCCTCGAAAGAATCAAAATAACGACTCGGATTTATCCATTTTAGACCAGCTCCCCGCGTATAGTCCGATGACATAGCTTGATGACTAAATTTCAATGTCGGAAATTATAAGTTGAAACTTTATTTGGGTTCTTGGCAAAGGGGGCTATTTGATTCAAATAAAAAATATGAAAAATGATGATTCACCTGGTCTAGACGGCGTTCCAGCGGAGATATTCAGAGCCCTGAATGAAGACACTGTCAATAGTCTCCTATCACTATTCCGCAAGATCTGGGAACAAGGAGATGTGCCACAAGACTTCAGTAACGCTTTAGTTATTAACCTCTATAAGAACAAAGGCGATACGTCAAATTGCAACAATTACAGGGGCATATCGTTGCTTAGCGTGGCCGGCAAAATTCTCTCGAAGATTATGGCTAATCGTCTGATTCCACTCTTAAAAAAGATTTTACCTGAATCCCAGTGCGGCTTTCGACCAAATCGAGGCACGGTGGACCTAATTTTCACACTGCGACAGCTGCAAGAGAGGGCTCGTGAACAACAATCAAGGATCTAGGATCTATACAGCTTACATCGATTTAAGTAAGTCCTTCGACTCGGTGAATCGGGCAGCGCTGTGGAAAATCACGGGACGCCTTGGAGTACCCGAAAAATTCTTAGCATTGTGTAGAAGCCTTCATACCAACAACACCGCTAGAATACAGCATAATGGCTCTACAGCCGACCATTTCTCAACCAACTCTGTAATAAAACAAGGCTGCGTCTTAGCGCCTTTACTGTTCAGTATTTTCGCCATAGCTGTCTCGATAATTGCTGGCATGCTTAGAATATAGAATAACAGGAAGGAGCATATTGTTCATTTATATTTGACCGGAATAGAGGAGAAATATGGCCAACTAATATTTCCGTTTCAACAGTGGCGTAGGACAATGAAGTTTCCAAAAAACAAACTTCAATAATCAGTTGATTCTGATTAATCAAAAAAATTAGGAAAGCACTGACGTAAAGTCAGAAGCTTTATCACGCTCGTTCAAATTGATAATCAAAGCGGAAATTCACCCCACCTAACACTGCTTGGCTATATACTTAATGGTATTATTATAATGCCTATGACTTAGCATCACCTACGCCCATGGAGTGTTATTGTCATGGGACATAGACATAGAGACATGGACTGTGCCTTCCCTTTATATCTATGCATGAAATACGGTCAAAAAAAGTGACAGAGAGAAAAACACGTCGGGAATGCAGTTGTCTTTTTCTAGAATTTTGATTGGTCTACACTCACCTCTATGTGAACAAAAAAGAGAAAGGTATGTCCCGACGAGCTTTTCTCTCTTTCTAATAAATAGCCAATTTCATGCTGGCATTGCTCAGTCCATGTCTCTATGTCTATGTCATGGGATAACCTTCTTATGTCATGAAATTCAGAAGCTCATAATTAATACCTGATATTCAGCTTGAAAAATCACTTACCTAAGAAGTAAAACACTGGAATTTTCATTTTTTAATGTTAAGCAATAGCCACAAGCAGCACAACTAACCATGTTTCCCGATTTTGTAATATGATGTAGGAATACTATAAAAAGGATTATAACACTGACTTCACTAGATTGAATACCAAGTATTCACGCTAAAATATCCAAAATCCTTATTTCCAGCGAATTTCAAGAATCCAAATTACCAAAATTAAGTTAAAACATCACTTTGTTCATTTGACTTCCAAGTCTGCCACTTTTCAAATCAAAACTTGGAAGACCAATATGGCCGTTTCCGTCGCACAATTTCCCGTCACATTTATTCGAAAAAGCTCCTTCCTGTTATTCTATGTTCTAAGCTGACATGAGTATGCCTGTAAGAGGTATTGGAATAACATTCAGATTTGACGGAGGCCTATTCAACCTGAAGCGCCTCGAGCAAAACCCGTTCAAAGTTTATCACGGAACTTCAATATGCAGACGACTGCGCACTTATCGCTAGCAGCCCAGAGGATCTACAGATAATGCTGGACACCTATAAACGTATATACGAAGCTTTGGACCTTAGACTCAATATCGACAAAACCAAAATCCTGGTAAATCCGCCAGAAAGCCTTCAAACACATATCCGCCTGGAGAATGAAACTCTAGAAGAGGTCGAGCAGTTCAAATACTTGGGAAGCTTCATAAATACTAGGGCTAACCTAGACACGGAAATACACAACCGTATCAATTCAGCATCACGGGAATTCTGGAAGCTAAAGGTCAGAGTGTTTCAGAATCAAGACCTCAATTTGAAGACCAAGAGAGCTGTTTACAAAGCAGTCGTCCTCCCAACGCTTCTTTACGGAAGCGAAAGCTGGACGCCCTACAGGCGACATATTAAACAGCTTGAACAAACGCAATAACGTCATCGAAGACAAATAATGCACATCAGATGGTTCCACAAAGTTTCGAATGCAGAAGTCTTGCAACGCGCGAGTTGTACAACAATTGAGTCTCAAGTAACGAGGGCCCGACTCAGATGGAGCGGCCACATTCTGAGGATGCAGGACAGCTCTGTATGGCGAATTCACAGAGGGAGCCCGAAAACCGGGAGGCCAGTATGAGCGGTTTAAGGATATACTACATCAATCCCTAAAATCAGTCAATGCCAATCATAACTGGGAACAACTATCGTTGGACAGGTCACAGTGGAGATCTATGGTGCACAGTTATAATGGAGACTCGAGAAGAGGCGGCGGCCAGCTCTGGTTGGTGACTATCCATGCCCGGAGTGTGGAAGGATTTGTAGGTCTCGGTTGGGTCTCTTCAGTCACAGGAGGGCACACACAGTCGTAACTAGCCCTAAGAAATTACAAGTCTGTTCGCACCTTTAAATTTTTTTTTTTTGGCTTTTTGTAGATTTATTCCCGGTAACGAGATACAGCAATGAATGAATGAATGAATAAATGTTTGTAGGCCTGAAAGGTTGGATTTATACTGAAAGTCATGTTGGCTGGACAACTTCTGTCAAGATATGTTATATAAAGGTATTTTCTGGATATTAAATCCAGGATATATTTCCTGGTTATGTCTCAGACTGGTCTAATCACTTCAATGGGCTTTGTTTTTTTCCCTACTTGAAAAAAATAGCTGACGCTTGTAAAGAATAAGTTTGATTTTTGTTTTAAAATTTTTTCTTTTCTTCATTTTGAGTTGAGTCTGTTGCTCATGCTTAATTCTAAGTAACCTTAAACATTATTCATTCTGAAATATTAATGGAATCAACAATTCCGAAGGAATTGTTGATTCCATTAATATTTCATTCTTCCGATGCGTCCGGTTAGGCGCTTGGAGTACTGTATATCTTTTTATACAGTATTCCTTCTTTTTGTATTATTCATTCTTCTTTCATTTCTAAAAACGATGTAGTACCGTGTAATAAAAGAGGAATTTGAATATAACCGCGTTTTTGATCATAAGTGCCAGAGCGAATATATTTTCACCACATTTTAACATTTTCATCACATGTGAAATACTTCTGTGCCTCTCCCCTCAGTTGGAATAAAAAAGGGGATCCTCCAAGATCACATCATTATTAATTGATTACCAACAGAATGTTGAACTGTCTTAGCTTTTAGAGTTTTCTTGACAGCTATTCCGGATAGCTTTTCACAAATGATTGATAGCCTATTCCATGAGATGTTATTTTCATTTTTGTGAAAGTCTGAAAAAACAATTCTGAAAGACTTTATTTATTCATTCATTGCTGTATCCCGTTATACCGGAAATAAATCTACAAAAAGACAAAAAAACGTTGCGAACAGACTTTTAATTTCGCTAATTGCGACTGTGTGCCCCCTTGTGACTGAACGGACCCAACTGTGACCTACAGATCCTTCCTTACTCCGGGCATGGATAGTCACCAACCAGATCTGGCCGCCGTTGAATCCTTCATTATAACTGTGTACCAAAGACCTCCACTGTGACCTGTTCCCAGTTATGATTGGCATTAACTGATTTTAGGGATTGATGTAGTATGTCCTCAAACCGCTTATACTGGCCTCCTGGTTTCCGGGCTCCCTCCGTGAATTCGCCATACAGAGCTATTTTGGGGAGTCTTGTGTCTTGCATCCTCAGAATGTGGCCGCTCCATCTGATTCGGGCCCTCGTTACTTGAGTCTCAATTGTTGTACAACTCGCGCGTTGCAAGACTTCTGCATTAGAAGCTTTATGGAACCATCTGATGTGCATTATTTGTCGTAGATGACGTTGTTGCGTTTGTTCAAACTGTTTAATATGTCGCCTGTAGGGTGTCCAGCTTTCGCTTCCGTAAAGAAGCAATGGGAGGACCACTGCTTTATAAACAGCTGTCTTGGTCTTCAGATATAGGTCGTGATTTTGAAACACTCTGTCCTTTAGCTTCCAGAATGCCCGTGATGCATAATTGATACGGTTGTGTATTTCCGTGTCTAGGTAGGTAAGCCCTAGTATTTATGAAGCTTCCCAAGTATTTGAACTGCTCGACCTATTCTAGAGTTTCACTTTGCAGGCTGATATCTGTTTGAAGGCTTTCTGGCGGACTTACCAGGATTTTGGTTTTGTCGATATTGAGTCTAAGGCCTAAAACTTCGTATATATGTTTATAGGTGTCCAATATTATCTGTAGATCCTCTGAGCTGCTAGCGATAAGTATGCAGTCGTCTGCATATTGAAGTTCCGTGATAAACTTTGTACGAAATGGTGCAAATATTGAACATTAAAGGCGCTAACACGCAGCCTTGTTTTATTCCAGAGTTGGTTAAGAAATGGTCGGTTGTAGAGCCATTATTATGCTGTATTCTAGGGGTGTTGTTGGTATGAAAGGACTTTATTAGACTTCATAATAGCGCTACAATTTAAGAATTTAAACGCTTCACGTACTATTAAATTTGAGCCACACATTGAGTGATTACCCATCCTGTCCGACTTCTTACGGCACCGGAAGTAGTCCGACTGGCGGCGTGTGAGCCCCTGGAAAGACGCGAACGAACGGAGAACTAACCCAGTCCTATCCGAGTTCTCACGGCACCGGAAGTATGGCGGTGCGCGAGACCCAAGAAAGACGAAAAACCTGTAATTTTTTAGGCTGAATTCCGTACACATTTTCCGATAACTTGAAGTTTGGTTCTGGCTAGCGAACGATTGGGGAACATCCAGGGCGCCTTCGAGATCGGATCCCCTTTTCTTCAGTTCAATTCACTCTGTGAAATAACCACTTCTCACTGCTGTCTGTGTGTAGGAGACTATTTTCTATTTTCATCTAATGAACTTTTATTTGACTGATATATGATTAATTTCTTTCCATTGGTGGATTTTATGATTGATGATAATGAATGAATTTTTGAACCCAGAGTTTGACCTTCAATAGTTATCGCTAACACCCTAGATAGCACGATAGCAGAGAACCTCGTCTTCGACTAGAGGCCATCACACGCTTGAGGGAAAACCCCGAGGCAGAAACCCCGTTGTAAACCTATCGAAACTACCAAACATGAAAGAAATTTTTCGACTTTCATTTGACTATGTGATTGTTTGTTATATGTTTAATAACCCCGATTTTAGGCTTACATGGAGGATTTTCTAGAGAAGAAAGATGATATATTCGAAGAAATCCGTCAAGGCCAAGAAAGATTCGTCCAAATAGCTAATATAGAAGACTATAACCAAACAGTAGAGATTCAAGCTGAAATCTTCCAGAATCTCGTGCAGAGTACATGGAAATCCCTGATGAAGATGGAACTTGAATTGTTCGAACAGATGGTAGATGTGAATGAAACTTTCGAACATACACTGACGGACCTCATAAATAATTTCATCGAAGCGGCTCAAGGTCTATTTACTCGAATCAGGGATTTAGAATCGGATTTTAGCGATGCGGTGGCCGAGATTGTCAAAAGATATCATGTTAACATCAGCATGACAGAAGACCCACAAATTCCGCCAGCGCTTCGAGAAGTGAATGCACATTTTTATTTCCTCGCTTAAGCCCGTTTGCAACAGCCGAAAATTCTCTAGAGAATTTACTCGTGAATTCATTCACCGTGAATTATCTGCAGTTACATACGTACTTACGGTAGAATTCACAGATCAGTTGCATACAAAATAACTTCTGCCGTTTTCTTGCCAAAATTCTTTAAAGAATTCTCCAGAGAATTTTCGGCTGTTACAAACGGGCTATAAAGCCCGTATATATACTACTATAAAGTAGTATAGTATATATAGTATATAGCTACAGCTAACCTTTCTGAATCTGTATACTAAGGTTAGTTTTTCTTTTGCTCATTACATTACATGGTTGTGTAGGTAGAGCGGGCTCGTTAGAAAATGCAAGAGAGGCTTTTATTTTATTATTCTCATTTACTACAGTAAGTAGTAACATATTCTTTACTTAAATATTTCAGATCATGGCTGACAAGGACACTCTGGCAAATGCTTTGGGTGCTAGTCATGATGTCCATGCCCTTTTGATTGATACACGTGAAGACACATTAATAAATAACGCAAGAGAATGGTTAGAAAAGTTGGTGACCAATTTAGAAAAGTAAGTCAATACATCTATATCGCGTTTGTTTTTTCTGATAACATCTTATCTTTTCTTCATAAACTTTTTAGGGTTTTCACTCCCAATCTCTGAAACAAAATCAATTAAAAATGAAATCAACGATTTGCTCCTGCGTAAATTCTTGCACTAATTTGTCAGGAGCAAATTAACTAGAAAAAATTGTTGCCTGACAATGAACTTAAAATAAATAACGTTGAAATTATAATTCTTAGTAACGTTTCGGAGTCTATATATCAGACTCCTTCATCAGACGAAAAAATCTACTTTTGAAAATCTTCTGAATTGTCGTTATTTATTTTAAGTTCATTGTCAGGCAACAATTTTTTCTAGTTAATTTGCTCCTGACAAATTAGTGCAAGAATTTACGCAGGAGCAAATCGTTGATTTCATTTCTAATTGATTTTGTTTCAGAGATTGGGAGTGAAAACCCTAAAAAGTTTATGAAGAGATTCAAAATCCTCCCAAAATAAATTTCAATCGATATCTTATCTTTTATTGCTGCACTTTTGGTAATGTTATTTCAATTATCAGTGTAGTATCAGTGTGAGCGGGCTGGCGTTTATAATATAGATTCTATGATCCTTTTGCTATCGATTGGCTTATTCACCAAAATTTTTGGCAGCACAGTTTTTGAAATTTTTTTGGTTGAAGTGCGATCCACTTCACCTCGTATTTTGGGGTGAAGTGGATCACATTTTAAAAATCCATGGATATTCACTTCAACTATACAAGGGTGGAAGTGGATCAGATGAAATGAAAAAAAAAATCTATTTTGAGTCCTAAGACCAACAGGTGCTGTGAAATCAGAACTAGAACCATTGAAAAAATAAAAAAAAACTTTATTCTTTCTGTGTGAAACTAAACATGTTTTGTTTCAAAACAAAATACAATAAACAAAAAAAATAAATTTCTAACGAACATGAAAACAGTCTTTTGAATGAATGCTCTGGCGCAGCTAGGAAAGTGGGCAACTCTCCTCCAAAGATACCAACAATTAAAATTTTTTTCTAGTACAAACAAACGGTGTAAAGCCCCCCCCCAAACAAAATCTTGGCTGCGCCACTGAATGAAGGTATATAACTGTACTTTACACTCTAGGCGGTCTTCATATAGGTAGAGACAAAGAAGGAAAGCACGGTTGATCCACTTCACCCTGCTATATCCCCTTCACCCCGTTTGACGGTATATATTTATGTTTCAAGGACGAAAAAACTTAATAGTTTAATTATAATTAATTGAGCCTGCAAATTGATAGCATGCGAGACCATATAGTTTTTTGGCGACAAATTATTAAAAAAATCGCTACTGAAAACCACAAGAAAAGTTCCAATTATAAATATGTATTCTCAATTGTTTTCAGGGATGAAACAAATCGAAATAGGGATAAGGTCATGGAAATAAGTCATTTCATGGATGTGCAAAGGGAGGAATTCGATACTTTAGCCAACGCCATATTGGAAAACCAAGTTTTAACACTTGGTCTTATGGAATGAATAATTATGTTTCGTTACCGTATGGGACACCTATGAAGAATTTAATTCAAATAATACTAAAATCTTTAGTAGGTAGCAGAAAAGCGAGGAGGAAATTCCTCACGTATACCTATCATGTATCTATAATAAAAAGTATTACATATGAGGCAAAACTGTTTATTTCTGCTTCTTTCGATTGAAAAATCAATTCCATCAAAGAAAAAACAGAATTGAGTTTTGGAGGACTGTCTTGCTACCTGGTTTCGCAAGAGATGTTGATCACCAGTGTACAAATATTACAATTGCAAGATTTTTGCCTGTCCCCCTCAATCAAATAATACACATCTCACCACATTTATTCTGTGAATTGTATATTATACACTAGGAGACAAATGAACTTATTGTAATGATTAAATAAATTTGTTCTAATACTTATAGTCTGCTCACCTAGTTTCAACCCAAAAAATAACTGCACTTTCAGAGACCATAGCTCTTGTTTTCTGTTCAATTTGTAAGAAAAATAGAAAACCTGGGAAAAAAGGCAGAATCAACATGAAAAATTCCAGAATTTTTGTTAATAAAAGTTTAATGAGCAATGTCAATGACAATTACCAAAATATTTATTTCAAAGTTTTTCACTTCAATATCACGTAAATTAACACTAAAATATAATAAGTACCTTCTACACATACAATATGATGTAAAATATATTTTTCTAATGGTAATAAATTACATTTCAATACCTACAGTTTAATGAAAAATTAATCTAGCTATGAGTGCTAGTATATACTGAGAAGCAATACAGCTCCAGAATAAATGTATCACACAATTCTTTCATTCACAAAAAACAATGTGATGTATAAAATTTAAAAAATTCAACTTAAACGGGAACACATAATATAAATAATACGTAATAGGCCATAAATTCTAAAGAAATTATAATTTCACTACATTTTCAAAAACGAGCATGTGAAACCAAATAAATATGCATGATTCAGGGAGGTTTCAATGTCAACTTCATTGATTTACAATTCTTATAACTGAAATTTTCCAATTCAGCACCATTATTTTCGAAATTTCGTTATTTCACTTTTGTAGTAATACGAATGGGTTTCTTATCTCAGCATCAAGAATATAACTGTTATCAATACATATTCTGCAACACCCTGTTTATCTCTACAATATAGACCAAGTAAGCAATTTTTTACATATTGCCATATTTCCGCCGAGAAATATAAAGCAAAATTTATTTTTCTAGGTAATTTTCGCGTATTAAAAAAAAGGTTAACTATATTTTTATCACATCACTGCAAGAACAACTCCTTATTTTTCACTGGTTTTCCATTTTGGTGTGAGATGAAGATCTTTGGCGAGCATTTGTTCTTCAAAATCTCGATCTTCAGAGAGGTACCTGAAAGAATTCTCATGTGAGAAAGTTACAAAAAATGTGTTTGATCGAATCAATGTTCAAGAATAAAGAGCACCTATAGCAAAGAGCTCTTTGCCTATAGAATCAAAACTAAAAAATTATTCTCTTTTTTTTTTGAGATCCTGGATATTTTAGTTAGAGTATAACGTCGAGTTCAGTAGGTTGCTTTGCAGTCATGTTTTCTAATAAATAGTTCGTAGAAGCTTCTGACGGAAATAAAAATTAATAAAACTGGGGAAAAGGTTGAAGAATTTTAAAAAACTTAATGACCATTTCAACACAGGCGTTAGTGAAGCTGGGAAGATCGAAAGGAAGGTTGGCGCAGGGTGTCTTGGGAGTACCGAATCTGCATGGAGGAAGGAACCGGTTATACTCATTTACGAAAAATTTCGGGGGGAGTTTCAACCCCTCTGACCACCCCCTGAGTACGGCCTTGAGTACTAACAAAATGGACATTTTATTTTTACTATGTCCAATTGAAAAGATTGTGTCCGTAAATGATGAAACAAAATAATCCATATTGGAAATAGTCCAATGAATCCTGCAATGTCATACTTTTGAAAACTTACCTCAACCTATCTTCCTCGAGCAAAGCAATAAGGGAATCCCTCTTGGACACTATTTCGAGCATCTCATTGATGATTTTATAATCTATCTCTTTGTCTTCTTCACTTTTGTTCTCTTCTAGGGAAAAACGTAACATTTCCATTATTCAAAAATTGGACTAAATTCGAATTTTGAAATCAGAAAAAAACATACCTTTCAGCCTTTTCCTGAGCTGATGCTGAAGTCGAGCATGTCTGTCCTCCAGTTCTAATTCCTGCGCTCTGACCATAAGTTCCTTTTCGTATCTACGCAATTCAGTTCGATCACGCATTATGTCGAACCACTCCTGAAGTAGCTCCGATTCCTGTTTAGAAGAGCCTTCACCATCTTCTCCTCTGAGCGCTTTTTCTATCATTACACCCTTGTCCTCGAGTTCTTTAGTTTTCACTTCGGTCTCTTCTAGCTTACGTTGAATTTCTTGGGCCATTCGATGTCTAGAATAATATTATGGAATAAACAACAATTATATAAATAGTTGGAAATGTATGCACCTTTTGAGTTGTGCCTCTCTGACTGATCTCCTGCTCCTTTTACAAGAATGTCTCTCCGTTAAACTGGACACGGAATCATCCAAATTTACTGGACCTCCAAGATTTTCCGAGGAACTTTTTTTACTGCATTTGAAATCGTCATCTGAGCTGTCTTCTAGATCGAAATTAAATTCATATTCAAGAAAAGAATTACAAAGAGGTAATTGAAAAAATGTTACAAATATATTTACGTAAATAACATTTTTAGGAATTACCCAATCAAAAAGAAAAAGTTGAATAGTTTGATTACCTGATCGTCGAAGAAGGCTCTCTGTATAACAAAGAGGTAACGGAGGCACTGGCGGAGGTATTTCTGGGCTACTTCTTTGAGGTAAAACTTCTTGGACACCTTTCATTTTAGTTCCTTTAGGCAAAGATACTTTTTCCTAGAATTAACAAAAATTGAAGGAACACCAACAATTATCAATATTCACCAAATAAATATCAAGTCAAAATTAACACAAACTTTTCAAGCAAACGATTTGTTAGAAAATCAAACACATAAAAAGCGGTAGAATACTCAAATCTGGTACCTACTTAATTAATAAATAATAACGAGTAACAATTTACGACCAAAATGGGGAACGAACCATGCAAACTGAACAAAAACGAAATAAAAAAAATTAAATTAAACCATGCTACACAATATAAAACTTCACAAATACCGTTGTCATTGGCGTCCACTCAAATAATGTTGGGCATGACTGAAAGTTGAAAAATTGGTAAGAATTTATGAAGAGTTCTGAATATGGCAAATGGTTTTCACTATCGAGTTTATGTTTGTGGTAGTATATCAGTATGTCATCTATTCTATTTCAAAAGTAGCACCAGTGTTTTTACACAAGAGTACATTTTCTAATATGTCCAGTTATGTTAACTTTCTGTGATTCGGTTTGAAAAGTTTCTCAACAAAAATACAACATTTCACGACTTGGCTCTACTGAAATATAAAGGATCACATATACTCCATTCACTTCTATAAAAGCACTCGATTGGCCATGAAATAATTTTCTTAAGTTTTTGTAACTAGAACGGTGCAAGGTTGGCACTCATGAAGAGTCTTTCATTTCAACATGACGTTGCCACAGCAATGAATTGATATATCAAAAATGCCAAAAGTGATCGAAAAACAGAGGAGAAAGGGAGTATCAGTACTATTTAGAATTGAGAGCTGCTCATTCAAACAGTAGCTCTGATATTCTAAACACTAAAATATATTAGACACTTTCGGACCATAGACTTAATATAATTAAGCCTATGTATCCCTTAGAACTTAGATACATGGAATGGACATTCAGTGCTACAAATGAATGTTTTGTAGTAAACACATTCGATGTTTCTGTATCTAGGGCGACACTAAGGCAGTGGCATATTGAAAAATTTACATACTTCCTATCTATTCGTACTGAAAATATTAAATTTCTCAAGCAACAGCATATTATGTGTAAATAATTCAATTTTCTTCCATAGCAAAAATAAATATATTTAAAAACTGATCTCTTGTCCTTTCCATGCAAATAACTAGATCAATCAGTAACCAGTTACGAAAAGTAAAATATTTCGCAAATGATCATGAAACGATACTTGCTTCCATAGCAATTTAGTGAAAAATTGATCGTCACTAAACGATTTCGACGGAATCTGTAAGGATATGTTTTTGATACTTTTAATTTGAATTCATAGCCACATTTTATTCAAAATTGGAAAAATTATTGCGTGAAACATGTTGGAAAACACTATTTTTCGTTCGTTGCACAGAAATTGGCTCACTACGAAAAATAATGCTTTTCCCAACTGGTTGCATAAATAACTATTATAAAGTTTCGGAATGTCGGTGAAAGTCACTATCGGAATCGGTATGCGTGTATATTTCACTATGTGTACCATTTCTTTACTGATTTGATTGTGCGCTGACTTGTAGTGGTAGAATTGCAGGCGCTATTTCAATGAAAAACCAAAATATTATGAAATAATAGTTATTTAATCGACTAGGTTATTAATGGAAGCGATTAATGATTGAGATAATTTATTGAGTAAATCACATTAGGTCCTTTCGTTTGCATAAAAAGTGTAGCACTTTTCTACACTCGATTTGATTTACACCAGTGTAGAGGAAGTGTAGGTTATCTACACATAGTCAGAAGGAGATGTAGATAAACTACACCTCCTCTACACTGGTGTAAATTCAAACAGCTAACGAATACTAAAATCGAGTGTAGGAAAGTGCTACATTTTTTATGCAAACGAAAGGACCTACTGATATTGTTCCCTATAATATCTGTTAAAGAATATGTGGAGCTGGTGGAATCTGGAGTTGTAGTACATAGATATATTGATTTCTGTCTAACCATCACAATTTTTCTGCAACCTCCACAATTCATCTCTTCTCAATTCAACCGCTAGGTACTAGGAAAATCAATGCGACACATACAATTAAAATAATTATTTGGGATGCTGCTGAATACTTCTATGTTCGTTTACCCATGACAATAATGCATTAATAGGAAATTAACCAATAAAAGGGTGCAAATTATTTCGGTTATAATTTTAAACATATGCCTGAAGATGGCCCTAATTTTGTAAGAGCCGAAACATATGTAGCAATTTTTAATAAAGTATTTAGAGCAGACACGAAAATTTCGTCTTTTTCATTAATAAAAGGGTTCATTAACAGCTAATTTCGTGTACGTCAAACAGTGCTATTATTAAGAGGTCGGCTGAAAAAATATTTTATGATTACGATAAACTCGACTCAGAAATCAAATCAATGTATTATTGAAATTTCATTTGCTTGTGATATAACCTAATGATGATTAATTATTGATGTTATTAAAATCTTACTTCAATATCGTAAGTCAATTTTCATTATTATCTGTTTTAAGTTTCAAATTTGAGGGAAACCTCTTAACTGAGCAGAATAAAAAGAGATTGAATTACCTTTGAAACATCCTTAGATTTAGGTGAAATCTTCGAGAATAATCCTTTTGGGCTCTTCTTAGAGAATAGATCCATAATTTTCGTGAACTTGATTCCCTTTTTTGGACTTTCATCTTTCACTTTGTCCTTATCATTCACCGTTCTGAACAAATTTGAATCAGATCGACACATTTTTTTATCATTGCCCTTGCCTCCAACCGGACTGAAACTCTTTCTGTTGTCGTATTTTGGTAAATATTCACTAATTGGTCTACTTTTCCTCGAAGCATCTTTGGAAGAAACTGGCGTTTGAGAATTCAACGCTGTGGGATATAGTTGAAACTCGGAACATTCAGAGTTAGCGCTACGTTCATATCTTCTTGATTTTTCTCTCAACCTCAGTAATTTATCTTCTGGACTCAGACCTAATTCTTCATTCGATAACATTTTAGCTCTCGCCCTTGCTTCAGACTTCAATTTATCAGTAGCATTCTTTAAATCTTTCGATCTAGGAGGCGCTATGGGTGTAATTTCCAAGTCGTATATACTTCTGTTGTCCCCCAGAACATTTGGACTGGTCTGCGATTTTTGTAAAGAACTCATTCCAACGATCGGTTCTTTCTCTTTCAGCACAAAATTACCAGAAGTGTGCTCGACAATTCTTTTCATGGAATTGTCTAAATTGCCCATGTTCATTTTGGCGATATCGGCAGTTGCAGATTTTGATAACTGGACAGTTTTATTTAGAATATTCGTTGTTGGTCTATTTCTAATCTTTCTATCCAGTGCTTTATTTTCCGCCCTCATTTTACTCATAACCATTTCTTGGACAAGTCTTTGGTTTACATTTCTTTCTTTTTCTATAACTTCTTTATTGTATATTTGATCGGGAGTTTTGATAGTGGGCGATAAATTCAATGTGATATCTTTCAAAGAATTTTTTAGTTCCAAACATTGCTTTTCCTCTTGGATGAAATCCGGCTTCTGGGGTGAATCTTTACTTCTTCTCCTAGACTTTCTGATATCAATCGAATCTTTCACATTTCCGAAATCAACCTTTGATTGCAACCTTTGGCAGTGTTCATCGAATTCGATATTTCGTATATCTTTCGTTTCGTTCTCTTTTTCCTTTTTTTCTATTTCTTTTTCGATTCTCGCCTGAAGTAATATGTCTTCTTTCTCCTTTTTCAATTGGCTCAATTTCTCCTCCAACCTCTGTTTTTGAGTGTTCGATGCCGAGTTGAAATCTTTCGGTATTTCCGTAACGTTTTTCACGGTAGAATCACTACAAGTATTCTCCTCAGTAGTTGTTTCTACTACTAATAAGCTGTCCTCTTCGCGTTCGCAAAGATTTTGGTTCTGTTTCAGATGTTCAACATCCGCAGGTCTCAAATTCACAACCTTACCTCCGAAATTGTTGTTGTCGGAAGCTATTATGCAATAACCGGAATTCTTGATCTTCATCTCGGTAATAACAGTGTTTTGTGCTTCTACAATGTTATTGATGATTGGATTCAAACTATCTTCTGCGATTTCTTCGTTATTCAATATGTTGTACGTTATACTATTAACAACTCCTTCTTCGCTGTTACTTTCTGTACAGGTATCCATGAATTCGATACTGTCAAAATTGGCACTTAGAGGTTCTTTTTCGTTTTCTTCTTCTGTTTTTCCACAAATATGACCAATAGTGTGCAAGTCGGGTATTGTTTGTTTCCGTGGCTCCTCCTCGTTCAAATCGAAAGCGACGCCTTCTAGATCGTCCGATACCCCACCGTCCCTTGCCCAATCAGATAATTCGGTTTCTGTGAACGCATTCGTCATATCATCTCCAACTGATATTGGTGTGCTGCATGCACTTGATCTATCATCCTGTGATAACATTTTTTGATAACCAGCTTCTTGTGGTATCTTCTTTGCGTCAGTTTTCAAGCCTGGTAGTGTCTTAGGTTGATTCAACTGTTTTTTGTCACTTGAGATAGATTTTTGTGAGGTTTCATGCGAATTTTTCACTATTTCCTGACAGTCTTCCACTTCGCAAACTTCAACTGTTGGAATATTTTTATGCGAGAGGTTGGGAGTTTTTATCTGTTCATCGCTTGAAGAAGAAGTGGTTGAGGAGGAAGACAGGCTTTCCGCGCAATGCGAAACTTTTTTCCAATCGATTTCAGGTACAATGAGGGATGTTTCATGAAGTGGACTCCTTGGACGGCCTTCAGTTTCATTCTCAAACACTGAAACGTCTTTTTCCTCTTTCTTTTCAGTAACTGTAACGTTGATGAGATCAGGTGGTGGTAAATTCTTATTTTCTTCATTTTCATTCGATTCTATAGGACTCGTTGGTTTACTGAAAGTTTTGACTGTTAATGGACTGAGGATTGGCGATATGTTCTCATCGAGTTTCTTGCAGAAAGTCTGCATACTCGCGCTTATTTCTGGAGCAGGTTTCAACAACTTCTGACAGTCCGAGATGTTCGAACAGAAAGATTTCAACTTGGTATCAAGAGTCGATGCGCTGCCAGACTTCTGAATATTACCACCGCCGCTGCCACCAATGGATTCACCTAATAAATATTTCTTTTTGAGTTCGAGGGAAACCTTAGTGGCAATACCCCCAGTGCTCTGTGTCCTATTCAAAGCATATGGTTCGGATGGTGGTTTAATAGATGACGTGAGTTTCCTCAAACTTGGCGCAGGAGATACGAGAGGTGTCAGTTTCAACTCAATGTCTTGCTTGAGTGCCTTTCCATTGGAGGGTTTCTGTAGAAAGCCGCTGGTCACCTGAATTTTTTTGGGCCGGTTCGATGAGGAACCTCTGGTTGTGTTTATGTAAAGATCGTTGAGGAGAATTGCCGGAACCTCACTTGTTGGAGTAGGATCATCTTGAGCAAACTCGGAATCGGTCGATATTTCCGTAGCAGAGTTCTGAATTTCGCTGGACGCATCACTGCTGTTCTCATCTGAGAATACCTGTAAATTTCAAATTAATGTATACTCAATTTACCGCGAAGGAAATCGTCACGTGCAAATTTAATGGTCACATATTTTTCGCTGAGAAGCTGTAGTTATCTGCAGTCAAGATTTTTATTATTTCAATATTAAGCCGATTGCATTAAGCATAGCTTCTTTTTCAAAAATAAGACTAGAAGATGCAGAAAATCAATCATTTCAGAATCATTGAAAATGTGACCGATTTACACTCCGTTCGAAATACAGACAAAAAACAAACAGAATAATCACAGACAAATAAATGAGTCACCACATCATAGGTGTCAAATATTTCTATGTAAAATATTGAATTGAAGTATGTCTATATCTATCATTATAATAGATATATGAATTAAGCGGTGAACACATATGAGCGGCCGCGGCCACGATCACGATCACGATCGAGAAGCGTCCCATGCAAATGTCATATTCCGCACGTAATATCACGATCTGTTCAGCGATAGAGCGGGGTTCAGTCGCGATGTCTCACGATCGTGATCGTGATCGCGGCCGCGGCCGCTCATATGTGTTCACCGCCTTATAGTAACGAATATACAGGGTATTTGTAATGGGTACAAAGTCACGTAAAAAGGAATCAAAAAAATCATTATCCTACAGGGTGTTTCATTGGGAAACGGAAATACTCAAGAGGCGAATACTGCTTTGCTAACAACAAAGGTCCTATCTGCAAAATGTGATGAATGTAATATAATATAATCAAACATCTACTAACCGGAAAGAGATAAATCAAAATTATGTTTTGCAATCAAATGCTATTCTTCGACAATATATAAAATAAAACATGAAAAGTTTGTTAAAATACTATGTGTTCTACCATGAAAAGAAACAAAAACCCCGGATTTTCTCGAAACCTAAATTTTGCAGATAGGACCTTTTATGTTAGGACGGCAGAATAGATGGTACCGAGGTGGCTCTAGACCACATTTATTGGCCCTGACTGTCTCCGTAACCGAGATACAGGGTGTTTAAGGAATTTTGTTCATTTCTTCCTGGTTTCATAGGGAGCAAACCACATTTTACATTTTGTTTATATTTGACACACATGTTTCTTATGCAAAGCTCAATTCACAAGGAAACCCAGGTCCGGGTTTACAAAAAATTGTGAAACGATTATGTACTCTAAACAACACCCTGTATATCGAATTTTTGAAAATTCAATTGCATATTTGAAAAGACTAGAAAAAACGTAAAGTACAACATGTGCTTCACACATACACTTTCACTGCACAAATTTTCAATTCAAATGTGAAATTTTTGAGATCTCTCTGTTACCAAAAATTGAGTTTCAATAATAAATCAATAGAAACATTGAATCCACAATTGTTCTAAAACTACTAATTGATCATTAAATACATTTGATTCCCTTTTTATAGTTGCAAACTTACCCCTTTGTTTATTTTGCTGCTACTTGTAATTTGAAGAGAAAAAAAAGAATGTCCCATATGTACATAATTCAGAATTTACGTAGCTTGAATATTATCTTCTGATGTTTCAGTAAAATAATTGAGAAGGATAATATCGATTCCATTCTTTTTTGAAAAATGTTTGTTTTGTTTAATCGTTTTTTCTAATAATGTACATAAATGTTCAAATTAGAATGTACATTATTGAAAAAAATTGAACAAAACAAAAAATTCACAAAATAGGATGAAATTGGACTAATTCTCCTCCAATATTTCACTGAACATTCAAAAACAACATTCAAGCAATATCAATTTTGAATTATGTACAAAGGACATTAATTTAGTTTCTTCAAATACAAGTACATATCTGCAAAATGAATAAAACAATGGGTAAATTTGCAACTATAAGAAGTTAAACCAATGTATTTGATTATTAATTAGTAATTTCCGAATAATAATGGATTCAATATTACTAATAATTTATCATTAAAAGTCACCAATTTTCAGAATCAAAATTATCAAAAACTTCACTTTTTAGTTAAAAATTTTTGTAGGAAAGTAGTCTGCGCAAGAATGTGAAGCACAAGTTTTTTTGTGTTCTTTATAAATATGCAAACGGATTTTCAAGATTTCGATATATAAAGTGTTTCTTCAAAAATACAATTGTTTTGAAATTTCTCAACCCAGACCTGGATTTTTCTTTTGATTATTGAGTGATTTATTCGAATAAAAAACATGTGTGCCAAATATTAAGTAAATGTACAGTATGGTTTGCTTGTTATAATATAAAGAAGAAATGAACAAAATTAATAAAACAACTTAGGTTACAGGTTACAAAGTCAGTCAGAGCCAATAAATGTGGTATATCTCGAACCACCTCGATACCCTTTTGCTTATTTCAGTTTTCCAATGAAACAACCTTTATGAATTTATTCATGCATTGCATCCTTAAACGTTGAAATTTCAATAGGGGAGGGTAGGGTAGATCATAAAAACATTTATGAATTTTCAATAAATAATTTGTTGGTTTTTACTTAGGAACATTTTACAAGGCAAAATTCTTAGAGTGACTTTTGCATGGAAAAGGTTTTACCAAGCTTCTGAGTAAGTCAAACATACCAAATGTTATTCAAGTTACAAAGATGTAACTGATTTTACCTGCCAATAATTACCACATCAGAAACTTCATCCCAAAAGTTAGGACGTTAACGACATTCGTTCATATGAAGTTTTTTTTTGAAGGGTATAATAATCACTCCCTCAAATGTTAGCTATTCTTCTAAGAACACTCAGTATATTCAATTGAAAAATTGGCCATTGATGTTCTCACGACAATTTTATTCTTCCCAATCAAAGTATAAATAAACATAAATTATCATAATACTCAGTTTGGAACCACATCTGAAATGTCATTCAGCGCACATTCCCTTCTTAATAACTTGAAGAAGTAGTTTTGGACGCAAGGGTGATGAGTTGTGGGAAGTTATATTCCTAATAAAAACACACCCTCTACCAAACAAAAATTGATGGCGCCAACGAGATTTACAAAAATCCAATGTTAAGGGGGACATGTTCAAGTTGGAATACCCTGTATATAAATCGTTCGAACTCACGAACATACATATACCCTGCATGATAACCCTCCCATAATATTTCTTCACTCTTTGTGAATTAACTAAAAATTTGGTTAACATGAATCTTAAAATTCTGATAGAATGTTCATTCAAAACAAAATAATCAAACAGGATTATAATATAGGAGGTTCAACAGTTTAGAAATGAATTAATCGCCGCTTATTATTGCATCATTTGCGTATAAGAACTATGTATTTTTATACTGGTAGCTGTACGCACCAAATAATTCAATTCAGGATAATCGTTTATTCATAAGACAAAGTGAGTGAAATGTAATGCACAAAATTCATTTTCGGTATCTCTATGCATTAAGTGGAAAAATGCTGGAGAAAGTAGAATTTTATTACGAATTACACAACTTTTTTGAATAATTGAAGAGTCTGTCATGCGCACTGTTTGGGGAGTTGAGGGTACTTGAGATGTTTCCTTAATGGAAGCCCTTTCTTTTTGTGACATAGTACTAATGTGCAGTGTACCTTTTTCAATTCGATATAACTCTAAGATCAATAAAAAAGATTTGTTTGAAAATTTCAAATTAACCAGGTGCCAAATTGAGAAAAAAGTGCAAAAACTTCGGAGCGAAAGATTTTCTATTTTTCATTTATACAGGCTGTTTCATAAATATTGTGAATAATTCGGAAAGATTACGCCTAAAGGCAATAGATATAATAAACAGAATTAATTCAGATGCTTACCACCCGCTCATATAGATATCATCAAGTGTTACGGTCTGAACTGAACTAGCCAATTTGCCATCGTCAAGGCCCAAATGGAGTACGCTTCACCGAATAATAAGAGTCTATTAATTCCAAACGTTTTTCCATCGGAGAAGAAGCTATGTTGTTCTGACGAGGTCAAATGAGACCGAAACCATGGTCAGCATCTGCTTTTCTTCGGTGGAACGTTCCCCACTTAGTGGCCCTGACGATGGCAAATTGGCCAGTTCAGTTCAGATCGTAACACTCCATGTCAGCGGGTGGTATGCATCTGAATTAATTGTGAATATTGTTCTCTGAGTCATTTGGAGTAGGAAAGGTCCTTCGGGCTTTTGTCTGGAAATGCTTCATTCACCAGATACAGGGCGTTTTCCGAAGAAATAAAGATAAGAAACAAATTTGATCTCTTTGAAAAAATATTCTTGTATCCTAGCTGGAAAGCTTTTTGATGTAATTAAATTCATTGTTCGATTGCTCTACTCGAGTAGTTTTTCGAAAAACAAACGGTTTTAAATTTTGAAACTGAAAAATGGAGCATCCTAGAGAAAAAACGCAAAGAATATTTCAGCTCTTGATTGAATAAGAAACGTGGAAATGAAAACTTTGGAAAGAAGACGTGCAAATTTTTTCTTCTTTTGGTCCTTTAATTTTTGTGAGAAGTTTATACATTTTAGGCATTTTCATGTCAATGATCTACAGTTTAGGGGTGATTGATGTTTTTGATGTATTATGAAAAATTCTGTTTGATGATGTATACATGCGTATACAAGGTGTAACGTAAGGACGTTGAAATATTCCTGAGACAATTTCAAGGAAGAAAGTCTTTATAAACTTGATGAAAATAACTGAAATTGCAAGAAACTTATGACAAAAATCAACCATGCTTTGAAAAATTTCAACTATCTGTATCTCGAAAAGAATTCATTTTTTGATAAAAAGTAGTAATTTATTTTGACGAGACCTACCACATACTTAGTTTCTATAATCTTCTTAGCAACTTCACTTAGCGTCTTAGGAGCTAAATAACATGCACCGATAAACAAAATTGTAAATATCTCGAAAACGAGATCACCTTCAGCATTGTTGAAGAAGTGTACCTTTTTTACTTAACTCTCCCTAGCTAGATGTTACATGTAAATTATGATTTCCCCCGTCAAAAAAACCCGAGTACCGAATTCCGTGCAAATAATTTATTTTCTGCAAAGTTTTTTTTTGAAAAACGAACAAAAAATTTCAACACTCTGTATCTTCGGAACGAGCCATTTCCGGACACAAGTTTATATAGACTTTCTTTATTGAAACTGTTTCAGGAATACTTCACTTGAATATTTCAACGTACTTATGTTACAAGAAGAAATATTTATTCGAATAAAAAAGTTAAAACAGAAAAAAAAAGAATATAGTTAAAATTGAAGAAATGGATTTTGTGCGTTATTTTTTACCCACTCTGTATATTACAAATGTTGATTAATACCACATTAAATCAGAATTGAATTAAATCGTTCGGTACACTAGACTCTAAGTGTATCGTTGTGTTTGTTATATTGTGTTAAGAAAACAACACTCACGTCAGCAATGGATTAAGCAGCAAAAATTAATCAAAACATCACGAGACACATTTATATATTTACCTCTCTGACCATTGCTTATACGTGATTGTTGGCCAAAACGCCTCCCAAATTTAGTGTAATACGCCTAAAATTTTACAACCTATTTCGTAAATATTATATACAAAATGATCTAGTTAGCTTCTCTATTTTGTAAAGAGTTGTCAAAATGCATTTTGTTAATAGATCACTTCATTCCGATACATTCGAAAGACTATTTCAATCGAATTTTTGTTAAGTTACTGTATTGAACATTCTTTGTCCTTGCTTTCTGAACTGGAATTCAGGTTCTGAATTTCGCATTTTTGAGCTTTAGGCGATTGATGTTTCGTTATCCGTTCCTTTTTTATCCTTTCCAAATTTTTCAATTTCTCTTCTGTCGGAACATACCTCGTCCTTTCAACACTTTCCCTATTTCGTTGTTCTAATGATCTTTTTCTCTGCGGCCTCTGAGGAGGAGGAGGTGTTTTTTCTATGTATTTGGTGCGAATTGGAACTGGAGGTGCGTTCGACTTAACCTCAGATGAGTGTTCTTTACTTACCGACTTTTCACTGTTAATATGCGCGTCATAAGACATGTTTTCATTTATTGGAGATTTATCACAGCACAAAACAGGAATTTCTGTAGTGGTATCAGTATTTTTCGCGTTAAGTTGTTTTTTGAAAGTATCGATTTCTTCATTTAATACGCCCCCAGAAGTTTTTTCTTTGTCTAGTGATTCTTCGTTAGTAGCGACCATATCGTTCAAAGATCCCACCATCTCATCTAAATCTTGTTGAATCTTATCGAATACTTTGTGTTCAACCACTGGAATAATGTTTTCTGTTTTTCCCACCTCTTCTTTATTTGTATGAGTGTTAGTTTCTTTTTCTTGGTTTTTTATTCCATTTTCAGTATGAATTGAATCAGAAATTTTTCGAATTTCGTCGAATACTTCTTGTTTCAGAAGTGAAAAATTGTTATTATTATTCTCTATTCTTTCCAACTTTTCATAATTTGTCCCGTTTTTTTCAATATCACTTTTAATATTTTCTTTCTTTGGTTCATTTTCAAGAGTGTCAGGTTTATCACTTTCGTCGCATCTTATATTAGTTTCACCTTCATTAATATTCTTTGAATCAGAATGAGATATAATAATATCATTATTTTTCAAGTTCGATGTTACGGTTTTACTGGTTTTTGAGGATTCAATCTGTGCAGGTTCCTCCACTTCTTTGACGAGTGATTTTCGATTAGTGTTGTCCATATCGTTCAAAGATCCTATCATTTCATCCAAATCTTGTTGGATCTTATCGAATACTTTGTATTCAAGCACTGGAATAATGTTTTCTAGTTTTCCCAACTCTTCTTTATTTGTATCAGTGTTAGTTTCGTTTTCTTGATCTTTTATTTCTTTTTCACTATGAGCCGAACCAGAATCATATTTTTCTTCTGGGGGTATGACATCTGAAGTTATTATCTCATTGCTTTGAATAGAAGACTCGTTTTTAAATGTTGTTTTTGGATCATATTCTGAAAGGATCTGATGTTTTGTTAGGCTATCGGAATTTTTTTTGGAAGATATTTCATTTTGTGTATTTTCATTGCGACAATTTTGTATATTAGCAATATTATTGATGGCATCGCCTTCACATTCTTCTGGTTTGAATACAGGATTATTTTGGGAAGTGATTTCACAAATATTTTGTTGTTGGTTTTTTATTTCTGAATCAGCTTCCTCAACTTGTGATTCTGAGATGGATTTCATATCCTTATCGCTAATTCCAAGAATGTTAGTTGCATCTTCGTTAGGATAAACTTTTAAATCTGGTTCATAGGAATTTGTGTACTCCATCGGATATTGTTCATAGTTCACCTTTACTTGGATGTTGAAGAACGAATCAGTTTCGTTTTGGCATTTCTCTGGTGTTTTTTCTATCGGATCCGAAGATGAATTTTTCTTTGTTCCATTTTCTGAATATTCATTTTGTATATTCGTCACCCTGCTATTTTGGGCAATTTTCTCATCAGAACATTTTTTGGGGTCGTCCTTTACTTTTAAATTAGATTTCTTGAAATTAGCGAAAGATGAACTTCTCCTTCTGGGTAAAACGGGTGAATCCTCTTTCTTATCAGCGTTTTCGAATTTTTTCAATACTTGTTTTATATCAACCTTACTAACAGCATCTAGGTCTACGGAGGTTCTAGGTTTATTGAAATGTATTTCAGTTTTTGATCTTGTTAAAGAAGGCTTTTTACGTTCTCCAACATGATCAATACCACCTATATTTGCACGTTCATCATCATTTGTATAATCCATACTTTCGAATTTCCTGAGAACATTTTTTATGTTTACTTTTTTGATAGCATCTAAATCCAAGGACGTTCTATGTTTAGCCAAATGATTGTCTACATCATTTCTCGTCCAGCTGAATTTTCTAGCAGGCACTTCATCCTCCGCTTCAGAATTTTTTCCAGCTAACAATTCATCGAAATATTTAATGTTATTTTTAGCCAACTTAGCCACGGGTGCAGCAGTCTTTTCAGTCTTCAGAATAGCTTCTAAATTATCATATTTACCACTATCACCTTTCAATTTACCAGGAACTTTAATGTTATCTTCTTGATGTACGACATCGTCCATCCATTGCAGTAGCTTTTCAATTTTTTCGTCCTTTTCCTTCATGACAGAATGTTCGAACACATCATCGTAAGTTTCCATTTCTAACGCTTCGAGTAAATCGTCGATACTATCGCTTTTTTTCTGTTCATTTTCATCGGTCTCGTAGAGTCTTCTAAATTTATCAGGATCGATTGGTTTCATCAGTTCTTTTTCATTCTTTAGCAACTGTTCGATATAATCATCTGTATTTTTCAGATCCTCCTCTTCCGGCTCGAAATTGAAAGAAAAATTGCTATTCAGCGAACTACTCTTGAAATAACTCCGATCTGAAACTTTCGGTTTAGGTATATTTCTGGCCGTACTAGATCTACGCAGCGTAGGTTTCGGCGGAGCACCGAAATATTTCTTCGCATTCTCCTCGATATTCTTATTTACAGCCACTTTGGGTTTTCCTACTTCTTTAGGTAAATTTATTTTGCTCGGCGTTCGTTTGATCACGAGCAAAGGCTCCGGTTCTTCCTTTTGGAACGTGGGGACAAACGCACTACCGAAAAATTTCTTGCTCATTTTTATCGAGGGACTAACACAATTTTCCTCGGACTGACTATTTTTCCCGTTAGGAACCGTCGAATCGCACACTTCGGTTAGCACTACTTCGTTATTTTCGAGAGATGCACTTATTGTTTGAGAACTACGCGGAATTTGTTTATTATTTTCGTCAATAATGCAATCGGAATTATCTACATTCTTGTCCAGTGTTCTTTCAATCACAGTAACGTTCGAATTGGGTTCACTTCTGGAAATAGTTGCACTATCATCCCCGGAGTCAATGGATGAATGGTTAATTGGTGCGTTTACCTCGTTTTTTGAGATAACATTGTTGAAGTTTATGTCGAAATTGTCCTCCAAGGCGCTATCGAAATCGGTCGAGTTTATTGAGTTACTAGAAGAATTTTGAGAAAATCTCGGGTCTGAACATTGAGTTTCACTATGGGATAAATTTAAATTATCGGAGGTTTTTAAGTTACACTTCACCTCTGTATCAGTGCCAGTGTCAGCTTGTATTATTGGAGGTTCGAGACGAACTTCTTGTAATCGCAGTTCCCTGGCCCTGATTTCTTCCTCCCCCTCTGTTGCGGTGTCAGATTCGTCATCTGTAATGGAAAAAGATGTTCTGAAACATTTCATCGCATGTTATTAAACAGTATGTTTATTTATTATTCATACTGCTCTTTTTTCGTATCATAATATGAATTATTATTCATAAATAACATTTCAATTAACGAGATCTCCTGAATTGATCAAAATTTTCGTTTATGATAGTTCACAATTGAAATAACATCGACGATGATGAAAATCAAAAGCAAATTCAGTGTACTCGAAAGTTTTGACCAAAAATTTAAGAAAGAATAAGTGCAGTGAAAATGGTGAACCCGATGAAATTCTCAAAATAAAAAATATTCGAGTAAAGTAATGTACCGAGTGATTGTTTATATTTTAATCAATAGCTATCTGACCTTATATTGGTCTTACAAATAAGTTCGAATTGAAAACTGTATTTTTTAATTGGCATTCAGAATCCAGTATGTACTAGAAAATGCAAAAAAGCATCGTGTAAACCTAAAAATTTTATGTGACTTGATGTTTTTCAAATGGAACACTTTATAAAATATAGATTTTTTCGTCTAAATCCAAGGCAGTGCCAAGCCAGGGATATAAAAACAATTGAATTGTTTTGTTTAATATTTACAATATTTTTTTTCATAATTTGAGACTTGATATATAAAAAATGATATATTCTGATGTAGAAAGAGTAGATATTGCGCGAGGTTTTATGAAAACTAATCAAGACCAACGTTTGGCGCGTCGCGCGTCGTGAGTATGGAGGAATTTACTTTTATAATTAATAAAAAAATGTCAATGTCGAACAAAACACTTGTTTTTTTATTGAGTAAAATATGAACAATCACCCTGTACGGGTTTCACGTAAGCGGGGCACTGGATTTTGGGACTTATTCATCGGGCCAATTTAAAAAGTGAATCAGTATTTTTCATGAGATTAAAAATATGCTATCAGAAAATCGAATGGTTTATTCAAAATCATCCTAAGGAAATAAAATCGTAATTCAGAAATCCATGTTTTTGTTCAGTGAAAACTTGATGTCAAATTTTGAACCATGGACAACAAGTATATATATAGGGTGAATCAGGGGTTCATAAATTTATTTCTATCCCTCTTTTAAAGAATAAATCAATAAAGAAATGTGGATGGTTTTTGAGAAATCTAGTGGTCCGCTGTCGTAAAATCTGAGACAAAATTATGAGATGAAAATGTTTTTTAGTTTTAATAGAAAACAGAATTCTCTATTTGCATTCCGATGAAAAAAAAATGAGTTTCTATTCGAAATACGGAAGTTTTCGATGAAAACTCAAATCAAAAATTCAATATTTTTGTGAATACATAGTTTGTGAACAGTGGAAAACGTACAGCCTGACTTCAATAATAGTTTCGGGCAACCACTATCTTTGTGATCATACCCAAAAGATATTTTTGTGAAAGCTAAAATATCTCTAGAAATTTTCAAAATATTCGTAATGTTATAATGTGAATCACTTCAAAATTCAATGGGAAATCCAAAAAAGTGATAATTTATTGGGCATGCCATTCGAAACAACCATGTTGCTAGCTACTTCCTTTGCAATGGGAAAAGACCCTTATACAGGGTGAGTCTTTTACTTGTACGAGTCAAAGACTTGCCCTTTAAATGTTTTCAAAAATAATATAATTTCAGCACGGTTTCAATCTGTGTATAGAAAGATCAGGTCGAAAAATAATAAATATCAATTAAGAGAATAAAGTGAAATTGATAAGACATACCGACTCTCGCCCTTCCATTATAACAGAAAAAGGAACCGGACTTTCTAATGTTTTAGTTTGTTTGGGAAAGAGGATGAAATGGGACAATTTTCTTAAAGTTTTAAACATTTGGTTGCAAGCGAGATTTGTTCGGGAACTTTTCCTTTTTCTGTTTCGAATCGAACATGTTATTCAACAATATGTACATATATTATTCGTGATTTTCGAAACAAAATATGAATTATTCTCCATAAATTCCATTTCCATTCACGATTTCTCCAGAATGAATTAATACTTTTTCATTTCACGACTGAAAAAAATACATAGTAAACTAATGAAAATTAAAAGAGAATTCTGTATACTCGAATGTTATAATCAACGAATAGAGAAAAAACTCAAAATGAATAATAATTCTCAAGCAATGAAATGTAATGTACGAGGGGTACTGAGAAGTTGATTCTTTTATTTTGGTTCAACTTTTAACTACATTTAAATCTTTCATAGTTTACTTTTTGAGGGAGATACTAAAAATGAGTGTAAAAGTATGCTCTCTGTCCAGTGTTTGTTGATCATTATTAAGGATAAATATCGATGGATTTTTGTTAAAAAGCTATAATTTCATATAGGATTATTTTTTACCAATATCTTAGAGAATTGTGAGGAATTCTTCAATATCCAAGCGAGTATTAAAACCTATACGGAGGAATTAAAATACGCGATTAATGTTTAATAATTACAAAGACATTGTGGCCCAGTAAAAAGTGTCTTGAGGGAGTACAGGGTGGGCAAATTTCGATGTTTTAGCACTACAGCTTTTAAACCAGAGGAGATAGACAAAATCTGATACCCCATTCTCGTTCTCTTTTTCCGAGAAACTCACAATAGTAGTAGTGATTTTTGGCCACTTTCTCTTTTTTTCGAGTTATAAGCAAAAATTGGAAAAATGGCGATATCGAAATAAATTTATATCTCCGCTACTATTGATGATAGAGCTCTGAAATTGAAACATTATACAGGCACTTTTTTACGTAGAATCCAGTGGCGTGCTCGCCTTTTCAGCAGGATTTTTAATTACGAAGCTATGACCCAAAGTTACGTTTTTTTAAATGGGAACACTAGTTTTCTGTGCAATTTTTTGAAAGCTTAATTTTTACTGATTTCAAAAATATATGACATCATGTGGTTTGTATCAATATAAATGATAGAAAATGGTCAAAAACCTTTTTTCTCAATATTTCTATGGTTTCAAATATTGACGAGCACATAAAAATAGAGTTTCCTATAACAAAAGCAGTCTCCTTCCGGCAATGTCATTCTTTCTATGCTTTTTACCAATTTTCACAAAATTTGAATCAAGATATATTTCATAATAATGAAAGGACTCATAGAAGGAGACAGTGGTAATCATAGCCATATTTTCGCGATTAAGACGCGTGAAGCGTCTTTAAGCGGTGCTATTCGAGCGAATAAGTCATGACGTCAGTCTTTAAGTCGCTTTAAGCGGAACCTGGCGGTCTGTGGAGAGCGCCTGTGTCATAGAGTCATCTTGTCTCTGGCCTGTGTCGTCTTAAGCACAGAACGTCTTAAGCGGAAAGAAGTAATATAAAGAAGAAGGGAGAATATGTTGTTTATATCGAATTTGATTTGAATTCCTACTAGGGAAGAGTGCTTTTATTGCCAATAATGCAGTTTCTGCATTATCATTTAGAATAAATAAATATTTTTCCAATAATAGCCAAAGAACAGAAATTGAAAAATTCACAATTCGATTCGCTGTCTAATGACAACGACAGATGACTCAACCATCAGCGATATTCTATTTTTGCGACAACAAAATTAATGACGTCACGCTTAAAGACGCTTTAAGACATCGATTAAGACGCTTAATCGCCAAAATATGGCTCAAATAATGCTATATGTTTCTGTGCTCATCAAAAGTTGAAACCATAGAAATATTGAGAAAAAAGGTTTTTGAGCATTTTCTATTATTTATATTGATACAAACCATATAATGTCATATATTTTTGAAATCAGCTTTCATTACTCTTTCAAAAAATTGCACAGAAAACTAGTGTTCCCATTTAAAAAAACATAACTTTGGGTCATAGCTTTGTAATTAAAAGTCCTGCTGAAAAGGCGAGCACGCCACTGGATTCTACGTAAAAAAGTGCCTGTATAATGTTTTAATTTCAGAGCTCTATCATCAATATTAGCGGAGGTATAAATTTATTTCGATATCGCCATTTTTCCAATTTTTGCTTATAACTCGAAAACAAAAGAAAGTGGCCAAAAATCACTACTACTATTGTAAGTTTCTCAGAAAAAGTGAACGAGAATGGGGTATCGGATTTTGTCTATCTCCTCTGGTTTAAAAACTGTAGTGCTAAAACATCGAAATTTGCCCACCCTGTACATTGTCAAAAGAGGTATCACTATGAGACTCCGCACATCATTAAACTCCTGTGTACCAGATTAAGATATTTTCGTATGATTGGATTCTGGGACAGAAAAAAAAAATTCAGGGCGCTGTAACTCCGAAAGAGGGGGTCTCCTAGCAAAAATAAACAACAGAGGTCTCCTAATTTTGCCTCGAAAATCTGTGACCAAATTTTGTTGCACTAATTTTGAGATGCCATCACAGAAATCATATTATACAGGGTGATTCATAACTATTGGGACATAGGCTAAGGGCAGATTGTTTGGACCAAAATATGGCGATAAGACCAAATATACCTGAATAAAAGATTGCTGTGGAAAAAGATAGAGAGCATTAAAGTTGAATTTTTTCTTCGTTTTTTGCTAATAATTCCACAGTATATTTTTTCATCCGTTTTTATGAAAAACACAATTGAACAGTTCAGAGCATCGGAAGGGGATTTGAAGTAACGATTTATTCATTTTATTTATTTATTTCGACGATAAAGCATAATTAAAAACAATGTAACATAAAAATAATAAACTTAAATTACATGTTCTACGTGGCCTCTTACGACTTCTATGCCTTTTCTAATTCTTTTCTATCTTTTTCCACAGCAATATTTTATTGAGGTATATTTGGTCCTATCGGCATATTTTGGTCCAAACAATCTGCCCCTAGCCTATGTCCCAATAGTTATGAATCACCCTGTATATTATTACGCTAGAATGCTAATACAGTAGTAAGAAATGCGGCGAAAAATTGAGAGTGGCCGTTAATGCGAATGCGCATCATTAGTTTATTTTCGAGTAGAACATAGCCGAGTTCCTGAATATTCTGTCGATCGAATCTTATAAAAAGATTCGAGTACCGAAGGTACATGCACAGCCGTCTATAGAAACCTTTAGAAGGCTGTGGTATATGTCGGACAACGACGCGTTTTCTTTCAGTCATTTGATTTTTCACTGTTGCACGATCTGCTCGGAGGTGAGGAGTTTTAAGTCGCATTTTCCGAAATGAACTTGTTACTTGTCAATCATATTGAAAATAATAAATTAAAACAAAAAAATCGAAACTTAAATGAATTATCGAGTTTCACTGATAGCGAATTACATTGGTATATTAATTGTATTGCATTAGATCAGGATATTTTAAAATTGTTGCAAGGAGTTTTGGCGATATTAAGTTCAGATCTTCTGAAATTTTTGTTGCCAGTTCCAAATAATCAACATCATTGTACTGATTTTCAAACAAAGCATATACCTAGAACATCACAATTAGTCATTTATGCATGTGTTCAATACTGATAAGAAGTCCCGTATGAATCGAAAAATAAGTTCTTTTACCGAATGAAATATGTTTATTTCTCATATATTAATAATATACCAAATAAATTCGACTGATATAAGGTAGGAAAGTCTAGGCAACGATTGAGTTGAAATAAACTAAGTGTTCCAAAATGGTAGTTACGGCGACATGAGTACATTTCCTCGCGTCCTGGTTTGGAACTCCCAAATTCGTTTATTGAATGAAATATTGATATAATACAACGTCCAGTTCTGAAATAATAGTTTTCCGTTATTAATTAGAGGAATTTTTGAATGAATGTGTCCGTATAAAGTGATTATTGTGTTGTTTTCTGCATTGAGCACGTGGCTTTGTCTTACAAAATTCTTGGGGATTGGCTTGTCCAAGATTCCTGCACTTCCTCTGGACCCCAGGAATAATGGCTCCTCTACACTACTCGCGAAGTTCCTCGGCGAAGTACTCTAGAAAGTTTGGCGAAGTTCGACGCTACACACTCGTTCAACTTCGCGAAGTTCATTCGCTCTGAGGTGCCGATAGCGTGCGTACTTTGGAAATTGTTTGCTTGCATTTGAATACCGATCCCAAATAGCCCCTGTATGTTGCAAATAGCGAATCCTTAATCCTTCTTTTTTTCAATCCTTCAACGGGCACACAGCCTCCCAAGTGTTGCGGATGCGCACCCAAGCATCTTTAATTTTTTTTATCCTTTTGACATGACATTTGTCATTGGGATCCCAAATGATTGTTTCCGTTTGCAGTGTTTCCAGGAACAACATAATTTGCTCCTGGGTCCACTGTAGATTGCTCATACTCGCATTAATCAAAAAATAACGCACCGGCACAGGCAACGTCGGTCTAAAGGTAAGCGCACATACAACGGCATCGGACGGACGGTACGGATCGGAATAAAATACTTTCAACGGAACCGAATGGAGCAACGCACATATGTGCGGACGGCAGGCATCGCATCGCATCCGACGGGAATTGAGGAACTAGGATTAAATTCCGACCGATTGCTAAAGTAGGTATTGGTTAGAGAGAAATTGCAACATTAGAAACTATAGTTTCTATTTCGTAGAAAATTTTTCCATAAACCCAATTATTGAATGGTAGGGAAAATATATTACTGTTCACAGAAAAAAATTCTCTATGTCTATATCTTATATTTCGAAATTGATTCCTCACATAACTCCTGGTGAAACATGATGAATTGAGTAATAAATGTAGAGAGGAAAATACTTGACTAAGTTTCACAATGTTTAATCAAAATATTTGTTGACACGCGTGTTTCAGGTTTTATCCCATTTTCAAAACTGAATACATAAAAACAGAAAGAACACATTCAAACATGTGCTATTTGATTATTGTATGAATGTGTTCTTTGTGTATTTATGTAGGTATTCAGTTTTAAAATTGGGATAAAATCTGAAACACGCGTGCCAACAAATATTTTAATTAAAATTTGTGAAACTTAGTCAAGTGTTTTCTTTTATTATCTTATATTTCATTTCCTTTCGAGGTCATATTCTGGTTTTCCACAGGACAATTTACTATCTACGTTCTTATTGTCCTGTGGAAAACTGTATATATATATATATCTAACTTACGTATGTGAACTGATTCAAAAGAACCTAGGCTCGATTTGAAGAGCATTAATCTCCTGAACAGATGAAAATAACTCATTAAATGTTAAATTGAAAAACCATGGGCGTTATGAAACGAAACCTCAATACAATAGCATTCGATGAAATTTTAAAAATTAAAACAAAAACGTGGCCGCCTGGTTTCGTCTTTTCCTATCCGACCATTCAAAAGACATCACTCCTTCGTGTGTCCATCGAATACATTTTTAACCGTTCCGTTTTGTGTAATGTGCACATTAGCCGGCTAAAAATGAAATTCCCTGACGCAGATGAATATTTTATCGAACTTTAGCCGGTCCCCGAATATAAACCTAAGTCTAGCCGGCTAATCTTAAGTTTATGTTCACACCTATCTTTAGCCGTAACATATATATTATGATTTCTATGGATGCCATGTACATAAAGGAATTTGAAAGAAATTAATTATCCGGGGTTCATTACTGTACATAAATTTGTTGTACTAATTTTGAGAAGCCATGTAACAAATGAATTTGAAAAAATTTAATTATCTGAGGTTCGGATTTTCCACACATTACTGTGCTATAAAAATATGTAAAACAAACTTACCGTCTGTACTATTTTCATAGTAACTCGAGGAATCCGAACTGCCATAGGGTTCAGAATCTGATTTATCCTGTTTTGAATAATGCCGCTTGCTCATTCTCTCTGCCCACTTCAAGGTTCCTTCCTTTGTGGCTGGCTCTTCCATTGCTTCTTCGTACGCATCTTCATCGTCGCTGTCCGTATCACTAAAATCGTATCATTCAGTATGTATCACTTATAATAATAATCCCAACATATTCGAAATGGAAAACCTACCTGTAACTTGATGAATCATCCTCATCGTCACTGCTTCCAATTTCAGCAGTCGAAGCACCAAAATTCCTGTCGGTCCATTCGTCTTCGTCCATCTGACTTATTGAGTCTTCTAGGTCAGAAGAGCCAAGGCTCAAATTGGAAAATTCAGCCCTTTCCGGCGTACGGACTGAAATACAATAAAATAAAATATTTGAATTTTCAGATTTGAACATAATCTATAACATAATCTGTACATATCGTATAGATATAGACCATAAGGTCAATTTTGAAATGAAATTTCAATTCTGAAAGGTGTACTTCTGCTCTGCACTGAAATAACTCCATGGAAGAGGATGGATAAAAAAAAATTCAAATGAAAGTTTCTCCAGGGGAAAATTGAATGACGACCTTCAATCTGACTTTCGATCTCAAGGTCAATAAATTAAGGTTTTTGTATAGCGAATATACATTTTTCTTTGCAGAGTTTCCATGTGAAAAACAGGAAACTTGTCCTTTTAATTTTTTTCATAAGATTACTTTCAACTGATGATATGAAGTGTTTGATTGATATTTGCCTCTTCATGAATACTCACTTCTTCAAATGTCCTCAGTAGTTTGTGTGCAGAAGATTTTCATCATAACCATTCTGAGCAAAGAAGACTTCATATCTCCACAACACAATATTTAGGCGAAAATGAAAGTGAGAAAATGCTCCTAGTTTTCAAGAAGAATAAAATTCGGCAATGAAAAATGTATATTTTCTATTCAAAAATCTATCCTCCAAGGTCAGATTGAATTCGATGTCCCGTGAAGACTAAGAAACTTTTATTTGAAACATTTTCTGATCCAGGCTATCCCCAAGGAATGTGGATCTTTTATTCAAATGGTTCTTTCTTTATGTTGACGTGTTGAAGATGCTAGGTTAATAAGTGAAAAGGATCTTGAACATAATGAATGTGGAAGTTTGGAAGTGTCACTATTCACAGTAAAAGCAGTGAATTCATTGAGAAGCCTGCGCTGTCCTTTAAGGGCTCAGTAGTAGAGCACTCAGGCAATCGAGAGTTCGAAGTACTTATTTCACAATTCAATTGTCTGCATGCTACAGAATTCTCGATTATTTGAAATTTACTTAGTCAGAACACTTCTTCATTTATGGTCTTTTGTTAGCACATTGAAACTTACCTCTATCTAATAAATCTACTCCTGAAACACCCGTTAATTTTTTCGATGTAGGTTTTGTGTCTCTCTGGGATGGTTTTCTAGCCACTTTGGTCGTAGTAGGAGCTTTACCCTGCATACCATAGTGATGTAAACAAAAGAACTTGTGGCCATAGATGCCATCTTTGTCAAATGCGTAAGATCCAAGCCTGAGTTGAGCTCTACAATATTGACACCTAAAACGAACATGTTATCATACTTCACCATTAGTCAGAATTGTTTTCCTTACTTGAAACAGCCATGGTGAAAGAATCTGCCTTCCGCTGAAAGTCTCTCCATAAGATATACTCTTTTATTGCAAAAGTGACAGAATTCGGATCCACTGTAAGACGGAATTATAACAGGTTTATCAACCTAGAAAATAGACAAAACCATAATCAGGTGGAGCTACAAGAGAAGTTCTGGTTTATTGTCCTGATGAATTTGTATTCAAATATGAGGAGGAAACAAAAATTATTTCTTACACTTTTTGGTACTACAGGTTCTGGGGGTTCTGGAATTTTACTGGTAAGTTTTTCAGTTATGCTCGCTATTTTATTTTGGCCCAGATCTCTATTTGTTCCTTCCTTTAGTTTGAGTTCTAAATGTTTCAAATTCTTATCAATATCTGCATACTTGGCTGAAAATATCAACGAATGAAATGGTTTATGGAGAATTGAGATAGGTGATCGAATAAAAGTACATAGATTCAACCCCAAGTCAAAGAATTGCTGACGTAGCTTATTAGCACCAGATTATCAGTATACCATCAAACCGTTTTAAATATAAGATTTTAGAGGGTGTTTTCAATGGTGAATGGTTTTTCGTCAGAAGGTATAGATAACTCATCAAAAAAATCATATCATCATAAATCGCATTCATGGAAAATTAAAGATGACTGAGCTAGCATTCCCTCAAGTCTAATGCGATTCAACCAAATGTTTAGTAGGGAAATGAATAATTTGTTATCGTTTGGGATCATTTGAAATACTTAGTGTATCTTGAGTTCGTTAAAGGGGGTTAGGTAAAAACAGTGTAGAAGAACTGAGACAACGTATTGAATGTGCCAAATTGTATTTTGTCGACGTTGTTGATGATGTATATCTATTTTATTGGAGAGTTTTCTCGATTTTTCTGCACTGGTATCTCAAGTTTCAAGCAGAACGTATCGAAACTAATAATTTCATGAAAAATCGTCCAAGTTACATGATAATGAAAAATATTAACATCCTAAATTTCTTTTTTTTTTCCAATTCGAAAATAAGACGGATCAAGTGTTTCTCCTGACTTTTAGAGAATGTAGATCATAGATGATCTAGGGTAGTATCAGGATTTATTTTATCGATGTTTATTCCAACTTCATCATTTTGAGAGTTTTGTATAGGTGATTTTTTGTTGAAACGATTTATTTTGACCAATGCTACCTTCTGTTAAAAGACTCGCATTTTAAAACACCCTGTATATTAAATTATTTACCTTCTGCGCTATCTTGCCTATCAAGTTTCTCCAATTTCGTTTGTCTCGCCACAAACTGTTCCCGGCTCCATTTCGGCACTTTTTCCTTGTCTCTCACTATTGGTTTACCCAATTTATTTTCTTTAATCTTCTTTTCAATTTCTTTTATATTCCAATCCGACGTCTCTATTTTACCTATCTTTCTCATGAGATCCTTGGGTTTTTTTTCCACCAACTGCCTACTCTGCCATCCTTCTTCTATAGATTTTATTTTAGCGGCAAATTCGTCATCTGTATTTGTACGGATCAGTGAAGGAACTTTAGTGTCATATTCCTGTCGAAAGTTGTTTTTCAATGATTTTATATTGAGTCTTGTGAAGTGATTTTTGAATGTAATAGATTGTCTTCATTAGATATTTAGTGGAAAAAAACTATGAAATTGAGATATAAGAGGAGTACAAACAAGGTAGTTATACAGGGTGGGCTTTTTGAAAAAGAAACAAACGAGATAAGAGGCGAAATGAAAATGCTCGGAGATGTCAATTTTTGATTGGAGGTGGACTATTTCTAAAACCAAATTCACAATCATATCGTTTCAACCCTTACTGTTACAACCCCAAATTATAAATTTTTGATAGGGAAGATAGGGTAGATGCATGATATCTCATTTGAAAGGCCTTTTTTTCTATTCTGTTCTCAGCAGATTCAATTTTGTTTTCATTTAATCCAATTGTTTTCAAAACAGCCGTATTTATGTTTTAAACTTTGGTTTTTTCTTCAAGTATGCTGTGTGAATCAATAGAATTTTGACTGATTTATTCTCTAGATTTGACGATGAATCTTATGTACGGTTAACGTACTCGTTTTGCTTGCAATATACATAAGTCATTTCAATTCTTTCTGCAAATGAATAAACCATTATTGCCTTAATTGTTAATGAAAGAAACAGACAGCAGTCATTTTATGTCTGGTCCATGACGGTTAACGCTAATCGTAGAAACAGAAGTGATTAGAATTAGAAGCAGAATTAATTAGTGAAATTTTGATTAATTCACACAGCATGTTTAACGACATGACCGGAATTGTACAAGTTTTAAATTTGAATATCTCGAAAATGATAGGAATTGACGAGAAAATATTGAATATAGTGAACTCAGAATAAATAGGCCTTTCAAATGAGGTATCACTCACCCCATGTGCCCCATTCAAAATTCAGGGGTTTTAATACTGAAAGTTGTAGCAATATGTAAATTTCATCTTGGAAGTTGCTTGAAAGCGTTTTCTCAAAATAACATTATTCCTTCTGTTATCTCCCGACCTGTATTTACGGATCATTTAAAGTTTGAGGGAATAAATTCTTGAATGAATATAAAAAAATTATATGTTGAACGAAAATGAAAAATTACTGAGAAACCAAATCGAAAGCTTGAACAACATTGAACAAACAAATACTAACGGGTTTTCCAATTAGAGTTTTCATTTTGAATAGCTGGCAATACAGTTATAGCTCTCTTGAGGTGAGAAGATTTAATGGCTACAAATGTGTCCTTAAAAGAAGTATTTGTCCTTTTTCTGGTATATGTCCGCAGAAAATCTGAATATCGACTAAGCACCAATCATGAAAGTTATAAAGTACTGAACTCTGAGTCGAATGGGACCATTAGCGTAGGAATAATCTGTTTCCATTCTAGAAGACCGCAAATTTTTCAAAGATATTGCAAAAATTTCATTTCACCATTTGTTTTTCGTTTCCATTTTTGAAAGTAGCTAGTGTATAATGGTCGCATTCAGCGGACGGAGCGCAAAACGCTTCTGCTACCCATCGGTAGCGGTAGCGGTCGGGAACATGTTGAACGTTCGCTGGCAAGCCGAGATAGGATAAGGCAGTCCAACGAGCTGTCACTATCAGCTGATTAGTTGAGAAGTCTGTAGGAAAGACGTAAACAAACGGATTTTTTAAGTTTCGTTAACCTTGTTCTGGTTAAGTCAGTTTTTTTTTGTGAAAAACATAACTTAGAATTCTGACGAATTACTTTGTTGCTCTAGTATATTTCCTATAACTTATTTAACATCCTTCTCTATTACCTTCCATCAATTTTCATTTCATTTTCCTCAACAAACTCAAGCTCGTGCATCTTCCACACTAAATAACAACTACCTACTCAGTTCAAGTCCAACTTTCGCTCCTTTCCGCTACCGCTACCTAGCACAAATCAAATCCGCTCCCAAAAGTGGCGTCCGCTCCAGAACGTGTTGAGAATGTAGCGCATATGTCACCGAACGTTTACGCTAGCGTTTGGTAACAGTTGCGCAACTGTTTCGTCCGCTGAATGCGACCAATGAAAGGGGTAAAATTGTGCTGTGCTTATTGCGTATTTTGATAATATTTAATATCTTCAAATAGTGTTCGATTGAAAGATGTTCAAGATTTGAGAAATTTGGATTTTAGATGAATATGAATGAAAATCTCTGAAGTAGTATATACTGTGGAAACCACTTATAGAATAAAATTCTTCATGTCCCAATGTTAATTATGGAAATTATAAAAAACACCGGGACACGCCAACATTTAAATTCAATGGTGCCCTTTTCGGGCATAAATTTAACTATACTGCTCTATTTTGAATGGAACACTCTGTATATACTTATGTTTGTTAAAGTTCCTTAATAACCTTATTTCAACGAACTATATCGTGCATATTGTATGATGTGGATTTATTATGAATAATAAAGGGTGTAATTTCGAAAGTATTTCGAGAAACTGAATACTTAAATTACACGATGTAACTGATCCTTATACATTGAAATAAATGCTTAAAATGTGACTTTTTCCAGTATCTTTTTATAATTTTCTAACATAAAGGTACGAAATATTTCATTCCAAAAGTTTCCTCATCAAATAAATCTATGATGCCATTAAAATTTCATAACCAAATATTAGTTTGATAAGCCCAGAATTTAGGTTTGTGTATTTTGATGAGGATTCTTCTTCGAAAAAACCTTTTCAAAATTGTAACTTCAACCCTCAAACAAAGAAATTGGTATAGAAGAGAGTTTATTCAAATTTGTGCCATTAGTGGATTCCTTGAAATCGTTTCACATTTACGGACGGCTATAAATAATCTAGGAAAACCTGCAAAATCATTTCGAATCAAAGATGTGACTTTTAAAGTTCAAACCACACTATATCAGTTTAGATTTATGCAGCATAAAATAACACGTATCACGTAACAATTAGTACCAACAAGAAGATATAGCAAAGGACGTGCAATTCAGCAATTCGTCGGAAAGGTGATGACGTAAATGGAGGCTAAGGTCAATCTGCATTGACAGAACTGGTATTGTTAGCAGAGGCGTGGCATAGACAAAGGTAAAGTTAGAAAACAAGATAATACAAAATGAACGAAATTAATACAGATGCATAACACCCGCCGATAATTAAATCAACAAATGTTACGATTTGAATCGAACTAACAAACTACCATACTCAAAATATTACCGGAAATTTCATTTTATCAACAAAGAGTAGGTGCTGACCATGATTTTGGTATCATTTGAAGACGAAACTGGAATGAATTGCCGGCTCCTTTTATTTGATGTCAGTAGCAGATATGAACTAGTACAAATACACTATAGCGACATCTGACAGTGAAACGGGAACCAACCCAATTCAATTTTCTAACTTTCAGAGTGAAGATAGCAGTATGCAGTTGAATAATAAACGAAATTTAATTCAAAATACCATGCGGAAACTTTATTTGATAAAGAGATCACAGGAATTGCTGCAGATACTTTTACAAGTTAGTGGGAAGATTGAAAGTATTTAAATTTATTGCACGGCACCACTTTATTTTATGTGAGTTACGCCAATGCTCTATGTCATTGTGCGAGCTAGTGTGACGTAGATGGAGGCAAGTCCAGAGTATTTCCAATATAATATTGCGCCTCCTTTTATATATCTTATGCAGACCAACTGACACTATATGGTATACAAAAGTTTCAATCCGCTTGATTTCAAAGAACCTAATTTCATATTCATAAATGATAAACAGTCTTGTATAGAACCCTTTTTTATATAGCAATTATCCTAAGATGAACGAATAAAACAAAACATAAAAATAGTATCGTTCGTTTTATCATCCGATTTGACAAAAATTTTAGCTAAGTTTCGTAACGCCTGGCCCAATCCGCATTTATTAAGTTGCGAATAATGATAAAATAGCGTTTAATAAATGTGAGAAGTAGTGAGATAGTCAACTTATCACCCCTTATTTGTCAAGTGATATTTGTTACACTGCCATTGAAAAACAATGGCCTCCAACATAGTGTGGATTAATGCAGTAACAACAAGTATGAAGTAAAAATTATCAATAAACATATAACAAGTCTTAATTTTCAATGATACAGTGTTCATAAAGCCAAGTAACAAATATCACTTAACAAATATCAAGTGAGCCAACTTCCTACATTATTTTGCTCAAATTAATACGCTGAGAGATGCGAATCGGCCTGTTCGGTCATGATATTTCACCTAAACAAGATAAATTACAAATCAATCGAGACTATTTTTTTGTTATATTTGATGCTGCATGAATTCAAACAAATATTATCTAATTGTTACTTGATATTTGTTATTTAGTCCAGCATAAAACGTTAAATGCTATATTACCTTTCATGAATTCGTATTTTAGTGTTAATAATTCACAAGCAAAGGGAACTCATCAAACAAACATTGAATCTTGCAACTAAAATACACAAAAATATAACAATTCGAAAGATGCTGTTAGTTAAAGTTTAAGGTTCCCTTACTGAGTCAATATTAATGCCTCAATATTTGCCGATATTCTTCCACATATTGACTGTGTAAGGACCCCTAACACAAAATGAAATATAACACACAAATTAGGAAAAATTCAACTCCAAAAACCAGCACACGTCCTTACAGGTATGTAGGTGAATTTTTTTTCTAAATCTTTCACTCGATCCTCGAAATTTCTCGCCGTTTGCCTATATACAAAAATTGAATAATCCTCAAATGGGCAATCAGGTTTTGCATTAGCGGCAAGCATCTGCATACTTTTTATGAAATGTTCAGCATGTCTCTTTCGTTGTTGCTGCCTCTTCGATAATCTACTGCTCTTAGAACTATTACCTTCCTCGAACTGTTTCTGTATTTCTGCCTTCAGGGAAAATAAAAATGGTGAATAAACAAGAGGGAGGGTTTCGGTAGGATAAATTCTAAATGACACAATGCAGAATTAATTAATCAAAACGTAAAGAAGATTTAGGATATGGTCCATAAGTCAACCAGGTTCAGGAAATCGGTTGACTGCGTTTATGTGTCAAGCGATCTGGTTCACCTCGAAACTGATTTTCAGTGATTACGGACCACCTTACCGGAATCCTGGTACGTTTGGTTAACTTACGGACCATATCCTAAGAAAAATATTATTCATAATTTACTGGGTGAGGAAAATTCGTTGTATACCGAGGGGATCTCGAGAACTATAGCAGCTAGAAGAAAACGGATGACACATTCTCTAGCTCTTTTTTCTGACTAATCTAAATATGAAAACAGAACCGGTCTATCATTTCTAGATGCTGTGTTATGAACAAAAATTTAGAAATTGCCATTTTCATTAATGCTGAATTACTAGTTTGTTTCAACTAGTACTCGACTTTCTGCAGGCACTTTTTTATGAGATATGACAGGGATTTCTGATTTTTCAAATTTTTACTTTAAATGAAAGTTCTTGCTGCAAATTTGTTGCTGATTTTAGAAATATATCATATGTAACTATTCATCTAAATATTTTCGGTTCTGTTTTCAGATTTGGATTACTCAGTAAAAATGGCTAAACAATGTGCCATCCGTTTTCTTCCATCCTCTATAGTTTTCGAGATCCCCTCAGCAGACAACGCCCACCCTGTACAGGAAGGAAAAATATTAAAAATTATCAGCAGAAAGCTTCACAATTTTTTTGTACTCATGTACAATTTTGCCGGGGTGGTCGAAACATATTGAGAAATTCAGGAAATTAAACCCAAAACACTTATTCTATATACAAGTTGAGTCTTTGACTTGTACATATATTTCAACCGTAGATTCTTGAGGTCAAAAGAAACACTTCTCTCCTTTACCATTTTTCCGAATCGACCTAGATAAGAACATAGTCATTTTTTAAAATGAGCTATGCCATCCCTGGAAACCTGCACTAAGTTTTTGCAAGCATTGAATATACCACATTTTTTATGGATTTTCAACCGAATTGGAAAAATAAGTAAAGGGAAAAATATTTGTCATGACCTTAGGAATGAATTACCTTCCATACGTTTTCACTTTCGCAAAAACAGTCGGTTGGCCATGGAATAATTTTGTAACCAGAACGGAGTACGGTTGCACACATGAAATGTCGTCAAAAAGACTTTACCACAACCATATGCCAACTTGTCCTATTTGCCAAAAAGCAGAGAAAAATATAAGGAATTGTAATTTTGAACTGAAATCTGCTCATTCTAATATTTCGTCGAACAACCGGACCGTTTCCAGCTAACACTCTCAACTCTAGAGCCTGATCGAAAATGACCGGGAAAAGTAAATAAAATCGGGATTTTTTACGTTTACCAAAAGCTAATGTAAGAAAATCAGCTATTACAGAATGAATTCCCCTCCGATCTTTAAATCTTTGCAGTATTTTGTGATAATAAACAAGATGGCATATTACATTTATTACTTTCTGATGAAATGGCATTAAAACACTGACAAAAATATTCTGTTTGCTTCATCCTTCTCAAACCTATATATTTCTCCAAAAAATTCTGAAAATAGAATAAAATTGCCGAAAGCTCTTGAAAATTCATCATATTATACACAATATTAACAAATCAACACATTTATTTTAAAAAACTACAAAGACTCTTTAGAAAACATATGATTCAATAAATATATAAAACCGCTACTTCCATAACCATAACGCTCTGAATTTATGAATACATCCATGACAAATAGTGTCAGAGTTACAACACTACTTTCTATAACACCACGCATAAATGTTCTAAACACCTGAAAAGAAATTTCAGCCACTTGAAAATTAGAATACAGATAAAGTTCTTTCCTTAATCTGAAAATGTTTGGGGAATGAATTTTTATGCGCTTTGCATACTCATGGAAAAATTTGTTTCTACTCCTTTACTTAAGTTGACCTTCTCTCTCTTTCAAAAATAAAAATAGTGTATAATTTCTCTGCTAATGAAATGTTACTTTATTCAATTATCTGTTATAATTCTTAATTTTTCGATGGAGCAATCTTCAAGGTAAGCGCACATACATCGGCATCGGACGGACGGCATGGAAGGAACGGCATGGAAGGAACGGCAGGGAAACGGCGGAATTTTTATGAAGGTATCGCACATATAATATCGGAATCGCCGGAAGAATAGGTTAGTTGCGAATATGTCTTCAAGCGTTGAGAAAATTGCGATTGCTCTGGAAGAAGAAAATTTTCGAAAAACGAAGGAGGTGTTGACGAATGTGGATTAATGATATACATGAATGTAGAAAAAGGAAGGTTTTGGAGAATATGTACTCTTATTTAGTCCTATTTTAGTTCTTCAATTGGAATCCATAAGAGGAGCCACTGAAGAAAAGTGAATGAATTATAATTCCATACGCACAGTTTTCGTGAAAATTCATATTTCTGCCTTGCTTATTGGAATGACAACAGTTACAACAAATGAGCTGCTGTAGGTAGAGACTTGCAAAATGACGAAGATGCCGCGGCAATCTTCGATTGGTATCGCACATATTTCGGGATCGGCTGGCACGGCACGCATCGGTCGGAATTTAATCCTCGTTCCTCAATTCCCGTCGGATGCGATGCGATGCCTGCCGTCCGCATATATGTGCGTTGCTCCATTCGGTTCCGTTGAAAGTATTTTATTCCGATCCGTACCGTCCGTCCGATGCCGTTATATGTGCGCTTACCTTTAACCCGCTTCCGAAGAAAGAAATATTGACGATTAAAGGTGTGAAAATAGAGGGTGTATCGTTAATAGTTGGTAATATTTTAACATGAAATGTGTCATCTTGCAGGGAGTTTTTTTCTAAATATTTAAATTATTTTTGACAGGTACGTTCAACGCTATTCGACCTATTGTTGTCATATTTGGTACTATAAACACTACTTAAATGAGTTGAAAGTTTCTGGTTACTACCAGAGGCATACAATGGCAATCGGAATTTTTCGATTCTTCAATACTTCATCGGTTTGGTCGTTAAGGCTACGTCCGAACAGACACGAGGCTTGCTTCGCGCCTAGATCTTAGGAAGTCACCAAACCAAACTTAGTAGCTTAGTAAAACGAACGTTCTCGAATATACATAATGTGCCACACTGCTGGCATGACGCTTAGCTAGTTGCTTAGCGAGTATCGAAGTGAACAAACGTGATTTTTTTAACGCTAGGCGAGGGGCATTTCAAGTATAACAAAATGGATGAAATATTAATTACATCAGCTTTCTAAAGGAGAACCTCTGTGGAATCCATCTAATAACATCCATAAAAATGCAGTTATCTTAAAAAGGTACATATAGTATATCCAAATCTAAGAGGCCAGCGGTAAACATTGCAGCATGCACTGATCACGCGTCAAGAACGTGATAACGCAGAGGTGTACTAATAAATTCAATTCCGAGAGCGTTATATTTTAAAACTTTTTGAGTGTTCCAGTTCCGGTGAAAAATATGTAAGCTTATCTACGAGTCTCAGTAATGAACAATTAATCTAAAGTTCCCACTTTAATAAATACCTACTATGTATATAAATGTGTAACAATATTTTTTTTGTAAAAGTGACTACCCCGTAGTGTCGTCAGAAGATGCAGAACTTTCCTCTAAGTTGACGATGACTGGTGTTATATCATCCATAATATTATCCAGTTTCCACATGTCTACCTCAACTTTTTGTTTGACATGTTTCACGCACTTTCTCCATCTTTCGGAAGTAACCCGTGAGAGAGCCTCTTAAAAAAGATTTTGGACGTTAGCCATTTTAAATGTGGTGTTTTTATCTGCCACAAAATTCTTGACATCGGCCCAAATCAATTCAATAGGGTTCAGTTCGCAGTGGTAGGGCGGTAATCTAAGTACAGTAATATTTTGGGCCTTTGCGGTTTCATCCACGATGTATTTTTCAAAGTTTTCTTTGTTCTGCCTGACTATCTGCAACTATTGCGCTTTTATGAGGTCAGGGGTGAAATCAATATTTTTCTCCCTCAACCATTGTTGGATATCACTCTTTCTGAATTGTGAATTAGGAATTTTTCCATTTTCCTTGAATGGTAAGGAGCATTATCGAAAACTACTATAGAATTTTCCTCCAATTTAGGAAGTATACCCTCGACCACTTTTCGAAGGACTGACCATCCATTTCTTCATGGTAGTCACCAGTTTTTTTGGATTGGAAAGTCCAGAGTCCTCCAGTTAAAAAACCAGTGTCACTGCCAATATGACACACTATAATTCTTTGCCCTTTGCCTGGAAAAATATATTCACTTCATTTGAAAAAGAATGTTGAAATTGTTTTCCACCAAAAAGGTACTTACATCAAGTTTCACAAAACTTTGATTGCTCGATCAACGATTTGGCATTCGATTTCCCGAAGGAAATCATTGAAACTTTCATATTTCCGAATATATTGGAGGAGTAGCAGTTGAGAATCATCAGAATGCTTATGACCAACTTATCGACTGAAAACTAATTGACGTTCATCCGTCAATCGATCGTTGATTCTCTGATAAAGCTTTATGAAACCGAGGGTTAAACTCAAAATTCAAGACCTTCCCAGACGGATTTTTAATCCAGTAGATAATCCAGCAAGTAACGCTTCATCGCTTTCATCGGTCCACACTTTGGATTTAGTATGACCGGCATTTACCCAAGTTTCATCCAAGCAGTAAATCTTCCTGTTTTCATCACGGAAGGTCCTAATTTTCGTGAGATAGTTTCTTCTCCAACATTTAATGTCGTCACGGTTCATTAAAAAACTGTTGCGTTGGCGACGTCCATATTTAAAATTAAGTTTTTTCAATATTATAGAGAAGGTACTCTTCTTAAAATTTGGCAAGTTCGAGTCTTCATTAACTATTTTTAATACTTTCTCTATAGTCGGGTGTTCATTTCTGAAGAAAAACTCGTGAACTTTTCGCCGTATTACATTTTTATCGAAATCTGATAAGGACTTCCATTTGGTGGTCCGATTTTGATTTGTTGCCGGCTGTGATAGAACACCGGAATTTATGTATTCGGAAATAATTCTCCTAACACTTCGAGCTCCAATGCCAAGTCTCTCAGCAACTCGGAGTTCTACGTCCTTTAAACACATTCCTGCATTTTGAATAATCTCAATTTTATAAGTATTCAAAATCATATCTTTTATCTCGGCACTGAAGTGTCGTTTCAGACGTCTCTTTTTTGGAGGACTTAAGTCAACACGCGATTCCTCAGCAGTATCAGTACTTGACATTATCTTAAATGCTTGTAACTTGAATAACTTGCTACAACTATAAACCAATTTACGAAAGAAAAAGCAATGAATGATCTCTGCAGTTCTGCACAACAATTCGCATACAATCAATGAATCAAACGTAATGCGGTTCTGCATTACTCCCACCTGCAAACATGGCGTTCCTGAAGCTTTGACCAATAAGAGGAGTACCTTAAATAAGATCACGCGTTAGTCAGTTTGTTTACGCTGGCCTCTCGGATTTGGATAGACTTTAGTTAATTTTTCTTCAACTTTACTGCGAAGTGGATCAAATGTTTTTATGGACATGCAAATATTCGTAGGACTCTAGGGCGCTATAAGCAAGCCGCCTTTCTATGCGGACGTAACCTAAAGCTTTTTCATTTTATCGAAATAAAATTAAGCTTGAGCGACTGTGAAATTTCTAGACTTTTGTGAAACTGTTTCAAAATTGGTTGATTTCGCATCATTCCACATGAAAATATACTAAGTTTTCTCTGAACATTCAATTCAATACACGCTCTCCTATCCGAATTGTCATTTAGAAAATTTACTTCGGAATAATTTTTATTTTCTACCGCATACAAGTCTTGACTCGTTTGCTTTGAAACCCTCTCATTATTTTCGCTTACGCCTTCAGTTTGGGTTTTCAACATAGAATTTTCGTGACACCCTGCAACCAAGAGTACCTGTCAAGAATTGGGATTTGAAGCATAGCCTTTTTTGACCTCGACTATGGACCATTAAAAAAGTACGAGTACTCTGCAGGTTGGCGGAACCGAATTACTTATATAAAAACGCTCGGATACGTCGATATTTAATACCAGGGGGACAACTCCTAAGATCAAATTCAAAACCGTATCCCTTCAACCCTCAGTGTTACAATCTCGACCCCTTTATTTTGAATAGTGATGGGGTAATTGATACCTCATTTGAAAGGCCTTACTATTCTGAGTTCAGCAAATTGAACTTTTTTTCACTCAATCCATTCGTTTTCGAAATATTCACATGGAAAATTTGGTTGGCCACGTTGGTTTTCTCTTCAAGCATGCTGTTTAAATCAATCGAATTTTCACTCATTTTTTCTGCGATGATAAATCTGCTGTTCGTTCACGCACTGGTTAATTTTGAAAAATAAAGAAATTACATTAAAACCCGTTCTACCTTAATTGTTAATCTTAGAAGTTGTACCCCTGGAATCAAAAATAGACGTGTCCGAGCGTTTTTATATTATTCGGTTCTACCGAAATACAGTCCATTTATCTCTACTATTAAATTCACACTGCACAGAATTCCGATTCTGAGAAATCATTATCAACAAAAATATTAAATTATTGAAAAAATTATATTTTCAAATGGATAAAGTTTATTGCAGATTTGAGTCACTAGAAGGACGATATTCGAACTCCGTTTTCATATTCTTCTGTTGATAATTTATAGTAAATTAGATATAAGATTCGAAACGTGAAATTAAATTTCCTCCACCTGAAATGATAAATTAAACATAAAAAATAATATGATTATGTAGTTTAGCAGTAGTTCCTTTCATTTCTTAATTTATTTTCTATAGGGAATGCAAGGAAGCATAAAAAAATTATTCCCAGTAAAAAAGATCAGTAGTTGTAAAAAAAATCTTCAAATATATCAACTTACTACACTGCCACTTTTATCGAGTGTTCTTCTCTTCCTGGTTTTCCTTTCAATATTCGCACTTTTATTGGATAATATTCCCTCAACATGCCTCTTATGTCTACTCGAAGGTCTCGATGCAACGTTAGATGCGATTACAGCACTTGGTTCCTTCAGAAGTGTCTTAAAACTAGTTACGGTATTCTTGCTTTCGGGAAGTTCCTGAAATAATGATAATTCGATTCAATTTAATGTTTCCAATTCTCAGTTTTCTGAGTATAAAAAATCAAGAAGATGTTTCGAAGAAGAATAGATATTTTCAAGGAATAATATATACAGGTGTTCAGGATGATTTTTTGACTTGTTTGGCGAACTTGTATTTCAACGATAGTTCCTCCCAACTACAGTGACTCTAACACTGTAAGAGTTACTGTTAGACTCACTGTACTCCCAACCAATGAAACATATTCGAATTTTATCGAAAAAGATGCGTGAAAAATAGGAAACATTTTACCACTTTGTTATGTTTTTAGCACAAAATCTTCATAGGATTAATATCTTTTTAACGTTACAGTATAAAACCTATTGAATGAAAGGAAAAGTGTAATTTTAAGGGAAATATACAGAAAAGTCGAAATAATCTGAACGCATATTAAGATTCTTCTCCTTATTTTTCATTTAATCCCTGAAATATAGGGTGAGTTTTATGATATTTGGAAAAAAGTGTGCTAATTTTATACAAATGTTCATTAATTTAGAAGCTACGAAATATTCTTATTGGATTACAAATTCGCGAAAAAAATTATTATGACATACTACTTTCTCACCCAAACGAGCCTATAACATGAAACTGGCAGAGTATAGTCAGAGTTCACGCCATTTGCCACAAACAGAGCAGATTCAAAGCAAATTAGCTGTAATATACCTTATACAAAATTATAATACTTGTTTCTTAAGAGAACTGTCCCAGAAATAAATCTAAGTCAATTTCACATATCGAAATAATTTTTGAACTCCAGGACATGGTTTTGATATCTGCCCCATCATCAGTGCCGTAACTATAATTAATCCTCTTTTGGATAGAATCCGTCAAAAATGGCAGAATATTTTAGAATGAAATATGTGCATATTCCAGTGGCTATAAAGAGGTCGCCAAATTCATCTACCAGTTAGCAACCTGTATTAAGCAACGAATTTCGCGAAAGCGAACTCATTCTCGACCAGATATTTACAGGGTGAGTTGTTGACTCTTTTTAAAAGTAGATTCTTGAGGTCGAAACAAATACCCTTTTTTCTTTTACTATTTTCTTCCCATATGGCCTAGATAAAAAGATATAGCCATTTAAAGTTTTCATTGCGAGCTCTGCCAGACCTGGACAATGTTTTTTTTCCAAGCATTTAATATACCACGTTACCAAATTTCAAGTCCTTCAATTATTAATCTGAGTTCATAGGTCATTGAGTGACCTATCCCCAGAATAATAATGTAACAAGGTAAATCTATGGCAATATACATCTATAATAGATGTATAGATGGCATAGCCAAGCATATAAATTAAAAAATAGAAGAAGAATCATTCCATTCGATAAAATCGTTTGAGCGATATAAAATTTTTGAATGGATTTCAACAGCTTGTATTTTTTCCACAGAGCCGAATTGAAAAAAATGCTAAAATGAAAAAGTGTTTGTCCTGAACTACGGAATCTTCTGTTGAAATATATGAACAAGTCAAAGAATTACCCTGTATATTGTTCACTTAGAATTGATACTAGACCGAATGTTTCCCAATCAAATTCATTTTTTGTTTGAAGTATAATATTTTGATAATTATGGTGGAATAATAGTGTAAGATACGATTAGTTGTTGAACTAGTAGCATCAGAAGATTAGTTTATAACTAAAACGATAATATTGACATTGAGAAAGTTGAGAAAAATTTCAATTCAAAAACCAAACTCATATTTTTCTCATATACAGAGTGAGTCTATGACTCGTGCAAATATTTTAAACGTAGATTCTTGAGGTTAAAAAGAACACTTTTTTCCTGTACCACTTTTTCCGATTCGGCATATAGCCAATTTAAGTTTTCAAAATGAGCTCTGCCACTCCTGGAGACACAAATTCCATTCAGAAAAACAAGCTTAATCTATAACACTACAAAACTGTGGATCTTTTAAACAGAGTAGCATTCAGCCAAACTACCCAATTTTCCGCCTATCATAGATATTTTTGAACGTCAAATTACTCGAAAACGGCCATTATACCTCGCATTATACGAGAAAATATGAAGAATACTTTTTTTTTAAAAACGTTCAAATATTCATTAGATAGCGTCCAACTTAGTAACAAGAGTTAGGTACTTTGAATTTTCATGGTAAGTAATGGTCATATTAATTGATGGAGAAAACTGACGTGGGTGATATCTGGTGTTCGAGAAAGATTAATCAAATAAATGAAAAACTATATTCCGAAATTCATTTCATTCGATAAAACCGTTTGTGGGATGTGAGAAATAAAAATAACATTTGTTTATGGTTTTTCAACAGCCTGTATCTTTTAAAAAGAACTGATTCGAAAAAAATGGTAAAGGAAAAAAGTGTTTCTTTTGACCTCAAGAATCGACTGTCAAAATATTTGTACGAATCAGACTCACTCTGTATACTAATGATTGCTTATTTTAGGCAGGATCATTCTTTCTTAACTTCACCCTAAATTAGAAGTAGAACAACAACAAAGATATTAGCGTTGAAATTCATTTGCATGGTGTTATCGGGATAACGAGAAAATCTGAAATATATAAGAGATTTCTCAGGGAAGCACCTATCAATTTCGTTTTTTTAAATGACATTCCCAATAAATTTGCAAATTTTTGAAATTTTGATGTGATTCCGATCATGAGTTCACTGATGTTCCGAAGCTTTCCGGAGATATTCGAGCTTTTTGAGGAATATTTCCTATTCGGGATGACCACAAGATGATCATAGCTACTTGCCTCTTAACTTGAGAAGGATAAAATTCTCTGGTTTTACTTATTACTGAAGCCATGTTTCTTGAAATAAGAATGCCGAATTTCGATTCGATTTGAAAATCTTCCCTATTCCAAAGGGGAACCCATATTTTTTCGTCGAACTATGGTTGCACTGCACTCCTTAAAACCAATGCAGATCTCTTCATCCCGATAAGATTAGGAGAGCAACGCAGGTAGCATTTCTCAGATGCGTGAACAAATGCCTTAATACGGTCAGAACTTTGAGCATTTTTTTCAGATTCAATTTTCAATTGATTATGTGATGATTGAAAGCATCACCAATATGTTAATTATTTAATATATTTAAAATGGTAGATTTTAGAGATGTGGTTGATGAATTTTTTAATTATATGTGGATGAAAAGAATTGGGTTCCATTTTTGAAATGAGACCAGAAATTCCTGATGTCCGGGAGTTTCAGAAAATTTCATCCTTCCAAACGTTAAAGGACAAGTCGCTATGACCATCTTTGTGATCATCCTCAATAGATAATGTTTGTCTGAAAGCTCAAATATCTCTAGAAAACTTCGAAATATTAGCATGTAATGATTCCACCTGAAAATTGGAGAGGAATTTCAAAAATGTGATAATGGAGATTTCTCCTCAATTTGGGTTATCACTGCATATGCAAGTTTAAACTGAATAATTATGAGTTTCATTCATGATTTCTTCAAATTCACCGCGGAAACTATTCAAAATCATTCTTCAAATATGGGGTTTTAAAATTTAAATCGCTTTGTGCGGAATTTACGATTTGACAACAGCGCATACAAGACAATGAAAATAACAATGTCCGATCAGCTTGTTTATAAAGTAACAGCTGTTGATCACATTTGCGTGCTTACTGGCGAGCTTCAATTGCAGCCGGCCAAAAAAATCCCATAAAATTTTACGACCTTCCTCGTTCGTCGAAAACTTCATAGACAGCCATCTTTGTCTATCTCATCAAGGTAATGCATTTGTTGTCCTTTATTATCAAGGCATATTTCAGTCGATGTTGCCAGCTTGTGCAATTCTCACAAAACGCTTTAAACTTTAAATACCCAGTTTTATTTTTCATTTTTAAGTGCTTAAAATAATTTTTTTTTGGGAAACGGTTGAAATGGTTATTTCAAAATGTGACGTTTCAAAAATATTTCATAAAAAATACATCATTTTCGTCAGAAGGAGTATTTCCTATTGGGCATGCCATTCGAAAATACCAAGTTGTTAGCTACTTCCATTGCAACGGAAAGATGAAGAAAACTGACATTATTCTCGATTTTCTTGTCATCGCGGATAACACATCGAAAATTAATTGCGTGAAAGCATCTTGCTGTTTTCCTTAGGGTGAGGTTGAGAAAGAATGACCCTGTATTTGTTTTCAAAAATGGTATAATTTCAGTACGGACAAAAGAGACAGTGTATAGAAAGATCATGTCGAAAAATAATAAATATCAATAAAGAGAATAGAATAAAATTGATAATAAGACATACTGACTCTTGCCCTTCCATTATTACAGAAAAAGGAGCCGGACTTTCTAATTTAGCTTCGTTGGGAAAAAGGGTGAAATGGGATAATTTTCCTAAAGTTTTAAACATTTGGTTGCAGGCGAGAGCTTTCAATTTGTTCGGGAATTTTTCCTCATCCTGTTTCGAAATATCTCCTTTGGAGTCGAACAGTTCTCCAACTATGAGTTTTTTCTCTTTTCCCATACTTTTTTTCTCCAAGCACTTCGTTATGGAAGTTATATCTGAAAAACCTTCTTCGATGTTTGTTTCAATTGGTTCCGTTTTATTATTGACAACTTCAGTGCTTTCGCTTTCTTCTTCAAAATCGTTACTTTCAATCCAATTCGATACTCTGCTGAAAACTTGTTCTGGACTTATACTCTCTTTCTCTTCTGCATCACACATGATAGGATCAGACGAAAAATTTATATGAAATTCCTTCGGAATTCGGCATTTGCCATTGACGCATCTGTCATTACTTTTTTCTGTTCTGATCACTTTTGTGGGGTAGGATGTGTTTGCTGGGAAAGGAAAGATGGGATTACACAATCAAATTTGGACGACCAACTTGTTCGAAATTTCAGTATTGAATAGTGAAAATAATGACAGAATGATATATAATGAAAAAGGTGCATAGAAATTATCAGGTGAGATCACTTCGATATTTTCCTTTCTTGAATCTGACGATATGAAGTGATGGAAGATATCTTCTATATCTGGAAGATAGGTACATGGCGCTCAAATAAGTATACGAATTAAGGTACATACATAGAAATAATCAGGTCAGGTGGGTCATTTTGATATCTGTAAGTACTGTTATAGCCATAGCGATAGAAATGTAACTTTTTCTTAAATCCTTGCATTTTTTACAATAAATAAGCTATTGTAATAAATGAAAAATGAAATTGTTAAGAAAAGATATGTCTTGATGAAAAAATAAGAAATCACAAGGTGGAACAACTGGAACACTCCATAGGTGGTTTTAAAGTTAGAGTAAGAAATCAGATTTCATTTCACCCAGCCTAAAATAACGTACACTCCATCAAATAGGACTCAAAATAACACATTTCTGAATCGACAAACAAATGGCGAATATAAAGTAACGCAGAAAATTCGTATCTTAGGTATTTACTATCTTGTAAAATAATTTTTATTTTAAATTGCACTACTTTTCAATAGTTGAGGGGTTTTTTATCAACTCTTCTTAATATAAGGATGAAATTATTCAACTTATTGTAGTTTCATTCTTATTTTTTTAGAGTCGAGAAAAGTTATTGACTGTAGGATTGAGACAACAAAAAATTATTGTCCGAATGATAATCTGTGTGAGTAAACATACATTAAGGAATTCTTCTGGATATGGCTTAGCGAGTATAACCTCAACTTAATTATTCCTGAAGATGCTAATAAAACAGTTAGCGAAAGCTCGAATGAATTAAAAAGAGTGTTCCAATTTGAACCTGACTGTTTATCCCAATAATTTTTTGTTATTTTTTTAAGTATTTTGAAGCCAATGGCAAAGACTCGCCGAGCAAGATGAAGAATATCCGACCTGATTATTCCTATGCATTCCCTTGAAATTTTGGTAGATACCACATGCTGGAAAGTTCTGAGATATTGCTCACGAGATTTTTTCCGAAAAATAACCCTAGCTTTTTTTCATTAAAATTAGGTTAGTAAAGGAAGATATCTTTTTATGGGTTATCATTGATGGGCATAAGTATAGAAACATAACATTTTTCACATCTTGTTAGTTTTGCCACACACAAATCCGAAGTAATTGAGAAGTGAACAATCAAATTACCCTTTTCAGAAGACAGCTAGTTGCATGGCTGAGTGGCCCAGCCCTCACAGCGAAGATGATGTTGCGAGTGAGCGGAAACAATATTTTAGAAAATCAGTCATTGCATTTTTTTGCACAATAGAGAAAATTAATGAAAAAAATTCCTCAATTCGAATCAAGTTCTTTCTCTCAAGAGTATCAGAATAAGATGACCAATTCATATGTTATTAATCGAGAAACTCTGAAACACGCAATGATTTGTACAGCACCCACTTACATGATTTAACCAAATATCTGTGACGTTGTGGATTCTTTAGCATCAAAGGATTTGAGTACCATTCTCGAAGAATTCTTCGAAAACTAGATGAAGTGAACACCAAAGCAGAAAACTTCGATTTAACTTTCCTTCAAAAGGTTAGTTTTGCTGAAAATTTTTAGTACCCGATTTCATTTACCTTATGGAATATAGCAATGAACGGTATAAAAGTGTATTCGAACAACGAACTTTGCTATTTTGTAAAATCTCTTTGCAGGAGTATAGACTTGAATTCGCACATAAATGATTGCCATACTCCTATTGTTGAACAATACAGGGTATTTCAAAAGGCGAGGCTGTTTTTTGACTAAGGTAGTTTAACGCCGAACGGCCATGAAAAGATAACGAAATAAATGGGACTGGAAAAAATCTACACCTTCAGTATATCACGGAGAACGTGCTGACATCGTTGGTGAGCAGCGATAGACCGGTTTCGCTCTTGTTTGAGCTCATCAGTATCACATAACTCAAACAAACCTCTTGTTAGAAGCCAGTGGCGGCATCGAAGTAATAAATAAATGGATGCGACATCTGGCTCTCAACGATCTAAGCTTCCTCATACATGGCTACTCAAAAGTAGATATCTGCGTTCATTTCTTCTTCCATTGCAGTGTTCTGCAATGGTCGTTGGACAATGAATGGTTCATTACTTGAGGGTTTATCTGATTATTTGCTTCAGGTCGCTTGAAAAAATTGTTGTATCGTGCGATTTAGGGTGAAAAAGTGTAAAAATTTCAGACAGGGTTTGAACAAGAAGATTGTGATGACCATTGTGAAAAAATTTTTGAGTAATTCACATTAATTTTATTGGTGAGATTTCGAACTGATATTACATTTTTATACACTTGGTGGTAAGAATTTTTCTGTCAGTTGATATCGAAATGAGGAAAATTCGGCAATCCTAAGTTTCTATTTTATTTCCCACGTAAAAATCGAACGGGTCAATATCCTAAACGAAACCATAAGGTCGAGTCGGTCATCACGAGTTGAATTTTTTCCCATTGCTTTGCGATAACTAATGATCTAGGGTCGTATTAGGATCTATTTCAGTAATCATTTTCAATTTTTTTTTCAACTTTTTCATTATTTGAAAGTTTTCTATAGGTGATTTTTGGTGTTTTGGGCAGTTCTACCTTTTGTTAAAAAAAGCCTCATATATTTCAATTTGATAAAATATTCTCACATTTCTGTCAGTCTGTCCAGTTGTAACGGAATTGTAGCAAATAGCTTCGATTTTTCAAATAGCAAACCCAATGAATTATCACATATTCGGATACCCCATCGAATTTTGATATTATTTCGATCATGACCTCACTGATATTCCGAAGTTTTCCACAGATATCTCAGCTTTTAGATAAATATTTCCTATTCGGGACGATCAAAAGATGATCATAGCTATTTGTCCTTCAACATTAAAAGGATGAAATTTTCTGGAAGTATTATCGAAGCCAAGTTGTACGTTCTTCAGTGTAATTTTAATGAAATTTTCGTTCGAGATTTTATCAAAAACTTCCCTAATTCAATTGAGAAAAATCGAATTGTGATTGTACTCCCAAAAACCAATAAAAAAATTTACCACCATCAATATGCCTGAAATTGGGCATTTTCGAGATATTCGAAGTTGGTGTGGCAAGAACGAGGTTTATAGCATAATGAACATTTCATGACGCCAAAAGCTGCTTTCAAAGGCGCATCAATGTGCGTTTGGGGAGACGATAATGTTCGTCCACACTGGGTCAGAATTATCAACGACCCCATAGAAATGCGTGGCATTACCCGAATGGATTGACCCGCTGCCTCTCTGGCTAGACCGAAATTATATTGAACATCTGGTCTGCAATGTCACAGCAATTACATCGCTTACCTAACCCACCGCAGACATTGCAACAGAACGCCAATGCCTTGACGGGCATTTGGCATAATAAATATTAAAGCTTGACACAATGCCGAATAGAGTAAGAGCATGACGTAGAGCTAGAAGAGGCTTCACCGGATAACAAACTTTGATTTCAAGGTGTTTGTAGCAAGAGGAAACATTTATTTGCCATAAACTCCACGAAGATCTTTATTTTCTTCATCGGGCAAGTTTCCTTGAACTCCAAAATCGAATTTAAGATTATTTATGGAAACCCTTTTCTCTGAGTTTTCCATCACGTAAAGGATTCGCTTCAAAATTCGGAAATTTCAGAAATATACCCTTCAAAACTAGTAAATATTCGAATATGTAGAAGCTTGTGACTTAGAATGCCTTTACTGAAATCTAGTAATTTTTGTTAATTCGACAACAGTGGAACTGGTCAAGAAGATATAGAATTCTATATCCATAGATTACAAAAAATTGTTTCTGTAATCTGTTTCTATACCTTCTAAAAAAACCTATAGAAGGTGCGTTCGGCCAGTAGACTCTATAAGCACTTTTTGTTCCGTGTCGTTCGGGCACGAAGTTTCAGAACAAAAAGTGTAAATAGTTGTCGTTCGTTCCAGACAGAGTAGAGTTTTCGGAATCAACGCTCTGAGCCCCAGCTCTGAAGGTGGGGCGCGAAAGGAGTTTGTGTAGAAGTAGGGTTATGAAACGAGACAAACCATAAAAAAACAACTTATAAACAAACTATTCATAAAACTGTAGAATTTCCGTTCAATCCACACTAAGAATTATCTATTCATATACATTTTCGAACAAATTGCAGTCAAATTCAAATTTTTCCCATGATTTTTGTGGTCGACATTTGTCATTCGTTCATTCAAAAATTGCCAATTTGTACAGGCTCCATTAGCCCTAGCTGATCTGTGATAAAACTCTAGTTCTACTCGCTCTGTACCGGTGTTTACTGGCCGAACGTAGTCAGAGTAGAGAGAAGGAGAACGATCGTTGCTTTGAGACCATAGATTTTTTGTCCCCACATTTTCGTAATATACAGAGTGAAATGTGTCAATTTTCCATGGCCAACGGAGTGCTAAAATAAAAGTGAATGGAGTATAGTTCATGTTTTTGTCAATAGGCGCGCTGGCGATCACGGTATGACGAAATTTTGATTTAAACTAAATGTAGTTGGCTGCGTGAACTGTCTCCTGGCAAATGATTAGAATAATATTATTATTTTCGATTTTTGATAAGAGAATAACATACGGCCATAGTGAAATGTTGAAGCGTGCGCTAGTGTAAGAGTGTTTTTTCTAATTTTCTCTCAAAAATGCATTATTATCCTTTTCTTTCCGATGCCAAAACACTCTTACACTAGCGCACTCTTCAACATTTCACCATGGTTGTTCTCTTATCGAAAATTGAAAATAATAATATTCTAATCATCTGTCACCAGGAAGACAACTCACGCAGCCAACTACAATTAGTTTAAATCAAAATTTCGCCATCCCGTGATGGCCAGCGCGCCTGTTGGCAAAAGGATGGACTACCCTATTGGTACATATTTTAGGGGACAAAAAATCTATCATCTCAAAGCAGCGATCGTTCTTCTTCTCTCTTCTCTCCATATTGTCAAATGTGATCACCAAACTTGATATTTATTAAGTCTATGATGATTAGAAAACTTTGATGACCATTATTGATTCGATGGGCGATGCCGGATAGTGAAAATGAGGAAGAATGTTCAAAGAGAGCACTTCTGAAATCAGATTTTCGTAAGTGAATACAGACAAAATGCTATATGTTAAAATTCGAAAAAATATATTTCGATATATTTGAGTTATTAGGATTTTAATGATATTATATTTTGAAACGCCGAACATAGAGAATGCCACGAGAAAGAAGAGGACTGTAAAAATGCAATCGCCCAGTGCGAGAATAATTTCATTACAGGTAATGAACTATTCGATATTCAACTGGTCCGCACTATAGTTGATGTGCCCCACTCATTTTCAAGTGAGCTGATCTTATCGGCTACGAGCTACGTGTTTTTCGGCCGTCAACGTATCCTCATTTATTGATCATACCATTTGAATAAACGATGCCGATAGCTTCTTCGGTTACAACCAGAAGTGACAGAAACTTGAAAATATAACACTCATCTCGTGAAAACGTGAAAATATCTTTTGTAGTTCTTAGCCAACTTGTGAGCGTCACTTACCAAGAAAACTATTCAGTATGTTTATGACCGGTCCCTATCATTTTTTTTCAAACATTTCAACAAAGTATGATCTAATATTGTGAAACTCCTGAAATTTACCAGTCATAATCAGAGTCGTTCTGGACGGTTTGAAGAAGGGCGAAAATTTTCTTTTTTTGTCTAAGATCTCAATGAAGTATAATTCTCTTGAACCATCCGCAAGATTAGATGTATTGAATTCTAACTCCTGAATCTGGAATTGATCCTGGAAGTTTCTGACAGACTTCTTCAATGAGCACTTCTTTTGCACTAGTTTACTTCTCAGCTTGAAGGAAAAATTACCAGGAAATTGTGTTAACATTTTTCGGGGCATTTCCGTCGATGTATTTTTAATGGACATTGCTTTCGCAGTTTCGATTGCCTGCAGTTCTTGACATTGTTCTACTGGATCCTTGAAGCTTATTTCTTTTTCTTGGTGTAAATCCGTTTCTGTACCACATTCGGATGGTTTTGTGGACAAAAAGTAAGGATATAACTTGAATATACTATCATCACCTGAGAAATCTGTGGTAAGAGTGCTGGTAGAGTATTTCATCACTAGCTTATTCATGCTTTCTGATTGGCTTTTCTTGATTGCAACCCCTGAATCATTGGGGGAGTTTACGGAGAGTGAATAGGATTCTAGGGATTGTTTGGGAACGGCTAAATCTGAAATAGTCCATATATTTCTCTGAAAAAAAGTTTCACAGCATAGAAAAATGTCAGAACGAAATTGAGCACTGCCAAAAAGATCCCTATCCTTGCTGTTGAAATAGCCTTCCTTAATTCAACACTTTTGCAAAGTTGCAATGAAAATCAAGGAAGTATGTGGTTAACTGCGTTAATTCGTATGCATCCAAAGGTTTGCAGAATTTAGGACCGCTGACAATTCAAGGTGAGAATGAAGAGTTGCGAAACAATTTGGGGATGGTTCCTTCTCAAAATATTGTGTCTTTCATATTAATTTTTTTAGCAGCCCTTGCCCAGATATAGGAAAAGTTGTGTTTCCCTATAATTGCAAGGGGTAGATAAAGGCACTCCTAAAAATTGTTCGTAAGAAATTTTTTTCCTCCATAGCGTGAGTCGTATAGGCACTTACATTATAGGGGAACACCATCATGAATTTCTCGGTCCTATAGAATGTCTGATCAATTTCATTGTCCGAATTTTTTTATTTCTAAGATAAAAATTCGATTTACTTTTCAGGAGCTATCTTAATAGGACTGTATCGAAGTAATCGAAGTATGGGCTGCTTATGAAAATGAAATAATATGAAAGAAACACACTATTTTTGGACAAGGAATCTTCCCAAATTTTGTCAACTTTTCATACCTGTATGCATATTGGATCAGTTTGAAATTTTGTACAAACGCACACTGAACTACTACCTATATTTCCAAGGATTCATTCAGATATCAACTCGCTTATTTCAAATGGAACACCCTGAATATCATTACATTTTCGAATGTATTTTCAAAATTCATTTTCATTTCATGTAGCATTCGAGTAGTTTTCAAGTTATTGACAGTTTTTCGAGATAAATTATACAAGGAGGATTGAAAGAAACTGTTTATTTTACAGGAGCACAAGATTCAGATTTATTTCATTAAATAGGCTATAGGCTATAGGTAACGTATACACTAGGTTCAAATGATACTGTCAAAGTTGGATTTCAGGTAAAGGCAAGAAGTCGATTTTCTTCAAATGAAAACAGTATGTTCTAACCCCAAATTTCAATTAAAAAAAATCGGTAAATAGCTAATATACTCTCATTCAACGCTTCACTTCAAAATATCTCAAGAATGGTACAACTTTTTGAACACTATCAATTTTTTTGTTCTCAATTGAAGGGTGGGGATGAAACATACTAAATATTTGCATTTGAGAAAATCGACTTATTGCTGTTTTCTGAAATACAACATTGACAGTATTTTTCGAACCTTCTGTATATCCGAATCTAATGGTACCTTCAAAATAAAAAATAATACTGATTATTTTTTCGTTTACCAATTTCATTGAACAAATTTGAGGTAAAAAACACGAAAGCTACTCAAAATAGCTACAGGAAATTCTACATGAAAATGAATTTAATAATATACAGGGCGTTCTATTCGACATGAGCGAGTTGATTTCCGATATAACCCGAAGTCCTAAATCCTTGCGAGTATTCTAAGTATTCAACCCTGTAATAATGCATTCAATTCAAACGGAATAAAAAAGCAGTCAAAAATGTAAAAATATACGGAGTATTCTAATTGAAATAAGCGAGTTGACATCCATTAGAGGTATAACCGGAAATCATAAATCCTCGCAAATATTTGAAAGGAAGATTCATCCACCTGATATTTTCGTAGAAAATTTCAAACATCCAATATAGGTACAGGCTGTTTAGGCAAAAATTTAAAGGGTTATCCCCTAGAATCTAGGTCTAAACTATTCGAAGAATATTTTGTTCTTTGATGTTTTTTGCAAAATCGTTTCCTTTCAAATATACTTATAGGGTAAAGAAAATTTGTGAGAGTTACAACATTTTATCGCCAAGAAGTACATTGAATATACAATAAATTATTAGAATGACAAGCATTCAATCTTCTCATCATTGACTGCCGAACTTTTTCACACAAAGCAGTTTCGTTTCTAATTGAGTTACACCCACTGAAGTAGACACAAAAAATAATCTAGGAGGTTTTAGTCCGAGCATCGACCAAGCCAGCGTTAATACTAAAATATCGAAAATGGTTGTAGCAATTTTTTTAACTCTGTATCTATGAAATGAAGCGCATTTTCAAAACTCATCAATAAACTGAATATATTTAAAGTAGTCGCATTTAAATTTTCGCCGTATGTTTACCAAACACCCTGCAACTGTCTCCGTCAACTTCTAATGCGCACTCCTGGAGGGACGCGCTTTATAATTCTTGTTTGATACAGACTGAATCTGCGCGCGCATCTGATTCATGAATATTACTACTACGGCTCTTATAATACTAAAATAAGTCTTGAAACAGGTGTTCTAGGAAACGTTGCAAAGAAGTTCCCTTCAAAAGCGGTTCATCATATACACAGATGAGGGTAAGCATTTTTCATCTGGGATTTGAAACAATGAGCACAAAAAACGTATGATTCCGGATTTAAAGAGATCATCTCAATATAATGCAAATCTCCATACCCATGTATTTCGCGTTACAAACATTTTGTGTGGATCATAATTAGAACAAAATTAAAGAAATGTAAAACAAATTTATTCTTTTCATTAACAAACCATGATAAAACCGAAAACTCAAACATAAACGTTCTATTACAGCATCTAAATGATACGCAAAATCAAGTGATGTTAGTACGTGTACAATAATAATACATTCCACCACCATACGTTGTAACATTCCGAACAAATAGTTAAATAAAGCATGTTATTGTTTGTTCATTTCGATATTTTCATATTAACGAGTCCTTATTTTTTTAACCGAATTACCGATCGAACTCCTTTGGAAACAGTTCTGATGAATCTTACCAGTTTGGGATGCTTGACGTGTGGAATTTCTGACTTGAACACATCGTAGATTTGGGTGAGATATGCCGTGAGTGCTAGGTTGTCCTGGGTTGATGTGATCTCTTGACCAGTCATTATTGGAGAAATACCTGGAATAGAATAGCTCTATTACCCATATTATTTCGAGTAGCACTCATCAATTGAGTAATAACGCCTTTTGTGCCATCATAAATCGCATCTAGTAACTATTGGGCACCTACGAATCTTGATAATCTGAATCATAGATTAACTTTAAAATATAAGTCACTGCACAGTGACTATAAGAAGACAGTGGCGACAATTGGAAATTTTGCTTCAACATGGCGGTTTAGAAGCACATATAACAATGTTGTGATATGTAACCTGGAATGTCGATTGGGTTACGTCACGACACGTGATCAAATCGGCCATATTATTGCAAAAACGACGAGACCACAATAATTATTTTCGCCACTGTCTTGTTGCAGTCACTATAATTCACTCTTTTATCTGGCACCATTTGTTAGATGGTACACTAAGATTAAACACGAAAAATTATTCTAAAATTGATGGCTAGTATCGCTGCATAGTAACCGCAGATCATAACCGCTCGTGGTAATCATACAAAGCTACATTTTTCTATGCTCATGAAAAGTAGAAACCATAGAAATATTGAGAAAAAAGGTTTTTGTCCATTTTCTATTATTTATATTGATACAAACCATATAATGTTGTATATTTTAGAAATCAGTAAAAATTAAGCTTTCAAAGAATTGCACAGAAATCTAGTGTACCCATTTAAAAAAACATTAATTTGGGACATAGCTTCGTAATTAAAAATCCTGCTAAAAAGGCAAGCACACCACTGTATTCTACTTAAAAAAGTGTCTGTATAATGTTTTAATTTGAGAGCTCTATCATCAGTATTAGAGGAGATATAAATTTATTTCGAAATCGCCATTTTTCCAATTTTCGCTTATAACTCGAAAACAAAAGAAGGTGGCCAAAAATGACTACTACTCTTGATAGTTTCTCAGAAAAAGTGAACGAGAATGGTGTATCAGATTGTGTCTATCTCCACTGGTTTAAAAGCTGTAGTGCTAAAACATCGAAACTTGCCCAGCCTGTACATAATAATAATATGATTTTAAAAACCGAGAAAGAAACTGTCAGAAATATGATGTAGCGCAACATTCTGACAGTCAGGCTGCGATTAAAGCACTAAGCTCCCGTACTATCCATTCTAAGATGGTATGGTACTGCCGAAGAAACCTGAAACGAATTGGGCAAGAATAACAAGGTCTGCTTGGTACCAGTCCCCGTCCAATACACTTGCTCCCTTCATTGGCCCAGAAACTTTCAGTGGTGTAGGGTTCTTACTACAAAAAGCCAGTTTATTTCTTACCTATATCCTTCTCCAGAACGTCGATGGCTAGCTGATTGTTTTGTGTTGCTTCGTTGTTTACTATACTAGAATAATCTATTAGATCGGGTCGATAGTGATTGATAATTGCACAAAGTACTTTTCCTGAATGGAAAATTGAAGAGAGATCAGTTATCTTGATACTAGGATGACTTTCCACCTGACGTTTCACCCATTCTATAAGAATTTCACTATCTACAATTTCTGAAAGAAAAGACAAACTTAGTTCAATTCTATCGTGAAAATAAACATCCTTTACCTCTCCTCCTCTTTCTTGAAATATTGGTTACTTTATCTACGTTCTGTCCTAATTTTTCAATATTCTGGATATCATCTGTATCATACAAACTGACTAGTTGATGGGGCGTTACTGTTGCCCTGTTCAAGTTGGGATATCTTGTGGACGGATCCAAAGTATAAGATTTCCAATCCTTATTCAAATTATCTGGTGTGGTTTGGGCCAGCAGTCTGTAAGTCGATTCTCGTTCGGCCAGCACTTCGAGAGGACTCGCTTTTCCTAGACTCCAGGTCCTACACAAGAAAACGATTGCATTTTGGTAGTGTTGCAATGATTTCAAATTGATAAACAGCACCAGAATAAAAATGAATTTGTCAGTATACAGGGTGAGTCTTTGACTCGTACAAATATTTTAACAGTAGTTTCTCGAGGTTCAAAAGAAACACTTTTTTCATTTACCATTTTTTCCAAATCGGCTCGGGTTAAAGGATAAGTTGAAAAACCATAAAAAAAATGTTATTTATAGTTCGATCTCAAAAACTGTTTTATCGAATTAAGTGAATTTCCAAATATAGTTTTTCATTTATTCGATTAATCTTTTTCGAACACAAGATATCACACGTCTTCCAGTTTTCCCATTATTACCATAAAAATACCAAAATTTCAAAGAACCCACCTCTTGAAATTGAGTTGAATTATGCTTTCTAATCGATATTTGAACGTTTTGTGAAATAAAAGTATTATTCATATTTTCTCGTATTGCGCCGTTTTCGAGGAATTTGATTAAAAATCTGTGAAATTCCAAGAACTGCCAATTGGGTACTTCGACCGAATGCAACTCTTGACCCACAGATGTGTAGTGCCACAGATAAAGTCTTTATATTTATATTTATACGAGTCAAAGACTCAGCCTGTATAAAGTGTTTTCAAAGGTGTTCCTTTTTTATGAGGAAGAACAACTCATCAAAATAAATCATTTCACCAAAAATCGAATATATAAAACAATCAAGATGGCGAAGCTATCATCACCGGAATTCGAAAGGAATTCAGTGAAATTTGAAATATGGGACAGATAATTCCCAAGCGCCGCGGATATTATATGATTCATTACGAGTTCAGTAGGTACGGTCACAGGACTTGTCGAATGTTTCTGTGAGTAGGCACCGAACGTCGAAGGGGCACAAATGAAGTTCAAGATCGGCGTCTAAAACTTTTGGCCATTAGAGACCGATTTGCGACAACTCGATCTTCGGCTGATGAGTGGTTAGGAGAACAAGGCCATCCTGTAACTGTTCGAACGGTTTACCGCCGTCTTTTGGACTGCAGCATTATCGACTCCACCTCTTACGGTTGAGCATCGACGGCAACGATTACAGTGGTGCAGAGATCGACAACATTGGAATGTGGAATGACATCAGGTCGTCTTTTCTGATGAATCTTGATTCTCGTTGGATGTACATGATGGCCGAAGAAGGTCGAGGAGAAAGACGTGAACCTCATTTTGATGTCGAGCGTCATGTCCACCGGACAGTAGGCATTATGGTATGGGGTGCTATTGCACATAGAAGTGGGTCATCGTTTAGTCTTTATTAGAGGTAACATGACAGCGCTGCGTTACCTTCAAGAAAAAGTGGAGCCATATGTTCTCCCTTACCTTAACCGGTTTGAGATTCCAATATTTCAGTAATATAATGCTCGACCTCATGTTGCCAGAGTTAGTTTAAACTTTTTTGAAGCGACCCATGTGAATCTTTTGCCATGGCCGCCCAGATCTTTCGCCCATAGAGCAAGTTTGGGACATCATAGGTAGAAGGCTTGGAAATTTACCTCAGCCCCCACGGACTTTGGCGGCTCTGAGACATGAAGTACAGGTAGCTTGGGATAGCATCACTCAAGAAGAAATAGACCTTATTCTTGCATCAATACCAAGGGGGTGCATAGATAACCGCGTTGGACAAATACATTAAACAAATTTAATAAAAAAATTTGTAAACCCTTGTCTACCCTGTACATACATTTCTAATCTATCATAATTTTCATAAATAAAAAAAAATATAGAACGCCTGGACTAGATATTCATACGAAAACAATCCGTTTCAAGCTCTTGAAAATCAAGCATCACATCTAGAGCGGCAGTGGCGCTATCCTCCAATGTATGTTGCATATAAGGGGAGGCTATTTCGCATTTGGTTCCGCTGACAGCGTAACTCAATCGTAGGTTCACAGTTCTCATAAGCTAGCAAGGTAAGAATTCAACCGACTGACCGGCAATATTCAAGCCTTCAAGAGGGCCAACGGAGTCTGTTCGGAAACAATGAGGTCTACCGTTTTTGTGCTCACCAGTTGGCACCTCTGTAGAGTGAACATAGAACATAGATAAACTAATGCAAGATTTGTGTGTAAGATGACGGGGAATTCACAGATCATAATATTGGAGAAATTGAATATAGAAATAGGTATTTGTTTACTAATCAATATCTTGTTAGTCATTTTTGGATTTTTAGTTCCCGCATGTGTGTAAGTCCCCTTCTGATAACGATTTGGCTTCACTTCTCCCATAGCATTAAACACGTAGTATCAATATAAGTATAATAGATATATGGAGACCATAAACTTAATATTAATCTATAGTCTATGATGTGGACCTCACGCTACACTAGCACATCTAGCGGCGAATTCACAGGGGGTAGCTCCCATTCTCTCGTATCGACTTCGATTTTATTCGCTTTCTGAGAGGGGTGATTTCCACAATGAGTTCATTGATTACAATTTAAATTTTGGAAACTTGATGACTTTGTAATTAGTAAATAGAAAATATAAACGATAGAAATTTATTATCTTGATAAAATATTGACTGACAGAACATTTGAATCAATTGCTCATCAAAATGTTATTCTCCGCGGATCAAACAAGCACGAGACGCCACTGGTGGACAGACCAGGAACGGTCCTGTGAGGCTGATAGAATATTCAACGTCTACACAAACTTTAATGTTAGATTTCTGGGGTTGAATAAACCACGACAATCGAAATTATTGTTTGAATATTCGTTTCTATTGCGGTGCTGTTGTTCTATCCAGTTCTAGGCATATTAGAAAGGAACACTCTTTTATATAAGAGAATATTGTATTTACCGTATTGCCCACGCAGCGTCCAACGACGACAGAAAACCTCTGGCACAGCCAGAACCAGTGGGCCAAAAAGGTTCCAATAAACTGTCGCCGACTAGAATCATGAGGAGTTGATAACCGTTCCTCTCCAGTACCTTCGAGGCGTTCTCAGCAGCATACATCGATGTGAAATCGAACATGGCAACATCGGGTTGACCGTAGTGATTGACCGCGAATTCCATGTTGGACATTTGGTAATTTGTGCTGAAATCTGCAGCTTCTTTGGCGTAATTCAGGAGAGCCTCACGGTTAACGTTGTCTGGAGCTAATAGTCTTTCTGTTTCGGCCAAGTCCTAGAATAATTAATTCAATATTATTAGAGATGAAGAGGATGATGAAAAGGAGAAAAATACCGCTGCACACTATATGGGAAGAGATCTATCCATATTTACAGAGTTAACAGAAAATTTCTGAAATTCTGAGCTTGTTTTTTAAAATAATTGAATATAATTATATATTTTTGGGAAGCTCACTACAAGCTAATGAATGTAGAAAATAATATACAGAATATTCCGTTGAGAAAAATGTTTGCTTCATATATAACAGAAAACAAAAGGTCTGCGTCACTGGATTCTACGACTAAAAATTCTCTCAGAATAAGTTTCCCAGGGTGGGTGTTCTATTTGACGTTTACGGAGAAAGGATCATAGGATTATTCTGAAAATTTGGGAACTACGGTTTACACTTCTCAACTATCTGACTTTCATCAGACGAATTCCTAAAAATCTTCAGTATTATAGTTTCTCAAGTGTCTCAATTCAGAAACTACTATCAAAAGGTTTTTGAGAATTCGTTTGATGAAGGAGTTTTATATAGACTTCGAAACGTTGCAAGGTTATCATTTTAAAGTTCAATTTTTTTTTAATTGTCAGGCAACAATTTTTTCTATCTGATTTTCCCCTGACGAATAAGTGCAAGAATTATTGATTTGTTTCAGACTGGAAGTGAAAACCCTAAAGAGTTTCAGCAAACTCCTCCCAGATTGAATTTCAATCGATATCTGATTTTTTTTTTTGCTTGCCCTCCCGCCACCATATTGTTTGCTCAATTTCATATCTGCCAGTTTCCTACTTTTCAAGAAAAAAGTGCTATATTTAAGGAGCTGTACTTAAGCAGCAGATGCTCAAAAAAAATATATTAAAGACTGACATTATATTTCGACAAGGAGTCGTCACTTGAATTCATTCTATTCATTTACAGCCATCTAAAATATAGAGGTCAGCATTAATACCAAATGTGCCTGTTGAAATTCACTATACCCCAAATCCCTACAAAATTTCAATTCAATTCAGTATCAGCCGATTAAATTTTTGTAAAAATTTAAGGAGAAAGATTTTCCAAATAAAAAAAAATGCACTTCTTCTCGATTCCTCATCAGATACTTGGTCAATTTAAAAAACAAATCGAAAGTAAAAAAAAAAAAAAGAATTTGCATGGATAGGATTGAAACTTTGTAGGTTAACGAACTGTAAAAGGCACACTTAACATCAATAACAAAAGCTTTGGCGAACAGACCATATCTCCTTTACTGGAACGTGCCCATTGGCATAAATTGGAGTTTATTTCCTTGTTGGCTCATCTGTTGTGAACAATGATTGAAGAATGCAAATGTTAATTTTTGAATGAATTGTAGTTACAACGCATATAACGTGCCTTCAAAAAATTCTTTGATGAGTAGGTTGCAGAATTATGAGTTGCGTGACGCTCAGCAGCATCACAGAGTGAAAATATGTCAACCTCGCAATGACATTAACCTCTAGCGTTATTTTAAATATGGAAACATTTTCAATAAAAATTCCTAGCATTTTCTACAACAATCCGGAACGCCAACTCAATAGTTTCATTAAGTTTGAAAGAGTAGCACAAAAGTATACAGTAATGAACAAGTGCTCTCTTGAATAATTTCAAGCAAAACGTTCGGGTAGGTCAATCTTAGACTTGAATTAACCACCATATGGCATCAAATTTTTTTCTAATGACATCATTAATTTTTGCAGAGTGATGTCAATTTTTTTTGCAAAGAAATAACCCATTTTTTGCTGCTTCATTAGACGGGTGCATTTTCCTGAATGATGGTGTAAAAAACTGATAGCATAGACAACAATGTTAACAATTCCTTGATTGTACACAACAATTTTGTTCTGATAATAACACATTCACTGTAAGAAAAAATAATTAGAAAATCTTTATTCAATCCAAAAAACAAAGAAAATGTAACGCAGGCAACGAGGCAAAATTCGTACATTTGCGCTAAATTAAGTTTGTATTTTGGAATGAATGAAGATGTTCTTCCATGAAAGATTCATTTTAATTTTACAGTAAATGTGTTTTATGATTTTTTTCTTATCTACGGTAGCAGATTCATTCAGAGTAAGTTATGGTTTCGCTTGTGAGTCGGACGCATGCAGCGTCTGCAGGAAGTGGCACAAATGAAACCATACCTTAAGTTGCACCGTCTAATCATAGTAGAAAAAAAACTGGCCTGGTGCTTCATTTTCGAATGTCATAAGAGTAGCTCATTTTCTGTCATTAAGGGAATATATTGGCTTATCTTCTCTATACAGGGTGTCCCAACGAAAATTTGACCCCACCCCATAACTCAGAAACGAAGAATTTTCTGAACTTTAAAAAGTAAGGTGGGGAAGAGATGTCGAGGGACGGTTAGTTTGAAAGTTATTTATGTTGCCCAAAGAGTTTTGAAGAATCCAAAAATAATTTTCCAGATCTGTATTAGGTAAAGAATTCCGAAAAAACCACCTGAGGCAACAATACCAACATTTTTTGAATACAGAGATGAAGCTTCTAAACTAAAACACATCCGCCATCTCTTTCTACGAGTGAATTAAAAACGTGGTTTGGATATTTTTTTTTTCATGATAATCAAGAATGGATAGTGGTTGTGATATGGATATCAATAAAATTATCAATTATGTGCTTTTAAGAGTGAGACGTAGCCGTGCCCAGTAAACACGCTAGTATTTAAGTAGTTCCATAAATGTATGTAGAAGTCGACCAAAACATGTAATATGCCAACTGTCTATTGTCTCGCCTGATTGCTAGCTTCGGCTATCAATTTACAAGCTCCCTTATAAAAAACAGTTTTGAAAATGCAGAAAGAAAGCAGGTCATCTCTGAATTACGATCAATTTAATTTCTCAATCAAATCTGGTTAAAAAATTAAATTTCAACGTACCTGTAATATCACCCCCTTCTCTATCAGGCTTGTCTTTTTGGCAGTCATAACGAAATAGTGCGTCTCGTCCTTATAATAAACTATATTTTCTAAATCGATGCCCGTCTCGTGGTAGAGATCCTTAAAAAATTTTTGGTTGAAAATGAAAGCTACGCCGCTGATTTCTTCCACCCTCGCCTCGGCCTCGGTCCTCTTATTTATGAAGTTGGCTGTGATGGCTATAGCGAGTTTACCGCGAAATTCCTTCCTCTTGAATCCTGTCAGAGTGTTCCTTTTGCCGTCAGCACCTATTATCACGTCAAATTCATATTGTGATACGGGATGATCTGAGGGTTTCACCTGCGCTCGCCAGCCAATTTCTGAAAAAATTCAAATTTGTTGATTTGTTGATTATTCAAATGGTTGAGCGACCTAGCGTGTCTTTGACTTCTAAACAAACACAAGTTTGTTGTTCAGTGTCTAAATGTTATTATCAGCTTGCACCATCACTCTATTTAATGAGTCATGAATGAACCTCTTCAAGAATGATAGCCCAAAAAACCTAGATACACCCAGGCCGATAATTTCATTCCATGATTTCTCCAGGAATTATTATATGTTGAAGACTTTTGATTTTTTAAGGGGAATGTTTCGAGAAATTGAGATTTATTGAAATATGGATATGGATCATAATTTGATGCGAGAATGATAATCTGAATGTTCATATCATGAGTGGATTCTCGATTGAAAACAAATTGACGTTAATCAGTAAATCAAGTCTCTTACACTACTAGCTGTATCTGTGTGTTTTGTCTCGAATTCCAACAACAAGCCGACTTCTAAGCTGCAGTGCTTGATTGTTTACACAGAATACTAAACAGCATGTTGAAGAAATGGAAATTCTACACTATTTCACAAAACTAATGAATGTTCGCACACCAATTTGTTTAAAACTACAGCATATTCGTATTCCTAATTCCTACGAATAAATTCAAAGTATTGTCAAATATCAATTGACAAGAACCTGTCAATTTATGAACAGCGCTATCTTCAGTATGCAAAACGAAACTGATCCAGTATCTACAAAAAAGGTAAATAAAATAGAATCAGTTTCAGACATCTTAGTTGGATTTGAGGCGAATTATTGCCATTTGTTACTTAAGAACAGCTTGTAGAATCGCGAAGGTTGAATTTTTGATGAAAATATTTTTCTTACATAAATATGTAAGAAAAATTATTATTATATTATTATTATATTATTATATTATAAGCAAATGCTTATAATTCCTCGAAGGAATAAGAAAACTTTTTCACTTCACAAATCAAGATCTTAAATATTACGGTTATGTCTCAGAAGAAAATTTCGTGAGTATATGATAGTATATTTTTCATCGTGTTGCATTTTCGTATAATAGGGCTGAGGCATCAAATTTCGCTTACCCTGAAGAAGTCAAAGACCCGCGCAGTCCAACCATAATATAATGAGGGCTACCGCGTGTGAATTCGCCGCTAGATGTGCTAGTGTAGCGTGAGGTCCAAATCATAGACTCAACTATATGATTAATATTAAGTTTGTGGTCTTCATATATCTATAATACTTTTATTGATATTACGTGTTTAATGCTATAAAAGAAGTGAAGTCAAATCATTGTCAGAAAAGGACTTACACACATTACGAACAAGATATTGATTAGTAACCAAATATTTATATATTCAATTTCTCCAATATTATGATCTGTGAAATGACAAGTCCCCGTCATCGTAGATAAACAAATCTTGCATTAGTTTGTCTATGTTCAGGGCCTCACTCTACAAAGGCGCCAACTGGTGAGCAAAAAAACGGTAGACGAAGATTATCACATGAAAATAGAAAACTTACTTTCATCCTGACTTGGTTCGACTAGACTTTCGAAGCTGACTTCTGTGTGAATTTCAACTCCTAATACTAAAGCTACCTTGAGCAGTATACACTGAAGTTGTCTTATACTAATGTGATCGATGGCTCCTGCACAAAATTTTCCGAAAAATTTCTTAGCACCTAATGCTCTCAAGTCTTCAATTACGAAAGGCCACAGGTGAAGTACATTATTTCTTGATAAACGATCCCTCTTCTCCACAACTACCTAGAAGAAACAGTATCATTACTTCACTGATCGATGGCACAGATATTATATTCACGGATGGCGTACAACAAAAAAGTTATAGGATGAGATATGCTGATATTAGTCATCTTCTCCACAGGATACCATATTGAACGTTCAATGAATGTATATGGTGGGCAAAATTCGATGGGACCGAATGGCAGCTCTGTAACCGTAAGACCTAGAGGAAAATGGATGGCAAGTTTATGACCTCTATTTTCAAAAGGTGGATGGATAATGGCCAAAACCGCATTCCTATATCTTCTTTTGTTTTCAAGTTATAATTAAAAACTCCATTTTTTGTCTCTTTGAATTGGTGCCTCTATTTCGTAAAGTTCCAGTGATATCGAAGAACAAATGTTACAGATACTTCTTCATGTAGAATGCAGTGGCGTTGGCGTAGTCAAAGATTTTTTCAGTCAACCACTTCAGTGATATAATAGCAACTTTCCTTTTTTGAATATAAACCGAATGTTGTTTTCACATATTTCAGTTGTATTCCTTCTTTATGATTTAGTCGTGTCTCTAATTATACTTCCAATTAAAAAAAAAACTAGTTCGGTCAAGTTGGCAGGTTATTTCCATTGATAATATGAGCATGATAATATCATGCTCCAATGTTGTATCAGGTTATGGAAGACTGAAGATCACTTTCAATCCGGATATTTGAGAACATGCTCGACAAATGAGTAAAATTAGATTTATATTTAAAAAATGAAAATTACTTTACTCATCGAAATGTCGGACTAAAAAAAATCTTTTAATACGCCACTGCATTCTACATAATAAAGTGTAGAATGGTATATTTGTTTTTCGATATAACTGAAACTTTACAAAATAAAGGCACCAGTTCAAAGAGCCGAAAAATGAGTTTTTACTTATAACTTGAAAACTAAAGAAGGCAGAGGGATGGGATTTGGGACATTATTCATTTTCCCCTAGCTATTACGGTTACAGAGCTGCCCTTTAATTAAATTAAAAGTAGATTCGAAAATAGTCCAAAAATTCGATATCTCGGTTTAATCGTTGAATTTATTCCAAGTAGGGATATTCATTTGAATCATGGAATATCTTTTTTTCGCGGTCAATTAATTATATACCGATGCTATTGTTCATGGCATAATCTTCTAAATAAGCCATTCATGATTAATTCTATACTTCCTGCAGGCAATTTTACACCAAATCATAAATTACAAGTTTTTTTTATGTATTCGCTATCAGGTGATAGGAGCACCAACAATAAATAACAATCTAATATACTTTGGGAACAAACTGGGAGGAACTTAGTTGATTTATTATTTTCTTTGGTCTTTGATTAACTTGGAAGACAACATGCCATTATACTTCTTTCCTGGGTTCAGAAAACACATGCTACTTTGACTCAATGTTTTTTAATTTTTTCACATTGATGTGTGGAGACGTCCAATCTTTTCGATTCTGATATCTCATCGCTTCCAAATAACAAAAAAGTGACACGTTTTTATTTCAATTTTGCATCAACAGACATTCCAAAAAAAAATTCGATTTTTGATATACAGGGTAGACAAAATTGGTGATACCTAAACTTTAACTTTTTTAACTCAACGAGATAGAGGAAAATGAATGGCACATGTTCGTCTTTTTTCGAGAAAATAATAACGCCATCAACAACACTCCCCCATCTCCTTTTGTTTTCGAGTTATAGGCCAAAATTGAAATTTGGGCGATTTCAAATTTGGACATTATCTCCGTTCCTGTTTGTGCTGGGATGTTGAAATGAAAACAATATGTAGACACTTCTTTTATAACAATCCAGTGGCGTACTATGGTTTTTTCTAACAGATTTATTTGCTGAGCTATAACATAAAGTTGTGTTTTTTCTTATGAAAACAGTAGTTTAAAATGACTTAGAAAAAATTGCCATTTTTTATCATACTTCGACTCAGGTTCGTTCAGATATCATGAAAAAACACAACTTCATGCTATAGCTCAGAAAATAAACCTGTTGGAAAAAAACAAAGTACGCCACTGGATTGCTATAAAAAAAGCATAATTTTTTCATCTGGGTATTAAATTTAAGAAAATGAAAGTTGGTATCATTTCCGGTAAAACCGGACGTCGAACAAATTCTTTTCCAAGAATTCATTTCTCTTAACAAAGATTAACTATAAAATTTCAAGTGTTTATCACGGGTCTTTCATTGAAACATTCTAACGAACGGTCTTTGTGAATCACCCTGTATAGGGTGTAGGCGTGAAAGTCAAAACCATAGTCCAAATCAGAGTGCATTGAACGAAAAGAAGAGGGGAATCGTTAGTCAGCCAGAACCAAGACTTTCAGCCTTGGTTACAGTTTTACAAGTCGGAATATGTTAAAATCGATAGGATTTTACGGTTTGGTCTTCCACAGGCTTTCGCACCGCCAGTCAAACTACTTCCAGTAGGGTGATAACAAAGAGTAACAACAGTTGATACTCTTTGGTGATAACTCGCGGAGGACGGGATCGTTACCCCTTCCCTATTTCGTCTTTCCAGGGTCCATTCAAACTATTTCCGGAACGGTGAGGGAACTCTGACAGGCGGGTTTGGTTTAATCTGAGGTGCAAATTTAACAGACCGGGGTGGCTAAACTCACAGCACCTGCTACGAAGTTATTGCTTCGTTTTATCGGTACTGACGAATGCTATCGTTATAGCGAAACACGTGTAGTGTTTCATGTACTCGTCCTAGTGAAAATCGAGAATTTTATTGGTAGTTTAATTGTGGACTTTTTATCAAGTATCGACCTGTTTAATTGAGAAGTATTTAGACGTTCTCTTATAAACCACGACTTAATCAACTTTTTGTCCTCCATCACCTTATTTTGACAACTGACGGATAATGTCACTGCAAGTGCCCTATAATTTTTATTTCGAATATTCATACTTACAACTTTACAACCTAACAGCTGGGCCTCGATCGCTGTCCTCAAGCCGCAAGGTCCGCCTCCTATCACCAGCACTCTCGTCTTCTCGCCAATTTTACCTTTGCCGTAACATTTGTGATTAGCCCTAGAGTCCAACTTCTTCCATATGGCTTTCGCCTTCCAACCGTTCAGCATAGCCTTCAGTTTCGGATAGAAAAGTGGAAGGTAGGTCGGTTTCAGGTGGATCAGTTCGCACATCGTCCTAAAGTAACCTAAAATGTTTTTCAGCGTGGTAGCACCCATGAATTGTTCAAAGTACTCGAGGGCTTGAGCCTGGCTGATGGTGGTACCGGCCTTCGAGGTGCCGGTAGTGCGCGTGTCCCCGTGAAACATCGTGGATGTGATGTTAATTTTTCAACGGCAGGTTCTGCAACAAAAAGAACAAATTTAGCTGGCGATATATGTGGGATCTCGGAGATTCTTCTTTATTATATAGAAAATATTTTCACAAAACATTGAGATTAATTCAAAATGCATACTCTGAATACCTGCATAGGAATTATCAGGTAAAATCATTCTTATTCTATAACTAAAAGTAGTCAGCAAGCCAATGAATCCATGAAACTACCCTAAATTTATTTATATGGTCTGTTTTCGGGAAGTATGGAATGACGTCATCAACGGCAGATTAGTCATGCCAACTTTACCCATCTTGGTATTAGCACAAAACCAAGCGATTTCTGACACTTTATGTTGTCAACACTATGCTACGTTGCCGGTGCACTTCCGATTTATTTCAATCCGTTTTTTTTTGTCAAAGAGTAAGCTTAGCTCTGGAGCTTTGGTTTTGGCTATCTTCGATTAATTTTCATCTGTTTTACTCATATTTCATTAGTCTTTTTTCAGAAGAATGTAACAATGTTATATTTTGATGTCATTTGAAAAGTTGTTTCTTCTTCTACAAAAGATTTCAGAAACAAATCCTTGACAAAAAATGCTTTCTTCTGAGTGAAAACTGCAAAAAACCAAACAAAGGAAACAATTTCGAAGTTTCTTGGTGTTCAAAAGTTAAGAGAGGTCTACATCGTTTTAGTGGTCAGTTAAAAAAGAGAAAATGAATATCTTACGTCAGAAACCACAAATTTATATGGGGTTTTCATTATAATTCAATTCGATCAGTTCGTCATCTGGGAAAGTCAAAAAAATTTTATTCGTCAAACTGAAAAAAAATTGAAAAAAATTTTAATTAAAGAACAAATATTCATTCATGTCATTGACTTTCCGAGGTAAAATTATCTCTTCTATATTAAGTGCAAACTTCCCTTTATTGATATTCCAGCCTTGTAAGCAATTTTTAGTAATCAAAACCCTAATTTGCCTGGGCTGAATAGGTTGTTTTGAAATTTGCCTTTGAATCCATCAGCTTGAGAGGCCCTTGATTGAAGTTTTCATTGTACGTTTCGAGCTGTGGTTTGAGCACCTAAGTTGCGAGAGTCATACTGCAGTTCATAAGTTTGGGCATGAGTGTGAAAATGCTGAAGCCCGTCAATTGATTTTTAATTGCCCTTATTTTCTGGGGATTTAATTGAGTCTTTTTCTACAACCCTTTCCATAATTTCCGTTTTGCAAATTGAAACATTTTTTTTTTTTTGTATAGGCATCGACTGCTATGGTCATTAGCCTAAGATTTACTTTACAAAATAGACAAAAATAAATGTATATGGACAATTTGTGACGAATGCAAGAATAAGTGAAGAGACAAACAAACAGTCAAAAGAGAACAATCAAATAAACCAGCAAGAAAATTACAAGACGTCTATGATTTTCATAGTTTGTGGTATACACGAATGGTCTTCAGAAATTCAATAGTGTCCCGAATACTTTCTTCTTCATGTAAATTAGGCTCATCTGTTATGTTGTGCAGTGAACGTTCACTCGTGTATTTAGGACACTCATATAAAATATGGAAGGTGCTAAGGTCTATGTTGCATAATTCACACTTTGGTCTTTCTTCCTTTTTAAAAATGTACAAGTGAGTAAGGGCTGTATGACCTATACGCAAGCGATGTATTCTTATCATATCAAGTCTAGGCAATGTAACAGATATATAAGGTGTCCGAACATCTTTCTTAAAAGGCTTTAGCTTTGCGTTGCAACTGCTCCATGCTCTCTGCCATTCGGAGGAAATGCACTGCTTTACCAAGTTAATCAAGTCAGTGATCTTTATAGTCTTCACATCTTTCTCATTTAAGGCAGCAGCGGTTTTGGCTGCTCGATCAACTACCTCGTTACCTTTTATTTCCGACATGGCTTGGTACCCAGATTAATTCTACTTCACAATTTTTCATTCGCAGTTCTGCAGACACGGATTGTATCTTCTGGGTGATAGGGTCGCTTGTGTAAATATCTCTCAGGGAGGTTAAAACACTCAAAGAGTCTGTCACTATTACAGATTTTTCTTTTTTATACCATAAACAGAAAAGTTGCGGCTAAGGGGTTAGAGAAAAACACTCAATAACGTTGTTGCCTTTTGAAGACGATCAAGTAGATTTGTTGCCTAGGCGCTCTAGATCTCCCTTTCTTTAACGTAATGAACACGTTTGAGAAACCTCAAGAGGAAATCAAAATTCTTAACTTCGACTTGTCATATTTTATTATAAAAACTGAGAACTATTTTTATCTGAAAAAGAGGTTTAAATATGCTCAATGACTCAGACTATTGATTACGAGATAGACAATGCTTCAGAATTCGGATATAAATAAAATATATATATACTTGTCCAAAGTCACCCACCCATTTGGGACACAAGTTAAAATCCATTGATTCATCAACTATCATATGTAGGTGAGTTGGGACGGTGTATAGATTGAAAAAATTATGATTCGTTGAAATTCGATAAGAAAATCAAATGATAAACCCCTATTTCATTTCTTTGGTGATATCTTAGTGAAAATATCGTAAATAATAATATCCTGAGAAAAATCGACATATTTCCTGCTGCCAATGCGCCGCGCCGCTTGTCCTAATAAGTCACCCTATGAGACAACAAAATAAATGAATGAGATCCGTATGGCCGTTTGATTTGTAAAAAACCTTTTTTATGACATATCTAATATCCCAATATCCCATGTATCTAGAAACAAAAATTACACATGCAAATAGTGAAACGTATGTACAAGGCACTAGAAAGTATAAGGGAAGCTTTTACTCTGCTGAATTCGTTAATTTTTCGCGTCAATTCAAACTCACTGGCCATGACGAACAGGAATTAATTGTTGAACTAACCGAAGAGACGCTAGACAATCTTAAGTCGGTTCGTTCCGTCATAAATGGTAAGAAACATAGAAATCTGCAAGAGGTGTAATCGTCCCAAGTTACAGGACCGTCCCAAAACACACGAATCAACCGAATATCAAAGGAAGTTGCGTGAGTTGCAAAATGGTGCATGTGCCGATACTTAAATGACTTTAGCCCGGTACTTTCAGCTGCGAATCTGCGAATAACTAAATTTATTCTATAGATAAGTCTTATTCTTAGGATAGGTAAAAATGCTGTCTTTTCACTTCTAGATAGTATTATTTATCGAATGAATCTGTCATTGAAACTTAAGACTAAAAGTTGATTTGTCATAGATCGAATGTTGGTACATAATTATTGGTTGAATTTTTTAGATTCTTGAAGTACGGTTATTCTTTGTGTAATTTTCTCGAAATATTTGCATTCAAGTTGGAATTAAGACAATTTCTACAATGCAGTGTCTTATTGTACATTAATCAGTGAAAGGTAGTATACCGTGTTTTTATAGAATTGTTATTGGTCAAATAATTTCATGTGAAAGCACCGAAATAAGGTATCCTTCAGATTTATTCGAAGGTGAAAGTACCGAGCCTTAAAAGGGATAGAAAGAATACAATTTTGTATGTATAGAACTTTTGGCATTGATGGTCAGTTTCAAGATAGAATGGAAAAACGGATGAATTGGAATGTGTAATTTTCCACTCTTCCTTGAAACGGAACATCAATGACCTTATCATCCTCACTCACTAAAGTTCTATACATTTCTTCATAAAGGATGTTTGACAAACTCCCCGATTATACATGAACAAATAAAAATTTACCTGCATTTTTCTACCAAATAGTAAATACCTAGGATATGAATTTTGTGCATCACACTTTAATCACTCTGTATTTCAATAGGGTGAACATATTGAAACCGGACATAGATCCAGTCTTAAACGTTAACGAGTAAAGTAAAATAACCATTTTATAAATTTCTACAAAATGTCTGAAACATTTTTGGAAACTGCCTACAAATGAAGACTAATTCAAGTATGTTCGTTGCTTTTAATACAAACAGTTGAATGAAAACAGCCGTAGAAAATGAAAAATATTTGTTAACGAAAATATCCAATTCATTTTCCTAGCGTTATTACGAGAATTGATCAGCATAATGAAAGAAATTAAGGAGTTAACTAACCAAAACCGCATGTCTATAGATAAAACTCCATAATGCTCGAAATTAAAACGAAACGTCTGCTCGAATTAATTTGAGAGCCAAAGCCCGATAATTACGATTTCCGCATCACGAAACGCAGTGTGTAGTTTGGAAAATTTCGAGCCTGTCCATTAGTAGATATGCATGACTCACATTAGCAAACATTCTTCTGCGGAATTGAAAATTAACATGTCGAGATGAATTAATATAGAATTAAAATGATCTTAATTTGATTGCGGATAGAATCGGAGATAACAGAACCTTGCCAAATATTATTCTTCGAACTGGGCGTGATGCAGGGTTCTGGAATCCCACAGCCAATGATCCCCTCTTGCCTAGGAATGTCGTACCATTAGACCAAAGAGTATCAACTTGATACTCTTTCAGTTTTTATTAAATTTATTCAGTTGGAAGATTATTCCCCTCTTGGGCTCCCCACACTATGCTGTGAATTTTCGAATGTATCTATAGTACCTAGCTTGTGAACGTTTTCAAAAAGACGCCAATCAATATTTATATTTTTCATATTAGCATGGATAATTAATTAATCCCAAATTATGACCTACTTTACCGTGATGCCGAAACCGCATTAACTTATAAAAATGTAAACATCGAAAAGTAATATAGAACACCGTTTCTACTGATCCTCGTTTGTATCGAGAGTTAATTAGTTGAACACAGAATCACAATCGTTGCATGAAATAACATCTGTGTGAGGGTATATCTTGATCGTGAATCGAAATATTTTAGTATGAAAATGGCTAGAATCATTGATAATGAATTGGAAGCCAGGAACAAAACAGAAAATGTTTTGTTTATTAAAAATAAAGTTCTGAAGGTTCACGCAATTTCAGAGTCATCTGGCCGATAGTTTCTGAGAACTTTTGTATCGGCACTCCACAACTATTTTCTGAATTTCAATTATATTGGATCCATACAGGATGGGCAAAATTCGATTTTAAAAAGATGGTTAACTTTCCAAACCACAACCCTCTATCTATTTTGTTATCAAGTTATAAGTGAAAAGTCATTTTTCGGCTGTTTGAATGGGAGCCTTTATTTCGTGAAGTTTCAGTTATATCGAAAAATAAATGTAACATTGTACAGGGTATCCCAGATTGCTTGATTTTGGCTGTTTCTGGTACTTCCAGACTAGATAGATAGGTGAAAACGTTGAAAGCAACCCTGGGCTCGATTTTCGTGAAAAGTCCATTAGAGGAAACCGTTCAACGATATTTCTCTTGAAGATATAACCTAATTTTATTATTTTGTCGGTTTCGAAAATGTGTAAACTTTTTTATTTTCGAAAATATCTTAAAACGATGAATACTTTCTACAGACATTTTTTCATTGGGAATACTACACTGTATTCAACATGTTTTTTATCTCCTGAAGTGGAAAAAAATAACTTCTTTAATTCAAATACGGATGGTATCTTTTTTTGATCTCATGTTATACAAAAATAAAAAGCTTTTCAAAAATGCATATATGTCGATATATTACTTCTTGTAATGTATGTGCGAAAATTTTAGTGAAATTCCCATTTTAGATAGAATTCAATGGAACCATTGGCCACAAAAATGTCCTCTCCCAATAAATCTCCATCGCTATCATACGAATTACAACTTCATTTGTTAGCTGAAACATCTATAAGGCCCGTTTGCACCAATCCCCCTTAAAAGGAGTACTTAACTAAGCCTCGTTTAAAGTTAATGGACGCTTAATTTTATTGCCAGTTGCACGACTGTGGCTTAACAGAATCTTAAGTAAGGGGCCCTTAAGTTTTTATATCTAGTGATATTATTTCAGTTTTTTATTTTGGTGCAACTTCAACCTAGTCCAATAAAGGCATTTCATTGGTTGGTCGGTTGCCGATGATCGTTGTCATTTCATTTACATAACTTTATTGTCCTGTCAGTCAGTGTCAAGGATATTATTATAATATTATCAAAGAGTACCAACTTCTTGTTGTTGAATTAGCATTAATATTGATAATGATAATGATTGTCAAATAAAAGGTACCTAAGTTTATATAAATACAACACTTTCTTTGTAAGGTCTTGTGTGAATTTGTTTTACTAATGTTGAAGAGGGACATGAAGAAAATGTCCTTATTGCCCTTGTTAGTACGAATATGGTGAATGATTGCCAAGCAGGTGGTGGTAATCTACAAAGGGAACTCGACTTCTCAACAGAAGAAAAGAGTTTTTTGCTAACTACAGTATGATTTGTGACACAAAATTGAAAATAAAATGACTGATGGTAATACAATAAAGGCAAAAGAAAAGGCTTGGTATTCAGTAATGAATTCATTCAATTTTCAAAATCCATTAAAAATGGGAAGTTCTTATCTTTTTCTAACAGAATTCACTGTATTCATTACCATAACGCGGAAAATGTCTCTGATAGCGTTTCTGACTCTGCTCTAAATCAACGCTAATTGTGACTGCAGTCTTGAAAATTTTATTTTTACATATCCCCTTACGAAAATATCCAAACGATTGACAATAGGACCATGGATTCCCATCCACAGATTGCCCAAATCTATGGCAATGCTTCTTTTTGGAAATAATCAAGAGCAAAAAATTATGAAAATTCATCTCATTCTATGACTTTTACAATGTATTGAAGTATTCTATGTCCACTTCATTCATAGAATAATGTATGTGAGACTCATAGACATAGAGACTGTCTAAGTCTAGACTGACAGAGAGAAACGCACGTCGGGCATGCAGTTGTCTTTTTCTAGAATTTCGATTGGTCCACACTCACCTCTATGTGAATAAAAAAGAGACAGGTAAATGCCCGACGATCATTTCTCTCTTTCTATAAAAAGCCAATTTCATGCTGACATTGCTCAGTCTATGTCTCTATGTCTATGGTGAGACTCAACAGTTAGTGATAATTTCACTTTTATGCTGATTTTGCCTTGGAGATATAAGAAAATCGAGCCCAGGACTCCTTTCAACGTTTTCACCTATCTAGTCAAGAAATTCAAGAAACAGCCAAAACCAAGTAATTTGGGATAGCCTGTGCAATCACTTGTTTGTGTGAAACTCAGTGACGTAGTCGGAGATTTCTTTCAGACCGCTGCTTCAGTTAACATAAACCTTATGTTTTTTTTACATATGTATTCCAGTCGCATATACTAGTACCTACCTATACAAGGTCATTCACCGCGATGGCCTATTAGACGTTTATGAATAACTTTTTTGAAACTTTGCATGTTGAGGTTTTCGAGAATGAACTTTGTCCCTAAAACATTTTCAGACCTCTTCAACTTACAGTACTTATTTCAAAGGGCACACCCAATATATCTTTGTATCGTTAGTTAGATGATTTGATGGCATTTTCAACAATATGCCACACCTAGGGTAATATCTCAACAATTTATGAGTTATTGGGATGCTAATGAAAAAAATGTTGAAAACGGGAGGTCACACTTTTTGAAATATTTCTGCCGGGTAAGTTTTTTTTCAATAAAATCATTACCGTTTTTAATTTTTCTATTATGTAGTATTATAAATATCACTGATTGCTGTTTGTTCCGAAAATGTGCAGAATGATTATGAGAAGATGATCAAGATTTTCAATTTACAACCTATATTTTTTATTGTTTTATTCGATTCTACTTAGGAAAAGAGAAAAAGAGGGGGGTTATCTAAATAAACCCTATATCTAAAATGGAAATTTTCAGAATTATCAAAGAAAAACTTGAAATAAGGGGAACGAAGCATTTTGAACTGCTTGATTATTTTGTTACTTCCGGAAAACATAGAAAAAAAATTAAAATTTGACTTTGCGATTAATAATTTTGACATTTCATGAATCAATATGCTAAACAAGCGACACTGAAAAAGCGCGCAAAAAGATTTTACAAAACCGTCGTTTATCCATATCCTGCATAATTGACAGATATCTTCTGGTCCGCATTCGCTTTGCTCACTGAAGGCAATCAATCTTGTGGAAATGCAATGGCATCTCCCGACGAGAGATATTCAGTGACATAACTAAAGGGGACATTTCAAATCGAGAATCGAAGGTCGCCTTGGCGGAAATGCATACCTTATATTTCGATGCAGCAAACCGATCGGCATTCTATTTTCGGATGGACAAGGTATCTATAGAATAGCGCAAGTTGTCCAGAATTGGAGTTATGATATCGGAACTCGTTCGATTGGAAATTTTACGTCAATCTGTACCTTAAGAAATTCTTTTTAATTTTCAAAATACGCACAGGAGTTCTTATAATGACTGACGTAAAAGATGGTTAGTAAATGTTACAATGAAAAACAGTTTCAACTTTGCGCAACGCCTTAGGGATTTGAAGTGCCATTTTAGTCTGTAGGTTTATATTATGTATACTATAATTCCTGAGTTCCCCTCCCATTTGAAAATTTTACCTGTTGGATTGCGGTATTTCTCACAGTGTAATTTGTTTATCGTCTACCTTTTTCCGAGGTCAAACTCTAATTACAAAAGTCAGCTTCAAGGTCACTGCATTGTCAAGTTCAGAAAATCAAATGATAATAATGGCGGTCGGAAGATGTCTCATAAGCTAGACCTAAAATGTCTAAACTGAAACCGTATACAGAACATTTTACGTAGGACAGTAAATCATCTCGGAAACTGTGTACTATAGAAAAAAATGTTTCAAATAAAAATTGTTAGTTGAGTGGATATACAGCTGTGTACTCGATGAGTTTAATAAAAAGGGTAATTGGTATTTCGAGTATTCATCTCGGTATTCATTTAAGGGGACAGAAAGTGAACATATATTCTTAACCTTAACTTCGAGGTTATTTCGAGGTCAACTTGATAATAAATGGAAAGTTATTTCCATTCTTACGACAAGTAATAACTAATAATTTTTTTCATCGGATTTAAAATATTGAACTAAATTTCATTTAAAGGGTTGGGAAGAATTAAAAATAATGACCATTTTTTTATTAATTTCATGTCATTTCAATTAATGTAGCCCGGTTTCGCTTGAGACCCCATACTCTGGTTGGAATATTTAAAGGCTACGGTATACTGATGAGTGGACAATGATCCCGAAACCGGTCTTCAGTTGCATTTAGATGTTTCAGCTCCTCTCAGATTTCCTTCGCTCGTTTATTTTTCAGTGAATACTTTATAAATATATTTTGAATTTGAAATCCGATGAAACAAGTTCAAAACAAAATATTATTTGAAACATTATTTCTAAAGTACAATCATGATTCTTGAGATAATTTAATGTTTTAAATTGAATTCCGCACCCTACATTTAGTTTCAGAGTATTTGTATCTATAATATAATCGATAGAGGAGTGCCATTTGAGATATTGAGGTAGCTGACTGTTTCCGGTATAACCAGAAGACACTCTTCTATCAAAATATTTTACTTGAATAAATCAGTGTCTTCTTCGTTACAAATTGTATGCTCTATATTGCTTCTTCGCTAGTTCTTTCAAAACATCTATAGATAATAGAATTTCACAATGATCTTGTTTTCTCTAGTTTCGTTGTAATTATTATAGAACGGAAAAAGAGCCTTTCAAAAAAATTTTATTAATACTTTTTTAACCAATAATTTGAAATAGAAATACTGATGGTAGGTACCAATTTTTTGGCATCAAAATTTAATATTTTGTTTTATTCTTTCGTTGATTTCTTGATAACCACAAGATTCATAAAAATTAAGACTGTGAAGATTTGATTTTCCGTGAGCTGTTGGTTGAGGCTAAGGGGTTGAAGAAAACACTAAATTTTATTACCAGAAAATGAGGACAATGGAAAATCAATTGACGGCATTTTAATGCTTGAGTTATTTTTTTGATAAAATATTAATTCTATTCCTGGCTCATGCCCAACCCTGTATAAGCATACGGGTTAAAGCTGGTATTAATTTAAACCAGAACAAATATAATGAAGAATTCGTTCATTCCACAAAAATAGCTTGACGAGTATTGTGCAAAACACACTATTTCGAAATTCAGGAAACCCCGATATTTTTCAGGTGTCATCTACGAAAATAGAATGGTGTTTTTCGAGGAAGAAGCGGAAATATACTGATGGTTCATCCCGTCCCTAAACTGAGAGAAGGTGATGCTCACCGGAAAATTGGGAATCACTTTAGTCGGTAAAGGTAGAGTGAACGATGTATTGCAATACTAATACATACAACGCAAGTCACTAACTTGGAATGAAGTCAGTAAATCGAAGACAGTTGTTATTGTAAATATGCTTGAACGGGTATCCAAATACTCCTAATGAAGTATGAATGTATACTACTGAGAACTTGAGGAGGGGAAGAAGAAGAAATAATCTTCTGTTGTGTGTAGATGCCACCAGCTTATTTAATTTTCTCCGAGATTTTCTATCTCTCTTTTCCCTTAACGCACGTGGGGACACACAGCTGTTACCCTTGAGTACTAGAGTTCTTTTAGTAAGAGATTGAAATAGAAGTTTTAAAACTGATAACGTGTTTCTTTTCAATAAAACAGGGAGATCCCAAAAATCCAACATATTTTACATTGTCTTCTTTTTGATGTAAGAACATCTCATACAGCTTGTCCTAAATTCGAGGTATGATGTTATCGATAATTTATACTCTATAATCTTCAATCGATACGATGCTACTCTCCTTGCTTGTTTTTATTCAACTTTTTAATTGACGAAAAATAATGATTAATACCTCTTGACATTCCATTTTTTGAGTTTCTGGGTTATTTCATCAAGTTCAATCAGGTTTTTCCATTTTCGAATGAGTTGATGTTTGTTGAATATCTTCTTAAGAGGGATCTACACAGTTTTAGTGGTCCGTTCAAAACGAGAAGATGAATATCTTACGTCAAAAACCACTAATTTATATGGGGTTTTCATTATAATTCATTTCAATCAGTTCGTCATCTCGGAAAGTCAGAAATTTTTTATTCGTCAAACGAAAAAAAAATAAAAACTGTTTTTCATTGAATAACAAATATTCATTCATGTCATTGACATTCCGAGATGAAATTATCTCTTCTATGAATTTCCCCTGAAAAAAATTCTTGAAAAGTCTCGCCATTGGCTACAATTCGTATCCTGGTGACGTTCGTTAAATGCTGCCACCTTTTCGACGAAAACGGAAACTATTGTAATTTTCGTAACTCTTTATTGTTCAAGTGTTCTGGCAACACCCCACATTCTGGTAGTCTTTGAATTTGATATTTGGTACGCAAATTATATGTAGTCAAAATTAGGATTGCCATTAAAAAAAATTCGATGACGTCATATCTCAAAATCGCTCGGTACTTAGTAGTTACGTTGGTCCAAAAAAAGTAGGCGGACCATGTTTTTGATTTACCCTAGTCTACAGTGAATTTTTAAGAACGCTACAAGTGAGTCAAAGGGATTGTAAATTTGAAGTAAAATTAAATCCATATATTCCGTAAAAGAAAGGGTGGAAATGATAATATTATTATCCTATATCCTGGAAAAAATGTATCCGCTGCTTACGTTGTACAACTGGTTGCCAAATTCGACACTTCTGGTTCAGTCTAAAACAAAAAGTGGGTGCATGAAAGAGACGAAGCGAGGAACGTGGCTGTCTTAGGTCATGTAGCAATGGATCCGACCTTTAGTACTAGGAAATTGTCCGATGTATCTAGTGTTTCACGCACAACAATAATGAGAATCTCCTAACAACATAAATTCCATCCTTATAAAAGATATGATTGGTTCAGGAACTAAATGTGCGTCAGTAATTCTTAGATGAAAATTTTCCTCACGCCTGGATTGGAAGAAGGGGACATATTGAGTGGCCACCTGGTCTAGCTCCACTGGGCTTTTTTCTATGGGGTCACCAGAAATCCAAGATTTACGCTACCCAGCCAAATTACATTACCAATCTTGAGGGATGTACGTGTACGTTTTCAGCCAAACTTATATTCCTGCATGGAATTTCCCATTCCGGTATTTAGTAATCTAATCATAAAAGTAACTACTCTTCCACTATTTTACCTGTCAGTTCGTTATCCATGGAAATTTTGAAGCCAAATTTCAGGATCAGATAGTACATACTCGATAAGATCTTCAACATGAGGTACCGCAACACCCCTCATCCCTATTCAAAATCAATTGAAGTCTTGATGTCACCCCGTCTCTTTTTTTCCAATTTAGTTGGTATTTTATGAGAAAAAAAGTTGAACTTTAGTGTCTATAAAACTTGTTTTCACAATCATTTTTGATGGTTTTTCAACATATTTCGATAAAAATAGCGGCGGGGTGACATCGGCGGTTCAATTCTTCATATATCGTAAATATTTTCATTGTGATATATACCAAAATTACGCTTAAATTCAGGCATAACTGAACAATATTCCTTCTATTACCTATCGCGTGATAATTTCTATTTTTCAACTGTTTCAGTTCGTAATTCAGGCTATTGCTCAAAGATGTGGCACATTCCCGTATTCTGGGTAGCATCCGTAAAGCAACCAATGTCGAGTGTCTTGATCCCGAATCGTATGTACTACTTCCCCTTAAGAGGGGTCGAGGGGTGTACACCGTTTCAGTGGTCAGTTCAAAAAGCATTAAGTTACCTCACGTCAGAAACCACTAATTTATATGGAGTTTTCATTATAATTCAATTCACTCAGTTCAGCATCTGCGAAAACCAGAAAAATTTCTTTTCGTCAAACGGAGAAAAATAGAATGATTTTTTCATTGAAGGACAAATGTTCATTCATGTCACTCACTTTCCGAGGTGAAGCGATTTTTCCAATGAGATTCCACATAAAAAAATTTCTCGAATAGTCTCGCCATTGGCTATAATTTGAGAACTACTGAAATTGAAAAAAGACGTTCGTTAAGTGCTGCCATCTTTTCGACGCAAGTGGGAACTACTGTAATATTCGCAACTTCTACTGATCGTTCAAGTTTTCTGACAACACCCCACATTCTGTTAATCTCTCCTCCCACACGGCTAATACAGATGGCGAAAGTCCCGAGGTACAAACCCCTCTTAAACATGATACGAAATTAGAGCGGCAATTTCTTTCAGAAAAAAATTTTCACGTCCTTTTTCCTTGCTAAGCATTGGCGCACCTAAGGAGGGAGAGCTCGTTATAAATGATAAAATACAAATATGTATAATATAAAATAAATATAAAATAAAAAAATAAAAATAAGTGAAGATGGGGTTTCGCATCTTGGCAGCATTTTACACGCGAATTTTCATCAAATAATTTGTTCGAATGAACACATGGGCGAATTCAAAAAAACCAAGCCAATATCATCAAAAATCTTCAGGGTTCTGAAAATAAAATTGCTTTCTATCATATTATGCAATTGAGTTTTTTCGCGAATTTAATAATGTACAATATTTTGAAATGAATGTTTTTGGAATGGTGAAGTAATCAAAGGATTCATTGTGGGAATAATTGAAAAATTATTAATCAACACATTTATACGACTTTTGTTCTGTTCTCTGTTTACGTCGGAATGAATATATAAACAATGGTTCGCGAGTACATTCTCGTTTCTATTAATTAATCACTGTCTTAATAAGTAGCAAATATGACCGAATATCCGGTTATTAAATTGATAATAATGATAATGAATTTTTATGAGATAAAACATTTTTCGAACAAGAACAATACAGGGTTCTGAAACAACCGGAGATAAAAAAAATATTTTTTTTTCTCAATAAACTTGTGGTACGAGATTGCCAAACGGAGAAAAATTGCGGTTACATAGGATGTTCAGTTTTGCCTAGGCGGACCTTAACTTAGTTTTTCCCTATGCAAGCCTATGTTTTTCATGAGTTATTTCGTTTTTACATCGAAAATTGCGACAGAAATTCAACTGTAAAATTTCCTTTATTTTCGATGTGAAAACGGAAAAATTCATAGAAAATATAAATTGCCATAAGAAGAAACAAAGTTGAGGTCCGCACAGGTATCATTTTTGTCCTTATTTTCAATAAAACGGGTCAACTTAAATTTTTTACACTTATTTTATTTTCGTTAATAATTTCTAATTCTATTCAGTTCATTTAGTGATTACTTACTGCCTCATTATTACAAGATTTCTTTAATTTGATACTCATATTGACGGGGTTATGAGAAAATATATAATCCGCAATTTTGTTGATGACCAAATTGGATTTTTTTAGTGTACCTACTCATTTCTACTAGCCAAGACCTCAAGCTTCATACACATCTTCAGGGGGTCGTGAAGAAATATGTCGCAATTTTTTTGGTGGCCATATTGTATTTGCATTTTTTTTTCTACTTCGAGTCCTTTCATTTGATATCCATATTGAGGGACTGGTGAATAAATAATATGTAATTCATCTTTTTATAGCGTCGGTCATCTTGGATTTACAATGATACCGTCCGTATGTTCCGACGTAATGACAAAGACAAAATTTCTGAATATCATGACAATTTTGCATCCTAAAATCATATTCATGGTTTGATAATGGCTGGAACAACCGAAACATATCATCAGTATGATTAAAATATATTATGGTTCCAAATATTTAAAGTGTTTCCAAGACCTTTCACTGCTCCTATACTCAACACTTCAAGAATGGTATTCTAGAAGATAATAAAAAGAATGGAACCAAACTGTGAAACTATCTTTAACACCTTTCGTTCGTCTAGTACATCAATTCACTAGACTTCAAATTTCAACCCTTCAAGAAAAAATATCACAAAAAGTAAAAAGCTTCTGACACTCAGTTCGCGGGGTACATATATTTTTTCGATTTCGAAAATGTGCCATAATTCCTTTATTTTCGAAAATTCTTAAAACGATAAAAACTTTCTGCAGGCACTTTTTCACCAGAAATATTCAAAATTGTACTAAGGGTGAAAAAAACTTTTTTATTGTAAATACGAACGGTATCTTTTTTTGATCTCATGTTACACAAAAAAATAGCTTCTAAAAAATATATGTCGATATATTATATTACTTCAATAGTCAAGGCAGGATCACCATTTTAGTGAAATTCCCATTTTCGATAAAAATGTCCACTCTCAATAAATCTCCATCTTTATGATACAAATTAAAACTTTCCGTTCATAGCATTTCATTTGTTAACTGAAGAATTCACTGTATTCAACAGGATAATGCGATAAATGTCTCTGATGGCGTTCCTGTCTCTCTGCTCCTATTTATGACTGAAATATTGAGAGATTTTTTTTTAATCAATCAAAACGATTGAGGTCTGGTGATCTTGCTGGCCAGGCAATAGGACCAAGCGTTCCCATCCACTGATTGCCTTTTTCTATGGCAATGCTTCTTTTTGGAAAGAATCTAGAGCAAAAAAATTATAAAAATTCATCTCATTGTATGACCTTTACTATTACAATGTTTTGAAGCATTCTATATCCACTTTATTCATAAAATAATGCTCGGAATAATGTATGTTAGACTCAGCAGTTGGTGACTATTTCACTTTTATGCTGATTTGGACTTGAAAATGTATGTGATGCATCGACATATACAGGGTTTATTTGAAGGCGAGCCTTTTTTTTCAACAGAAGGTAGAACTGATCAAAATGAAGCGTTTCACCAAAAATCACCTATACAAAACTTTCAAAATGATAAACTTGAAAACAAAATTGAAAATGATTACTGAAATAGATCCTAATACGACCCTAGATCGTTTGTTAGCTGAATTATCGCAAAGTAGTGGGAAAAAACTTATCTCCTGATATTGGCTCGTTCGATATTTACGTGGTAATGAAAATGGAAACTTAGGATTGCCGAATTGTTGTCATTATTTTTAAGTAACTTGAACGATTTTATGAAATGGCTCATTTCGATACCAACTGTCAGAGGAGACTTAGGACACAAGTGTAAAAAATAAAATAATACTCTCACCAATGAAATTCGCCTGCATTATTCACGAATTTTTTCACAATGGGCATCACAATCTTCTTGTTCGAACATTCCAACAATCGTTGTAAAAATGGGATGAAATGGGGAAACATCATAGCACTAACTAACTAACTAACAAAAGCGCTTTCAAAAAACTGCGTCGATTTTCAACATTTTTTTCACCCTAAATTGCACGACACAACAATTATGATTCTCTCAAAAGTGACCTGATACATCTAATCCGATGAACTTGGTACTGAACCATTCATTGTCCAGCCATATGTTTATGTTTTGTTTCGTTTTTGCGATGCCGGAGTCACCTTCCACAGTCCCGTACTTGAAATTCAATGAAATTTTGTCGAACTTCTACGGGTTGTATCTCCACCATCTTGGATATTTTATATAGACAATTTTTCGTTAAACGACTTATTTTAATGAGTTCTACCTTATGTCAAAAAAAAAGGCTCACCTTTGAAAACGTCCTGTATACAGGGTGTTTCATTAGTAAATGAACATACAGTAACCTGAGCTAGAGCTACCCTACGCGAGTCCAAAAAACCCATATATGATAGGTCTAGTCAATTCCATAACCGAGACACAGGGTGCTTCATGTATTCACCTAAAATTTGAATTTCTGATAACTTTTGAACCAACCGGTATAGTCGGTTGATATTTGAAATATATGATTCACTTGCACAGGTCGGTAGATTCACATTAAAATTTCCAAATAATTCCAGGTCTGTAATTGAAAAATATGGGACATCTTCTAAGGTAGGATTCAACACCCTGTATATCAAAATTTTTGAATTTGATGGAGATATTTGAAAAGAGCGGAAAATTTTCAATGAAATTCAGTAGATTTCATTGTCCCGCACGTATTTTGCTCAAAGGAAACTCCAGGGAAAGCGAAGTGAGAAATGTTTTCTTTGCTTATTTTGGTTACAATGTTACAAATCGTTCTCAGACCTGTGTAAGTGAGTCATATATTCCAAATATCAACCGATCATACAGGTTGGTTCAAAAGTTATGAGAAATTGAAATTTTAGGTGAATACATAAAGCACCCTGTATCTCGGTTATTGAATTCATTAGACCTATCTAATATGGGTTTTTTGGACTCGCCTAGGGTAGCTATAGCTCAGGTTGCCGTATTTTCATTTACCAATGAAACACCCTGTATATATATTTTTGAAAAGCTATTTTTTGTATGACATGAGATCAAAAAAAGAATGCATTCGTATTTACAAATACGAAGTTGTTTTCTTTCTAACCTGTAGTACAAAAGATGAACATAAAATAAAAAGTGTCGTATTTCCAGTTTTATCGTTTCAAGATATTTTCGAAAATAAAGAAGTATGGCACATTTTCGAAATCGACAAAATATCAAAATTTGGTTATATCTTCAAGACAAATGAAGATATCGTGAAACGGTTTCCACTAATGGACTTTTCAAAATCGAGGTCTCCTCTCAACGTTTTCACCTATCTAGTCTGGAAGTACCAGAAACGGCCAAAATTAAGCAATTTGGGATACCCTACACAATTTTGCTTATCCTATACATGATTTCATGGAAGGTCTATAATTTTTATTTTACTCATTTGCAAAGGTCCAAGATTCAAGATGAGAAACAAAATAAATCAGAAACACGTGAAACGCCAATGATAAAACACGAGTTTTCAAATCCATTCACAAATCGATAGTAACCGCAGAAGAAAGCGACCAGAAAGGAAATATGCATTTCCTTTCTCCAAGAAAGCAACAAAACAACACGCTCACGAGATTACCTTTTAACAAAACTCCAGTACCGAACAATGAAAGCAACAACAGCTATTATCCAATTAATTTAATTTAATTAATCACAATGCACGACGATTCACAGCTCGTTTAAAGTATTTTGCACTCTCTCGAATAGTACGGACGAACTGACGAAACTGTTGTTAAATACGAAGACGGTAGCTTTAAAAAAAACCTCGTTATCATCATTACTGCATAAGAGGCACAAATAAAATCTGATTCATTCGCGCGTCGGAAAGAAGCCCCAGAATTCGAAACGAACGGGAAAATTTTCTTGGCGTCAGACGGGAATCGAGGAAATTGGTTAGAAACCGTCGGAGATGCGATGAATCATCGACGAGTCGGGAGGTCAAGCGGGTAGATTAAGTTTTCTCCCATGACAAAACGCCAAAGTTCAACGAATTTTTATTTTTAACCGGGTTCATGTACGATGTGCATCTTTTATTTATGAATTTTTCCGATATTTACTTTCGTTCGACCGGCCGCCAAGGATCGAATGAATGGACTTTTCAAATAAACAATCCTCTTGGGGAAACAGGATTGTTTTGATAGGGTTTTCTGAGATATCACAACAACCAATTGTCGGCTCATTAGTGGAAAAAACGTAAAGCAAAATACTGCGAAGGACCCCGTTAAATTTTTGGCATGTGGTGGATTTTAACCTCCTCGATAACTGTACATGCTGGACAAATTTCGATGGTATTCAATGCAGCTCTCTAACCGTAAGAGCTGGGGAAAAGTGGATGGCAAGTTTCCGACCTCGATTTTCAAAAGATGGATAATGGACAAAACCGCATCCTTCTATCTTCTTTTCTTTTCAAGTTATAAGTGAAAACTCATTTTTTGGCTATTTGAATTGGTGCCTCTATTTCGTAAAGTTTCAGTGATATCGAAAAACAATTGTTAAATGTTACATTCTACAGACACATTTTCATGTAGACTGCAATGGTAATAAAGGTAATCAAAGATTTTTTCAGTCCGATACTTCAGTGATATAATAGTGACATTCATTTTTTGAAATATAAACCCTATGATTCTTGTATAGTACATATCCTACTTCCATATTTTTCTCAGAATATTTAATATACGACGTGCCTTTAATTGTTCTTCCAATAAAATAAAAACTAGTTCGGTCAAGTTGGCTAGTCATTTTCATTGATAATACGATAATGCGTATAGAACTTTATGCTTCTATGTTGTGTCAGGTGTGTGGGAGAGACTTGGAAGATCACTTCTATTCCAGATATTTGAAAACACGAAAAATTTTCCAATATTTAATGCATCACATTCAGGAAATTTCGTGAACCTGGATTCAAATGGATATAGCCATTTTAAGTTTTCACAATGAGCTGTGCCACCCACCCCCAGAAAAACAAAATAACCTTCAGAATAACAAGCTAAATATGCTCGTAAATATGTGACACTAGGATGTTACATCTGTTTTTCGATATAACTGAAGTTTTACGAAATAAGAGGCTCCAATTCAGAGTGCCGAAAAATGGATTTTCACTTATAACTTGAAAACAAAAGAAGCTAGATGCAGCTAGGCCACTATCCATCTTTTGAAAAGCGAGGTCGAACACGTGCCATCCATTTTTCCTTAGTTCTTACGGTTACAGAGTTGTCAATTCCAGCGAATTCTGCCCTCCCTGTACATGGGTACAAAGAAATCGTATGACTAGTTTTCGAGATTGAGTGAAACTAGAACTTTCGTCTCAAAATTTTTTAACAATTTCGAGAATTGACAAAACTCCCATGTACAGGGTGGGCAAATTTCGATGTTTTAGCACTACAGCTTTTAAACCAGTGGAGATAGACATAATCTGATACCCCATTCTCGGTCTCTTTTTCTGAGCAACAAACAAGAGTAGTAGTCATTTTTGTCCACCTTCTTTTGTTTTCGAGTTATAAGCGAAAATTGGATAAATGGCGATTTCCAAATAAATTTATATCTCCGCTTATACTGATGATAGAGTTCTGGAATTGAAACATTATACAGGCACTTTTTTAAGTAGAATCCAGTGGCGTGCTTGCCTTTTTAGCAGGATTTTTAATTACGAAGTTATGACCCAAAGTTATGTTTTTTTTAAATGGGAACACCAGATTTCTGTGCGATTTTCTGAAAGCTTAATTCTTACTGATTTCAAAAATATATAACATCATATAATTTGTATCAATATAAACAATAGAAAATGGTCAAAAACCTTTTTTCTCAATATTTTTATGGTTTCAACTTTTGACGAGAACAGAAAAATAGAACTTCCTATAACAATCAGTCTCCTTCCGGCAATGTCATTCTTTCTATACTTTTTACCAATTTTCACAAAATTTGAATCTTGGAGAAATTGAGTAAGAAGCATAGAAATGAAAGGACTAATAGAAGGAGACTGTGGTAATGATAAGATGCTACATTTTTCTATTCTCATCAAAAGTTGAAACCATAGAAATATTGAGAAAAAAGGTTTTTGACCATTTTTTATTATTTATATTAATACAAACCATAATATGATGTCATATATTTTTGAAATCAGTAAAAATTGAGCATTCAAAAAATTGCACAGAAATCTAGTGTTTCCATTTAAAAAAACATAACTTTGGGTCATAGCTCCGTAATTAAACATCCTGCTGAAAAAGCAAGCACGCCACTGGATTCTACTTAAAAAAGTGCCTGTATAATGTTTCAATTTCAGAGCTCTATCATCAGTATTAGCGGAGATATAAATTTATTTCGAAATCGCCATTTTTCCAATTTTCGCTCATAACTCGAAAACAAAAGAAGGTGGCCAAAAATGACTACTACACTTATTAGTTTCTCAGAAAAAGAGGCCGAGAATGGGGTATCAGATTTCATCTATCTCCACTGGTTTAAAAGCTGTAGTGCTAAAACATCGAAATTGCCCACCCTGACACTGTACAGGGAAATTTGTGATACCTGAACTACAACTTTTTAACTCAGCAAATAAACCTGTTGGAAAAAATCATAGTATGCCACTGGAAATTTTAATTTTGGCCTATAGCCCAAAAGACAAAAGAAGATAGAGGAGTGCAGTTGATGACATTATTATTTTCTCGAAAAATGACGACAGTAATGTGCAATGCATTTTCCTCTATCTCGTTGGGTTGAAGAAGTTTTAGTTCAGGTATCGCCAATTTTGCCAACCTGTACAGGTAAATTCGATGTTCACTGAGAGCATCTTGGTATCTATAAGACTTAAGATATCTTGATTGGTTCTTGAGTTACAGGGCGCTTCTGAAAAATTACTGTTTAAAATAGGTATTTCGCAATATCTTTGTCCGAGATATCACTTTTTCAGTGATTTTTATGTTTTATGTGATACTCCTAACGTAAATAAGGGGTAAATAATGAAAACTTTCAGAGTTATGAAGGAAAAACTTGAAATAAGAGAAACCATATATTTATCTTAACTTTAAATTCATGTTTCCATAAACAATTTTGACATTTCATGAATTGTGTATGGATTCTAAACATTCCCAAAACAATTTATTAGGTAATTCATGAAATGTCAAAATTATGAATCGAAGCATCGAATTTTAGTTTCCTTCTGTGGTTTTCGTTATTTCAAGATTTTCCTTGTTAACTCTGAAAGATTTCATTTAAGGTTAGAGTTTATTTAAGTAACCCCTCCTCTTCTTTACGTAGAGAATCGACTCAAATATTAAGATAATGTAGATTATAATATGAAAATATTGAGTTTTGATGAATTCGATTTATCCAGTTTTATGATTTTCTAATAAACATTCTGTAAATTTTCGGTCCAAACAAAAAGGGGTTATAATACTACATCATGGCAGAATTAAAAATGGTAAAAAATTCTTGGTAAAAAGTCGTCAGCAGAAATATTCAAAAAAAGTGTGACTTCCTGTTTTTCTCTCAAGGCAAAGATATAAGGGGTGTGCCATTTGAAATAAGAAAGTAGCTGTTCCTACTACCGGAAGTTGCATTGGCCTGAAAATATTTCAAGGGGGAAACATCACTGTTGAAAAGCCTTACTTGCAAATTTTCAGCGCAAAATTGTTATTAGTTTTCCCTGAACTTCTTATAGACCATCACGATGAATCACCCTGTATAAGTCATAAAAATAACAATATACAAAACAATATCTCAAACAGAAAACAAAAGATGAAGAACAATACTATTTGAAATAGTTATTTTTTAAAAACAAGTCCAAAACAAATCAAAATAACTATGATCTGCTTTCTGATCTTATTATTTGAAAAAAAAAAAAGGGAGAGAGACCTCGAAGGTTTTTTTTCCAACTCTTATCATTCTAGACATACTTTCAGTAAGCATCGAATTTGGTTCTACCATCCAGCTTAGTATTAGCAGAATAAATGGACGTTTTTTCAATTCTAGGAATTACTTAATATTCTGAGCAGAACGCCTCACTTTCCTACTTCAACAACTTGTATACCCATAACTAGGCAAGTTCAAAGTATTGAATTGATTAACCCTGTGTTTTCGTTAAACGAAATTTCCAATGAAAATATCAATGAGAAAATGAACAAACTTCCAACGTCACTTAACCGGAATCTGATATTATCAAAACTGATACCTCACACAAAAAACATAGATCAATGTTGACTCTCCAAACATAACAATCCCCAAGAAAACACCGCAGTAGGGTCTACACTCTACACGATCTCGAGCAAGTGTGTCACACATGCACGGTCCGAGTTAAATCAAATGGGAATGAGTAAAAACTTACCGAAAGAAATGCAACTTATGCGGGTCACATACTGGAAATCACACAGCCAGTCTGGTCGGCCTGTAAATAGAAACCATCGTTTTGAATTCTAAACAATTAGCTAATTAACAGAGGCCGAACGTCACTCATCGGCCGAGGAAGAATCAGCTGATAAAACCTGCGACTTTCTCTCAAAACTGACACCGTGAAAAAAAGGCGCACTTTTACGCGGACTTGAGTTACAGAACGATACGAAATCGTATACATATATATATATATATATTTGAGTTATTAATAGTTTCTGAGAACACCACCAACATTCACACTGAAATGGCACAACGTCATGAAGTTAGAAGCTAAGGGACACGGCACACTGAAGGATCAAATGCGGTTTGTGATGTATTTATAACCTCAACGAAACTGAGTGTTAAATTAACAACTGAGAATTAGGAAAGTTGAATATGGGAAAAAGTCATTCACGTTTAGCTTTAGAATTTACGGTTAAGCCGCCGATGTGCAATTTTTAATTCAATCTCCAATATTTGTTACCCCGTTTCCCAGGGTAAAACTTTGGGCTCGCTCTTTGGACATGCTATTCTTAGTAATGCAACTGTTTACTCGCAGAAATTAGTACTATGCGTTTATATGGATACTAGCTTGAATCCGCTTCGCTCGCGAAATATTTCATTATAAAACGCTTGTAAATAGTGTGTTTTCAAAGGTGAGGCTTTTTTTGACAGAAGGTAGAAGTCATCAAATTAAGTCATTTCACCCAAAATTATCTATATAAAATATTCAAGATGGCTGAGCTGCAACCCCGAGGATTTCAACAAGATTTCATAAAATTATACAAGTACGGAACTATGGAAGGTGTCTCCGGCTACAGAAAAACAAAACAAAACGTGTTTGAATGCAACAAATTAATGCACGTTCTGACAGCGTTAAAGAACATTGTTCACTCCATGAAAATAAATGATAAGCTTGATCTAAGGGCACCGTTATAGATGTCATACAGTTGTCATTAGTTCTTTCAACCCACGTTTATTTTTAATTCGTTCCCAAATGATTTTATTCCATCGGGCATAATAGTTTCTAAAGTTTAGGTAAACCTTTTCTTCGCCATTCCCAAAAAACATAAACTTATGGCTGGACAATGAAGGATTCAGTACATCCGAATCTGATTATTTGCATCAGGTCACTTGTTGGATTTGGGGTGAAAAGAGTTTAGAAAATTGGGCCAAAGTGCTACTATTGTTACCCTATTTCACCCCATTTTCAAGACGATTGTTGGAGGGTTCAAACATGAAGAAGATTGCGATGACCATTGTGAAAAAATTTGTATATTTATATATTCTTTTGAATTTTATTGGTGAGATTTTTTTCATCTCTCATTTTACTTCCAGTTACTGAATATCCTCTAATTAAGGCAGGACGTCTGGCTGGTCAGCTAATTGTCGATAATCAGCAACAATAACATTAAAAATTAATAAGCATGTAATAAAAACCCTCACGACGAATAAAATTGAATACCAACTTAAATTATCGAGAGATCCGAGCAACCTTCCTGAAAATAAATTGTAAAATTCTCTATTGCCTAGATTTAGCTAAGGCCTACGACGTTATCGAGATACTAGTCCAAATCGATGTTATCAAATATCATCACGTGACACTGTGCTCCCGGGAAGATTTCATTTCTTGTCTAAATTAGTGTTTCTTCAACCTATCATATCTCCCCAAATATACGTTAGAATATAATGTTGTAATGAGCACTTTTACCAGGAATAAATGTCGCAGATAAGATTCACATTCATTTTTATACTTATCAATTCCGTGTCAGTCAAAACTCCCCTGCAAATGGATCATTATTTTGGATTTAACTGAAAATGTTCGGATTGGTTATCCTTGAAAGCTAGATATATGCCATCGCGGACTTTTTCGTAGAACTTTTCGAGCTCTACGAAATTGTACTTTATTATTTTCTTCTATCTCTTATAGTTTACTCAGAGTCGGCCATAAGAGCCTGAAATCAACGGCTTCATTCATGATGAATATTTTTCGGTATCTCTTCATTATATCGGAATGATTTTGACACGAAAACCTAATCGAATAAATTCACTACAGTATAGTGAAATTCCCATCACAATCGGACGTCTGGTTTTGGAGTCAAAGACAAACAAACAAAAATCCAAGGACATTCACATTATAGCTGTATTCGGGTTCGGCTTTTGGACGGTCCGAGGATGGTTCTAGAACTGCGCAGAGGATTTAATACTAGGGAGCAAGAGTTTTGCGCAGTCCTAGAACAATTCTCGGACTGTCAGAAAGCCGAACCCGAATACGACTTATATATAATAGTAGTAAGCCTGAAAACAATTGCATGACAATGCGAAGTAATTCAGTGTAACTAAACATTTGCAACAACAAAGTACATGTCTGCGACTGGCCTAAGCCATTTGATTTTTATTATAATAATAGCCAAAAAATATTTCCCTCGTAAATGCATATTTAACAAAATATAGCAAAATACTAAATTTTGATGTTTAATTATATTATTATATTTATTCCTATAATTGTTGGCTTTAAGTAGTTAGTTTTCCAACATTTTTCATTTTTTAGTTATGAAGCAAACATATAGTATTTTAAAAGGAACACCCTTTGTGTTATTTAGATAAGATAAGATATTTCTTTATTTCAGATAAATTCTAATTACCTAAAGAGTTACAATAATCTCAAACTTAAAGGAAATGACGTCTCAAAATTTTAGTTCACTTTAGCTTCAAAATAGTCTCTGAGGTTGTATGGTTCCAATGCAATCAGTAGATTTTCAACTTTATTTCTGAACGATTTATAATGTGTTATACGTTTCATGATATTTGGTAATTTATTGAAAGCTCTGATACTCATATTATAGGCAGTGCTCTTTTTAGTTAGGTAATGTTAATCTATGAGTGGGAAACATTACATTTAAATTGCTTGTGTTGTAACTATTTACATTTTCAGATATGAAACTTCTCCTATTTGTATGTAAGAACATAAGGCATAAACAGTGGAAATTCCTCTAAATCTAAAAGTTTCTCTACATGATTCCCTAAATTATTTGTATTTTGTAAATTATTCGAATTTCTCTCTTCTCAATTATGAATATTTTCTCCAAGTTTTCGTTTGTTTCCCAGGTAATTCCATTTTTGTAGATGGATTCAAAGTTTCCGAAATATAATGTTCTTATGGTGTGTTCATTCATATTGGGTTATTGATCTTAGTGCAAAGCATATTTTACTCAATTTCACTGAAATTATTTCAGTGAAATTGAGTAAAATATGCTCTCAGAAATTTGACGCAGTTCGATAGTGGGTAGTTACAGTGTGATAAGGTTAGGTATAAGGTTACTGAAGCTTCCTTTACTGTCATTTTTTAGTAGGGTTAAAGGAAGCTTTGAAATTAAAGGTACTTTAGGTTTGATTATGAAACCGGCTGTTAAAATGACAATAAAGGAAGCTTTAAGTTAAAAGTGACTTTAAATTTGATTATGAAACTGGACGTTATAAGGATAGGTTCGAACAATTTTTGTGAATAACAAAGAGCAATTTTATTGGAGAGTTCTTGAACTTTTTCTCGGTTTTAAATGGCGTATTCCAAGGTAATTATTTCAATGTCAGGCAGCAGAACTCATCGAAATGAAATATTTCAGAAGAAATTTTATATAGGGCCAATTTCGTCATTATAAAAATTTTGTATAGACGATTTTTGGGAAAACAATTCATTTCGAACCATTTTACTTTCTGTGAGAACAAAACCTAACTTTCAAAAACGTATTTTATGAATATGAAATATGACGAAATATGAACTTGAGAAACCCCCCAAAAAAAATACGAACACATTGGAAAATTGAGTGTGTGTGAGGACCCTTGAGCAATGATACCCGAATATAATAGTCTCATGTGTATATTCTATTTTTGTATCATTGGACTCTTTTCCTAGTTTCGCGTTCGCAAGGTTTTTCACCTTTTTTTCTGGAATCTCCGACGCGCGAATTTGTTTTTGAGGAAATTCACTTGTTGCTACTGATCGTTAAGGATGTCATCAGATGGTAATTCACCTCTCAACCTGCTAAATATCCTTATTTATATTCCTACTACTCATGTTGGTAAAATTTATTCGGCTTGTTTTTCTGAATACCCAGCAGTATTCTTTCGTCAAAGTCAGAGTGAAAAACGTACAACATGACTTCAATTCCTGAATTTTCATCCTCCTTACCTGAAAGGGCAAGTACTTATAACTCCTTATACAGGGTGTCTCTCAATGATTGTACTTGTACAGCATTTCAGTGCAGATCCAGGACATTTTGGGGAGTCTGGGTCAGTGTTCAAAATATATCCTAACTAGATTCGTTTATAGATACAGGTTGTTTTATGTTTTATGTACCTTGATCAGGATTTCTTTTAACTTAAAAATTTGCCCAGTCGTCGGTTCTAAATGATCAACATCTCTTATACAGGGTGTCCGTTATCAATGTCCAAATTGAATTTCAAATTGTTTTTTCTCGATTTTTTCAAAGGTAGCACCCTGTATTTTATTCCATGATGATGTACACAGTTCAAAACCTTAAATTTTTTCCGAAGTAACCTTAGGATTATTTTCACTCCTGTGTCCAGCAGACACGAAAAATGACATTTCAACCAGAAATTTAAGGAATAATGAACATAATAACTAACGGATATTTTAAATGAGTCACACAATGAAACCAAACTGAATGACCAATTTTTGAAAAACTTTGAAAACCCTTCCAAAATCATAATCCTTGAAGTTCAACCTGAAAATGATGGTTTGATTGTGTGACTCATTCAAAATATCCGTTAGTTTGTAACGTGGTTACTCGGAGAAAACTAATCTCGAGCGCCAGCTATTCTTTTAAGGAAGAATAGCAAACCTACCAGAGTAGCTGCTAGTCGGAGACAGAGTTCGCTGTTATCTAGGGTGGTAGCGATAACGAAGAAGTCAAAATCGAATTATGTAAAAGTTTATTCACAACTTCGGAAACTAATTATATGTACAAGGGAGATATGTGTAGGTATGAAATATGAGTGATTCTATAAGCGAACATACATTCGGGAAATCCTATCCGGTCACGAGCACTTTATGAAATTTATACCGGGTGCAGTGAAAAATTAAAGGTTCAATAAAAATGCGCCAACCAGAACTGACGGAATGAATACCAAGGACCTGCTACACGGTATCGGGATGCAGCTGTATTTCTCCGGAAATAAAACACAACCAGGGCGGATCTATTCGAGACTTTTATTCTCTACCCCAAGGGCTATAACGCGCCATGACTGACAGAAAAGAAGAGATTTCGGATTCAACACTTATGACGAGGAACGCGGACAGGGGGGTTGACGAGACTTTCCCTTCAGTACCCCAAGGGCTTGCGCACCATGACTGATAGCGAAGGGAAAAGTCAGACTCGCGAAACAGGGTAAAGAACGATAAAATACGACAGAAAACGATACAGTACAGCAGTGTCAAAGTTAAAGAAGTGACGGTGTAGGTCTAACAAAGAAACTGAACGGTACAGACGGGGACCTACCTCCTTTGTTTCAGGCACTCGCGAAAAATCAAAGGAAAGAAAAAAAACTAAAAATCAATTCGTAATAGCACTGATGCAACACAAAAATACTTCTTAAACGGCGAAACTCAGAAAATACGGAAAACTAGCTGAAGTAAAAGAACAGAATCTAAAGCAGAAGTCACCACGTTAAAACTGAAATCAAAGAGCGAAAAATCAAAAGTCGAAGTACTGAAGTAAACAAGCAAAAGTTAAAAAGTAAGTGACCGTCGCGGGGGAAAATTTGCTTTTATAGGCAAATCCCCCCTCACGGTAAAAATCTGAAAATTCCAGAATGAAAAACGTCGTCAGCTCCGGTTTATCGCATATCAACATCAGAAAAACGTCGAAATCTTCAACGGCATGTAAGAAAAACAAAGTGAAACACAGATAAACGGTTTTTTACATTTACTCTGCCTATCGGAATGAACGTACGGAATATTCGAGAATTAAAATATTTTCAAAGACGGAAATGTAAAACGAAAGAAATGCATTAAAATGAATTCCAATTTTCCTCAGAAGACTGGGATTCATTACAAGTTATTATGTTCATTATTCCTGAAATTTTTGGTTGAAATGTCATTTTTCGTGTCTGCTGGACACAGGAGTGAAAATAATTCTTAAGTTAGTTCTGAAAAATGTAAGGTTTTATACTGTGTATATCATCATGGAAAAAATACATTTAACAAATCGAGAAAAAACAATTTGAAATTCTTCATATTTGGACATTGATAACGGCACCCTGTATAAGAGTAAAATTGTAAATTCTTAAATTAAAAGAAATCCTGATTAAATTCATGTTTCTATCGCTTCTGGAAATCCGTAAAGAGCTTCTACCGGACTACTGTTTCGTCGAAAGTTTGCAGATTTTTCTGAATAAGATCCGTACGGTTGGAAAAATATCCCTAATATTTTGCATCATGGTAGAGGTATTGAAGAGCATTGAAAACATGCAAAAATATCCATTTAAAAAATCACTCATTTGTGGAATAATTTTATTTGGGAAAACCCTGTGTACTAGAAAATAATTTCCTGAGATGCAGAATTGAAAGTACAAAGGGAATTCTCTTCAACTAAATTTCTAAAACGTCTGGTTTGGCAGCTATGGAAGCCTAACGCACTATTGCAGGACCCTGTATACAGGGTGTCCACAAGTCTACATTGGGTGGCCTATTAGAGCATACATTAACTTACACTGCGTGCGGACCAATCACAAGCACGAGCTTTCGAGTGAAATCATCTTTAGTCGGTTCTGTCCGAACGTCAACCCGATTTTCGCGCTCAGCGCCCAGCCAGCGTTCATTTTGATAATCACTTGCTGTGATTTTTTGAGGAAATTCTTCTGCAAGTTTTTAACAAGTGTTCTGAAAAAGCAGTTTTTATTGCTATTAGTCTTAATATTTTCAATCAACTATAGAGAGCTACTCGGATTTAGTGTGAATGATGGAATCTGTGATGTAAGTACATATTTAATAGCAGTGGGTTTCTAGAAATGTAATTCAATATTTAGTAGTTTTTATTATAATATATCATAAAACCTTTAATAAATGCTAAATTTATTTCAGAATGAATCCCCTGATTTGTGGCATATGGCATATGCCAAAAGGAGTTCAGCAGTATTTCTGTAAAGAAGAGACACCTTCGGCAAATTCATAATGAGGACATTCAAAAGGACAAGAATCAACATGTATTGTGTTGTCTTTGTCCTGCTGAGAATAGAGAAAAGTTCTCCAGTTACAAAAATTATGAGGATCATTTGAAATCAATTCATGATATAATCGTGAAAGAAAGTATTTTTCATTTTAGGAGTAGTGAACACTTTGAGGCATAGAGAGGACAAGAGAACAGATATGTGGATTACGCTTTTATTAGGACTTGTAAAACAACCAAAGGAGATACAACTGCATATTACAATTGCAACAGGAGTAATCATATAGGTAAAACGATTTCCACAAAGTCTGTGAAGATTCTACAGTCTTTGATTTCAGGATACGAAAGTGTTTGTGAGAAACGAAAGAGAAAGATCGCAGGTAGTATACATATTCAGGGAGTTTGTCCTTCACGAATAATAGTCAAAATTTCAACAGATGGTAACATCAATATATTCCTGAAACATTTCAGAATCAATTTGAGTCATCTCTTTTTATTTAGGCTTGTATTCAGTAACATTTGTTGAAACACATGTGGGACATGATGATGACCTTAGAACAAAAAGACTTTCAAAATTGCAACAGAACCTTCTGGTCGAAAAGTTGTGTGCTGGAATACCAAAAGAGAGGATAATGAAAGATGCTAGGGATACAGTGCAAAATGGAGAATTGGAAAGATTCAATATTATAACAAGAGCAGATTTAGCATATTTGGTGAGAAAATATAATATAAACAAAATAAGGCATGATGATGATATGGTAGCAACAGCTCTGAAAGTTAATAATGGAATCAGCAGGGAAAAAATTTTGCATTTTTATTCAAAAAAATTGGTAAGTTGTTTCGCATGTATATAGCTATTCTTGTATGTAATATGTAATTTGAATTATTGCTTAGAATTTTGCATGGTGTAGGAAATAGTCTTGAATAATTGTAGGTGAACCTTACCCTGGATTGAGGGATGAGGATTTTGCATTAGGTTTTATGAATGGCATAATGGAGAAAAAAATTAGAGATTTCAAAAATATTATATGTGTAGACGGAACTCATGGGACAAATAGAAATAATTGTTACCTAACAATAGTATTGGTGAAGGATGAAAATAACATGGGTTTTCCTGTAGCTTTCCTTTCATCTAATAGATTGGATCAGACGATCCAAGAACATTTTTTTTCAGCTCTCAAGTTGAGATTAGGTGGAATAGTACATTGTAATTTTTTTATGAGTGATGACGACCCAAAGTACTATAATGCATGGGTCAAAGTAATGTATTCCGAGCAGAAACCAAGAAGACTGCTATGCACATGGCACATAATAAAAAATTGGAATCTACAAGGAAAATCGAAAATTAGGAATCCTGAAATAAAAAAACAAATGAAACGGGCGATGAGGAAGATTTTGAAAGAGACTGATTCTAAAAAATTCACTGAATTGAAAGATCATTATTTCAATTTCTTAGAAAAGGAAGGAGAAAATGAATTTATGAAATACTTGCAAAAGTAAAAAATCCAACGTAATGTATGAATTAGAAAGTAATTTTTTATTTTCAGTTATTATTTCCAAACTGAAGAAAGGGCGATGATGTGGGCCCACTGTCATCGATTGAATGCTGGCATAAACACAAATATGGCTATAGAAAGTTTGAACAAAGTTCTAAAATATAATAGAATGAGAGGTCAACGTAATCTGAGGTGTTCTGAAATAAATAAATGAATTTATAGGAAAAATTAACACAAATCTCCATTGCAGGGTTGAAAAACTATTGGATTTATTAGATGAACTGGTAGAAGAGAAAATGTGGAAAAAAATAATAAATGAAGAGAGACCCAATGCAAACAACTACCAGCACAAGATCACAGTGGAAGCACATAAAAAAGCTGAACAAATGAATATCAGTAGGATAGAAACACATGAATTTGGATATTTTAAGGTCCCTTCTAGTTCAGTGACGAATAAATTTTATGTGGTAAGTTGCAAAGATATCTGTGATTATGACTGCCGAGCAGGATTTTGTGATTCATGTAAGGTATGCATACACATATATGTATGTGAGTGTTCGGAAAATGCAGTGAAAAGGGTACTGTGTAAACACATACATGCTGTATCTCTGCTTGAGCGGAGGAGCGAGTCTGTTTTAGGTAGCCGTCATTCTGAGGATGACAGTAATAATTTAATTATGGATGAGTCTTCAGGAAGTAAGCTGAGGTACCAAGATGAATTGAATCATTTCATGCAGGAGAAACATAATAATAAAACATCGATAAATACTGACGAAGAAACAAGAAAGGTCTTGATCAAACAATTTGTTGACTTTTTATCAGTGCATATAGCAATTATATTTTCAGATTGCTGGAGAGCAATTTATTGGATTCATCAACAAACTGAGTGGTAATGATTTGAACAAATTTTTATCAGAAGTATGGACATTGAAGAGAAGAATGGAGAAAGATACTGAGCAGATAAGTAAGAAGAGGAAAGTTGAAAAACAATCTTACTTTCCAAATAAGAAATAATTTCTTCTAAGAACTTACTGTAGAGCTCTCAAGATGACTAATTCAACTATGTATGCTTATTCTGCTATTTCTATGGGCTTAGTACTAGCAAATAATTTCATTATTCATAAAGATCAATATACTTTACCAGACAGTCCAGACACACACACATACATGTCCTCACTAACACCCGGGTATAGGCAAAATTGAAGGTGCTATCTGTGATTACTTAACTAACTAACTAAATTAACCAACCATTGAGACTGTGTATTAATGAATGTGAAAAGTGAAAGATTTATAACTTTATGTATCTTAAGCTATGTTAGATTGTCTATGTTAATGTTTAGAATGTATTGTATGTACCTTAGGTTAGCTCAGGATGTTTATGAATATATTTTAAGAGGTGATGGTGAAGAATAATATTTGCATGCATCTTATGCTTTGAATGTGTATTGATATTTACGTTGACGAACTGTAAAACTTTTATGGAGTGGATGAGTGTGACATTTGTATAATTGTAATTATTCTTGACTTAAAATTTCAATCAATGTTTTTCCAGCAGTATGTTTTTATAGAACACTACATTTTGATTACATTTATACAAATATTGCATTTTGGTTCAGGTGTAGGGGTGTTGGGAGCCTGATAGTTAAAATAAAATCAGTTATGTCCATAATATGCTATGAAAATTTGTACCTTGTAGAGCATATTCTCAATCTAATAATTAGACGATGCTGTGCTTTATAACAATTAATTTTTGAATTAAACCTTATTATTTATATCTTAAAATTTTACTCTATATAATTTTAATTATATTAAATTAAAGAACTTTGAAATATTGTTGTCTTTGACTTTATAATTCCAGCTCCTTCAAACATAACCAGAACATTTATAAAGTATACAGGATGATTGATAACTATTGGGACATAGGCTAAGGGCAGATTGTTTGGACCAAAATATGGCGATAGGACCAAATATAGCTCAATAAAATATTGCTGTGGAAAAAGATAGAGGGCGTTAAAGTTGAATTTTTTATAAGGGGACAGAATAATATTCTCTTCGAAGTTCGAAAGTCCTTTACTAAAAGAATTAGAAAAGGCATAGAAGTCGGAGGAGGCCACGTAGAACATTTAATTTAAGTTTATTCTTTTTATGCTACATTGTTTTTAATTATGCTTCAAATCCCCTTCCGATGCTCTGAACTGTTCAATTGTGTTTTTCTTAAAAACGGATGAAAAAATATACAGAGGAATTATTAGCAAAAAAACGAAAAAAAATTCAACTTTAACGCCCTCTATCTTTTTACACAGTTATATTTTATTGAGGTATATTTGGTCCTATCGCCATATTTTGGTTCAAACAATCTGCCCTTAGCCTATGTCCGAATAGTTATGAATAACCCTGTATACTATGAATCCACGAAAAGTTATTCAATATGCAGCGTAGTTGAACAATGATGTAAAATAGTAACTTCAGTGAGTTGGTTTCTGGAAATTTTTTGTGTAGATCTCTTTATCTCCTATTTTAACTTAATATTATGATTCCTCCTGTTTAATATGAATTAAATCCATTAATCCCGATGAGTCACGGTCATGCATTTAGCGGAAAAGTCCAATGTCGTGTTTTGCCCAAAAATATCCTAATTTTTACTTGTAGATCAATCTCGGAGCAACGAACAAACAATGAGACGTTTGTTTACAGTAGGACTATAGAAGCAACGTCTCTTATCATTGAAAAAACAAGGCACCTTTAAGATATATTCCAATGAAATCGGAGAATCCTTAGTTAGTTATTACCAGAGAAGGTAAGTGAACGGTTAAATTTATTTTTTCAACATGGAAATTGTGGTTATCTAGTGAATTATTATCGATATAACAGATAACACACAATTAATCTGGCTTATCATTTTATATACATTGTATATGTATTCACTCCAGCATCAATAACCATACTTTTATTCTATAAGAAAGGCCGAATCCCCAAAAGTTTCTAGTCGTTGAGTCATTCAAGGTTAGTTAATTTATCAGCTGTTCAGTGTGCGCAGACTCATCAACTCATCACTCAGAAGCCGTTGGATTAAACTGGGGAACTTACCCTCTAGTTAGATTAATGAATTTATTACAATAATAAAACTACTGGCATTAGCGTCCTCCATATTAAACAATCCGGAAACAATATCAGGAAACAGGACTAAAAAAATGAAAGAAACTATGGTTTCATGACAACAGTGGCGACGTTTCGCAAGATGTCTCTTGCTTCCTCAGGCCTACAATTTATTCGAGACATAGTTACAACGTTTAGTACATTCTTACCAAAGATGTCTAAGAAAACCAATTCATCAATTATTGATGCAATAAAATACAAAAATGGGCTACCATAAAGATATTCGTTGTTTAACTAATGAAAATGTAAAGATAGTATTTTATAACTTAAAAACTCTAAGAAAAATCATCTATAGTAATTTGAATGATAGATTATATAAAGGACAACTTTCAGGATTGATTTATAAGATCCCTTTCTCAAGTTGCAATAAGGTATATATCGGTCAAACAAGACAATATTTAAATAATAGGATAAAACAGCATAAAAATGATTTGAAAAATATTAGAAATAGGGAAAAAACAGCACTTTGTTCCCATTACTTTGATGAATCTCATATAATAGATTTTGATAGAGTGAGTATTTGTGAGAGGGAGGGAAATGGTAAAAAGAGGAATATTTTAGAGATGATTTATATTGGTTTATTGGATTCCATGAACTATAGAACGGACACTGAAAATTTGGCTGGACATTACAATTCCATCATTAGAAAACACAAGTGTCTTGTTGACCCAGGTTAGGTTATAGAATATTTAGGATATTGTTAATGTTAGTGTATGTATATATAACTATAGAATAAAATTAAAAAAAAGAAAACTTATGATATATTAAAAGATTATTTATAGAATAAATTATATGATTAAAGAAACAAATAAATAAATAAACAATAATAATATAGAATATATCAAAATAATATAAAATCAAAAAAAAATAATAATAATAATGATAATACATTGAGGATATTTGTTTCACTTATGCGATATTTGTTAACGATATTTATTAAAAATAGACTGTAATATGTAATTGTGAAGAATTGTTTTGATATTGGATGTAAAGTTGTTGTTGTTTTGTGTTCTGTCGGTTCTTCTGTGTCACCGTATGTTGCTGAGTCGTGCTCAGTTTTTTCGATATCATTGAATGTGACTAGATGCTAATTTTGCCCTTTTCCTTTTTTTTGCGATTAGCAAGAATATCTTTATGGTAGCCCATTTTTGTATTTTATTGCATCAATTGATGAATTGGTTTTCTTAGACATCTTTGGTAAGAAATTGTTGATGTACTATACGTTGTAACTATGTCTCGAATAGATTGTAGGCCTGAGGAAGCAAGAGACATCTTGCGAAACGTCGCCACGGTTGTCATGAAACCATAGTTTCTTTCACTTTTTCAGTCCTGTTTCCTGATATTGTTTCCGAATTATTACAATAATTTTTTGTATACATGTGTCTTCGACAAGGAGTTGGGAAAAATCCAACAGTAGTAAAAACTAATTATGTGTTGGACATCCACGATGTCTTATGCAGTCGGAAAACGTGTCGTTAGAGTCTGTAAAGGATGGGGAAATGAAGTAATCTTCTTCCCATAATGTCCCAGACGTGTTCTACGGGTGATAGATCGAGACATCTAGGGGGCCAAGGCAACAAATCAACTTGATTATCTTAAAAAGAAAAAAAACTTAATTCTGGTTGACATGTGGCCGTTCGTTATCTTGTTAGCATTGCAATTGACCTTGTGGATGTAAAACGGTCCCGTAGAGTCAAAAGCTCAAGGTCGTTCTTCTGACACGTCCCATACGTCCAGGCTTTAGTCTACGGCTACCTTGATTCTATACTCTACAACAATCCCCTACCATCTTTACACTTCTATGGCTATTTTTCTAAAGGATAAACCCAGAGACAAGAGAAAAGAGAGACTGCCGAATAGATAGGCAACACGGGGGACACGTTTTTAGAATTAGGTTAAGAATTTTTGGAATCCCGTCGGAAATGGCGCTAGTGTTTGGTGGCCAGTTCAAGAACTAGTGGATGTGGATGAAAGAAATCTGTAATCTATGACAGAACTCAAGTCAGCTGATTTCCGTCATTCCGTCTGAGTTTGTTTTGTTTAATGCAAAAAGTTAGAGTATTTCGAGATTTTTGTTTATTCCCCGAAAAAGAAATTGTTTGCTTTCGAACACATGGTGAGTTTTTATATATATTTCTATTTCTATAATCAATTAAAATTATGTATTGCTTGATTTTACAAAATTGCGAAATGTTATTCATTTTTTGGATACCAAAATATAGAATATTTTTTCAGATCCCATGCCCAGAAGAAACAAGAAAGACTCAAATGGCTTTCAAGTCTGGATGGCTTTAAACAATAAATGCCACACAAAAGTTGTAGGGACCAGGGATTCAAGTTTTTGAGAACTAGAAGTCTCAATCTAGGGGATCCTCCAGGAAATATGTTTGCTGCTTTTCGAACTGTTATTATTACATCATATAAAACTGCAATAATTTGATATTTGACCATTTCTAAATCTAACAAGAGTTATGAAAATGATGAGAATGGCATATTGTACCGCCATTTGGACATATTGCATCGATAACCCCTAAGTTGAAATTATTTTTAAAGTCGCATGTAACATTTTTCTGGTTTACATATGAAGAACATGTGGACTCGGTTGTTCATGATTAATTGGATTATGGTATGTATTTCTCTAATAATTGTAAAAAAGTATTACGATAATATACAATATGATATGACCACATAGAAATAAAGCCTGAATCCATCAAATTCAGTTATTCATGTATATCAAAGTTCAGTTTTTGTGTTTAGTTTGGCCCATATTATTTATCCATTCAACCCTTTAAAAGATCAGTTCCTTTATATAATGTATCCTGTACAATATTGTAATTATAGTTGTTATTGTCAAATATTTCTATTATATATTCATTTCGGTTAAATTTCTGTATATTCTTTCTATACAAATGTAATTTTCTAATATTTTCCTGAATATATATTTATTTCAGTTGATTTTCTATTTTATTACACTATTTCATGATTCGTCTAAAAATCTATAATTACCAAGTTCGAAAAATACACTCCATCGACTCTCTCTACTCCTATCGTTCTTTTAATCGAATCTTTCCCACTAAACTCGATAAAAAGAACAATAGGAGTAGAGAGAGGCGACGGAGTGTATTTTTCGAACTTGGTAAATATTATTTCAAAAACGAGGCCGTTATTTGAATTTCCCGCGCAAATTTTTTCGGATTAGTTTCTCCAGTAGCCAAGGGGGGCGCCACAAAACGTGTCGCCCATGAATAACACTGAATTGACTACTCTCCTCTTTCCCTTTCTCTATGGATAAACCAGCCTCGCGTAAGCCCACTGATCACCCAGTATCAAACTCGATAAGCTGTTGAAAATGTTCTCGTCTTCTCACTTTAGGTATGATAAACAAATTAAGAGGAGCTCTTCACTTCACAACTAATTGTACGATGATTAAATACGAATTGAAGTTATAAAACACAAATATCGCGCATAGACTTCTGTTTTTTTGTGAGAACAGACGATATCACAAAAACCCCTCATAGATATATACTTCATTCAAATTTATTTTAGCAGTCGGTTGGCCATGAAATAATTTTCTCAAGTTTTTGTAACTAGAACGATGTTAGGTTGGCACTCATGAAATGTCGTTAATGTCATAAAGCCGTTGCCACAACTTATATCAATTAATATTACAAAAATACCGAAAGTGATTGAAAAAAGAGACAGGGTTTCAGGAAGTGCTATTTAGAATTCAGGTCCGCTCATTCAAATATTTATACCCTGATATTCTAAAATCCACAATACGTCAGACGATAGCGAACATATTCAATGTAAGAGAATTTATATAATGTTTCATCTGAATCTAAACGACATATAATTCAGCTGGATATTTCCACAATCAGAAAGATTGTGAATGAAGAGGATAACAAAGAATTTCCAGCTATTGGGAGACCCAAAAAAGTGGTGGCATTTGAGATATTTATTGGGTGAACGAATGCGAAAAATTTTCGATGAATGTCATCGTAGAATAAGTTCCCGAAAATTGATTTTTCTATTTTTCATTTGACTTGTCCTATAGATTGTAAATTTCTTAAGGTACTAATAAATATAATATTATTATTATTATTGTTGTATCAATGTATTAAGATGAAGAGTCACAAATACGCGCCAGTTTTAATGTTAATTGTTTATTCATGTGAAAGTTTTCTTCAAAGGTGAAGTTCATCTTGACTTGAAACTTCCTTTACTTCCTTTGAGTTTTTAGTTACATTGATGCAAGATGAATTTTGTTGAAGAATTTAACATTTTTGTAATTATCTGTTAATTCCTTCGGGAGATACCCATTCCCAACCACTGCAACATATGCATTTCATCTCTGGGTTAATATTTTTGAAATCTACAACTGATGTAAAGTATTCAAACTTAAGCCAAAGAAGATAACGAACATTAACTCTCTTCAAGCTAGTGCATATTATGATATCATACTGATCTCTTGTATTTTTCGTGCAAATAACTGGATTTGGTATGCCTTCAATCAGTTTGTATAAACTTCAATTATGTTCGTCACATATTTTCCGAAGAGATTGGAGATTGTGATAAAATACGTAATAATAGAAACTTTTACGTAAAACGGGCAAAATAGCGTTGATTTAAAACCCAAAAATGTTTTGACAAGCGTCATAACCCCACATTTTCGTACTATACAGAGTGAAATGTGTCAAAATTCCATGGCCAACCGACTGCTAAAATAAAAGTGAATGAAGTATAGTTGAAAAACTGATCGCTTATTATACTGACTAAAACAACCATATTCCTAGAAATTCTTCGTAACGAATTCATAAATGTTGGGTGTCTTATTTTCTGTCACTTAGTATAACAAGTGTCGGTACAAATATCTTTTATACCGCATGGGAAAGTCAGCTGATGGGACACGAAGGCTCTGTGGATAGGAACGGCGGGACCTGCTGAACACAGTACGCAGGACTGGATATGGACTACAAATCATATACAGTGCGTATAAACATTGCGAACAATTTCAGGGTATTTGTCAGGAAATCTTTTCAAGAGGTCGTTACATGTTTTCCAAATAAATGACAAATTCCTCGATATTTTCGAACACCTACATGGAGGCAGCCAAATCTTGCAATTTGAAAAGCTTTTTCCAATAAAATTCATTGTTCGATTGCTCTCCTCGAGTATTTTGTTCCCAATACGTTGAAGCCAGTTCAGTTATTTTGATTGTCGTCGAATTCTATAAAAGTTAGTGGGACTTACGCCCGCTCAACTGAGTTGTCGGCCAGAGATATTAAGTTGAATTTTCGGTATGTTAATAATTCCATTATTCTAAGGGTTACCCCCCTATCCAACCACAATATCTCGTAAGATGCAAATTTGCAGCTGGAAATCTCATTCTTTGAAATATTAGAATGTTTGTCGAAAAATGCTACGAAAAAAGTAGTAGCACGCTATGCTATACATTTATTTCACATTTCTTCTCTGAGCATTTATCGTTAAAAATGTCACGAGGAAGGCATTCGAGAAGTAGCCAAAACAAGGCGCTAATTCGCGATGTAGAATAATCGAGAAAAGGGCTCCTACAAATATAAAAACGCGACGTGACGAAACAGGGTCAATAAGTAGGTACAATAAAAGATAGTGGAGAGCAACGAAAATAAATAACTGTGGAAATGAATCCAGTTGTCCAATTGAGTAAATAAATTAGTATTAGTGTATTGTACAGGATTGAATAAATTAGTTGAACAGAACTATTTTCACATTTGCCTTGCATTTTTTCCGCATCTCTGGTAAACACTAAATATGTATTGTGAAAAATGTTATCCATAGACCCCCATGATTAAGTCAAATGTTTTTTTTACAGGATATCCAAGAAACATCAGGATGAAAACATTCTCACTACCACTGATAGCCTTAGTCCTTGCAGTAGCCCACTGTCAAATACATTACGTCCCAGCGAATGTTTACGTACCGATAAATCCTTATCAAATTGGATGGAATAACACCTACAATAATGTAACGAAAAACGAATCTTGGACTGGTCCTGGACACATCTTCTGGGGCAGAATAGGACCAATGGACAGACTTTTATTCAACCAGGTATTGATGATAAACAGCACAATTGCGTTTTGAAGGTCAGGAGGTTCCTGGAACCGCAGTCCGATATGATGTTCAGATCTCTACCAGTGTGAAAGCAGCCACGAATTTCAGCCACAAGTTTGCCTCGCCTCGCCGCATCGGTGAAGCGCTCGCTGCGCTCGACCCCCCGCAGTGGATCATAATGCGTAATCAAGACTGGTACGTTGTTGCCATTGAACAACAGAAATAATACAGGGTGTTCCATGTCAGACGAGCCACCCCGTATATAGTGATGGGAAAATTTTTCTGAAATACGTCGAATGATTTTGTTTGGGAGACATCTTTTGACGTATATTTGAGGCTTGAACCAGCAAAGATAGGTTTGATAGGTCTTGGAAGCATATTTACAACGGTGTATAAAAAACGTAACTTTGATCAACCGTTTCCGCAAAAAATCAATTTTTTAGCTCAAATGAGCCCCCTTGAATATTTTGGTATTTTTACAATGTACAAGTCTATTTTTACTAAGCCCTTTTTACAAACTCACGAGTTGTAGATGAGTTTTGTCAAATAACTCCAATTATGCTGAACCATGTTAGAAACGGTTTTCATTCAAGATTGTATTATTGTATGGAAGTCAACGGAGGACAATTTGAACATTTGATTTAAAAACGCAGATTTAATTTTTTTGGATGTAAGCATGATAAAACAATTTTTTTAAGAATGTGATTTTTCGAGATTTTTTGAGTTTGTAAAAAGGGCTTCATAAAAATAGGATCGTACATTGTAAAAATGACCAAAATATTCAAGGTGGCTCATTTGAGCTGCAAAAATGATTTCTTGGCGAAAACGGTTCATCAAAACTACGTTTTTTATATATATACCGTTGTAAAGAAGCTTCTAGGACCTTTCAAATGAAGTATCACTCAACCCCTCTCCCCTATTTAATTTTGAGGCGTTGAAGCGCCCCTTCTTAGGGGATTGCTCGTTCAAGCCTCAAATATACGTCAAAAGATATCCCAAACAAAATCATTCGACATGTTTCGGGAAATTTTTCCAATCACTATGGGATAAGAAATATACGGAGTGGCTCATCTTTCAATTCCAACCCCGCTTTCAATTCCAACCCCGTCAATCAGTTTTGATTACGAATTACGAACGCTTTACCAAGGTGACGAGGCAAACACGTGGCTGAATATCGAGGCTGTTTTCACACTGGTGACATCTCTGATAACATTTGACGCCGTATCTTGTCTCTTAGTGTCTTTTTTTCTATTGGGAAAATTAACTTTAGTATTATTTCAATAATTTCTAACAAAACTCTCCTTTCTAGATATACTTCAAAGACAGCCATTGGTGGACCTCAAGAGAAAAAATCCTGGAGTATCCGAACGATGTACACTCTGGTTACGTCAGGCATGAAACAATTTCCGCCATACATATCATCAATAAATTCTATCAAGGAAACCACGCCAACGCATCCATATTGTCGGGAGGAGTTGGGAGGCAGTACGTGAAGATAAGAATGGCTTCGAAATGGGGTTATGGCTTTAGATTTTTGGTCCAAATATACGGTCATTGAAACGATGTATGAAATGTAATCATGTATTAAAAGAATAAAACCTAACGCAACTTCTGAAACTTTCGCGTTTATTTGTTAATAGATTTAACCTGCATTGCTTGGGGAATGTTTTACCTGAGAAGCATACATATACAGGGTTATTCACGAAGACCGTTGGTTAGAATATTTCAAAGAAAGATCCGAGATGAACACTAGAAATATTATAGTTGAGCTTTGTCTGGACAGATGAATTCTTGGAAAAAACTTCAGACTTGTCCGACTTCCGGTTTCACCGGAAATGACACCAAGTTTTCGTTTTTCAAATGTGAGACCCAGATTTTTCATTCATAATCCGATTTCTCACTGAATTCTGAATTGCTTCTATGTATCATTTGCGTTTTTTCTCCATTTGTCTGAAAACTGAAAATATTGAAATTTTCGCAAATAAGGCTTCATTCCAATGTTAATAATAATACGGAGATTTTTGCATGAAAAGTTCTAATTTTCTAGATTCTCTCAGAAGAAATTCCAATGCCCCCTTCCGTTAATTAAAAATTCAATTGAACATACAGGGCCTTCCTATTTCTATGTCAACGTCAGCCATGACAAAAACCTCAAAACTTTTCAAATGAGAACCTTTTTTTATGGGTCACGTGGAATCAACGTAAAATAATAGCGTATAAGTCTAATACATATTGTGTACTGCCCTTAAATGCTTATGTCACGATATATTCGGTAAATTCTAATTATCTTTTAGGAATCCTGTGAGTTCGTTTCTCCAAGAGTAAGGGTAAAAAAACGTTCAATTATGATAATTTTTTAATTACAAATGTTCCATATGTCCACCTTTTTCTTGGAGGCATTTCAAAAGATGTTCTCTAACGGATTGTGTTGTGGTCTCGGGATGAGACAATTCTTTTTAAGAAAATGAAATTTTGCCCTATATCTCGGGTGTACACTTATTCACTATTTCTTTGCGTAGATTCCACATGGGCGCCCGCAGGGGGGGCCAGGGGGGGCCACGGCCCCCCCTGAGATTCTGATAGACACCGTTAGAGAAATTTTTCTTTCAGTAAAACTAATCGTAGATGATATTTTGCCCCCCCCTGAGAAAAATTTCTGCGGGTTTCTGCGGGCGCCCATGAGATTCCACCCTCGATTCCACCTTATCAGTAAAAAAATGGATTCTCATTTGAAAAAAATTAGTTTTGAGGTTTTTGTCATGAATGACTTTGACATTGAAATCTAAAAACCCTGTATATTCTGAATTTTTAATTGTCGGAGAAGAAGCATTGGTAGTTACTTGCTGGAATAAGTGATCTATAAGTTTGTTGGGAAAACTCTAGTTACAATTCGTGATTCCTTTTGATTTTTCTGGGGTTATACGTAGATTGAAATGGAATGGATCATAACTAGCGATCTCTACGAATACTTAAAGTGCCATAAAATTTTTGATTCTATTACTTGCTCTACTAGTCTAAAAGTGCCTATACACGCACCGGCGAACTGCTGTCCAGGACAGCAGATACGTAGATTTCCAGTTCAACTGCACTACAGTTTTTTGGAGTTACAATTCAAATTGCTAGTCTTGGACTGCAGTTCGCCGGTGCGTGTATATCCACTTTTAGACTAGTAGAGCTAGTGATGGACCAATCGAAAATTTTATGGATATGATCGATCATCGACTGGGTATGGCTATAGCAAAAGTATCAATATATTTTCGATAATAGCCTATAGGTTTTTGAATTCTTCATAACAACCGCATATAAACAACTCGGTGATTGCACATTGCGCCGAAATAAAATATCCAGTCAAATGTTTCTCACTTTGCGAAATAATTCTCGTGAAAATTATGAATTAAAAAAGGAATTCTGAAGCAGCTGAATCCAATCACTTTGCATCAGAAAACAATATTGATTAGACCATTAAATATAAAAATGATCGGAATAATCAGAAACATCACATAGAAAGTATCAAAAGAGAAACATAAAATTTATACGATTAATTATGCATACCTATTTTATTTCAACTTCCTGCTTATACTAGTACAAGGAACAAGTATGTATTTCTGTTAATTGGCGTAGGTTGTTGATTCATCAGATGTAAGAAACGCTCTTATTCATGCTTATTGAACTTCTATTTTTATTTACATCTTCACCGAGATCTTCACAAATAATGGAAAGAATTTAAATTATTATTGATTTGATTTCGAACGTAATTTTTTCAATCACATCATATCAAGGAGTTTCGATTGGAACATGATGGATAAATGCAAATTCAAATGTCGCGGTAAGGAGGTTATATCAAAAATAATCTGAAGCATTTGGCAAATTTCCAAAGCAACTTCAGCATAGCGTTTCTATTGATGTCTTCTTAAAAATAACGATTATTATGGGAGAGAAACACTCACCTATTTGGATGTTTGCACAATGGAATTCTTCAAGTTTCAGGCATCAACCACAAAGTATTTGGCACAAAAACCAGTAACACAAACTTCAATAATTGAATTAAAGCACGTAACACTTCAGTCTGAGCGAATTTAGGTTGCCTTCCATCTAAATTTTAACACTTCTAAGCGAATTAGTATTCATGTACTTCTTTTATGTTAATAAAGAATGTAGGTGGTGAATTTATCACTTAAGACAATAGTGAACCGTGATACTCATGTCGAATAGAATGATATACTGAAAATTTGAGCTTGAAATCAATAACAATAATAATAAATAGAGAAAAACAATAGTAAAGTTATTATAATCTACCACACCTGAAAAATGTTTATCTCTGAAAAAACTCAGTTGCGTTGATTCATGGAATAACAAAATTGCAGTTGTTCTATTCCAGTTAAGAAAAATCAAATTAGATAATTATTCATTGTATGAATTTCGCCAAAAAATTGTTTTGACACTAAAGATTAGCTCGAGAAGATGAGTCAAAATTTGACACTTGATTATGATAGAGTGGTGGGGGTTAGAACATAGCGAATGAAAATATCAATCTCTTTTCCAAGATCAAGTCTAGTTATTTAAATAGGAATAATCAGAAGATAACTCAAAAATTTCGAATTCAGTTCAAGATAGTTATACTTGTGATGAAAAATATAGATTTTTCGTCAAATCAAAAAAAAATCTCTAATCTTTGTGAGCCAAAAGAAGAAAACTATTTTGCCAACATGCTCATAGAGTAGTTATGTCAGTTTCACCAAAATCTATGTTTGAAGAAAACACTTCATCTTCATTCATTTTCATAACAAAATATCATAATCAAAATAAACTCATAATTTCATATTGATTTAAGAAAAATATACAACTATAATCGAATATGAGGTAATATTATTCTATTACAACTTTATTGATCTGAAATTTCCTTTTCATTTTAGTAATTCACGGTCAGGAATGTCTCAAATGAATGGGAACTCCAATAGAAGACACCCTGCCTTGAACCGAAATAATTCAAACGAAAAATCTTCATCAAATGCTAACCATAATCTTCCTCATGACTATGTAATAAGATATATCAATGATTCCTGGAATGCAGTCAACCAAGAACTAGAAAAAAATACTGGAACGACAAAGTATTACAAGGAAGAAAATCATAATTTGAAAGACTTCCGGCCCTTCAATTTGGAAGCTTTCTGGGGTAGAAGGGCTGTTCAATATTATCAACAGAATCAAACTAGACATTCTTAGAATTAAGGACTGAGTATTGACTGTTAGCTTTTTGTACTTGTTTGTTTCAAATTATGTGATAATCGTTTGAAAATGTAATTTCAGTAAAATCGCTAGAAAGTCAACTGGTTTTTTAGTACAACTTTGGGGAGAAAAGTTGGGTGTAGAAAGACCGAAACAAGTAATTTTACAGGTAAGTATTTTCTTCAAATTATAAAACAAGATGAGGAGTAATCAGAACTTGATGGGTAGTCTTATAGATAGTGGACAAATGAACATATTTTCAAAAATTAAAACACTGATAGAACATAAGTAAGTAGGAACTAATCGACTTTTCAAGCACATTTAAATCTGTTCTGTTCAAGATTGATTAATTGATTTACTTACGGTTTGAAATTATACTACTGAAAGAGAAAGCATGGTTCAGTGAAAAATCATCTTTGTACATGAAAATACCATTTTAACCCTGCGTTAGTCGCGCCCTCTTTTAGATCGTATTCACTCGCGTGGTCTACAAGTGTAGACCATATTATTTATTTTAACTTTAAATATTACGTTGATATATGAGCCGGTCAGAGGAAAAGTGGTATAAGTCACAAATTCCGATTTTTGAGTTATACCGATATTAGGGTACCAAAGGCATTGATAGATATGGAAAATTTTGTTAAGAGGAAAAACATTAAATGGGTATAACTCGGTCAAAACGTCGATTTGACTCATACCACTCATAAGAAGAATAATATGCAACCTTTGGTACCCAAATATCGGTATAACTCAAAAATCGGAATTTTTGACTTATACCACTTTTCCTCTGACCGGCTCATATTTCAAAGATTATCTATGATGATATCGTTTATTTGACCACTTGTTATTCATATAAATGAAACTTTGTGATAAAATAATGCTTCTCTCTGAGAGGAAATCGAGAAAACTTCAATGTCTCAGATTTCAACATTTTTTCGTTCGAATAGGTATGGTCTACAATCGTAGACCACGCGAGTAATGTAGGGTTAAGATAACAAATAAACGTTTGGATTTAGTTATTCAAGCACTGAACAGGGAAAATATCACAATTCTATGGATTTATATCAAAAATTCTCAATTTTCTTTAAAAACACATATCTCCCGTAACATTTTCAAGTCTCCTGAAATTGAGACATGTACCAATCGATTTTTCATACAATACTTTATCAAAATAATAAATCGACAACAAAATCGGAGGTGGGTACTATAAACAATCAGAAATTGGAAGTCAGATTACATTGAACTCAAGATAGAGTTGTATTCAATGGTCAGTTCAAAAAGCGAAAAGGTATATTTTACATCAGGAACACTCATTTAGGTATATGAGGAAAACCTCATATTATAATTCAATTCAATCAGTTCGTCATCTTGGAAGCCAGAAATTCTTGTATTGGTCAAACAGATCAAAAATTGGAATTTTTTTTATTTAACAGGATATCTTCATTCATGTTATTCACCTTCCAAGGTGAAATGATTTTTTCGATGAATTTCCACATAAACAAATTTCTCGAAAAGTCTTGCCTTGGCTACAATTGAAAACTTGCTGAAATTGAAAAAAGACGTAGGTAAAGTGCTGCTATCTTTTCGACAAAAATGGAAACTATTGTAATATTCGGAACTCATAATGTTCGTTCAAGTGTTCTGGCAACACCCCACGTTCTGGTAGTCTTTTCCCCCTTACGGCTTATACGGATGGCAAGAAAGTCCAGCGGTATAAACTCCTCTTTAATCCATAAAAAAATATTGATCCCAACAATGTGTAATTGGGTAATTGACCCATTCACACATTATGTGTACTTCTAATGAGGTGATCAGTATTACCAAAAGTGTAATACATATCCCTAGATGGGACTTAACGAAAATTCTTTAGAGATTAGAGTGAATATACCAATGATTCCCATTGAAGAAATTGGCTGCCTATGGCTACAACCGAACTTTTTTTCAAAGCAATCCAAGATTCCTTGACATGGAATTCTTCCTTTCTTCTTTCCAATCATATTTGGTACGAAACATGAGTATTTGTAAAAAACTATATTCAGTAGGGGGTCTCAATTCAGCATTTTGCAACCTCTTCAATATCTTTATTCTTAAATATCCATTCAAATTGCCATTCCAAGAAGAAAAATCACAATTATCAAATGAGGAAATGTTACAGTGAAAATTCCAAATTCTGAAAATAACGTAATTGTGCAATATAAACATTATAAAAATCTACTGCTCACACCAAGTAATAACAAATAGGTAACTGAATGATGCGGATAATATAAAAGTATCCTCAACACACACACACAGGGGATAATATTTACATGTATGACTCATTTAATAGTACGGTGGTGAAATAATAAATACTATTACTAAAAGTGGCCACTAGGTTTTTCATCTGAAAAGAAAAAAAAAATTATCCTAAATTACTGATTATGGATTTCTATTGAAATGGAAAAAAAACTTAATTTTGCTCAAAAGTATCCTAATTTATCAGCATATAATCAGAATCATTTTACAATACGAGTTATAATAATACAAGTCGAAGAGCTGAGTTTGTGGAATGCATTTTAGGTAGGTTGTAATGATGAAAAAATAGTATGGTGTGAATGTTCTGGAATCTTGATTCTGGCAGGGGATTGCAGGTATTTAACTATTGCGCCGCCTATGACATTTGCAAAAAAAAATAAACCAGAAAAATATTTATTAGGGTCATTGGAATTTTCACAACTGTCATTTTAGCATCAATATAATATATAGGGTGGGTTTTAAAAAACTTGCCATTGGCATATACATATCTCTGAAGTTACAAGAGGGATGATAAAACATTTGAAAATGTTGCAATAAGTATAAAGGGAGAACCTTAATGGAATTTTTTATTCATTAAGCAACCCCTGCTTTTAAATACAGGAAACTGTACTGTCAAAAAAATCCTGAGATAAAAAAAATTGTATGATTTTTTTATTTCTATTGTACATTCGATAAATTTTTGACAATAGACAACTACCCTTGTAGTTTGAATTAGGTTGAATATTTTTTCAAATATTCAGTACCTAGATGCATTCCTTTCGAGTGTTCACTAATTTGACCAAGAATTCTTTATCGATTGGCCCAACCTAATCATTTGAAAACACTTTGGTCTCAAAATTCGAAAATGACTGACATTTGGACAAAATGATAACGCTCTAGTTCTAGGTCCTAGGAAAAAGCGAGCAGAAGTGAACTATTTATTTAAACACATACCTTTGTCGATTCTATTCTTTTCACTTCCACGCCTGTTTAACAGCTTTCCTCGAAGCCAATGTTTTGGTGGCATATGATGCCAATATCAATCCAATCAAAACCAGTATGATTAACTTATGATCGAAGTCTTCCTTCAGTACATCGAAGGTCTTAGAAGGCGCTACTCTTGTGTAAAAAATATCTAAACCATAAACTAAAATGTGACTAGTACTTTCCAGCCTAGCTGGAGCAACAGATATTCCCTTAACTTTGGATAAAGTTTGGTTATAATTTATAGCAGCTTCCGGATTCAACGGAATTTCCGGCATGTAAGGGTAACAACTTTCTTCTGGTCCACATGGTATGTCGTCGAATCTTGGTTGTACCATTGCCCAAGGAATTTCCATTACAGCTCCTGTGCTCAAGGCTACCAGTAGACATTTGTTGGTTATACCCCGTTCTGTTAAAGTTACAGTAATTTTGGTTGGCGTTGCTGGTAAAATGTAACTTTGAGATTGTACTTGGGGTAGTTGACTCATCGCATATGAACTGAACACTGTTGAATTGCTTTGAATATGTCCTTCATATAATTCCAGAGCTGCAAGTTCGGTTCTGCGATACCTTTCATTGAAGAAAGTGTACACAAGCCAATTTTCAGAATGTATCAAGTTTACTGGACCTCTTGCTCTCTTATGGGCTAGTGAATAAATAACGAAACCTAAAAAAAAGAAAAATTGACGATATACAAAGTTAACCGTTTTTTTTTCAACTCATTAAAACACAATTTATCAATCAAACTTTTTTGATATAATAATTACATAATTTTTTTTAACTCAAAAATTGAAGTGGATATTCGAGAGAAAGTGCTGCAGTACTCATGAGGTGAAAGAGCAACAGCTACAACCGTCGCACAAGGTAGGCTTATGCCTTATACGGATAAGTGCATCATGAAATCCCTTGAGATTGAGTAAGGAGCAGCGGCGTGTAAGATGTACATAGTAAATTATCAAAATTTATTGAATTGTGCTTCTTATGGCTATAAAACAGAAAAACTGTAACTGTTGTAGATTTAAAATGAAGCTGGACTATTTTTTTAAACATCCATCGAACAAAAACCCTAGCTGCCTGTGATGATAAACATGCTGTTTCACGCCAAAGTACTCATTAGATAAATCTATAGAACAGAATGAGATTTTTTCCTGAAAATTTGTGGATTTTAATGAATGAGCGGGGTTGGTCTCGAAAGTGAAGATAAGTCTAAACACTCAAGAACCTGACCGAAACAATTAATACCTAATCTTGCTGCTGTCGAATGAGCTACTCATTCGATATCATCTCTTGGACCAACGAACGAACAGAGCTGCCACGACACCTTGGGGGTAGAAGAATTGTCGACTTTTCCAACCGTATGTCTCAGGAAATTGAAGGACTTGAATATTTCCTGAACAAAGTTGCTTCATCAGAACTACGTCGAGTAGTTCTTATTACAGCGTCCTTATTACAATTACCATTCGGACGCTCTATTGGAAAATGATCATCACAGGCTTTACTGGGATCGTACAGTTCTAACAGACAGGAAAATGACTTACATAGACTTCACCTCATATTACTGAATAATGATAAGAACAGAGCACCATTCATCGACGTGGAGATTCCAAATAATAACATTCTAATATACATCATATACAATATGATATATATGAATATATAGGAACATTGAAAATATTTCAAGATACAGAGATCTCGAGGAACAAACCAGGAGCAATGGAAGTTAGAAGATATCAAGACCATCCTTATTGTCATTTCATCTACAGGCCTGATACCGAAGGAACTACTATAGGATTTGGGGAAATTTCTGTTGGACGAAAATATCTAAAGAGTCATGCAGAAAGCGGTACTGCTGGGGACACCATCTACTCCAACAAGAAGTACGGGTAGATCAGGAATCCAACCGATAACAAGGAGCCGAGGAGTAGGACTTACCCAACCATCACCATGAGCCCAAAAACCCGGAAAGGGCTCCAACAGAGCTTAATCCTTTTGACATCTGAGATATCTGGTATTAGTGAATGTTCCTATGTACAGGAGTGTGAAAGCCGCAAGACTAAAGTAATAATATTCTTCATTTCATAGTATGAAACTGCAGTTACTGCCACAACAGTTAAACAAGTAATAAGACAAACAATATGGTTCCAATTCTATTACAATTCCCTTGAACAGTCTGAAATTAGTCTCTTCATATTATCAGGTAGATTATTGAAAATAAAAAAAGGTGTTTCTTCTTCTTGAAGATAATCTATGTACATAGATTACAGATTGTTGGGAGTATTGATCGGACACACGAGATCTGCCACCGCGACCAAAGCGTTCTATTGTGGCACAAACAAGCTCAGAGAACCAAACTTGTCCCTTTGGTACCATCATATTCAGGAAGGAGATGATGTCAGAGGGGAAGTGATTCTTGAATTCCTCTAGAATCAGCTTGGGAGAGCCAAAGGCTCCGAGTCTGACCTGTCGGCTGCTGAGTACTTACAGAGGACGTGCTCAATAGTTTCGTCCTCCTCTAGGCAGAGCCTGCAGAGTGATGATGTGTAAGTGAGCACTGGGCCTGCAATGTCACGTGAAGACTGCAATTATAGATCATAGATTGGTTTGTGTGTGAACTGGTAGGCACCGACATTGCCCTGTGCGAATGGCTCTACGCCAATACTCTTAGACCCCCTGCTTCATCCACCTGTTGTTTCGTTCCCTAACTAAGGAATTAGAAATTCCGATAGTTGGTTCCGGGCCAATAAACGCTGAGGTCGCACTTTCTCTGGCCAGAGCATCCGATAACTCGTTAACTCTGAGTGTCCAGGTACCCAAATAAGTTGCAGTCTGTTGTGACTTCCAAATTTGGGCAGGTTAGATGTGCATTCCAGTACCTTTGCAGAATTGTATTTTTACGTTGCGAGAGATATGATGACAGTCCGTTAGGACTTTTATTGACCTTCCCGTCCAACCCCAGTCAAGCAGGCGATTGGCGCAAAGGTTAATGGCAAAGATTTCCGCCTGAAATGCTGTTGCTAACCTGCCCAAACTAGCACTGAGCTCCGTCATCATCAGGAAACCATCAAGGTCCTTGTAAATAGATCACTGAAAGTTCTGTCTGTGCTGGTCTTGCAATTACCGGGTCAGTTCTCATGCCCAGCACCTCGTCAGCCTCCTCGTCAGTTGGGCTAAGAGCAGGTTGGGAACGAAAATAAGTTTGTCAGGATAGTTCACGGTTAGGTGGTAGAGCCTGTGAGTTGCTAGTCTCGCCTGCCCATGTACAAGAATGTGGTGGGGAAGGAGGTCTTATAGAATCTCCATAGCTGCTATTGGAGTAGAGCGAAATGCACCCGAAATAATGAGGCATGTCGTTCTCTAGAGCCTCGAAAGTGCTTGCGTTCTGTGCAGGACCACCAGGCGATGCAGCCGTGAGTGACTATTGGTCTAATCATCGCGACATACAGCCAGCGGAGCTGCTTCAGTGCCATCCCCACAAGTTTTTCAACAAATTCTCTGAAAAGCCCAAAGGAAGTGTCTGACTTTGTGAATGATTTTGTCCATATGGAAGTTCCAGTGAAGCTTTTTATCTGGAGCAGTTATCTGAGCATTATCCTGGGGTAATGCTCCACAAGTGTAATTGACTTGCCATAAAGAGTAGGAGGAGTAATTTGAAATTTTCTTCTCCTAGTGAAGGGTACAATCAAGGTTTTGCATATTCATAGCTCAAGTATTAGATTATTTTCAGAAAGTTCTACTGTACTTTTTTTTTGTTTAGAATGTTAATGCAAAATTTCTCACCTGTAATACCATCAAGCAGATAAACACTCAATACTTGTTTATGTAGAGGATCTTCCGTTATAGTAGCAACTGCTATCATATTTGGATTGACATATTTATAATATACAGATCTATCAGGAAGGACACGTCCTTGTGAGTGTACTCTTTCTCCACTTGGTCGAGTGCTGATTCCCACTAATTTAGATGGTCCTAATAAAAAGTTCCAGTGAAGAGATGTTTTTAGTTCTCCTGATTCTGAACTCAAAGAATAACCTTCTATGGCATCTTTACCAACCACAAAAAAATGGATAGATGATAAATGTTTCTCCACAATATTTTTTGCTTTGTTTGGGTAAACTTCCACATTACCATTATTTATTACAGTTACAAATGGCTTCAAATGATTTTCATCTTCATATGGTAACAACATAGCTTGTTTTATTTTTTTATTCATTCTTACAACTCCTTTGGAACTGTATCCAGTGATTGGATCAAATTGGAACATGATAGTATATCCTGTCATACCATCCTTAGCTAAAAGAGTACATTGAGCAGGTAAAGGTGAATATCTTGCAGTTCTTTGCACTAATAAAAGAATTGCATTATCATTAGCCATGTCAAATGGTAGTATATGTGGTATCCTGTAACTCCAAACAATTTGTCCACTCAAAGTATCAATTCCGAATAGTTTTCCAATCTTTGTTACGACAACAATTATTTTATGAAGACCAAAATCGTCCCTCACTAACATATTATCTAATTGTAATTTCGAACCAAAAAATAGGTTCGATAACTGCCTGGTTTGTGTAGATATTCGATGAACAAACATACTAAAAACATCTTGTGAAGACGTTTTAAATTCATTTTCAATACTTGCATCAAGTTCAGATACTGGTAGTTCGAAGAATTCAACTCCCACAATTTCGGAAAGTGCTTCTTCCCTAGTCCATACAATATCACCTTCTGGCACTCTAACTAAAATTGATGCATGATCAATGCTTGACAGTAACAAACTGCAACTCTTTTCTCTACATGTTCCTGCTAATATATATGGTACCCCTAAACCTTTGGGATACTCTAAGTCGACCATTAATTCATCTTGATTATTGAAATTCACTCTTTTAATTCTCAACAATTTTTTTGGATTTTCAAGATTTATTTCAAGTTGGAATAGGTGATGAACACCCTTATCCTTCACACAAATAATATTCTTCAAAAATGAAGATGACAATACTTCTGGTGTACTTTTGAACTGCACAATTCTTGCAATATTATCCTTCACTATTAAAACTGACGGAATTTCATGCTCAAAATTTAGAATTTCAGCCTTTCCTGAATCTGAAAGTTCAATATTGATAGTTGATACTTGAGGTGAATTAGTATCAAGGTTTATGTACTTAATTTCCTCAACGACATCATTCTCCACAATACAAGCAAAGTATCCTTTACTAACAACACATTTTGAAGTATCTCTGAGCCATGGAGTGGGCACTTTTTGAGTTTTAGACTTTGTTTCACCAGTCTCAAGGTGATATGAAGCAATTTCAATATGAGATCCTTCAGAAGAAATAATGTGGAGGAGTCTTTCATTCTCCAAGACAGACCAATAAGATGTAGTAAATATTTTATCAGAATTCATATTCCATTCCCAAAGCAACATGCCCGAATTGATTTCCCAACCTCTAACGTACCAAGATTTCTCTTGTCCTGAAATCGTTATAATATCTCTATTGACTTCGAAATGTTGGATTTGCTGTTCGGCTGCGTTTTCCATAACTTGACGCCAAATAATGTTGCCATGTTTTACATTTAAAGAGGCTAAAACATTATTTTCCGTCCCTACAATGAGTTGATCTCCTTCAAAAGATGCATATTTCACTTTTCCTATGAAAGATTTTTTCCAGTCAAATTTTCCCACTTGATCCTCGTACAAACCATAACATGGTTTAGCAAAATATAAAATTATATTTAAAAAGATTGAAGCCTGTTTCAAAGAAACATAAAAATTATGTCTTGCCATTTCTACATCACTTAAATAACCTCAAATTTGCCGGACTTGACAATGAATTGTCACGCGTTACGTCACTTTTGAGGTCAATGATTCCACTTTTTTTAGATTGTCAATTCATAACATTTTTTAAAGTTATTTGGGAAGAAAGGAACCTATTATGATGTTTATGTTCTGTGCTATTATGACATTAAACTAGTATCATTGTTTAGCAATTTTTGATCTGGATACTATTCTTCAGTATAAATATTTGTACACTATGACAGTTTCAGGTACCGAATACTGAATTAAACATGCTTTTAATTCAATATCAGTGATTACTTTGGGCTTATGGAACTTTGCATTGCCCAACATAATCACTAGCTTTCATGATATAATTCAACAATATTATATCATGCTGCATATCTCAGAATGAAGCAACATAAATTGAAAATATTGATATATTCTCAGTACTAAATTCTTCAGTATAATTCAACAAATCACTTTCTTGAAGACATTTTAATAAAATAAAACTAAATCAAATCATTGCTTCTTCTGTTGAAAAACACTCAGTCACATTCCTTCTAACTCATCATCCTCTTCTCTTTTTCTCTTCAAACTTTCCATAGTCTCCATTGAGTTGGAACCATTGCTACCCATACTTGTTTGCATTTGTAACTGTGTATGTGAGTTTTGGGTGATATGAATTTTTGGTTTTAAAACAGTCTTTTGAGGTTGTAGATTCAAGTTTGTAGTAATTTTGGGCTTAGGTATTGTAACAGTTTGTTTTGTAACACCTATGGGTGCATTAGTTCTCTTGATATAACTCACATTTGGTTTAGTTGTGATTTTCAAACCCGTTGATGCACCAGAAACTACGTAATTCGTCTTGGTTTTTTTGTGATTTGAAGCTGCTTGTTTAAGTGTATAATTGCATTGGGATAAACAGTAACGATCTGGAGGTAAACGTAGTCCACAATGAGGTTTCACAGGTTGTAAAGGAGCATAGTTTTTCACATGTGCACATTCTAAAATTATTTCTCTCGGAGGTGGTGTAACAAAACTTGATTCATTTGTTAATTGGAGTGCCAGCCGCACATCTTCTGCATCAAGAAATTTCTTCTTAGAATTATTGGCATACATTCTAGCTTCATCAAGAACAGAAGTAGCATATCTATACACAAATTCGCATAGCTGAACGATGGTTTTTGGGTCAAACTCATTAATACCCATTTCTTTCATCATTGCCATAATTACTTGGCCATCTTTTGGTATATTTTTCATTCCTGGTTTTGGTTTTTCTTTTTCGGGTTGGCTCATTTTGAATTTTTGAACACAACGTCAAGTGTCGAAATTAAAAATATTTATCACGTTAACTGATAATTCATATATTTTCATTAAAAGAACTTTTCTTAAAATGTTTACAACAGTTTACATTGATGGATTCATGTCTAGTCTATCTGTCACTGGTCACAGATCAAGATCACAGAAGCACAGAACGATAGATGGAGGTTAGTTACCTCCACAGAACATGGTTACCTCCATGCACCGAACACAAGCACAGAAGTCAGAGCCATATTTTCGCGATATCGCTTGATATCGGAACCAAAGACTCTTTGTCGGAACTACCCCGCTCAGGTAGCAACATTGAACTAAAGAAAACTTACTTTCTTTAGTTCAATGGGTAGCAAACAGTATTCTCTGTAATCTGTGGTCAGTAACACCAGCAATATCGGAACTCGCCCAGCGTCTTTAGCAGTGCTATTCGGGCGCTACAGGCATTTAATCGCGAAAATATGTGTTTCACAATTTCAGTCTTTTTTGAGCCATATTTTGGCGATTGAGCGATGTCTTAAAGCGTGACCTCATTAATTTTGAGGTCGCAAAAATATAATATCGCTAGGTTTGTTCGTAGAGTGGTTTACAACGGTTGTGAACTGTACAGAGCAAGCGCAAATGGAATTGCTTGCTCCGTAGTCCGTACAGTTCACAACCGCTTTAAGCGGAACCTGACGGTCTCTGGAGAGCGCATGTGTCGTCTTAAGCAGTACAGTGACTATATAGTAGTGTAGTTGTAGTATAGTATAGTGTATATAGTCACTGTAGTTAAGCGGAAAGAGGTATAAAAGAAGGGAGAATATATTGTTTATATTCTGTGATAGTTTATATTTTTATGTAGATCATAGTCTCTTTTTATATACGGAATGTATGAGTGGTCAATGCAATTGTGAGTCACCCCAATAATTTGGTTTTCGGTCGTTTGCGGAATATTTTTCTGACAGTTGAAAATACCTTATTTTTCGCCCCTCAAGTGTAGGCAACTAACATCACGACTTTCCATTTCCATGCGTTTTCAACAAGAAAAAACTGGTCCCAGATTTCATCTGCGTGGAGCTGATGGACTGTATTTTGCATCATTCTTAATTCTCGATATCGACTGCTTCCGAACTAAGAGTTCCTCTTTGCGACTGTGTGCTGGATAATTTGGAGAATTGTTGATAATTTGGATTTTGCTGATTACTATTACTCTCTATTGTTGGAATCAAGTAAAATCTCCGTCTTGTACGGGATAAATCCATATACTCTAGTAGAAAACTCTAGAAAAGCCGCCCTCCAACTTAGGTAACGTAATCTTTTTTGCAGTCATTTACATTTGCCTTCATTAAGATCAATTGCAGGTTTTTTTTAACATGTATAAAGTTGGCGTGTTGGTTTATGCAAACTGATTTCTGAAACGTATAGGCACCCCTATTGCCTTATAAGGGATGTTCGAGCAATTCTTCTGGTTGGGAGCGGAAAGAAGTTAATCCAATCATTACCAACTGGACTTCTCATTCTGGATGAGTACAACATTTCATTTCATCAAATAATATCACAGTCAGAGTTATTCTATTTGGACATATTTGAAAATATTTTTATTGGACCATATATTAATTCTCTAAATTAATTATTAAGTTTCTTGTGAAATAATTCTGCACCCCTTTGAATGATTTTGAACATCTATTGATAATTTTAGATCATTGTAAGATCTCTGTACATGAAAGCCGGTATTCATATATCCATCCATCTATTTCTAGTGCAACTCATTCATTAGATATAATCTTTTTTTTTAATCATTCTCAAAACACTTTTCATTTCAACGACTTTTAATAAATTTGATAGTTTTGGAAATAGCTATAGAAAAGTAGAAACGGTTATTTGTAAATATTTGATTTTATTAAAACTATCTGGCACTACCCTATCTTTGTTTGAGTTTATTATTTCAGACAATCATGAAAATACTATAAAGAAATCCACCCCTCCTCCACTGGAGCTACGCCGCGAGCTTCATACCTTTTATTTGTGTTAAGCTGCATTCACAATCAATTCGCGGGCCGAAGTGCACTTCGGCACGAAATTTACCATTCGCAATAATCTTGGAACCAAATACTCAAATGAATCAAAAATGTAACTGATCAAAACATAAGCATCAGCATCATCCATAGCCGGCACGAAATTCCTTGCCGAAGTGATAGTTTGCAGCTTGCAAGAAATTTTGTCTTGAATTTCATTGTGAATGGTAACGGAGAACGCCATCTGCTAAGCTTCCGTGCCGAAGTGCACTTCGGCCCGTGAATTGATTGTGAATGTAGCTTTACATTTTGAGAATTTCAGAAACCATTGCATTTGTGCAGAAAATTAACGTAACAATTCATCGAATTTGATTTGAATTTCTACTAGGGAAGAGTGTTCTTTTTTCTGCGGATACTGCACTTTCTACATTATGATTCAGAATAAATGAATATTTTTTTAATAATGGACAGAGAACATAAATTGAAAAATTCACAATTCGATTCGCTGTCTAATGACAATGACCATCAGAGATATTCTATTTTTGCGACAACAAAATTAATGACGTCACGCTCAAAGACGCTTCAAGACATCGATTAAGACGCTTAATCGCCAAAATATGGCTATGTCCTGTGCCTTTCCTTTCCACCTATGCATAAAATTCGGTAAAAAAAGTGACAGAGAGAAACTGAACATCGGGCATGCAGTTGTCTTTTTCTAAAATTTTGATTGGTCCGCACTGACCTCTATGTGAAGTAAACACAAAAGAGACAGGTAATGGCCCGACGTACATTTCACTCTTTCTATAAAATAGCCAATTTCATGGGGGCATTGCTCAGTCCATGTCTCCATGTCACTGGCCTTAACGTCCAGTTTCATAATCAGATTTAAAGTCACTTTAAGCTTAAATCTTCCTTTAGTGTCATTTTTAGTAGGGTTAAAGGAAGCTTTAAAATTAAAGGAACATTAGGTTTGATTATGAAACCGGCCGTATGACGCTTAATCGCCAAAATATGGCTAAGATAAAACAGGCGTTGGCGTTCTCCAGAGACCGCCAGGTTTCCACTTACTGGCGCTTACAGCGTCTGAGTTCTAATCGCGAAAATATGGCTTTGATCACAGATTACAGAGTACTCTGTAATCTATGGCTTTGATCAGAGACAGAGTTTGTCTCTGGCTTTGATCCTTTGATGTGAAGTTTTGTGAACTGTGCCTTATCTAATCTACAGTTTTCTATGAATGAGATTGGAATGTTTACACGCCCCTTGACACAAAGACTAGAAATGACAATCTGATAAGATAAAGAGGTTAAACATATTAAATTTTAGTCGAGCAGGTTGTCTCTGCAGTCAAGGGATTTTAATTATTAGTTGATTCATGTATTGGTGATACAGAGATACAGCAAATCACAATTTTAAAAAAATGGTTAGTAGGCTAATATCTGTTTTTAACACATTGTCTTATAATTCTTATATGAATTATGTTTATATTTGCAGTCATCCTATCAAGATGATGAAGAAGGTGTGGGATTTGATGGCAATCCCAGTTCTTTTCCGAAAGACTTTGGTTACGGATTTGATGGGGATAATGATGTTTCCCTTACAACAGGGGAACACAAGCCCAGAATATTACTGATGGGATTACGAAGGTGAGAGAACGAAAGTTTGTTTTAATCTTTGGCTACAGACAACATTCAATTTTTATTGTATATTATGTGATGCATGGTCCGTCCAGCAAATATTGACTGTTTTATTTATGTTAAAATGTTCCATCTCATTAATAGGAAATATTAAATTTGTCAATATATTCAATATCAGTATGTTTATACAAAAAGATAGAATTCATTAAATGGACTATACAGGGTTAGAACTATTTAGAGGCTGACTATAGGAATATCGAAAACCGTTAAAAATAAAGTGTGGCTTAAATTACAAAAAAGTTGTACACCAATATAATTGCTATATAGGATTATGACTACACACTGAATTTCGTGTAGTTATCTCCAAAAACGAATGAGTTATGAAGAAAAAATGATAATCTTGATTTTCAGTTTTTTTGAGATATCTCAGGAACCATCAGATATTTTGGAACTGTTTACACCAACCCACTCATTCTTCAATGAAGCAACTTTTTTATAATTTAAGCTACCCTATATTTCTAACGGTTTTCAATATCCCTGTAGTAGTCCCCTTCTAAATAGTTCTAACCCTGTATAATGGATCTATAGATCAGTGTTTATCTTCAATACCAACCTGAACTCTGTAACACAAAATCTCAACTTATCGGATATTGCCAACTTGATGAAGTCGATTTTACATCACCACCTGAGATGTCAATAATTCTTGAATGAACCATATACAGCTGTCCCAAAACTAGTGAATCAAATGTCACACTGCAATAGAGTAGACCAAATACTATCGAATGACACCAACATTAGTCCAGCGAAAATGTACCGTTCCTAAAATAATTTGAATTTTATGAAAATTACCCAAAATTGCCGATTTTCGAAAAATTTTTTTCACCCGCAGGGACAATTTGTAATTAAGGATAGCGTTTTTCGCCCATATTGATCCTAGATTGTTTTATAATAACCCCTAATCAAAATTATTATTATTAGTTATTAATGAAAAAATATTGTTAGTGTTTTTTACCAATCTAGGATTAATATGAGCTAAAATATCTATCCTTAATCACAAACTGGCCCTGTGATTGAAAAAAATAGTTCGAAAATCGCCAACTTTAGGTATTTTCACAAAATTCTAATTATTTTGTAAACGGTACATTTTCGCTGAAATAATGTTGGTGCCATTCGATAGTATTTGGTCTACTCTATCGTGGTGTGAAGTTTGATTCACTAGTTTTGGGACACCTTGTATGTGATACTGTATTCACATTTCCTCTGCTAATTTAAGCTGGGAACTTCTTTATACTGTCATATCTATACATGCCATATTGTTTACACCAAAAAATATAGTGTATAACTTCTGCTGGTCCTGGTCAGCAGGAGACCCTTGAACAATTTCGACGGTCACATAACATCATCATTCGTGGGCTACCTGAGGCAGATCCAGGAGTGGACGCTACTTCTGTAACTAAGATTATTGATCACTTCGACACAACTTACAGCGGTTTCAAGTTGGACCAATTCAGACTGGGAAAGCTTCCATCTACCTCATCATTGCGCCCGAGACCTATAAAAGTTTCATTCACGAATCCGTTAGTGGTTCAGAAGATCTTGCGTAGAAGAAAGACGTTGATGAATATCCCGGAATGGAAGAATATTTCTATATCAGATGATAAAACTCTTCAGCAGATAACTGAGCTAAACAATTTGCGCGCTGAATTACAACGAAGAAAGAAAGCCGGTGAAAGTAATCTTGATATCAAGTATATTAGCGGATCCCCCTCTATTGTTGTCACTTCAAATAATCCTGAGCACTCTTGTCACATGGTCTATTCTTTATACTAACATTCAGTCGTTGTGTTCGAAAATCCATCATCTACAGTACTATGCCCATAAGTCAAATTCTACTTTTATTCTATTAACCGAATCCTGGCTTCATTCTGGCATTGCTGATAATCTTGTTGAAATTCCTGGTTATGTTCTCTTTAGACGAGACAGTTTGACTACTGTTGGCCACGGTGGTGTATGCATGTACATTGCTGATTAAATCACGAAAAATTTCAGTATTGAGGTCTCCTCGGCTGATTTACCTGGACTTGACATTTTCGTCGGCATATCCAACTCCAAATCAGAAGTTCTCAGCTTGGGTTGTGTATATAGGCCATGACCAAGTACACATGATGTCGAGCTCTGTCAGCTTCTGGATAACTTATCCACTACCAAAAAGAATCTCTATGTGACTGGAGATTTCAACATGCCGGATGTTCACTGGCCACTCTCCAGTGATAGATCATATGGCTCTACCTCAGGCGTTTTCGTGGATACTATCCGAGACGCCAATTTGTACCAACTTGTTGAATTCCCTACTCGATATAGACATCAGCAGGTGCCGTCCCTCCTCGACTTGATCATCGTTAATGACGAGAATCTTGTTTCCTCCATAACTCAAGACCCACCATTCGGTAAATCGGACCATATAGCGTTGGTCTCTCAGCTCCAATTGAGTATCACCAAGTGTGCCACCAAAACTACTAAGAAGATGAAGCAAATTGACTTTCAGCGTTTGCGTGATGGTCTCGATGGGTTTGACTGGCGAGATATTCTACCACCTTCCATGGACGTGGAGACGATGTGGAGGGCCTTTTCTGATTGCCTGTTTGCCGAGATTGAGAGATGTTCGCACGAGACGTCCAGGATATGTATTCCTTCCTAGCCGTGGATTGACGACAGAGTTAACCGGATGATTCGCCATAAAAAAGCTTTGTGGCAGAGATATCTGCGTAGTGGGGGAGATGATGATTTTATGGTTCACCGCAACTCCTCCAATGCTTTGGGCAAGGTAATTTTGGACGCCAAGAGAAAATTCGAGAGCAATTTAGCCTCTTCCGGAAACTCCAAGCACTTCTTCAAATACATCAGGTCTGCTATGAATACTAAGGTCTCGGTGCCTCTAGTTCGAGGTAGTGACGGCATGATTTGTAAATCATCGCAGGAGACGGCCGAAGAGTTCTCCAGGAGCTTTGCATCCTCATTTTCTGTCGAACCAGCATTTGTTCCAAGTGCATCGTTCTGGCAGTCCAGAAATGAGTTGAACTCAGTTAGTTTTCCACCCGAATTAATATCAAGGCATCTTTCTGAACTCAAAGCATCTACTTCGCCAGGTTGTGACGTCATTACCGCATCTGTCCTTAAGAACTGCCCTCTCAGTCTCGCCCATCCCTTGTCTATCATTTTCGAAAAATCTTTTTCTTCAGGTACTCTTCTATCTTCATGGCTCGAAGCAAGGGTGACACCTATTTTCAAAAAGGGTGACAAGCTGGATCCTTCTAACTACCGCCCAATTAGTTTGACTCCCATCGTTGGCAAAGTCTGTGAGAGAATTATTCTCGACCAGATAATTCACTTCGCTACGGAAAACAATCTCCTTCCAGCCAGTCAGCACGGTTTTCTGCCAGGTCGATCTATAATAACCAACCTATTAACATGTGTTGACGATTGGTCGATTATGTTGGATAGTGGTACTCCAGTCGATGTGGTGTATTTGGACTTTTCCAAGGCGTTCGACCGGGTACCACGACTGTTAGCGAAGCTTAAACAACTTGGTATAAGCGGCCCCCTTCTTGCCTGGATCAGTTTTTCCTCTCAAACAGGATGTTTCGAGTTCGTGTGGGTGATTCCCTATCGAGTGCCAGAAGCGTTACCAGCGGTATACCCCAGGGATCGGTACTTGGACCTATCCTATTCATCCTATATACCTAGAACCTGCCAGGCCTGTTGAAGTCCAAGTGCTCACTGTTCGCCGATGATACGAAGATATACGGAAATCCCATCTCTGATGCTGCTCTGATCCAAGATGACCTTCGAGCCCTACATGAGTGGTCAAGGAAGTGGTTCCTTCCACTGAATCTTGAAAAGTGCAGAGTGATTCACATGGGCAAAAACAATCCGAGGACCGCTTATCATTTATCAGGCAACGTAGTCAAGTCCACGAAGACGCATTCTGAGTTTGGTGTTATTATCTCTGAAAATCTTTCCTGGTCGGAGCATATTCTGCACATCACCAACAGAGCCAAAAAAGTGTTGTATATGATTCAGAAAGCCTTTCCTCGAAGCGACATACAGGTTTGTAAGACACTATACACAGCTTACGTGCGCCCAATCTTGGAGTTCGCTGGTCCTGTCTGGTCTCCAACACTAGTCCGTGATACCACGCTTCTAGAGTCAATTCAGCGACGAGCTACACGTCTTCCTTAGGGAGATCGGCCACCGAATGCGAAGTTGAGCGAAGCTGAGAGTTTTCAATGCTAAATGATGAGCTACGTCACTTGATTCGTAGCTTGTCGATTGTCACACCAGTTTTCAAGAAGGGCAGAAGGAATAATATAATGGATTATCGTCCGATTAGTCTGTTAAACAGTTTGGGTAAAATCTTTGAGAAAATCATCTACAGATCAATTTTTTCGCAGGTGTCTGACATTATCTCTATTTGCCAGCATGGCTTTCTTCCTAACAGATCTACTATAACAAACCTCTGTATTTTTTGTGAACATGTGTCGAATGCAATTTTGAATAATCAACAGCTGGATGTCATCTATACTGACTGTGCTAAGGCATTTGACAAGGTTGATCATGGTATTTTGATTCGGAAACTGAAGAGTCTGGGCTTCTCTGGTCGATCCTTGAGACTGCTAGCTTCATACTTGTCCGGCCGGCGCCAGAGGGTCAAAGTCGGTAATATATTGTCCTTTTTGTACATTGCAACATCTGGAGTGCCTCAAGGTAGTATCTTGGGTCCGCTCCTTTTCTTGATCTTCATCAATGATCTGCCTGAAAGTTTGGTAGGGTCTGTCGGATTGCTCTTTGCGGATGACTTCAAGCTGTTTCGGACTGTAGGTGGGGAGTGTGATGCAGCTGCCCTTCAGAGGGATCTGAATTTGGCACTGAAGTGGTTTGGGAGGAACAAGATGACTGTCAGTGGAGAGAAGTGTTGTGTTGTGACGTATGCCCGAAAGGTGAATGTGATGGTTGAGGATTACCATGTGGGTGATGTTAAAATTAAGAGATGCGATGAGGTTAAAGATTTAGGGGTCTTGTTTCAGTCCAAGTTTAAGTTCAACAATCATTATAGTAACATCATAAATAAGGCTTATAAAATACTCGGATTTGTTATACGGAACAGTAGAGAATTTAATGTTGAAACTACTATTAAACTCTACACAACCCTTGTGAGACCTCATCTTGAATATGCCGCCAATGTCTGGTCGCCAACTTGCTATATCCATAGCAATGAGATTGAAAAAGTGCAGAAGCGATTCCTGCGATATATCCATGTTAAAAAAAGTGGGAGTTATCCATTTATGATTTCCTATCGGTCTATGTTGTTAGATTTTCACCTCTGCTCTCTTGATGTCCGGAGGAGGACTCAAGCTGTGATATTTATACATAATATTGTAAATAATTTGAAGTATTGTGATTGTCATCTTATTAACTTCATCAAGTTTAGAGTGCCAAAGATTAATCTGAGGATGTTATCTTGTGACCTGTTTTGTGTTGACAGAAGGAGTCCATCACCTATCACTCACCTGCTGGGCGTTTGCAATGCGGTGTTGTCAGAGGGTATAATTCGCGATTTTTTTAACACTAGCGGGAAAGAAATAAAGCTCAATTTGTTGCTGCATCAGAAGGAAAACCCAATTTAATGTGATATTTTGCTACTTTATACATCTGCTTTTGTTGTCTTTCATTTGTTCAAATGTTTGTTGTTGTTATATTGTTATATCTTATATTTCTAGATTGTGAATTCAGCGAAATGTTGAAAACCTTTGCATGTAATTACCTTTTGGTGTATGTAAAGTGAAGATGAATAAATGAATAAATAAATAAATATTAGCATTGAAAACACTCAGCTTCGCTCAACTTCGCATTCGGTGGCCGATCTCCCTTACGGTCGGTCCCGCCCATCCTACGAGGAGAGACTAACTATCTTTGACCTCCCATCATTTGCCAGCCGCCGTACACGTGGGGACTTAGTCACTACATACCGAGCGCTTAATGGTATGTTCGGTATAGACGTTTCTCATCTGTACCAACTAAATGCTCACCAGCGACTTCGAGGACATCGTTTGAAGTTACGGAAGGAAAAGTTCAGGCTGCCTTGCAGAGAGTATTTTCTTTGCAATCGTGTTTTCGACCTATGGAATCGCCTTCCAGAGAGTATTGTTGGCTCGCCATCCGTGAATGCCTTCAAAAACAGTTTCGACCGGTGGGCCAGTGCTTGAGTGTTCATATTGTGTTATTTTCCTTTTTTTTTGTACTGTGGAATTCATATTTTCATTTCTTTTATTGAGTTTAAAGGTTTCTACCTCTACTCATACCTTTATATAATAATAATAATAATAATAACTTTGATATTCTAGGTATAGTCCATTCAAGAATGATTGACATACCTGTAGGCCTTGAAAGTCCCGACGCAGCTTAATATCTGGTCACAAAACTCATTGAATATTTCTGTAGTTTCATTCACAGAACTGGAATATATAAATATAACCTAGAAAATTATTTGAAAAGAAGAAGCCTATTAATCAGCATTCAAAATTGATACAATTATATTTCCAATTTGTTCCATTAAATTAGAGACATAAACAGTAGTAAAAATTCAAATTATCTTCAGTCGGTGCATAGATTCATAGACAATATCCAAGGTCTTTACTATGCAATTTTTCTATTCTGTTAAATTTCACCATTTTTTTTTCTCTGACTTGCTCTTCACATTTTTTTTGTCTTACAGTATCAATAAATTATTATTTCAGAATGTCATTGATGTTAAGAAACACTTATATAACTCTAAGACCCGTTTGCACCAAACGCACTTAGTGATAAGTGTCCCTTAAAATGAACCCTTAACTTAAATTACGTTGTACCAACTGTAAAGTGACATTCAAATGGCTAAAGCTAGCCTTAAATTTAAGCGCTCCTGTAATGACCACTCAGGTATTTAAGGGCGGGATTCTAACCTAAAATAATTTGTTGAACTCATAAACTGGCTGCAGAACTGCTGTGGTTTTTCTAATAACGTCAAGTACCTTTTATTTGACAATCCATTTCATTATCAATCATAATGCTAATTCAGCAACAAAAAGTTGTCACTCTTTGATAATAATATAAAAATTTACTTGACACTTACTGACAGGACAATAAAGTTAAGTTAATGAAATGACAACGATCATCGGCAACCGGCCAACCAATGAAAAGGCTTTATTAGACAAGAATAAAGTTGCACCAAAATAAAAAACTGAAATATCACTAGATATCAAAGCTTAAGGGCCCCTTACTTAAGATTCTGTTAAGCCGCAGTCGTGCAACTGACAATAAAATTAAGCGTCCATTAACTTTAAACTACGCTTAGTTAGGTACTCATTTTAAGGGGGATTGGTGCAAACGGGCCTTAAAGTTACACCAAAACTGATTACACTACAAATATTTCATAATTCAAACCAAATACTTTTCAGGTCTGGAAAATCATCCATACAGAAAGTGGTGTTTCATAAAATGTCACCGAATGAGACTCTCTTCTTAGAAAGCACAAATAAAATAGTAAAGGAGGACATCAACAACTCTAGTTTTGTTCAATTTCAAATTTGGGATTTTCCAGGTCAAATAGATTTCATCGATTCCACATTTGATTCAGACACTATTTTTGGGGGATGTGGAGCTTTAGTGTTTGTGATTGATGCACAAGTAAGTTGGTTTTCCATGTACCCTTTCGCAGAACTTGATTGGGGAATCAATTACTCCATTAATGGATTTATAATGATTTGTTTAAAATTGAAAATTGAATTTCATTTTTGCATCGAATTATGTTTTTATAATACATATTGATTTTCTATTGGTTCTTAACTAGAAACGAGATGACTTATCTCTTCTGAAAATCCAATCATTAACAAATATGTAGTTGATTGGCCAATCAAAGTTTTATGTACTGAACCATAAATTTTTGTAATGTTGGAGTTCAAGATATACAGGTTATGTGGCAGTAGTTGTGACAAAATTATTTCACTTCTGAGATACTGTGTGTTAACGTTGGAAATAACCTCCCTACCTAAACTAACATGAGTTCATTCATTCACGTGTTTGTTTGTCCTTACATAACTCCTGAACCAGATGTGATGGAAATTTCAGTATTGCATAGAAAATTTATACGAGAATATTTTTGTGTGAAACTGATTGCTATAAAATGAAGTGTTGGGAAAAATTTCGATTTTTTGCAAACAGTTACAGTTGGGGAGCCGACGATGCTGAATCGGGATTTACTCGAGCGTCGTGGAGACCTAGTGGATTTTGAAGATTAGATGGTAGAAAGAAAAAAAGGTTCTACGATGTATACAGTTTCAGCGGTTTCGGGCGTCTGCATTTTCGAAACTGTAAAAAAAATCGTCAGGTGCCTCTGATAACAAATTCATGTTAATCTGACTGTTTACGTGGTGGGGCTTGCGTACGGAAGAGTTGAAAATGGTAAAAAAAAATTTTCGATCGTGTCAGATTTTTAGGGGATATGTTAATTGAACCCAAAGGAAACTACTTTTCAAGAGACTGACAATAGGGAATACTCCTTCTGACGAAAATGATGTATTTTTTATGAAATATCTTTGAAATGTCACATTTTGAAATAACCATTTTAACCGTTTCCCAAAAAAATTATTTTAAGCACATAAAAATGAAAAATAAAAATGGGTATTTAAAATTTAAACCGTTTCATTTCGATTGCACAAGTTGGCATCATCGACTGAAATATGCCTCGATAATAAAGGATAACAAATACATTATCTTGATGAGTGCGACGAACGAGGAAGTTCGTAAAATTTCATGGGATTTTTATGGCCCGTTGCAGTTGTGGCTCGCCAGTAAGTACGCGCCTGTAAATCAACAGCTGTTATTTTATAAACAAGCTGATCGGACATTGTTCTTTCCATTGCCTAGTAGGCGCTGCCAAATCGTTAATTCGAAACCAAGCGATTTAAATTTTAAAACCACATATTTGAAGAATGATTTTGAATAGTTTCCGCGGTGCATTTGAGAAAATCATGAATGAAACTCACAATTATTCAGTTTAAACTTGCATTTGCTGTGATAATCCGAATTGAGGAGAATTCCCCATTCTGACGTGATGCAAGGTCACAGTGGTCCTTTCATAATGCAAAAAAAAATGTTACTTGTACAGGGTGGGCAAAATTGGTGATACCTGAACTACAGCTTCTTAACCCTACGAGATAGAGGAAAATGAATACATATGCCATTCATGTCATCTTTTTTCGAGAAACCAATAATGCCATCAACTACATTCCTATATCTTCTTTTGTTTTTAAATTATAGGTCAAAATTTGAATTTGGGCGATTTCAACTTTGGTCATTATCTCCGTTTCTGTTTGTGCTAGGATGCTGAAATAAAAACATTATGGAGACACTTTTTTGATAGCAATCCAGTGGCGTACTATGATTTTTTCCTACAGGTTTATTTGCTGAGTTATAACATTAAGTTGTGTTTTTTCTTATGAAAACAGTAGTTTAAAAGAACTGGCTTTTGTGACCTTTTTGGCCAATTTTTATTGTTTCGACTTGGTGAATGGTGAAATTGTCAGATTATGTTTTTTTCGTTATTCTTGAATCATTATTTATCTTCAAAATAAGAAAAAAAGCCACCACGCTCGAAAATGTCCAAGTGACGTTTTTTTTTTGCAAGTTTGGCGCCCTCCCACACATTTTCGTCACGCTTAAATTGTCAGATTAAGAGAATATAAACTTCTCATCATGTAATTAACCACATATATCTTAATCTGACACGCTCCAGTATGTACAGGGTGGGCAAAATTCGATGTTTTAGTACTACAACCATATATATCTCAAAGTCATTAAGTCAACAAGTGTGTGAATGCGTTTGATTGTTTCAATTTAATTTAGAGCGAATATCCAGTATTAATTCCAGAGTGTAAAGACGTGAGATATCCCTGAATTCAGCCAATTCGTTGTGCCGCGAGTGGAGTCCCGGATCCTTTAATTTCGTCTAATTTGAACGTTTTGTTCTGGAATTCTCGAATAAATCCTTAAATATTCCGGGAAAACAGGAAAGGCAACACCTGTTTGCTTGAGATAAGAAGTCATTTATCTGTTGACGGCTGTTTTTCCGTACGAAGTGCACATATTGCCGTTTCGAAATCTGTATAATTTGTCTCTCCGGTGTTGCCGCTTTTGCTGAATATTCCTGAGTTTGCCGGACAGATTCTGACTGTGCCCAAAATGAGTACCGGAAAGTGCCCTAACTGTGGTAATGCATCTCGATCTGCCCCATGCACTGTTTGTGATGGGTGTAAAGTTGAAGTTCACTTGAACTGTGTGGGGCTCAACGCGGATGATGTACGTATGACCAGGAATAAGTCTAAGTCCATTAAAATTTTGTGTAAAAAGTGTGATCTGTGCATGGGAGAGCTGGGAGATTTCAAGAAGATGCTGGTGGAGTTGAATGACAGGTTCACTAGGCTTGAGGAGACCATTTTCAATACCACTCAATCGGAGTTTATGGAGTTGAAGTCCGCCATCGCGAATATGCAGGATGATATTGCCAGACTGAGTACGGTATCTGGTTCTCCCCAGTCTGATGATAGCATAATTGAAAATGTTGTGCAGGAGATGTCTGACAGAGAGATGAGAAGATCTAACCTGATTGTGTTCGGACTTGACGAAGGCGATCATACATCATCACAGGCGCAAATATCTGCAGACAAGGCCGCAGTTGTCGACATGTGCAGGTTGGTGATTCCGTCCATGAGTTCCGATGGTATCAAGGTGATTCGTTTGGGGAGACGCACTGATGGTAGGATTAGACCGATCAAGGTAATTATGAGTTCTCCTGATGTTGTGCGTGGAATATTGGCGAAGGTGAAGGACATTAGAGCCACCGAGCGTTTCAGGGGCATATCTCTGTCATACGACAGAACTCCAATGCAGGTGGAATATTATAAGAGGTTGAAGACTACACTGAGTGAAAGACTCGAAAATGGCGAAAAGAATTTGGTTATTAAATATAGAAATGGCAACCCAAGAATCGTGAATTTAAACCGCTAGCCGCACCCAATGACTATAAAAATAGTTTCGAAGCATATTATCAGAATGTCCGCGGTCTTAACACCAAGGTAACTGCAGTGTTCAATAATACATCAGTTTACGAATATGACATCATAAATGATCGGCAACTGCAACGATCAATTTCAGATGAAAATAATTACGAAAATTGAGCAACCGATCAGATGAAGGCACTCACCCAGAAGTCGACGTTGACGTATGAAGTCCTGTGATCCTCCACTCAACTCAGTAGCAGAATTGGCTCCAGGAGGGAAAAAGGGGATAACCTCCTCTGCACTTGCTTCGTGGCGATCACTCCACCGGTTGCACAAGGCTCCAAGGGCACTTCACCTTTGGTTTTGGTTGCTCAACCTCAAATTTTCCGTCCAAACAGATGACCGAAGAAAGCAGATGAATATTTCTTCACCGAAGAAAACAGATGAATAATCGTATGGTGACGAGAAGTTTGCGAAACAAATCTTCCTCAACTTTAGATGATAGAATAGCAATGAATTTTAATAACTTTTCTGAATTTATTAGAAGCACGTTCTCGTGGTAAACAAACTGACGACATTGACTTATATGTCGTACGCAAGTCGCGATGTATGCTTTCGCCGAAAGCCGTATGGCGCTAGTTCTCGGGTCGAAAAAACCCCCGAAGCAGACCACCTAGGCAACACAACATTCTTCTTTCACGACTTAACATGCCGCCCGCCCTGAAGGGTCCCTTCAGTAAGACCAACTGAAAGGAGTGAACAGACGAAAGAAGAAAGTCATCTACTGACTTGGAAGAGGACACAGCTTGACGATTGGTCGCCGAATTGTCCCAGAAGGGGTGGCAACATCAGCCACACGAGTTGTGGAGTCAGCTCCGGGAAAAACAGATGATATACGGCCGATACTCCACTTCAGAGGAGGAAGACCATCATCTCGAATGATGACCACAGTGCCCGGAAGGATAGGGGTAGACGGCTGCAACCACTTATGACGTTGCTGCAAGGTATGCAAGTATTCCTGACGCCAGCGCTTCCAAAAATCCTGCTGGAATCGCTGGACTAGCTGCCAACGAGATAAGCGATTCACCGACACGGAACTGACATCATGGTCAGGAGGAGCGTTGAGAGGGCGGAAAATCAAGAAATGCCCCGGTGTGAGGGCCTCAAAATCCGAAGGGTCAGATGAGGGAAGATACAGAGGACGGGAGTTGAGAATAGCCTCAACCTGTGTACAGACGGTGAGAAATTCCTCGTAAGTGAGTTTCTGCTCGCCGATAACGCGAGTGAGATGATGCTTAGCAGATTTCACAGCGGCCTCCCAAAGGCCGCCAAAGTGAGGACTGGAAGGGGGTATAAATCGCCAATCGGTTCCAGACGACGAGGCAGCATCACAAAGACTCTGCTGATGTTGTGGAGCTGACAATAAGCGACCAAGGTCACGAAGGTAGTTATGAGCTCCAACGAAGTTGGTCCCGTTGTCGGAAAAGATGACGGAAGGGTGACCGCGGCGCGCAACGAACCGCCGATAAGCAGCGATGAACGCTGGAGTGGACAGCTCAGATGCCAATTCTAGGTGAACTGCCTTGGTGGTGAAGCAGATGAAAACAACCAGGTATGCCTTCGTGCTGACAGCCCCACGTAGTCGGGCACTCGTGACGTAAAAGGGTCCGGCGTAGTCGACACCAGTGGTAAGAAAGGCCATAGCAGAGGATAGTCGCTCCGGGGGCAGATTGCCCATTGGTTGTACCAGGGGACGAGGTTTGCACGAGAAGCATCGATTGCACCTGCGCAGTCGATTGCGTACTACATTACGTCCGTCCAGAATCCAGTACCGGCGACGAATATATGAATGAGTAGCTAAAGCGCCGGCGTGCAGGAGACGATAATGGGCATCATCGATAATCAGATGAGTGAGATGGCTATTCTTTGGCAGAAGAACAGGGTGTTTGTGTCTATACGGCAACAAGGCCGCTGACAGGCGGCCTCCAACACGAATAAGTCCATGCTCGTCACAAAAAAGGTGAAGCTTCATGATGAGCCGAAGACGAGAAGATGGCTTTCGAAGCTCAGACAACTCCTCGGCGAAATAAACAGATTGGACCAGACGTATTAAGCAGGCTTCCGCCTCCTGGAGCTCAACAGAGGAAAGAAAACCTGACCGAGGGAATGATGTACCACGAGTATTCATTATGAATCTTCGACAAAAGGCGGTGACCCGCTTGAGTCGAAGATACGAGGAAAAGCGGTCAATCATGGTGGGTTCATCGAAGATAGCCGCTAACATCAAAGCGGAGATCGGCTTGGCTTCTTCGTCTACTCGATCAGTTTGAGATGAATCAACAGAGGAAAAGGGCCATAAGGATGAGTCGAAAGACAACCAGTGAGGACCCCGCCACCACAATGGGTGATGATGAATGTCTGCAGGCATCAATCCTCGAGAGGCACAATCAGCTGGGTTGTCCTCAGACACTACATGTCTCCAGCAGTCAGAGGGAATGAGATCTTGGATTTCAGCAACCCGATTGCCGACAAATGTCTTCCACCTGTGACTCTCGCCGCGGATCCACGACAAGGCCACAGAAGAGTCACAGAAGGCCATGCACTCAGCGCCGAGATGCTGCAACACGCGAGTGGACAGGTGATGCATAAGCTTTGCGAGAAGATGAGCACCGCACAGCTCCAAACGAGGTAGAGTTATAGCCTTGCAAGGAGCAATTTTTGATTTGGCCGCTAGAAGAGACACCTGGCAGTGACCAGACGATGCAAAAGTGCGGAGATAAACGACCGCAGCGTAGCCTGATTCAGAAGCATCACAGAAGCCAACCAACCGATGCGTAGAAGAAGAAACGTCAGGGATGAATCGTGGTATGTGAAGCTCTGACAAAGTGGGGAGCTGGGACTGAAATTGCAACCATGGGCGCTGAACCTCATTCGAAAGAGGTTGGTCCCACTCCAGATGGAGTAGGCAGAGCTGACGGAAGAAGATTTTAGCATAGAAGGTAACAGGAGTTAACCATCCCAGAGGGTCGAAGATTTTAGCCATCTGACTCAGCACAGTTCGCTTGGTGATTGCCGTTGAAGTCGACCGAACAGAATAGAAGAAGTGATCAGATGAAGGGTTCCACCCAAGCCCCAGAATCTTGAGACCTGGTTCACGATCGAGAAGAAGGGGGTCAGTGGACGAGGATTCTCTACAATGGTCGGCCGGAACACCGTCTAGCAGAGGAAGATGATTAGTAGCCCATTTGCGTAGCTCGAAACCGCCCGCCTTGAGCAGATCCTGCACTTGCTGTCGCAACTCGAGAGCTTCAGCCTCGGATGAACAGCCTGTCAAGATGTCATCAACATAAATTTCATCCAGCAATACTTGCCTAGCAGCAGGAAACTTGGGTCCGTCATCCGAAGCCAGTTGTCGAAGGGTCCTAAGTGCTATGAAGGGAGCAGAAGAAACTCCATACGTGACGGTGTTCAGACGATAATATTGGAGAGGTTCGTGTTTGCTAAAACGCCAGACTATACGTTGATAGTCCCTTTGCTCAGGGAGTATCAGGATCTGTCGGTACATCTGCCTAATGTCGGCGGTGAAGACAAAGCGATATAGACGAAAGCGAAGCAGGAGGGTGGAAATGTCCGCTTGCAGCTTCGGACCTGTCAGCAGAAGATCGTTGAGTGATTTGCCATTAGCGGATGCACAAGAGGCATTGAAGACTACACGAATTTTATCAGGAGGATCATCGGGACGATGTACGGGATGGTGAGGGATATAATATGGCTCATATCGCGGACAATCAGAAGACTCAGGGACCAATTCCATATGGCCACTCTCGAGATAATCTCGCATGAACTCATGATAAGCGACACGAAGGGTAGGGTTGTTATCCAGACGATGTTCGAGCCGAATAAATTGTCTAGTTGCCACGTTGACGGAGGTGCCCAGCCTAGACGACGTCAAGGGCAAACCGACAGTGTACCTTCCGTTGGAGTCACGGGTGACATCAGCGCAGTACATCATCTCACACTCCCTCTCGGCTGGGGTCAGCGGAAGCACGTCAGGTACCCTGTCAAGTTCCCAGAAGCGCCGAACGATGTTGACAAGTTCCTGGTCCGACGGCTGCCAGGGGGTCATATCCATGGTTTGAAGGTCAGCAGCAGCAGGAGATTTTATGTCAGAGTTAGTGTTGTCAGAGGAAGATTGATAGGTGATCACTGAAACGGGGGATTTGGGCGGCGAAGAAGACGGAGAACGTACAGCAGATGATGACCCTGCAGAAGACGAGGGAGAGGCGCGCTGCCGAGAGCCCTGATGAGCGCGACTGTTGACAGTGTCAGGTGAGAAGGAAACATGTTTAGTCTTCTTGCGATGGCGAGCATAGGGCCCATAAAGCACCCAACCTAAGGTGGTAGACAATGCCCCCGGAAGTTCAGACGATGGGCACATCGTGCCAGGAAGAATAAGATGAGGGAGCACATCCGATCCAATCAACATCCCTATGATACGAGGCAGATAGAAGAGTGGGTCAGCTAGGTTGAATTGCTGAAACTCGGGCCATCGGCCATTAAACGCTTGGACAGGGAGAGGATCTATGGGGCTGTCAATGACGTAGGCCTTGATGATGAGATGGGGGGGGTCCCCTTGGTGACAGAGGCTAACGTATGCGTACCCTTGGATACGAAACCGATCTGCGTTACTTAAGGTGCGAAGTTGAACAACTTCAGGGTGAATGCGCAGACGAAGCTTGGTGGCCCAAGCTCGGGTGATGAGGGTGTGTTGGCAGCCGGAATCGAGAAGAGCTCGGCCGAATACAACATTCCGCTGGTTATCTAAGCGGATCCAAGCGGTAGGCATAAGGTGGTCAGGACTATTACTCTTACGCAAGGCAGACCGTACAGAGGAAAACAGATGACAAGAAGAGAACAGACGAGAAGACGGGAACAAGTGGTTACCACAAGCTGACCGCATTCGCAGTCATTCGGAACCGCTTCCAGAAGATGCTGAACTTGACCCCTTAGGAGGCGTGCGAGACCCCCCCAGGCCAGTCCTTCGGCCTCTCACTGAACTACCTCGAGAGGTGGAGGCACGGGCTGGCGGCTCCGACGAACCAGAAGGTTGAGAGGGAGTCTGATTCGTTGGTTTCTCCTCCGTTTGGGTACCAAGAGAGGGCGTAGGGCCAACAGGTGCCAGATGAAGAATCGTATGGTGACGCCCCCCGCACGTGTGACAGCACTGATCCGAACCACAATCAGCAGTGGCGTGGAACGATGACATGCAATTTCTACATAATCGCCTCTCAGTCACGAAAGCTCTTCGCTGATGGATGGTCATGGCTTTGAACTCACGACACTGGCGAATTGAGTGATTCGCCGAGCAGAACACACACACTGACGACGAACCAGAAGATGTAGGAGGACGCACACCTGCATAGGCAGGACGACGGGAGGACGGACCAGCAGAGGAGGGCCCAGACGATGAAGGAGCGGACGCTGACCCCGCTGGTGATTGAGGTCTAGGCGGCCTCTTTGGCGCAGACGCACGGGACGAAGTGATGGAAGTGCTTTCCAACACTCGTAATTGTCGATTGGTGAATTCGAGCAATTGGGTGAGGTTAGGAAAGTCATCAGAGGATAATTGCCCCTCGAACAGCTGGCGAGATGGTACGTCTAAGTTGCGCAAGGCAAGAGAAAACAGAAGATAATCAGCCAAATCTGGAATGGGCAATGCCTTGAGGGCGTTGATGGCATTTTGATGCGTGGTGGCGAATTGTTTCAACTGGGATAAAGAAGAAACAGACGCCGGCCGCGAATCCAGTATCTGGTTCACATACAAGTCAGCCAGCCGACGGGGATTTTGGTACCGAGCGTAAAGGGCCTGATAAGCCAGAGGATAATTGACTGAATTTAGCTCAAAGCCGGAGATGACAGAAGCCGCTTCACCTGAGAGAGCAGACGTTAGCAGGTGAAATTTTTGAACAGGCGCCAGGGAGTTGCTTTGATGCACAAGAGCGTCGAATAGTGCGATGAAGCCGGGCCATTCTTCGATTTTACCATGAAAACATGGCAACTCGACCCGAGGAATCGGAAGGTCAACAGAGGAGGATGAACCCGTCTTTGCGACCGACGTAGACGCAGTCAGCTGACTGTGGGCAGCGCGGATCTGCAGGCAAATCTCAAAAAATGCCGCGAATTTCGATGGCGATCCGTCCCGTTCTGGCTCCTCCAACTGAGAGTTGAGTTTAACAATCAACTCATCAGCCTCTTTGAAGGCCTTCTCTATCTTAAAGAGCTCAGATAAACACATATTGGCCACATCTGCCTCATTAGTCAACCCTTTAATTAATTTAAATAAAGTAGAGGCCGCGGCGAAAGCATTTTCTCGCTTGACGATGGATTCGTTGATCAAAGCCTTCAATTTATCCATCGACGGCATTTTACTTCTTGAACAACCCCGGTAGCTAAATGAATTCCGAAAACTTCGCTGAAATGAACAGACGATGCGAAGATAACAAACAGATGATGAGCGATAACAAAAAAAAACAAATAAAGAATTGCACTGTTAATTTCTCCGAATGAAATAACGACAATGAAATATGAAATGAAAGCAATCAGATGAATGAAATTAGACTGAATATCTAAAGATTCCCTGGTTTCTTCGGCACCAATAAATGATCGGCAACTGCAACGATCAATTTCAGATGAAAATAATTACGAAAATTGAGCAACCGATCAGATGAAGGCACTCACCCAGAAGTCGACGTTGACGTATGAAGTCCTGTGATCCTCCACTCAACTCAGTAGCAGAATTGGCTCCAGGAGGGAAAAAGGGGATAACCTCCTCTGCACTTGCTTCGTGGCGATCACTCCACCGGTTGCACAAGGCTCCAAGGGCACTTCACCTTTGGTTTTGGTTGCTCAACCTCAAATTTTCCGTCCAAACAGATGACCGAAGAAAGCAGATGAATATTTCTTCACCGAAGAAAACAGATGAATAATCGTATGGTGACGAGAAGTTTGCGAAACAAATCTTCCTCAACTTTAGATGATAGAATAGCAATGAATTTTAATAACTTTTCTGAATTTATTAGAAGCACGTTCTCGTGGTAAACAAACTGACGACATTGACTTATATGTCGTACGCAAGTCGCGATGTATGCTTTCGCCGAAAGCCGTATGGCGCTAGTTCTCGGGTCGAAAAAACCCCCGAAGCAGACCACCTAGGCAACACAACATTCTTCTTTCACGACTTAACACATCATATGTTTAACTGAAACTTGGCTTTCTGATAACGTATGCAGTTCGGAGCTATTCCCTAGTGACTATCTAGTGTTTAGACGTGATCGTGATCGTGCTCGTTCTGGCTTATCTGTAGGTGGAGGTGCACTTGTTGCTATTAAGGGTGGCTTAGAGGCTTCACGTGTTGACGTCAATTTCATATGTGATTTATTTCCAACAATGGATATTGTTGTATGTAAAATTAGTAATTTTAGACTTAAGTTATTAGTATTTAGTATTTATGTACCCCCTGCCACCAGCTTGGAGGCATTCGAAGGTTTTATTGACGCTGTTGAGGCTTTCGCGAGTTCGTTCTCGCAGTATAGTATATTAATGTGCGGAGACTTCAACGTACCAGCCTATGGTTCAGGTAGGGGTGATGGAAAGTGTGGAGTTTTAGGAAATATGAGTAGTTTATTGGGGATTCAGCAGCGTAATAGTATACCTAATGCGAACAATAGATTTTTGGATTTGATATTCGCAAATTTTTCGTGTGATGTTGCTCACGATTCACATCCTCTAGTAAAAGAGGATGCTCATCATCCTGCTCTGGCTTGCTCATTCCAGTTGATTACTGCGAATTCTGGTCCAAATTTCATTTGTGAACATGAGAAAAAAACTTATAATTTTAGAAGGGCAAATTTTCCCCTTTTGTATCATTTAATTGATTCTGTTGATTGGTCTGTAATTCACCAAATGGATGATTCTGATTTGGCATGTGAGGTGATGTATGCTAAGCTCGATAGTATCTTTGATATTTGTGTGCCAGTTTATAAAACCGGGGGTCGCCGTTATCCACCGTGGTTCACACATGATATCATTTCCAATATACGACTGAAGGATCGTCATCGTAGACTATATAGGAGGTATCAACGTGACTCAGATTTTCATCAACTCAAAATACTACGTGGTAGAATTAAAAGAGATATCGCTAGTTCTTATTCGCAATATATTCAGTGCGTTGAGACTAGAGTTCGAGAGGACCCAAATAGCTTTTGGGCTTTTGTGCAGACAAAAAAGTCTAGATCACGTATTCCCGGAGTTATGTCATATCTAGGTGTTGAGCTCAAGGAATCTCAGAAGATTGTTGATGGGTTTTCCACTTTTTTCTCCAGTGTCTTTACTACCTCAGACATTGGTTTCTTTCCTGAGCATTGTGATAGACTGTATTCCAATGATAGCTCAATATCGCTTCCGACTATCACTGAGGATGACATAATTAAGGCTTCGAGGAAGCTTAAGACCAAGTTAACATCTGGTGTCGACAATGTACCTAGTTTTCTGGTTAAGGACTGCATTTGTTCTCTAGCTGAACCTTTATCCGTAATTTTCAATATAATTTTGAGGAGAATGCATATTCCAAAAGTATGGAAGATGACAAAAATTTGTCCTGTGTTAAAGTCCGGAGATCCGTCCCTTATAACTAACTATAGGCCTATAGCAATCTTATGTAACTTCGCTAAAATCTTCGAGGTAATTTTATATGACTCAATTTATCCCTCAGTTCGTGCACTAATTTCACCACATCAGCATGGTTTTATGAAGAATCGTTCAGCGGTGACCAATTTGGCAAGCATTACTCAGTGTCTGTCGGAGTCACTGGATGATCGTGGTCAGATGGATGTTATATACACAGATATTCAGAAGGCCTTCGACCAGATTGATCACCAGATATTGATCTCAAAGCTTGCATACATTGGATTCTCATCAGAGTTTTTACTGTTGCTTAGATCTTACTTTTCCGATCGTTATCAATATGTTCAGTATGGGGGTTGTGAGTCCTTACCCTATCTCGCCACATCTGGAGTGCCACAAGGCTCCAATTTGGGCCCATTGCTGTTTTTATTATATATTAATGACCTGTCTCTGCTTCTTCAGTGTCTCCATCTCCTCTTTGCTGATGATCTGAAAATATTTGCTGCTATTGGGGATCTTGATGACTGCGTGAGGTTGCAGGCTGCTTTGGATATGATCAGTCTTTGGTGTTTCAGGAACGGTTTGAGCCTGAACATCAATAAGTGTCGAGTTATATCATTCACTCGTAAATTAACCCCAGTTCACTATGACTATGCTGTGGGTGATCAGATTCTGGAGAGATGTGATGAGTATAGGGATTTGGGTGTTGTTTTTGATGGTAAATTGTCCTTTTCCGGGCACATAAGTCAGATAACCTCTTCTGCCTCTAAGACGCTTGGTTATTTTATTAGAAATTGGAACAATTTTGTAAACCCCTATACTATGAAAATACTGTACTATTCTTTCATTCGTAGTAGATTAGAATATGCCTCTATAGTCTGGTGTCCATTATATAATAATGCTGTCGTCATCCTGGAGGCCGTCCAGAGGAGGTGTTTGAAATATATTTATTTTAAATGTTTCGGACAGTACCCTTCGAGAGGATTTGACCACTCGGTCCTCACCGGGAGCCTTGGAGTTGAGGTATTGAAGTTAAGACGTGAGCGTAGCGCACTGAAGTTCCTCTACGGGATTCTGCGTGGTGAGATTGATTGTTCATTTCTCTTGAGTAAGGTTAACATTCATGTACCTAGACCTGGTCTGAGGCAATATAACACCTTCTATGTTGATTTTGGTAGGACAAATGTTATGTCACGGTCTCCTATCAACTTCATGTGTAACTTATATGACAGTTGTTGTGGCCGATGTGATATCTACTACGATGAACTATCAGTAATTTTGATGTGCCATTTGGAGAGTCGTGGTGGGGGTTCGTGACCCTTTTCGGTTTATTTTGTACGCTTGGGATAAGGATGTGATTGGTATGCTGTTGAATTATTTTTTTTCGAGTATTGGGGGAATAACATATATTTTTTTTTTTTTTGTAAGATTTCATGTAGTAATTTTAAGGCACCATTGGATATATTTTTATATGCTATTGTAAGGATCACATATGTGGTCTGGATTAAGTTTTTCAATCGCATTTGTTTGTTTGATCATTTTTCTCTGTTATTGGGTGTAACCTGTTGAGAATAAATGTATTATTATTATTATTATTATTATTATTATTACTACAGCTTTTTGAACCAGAGGAGATAGACAAAATCTGATACACCATTCTTGTTCTCTTTTTCTGAAAAACTAACAAGAGTAGTAGTCATTTTTGATTCTTTTGTTTTAGAGTTATAAGCGAAAATTGGAAAAATGGCGATTTCGAAATAAATTTATATCTCCGCTAATATTGATGATAGAGCTCTGAAATTAAAACATTATACAGGCACTTTTTTAAGTAGAATCCAGTGGCGTGCTTGCCTTTTTAGCAGGATTTTCAATTACTATGACCAAAAGTCATGTTTTTTGAATGGGAACACTAGATTTCTATGCAGTTTTTTGAAAGCTCAATTTTTACTGATTTCAAAAATATATAACATCATATGGTTTGCATCAATATATATAATAGAAAATGGTCAAAAACCTTTTTGCCCAATATTTCTATGGTTTCAACTTTTGATAAGCATAGAAAAATGTAGCATCGTATGATTACCACAGTTTCCTTTTAGTAGTCCTTTCATTTCTATGCTTCTTACTCAATTTCTCCAAGATTCAAATCTTGTGAAAATTGGTGGAAAGCATAGAAAGAATGACATTGCCGGAAGGAAACGGCTCTTGTTATAGGAAGCTCTATTTTTCTGTGCTCGTCAAAAGTTGAAACAATAGAAATATTGAGAAAAAAGGTTTTTGACCATTTCCTATTATTAATATTGATACAAACCATATGATGTTATATATTTTTGAAATCAGTAAAAATTAAGCTTTAAAAAAATTGCACAGAAATCTAGTGTTCCCATTTAAAAAAACATAACTTTGGGTCATAGCTTCGTAATTGAAAATCCTGCTAAAAGGGCGAGCACGCCACTGGATTCTACGTAAAAAAGTGCTTGTATAATGTTTTAATTTCAGAGCTCTATCTTCAGTATTAACGGAGATATAAATTTATTTCGATATCGCCATTTGTCCAATTTTCGCTTATAACTCGAAAACAAAAGAAAGTGGCCAAAAATGACTACTACTCTTGTAAGTTTTTCAGAAAAAAAGAACGAGAATGGGGTATCAGATTTTGTCTATCTTCTCTGGTTTAAAAGCTGTTGTGCTAAAACATTGAAATTTGCCCACTCTGTACAATCGGTTTTTCACTATTCTGAGAAGACGGGTCTGAAGGCAGCAACGGTTTTTTCATTTTCGCTTTTACTATCCAGAATGTAAAAATACCCGTTGTTCGGGGTTTTTGATACAAATGGGTTATTCCGAACCGAAAATTATAAACACAGTCTATAGGGTGAAATAATTTGTGCATCGAAAACTACCTCCACCAACCCCCCGAAATTGAACTATCTTGATACACTGTGAAACGGAGTTTTTCCATGGAAATGGGTTGTTACCAACATACTGAACACTGAAGTTGAACTACAGTGGAACTCCCCTAACTCGAACTACCCTATCTCGAAGAATTCTACAAGTCGAATTTTCTACAGAAACAAAGACGTTTTTGCAACATCACCACGTATTTTTTTCTCTATAAGGCCCGGTACTTTCACCTTCGAATAAATTTCATTCAATGTCAATAAGTATCTGTCAAATAATTTCCTATCTGAAGGATACCTTATTTCGGTGCTTTCAGATGAAATTATTTGACCAATAACAATTATATGAAAACACGGTATACTACTTTTCACTGATTAATGTAAAATAAGACACCGCATTGTAGAAATTGTCAAAATTCGAACTAGAAAGCAAATTTTTCGTGAAAATCACACAAAGAATAAATAACCATAAATCCAGAATCTGAAGAATTCAACCAATAATGACGTACCGACATTCGATCTATGACAAATAAAATCTTATTAACGAGTTTCAATCAAAGAGTTTCAATGTCAGATTTATTCGATGAATAACACTATCTGAAAGTGAAAAGACTGCATTTTTATTTATCCTAAGAATAAGACTTATCTATCGAATAAATTTAGTTTTTCGCACGTGAAGGTACCGGCCTAAGTCGAATTTCCATAACTCGAATATTTCTAAAACTCGAACTGAAATTCGGCAGTAAACGAGGCGGCAACCAAGCATAACTCGAATTTTTTGGAGCAACACACACTGCAACTCCTGGGAATTACCGAGCGGAAAGCCATAAACAGATCCAAACTTGTTTTTATGTTTTTCTTAGTTTCTTTACATACGTCGCATCGCGCACGCGCTCTATAGAATATTATCATTTCTAATTAGCCAAGGTTTTGAAATTTGAGAAAGGCTTTGTGTTGGGTGATATCAGTAGTGAAGAAAAATTGCATCGAAGCGAAACTTAGGCTGCTTTCGAGTCAGGTGCGCGAAACCCCGGGGCTTGACGCACTAGAGCTTCACGCTCTTGCTTTGACAGGAACTCCTAATATTAACTGTCAAATTAACCACGCCCCGCGTACTGGAACGGTCAAAATTCGGAGCGGTACGTTCTCGGGGCGCCCCAGCTAATGACTGAAAGTCTCTTTAGTGTTTAAAATTGAAATTGTAATGCATCTTCAATGCATAAGTACATATACATTTATATATACGTACAGATTATGTTTAATTCAAAAACCCCCAATTCAGTGCATTTTTCCGTAATTCGAATTTTCCATAACTGGAAGTCAAAGTAGTGGCCCTTGGAGATTCGAGTTATGGAAGTTCCACTATCCACTGTAACTTGATACGGTAAAATGTGTGAAAAAAAAACCGTTGCTCGGGGTTTTTTGATGCCAGCAGCCAGCAGAACTTTTTTTTTTCAAAACATTCATGGAAATAGTAGGTTCAAATGAGAGCCTTAAATTATGATATTGTCAAATTTCTGCTAAATTTTCTATTAGCTGGGATCTGCTAGCTCAACGTTAAGCTAGAAGAACCCCCATTTTATCAAAAAATTGGGGAGAATTTTTTTTTTCAAATTTGCCTAAAATTATGGCCGCAAAAAAAAAATTCGAAAGTGGTTCTGCTAGCTTAATGGGGGTAGTGAATGAACTTGTTCCTTTCATGCTTTCATGGCTGACGCTGAGTAAACAATGAGGGATAGAAAAAAATTATCAACATCAACTGCAATTTTGCAAAGCTCGAAAATTTTTATGAAAAAGTCCATACAACTCTCAAGGATAATTCACAAAAACCAGTTTCATCATCGTAAATTTAATTCAAAATAATATTTCATTTGAAGATGGCAACTGTTAAACAATTTTTAAACCAGAAAACTGGCAGAACTGAGCAGATATTCTATGGGAGCTAAAGGGAAATAAGAAAAATTCTGTGGTCTATAATGATGACCTACTAGGTAAATTCAAATTCAAAAATAATTCCAGCCTTTACTATTCACACTTCATGTTAATAAACTATTTTGTTCCTTAAAAATCGTTACTTTCTCTAAGAAATTACAAGGGGCCTTATTTGTCCAAAACGAATGTTATGGTTGGTTTTTTCTACCTCTTGCAATTATAGCCCAAAACCCCAAAAGTTTTTTCGATTGCCTTCTCGTTTCCATAGAATGCCTGCTCAATTTAATCTCTGTAGGTTTTCTGATTTCCAAGTAAAAGCACTCTTCAGATGCCATTTTTAGGAATTTCTGCTCAAAAAAAAATTTATATCAAAGAGCTAAATCATTTTTTGACAGGGGGTCACTCTTCAAATATTTTCGCTACTATTTATCCACACCCTGCATAAATTTAAAAAAAACCTACTGCTGCTGGAATCAAAAAACGGTCTTGCGATTGCTACACAAATTATTTAGTTGGTAATAAGGGGAAGGGAAAACTTGAAAGATCTAGAATATATCGCATTCCATAAATACAAGTGAGTCTACGCCTTCAAGAATTAAGATTTAAAAAAATGCTTTAGAAATTCCTAATTTTTGACGTTTACCATACGCAAATGTAAGCAGATCTACGTCAGTCGTCAGTTTGACAAAAGTAAGGTTAGCTTAGCACCGATCACATACATGGATGAGTAGTACCGATTCAACTCATCGATAGCGTAAAGTAGTTTTTTGGCATTGTAACGTTTTCCTCACGTAATGAACGAGTTGTTTTATTCACCATATTCAAGATATGAAATTATTTCAAGGACGATTATGGAGAAGCACTAAATAAACTGAATGTAACCGTTACAAAAGCATATAAAGTAAACCCCAACATCAAATTTGAAGTTTTTATCCATAAAGTTGATGGCCTAGGAGATGATTTCAAAATGGAATCTCAAAGGGATATTCATCAGAGGGCCACTGATGATTTGACTGACGCAGGTATGTTTTTTTTGTGTTCATTTATTTCCGAGATTATTTTACTACTTATTTTTAGGGCTGGATCATATTCATCTAAGTTTTCATCTCACGTCCATTTATGATCACTCAATATTCGAGGCGTTCTCTAAAGTAGTACAAAAATTAATTCCGCAGTTGCCAATTTTAGAGAATCTACTGAATATATTGAATACGGTATGTGCATCTTATCTATTGAGGATGAATATGCTTTAAAAAATCCATTTTCAGAATTCTGCTATAGAGAAATCGTTTTTGTTCGATGTAGTTTCAAAAATATATATAGCGACTGATTCAACTCCCGTTGATATGCAAAGTTACGAATTATGCTGTGATATGATCGATGTAGTTATTGATGTTTCTTGGATATATGGGTGAGTATTCATTTCATTCAAATTGAAGATGTGTAGAATGTAGAATTTTGCTGCTCAGATTCATCTTCATTTTCCCAACAATTTGAAAGACCTCCATCAATCTTCAACGTTTGCAATTGTGCCCAATACGACTTTATATTCTGGCTCAGTCTACCGCTCTTCTTCCAATTCAGGATTACTTTTAAGTCGATATCTTCCTATTGTGCTCTTTGAATTTCGCGAGGTTGTCAGTTGTCTTCTTTTACGGTGGTCCGTCTTAAATCGATCTTCTCTTCCAGACGTTAACAATGGCCGCTATTATAGGGACAAGGTGCGTATAAGTAGTATGAAAACGTACAGCAATACTGGAAATTTGATTCAAGCGCAAAAAAAATTGTTATGGAATAGTTAGTTAATCAACTAGGTTATTAATGAAAGCGATTGATGATTGAGATCATTAATCGCTCAATTAATAAACGAGTTGATTACAAGATTTTTCCGTCGAACACATTTAGAATTGAATGTGAATTCTTGATTGCAAGAATTTTCTATCGATACCTAGTCAAATTTGACACCTTATAAATTTTCTATGTTCATGTCGGAATATTGGTATTTATGCGGCCGATCGAACAAGTTCATAGAGGGCATATTCGAGATGTGACATTTTGAGTAAATCACATTGATATCGTTCCCTATAATATCTGTTAAAGAATGTGTGGAGCTGGTGGAGGCTGGAGTTGTAGTACATAGATATATTGATTACTCTCTAACCATCATAATTTTTCTGCAACCTCCACAATTCATATATTCTCAATGGACGAGTTCAGGAACGTTTGCCAACCTTGTAAATAATAGAAAAAACTCTCTCAATGGAAACGTATTTTTTTTCAATTATATTTGTGCCTTTCGGTTGCTTTCATCATTTTACAATCCTTGGAATGTCCCCGGCTCTCAAATCCAAGTGATATAAAATAAAGTTCATATTGAATTTTCAGGGTTAGTTTTGACATTATTTAGGCTATTTAGGTTTTTTTCGTGTTTCGTGTATTATATTTATGGTTTCATCCATAGACCAATAATTTATTTATTATTAAACTATGGTTTAATCACAGAACACATTAATAGTTGAGGCGTTCTGTGATGAAACCATAGTCTAATAATAAATAAATTATTAGTCTACGGATGAAACCATAAATATAATGCACGAAACACGAAAAAATGCCTTAATATTGTCAAAACTCACCTTGAAAATTCAATATAAATTTTATTTTATATCACCTGGATCTGAGAGCCGGGCACATTCCAAGGATTGTAAAATGATGAAAGCAACCGAAAGGCACAAATATATTTAAAAAAAAAAGTACGATTCCATTGAGAGAGATTTTTCTATTATTTACAAGGTAGGCAAACGTTCCTGAACTCGTCCATTTATCCGCTAGGTACTAACTATGGAGAGTAGAGAGAAGGAGAACGATCGACGTACTAAAAATGTGTCCCCGAAAACGGGAAACGTAGGATAGGTGTCGCTGCGATCGCAGCGTGTATCGATAAGGGATGGGGATTCAAGTGTCAATTTGAAATGAACAGCCTTCATTTTATTTTAGGTTATGTGTCATCGTTGTTTTTCTGATGATTTTTCAAATACCTTTCTTCAAATCTATATTACTATATTAAATATGAGTCCTCTGAATTATATGCAATAAAATACAAGTCGAAATCAATGAAATTCAAAAGAAATCACTGCTCAAAAAAATTGTACCTACTTTTATCATTGTTTATTGAAAGCAGCTATGTTAGTTGGTTTGCCGTAATCTTCAAAAATATATAAATCCGTAGTGAGGAGTAGTACACATCAAGACAACAAAAGGTAGCAATCTCAAATTTATCACTTAGGTATTAGAGTAGATTTCAAATACTCATCTGAGAACCGATATAAACCATATATTATGTTATGCCAACAAAATTCTTCAAGAATATTTACTTCTGAACAATGTAGTTTTATTGGTTAGATATTCTTATTCAGAAGAGTCAACTTCTCACGAGGGATGACAATTTCGATTTCGTCTATAATGAATCCATCATCTTTTTGATATCTTCTTCGCAAAAGTGCTCTTGACACACAAATTGATTCGGAGTCGATTCTTGAGAAAAGGTATTTTTCCAATTTTCTCTCAAAAATGGTCTCGGAAATTTTATCTCTTCTCCTTTTCTTTCCGATGCCAAAACACTCTTACACTAGCGCACGCTTCAACATTTCACCATGGTCATATGTTGTCCTCTTAACAAAAATCCAAAATAATAATATTCCTATCATCTGTCACTAGGGAAACAGTTCACTCAGCCAACTACAATTTGTTTAAATCAAAATTTCGCACTCTCGTGATGGCCAGCGCGCCTGTTGGCAAAAGCATGAACTACCCTATTGGTACATATTTTAGTGGTCTCAAAGCAGCGATCGTTCTCCTTCTCTCTACTCTCCATAGTACTAACAAAAATCAATGCGACATACAAATAAAATAATTATTTGGGAAGCTGCTGAATACTTCTATGTTCGACTACCCATGACAATAATGCATTAATAGAAAATTAACTAATAAAAGGATTCATTAACAGCTAATTTCGGGTACGTTAAACAGTGCTATTATTAAGAGGTCGAGGGAAAAATTCATTATAGGATTTTTATAGGGTATTTACAAAAATGATGAAAATATGTGGAACAATGAATTCTAACATAAGATTATTTATAGAAACCCTTTTCACTAGTGATGCAACACGTGAAAGATTCGCTTCAAAATTAAGAAATTTCAGGAATACACCCTTCGAAACTTAGTAAACATTCGAATATGTGAAAGCTTGTGACGTAGAATGCCTTTACTAAAGTCTAGTAATTTTCGTTAATTCGACAATAGTGGAACCATAGACATAGAGACATGGACTGAGCTAAGATGTCTAAAAACATGGTGTATGCACTCGTCACTTTTTGAATGGAATGACATTAGACTAAATCGAAAATAAGAGATTCGTTTCGTGGCGGCGCCACCATGTTCTATCCTTGTTCTATGAAAGAAAATCTAATGATACTCTCTCGCTTTATTTTGTTCTGCGTTTATGTCGATCACAGATTACAGTGATCTCTGTGTTCCTGATTCATCAAAGAATCCAAAAAAGAATGAACCGGACTATTTTCTCAGCTGTTAACGAATCTTTGTGATTTACACTTGAATTTTCGTTGTAAAAACGAATCTGCAGATAATTCAACACTATCGAAGGATTCGAAGGAGTACTTCTATTTTTCTTCCAGATAATTGTATTCGTGAGGAAGGCAATTCAATATGATTACAATAAAACACAGTTGATTGATATTCAATATATTCAGATGACTGAAACGCAATTTTCACTATACTTGTGAAGAATATTTGAAGAACAGACTCGAACAGATTAACGTATTTCTGTTTCTTAATACATGCTCACAATTCACATCAGGTATTTTCAATACAGTTCCTTTTTTGCTTAAATATTGCTGAAGTTTCCATAAAACTGTTTGCTCTATCCGTCCCGAATGTTCATCTGATTTGGCTCTGCCTCAATTTCCAACAACAAAGGGTGATAGTCCAACAACACCGAATTCTTAGCTGTAGTTCTTGATTGTCCATACAGTTCAATAAATGAATGTTGTACAACCTTTCTCGAAATTAATACATTTTCACACACCAATAATCGCTTATGAATACAGCACATTCGCAAGTCGTAGGAATGCATTCAAATTATTTTCAAATATCATTTGACAACTGTCAATTCCTAAACGGCGCTACCTATAGTGGGAAAAACGAAACTTATCTCTTATTTTCGAAGCGGGAAAAACAAAATCTAATCAGTGCATACACCATGTTTTTAGACATCTTAGACTGAGCAATGTCAGCATAAAATTGGCTTTTTTATAGAAAGAGAGAAATGATCGTCGGGAATTTACCTGTCTCTTTTTTGTTCACATAGAGGTGAGTGTAGACCAATCAAAATTCTAGAAAGAGACAACTGCATTCCCGACGTGCGTTTCTCTCTGTCACTTTTTTTGACCGTATTTCATGCATAGATAGAAAGGGAAGGCACAGTCCATGTCTATATGTCTATGAGTGGAACCGATCAAGAAGATATCCACAGATTACATAAAATTGTTTCTGTAATCAGGCGATGACATTTTGTGTCATTGTTCGTTTTTCTTGTCAAATGTGATCACAAAACTTGATATTTATTACGTCTATGTTGATCAGAAAACTTTCATGACCATTATTGACTCGATGGGCGTTGCCGGATTGTGAAAATGACGTAGAATGTTCATAAGAGAGCACTGAAATCAGAATTTTCGTAAGTGTAAACAGACAAAATGCAATATGTTAAAATTCGAAAAAATATATTTCCATATATTTGAGTATAAGGATTTTAATGACATATATTTTGAAATTTAGGAAAATACCCCATTATTCATCCCAATTTCATTTTTATTGTCCACTAATTTTCTAATAATCTTTTTTAACAAATTAAATTTATTCAGAATAAAGGAGGATCAACCAGATGCGAACGCATTTGATGAACAGAGCTCTAGTCTTATAAAATTAAACAATGGAACAGTTCTATATTTAAGAGAAGTGAATAAATTCCTGGCACTTGTATGTATCTTGAGGGAGGATAATTTTGATCATAAAGGTAAGTCAACAACTTTTTCAAATTATGTTTTGCTTTTTATCACTATTGATGATATTTTAGACTGGAACGTGCTCCGAACCTACCAGTACTATTCGCGCCTGGTATACGTAGAAGCTAGGGGCTTTGATAACGCGCGTTTTGAATAACAAGAGGTCAAATGCAGCTGTCATGCATGCAAACGCGCGTATCAGATAGCTTGTGGTTTTCACACTCCTCTCCAGAGAAGCATGTACTTATTCCAGATATCAAAAGGATTAAGCTCTGTTGGAGCCCTTTCCAGGTTTTCGGGCTCATGGTGGCGGTCGGGTCCGGGCTGCTCCTCGGCTTCCTGATGTCCTGTTTCCTCCTGTTGTCCCCAGAGTACGTTCAATTCTTGATCTCCCCGCACTTTTTGTCGAATTGGATGCTGCTCTCATACACGTTCTTCTGCATTTCCCATGAACTTGCTTACTGCCGTCCTAGCAGTACCGAACTCTGCATGGCTATAGATAATTTCGTCGCAATTCAAGTTTCATCAAATACTGTAATAGTTTCTTCGGTTGATGAAATGACAATAGGGATGGTCTTGATATCTTTTAACTTCCATTGTGCCCTGGTTTGTTTTTCCAGATTTCTGTATTTCGAAATCCTTCCTGCCTATCTAGTAGGTTATTGTTATTTAGAATCGCTACGTCGATGAATAGTGCTCTATTCTCATCTCTATTCAGTACTATGAGGTTAGGTATATTGTGTGTAATTTTCCGGTCTGTGAGAATCGTGCGAAACCAGTAGAGTTTGAGATGATCATTTTCCAATACAGAATCTGGATGGTAATTGTTATAAGTATCCTTTTTTTACCCTTGAAGTTGGTTTTTCATAGCCAATTCAATATCATCAACCTCTTCAGTTAAATATGACAATAGTGAAATTGGTGTCGTTGGTTTCGTAATTTGAAGATGTGGCACTTCATAAATATCGATCGGCAAACATTGACCAGAGAAGGTGTTTCACAGAACTTCGATTGACGTTACCCACGGTTCTTCACTTTTAGTATTTTATATTCTATGGTTCTTCAGATATTCGATTTCCAGAACGAACTCTCATGAATATGCATGTATTGAAAAAGCTAACAATTGGGTATTTAAATAGACGAAAGTTATAATTTTATTCGGTTGATCTCAAATTCAACAATGGTTGATGATTAATAAAATGACTAAATCATTTTTAATTCGATTCGAATTCGTTAAATCTCCGCGCTTTTCGCACGGCTGTTGAATCACAGCTTGCGAAAAGTCCTGTATTTTTGTAAAGGCGCATTTATACCAAACGAGCATTATTCGCGAACACTGTTTGCAATCAGTAGTACGGGCGGTGTAAACAGTCATCGGCGCCGAACAGAGTTCGCAAGCCTTGTTTTCGAACGTTTCAGAGAGTTCGAGCTCATTTCGCCACATGCCGGTAAAGTAACGTTTCATTATAAGGCACTGTTTGCGAACAATGCACGCAATATGCACAGGCGGTGTAGACACTTATCGACGCCGAATAAAGTTTATGAAGCCTGTTTCAAAACGTTTTAAAAAGCTCGATCCCGTTCCGTCTCATGTCGGTAAACCGACGAATCATCAAAGGGATTCGGATTTCCTTGCACATCTGGCGTCATATCATCGAAATGGACCGTGATAGGTTATTGGGTCTTGGTATTTAATTTATTTTGAATTTTGGTGAGATCTCTTGAATCGTGATTTCATAATTAATCAATCCATTTGAAATGGAGTCCATTTACGATGGCTTCACAGACAGACGGTAATAATTTTCGATATTGATGGTTTTGAAATTCGGTAAAGGTTCCTACATGATGACACTTCCATCTCCTGTCTCCAAAAATCGAAGTGTTAGTGCCAGTCTAACCGACGCTGGAATGCTCTCTCGATAATTGGTGTCTTTCTTGACACTTTTTCCTCAATTTTGGCGAGTAATCCGATAATGACATGCGGCAGAAATTAAAAAGTTCAGTTTCGTCTGCTCTCAAGTCATCTAGCAGCTGGGTATAATTTCTTAATGTTCGTCTCCTCCTTTGCGTAGTTCTTTTATTTGAGAGAGTATTACTATCAGAGACTCTGATTACTATAGATTCAGTAGAAATTGCAATTTTAGATAATAAGGGCGTCATATCGGTGCACTTTAGAGAGACCTCGTTGAATTAACAAGAACATAGGCTCGTTCGGACAGGCGCGGGCTGTCACCTCCCATTCTGAGTTTTCGAACGTTCCAAAACGTTTTGAAATGCTCGTTTGGTATAAATGCACCTTAATAGGCACCTGGATTTTTTGATCGGTTCGAAGATGTATCGATTGACCAATGGAAGTGTATTTCACGTTCAAATTATCGATTGATTGTACTGAGTGGTTCGAAAATTATCAGCAATGAATTGGCGAGTTCATGACACCCTGTATCTCGGCTTTGGTGTTGATTAGGACTACCATATATAGGTTTTCTGGACTCGTCAAGGAGAGCTTTACCTCTTGTTAACGTTACATTTACTAATGGAACACTTTGTTTGAACTGATTGAAGGGTTTCCTCATCAAGTTATTCGCATGGAAAGTACAAGATGTCAGTGTTTAAGTATATTTATTTTTGCTCCATAATGTGACATAACGTGATACCCTTTTGGTAAATCCAAGTTTCATCTAGGAACATAAATAAGATACTTGCATCCAAACATTCATTTTATAAAAATTTTCTTAATATACTGGAACGGTTTTGTCAAATGAAATAAATTTCGGAATATAGTTTTTCATTTATTGATTAATCTTTTTCGAACATATGACCATTTTTCTCATTATGACCATAACGTGCCATAAAAATACCAAAAATTCAAAGAATCCAACTCTTGAAACTAAATTGAACACTATCTAATGAATATTTGAACGTTTGTGAAATAAAGGTATTCTCCATATTCTCTCGCATAATTGAGCTAGTTATTCTGAAGGTAATTTTGTATTTCCATGAGTCGCACAGCTCAGTATGAAAATTTAAAATGGCTATATCTGTTTATCAGGGCCGAATCGGAAAATATGGTGTAGGAAAAAAGTGTTTCTTTTGACCTCAAGAATCTACTGTTGAGATATTTGTACGGATCAAAGGCTCACCCTGTATTGATAGGGAATATCATTAGATCTCTATTGTCCATATATTCATTTGATAGCAAATCATCATTTATGGTAAACCATTATTTTTTGCACCCATTCACACCTTTTTTTTTCCCGTCTAGGAATAATTGACTCAAACTTCCTAAGCCTACGAGAAGCTATCCAACAAGTTTTTGAACTTAGGAGCAAGACACAATCCTCTCTATTCACATCACCAGACAGTCCTGTTATAACAAATGGAGGTGATGCAGTTTCACCAGAGTCCCCGCAAGGTCCTCGAACATCTTAGAGAAATTATCAAATTAATTAATAAAAAATTACTTACTGCGAGATTGTCGAAGTTCTGATACTGGAGATGATGTTTTGTATATATGTATAAATATAGTCTGTATCGTTTAACATTGGGTGTTTTGATCATTATTTGGCGGTAACTAACTTTTGATTATAAACTGTGAAATTCCTTCCCATAATACATGAGACCAAGGGTATTTTTGGCAAGCTACTAATTATGTGTTCAAACTTTGAGCTTTCTTTAGTAATCATCAGGAAGAAAGCATCCTACACCTAGAGATTCAATTAGAAGGCTCATCAGAAAGTCAATTTTGAAATTTGATTATTGTCCATAATCGATTATAGCTAGTATTTCTAAAATATTTCCAAAACGATGACCCTTTCATTATACGTTCGCTGCGACACAGATTTAGAGCATAAGCGCATAGTGCTAACCAACTTGTTTATATAAAACTTGGGTTTTTACCTACATCACAAACTCAATAAAAACCTTTTTATATTTTTTCAAATTGTACTTGCGACCTCGCTCACAAAAATAAATTGAATGTTGCATTGCATATCTTTCTCAGTAATTAAGGTCAAGTACCAAGTTTTGAAATGATTAATCAAATGAGAGCTGTGTGAGTAAATTAGGACCATACTATTATGGCTCAACTAAAGTTTTCATGAAACTTTAGTCTACTTTTTGTAGACTGCTATTATTTCATGAACTGAATTGCTATTTATATTAAACTTTTTTTATCTCAAATAGGATGCATGTTTTCTAAGGCAGACTTTTAAATAATCATGAAATGAAATAGTCATGTTTATTCAGTAATTATAGGAAAATAATATAAATATACCCTAATCTATGATGGTTCACTTCCTTCAGGTATTATAACTACTATTGGTTAACAGGAACTAGGAATTCGTGGGTTGATTAACAAACCATAGCTAAGTGCCAACGTTTCGCAAAATATATTTGCTTCTTCAGGGCAGAGCCATAATTATGTTTTCCACAAGTTATTAATATTTTTCACGGAATGAAAATGATTTTCATTCCGAAGTCGTTATAATATGTAGAACAAGGTGTCTTCAATCTAAGAATTGTCTGAGCTGAACTCTCGAATTTTTAATGCATCACTGGCTGTTCGTGAAAAATATTAATAACTTGTGGAAAACATGATTATGGCTCTGCCCTGAAGAAGCAAATATATTTTGCGAAACGTTGGCACTCAGCTATGGTTTGTTAATCAACCCTTAAAATTCTACAATTATAATTTAAAAGACTCTTATAATTTAAATTCAAATATATGTATACATATACCTGGTTTACATGCAGCCACTGCCGCATGCCTTGAATACTTCCTAGACATCCTTGAAAGCAAGGGCGGTCCTAGACCCATTTTATGGGGGGGGGGGGAATAATTGAAAGAACAATTGATATTTCAAATTAATGGTTGTATTCTGCTTTTCATTCGTAAGATCGTAAGTTACGAATATGTAGCGTACGATCGATCTGTAAGTTTCAGATCATAGAACACTAATATCAGATTGACAGATTCGTAAATAATGCAATTCTGGAAATGTTTCAATCACTATCTCATTGACAGTGTCACTTTTGAACTACTTATCGTAAATAGTTACTGATTCCTGTAAGCTACAAACCACTAAAAACCGTCCAGAATTGCAATTTTACTGTAAGCTTATGAAAAGTTACAGATTGACTTGCAGATGAAAGCAGAATACCACAATAGGACTTCAAATAACAGCCTGTAGGTATCTCTAGGTAGCATTTGCAGTCCCATATTTTTTTTTCTTAAAATTGTACAAGGAATCTCTCCTTTTCATTCCTTCATTTCATTATAATATTGTTTTTTCATATGAAAAATTAAAAAAATCGAATTCGTTATAGGCTCTGGGGGGTGGGGGGTAATTACACCCCCCCCCCCCGTAGGACCGCCCTTGCTTGAAAGCAGGTGACAGGTGAACGTTTACACTAAGATGTCTAAAACACTGGTGTGTGCACTTGTCACTTTTTGCAAGCATCAACATTTCAGAAAATCGGGGATATGGGATCAGTTTCGTGGCGGCGCCACCATGTCATTTGCTTCGTTTTATCCTTGTTCTATCAAAGTAAGTCCAAGATACTCTCTCGTTTCATTTTGTTTTGCGTTGATATCGAATATCGATCAACGAGTGCAAAATATGAACTGGCCCATTTTGACAGCTGTTAAGGAATATTTGTGATTTACAGTTCAATTTTCGTTGTAAAAACAAATTTGTCAACATTTCAACACTACCGAATAAGGGTTCAAAGGAGTATTTACTGTTCTTCTTCAAGATAATTTCCGTTTGACAACTTGAATTCGTAAGGGGGTAATTCAATATGATTTTAATAAAACACAATTGATTGGTCAAATATCCAATATATTCAGTTGATGGAAAGGTAATTTTCACTATATCTATTCAGGAAGAATATTTGAAGAACAAACTCGAATAGATTTATCAATTTCTGATTCTCAATACATGTCCACAATCCACACATTACGTATTTCCAATACAGTTTCTTTGAAATATTGCTGAAGTTGCCATAAAACTTAGCTATATCCTTCCCGAATGTTCGTTCATCTGATTTTTTCTGCCTCAAATTCCAACAACACCGAATTATTAGCTGAAGTTCTTGATTGTCCATACAGAAACCTAAACTTACTGAACGACATGTTGAATAAATGAATGTTCTACACCCCTTTCTCGAAATTAATACATTTTCACACACCAATAATCGCTTATAAATACAACATATTCGTTAGTCGTAGGAAAGTATTCAAATTATTTTCAAATATCAATTGACAATGCTCTGTCAAATTCTAAACAGCGCTACCTACAGTGGGAAAAACGAAACTGGTCCGATATCCCCACGAAATTAAAAACAATATCGAATCAGTGAATACACCAGAGTTTTAGACATCTTAGTTTACACGCAGCTCCGCTCCAGTCGGGATTACCAGTGCGACTGCGCTTTGGATTGATTTTTCGATTAAGCTTCACTTCAGCAACTGAACTTTAGTCAATTCTCCAACGAGGGAGGACGTTTGAATTACCGCTGCGACAGCACTTTGTGTAGAGAAAAGCTACATTCCTGTGTTTTGGGAATGGGATATTCTAAAAATTTTCAAGTTTATCTACAAGTGTTCCAACAATAATTCCCCATATTTGCTGTTAAAAAGTGTTGCTTGCCTATTAAAACCAAAAATATCTGATAAATTCGAAGGAATTCTGAAATTAGGTTTTTCACAAATAAAACTCTTAATTATTACGTATCAGTATTTTACCATCATTTGCGAATGGAGTATGTATTTAAAATTCTGAAAAATTTGTTGATCGATTCTGTCACAAAAGATTAATATGAACCGGTATCAGCTAAGTTGACTTTTAGCTACGATTTCGTTTCTACCAACGTTTAGGGGACACTGAAGAAACTAAGGGACACCCTAAATTATAAGGACATGAAGGTCTAACCCCTATCGAATCCTTTAATTAAGTGGCAGCTGATTTTGACATTCATTTTATGGTTTTCGGGTGTTGCTATTTTGAAATAAAATCACGAACAATAATTATTACCGTCTACTGATATTGTAAATTTGATAAAGAACTGAATGTGAGAGTTTTGAAAATAAGTCTTTTGTTGCCATGAATGACTTGAAACCAACCTGTTTCGCTGATCCTCTTTAAGGTATTGCGAATATTAAGTTTAATTTTATGGTCTTTTTTCATAGATCATAATGATCAAGAAGTTCTAAAAGTTCCACCACACTTTCATTACTCCAATCAACTCCTTTCAGTTCTAAAAGCGAATAATCAAACGATTTTAATGTTCCTTTTCGCGAATCCTGTAAGTGTGGAAATGAAAGGGCAGCATCAAAGATTATAGAGTTAGGTAACTCTATAATCTTTGGGCAGCAAGTGAACAGTGGCTGCTACTCGCGCTGCAAAGCCTGTATTGCATTCTCGCACTGCCCACAGTACTTCCCTGTCCAAATCCCTCCTCACTGTCGCGGAAGTGAGCTGCATGTACAACGGGTATTATAAACACCTCCAATGAATATGATGGATATCATATTCAAAAAGGATAGTAATTTATCATATTAGAGCTTCCAAAATACTTATAAGTATACTTTAAAAAAAAAGTTTTTATAAGTTTCTGAAGAAAACGACGAATTAGAATCGGAAATACGTAGCTGGTGTACAAAAAATTTATCTATGTTCAAAGTAATACATATATAGGTTTATATTATATGAAAAATTATGTATTTGAAATACTCTGTAAAAATTTGTTAATTGTTAATTTATACATTTGAAGTATAATTAAATTTATAAAAATCTTATTGTCCTTGATTTTGGCCCATTTTTTACAATAATACTATTTCGGAATCAGGCACAAAGGTAACCTCTAAAATATAGGTATAGGTATATTTCCATAGCGGGGCACCGTTCCTCTAGCGCAAGTTAACTTTAATTGTTAACACCATATCAAAAATGCTCTTCTATATTGTTGCGTTCAAGATCAACACAAAGCAATGAAAATAGCAATTAACAAGCCTGGCGATGTTGCAGCCCAAAAAAGTCTTATAAACATAAAACGCGAGGCCCGTCAAGAAATAAGAAAAATCAAGGATGGCTGGTGGAAAGAAAAAGCTAGGGAAATACAAGCTTACGCGTATAACCATGACTACAGGCGTTTTTTCGAAGCTATTAAAACTGTTTATGGTCCAAGCAGAAAATATAACTTTCCTATAAGAGATGGTCATGGAGCAATCCTAACTGATGACAGAAAAATTCTCGGAAGATGGAAGGAACATTGCTCACAGGCCTTGAATCAAAATAACGACTCGGATTTATCCACTTTAGACTGGATCCCCGCGTATAGTCCGATGTCATCGCTTGATGACGAAATCTCAATGTCGGAAATCATAAGTGCGATAAAAAATATGAAAAATTATATGTAAGTCACTTGGTCTAGACGGCGTTCCAGTGGAGATATTCAAAGCCTTGGATGAAGATATTGTCAATAGTCTCCTGACACTATTCCGCAAGATCTGGGAACAAGGAGATGTGCCACAAACTTCAGAGACGCTTTAGTCAGAGACTGCTGTCTCTGCTTTAGTTATCAACTCTATAACAGTGGTTCACAACTAGTGGTCCGTACAAGCCAAAATATGGTCCGCGAACTTAGAACATGGAAGATTTAACCGCTGCTCTCAGACCAAACTGTTTAATAGATGGCGTAAGTGAATAGAATCAGTTACAGTGTCATAAAACTGTCAAAAATCCGCCATGTTTTGTCAAGGACGTAGACAAATAATCATAGAAATAATAATATAGGTTAGAAATTCTATGTTTGCGTTCACAAACTTACTCTGAGTAAGCTCTGATTACTCGAAGCGTTCACAAACGTACTTTTAGTTCCTCAGAGTACGCTCTCTGAGCATGGCCATACTCATACTCTACTCTCGGAGTAAGTTTGTGAACGCAACATATGCAAATACCAGTCATTTTGACGTCCGACAAAACATGGTGGATCAACCAATAGAAAATGAGACAGCCTATGTCGCCACTGTGGGGGGTATATAGTCACTGTAGAATCTAGAATCAATAGTACAGTCAATACAAGCTTGCTGAAAAATTTGAGAACGTCCAAAAATATATATTCATTTTTGAAGATAACCTTCGAGCTTTTATTTGCAAACTTCAATTGTAATTATACGTAAAAATTTCCAAAAAGATGGAATCAATTAAATAATCGTCAAGACCGAACGGCTGCATCGAGCTCCATAAAATTCTCAGATTTATTACTAGAAGAGTTGCTCTTTCTGAATTTGTATCACAATTTCATCGACGGTTAGTGTTACTGAGAGATAATCCACTCGAAATGTGACTATCGAAAAATTTCCAAAAAGACGGAATCAATTAAATAATCATCAAGACCGAGCGACTGCATCAAGAGCTCCATAAAATTTTCAGATTTATTACAGGTTCTTTACCGGGGGTCCCTGTTAACAAGAATAATATAAAAGAGGTCCCTGGCCAAGAAAACGTTGGGAACCCCTGCTCTATAAGAATAAAGGCGATACGTCAAATTGCAACAATTACAGGGGCATATCGTTGCTTAGTGTGGCCGGTAAAATTCTCTCGAAGATTATGACTAATTGTCTGATTCCACTCTTAGAAAAGCTATTACCTAAATCCCAGTGCGGCTTTCGACCAAATCGAGGTACAGTGGACCAAATTTTTACACTGCGACAGCTGCAAGAGAAGTCTCGTGAGCAACAATCAAGGATCTATACAGCCTACATCGATTTAAGTAAGGCCTTCGACTCCGTCAATCGGAGAGCGCTATGAAAAATCTTAGCAGTGTGTAAAAGCCTTCATACCAACAACATCGCTAGAATACAGTATAATGGCTCTATAACCGACCATTTCTTAACCAACTCTGGACTAAAACAAGGCTGCGTGTTAGCGCCTTTACTGTTCAATATTTTCGCCATAGCTGTCTCGATAATTGCTGACATGAATATGCCTGTAAGGGGTGCTGGAATAAGATTCAGATTTGATGGAGGCCTATTTAACCTGAAGCGCCTCAGAGCAAAAACTCGTGCAAAGTTTATCACGGAATACTGCAATATGCAGACGACTGCACACTTATCGCTAGCAGCTCAAAGAATCTACAGATAATGTTGGACACCTATAAACATATATACGAAGCTTTAGGCCTTAGACTCAATATCGACAAAACCAAAATCTTGGTAAGTCCGCCGGAAAGCCTTCAATCAGATATCAGCCTGGAGAATAAAGCTCTAGAACAGGTCGAGCACTTCAAATACTTGGGAAACTTCATAAATACTAGGGCTAACCTTGACATGGAAATAAACAACCGTATCAATTCGGCATCACGGGCATTCTGGAAGCTAAAGTACAGAGTGTTTCAAAATCACAACCTGAATTTAAAGACCAAGACAGCTGTTTACAAAGCAGAGGTCCTCCCAATGCTTCTTTACGGAAGCGAAAGGTGGACCCCTACTGGTGACATATTAAAAAACTTGAACAAAGGCAACAACGTCATCTAAGACAAATAATGCACATCAGATGATTACACAAAGTTTCGAATGCAGAAGTCTTGCAAAGCGCGAATTGTACAATAATTGAGACTCAAATAACGAGGGCCCAACTCAGATGGAGCGGCCACATTCTGAGGATGCAAGACACAAGACTCCCAAAAATAGCTCTGTATGGCGAATTCACAGAGGGAGCCCGGAAACCAGGAGGCCAATATAAGCGGTTTAAGGATATACTACATCAATCACTAAAATCAGTTAATGCCAATCATAACTGGGAACAACTAGCGTTAGACAGGTCACAGTGGAGGTCTTTGGTACACAGTTATAATGGAGATCTATCCATGCCTGGAGTGTGGAAAGATCTGTAGATCACGGTTGGGTCTCTTCAGTCACAGAAGGGTACACAATCGCAATTAGCCCTAAGAAATTATAAGTCTGTTAGCACCGATTTTTTTTTGGCTCGAGCAGCGAACTAGTTGAGAACAACTCAGCGAGCAGTGGAGAGATTAATGCTGAGGGTCTTCGAGAACATGTGCGCAACGAAGATGTGATACGACGAACAAAAGTAGATGACTTTATCCAACGGACAGCAATGTCAAAATAGTCTTGGGCAAAACATATAGCCAGACAAGCAGAGTCCAGATGGACGTGGCGCATAACACAATGGCGACCACGATTACAGAAGAGGAGTATCGGTATCGGTAGACCCCCCCAAACGTTGGATGGTCGATATAAAAAACATACCTGTAGTTAACTGGTATTTAGAAGCGAGAAAACGTGACATATGGAAGGAACTTGGGAAGTTAATCCTTAGTAGAAATTTTAACTTCGAATTAACGGATCAACGAGTTGATGCCCAGCTATGTATATTTCTGATTCGGCAGGGAAATATTTATTGCCTTTCTCATCCTGCTAAAACAAACACCCTGCCGTGGTGGAAAGTACTCTATGATTTAATTTGGAGATTGCCTTTCCTAGCAAGTCCATTGGCTTCTTCAATTCCTACCATATACCCGAGTCGCTGGAAACTCCAAACTTAGATCCCATGACATGGGAGCTCAGTACCCAGTATTAACACTTTGAATTTTCTGTTTTTCACGATGAGTTTTCAACATTTCCCTTCACAGAGAATGAGAAAATGATTTTGCAGGTACAACTTTTAGAAACGTTTTTTTATTATTTATCGTTACATGTATTGGATTAACCAAACAAATCTCAACATACACAGAACTTATTGACTGATAGCATTTGGGGACAATAACTCGTCATATTTTTCATGAAGGAGGGTCGTAATTATCAGAAGTATCCTTCAGATTTTCGGTGTGAACCGAAGGGATATTTGATGGCTAGAATGAAGAAATCTTAATAGAAATTTCCAGGAGAGAAGGCACGATTTGACTATTATTACTCCACTAGGGGGTTTGGTTTGAATTTGAATGGAATTCAACATCAATTTATATTTCAGTCTAAACTGTTTTGAAACAATTTTAGTATTGTAATTAGGCAGAGATGCCGGTATTTGTGAAAAGCTCAACGGAAAAGGCGAGCACCACATTGACAAGTCCTAGACAGCAACACAAAGTAGCATTTATTTCATCTAAGTCTAGGACCTAGGAGATAGAGAGCTTTTTTTAGGCCAGCTTCGTATCCGCGATTTGGAGACACTAACCTATTAGATTCTTTCCCGAGAGGTTTATGTCAAAACGGAGGAGGAGGAGGTAAGTCAGGGAAACGCTTAGTCCTATGATAGACAGGATTTTTCGACCGAGGTTTCCCGCTGGTAAAAATTTGCCTTATCCTCCAGATTAGACAAAGGAAAGTTGAAAGCGGATATGAATAATTTGAAAAGAGTTAAAGAGTAAGTATCTCACTTTCACTCCATACTTCAATTATCTTTCCAAAAAGATCATCTAAAAATCCAAGAAAATTGTGGTGAGTAAATATTTGAATGGATATTTTTAGATTGGCACTTGAAACGGGTCCTACAGATGAAACATATTTTCAGAAAAATCGCCTTAACCCACCTGAAGACGAATAACTTGTCATGTTGAAACTAATGTAATTCATTTTCTAGTTGAAAAAAATTAGATACTTACACATTAGATTAGATTAGATTAGAGGAGGGGCGGAAGGTCATCCAACCTCGCATGCACCTTGTCCTAAAGATCTATTGTGCATCCCCACGCTGTTTATTAGTCAGGCAGTAAAGTCTCAATGAACTTCACCACCTTTCTGGAGGTCACATCCATTACTTGTTCCGGCTCTAGGAACCACGAACTAAGGTGCTGTAGCCTTGTCCGATGAACAGCTTTGCACTCGCATATCAAGTGGTTGGCTGTCTCAGTGGCATTTTGAGAAAAGCGACATGTGTCATCGGGCGTTTTTCCCATGTGTTAAAGATGATACCTCACGGGACAGTGCCCTGTGAGTGCGCCCGTCAATTTCCTCAGTTCTGGTTTACTGAGTGAGAGAACTTTTTTGGTCCAGCTCGTTGAGTAGGACAGAAATGACTTGGCCTGTCTTTGACCATTGATCGTGCGCCAGGACGCAAGCTTTCTCTTTTCTTCCCAGTTCTTAATTGCCACAGCTTGATGGCTAGCTGGGAAGCCGCAAAACGGCTCTGGCCCGGTGAAGGGGATTAGCCCCCTTCCGTGGCCAGTTGGTTTGCTGCTTCATTGCCGTGTATCCCGGATTGACCAGGCACCCAAATAAGATTGACCTGGTTCTTTTCTCCGAGTAAATTGAGTGACATTTTGCATTCCCAGACTAACTTTGACTTGATAGTAAGTGCTAGTAGGGCTGCTCTGCTATCAGAAGTATATTTGTATATTTCCATTTTCCGGTAATTGCGTTCAGCGCAAATCGCAACGCACTCCCTTACAGCAAGGGTCTCTGCCTGAAACACCGAATAGACAGGACAGAGTCCCATTGGTATGGCTAATTGAATTGAGGGACCGTAGGTATACACCGGCTCCCACTCGTCTTCGGTTTTCGAGCAATCGGTATAAATACCACCGACCCACTAGGGAAGACTACTTCATTATTAGCCCATTGGTCGCGACTTGGGAATGTCGTGATAGATACACACAGTTTAATCATTGTTGATGTAAGGGCTCGTTTTGTTTTATTTTTACTAAAAATGATTGACGTAGGTCAAACAAATAGAGGAGTGAGGTGGATGAGTATAAAAAGGAATTTTACTGATAAGGCACTTGAAGGTCTGTAGGTCAGAGCTCTCTGAGAAAGCGTCCAGTGACAGAGAGTTCCAAAGACCTCTGTGCACTAGGTAGGAAAGTACAGTCTTATCGGACCGTTCTAGATGTCCAAAGCTCGATTGTATACCGATGGGAATGGTATGGGATTCAGCTGTTCGGCGAGTTCTTCTGGCAGGTTTTTCAAGCCATAACAGAGGTCAACGTCAAAAAATAAAAGACATTGGCCCCATCTTATCGATGCGATAGAAATAAAAAACATTTGGTAACATTGGGGTCATCTAGCTCTAACGAGTCAAACGATGTGAGTGAAGTTGCCAGGTCTAGACGGCGTTCCAGCGGAGATATTCAAAGCCCTGGATGAAGACATTGTCAATAGTCTCCTAACACTATTCCGCAAGATCTGGGAACAAGGAGGTGTGCCACAAGACTTCGGAGACCCTTTAGTGATCAACCTCTATAAGAACAAAGGCGATACGCCAAATTGCAACAATTACAGGGGCATATCATTGCTTAGAGTGGCCGGCAAAATTCTCTCGAAGATTATGGCTAATCGTCTGATTCCACTCTTAGAAAAGAAGAAAAGCTTTTACCAAATCGAGGTACGGTTGACCTAATTTTCACACTGCGACAGCTACAAGAGAAGGCCCGTGAACAACAATCAAGGATCTATACAGGCTACATCGATTTAAGTAAGGCCTTCGACTCGGTGAATAGGAGACCACTATGGAAAATCATAGGACGCCTTGGCGTACCCGAAAAATTCTTAGCAGTGTGTAAAAGCCTTCATACCAACAACACCGCTAGAATTCAGCATAATGGCTCTACAACCGCGACCATTTCCTAATCAACTCTGGAATAAAACAAGGCTGCGTGTTAGCGCCTTAACTGTTCAATATTTTCGCCATAGCTGTCTCGATAATTGCTGACAAGAGTATACCTGTAAGAGGTGTTGGAATAAGATTCAGATTTGATGGAGGCCTATTTAACCTGAAGTGCCTCAGAGCAAAAACCCGTTCAAAGTTTATCACGTAACTTCAATATGCAGACGACTGCGCACTTATCTCTAGCAGCCCAGAGGATCTACAGATAATGTTGGACATCTATAAACATATATACGAAGCTTTAGGTCTTAGACTCAATATCGACCAAAATCCTAGTGAGTCCGCCAGAAAGCCTACAAACACATATCAGCCTGGAGAATGATACATTTTTGTATTAAAATATTGGTTTTTTGAATTTTTCAGCATGAATTTGAGGTTATGTCGAGGGTTATGTAGAAAATTGGTAAATGAAAAAATTATAGATATGACTATTGTCTACAACTCTTACATTTGAACTTTTTCTATACAAAGTATAGTTTAGCAGGAAATCATTAAAATCATTTTTCACCCCTAAAAACCCCCACCTACCCCTTTTACCTTTTCTCGTCATTAATATTAATTAGGACCAACCACATACTGCTAAGAATTTTTTTGTTCTAATTCTGTTCCCTTTCTACCTGATGAATTAAGGGATAACATATATGTTTAAAAAATATGTTTGAAACCCAACAAACATTTATCGTCGGTAAATCGTCGGCTGTGTGCTGTTACTGCTGGCGAAGTGCGTACTGCTGTTACACATCATCGGACCTTTGAAGATCCGAGGACATGGTTTACGCTGCTGAAGATGTGTCGAAACATGAGCATCTAGCCAGCGTCGGCAAAACGCTGCTGTTAGATGAGCAACTTCTTGGCGGTTTATATTCATCGGATCGGTTGCGGTTAGATGCATCTTCAGCGCGTTTTACCCTTAACATAAGGTCAAGCTGTACTATTTAAATTTCGCGGGATTTTGCATAAGAGCTTCCAGACAATCTAATTTCCGTAATTCCGTATCGAAGCGTTATTTCATTCAGACGTCGTACGCGTGCACGTGTTTTGAAGATAAAATAGTTTTTAAGAGTAGGCTATTTGACGAAATTTTTCTTTCTGAAAACTTCCTCATTGTGTTGTGTTGTGTTGTGTTGTATTAACATAGTAACAGTGATGTCCCAGGGCAGGTGAGTACAAGAAATCAAAATAAAATGGTATTTCTATTTCTAATAAACGTCGGAGTAGGCGTTAGGAATATCATCACGTAAAACAGAGAGTTCTCGAAATATTAGGTCCAAGTAGTACATCATCACCATCACATCATTAGAACCGAGTACTTCAACGATCTTCTGAGATTGCATGTAGATAAAAAAAATGCAGAGATAGAAATGGATAAGAAAACCATCAAAATAAAAAGGTACGAAGAATTGAAGAAATTCGATGCTGATATGATCTATATAGAATATTTGAAAAAATGTGTAGGTAGAATTATGTATCTACTCCTTTGGGATATGCTTTCATTTTTTGGTTTTGGTCTTTTTTATTCTAGAGAAAAATTCTACAATTTGAAAGACAGAAAAATCTATATATACAAATATTTTTCAGTTGTCCAAATTTGGCCTCAACAGGGGTAAGGACGTAGCAGAGACAACACGCAAAATAATCTAACTCATAATAAGCCATGAATCAGGAATTTCCCTGAATTGGTCGGGTAGGAATTAATAATAAAAATGGATTAAAAGCAATGGCGAATATTGTTGAGCTTAATCATGGTGAGTTTTCATGTTGTATTGGTCGAAAATGTTGACATTTTTGAATGTAAGGAAGTTACTTAAATTGAATACATGTTTTGCATGTTTACATATATTTAATTAATTTAAACACATATAAGATGATATTCTATATGAAATTCAATAATTTATTTTATACAAATAATGAAATTCTATTATCCAGGATCTGTAAGGATAAATCCTATTACAAGAAGTGCCACTGATGTGGAAATGAATCATGTAATGAATTGGCTTCGCAATGCCGGTGACAGAGCAGGGGGCAGATTGAAAAGAGCGGAGGAAAAAGAAGCAGGCAATAATTAGCAGTGAATAAATATATACTTTTTTTTTCAAGTAAGCTAGTCATTTTTATGTGTTTTTTCGACCTACAAAGTATTTATATATGTATATTATTATATGATCGTTATATTTAAGTTGTTTGAATATATGAAGATTCTTTTCAATTGGCTGTATAAATTGTCTTCCCTAATCACAATATAAGTGTTGCAAGGTTTCAAAAAATATTTGAAGAAAAAATAGATCTCCTTCAACATGAGAAATGATTCCGAGATTTCATAAGAAACGTTCAAAGATCAGAAATTATTGATATAATAATTCATATTTAATTTTTTTTGGATTTGCCAATTTCTACCAACGATTCTCAAATTTTCAGGGGCACCTTAGCATATTTACTTGGCATTTCTTTCTAACTCTGGTACGAATTCAATTTCAGCAACGTTGAGTTGGTATTAAGTCTCTAAAAGTTGATGAGACAGAAATCGTACATGAGTAGTAAGAAATGTCACGTAAATATGCTTAGGTGTCTCTTAAAATTTGGAGATCGTTGGTGAGAACGAGCATTAGTATTGCAGGTATGTATATATTATACCGACGTTGTACCGATCAATTGGAACAGCGTATTCCCAGCATTGTCTAGACGTTAAGCCGACGTGGTGCCGATCAATTGTAAAAGCATTCTTCCAATATTTTGTACAAGCTGAACCGACGTCGTAACGATTAATTTGAGGAGCGTATTTGAAGCATAGTCTAGACGCTAAACCGATGTGTTTTTGCACAGTCGAATCGTCACCGGATCTGCGGTGTGCAGACTCTGCAACATGTCGGCTCATAGTCCGTCGGGCGGCTGTCGGCCGATGTGACACTATTTGCAGTATACCGACTCTAACATCGCAGCACTAACCCAACGTTGGGCCGAGTTAAAAATGTTTGCTGGGAATAGAGTCTACAATCAAAATAAGTAATAATATTCAGGGTGTTTCATTTGAAAAAAATATAATTATGATTCTCTGTAACTCTAGGCAACTCCGTATATTTAAATTTATCACATATGTAGATCTTAAACTTAAACAGCTCTAAAACTGTTATGCGTGAGAAATTTTTTGATAGCCCCTGTTTATTTCGAAATAATCGACGGTTCTGGTAATCTCCCTTAACCCTTTACCTATATTCAAAAATTACAGACTGACATTCCAATTCGATTTGTCAGTGTATATAGATGCAAATTACACAACTACTCATGTATTATTGATATAATTGAGGAGTTTTTCTTGAACCCTTAATGAAGGATGGACGCCGGAGGGTAGTTGATTTTTTTGAATGGGTTGCCATTCAAAAAAATCTACTAACTAACTTTTTGTGTCAGAAATGGATAGACTTCTTGTTGCTGAGGATTTCTTCAGTTTTTTTTATCAACCCTTATTTTATGGGAATGAAACCTAACTTATTGAATTCAAATTTTTCCTCGTATTGTGAGGTCGATTACAAACATCTTCAGTGCTCTAATTTTTTCTGAGCAGTATACCCTGTGAAATTCAAACAAGAAAATAACACGTCCCATATTTTGCCCACCTAATTAAAAAAAAACGTATGAATAACTCATTCATTTATTTTTGTAATTGTGATTTCTATTTCGGATAATGCATCAATTTGACTACTTTGGTCTATCAAAAAAGGATTGTACCTTCGATAATACTTCAAAAACATCTATCACTTCTAAGGTAAATTTTATTTACCTACCTCAAAGTACATACATACAAATTCAAGAATTAGAATTAAAAAATGTCAACCATTTCATGCCTGCATCTCTATAATAAAAGTGTGGTTGAAAAAAAAAACACCAATAACACCAAATCATCCTCAGAATCGAAAGTTCACAAAGATGTATCAAATTTTTGGCATAAAAAGTTAGGGTTGCCGCCTAGAAAATCTCAACTAGGTAAACGCCGCCACCCAACGTGGAGGGTGAATGACAAAATTTTTGACGAAAACTGCTCAATTTCATACAAGAAAACGTAAATTAAAATAAAAAGGGACCGATTCCAGCATTTTTCTACAAAATATCGAGGTATGAATTTGGTGCTTTACTTTCTACCCATTCTGTATTAATAGGTCAAGCTATGGTCCTATCCAAGAATCGTCACTGATACAATCACAAATTTCAACAAACTGAAAAATACCGTGATGATATAACTTGACATAGAAAAGGCATCTGACAAAGTTTGGATTAAAGGCCTATTATTCAAACTAACAATACACAAAATACCCGGATCATTAATCAGGCTATTAAACTCATATTTAACAAAAGGAACTTTCACAGCAAAGTTGAAAAACTCACTCTTCCAAATTAAAAATATCCACTAGGATCGGTATCTCGATCGGTATACTCCTACCAATCCTCTTCAGATATGACATTTCATGATTCCAGTTCCAGTATACCGTATACCCCAACAAAAAATCACATTTTTCGCAGATGACACAGCGATCTTCCCCCAGTCTTTCTACGCCCAAGTATCGAACTCGCTCTAGAGAAACCAGGAAGATCCAGGAATTCTACGGAAAATGGAAGGTAACTTTGAACGAAAACAAAACATAATAAATTGTTTTCAGTCGAAAATTCAACAACAACAAAATAATATAACCCCCATGAACAAACGATAACAACTAAAAATTCGGTGAAATACCTAGGCGTTGAGTTAGACCTTTGAGTAGGTTAGACAGAAGACAGTAAACTCAATTTTCATCAATAAATTAATAACTCCGTCTGCGGTCTGCAAAGGATCCGCAAATCTGAAAGCTTGTACCCTAATCCTCTTTTTAACAAAAGGGGCTACTTGAGCAATAAAAACAAAAATCTGCTATACACTTCCATACCCGTCGCAACATACGTAGCACCAGTCTTTTCCCACCTTAAAAACTTATCACCACTTCACCCACTCCAGATTCTTCAAAATAGAATCTTAGGAATAATAACGAATAGAAATAGATATACCCGTATAAAGGAAGCCGAAATAGTAACGATACCAAACTACATTAACAGAATCTCCAACCAGTTCTATGAGAACCAATACTTCGCCAGGAAAACAAATCACTGACTAGAGGTACAACAACATGGATCCCAATATTAAACATATATTGCCATATCAAAACCTACTAATTTTCCAAAAAACGAAAAAATAACCACAACTTAGTTTCTCCTGTACAATAACATACCCCAGACAGGTTTTTTTCCATTTCTTTTTCCTGTAGCTTTCCAAACCACAACAGTATGCAAAAATACACTTTTCACTATAAAAATCACAACTACTGAAATAATTATACAATTATCCTAAGGTTCATTTGATCCTCTTTTAATTGGACTAACCTAACAGTGTGAGCATTTATGCAGGAACTGTTCACACACAACATATCCACCAATTGTAGAGGAAACTTGCCTATGTGATCCTTTCTTTGTACATAATTTTCTAAATAAATATTTTTGTCTTGTCTTTTCTTAGTCAAGCCAACAAAGAGTTAAAAATTAAAATAAGCTACTAGTTTTCAACTTGATCGTAACTGTAGGTATAGAAGGTATAGCAAGAATATATAAATATTCTTGGAAATGTTGGAAAAATATACTTTTTGTTCAATACAATCAGTTTTGAATTAATTCAATATCTGGATAGGTGACCGCTTGCCTTAGTTATTTGAACCAAAGATTATATAATAATCTTTGCAACACGCAAAATCTTCTGACTCACACCAGTGGTCTCCTCACTTTTCTCCATTTTAAGGATCCTTCAGTTGGCGTGAAATACACCAAAAATGGCCAGACAATTCCAAGCGTTAAAAGCCCCGTCCATTCAATTCTTTCTCGAACGGAGTTACAAATGACAATCCTCATGAATAAGCACCCACTCCCCCGCGCAGCTCCAACCCTAATTCAAAGAGTCGTAAAATAGATATTTGTACCCTGAATAATCAACAATCCTCGAATTGGACACGACTGCCTTTTCCACACCGTCGGCTCGGAAATAGAAGCGTAAAAAAATAAATCGATACATTCACTCATCCAGTCAATTGACCACCCTTATCAATTGAGGAATAGAGACGAAGTCTTTGTCGAAATGTTTAATTTTGGAATAATAGTATAATGATGGATAAAACATAGGTCAATGGCCAGAGATATACCCAGATATCTGTGAGACCGAGATGCATTTGAAGTTGAAGGGCGGGGTCCTGCATGTGCATGGCAACAAGGCCTTGCTGGCGGGCGTCAGGCATGGGCGGCGCATTGGTTTGGAGTCGGGGTTTGAAGTTTCATCGAAAATCTAGGTGTTACGTGTCAATCTAAACAAAAATTGAGTCAGACTGATTTCTTCATTTTTAATTTCCGGCTCATTTTCATGGCACTTTTCTATGGAAATTTCACAAGCATTTTGCGTAATGTATGAATATTTCATAGGTAGTTTATGTCATTAAATCTGCTAACCGTCCGTTATATCTCAAATAAAGGAGTGCAGATGGATATGTGATGCTTCAATCCAATTTATTCAATCCATTTTTATCACATCGCCTTCGGCTTCTGGTTAATTATTTCTAATAAAGAATTATGAAATCGAGTAAAGTGTAGTTTTCAAAGTTGATAGACAATTGTTTATTCCTAATAATAAGTAAAATATACTTTTATGCACCATCCGGTTTTTTTTAGTGAAATTTATGAAGATCATCATCATAAAGCTGACAGAATGAAGTTTTGCTCAAATGGTTATTGTCAGTCACAAAATAATTCTTGCAATCCTGAAAAAATATCTTAGTTTACTTTGTGCCGTTGATTCTGAAAATGAATTCTTCATTCATCATTCCCAATGTTATAATTAATCTAATTACAAAAAAATTCAATATTTATCAGATTTTTGTCATCTATTGATAGATGGGGTTATTATTCGTTGGGTTGGTCAAATGAAGTCTTCTATTGAACATGAAAGTGCAATTTTTTTTCTACAAAATCAAAATAATCATTTACCTGACCTAGAAGTTAGAGAAAGTGCAGCGGCTGTTATTCTGAGTGTGGCACTCGATCAGCTCACCCTGCTCACCTGATTTCTTGAGAAATTATTATCCTAAACTTAATTTATGTGAAAAGACTCTTTAATTTTTTATATGTTGAAAAACATTTTTTTATCAGAAAAAGTAGACATAAAAAGTTGAATTTTAAATCTGTGGTTTATAACAAATTAGTTACATTCAGAATTAAATGAAAAAATTTGATGCATCAAAAATTCTTATATTTTGGGTGATTACATTTCAAGGTTACACACAAACCGTAAGAAACCATTTTCGAAGCCTCATTTATCGACGGAATTTCATCAATCTACATAGTGTAAATTAAAATTAGATACATATAAATATAAATATTCTGTTACATTCAAAGAGAAAGTTTTTTGAGTTTTGGGAATTCAATATGAAGAACCCCCAACATTTATTTATTTATATAAATATCTTGTCGATCGATTTAACTCATAAACTAATGGTTTCGATCTGATCGAAGCAGCTTGAAAAAAGTTCACGGAATTGTATAATTAAATTTTCAAAATGCTTTCTCCACATAATATATCAATATGTAATTAATTTTTCAACAATATGCATCGTCAAGTATTATGGGATTTTAAAGGTTGATGCAGGCCCGGATCTAGGGGGGGGCAAGCGGGGCGCTTGCCCCGGGCGCCAGCTCAAGGGGGCGCCAAAATCAACCAGAGGTTAAAATTTTTTTACTTTTGATTTTCTCGGAAAAAATTAATTTCCTAGTGCTTAAATGGAAAGTGTAGAATGGAAACATGATAAACCATCACTATACCTTAAATCTTTAAAATCAATGAGGGATCAATTAACTGCATATTATTCAGTCATCTACGAATGACCGCCACACTTGGGTGAAATAGGTTGAAAGATCTGATATGTTCACACTGCGTCCAGCAGTAATTTCTTTGCCTGTCGACTCATCGCCTTCTCATCTGGAACTAAGGGCCAAAATTTCCGATTTTCTATAGACCATAACTTAAAAACTAATCCTTTCCGCATAATTCTATTTGCATATTCGTAATCTATGCCTTAGTAAAAACACCAATTTTGGTGGAAATCAGTAAGATTCAAATTTTTTCAAATTTTCCATAGATGTAGGTACCGAGTTTTTCACCATAATTTGAGCGCCCCTTTAACTTTGTTACTAAGAGAGGTACAAAAAAATGTTTTATACAAAAGTTTCACGAAATTGAGTGTTTCAAAATGTTTTCACAAAATGAAATATATACAGAGTGGGCGATTATTTGAAGAATATTTTTGGTCTCCGATCAAAACCGAATTCATTGTGTACACTAATTCGAGGGCGTAGAACACGAATATGCAAACAGATATTTAAAAAAAAAATCATTTTTCAAGTTATGGTCGATGGAAAATCGGAAATTTTGGACCTTCGCAGAAAAATTCATAAAATCTGAACTGTTCGTGATAGATGAATGAAGTGTGGATTTTTATATTCGCAAAGAACCAATTCATCACAAAAAAAAAACAGCATATGACTAGTGCCTTTTTTCTAGCTGCTACAGCTCTTCAAAGTTGACCAATATTTCCGAAATTTTGCACTAAAAGTGATTTATTCCTCAAAATACTGATCCTCCAAAAATCTAATTGCGTATTCGTGATCTACGACCTTGAATTAATATGTAAAATGATCCGGGTCGACATATGTAGCTAAAAAAATAAATTTTTGATCGGAATAATTTCGTTCATGAAGCGCGGGTAAAAACGATAGACGAGGGCGGGTTATAAACGACATTCTTGTAAACACGAACTTTTTTATTTTTCGAACGATTGCAACCCGAGTCATCTTTTTTACTAATTCGAGGTCGTAGATTACGAATATGCAATTTTTGGGAGTATTTTGGGAAAAGAATAACTTTTAAAGGAATAATGAGAAAAAATATGTTTTGATGGAACAATGGGAAAAAAATAAGAGTGATTTTTTTCCCAAAGTACTCATCTTAGCAAAAATCTAATTGCATAATCTATACGACCTCGAACTATTGAAAAAAATAACTCGGGTTGAAAGCGATGACGAATATGCAATTAGATTTTTTCTACGAACCTTAGAAGGGGGGGGGGCGCCATCATGAATTTTTGCCCCGGTCAGAAAAAATCGTAGATCCGGGCCTGGGTTGATGATCTATGTCTAAACGTGGCGCTTAGCTTTTACAAACATAATATTATTTTCAAAGTGAAATTATGTCAATATCTGACTTATATCGATCTCAAGCTAATATTCGATACGAAAGCTTTAAAACAAAAATCCTCTTCAATTTACGAACATCAAAATTGGAGGGTAACTAAAAAAGTTAAGCATTACGCTCAAGCACAGAATATCAACGTTCAAAATTCCATAGCCAACCTGTTAGATTTGAAATTTGTAATGAAACATTTTGATATCATTTTAGTTGAGAATGAACCATTTCGGAAAGAATGCAAAGATAAAAATACCATATCGCTTTTTCAAATGAACCGAGATGTTAATAAAGAAGTATTCAAAGAAAGGAAAAGCTAACTGATATCTAGTACCTAGTCTATTGAAGAAATTAATAATTAGATATCATCAATAACTAAATCTAAATTTACATACTTCGAAACAGTGGAATGAAAGAGGGGTACGCATGATAGAAGCTGAACCTTATGTTCAAATTGAACACTATTCATAATTATTTCTTGACAAAAGTCAAGATAGCTACTTTGTTGTTGATGTCCCTGTTAGCATTTAAAATTAAAAAAATATCGAACTTTTATTTTTGTAAGCGTAATAAGATGTTGTGATCGGAACTAAAATGATATCTACAGCTTGTTTCGATATCTCTGACAATTCCGGAAATATTTATACACTTGGTTCTAAAAATTTTTACAAATTAACTTTATTTTTATTAACATCCCAAGGTTGCGTTTCTTTATAGATACAATAATAAGTGTTTGAGGAATTCATATTTATATTTTTCATTTTTTTATTCATTTTTTATTTGAAATAGTTGAAGTTCAGAATTTTAAAATTTCATAGAAGAAAATTACCCTTCTAAAAACATTGAAAGAAAAGATGTAGAACTTAAATTTGTTTTCAATGAAGACCATTTATCATTATTAATGGCAAATTTCAGTACTCAGCTGGTCGCTTAGACAGCATAGATATATTTTTTATTTATCTAAGGTCTTTTAGGACGAAGTATTAAAATCTTGAATCATTTAGAACATTAACAGCTAGTTTCGTAATCAATTTTGAAATCCCTTTAATTTCAAAGCTTCCTTCAGTCCTACTAAAAATGAAACTAAAGAACTAAAGGAAGCTTCAAAATTGATTATAAAACGGTCGTTAGATAAATTAATTGACTTCTTTAACAAACTGAGATAATTGTCGAGATAATTTGAGGAAAAAAACAAAAATATCATTTTCACTTATAGTTAGGGCTAGTTTCATAATAATATTTGAAATCCGTTTAATTTTAAAGCTTCCTTTTTACCCTATAACAATTTTTTAAGTTGAAGCAACTTTAAATTTTGAAGTTAGTGATAGTTCGACTCTAGTCTTGAATTAGCAAAAATTGCTATATACTTTTCAGACGTTCCTCACTAATTCTTACTACCTAGTTGAACTAAAATTTTCAAATTTGGTACCGACAGGCGATAATTAGGCTGAGTCTTCATATAATTTGTTTCAAAGATGGCAAAAGTCGGGATTGTTCTTAGTTATAGATAGCCTGATTTAGTAGAGCCCATCAAAGGTCTGGGGTTCGAATTTCCGGTTAAGAAAAAAATTTATGGCTTGAGTGGATCGTTCAACCAGTCTCTTAAGGGTGTATTAATTGCCTAAGGTTTTCAGGGGTTCCACAAAAACTTAGGGAATGCGGCCTAAATATGTATATACAGCTTCTAAAAATAAAAATATCCAAATTCGAAATTGGTATTAAGTTCTATGTCTATAAAAACCTCATATTTGACGAACATATCTTGAAGTAGGTACCTACATTACTTTTTCTGCAGAAATAACGTTCTGGTAGGATAGTATGATTTTTGATACCTTATCATCAAAGATGCGAAAGTTAAATAGGTATCTACTAGAAAAAGGTGAGGTTGGTATTTCGACCATCGAGTATTTTCATTTTCATATTGAAGAGCCGAATTTTATTCGTATTCTTGAATATCTTCTAAAAAATGCATTTCTAAATTTCAGGCGCAAAAGGAAACGCAAAATGAGAATTTGTACACTGAATTGATGAGGCCGATTCTTGACGAAATCCATAATCACCTTTTCAGTTAGATACGCTTCGTTCGAGAGTTACGATGCTTCAAAGATGAAGACTTGATTATAAATGTTTTGGAAGTAGACGAACAAATTAAATTTTGCAGAGGTATGTTTCGAATAGAGATGCACCTAAAACCTATTTTCTCTCTCATCTCCGTTACGATGGCCTAATCAATAAATCTCGTAACTCCAACTAAATCGAATTTCTGATATTTATTCAGTTTTGTTAATCTATGGTCTCTCCGTGATATTATTCAATATGCATCATACAAATACTGAAGTATATTTTAATGTATGTGGAAAAAGAAATTATTACAGAATCTTTATCGATTATAAAAGAAATAATCAGTTTTTTGTGTCTCCTATGAAAACTGACAAATGTGAGTTACGTGGTTTGTTAATTAGGCCATCGCTTAGCTAGAGAAGGGTAAAATCGAAAATTGACAACCCTTATATGTATATTGTCTATCACGACTTTTCACAGGCGTCGAATATCATAATTGAAAATTCCATTGTTTCCTGAGTTTGAATCAAAGAAATGATTAAAAAAATATGCCCTTTGATCTGTCTTTGAACAACAAAAACCCGTCATGATCTTCTCTAATTGCTAAGGATCGAATTTTTGTAATTTCGAATGTCAGTTTGACCACCTGCATAGCATTAACGATTTATTTCTCTGTGGGTACCTAATTCGTGCCAAATTTATGACAACAAATTTTCAAATCATGTGAATGCCGATGTGATGTTCAACAGTAGACCAAAAGATCTAATTTATTTTTTTATGGACAAAGTTAAAAGATAATAAAGTTTCCTACAATCCTTACAACGCATATCTTTCGTTGCACCTGCATGAAGAGTTGTGGTGGAAAATAAATAAAATATAAAAATAAGGAGTAGGTCCTTAGCAGCACTCCAGTTCAAGCGCCTAACCGGGCGCATCGGAAAAATAAATAAAGGTTGCCGATTTCACCCCTCTGTAGCTAAGGAGATGAGCGAAAAATTGAATTCTATAGGTGCATGTCTATTTGAAAAATACCACTGCAGAATTTCATTTGTTTATCTCTAGTCCTTTGAAAAAATTGAATGAATACATAATCAAGTTGCCATCTTTGGAACAACGTAACTATTCAACCTATTTTTTATAACTGCCTATGGTTAAGTTTGCTATTTTTACTTAAAACAGCTATTTTTTTTTTGGAAAAAAGTTTTCATATTTCTTCGATAACATGAATGACTTTTTCAAGAATTCCTTAATAGAAATATTAGGTTTACAAGACACTCAATAATTGTCACAAATGATCATCATTGACCTCAGTTTTTTTGTTTCAAATATTTGGCTATACCTATCTGGATTTAAGCTCGAGATATTAGAAAAATTCCAAAACATTCTTTGAATTTTTTTTTGGTATGTTTTATGTGATAATCGTAACGGATCATACAAATTAATTACCATTTCAGAGATATAGAGGAGAGTCGATGTATTTTAAAAGGAACACCCTATATTTTTCAACGTAGTTTTTTAGTTGCAGGCTAGTCGAGAAGCATTATTTTTCAAAAGTATTATTCGTTCCAAAGATATTTAGTTTTTCGTTTTTCATTCATTTACTACATATTTAATGCAATATTCTTCAATAAATATTGAACTGATCTGGCCGATACTCGATGAAAATCCATAATTGAACTTGAAACAGATTATAGGATTTTCACAAAATGAGCATCTGAAGATGCTATTGTGATAGCGAAACACATGTCGTGTTTTAAAAACTCATTTTGTGAAAACCCTATAATCTGTTTCGAGTTCTTCAATAAAAATAATATCATTCAAGAACGTAAAGAAGAAGAAATTATCTGAAAGCTCCAATTTCATGAAGTACCTTTACACATGAATTGAATCGAAACATATATCAATAGAAACGCAACATAGGACCAACTAAGCACTAAAATAATTCGAATATATAATATGAAACTTACATATAAGGTGTCCCATGTCAAGAATGAAGTCGAAAAACTTCAAGATATCTATGATATCTTCGAAAAAAAATATTAGGGGTCCTTGAAAAGTTGCTCCCACTAAGCATAAAATTTGGGACACCCTGTACTTTGGAATTTTGTAATGAATTCGTTATTGTTGTGGATGAATAGCGAATTGAATACCGGCAATACCACGGTAAAAACTCCGCCTTTGGGATAATTTTCATGCAGTCCTATACTCCTATAAACTCCAATTTAAACCACATGCTACATGTATGTATATAGATATAATAGCTATTCAACGGAATATTTTCATTATTATCAAGAGTTATTTAAACCCTTCTAGAACTAATAGTCTCAAGGCATGTTATCTTACCTTTCTTCAGATCAGACAAAAACAGAATCTAAAAAATAAAAAAGCTTATGATTTCCACTTGGATTCAAAATACTCCTATATCCAGTTAAAATTTGTTCAATTGGAGTAGAAAATTTCACAATTGAATTATCTAAATTAGAGACCATATATACGTATTTCTCAAGTTAAGGAAATAAGTATTCTTCATTTCTACGCATCTTTGGCTCGGCCAGAAGAAACTTCTTACCAGCACCTCCATAAATTTTGTACTTTCATCGTTTTTCGAATCAAACAGAATTGGGAAATTTTGTTTCCCACCTCAGTTTATCTATACAGGAGAGTCTATATTTTCACAGAAAACAAAAGATTCCTGCGGATAAAAGAAAAACTCATTTTCATCATTTTTTTTACTTAGACTCGGTTGAAAATCCATAAAAAATGTGATTTTCAGTTATATGTCACAATAGTTATTTATGTACCAAGGACGAAAAACTGTCTATTATAGTCGAGCCTGCAAATTGATAGCCAAGGCGCAGCCGAGGATAGCAAGCAGGCGAGACAATATAGACAGTTTTTCCCGAGGTGCATATTATAATTTTTCGTCGATCTCACATACTTTTATGAAAGTAACGTCCAGTTTCATAATCGAATTCAACATCACTTTAAGCTTAAAGCTTCCTTTACTGTCATTCTTACAGCCGGTTTCATAATCAAATCTAAAGCCGCTTTAGCTTTAAAGCTTCCTTTAACCCTACTAAAAATGACACCATAGGAAGCTTTAAGCTTAAAGTGACTTTAAATTTGATTATGAAACTGGACGTTAGTAGGGTTAAAGGAAGCTTTAAAATTGAAGCGACTTTAGGTTTGATTATGAAACCGGCCGTAAGAAGTCTGGGTGTCCAGAGCTCTGGTGAAGTGTTACTGTTATCCATATCGCTATCACTATCCATTCTTGGTTATACTAAACACTAACATTCAGACTACGTAACTAATTGACTGGTAAAATCTAGCCGATTTCGTAAAGAATTCATTTGATAACATCAAATGACAGTTACTGTCACAGACACTTATGTGTTCATCAAATTCTGCATTCACAAAATTGATTCAATCACTCCGGGATCTAATATATTGTTTAGTGATGAATATCCGGACGAAGAGTAAATCAGTACGAAAAGTACTAGCTTTCAAAAATAATCGACGTTTAGTCCGGAAATTAGTACGTAAAATGTCATTTTTTGTTCAGGTCGACGAAAAACGATTTTATCGAATGGAATAGGTGATTTTCTGAATATAATTTTTCATTGATGTGATGAATCTTCTCCGAACAAGAAATTCCACCCACTTTTTTCAATTTCTCCATTGTGACCATTACCTACCATAAAAATACCAAAAACTCAAAGAACCACTACATACCCCAAAATTATCAGGAAGGCTTCAGACAAATTTCACTTTTCTACTCCCAAACCCTCCACCGCCATCTTGAAAAGAATAAGTGCAGTATAGAAAATTCGTCCTGAGATTTTGCGCGCTTTGTCAATTTAAAAATCATCCATCCAGGTACTGAACTCACACAAGGCTACTTAGGCACTCCGAAAATGAATTTGTTTTTCTATTAGGTACTTCCGAGAATGCAGATCCCATCAGCTTGGTTCTGAAATAACGTTTTGGAGTATTTGAGATCATTACAGATTTTTTTTCTAGTTTTTATTACTTATGTTCCCCACGGAATTCTGCATACGTTTTTTTCAATTTTTTCATACCTCCACAACTACCTTTTGAGTTCCAGCTGAATTGGATCGGTGAATTCTGAAATATTGAAAAAAATATCAGATGCCTATTCAAAAACTCCGAAACCATATAGCTCATTTTGTCCATCGAACTCGACCATCTATGAATCTATCCTGACGCTAGGAAATATCAATTTTATCTCCATGCCCCACGAAACAAACAAGAAGAATTTGTAATAATAATAATAACAATACTTCGAAAATACATAAATACATATGTCCTGAACAAGGCTGGAGCGTCAGAACTCCATCGAGTAGTTTGTGTTGCAGATAGTTCTATTCCGTTAAAGTTACAACAGGACCACATGGAAACCGTTGAACTATCTGCAGGAAGCAAAATACAGAAACTGATTGGCAAACCTTTGCATGGAAGGCACCAGAACGAGGTCAATCATGATTACGTCGACATATCTGTTTCGAACTACTGGTTGACGTCCGGAAGGTTTTTTCCCGAGACAGAGGACTTCATCCTCGCCATCCAGGATCAGTTGATGCCAACAAGGGACTACATGAAATATACCACCTAAGATGCCTCAGTGGCGGCCGAAAGCTGTCGTTATGGCTGTACGACACATGAAACTATCCAGCACATCACCGGGGGATGATGCTGTTGCCAAGATTCTTCACCAAAAAGAATTGTTCAATAAAATACCAACTTATAAGGTCAAAAAAGGTCCCCTATTACAATTACCATCCGGATGCTGTATTGGAAAATGATCATCATACTCTACTGGGATCGCACGGTTCTCACAGACCGGAAAATAACTCACAATGGACCTGACCTCATATTGCTGAATAAGGATGAGAAAAGAGCACTATTCATCGACGTGGCGATTCCAAATAATAATAATCTGGTAGATAGGCACACTGACAAAATTTCAAAATACAGAGATCTCGAGGAACAAACCAGGAGACAGTGGAAGACGAAATATATCAAGACCATCCTTATTGTCACTTCATCTACAGGCCTGATACCAAATAAACTAATAGAGAACTTGAGGAAACTTCAGTTGGACGAAAATATTTATAGTCATGCTGAAAGCGGTGGTGCTGGGAACGGCGAGAACTGTACTCAAGTACATGGGGAATGCAGGGGAACACCGCCTGCTGCGACAGGAAGTGCGGTTGGATCAGGCATCCAACCGACAGAAAGGAGCCAAGAAGGGACCAGAACCCGACCACCACCACCACGAGCCCGAAAACCTGGAAAGGGCTCCAACACAGCTTAATCCTTTTGATATCTGACATATCTGGGATAAGTGAATGTTTCTCTGGAGAGGAGTGTGAAAACCGCTAGACTGAAGGGGAGACAATAGAAGTTGAAATATATCAATACCATTCCTATCCTATTGTCATTTCATCAACAGGCCTGATACCGAAAAAACTGACAGAGAAACTGAAGAAACTTGACGAAACTATCTATCTATTCTATAGAGTCATTCAGAAAGCTGTACTGCTGGGGACGGCTAGAAAGGTACGCAAGTTCCTGGGAGGTTCAAAACATGAGGGAACTCGGGAACTCTACGGACACCAACGACAAGGGAAGGAGGGATCACATCATTTGTATAAACTATATACAGCAATGGACCTAGAATAGATCCCTGGGGGAACCCCGCTCTTCACTTGTTTAGATTCAGAAGTTTTCATGTTGCCATCTTTCCCTTAGCTAGCTGTTTTCTGTTTGTGATATCTGATCTTATCAGTGACCGCGCTACACCTCTATCTAATACTTATCTATTTTGGTTTCTCATAATTAACCCCTTTTAAAAGCCTTTGACAGGTCCAAGCATAAAGCTGCTAGTGTCGTGTGTTTTTGATTCAGTGCTTTTATGATGGTTTTGATATACAGGATGTCCAAATGAAAAGGATGCAGTATTGATACTTCTCTGATATAATGATCAAGTATTTTTGCACACAATAAAATAAGACGATCAGAAAGGAATATCCTTTTTCTAGCCAAACTAGTTACCTGAGTATATCGAGTTGTAAGTGTTACTCGACTGCTTTTCCTTTTTCAAATTCTTTGAGATGTGGCGCTCTCTCGTGGTCAGTGGCAGACTCGCAGTCCTGGTAGCCCTAGGCCCTTTGCCTGGAATTTAGTCAAATAATTTTCAGTCACTCTATATTTTTTATCACGATTGGCCGCCCTAGACCTGGGCCTACTTGGCCTTAAGGCTAATTCGCCACTGTTCGCATATAGGGGTTGCTTGCTAAGACTTTTGTGTACCGCAATATGTGCCCCATTACGAACACGAATGAAATTATTCCATTTTACTGATCATTATTCTTTGAAAAATATTCTCATTGGGACACCCTGTAAGGCTGTCCTCACATTATAGAGCCTTTTATTGGTTAACGTCAGCTACGCCACGATCGCGTTCATATGGATTGAAGTGAATACGAAAACTGCCAGGGTGATGAGATGAATAAAATTCTTGAAATCTAGTCAATTGAAATTTGGCGATTTTCAAAATTGTGCAATATTGGTCAATATTGGTGCGAATATTCGCAATTTTCATAATAATTTAAAAAAATCATATCTCAAAAACTACAAGTCTCCCGAAGTTAAGACATGCACCAATCGATTTTTCATACAATAGTTTATCTGAGAAAAAAATCGAAGGAGAGAGCTAATCTAAACTTTCACCATTTTTGTTGTAGTATTCATGAATTTTGATTCATCAATAATGACATCAGGATTAATATTATTATTGAATCTGAAACTGTTATTGTGAAATCATTAAAATCGAAAAACTTTTCATTGAACATTTTTATTCTAGCTCACTAGTTCATGATTGCTATATTTGCTTAATCCGTATTTATGTAAATCTCGAGACAATAGGGGTTCGTATTCAACGTTCGTTTAGGTCGCTAATAATTTTCTGGAAATAGGGGTTAACATATAGAAATTCTATCATGTCATGATGAATTATAATGCTGTAATAAATGAATAAATGCGATAAATGCAAATTAGAGTAATGCATAAATTATGCTTGAATATTTTGGAACCGAAAAGAAGATATGTCAATCAGAAAATTTTCTATGATTTGGAATTTCGAGAAATTGACAGTCAAAAAATTTATGAAGCCTGTGATATTTTCTTCCTGTATTAATAAGACAATTCAATTTGATTTGTCATTTTCCCCAATCAGCCTTCACGATGTGCATGATTCATTAGAGAATAGTGCCAGAGAGGACCCATTCTATACAACGAGAAACGACGGAAATCCACGTCGCCACCACTGCACGAGGGGGAGAAGGAGCAGAGCCCCTGTCGCTTCCAGCCGAAGAGTGACGTCACTGACCGACCCGCCCGAGCCCGTCGTGTTGCTGCGTTCTCCACTTCTCGGCTCGATTTGTTGAATCATCCATAGTTCATCCTCTCGTTGTGTTGTTGATAGAAGTAGTTGTCGGTCTTACTGCTTCATTACAGAAACTTGTGTTTCTCTTGTACTTTTTACTTAGTGCTCGTTAAGTGGTGCTCAAATTTGAACGGATATGGCAACAGAAGTAGAAAACAACGCACCCGCTATGGAAACCAAGGAAATCAAAGAAGAGATTGCCGCCGGTGACAATAAAGCGGAAGAGGCAAAGCAAGAAATTGGGGCTGGAGACGCTGCAACTCCAAAGGAGAAAGAACCCGCTCCCCCAAAAGTTGTAGTTCACAAAACGAATTACGAAAAAGATGTTGTATATTTGTACCAATTCTCACGTACCCCGCTTTTGCCATCTTTATCACCTTATTGTCTCAAAGTTGAAACCTGGTTGAGGCTTGCCGGTATCAAATATGAGGTTAGTAAAATTTTTCAGTCATTTACCCAGTCAAAAATTCATCCTGGAAAAGTCCATTGTTTCGCGCTCATTCATACTTTTCGATAAACATACGAAGCAATTGTGACTCTTTGGTCGCCATTTTAATCTATTCAGGGAAGCCCGCTATTATGTTTCAACAATCGTTTCATCGGTATGATAACAGAATGTTTCGAAAATTATAAATTTTTCATCAATCTGTTTTCGGATATTAATTCACTATAATATTCTTGTTCAAGATAAGTACCTATGACATTTTAATTTGAGAGCGGCTCAAAGTTTCAATTATTATTGTAATAATTGTGATTTTTCACCATTTGCACTTTTCTTCAAACCGTATACTAGTTATGTATCCGGTCTACTTAGCTCTCGAGTATAAATTGCATTTCTAATTCATATGAAGATAGGTATATCTATGCATACCTACATGCTTTCAACGGATTACCGTGAGAGGTAAGTTCAATCTTATTTTTCAGGAACCACGGTTCAATTTAAAAAAAAAAACAATAGTCCAAAAATATTGTTTTAAATTTCTGCCATGGTTCTAGGAAGGTTCTATGTACTTTTCGGTAAATAGAACTTCAATTTTTGAATTGTCAAATAAAATGTAATTAATTAAAGGGTGGTGACAATTTAATTTTATTAAGGGGGAGTGGTAGCTATGAGTCATAAATTGTCAAGAATGACTCCTCCTGATATGCATATGTGGAGCAATGTGGTGGTCAATGCGTAATTTTGTGGGTATCCGAAATTTGCTGTCTGAATATTTTCTCAACAGAGAAATACATTCAATGAGTTGATCCGTATTTAACGGCATCTTTGGAATTCCCATCATTCATACATACCTACCTCCGACTCTCGTTCGATATTTTTGCGCACTTCTGTACAATTCAGGAACAAGAAATAATGCACATTTTTCGCCTTCTCTTTATATTTTGTTCGAAGGTTTGCTGTCCTTTTCCTATTGTTTGGATTTGGATAACGAATTTTCAAGTGGGTAAAAAGGTCGCTTTATGCATTCTTTCTTTCACTAAAATGAGGTTCGAAGTTATTTTCTAGTGAAGAGTCTATTTCCGACGTCAAACATTGTTCTGATTCGTCAAACATTGTTCTGAATAAGCATGAATGATAATTTGAAATGTGGGTTATCTTTCTTTTTCATTATCCCTATTTCTATGATTTTCTTCTTTCATAAAACTGAAAGATATGGACCCTTTAAAATTTAAACTATACTCGAATAGATCCAATTTTTACTTTTTATTCAAAATTTTTCATTTTTTTATGTATAATTATAATTGAGGAGTTGAAGTATTTATTAACATACAGAGTCATAAGTCAACAAAAATTTATTCAAGATGTTATTCTGAAGGAAATATTTATTGTTCTCATAGTGTTCTGTGCTGGACAAAGAAAAATATTTTTCAGATAAAGTATCATTTATTTATGCAAATGAAGGGTTGAATGGGTTACGTTTGAATCTGGTAACTCTTGTACTAATTGCAAAGAACCACGATAAGAAATTATTACATATTGGAGATGAATATCAGAATTCATTTATATTGGTGGTTAAAAGCTGAATTCGTTATTATTTTCGAAAATGAGGTTTAAATCAAGAGAATAATATTAAATATTTATCGCCAACGAAATTGCGGTAACTCATTGATTGCATTGTAAATGCTACTTCGCGTTGACGAAATGGAATGGGAAAAGTGCTTTCATGCTTGTTTTTTGAATATATTAGCTCATTTGCAAGGTTAAAATGGTAATATTTAAAGATTGATGAGCTTCACTGTTAGATTTCCAGGGGTGACATAGCTCATTATGACAAATTAAAATGGCTATATGTTTCTATCTAAGCCGAGTCGAAAAAAATGGTAAGGGTAAAAGTGTTTCTTTTGATTTTAAGAATCTACTGTTAAAATATAGTGCGGAATAAAATTTTTTGTGTCCTTATGTTACTAGGACACTTCTTGAGCATGAGTTCAAATATACCAGGTGATTCGCGCAAGTCCAGCGCAGTTGGTCATCTCTATTTTAAATGGAACATATATATTTTTTGGAGCTGCTTAACAACCTGATTTCAATAAACTATTAATGCTTTTTCTATTATGTATATTACCGAGTGAAATAACTACAAAATTTTTATATACATCTACCTAACAAAGTACTAAACAATATTAGTTGTTTTCGCTTCAAACTGAAGTAGGAATATCGGATTTCTCTAGAATCAACGATTTGCCGCAACCATTGAAATTTTTTATCAGGTACTTGAAATCTATCGAGAATTGTGTTTTTAAAGAATTGAAAAAATTATTTTTCATGTCTACTCCGATGTTTGCTTTAACTGAGATTTCTGAATATGTTTGGATCCTTACAAAAATAGGGCCATCTTCAGGCATATGGTCAAGAAATCAAACGAACAATTTTGAAAAATTCAGCTCCAATTTCGTATGTGTAGCCGAAGTCCCATTTTGGAGAAGAACTCGTTTAATTGACGCATTATAAGCAGTTAAATTGGAACAGAATTCTTTCCTTTCATATCCCTAATAAAATTATTCCTCACTTGGAATAATCGATGGAATAACCACACAAACGACCCCCATGAAAATCACAAAAGGTCAATAAATGAATCTTTTAACGACCTCTCCCAACACCTAGCTGATCCGCCGAATGCGGGCAATACAAAAAGACGTGTAGTGGTAACGGTTCCTAGTCATCGTTCACGGTAAAAGTTTAATGAATTCCCATCAAAAATATCGTCTTCCTTCGAAGCGAAGCCGAATACTTGACCCTGGTTATGAACTCTCGAGTTCAGACGTCCGACTCTCGTAGTCGTCGATCTAACGACTCGACGACGGACGTGGTCTAGATGTGGCATCCCGTCATTGTTAGCCGAAGAATATCACGATCATTATGCAAATATTGGTGTGAACGGAAACCTCGGTCAACGAGGCGCTTCGAGAAGTTTGAGGAAGATAATCCGATTTTTAACGCGCACTCCACGATTCCCATGTTTGCACAAACTGCCGAAGTAACTGGGTTAAGGATGTGTGCCGTCATCGGAAGATACGTTTGAGAGGCGTCGGGACTGTCGTGAGAGGGCCAAGTCGAACAGGGTGTTCCAAATAGCTCGATTTTGGCTGCTGTTCGTGCATCTATACCAGATAGAAACAATTTTCGGAAGGACCCCTATACTTTATGAGTGAAAAGATTAGCATTTCAATTCTATTTCAACAATATGCCATTCCTTGGGCGAAAACTCAACGGTTTATGAGTTATTGGGATTTTTATGAAAAAAAAATTATGGAAACGGGAGGTCACACTTTTTTGAATACTTCTAATGGGTAGGTTTTTTCAGAAAAATCTTCATAATTTTCAATGTTACAATGTTGCCATTATGTTGCTGTTTACTACTTGGGCCGAAAATGTAGAGGGTGTTTATGAGGAGGTCATGAAATTGGACAAATCGAAACTCAAGATTTTAAAATTGAAACCTATATTTTTTATCATTTCAATCGTTTCTACTTGAAAAAGAGGGGAGGTTACCTGAATAAATCCTATACATACCTAAAATGAAAACTTTTATCATAAAAAACTTAAAACAAGGGAGAACATCAATTTCGAATTGCTTGATTAGTGTGTGACTTTCAGAAACCGTGCACAGAAGGAGACCAAAATTCGATATTCTGTTGCAATTTTGACATGTCATGAATTGTTTATAGATTTTCAACAATCCCAATTAGGGATATTGAAATTTCAATTTTTTTATCGGAACATCGGATTTTTTCTTTTGTGGTTTCCAGTTCAAAATTGTTGTTTCACCTTATTTCAAGATTTTCCTCGAAAAGTCTGGAAGTTTCATTTTAGCTATAGGGTTTATTGGGGTAACCCCCCTTTCTATACGTAGAATTGACTAAAATAAAAAATATAGATTGTAATTTAGAAATCTTGTACCCTCTACATTTTCGTTTCAAACAGGAAACAGTGCTGTACTACATTATGTCAAAATTGCAAATATTAAGAATTTATATGAGAAAAGTTTTAACAGCAGAAATATTGTAATAAGTTTGGTATCCTGTTTCCACCTGTTTTTTTACAACAATGCCAATGACTCATTAACCGTTGAATTTTATTTAAGGTATGGTATACTGCCATCAAATCTGACAAGATATACTGAGTGTGCCATTCGAAATAAGAAAGTAGTAGGCTGTTTTTAGTATAACAGGTAGTTGGAAAGGTCTGAAAATATTTGAGGGAGAAAATTAATTGCTGAAAACCCCAACACAAATCTTCAGAACAAAATTATTATCAGTTCTCCATAAAAGTGCAATGGGGCATCGAGGTGAATATTCAATTCTGTGGGTCTCAAACAGAGTTGCATTCAGCCAAAGTACCCAATTTTTTGGATTCTCTGGGGTTAAAAGAAACACATTTTTTCTTCACCATTTTTTCCGATTTTCCTAGATGAAAATATATTAGACATTTTCAGTTTTCATAATGAGCTATGCCATCCCTGGAAAACAAAATTTCCTTCAGAATAACGAGCCAAATCTCTTACGCTACATATCAGATCTATGAATCTTTTGAACACAGCCAAATTACCCAATTTTCAGAATTTTACAGATGTTTTTTATATTTTAATATCAAAGAACTCGAATCTCTAGGAAAATGAATCTAGGTAGAGCATATGCTTGAAAAAAGTGTCTGAAACTTTATGGGTGACCCTCTATATTTCCAATTTATCACAGATGTGTAAATTTTTAATAGCCATAAAACTTTAATATGCGGCATTTATTGATACAATTGTTTGGTTGTTTATATTTTACTCAAAAGCAATCTCAGTTTGATCTTACAAAAACGTTCAAATATTTTTTATGGGCATTCCGAATTCAGTAATAGGAAACTCAATCATCGTAAACCTGAAAATTTGATGTAAATTGGTACTTTCTAAATGGCCCCTGCTGTATTTTATTTTCCTAATCGGTAGAGCTCTTTCATCTGATTTCAGATATAAATATACAATATATTCCAAATATACTTTATTGAGACAAATCTGAAGTAGTGATCCAAAAATTTTCATTCAAAATAGGTTCCTTATGTTTTCAAGTTATAGATATATTATACCATACCATCGTTTTCTTGTGATATTTTTCTAGTCAACAACTTATAATGTAGCTCGTGTTTTCTCTTTTGTTAAAATTTTTTTTTTGGTGTTCAAAATTGTCTCCTCATAACTTTTGTAGAGCCCTGAAAATGGAAAAATTCATTACCGAAACGTCGGCGAACTGACAGAGTATCATTCTCCTGCTTACTTTTGATCCTTACACCACCAACCTATTTTGAATGAATACTTTATTGAGGTTTTCTTTGTCAATTTTCGGAAATTTTTTTTTTCCTAAATCTAAGGCGTAGAACGCCACACGACAAATGGAAAATGAAACAATTAAATTGTTTTGTTTGACATTGACATTTCTTTTGATCCAAAACTGGATAGTTGATATAGATTATATATTCTGAGGTAGGAAAAGTTGACATGCGTTAGTTTCTATAAAAACTAAAAGCAAAACCAACGTTTGGCTCTTCGTGATTATAGACGACTTTAATTTTATTATGAACAAAAATAAATGTCAATGTCCTGGCTACTGTGGCCTTAGATTTAGACGAAAAAATCTATATTTTTAGAAAACTGACGAAAACCTCAATAAATCATATAAAGGGTTTGTATCTGAATGACACCGAAAAAATGAAAGTGGTGATTCTTTGAGGAAAACTAAAGTGGGTATTCGGTATAAAATTATTTGAAAAACCTCCCCTCAGTTAAGTTATATCTTTCCGAAGATTACTATTTCAACCGAGATTTCAACCCTTTCTGAGCTCACTTTTAGGGTGACCGGCCACTGAATGCGAAGTTGAACGAAGCTGAGCGTTTTCAATGCTAATATAATGAGGGGCTACCGTTTTTTTGCTCACCAGTTGGCGCCTTTGTAGAGTGAGGTCCTGAACATAGACAAACTAATGCAAGATTTGTTTGTCTACGATGACGGGAACTTGTCATTTCATAGATCATAATATTGGAGAAATTGAATATATCAATATTTGGTTACTAATCAATATCTTGTTCGTCATGTGTGTAAGTCCCTTTCTGACAATGATTTGGCTTCACTTCTTTTATAGCATTAAACACGTAATATCAATAAAAGTATTATAGATATATGGAGACCATAAACTTAATATTAATCATATAGTTGAGTCTATGATTTGGACCTCACGCTACACTAGCACATCTAGCGGCGAATTTACACGCGGTAGCCCTCATTGACAAGCTACGAATCGAGTGACGTAGCTTGTCATTTAGCATTGAAAACGCTGAGCTTCGCTCAACTTCGCATTCGGTGGCCGATCACCCTTAGGTTGAAAAAATTCCAGTATGTGTAATTTCATTGACAAAATGATATTTACCAAGTTTAATTTTTCTGGGAGTAGGTTTTTAAAAAAATTTTGTACCAAATACACACCTTCATTTTCACTACGGAATCAGCCTTTACATTTTTTCGGTGTTATTTAGATACACCCTGTATATTTGAAATCAGAAGATAGAGCTCTATCGATAACGAAAATAAATTACAGGATGCTCTATTTGAAAGATAGCAGTTTATATACAATTTTTAGGTTTACGATGCTTTTTTGCATTTCCTGGTACATTTCTAAATACCCAAATACTTTATACTTAAGCATGTTTTTGTAAGACCAATATTAACTCAGCTAACTATAAGGTAATATACGGGGTGAGGCTTTTACTTGTACAAATGTTTCAACAGTAGATTTTAAGGGTCAAAAGAAACAGTTTTTTCCTTTACTATTTTTTCCGAATCGGCTCGGTTGAAAAGATATAGGCTGTTGAAAAACCATAAAAAATGTTATTTTTATGGCAAACGGTTTCATCAAATGAAATGAATTTCTGTATGTATCTATATAGTTTTTCATTTAATCGATGAAGTTATCACAAAAAAACAGAATTATGGGAGTACCTTTTGGAGGCACATAATATATCTTCGCAGGGGAGCGTAGGAAAAAATAAATTATTTCTGACTTGTCTTCATATACTTTATTCACATCTCAGAATGAGTCTGTGAGTCCGGGGTATATGTATTAGAAGAAAGTAAATTTTCGCAGCGTTTGAACACTTTAAGTTAGCAGTTCAACGTACCCGAACGAACTCGAAAGTAGAAAAACATCCGAATAACATGACGAGGCTGTAATTATTCTGCCGAGAGGTGACGTTCTCGCGGACAAGCCACAATACAAAGCCTCGATTAATTTCTAAGCCATTCGGATACGAACCCACGGTAATAACGAAAAAAAAAATCCTTCTCTCAGTCTCTAATTATCCCACCATATGAAACTATGCGCCCGAGAACGCCGGTATCGCGTTTCATTTTCAGAGAATCTAGTGGACCGTTTAAAAACGACAAGAGTTCCCAAGTCGAGCGTGTCGATGCGGGCATTTCCCCACATATTCGGTCCTCGTCTCAAATTGGAATATACGACGTGGTAAATTGAACGAAATTTCTCTTGATTGGCGTCATACGAGGTTCCGTGTTGGGGTGGAAAAATTGGTATAATTTTTATTGCGATGAGGTCATTCAAGAGGGATAAGAGGTGGTTGGAATGATGGAGGAGTTCAGATCGGGGGTCAAGGAAATGGGGCAATATTTTCCCGCCTAACAATGGACGCATCGATGTTTCTGAAGTGACAACATAATTCTGAATCAATGAACTGAGTAATTTACTGTATTTCTTTCTCCCTTGAACTTGACAGGATCATTCATGCTGTGTGTTTAGCCATTTCACATAAATGGTAGAAGCATAAGACAGAGGCGGTTTCTATCTACTCATGTGCTGTAGAGCTGCAGAACCACCAAATTTCGTTAGGAAGAAGAATCCACATTATTTGTCATTGTCTATGCCTATTCGGCCCTGATAAAAAGATATAGCCAAAGTACCCAATTTTTTTAATTTTACAGATACTTGGTGATTTTTGAACGTCAAATTACTCGAAAAAGGCGCATTATACGAGAAAATATGAAGAATATTTTTATTTTACAAAAATTTTACAAATATTTATTAGATAGCGTCCAAATTAGTTTCAAGAGTTGGGTTCTTTGAGTTTTTTGTATTTTTATGGCACATAATGGTCATATAATGAGAAAACTGGAAAACGTGGGCGATATCTTGTGCTCGAAAAAGATTAATCAAATAAATGAAAAACTATATTCCGAAATTCAGTTCATGAAACCGTTGTGAGATAAAACTGAAAATAACATTTTTTATGGTTTTTCAACAGCCTGTATCTTTTAAACTGAGCCGATTCGGAAAAAATGACAAAGGAAAAAAGTGTTTCTTTTGACCTCAAGAATATACTGTAAAATCTTTGTACGAGTCTAAGACTCACCCTGCATATGAATTTTCCGAGGCAACACAGAACTCTAACCAAAAAATGCGAGGTCACTTGGAAAACTGGAATTTCCTGTTTACTCAACGCTAATATTTCGGGATGAAATACATCAAATATACCTTGACTATTATATTATATTGATAGTAGTTAAGCAAAGAGAGTTCTGTCTCATTTTTGCTCATACAGGGTGACAATTTAAAAACTTGCCAGTCCAATTATGTCGCGACAAGGATGTTTTCAGTGAAAATGCCGGAACAGGTCAATTTTTATAGGGGGGGGGGACATGTTGTGAGCAGAATTGTAAGCCGAAATCTCCTCAACCCTAGGTGTAGGGGCTATCATCCCTAAATTCTTAATACGGAATAGGAAGTGAGATGTACCTCAATTGAAAGATCACTTGTCCCTCTACATGAATACTATGGTTTGGAAATTTTTATTGATTCCTTGTAAGTAGTTACAGAGGGTGACAATTTGAAAACTTGCCAGGCCAATCATGTCTCGACAAGGATGTTCTCAAAGAAAAAGCCGGAACAGGTCAATTTTTAAAGGGAGGGGGACATATTTTGAGCAGAAATCTCCTCAAACCTAGTTGTAGGGGCTATCACCCCTAAATTCTTCATAGGGAGTTGAGGGTGAGCTAAACCTCAATTGGAGGACAATATGTCCCTCTACATAATACTATTGTCTTCCAATTGAGGTAGAGCTCACCCTCTATTCCCTATTAAGAATCTAGGGGTGACAACCCCTACAGCTAAGATTGAGGAGCTTTTGGCTTACAATTCTGCTAGAAACATGTCCCCCTCCGAATAAAAATTGACCTGTTCCGGAATTTGACATAATTGGCCTGGCAAGTTTTCAAATTGTCAGCCCTTGTAACTACTTCAAGGACTCAATAAATAGTATAGTATAAAATAGAAGCAATCCATAGTATTCATGTAGAGGGTCAAGGGATCTTTCAATTGAGGTATAGCTCAACCCCTATTCCCTATCGAGAATTTAAGGGTGATAGCTCCTACACCTAGGGTTGAGAAGATTTCGGCTTACAATTCTGCTCAAAATATGTCCCCCCGAATAGAAATTGACCTGTTCCAGCATTTTCTCTGAAATCATCCTTGTCGTGACATAATTGCACTGGCATTTTTCCAAATTGTCACTCTGTATATAATAATCTCGCGAGAGGAGAAAATCAGCTAATTTACGGCCGTTTTCAATAAACCTATCTATCCATTGTTTCAGTTACTGAAGATAGAAAAACCATCTGATTTCGTTTCTATGATCTATCTGTAGATATATTTTAAAATGGTTTCCAATCGTCAGTAAGTAAAACAATGGTTTAATGAACTGTTGCTAGAGGATTGGTAAATCGCTATCTGTCGTTTGACAAAGTGAGGTTAGCACTGATCACAGCCAAGTGTAGTATCGATTCAATTCATCGATAGCGATGAGTAGTGTTTTTGGCCTCGGTATTTATGAAATTAATTTTATTATGCTTTTTTAAAAAGGCGCGAAAAACTTCAGATATTATTCAATTAATTTGGCGCAAACTTCACATGGCCTTGAAATATGTACATAAAAAAGTAAAATTTCGAATTCTTATAATAAACAAAAGATGACAACATAGTCTAGCATAAAAAGTTGGGACTGCCAATTGAAAGAATTCAACTAACCTCCATCCCTTGTATCATAAAAACAGGATGAGTGAAACTAAAAATTTACCTATTGGAACATTTTTGTTTACAAAAATGTTCCAATAGGTATTAATTTTTACCCGATTTGTATAATGATAGAATGAAATTGTTGTGTAAAATTTGCAGCGTTTTAGGTTCCTCTCTATAATCCTTAATTCCTTTTGGGTAACGATTATTATCGGCGTGAAATGATAATGATGTGCCTCGTTCGCCCTACTGATGATCGTCTAAAAAATGTTAACGATGCTCAGAACGTAGCTTGAGTATCAAAATGCAGCATGTGCCTGGCACAGTGGCGTACTTCCTCGGCGATTTCCTATTTCACATTCCTGAATGATGGTCACGTCGTCATTGAAGGGAAATTATACTGCGACTTGCATTCCTAAGCACAGGTAGCTAGACGTTGTCATTGAATCTCTTGAAATAAGCGTGTGAGCGCGCTGCTGCGCGATATGATTTTGGTTGATTATTCCCAACAGGAATTAATCTTTTCGATCATCGATCATGAAAAGTCGTCTAGTATGTTTTTTTTTTTTACAAATTATAAACTTCCATTAATCGACAAACTTCGGTTTCTGATGAAAACTAAAAGTTTTTGCGAGACTTGTGTTTCTTCGGAGTATTTTTTCGATTTGCTGTTAAACTCCCGTTAACTTTTACCAGCGTCATTTCCAATAAATAATAAATGTTTTTCCTTTCGATTCAATACCTACGAACAGACCAATCAACCGAGACAATACACATATCTGGCTACTTATTTCCAGCAGAAACGAGATAATGTAAATGAGTTTAATCATACACTGAAATTACACGGCTATATTTTTACGCTTCAATTAATTAACCTGCTTCGCTAACATGATTTAGCAGTGGGAATGCGATCCCAAGATAGGCATAAGTTATTTTAATGTAACGCCTTTTTTTCGCAACCAGTAATCAACAGGTCTTCGGGGAATAATTTACTCGACAGGAATTCGGTGTTTCCATAATTTACGCGCATTTTCGGTGAAATTTGTTGAAATTTAGCGTGTAAATTTTAAAGCAACCCTGTCATATATTTTTTTAAATCCCGGTCGATTTACACTTCATTAGGTAAATTGTGAGAAAGGAAATAAATTTTTTTGATATGAAAATGAAATCTTTTCCGAAAATTTCTCTTGTGTCTACCAGTAAAATTTTCCAGAATGAAAGTTTCCTGAAGTTTACCAAATTTTATCGGAAATAAAATATTACGGCTTCATACAGAGTGAATCTCTGCCTCGTACAAATATTTTAACAGTAGATTCTTGAGGTCAAAAGAAACAATTTTTTCTTTTACCATTTTTTTCGAATCCGCTCGGTTTGAAGGATACAGGCTGTTGAAAAACCATAAAAAATGTTATTTTTAGTTCTCACAAACGTTTATATCGAAATAAATGAATTTTGAAATATAGTTTTTCATTTATTTGATTAATTTTTTTCGCCCACGCCTTCCAGTTTTCTCATTATAACTATTACGTACCATAAAAATACCAAAAACGCTATATATAGAATTTTTCAATGAAACGTCTCTATTGAATATAAGGATTAGTGGATTGGGCTTAAAGTTGGTACACCAATTCAACTAAAATGCCCTAACAAAAGCAATATTACGAACAGAATAATCCTTTTTTTATGTCAAGTCCCATCGAGAATAATGATTAACAAAAATCTGAGGGTAGATTGGGAATCTACATAAAAAGTCCTACAGGAACCATTTTAATTATTGATCAATAAATTATTAGTTTTTATTTTTTCTCTCAAAAAATGAATTGTCTTGTGAAGTTCCATCAAAAATAGTAATATGATAAACATTTACGAGACCATTGTTATTCCCCTCAAAATCCTCATAACAAAAATAAGTATAAATTTATATCATTACCGGAATGAGTCTTTTTATGTCTACCTCTTGTAGGAATAACTGTAACAATTAAGAATAATCCGAGGAATAATCTGATAGCAGACTCGAAGTACAGTAAAAAAAAATCGTATAGGAACATGTTAAAATAAGACTAGACTGAATTTTATCTTAACTATAAGAGATAGGGAAAAATGATGAAGTACAATTTTGTAGAGCTCAAAAAATCCCATGAAAAGGTCCTCGATAGTATGTCTGAATGTTGAGGAGAGCTCACGATAACCAATTTTAACATTTTTAGTTCAATGCTTTGTTACATTTGGAGATGGTTTTGACATAACTCCGGAACCAGAAGTCCGATTCTGATAGGAATTTTACTATAGTGTATAGTGTGTAGTGTATTGAGTCAAGAAGGTTTTTGTTTGAAATGACGAAACATATTGATTTTTTTCATAAACAGGACGTGGTTAAGCTGTTGATTTCAGGATTTTATGAATGTAGGTAGTACTATTTCTGTAGAAAAATTCCCGTAGAGTGGTCCTTGGTAGTGCACATCTAACTTTCGAGGATAACCTAAGGTCACCAATTTTAACATTTTTGAATCAAAGTAATGTTTCATTCGAAGTGGCCGTGGCATGGAATGAATAAATAAAAAAATGAATTTGACCTCAAAAGGGGTCAAAAGTTCATATTTTTCTGCAAATGGCCCCCAATTCAATATTTTAAACAGTCTTAGGGTCTTAGTAAAACATTCTAAACACAGATGGCGCTCGCATCACATCAGCCGTTTCGTTTCCCATTTTTCTAGTCTACAATCTTTGTAATGAACCAAATGAATGAACAGAATCCATTTAACGGTTTCCTGTCCAAATGTGGAAGTGTTCACTCTCGAAATCTATCGAAAACGGTACATTTCCTCTCGCCTCTATGCAAAACGAATAATCAAAACAAGCACTTCACGCGCCGCGGGTATGCATCGGTATTGTCAACAAAATTCTTTTCCATCGTAAAAAAAAACGTAACAGGAAAAGACCTGATTCACATACGACACGTATCGTAATCAATTTCGAATTAGAATTCCAACGGAATTCGGTGCACACTCGTCCCCTTGCTAGTCGCTGATAATTGATAATTAATTAACGACCACTATCGTAATTAGCATATATGATGCCATCCATGTATACCACAGTTACTTCCGCTGATGCACAGTTCGGAGATGCGATATGAATGCAAGAGAGGACAAATGAATATTTTCATTGTACGATTCTAGTTATTATTATTCGACTGCGTTACGGATATTCTTTTGTTAGAGGCCTATGGTTCGGCGGGTCGAAGGTAAAATTGCTGACAAAAGAATCGAAAATGTACCTACGTTAGAAAAAGGCAAATATTTGGTGAACCTTAGGGCTGTCAATGGTTGGTTATCTTTCGCTGAGTAAAACAAACACCCGATAGAGGTTTTGTAGGAAATCAATGGTCGCATTCAGCGGACGAAACAGTTGCGCAACTGTTACCAAACGCTAGCGTAAACGTTCGGTGACATATGCGCTACATTCTCAACACGTTCTGGAGCGGACGCCACTTTTGGGAGCGGATTTGATTTGTGCTAGGTAGCGGTAGCGGAAAGGAGCGAAAGTTGGACTTGAACTGAGTAGGTAGTTGTTATTTAGTGTGGAAGATGCACGAGCTTGAGTTTGTTGAGGAAAATGAAATGAAAATTGATGGAAGGTAATAAAGAAGGATGTTAAATAAGTTATAGGAAATATACTAGAGCAACAAAGTAATTCGTCAGAATTCTAGGTTATGTTTTTCACAAAAAAAAACTGACTTAACCAGCACAAGGTTAACGAAACTTAAAAAATCCGTTTGTTTACGTCTTTCCTACAGACTTCTCAACTAATCAGCTGATAGTGACAGCTCGTTGGACTGCCTTATCCTATCTCGGCTTGCCAGCGAACGTTCAACATGTTCCCGACCGCTACCGCTACCGATGGGTAGCAGAAGCGTTTTGCGATCCGTCCGCTGAATGCGACCATTGAGATTAGAGAGGTATGCGGCAATAGACAGCCCTTCTCCAATACCTATGTACAAGATATCACAAATTTTCGGCTCTTTCTGGTACTTCCAGACTAATAGGTGAAAGGAGTCCTGGGCTCGATTTTCGTGAAAAGTCTATTAGTGGAAACCGTTTCACAATATCTTCATTTGGCTTGAAGATATAACCAAATTTTTATATTTTGTCAATTTCGAAAATGTGCCTTATGACGGCATATTACTTCTTTTCTTCTTTACTCAAGGCAAAATCACCATTTCAGTGAAATTCCCATTTTCGAAGGTATTCTAGGAAACCATGCATTGACCATAAAAATGCCCACTCCAAATAAATCTCCATATCTATGATACGAATTGAAACTTTCCGTTCATAGAATTTCACTTGTTAGCTGAAACATCTATAGGTACCTTCAATACAATTATGTAATTCATGTTACACTCAATTAGAATATAAATATCGAGCAGAATATCAATTTTAATAAAACTCATAAAAAGTTCTTATTGAGTAGTTGAGTACCATTTTTCTATAAACAAATTCACTGTATTTAACAGCATAACGCAGGAAGTGTTGATTTTTTTTTAACATATCCCCATACGAAATAATCAAAACGAGTGAGGTGTAGTGATCTTGCTGACCAGGCAATAGGACCATATGCGTTCCCATCTACTTGTTGCCTATATCTATGATAACGGTTCTTTTTGTAAATAATCTGGAGCAAAAAATTCATGAAAATTGATCTCATTGTATGACCTTTACTATTACAATGAATTGAAGTATTCTATGTCCTCTTTATTCATAGAATAATGTAAGTATGTGAGACTCAATAGTTAGTGATTATTTCACTTTCATGATGATATTGCCTTGGAGATGTAATAATAATAAGAAATATATCGATATATACAACGTGTCCCAAAATTCAACGATAAGCCGGCGCCGTAGGGTAGACAAGTTCATGACTACTATGAAAAAAAAATCCAACTCAATTTTTTATTTAATTGCAGACTAACTTATGAAATTCTTCGAAAATTAACGCTCTTCATGATATTTTAAAATACCACGGCCACAATTTTCCAAAAATTTTTGTTATTTTTTTGTATCGGGAACTTAAGTAATACTGCTGCCCTCAATGATTCCTAAAACTCTCAGAATACTCATAGTTTTCACACAAAAAATAATAAAAATATGTTTTTTCCATAAAATTTCGAAAGATTTTTTTTCTCATTGTTTTGTGAAAAAAAAGTATGGACACTATGGCGGCAAGTTTTTTTGAAAATTTACAAAACTAACCAAGATTCTAAAATAGTATAATAATTCAAGAAAACAAGTCGCAAAAAAAATATATGTACCATTTCTTAGAAAGACTAAATGACTTAATTGTTCTCGTTCATAGTGACAATTTTTATTATGTGCCAAAAATAGATTGTGTATAGTCATTTCTTGGAATTTCAATGGGACACGTGTGTATTTGATAAAATTTAGAAATTAAAGAGAGAAAGATAGCGAGAAATACACATTAAAGAAGGATAGTAGATGTTCTTTGTTTAATGAAAATAGCGCTGATAAAGAAGTTCCTATTCTCGGCAAAGTCAGTACCAATGAGTATTAATAATAATAAAATGATAATTATTTTTATATTGTTGTTTTCTCCTGTTTTATTTCATGATTGAACTCTACAGTCTTAAAATCCGAAGGCTTTCTTTCATTTTCAGCCCCACGGTTATGAATCAATGTTCAAAAGAATTTCAAGTAATGAAGTGGATTTAAGTACTTTTGTAATCAAGAAAATAACTAAAAATAAGTTCCTTCCTGTATACTATCGAACACGCAGATTGACTTAAAAGAATCTTGGAAATTCAGAGATTCCCGTCGTAAACAAAAGTCGATGTGGATTCAAGAGATATAGAAAAAAAGTCGAGAATTCAATCTAAAACTCCCTTCTATTCTTCGAAATATACCACTCATTTTTGCGGAATAGTTAAAGCCGCGTGAAGTGAAGGTTTTTTCCATCTCTAATCCACGATTCAAAATGTGCATCAGGAACTCTATAGAGTTCCTGTTCTATAGAACCTCTGTATCTACCCAGAACTATAAAAAATTGTCTCTTGAAAAAATTCGGCTCCAACTTCACACGAGTTAAATAGTTTATCTTGCAACGCTTTGTATTTTTCGGATTATCTTCCCAAAAAAAACCTGTTTTCTATCCTAGCACAAATAACTTCCAACTTCTGTCTATCGTCGGATTTGCCTTTAGCAAAGGTGAAGCACAGGATGGACGATCTTTATTTAGACAATAGAAATGTTACGGGTTGCATTGTGTAATTGTCATTCGGATCACTTTTCAGCGAGGCCGTCCCCGATAACAATATTGTTCAGACACCAGCCGCATTCTTGACATTCCTGAACGATAACGATGCCTCCATAATTTATTTGAAAGGACGTCCTGCGAATTGAATCAAGACGGCGTTGTTTATACGTGCGAACTCGCGATGTTTCGTCCTCCGCGAACGACTATCATCAGCGATGCAATTTGTTAATGAATCATGAAAATATGAAGAAGGAGGAAAACGGTCTGGAATTGATATTATGTTTAATGGATGATTGCAGGGCGCTAACAAGGTTATCTGAAGAACTCTACCAATTCTGCTTCGTTATTTCGAATAATGATTTTTTGCAGAAAAATTGAACCACTCGATATATTAACCGATTACTTATAGGATATATAAAAAACCTTAAAATATGATTTGTAATTCGTTGCTGTTTATATGAATTATAACGATTTTAATTAGTGGGAAGCAGCAATCTTCGATAAAATCGTGAACTCTTTTTTCTATTTCTATTATCTCTTCATCAGGGTAAACTACAATACAATAATAATTAAATAATCTCGAAAGCTCCAGCAAGAAAAAAGAGTTCACGATTTAATTAAAGATTGCTGCTTCCCACTAATAAAAATCGTTATAAAAATCTAACTGTTAATATTTATCCCATACCCTTGAGTTGACAGATATGAAATTTTAAACCTCGAAATGGCTGTTATTCATTTTTGGTTATTCTCTGAAAGTAATGATAGTATCAGAGATTAACATTTTATTATTTAATATGGTTTATTGCGAAATAATCCATTACTAGTTGAGCTAAACACATGCACTAGATTCAAGAAAGTATTTTATTATTAGTTAATCAAACATTTCCATTTTTGTGTGTGAAGGACTCGGAAATAGGTAGTTAGCCTTACAGGTTATTTCTTCAAAGTTTTTCCAATACCTTGCCTTGCTATAAAAATATTTAATATAATATTTATTCAAATAAACATAAACAGGCCACATAGATGATAATCTCTCGAGAATTTTCTGTACGCGGCTAAAATAAAACTTAACTTTAGAGAAACTCAATATGGACAGTGCATTCTACGTAAGCAAGTCACGGAATTTTGTGACTTATTCATTGGGCCAAATTAAAAATTGAATCATCAGTCGGATGATATTTTTCACGGGCTATCCAAATTGTATACTTATCATGAAAACCATCGATCATTCCAAAATCCAAAATTAAATGGACCAATTTCTGACCATTTTTATTTTAATTTCGATTTTGGTTTTCCCAAAAACTGCAAGCTTTTCTTACTAAATATACAGGGTGATTCAAAAATTTTTTACTGAAAATTTTTATATTGGATTATTCGACAATGAATTTCCGTCCTTACGGGACACAGCCTTCTACTTTCTTGTTTCAAATGGCACACCCAGTACATCTTTGTATTCTAAGATTTGATGATAATTGCAACAGTATACCTACCTCACCTTGGGTAAAAACTCAACAGTTTATGAGTTACTGGAAATATAAGAAAAATGGAAAAAAATATTAACTATTTTCGGAATTTCTATTATGCAGTATTATAACAATGTTTGCTGTTTGGATTTGAAATCTACAGGATGTTTACGAGAATATCATCAAGTGGGATCAATCGCATTCTGTTCTGATTTGACATTTCATGTTTATTTGAATAAACACAAACAAGCCAAATAGATAATAATCCTTCTGGAATTTTCTGTACGCGACTAAACTTGTTTGTACAGAAACTGTAACTTCCTATAATTTAAATTCCGTTTTCTCTCATAACTTACCCTTTTTCAATTAAGCAATAGCAGATGATTTCCAAACTGCATTAGGGAATACCGTATAACTAAGTTTCAACAGGTTTGATTGTACATACTGTGATGCACAAAAATTCAGAGAAATTTATAATTAAGTTATTTCTTAGTTTTCGATTCTATTATCACTAGAAAAAATACATAAAACCACGCTGAGGCCTCTCCGCAGTACCTACGTGCCATATTCAAGATCACGAAATGAAATATGTATGTATATATTTTCAACTTCGTTTGTTTCTATATTGAAATCACCCATGTCAGTGTTTTATATATTATGCTCTTATCAGTAATAGAAATGGCCTTTCGGAAACCGAATTTGAAAAAAGTGTAATTTGAGTTTATTATGAAATGTTATAAAACTTACGTGCTTAATTGTTAACAAATTTTTTACGAAGTTCTATAATATACTACATTCCTTTAATTCAGTTCGACAACAAACATTCGATATCCAAAACAAGTATGATTGTCGAAAACTGAAAGCAGCATTTTCCCTTAACAGAGTACATGATGTATAAACTTGAAATGCACACTTCGAATTTTACACATTGTTAAATTATTCCCTTGTTGAATAATATATCGTTGATTTTTTACTCAACTCCAGATTACTCAAAATACTAAGCACTCAGCTTTCTAGTTTCCAGAGTTGTGAGAACAGCTCTGATGGAGGGCACAATAGTCCTAAAGGTCGCAGTGAAATGTAATTGATATTTTTTGAAATAGAATTGACGATTTCTGAAATAAATGTGACACAACTGAATTTCAAATGACCATTTCTGAATTTGAATTGACTAACCCGAATTACATTTGATATTTTCTGAAATAAACTTGACTAATCTGAAGTCCAGGTTATATGTATATTCTGAATTACAATTGATATTTTCTGAATTGAAATTGATTTTTTCTGAAATACAATTGACTATTTCTGAAATGAATCTGAATGATTTAAATTACAATTGACGATTTCAAATTAGCACCCTGAAATTGAATTGACTGATCTGAATTACATTTGATGTTTTCTGAAATTAACTAGACTCATTTGAAATCCAAGTGATAATTTCTGAATTACAATCGACATTTTCTGAATTGAAATGCATTTTTTCTGAAACACAATTGACGATTTCTGAAATAAATACGACTCAACTGAATTTCAAATGATTATTTCTGAATTTGGTTTGACTTAACTGAATTACATTTGATGTTTTCTGAAATAAACTTGACTATTCTGAAATCCAAGTGATATCTTCTGAAATACAATTGGCGATTTCTGAAATGAATCTGACTGCCCTGAATTCCAATTGACGATTTCTGAAATAAATGTGACACAACTGAATTTCAAATGACCATTTCTGAATTTGAATTGACTAACCCGAATTACATTTGATATTTTCTGAAATAAACTTGACTAATCTGAAGTCCAGGTTATATGTATATTCTGAATTACAATTGATATTTCCTGAATTGAAATTGATTTTTTCTGAAATACAATTGACTATTTCTGAAATGAATCTGACTGATTTAAATTACAACTGACGATTTCAAATTACCACCCTGAAATTGAATTGACATCTGAATTACATTTGATGTTTTCTGAAATTAACTAGACTCATTTGAAATCCAAGTGATAATTTCTGAATTACAATCGACATTTTCTGAATTGAAATGGAATTTTTCTGAAATACAATTGACGATGTCTGAGATAAATGCGGCTCAACTGAATTTCAAATGACTATTTCTGAATTTGATTTGACTTATCTGAATAACATTTGATGTTTTCTGAAATAAACTTGACTATTCTGAAATCCAAGTGATATCTTCTGAAATACAATTGGCGATTTCTGAAATGAATCTGACTGCTCTGAATTCCAATTGACGATTTCTGAAAAAAATGCGGCTCAACTGAATTTCAAATGACCATTTCTGAATTTGAATTGACTAATCTGAATTACATTTGATGTTTCCTGAAATTTCAGGACTAGACTAATCTGAAATCCAAGTGATAATTTCTGAATTACAATCGACATTTTCAGAATTGAAATGAATTTTTTCTGAAATAAATGCGACCCAACTGAATTTCAATTGAATTGAGTGATCTGAATTACATTTGATATTTTCTGAAGTACGATACAATACAAATTAACTTTATTTCAAAGGACCTTCATATATGCACATAGTACACATATACAAAGAGCAAATGAAATGACGTCCAAAATTTCTATAATTCATATAAATTTAACAGCAACTCTGTTATGGAATATGGTTCTGTATTTATGAGCAAGAATTTCAATTTATTTTTAAATTTCTTTACATCTGTTAAGACCTTCAGAGTATCAGGAAGGGCGTTAAACAGTTTATGAAATAAACTTGACTAATCTGAGATCCAAGTGATATTTTCTGAAATACAATTGACGATTTCTGAAATGAATGTGACTAAACTAAATTTCAAATTACCACCTCTGAAATTCAATTGACTGATCTGAATTACATTTGATGTTTTCTGCAATTGACTTTTCTACTCTGAAATACAATTGATATTTTCTGAATTACAATTGATATATTCCTAATTCCAACTGTCGATTTCTGAAATAAATGTGACTAAACTGAATTACAAATTACCATTTCTGAAATTAAATGGACTTATCTGAATAACATTCGATGTTTTCTGAAATTAACTATACTACTCTGAAATACAAGTGATGTTTTCTGAATTTCATTTGATTATATCTGAATTACAACTGGAAATGGTGTAGTCACGACCATAAAAACTGGTAGTAGAGATTATGAAATTGAATTTGTTCTAATTCCATAATTGGCAAACTGAAAATTACGCTGTGATAACGAGCGAACTAAAAATAAAAAAATTCTTTTGTATATTCAGTCGAATGCTGAAAAACGTGGGTGCTCTCGACCTGTATTCATTTATCTAACTGTAGAAATAGAGTAAACATGTTCAATTCCCAACTTATGGAACGAATACGAGTTGATCACATTTCGCTCCTCAGCACTACGACTACGATCGGAATTCGCCAACATCTGCTCGAATTTTCGAATCTGTCCTTGAACTGAATCGTCGCGACGTCGGCGGAATCGCAAATTAAACGGCCCAACCCACTATATATCTATCAACACGCCGATGGTCATGGATTATTGGGTGTGCCGTTCTGGTTCCAAGGGAAGAGATACACGTATGTGCCATTTTCGGCATAAATTTTCGGAAATTATTCAAGGCTGTTTAAACGCCGCATGTTCGACATCGACGTTCGATTCTTCATTGCCGACCTCGCTGATTCGCCAGACACCGAATGAGAATTCTCTCCTACAACAGGTGATAATAGAACATTATTACCATTACAGCCTTTATCTTGAAAAAGTATTGGAAATATTAACTTCTAAATGCCAATAAATATGGGGATTTAAAAATCGAAACACTACACTTCGACTCGGCATATACACGGTGAGACTTTGACTTATACAGGCTGTCCCAAATTCGATGTCCAGTGAGGGTATATCGGAAAGCAGAGAAGCTGAGCTCTTTTTTCGGAGAAACAAAGAGAGGGGGAATCCGCAGCCTTCTACGATCCTTCGTTTCTGAGTTATCAGCAAAAATTAAAAGTTTTGACGATTTCTCATACTTTTTTTGTCTTTGAGGTTACAGATCTGAAACTTGAACCTCCTTCAGGTTGGAATGGAATGAGTTAGTTTATGCTTGATTTTCTAATATAGTAGTTTATTCTAAGGTTAAATTGGTATATATTTAAGAGGAGTCCACACCGTTTTAGTGGTCAGTTAAAAAAAAAGAATATCTTACGTCAGACGCGGAAATATTATTTTTATTCAATAAAATAAACGATTCAAGACGAAAATATAATTTATATGGGGTTTACATCATAATTCGATTCAATCACTTCGTCAACTCGGAAAGTTAGAAATTTTTTTATTCGTCAAACAGGAAAGAAAGATTTTTTTCTTTGAAGAACCAATATTCATTCATGTCATTAACTTTCCGAGGTGAAAGTATATCTTCTATGAATTTCCACATGAAAAAATTTCTCGAGAAGTCTCGCCATTGGCTACAATCCGTATCCTGGTTAAATTGAAAAAGACGTTCGTTAAGTGCTGCCATCTTTTCGACGAAAGTGGAAACTATCTTAATATTCATAACTTCTACTTATAGTTCGAGTGTTCTGGCAAGAACCCACATATTTTCGTAGTCTTCAACCCACACCCCACCCCCACCCTTCTAAGGATGATGAGAATGTCCCGTGGTATAAACTCCTCTTAATGCTCAGAGAAATTCATTATGAGGTTTCCAGGGGTGTCATAGCTCATTAAGAAAACTTAAAATGGCTCTATCTTTTTATCCAGGCCGAATCGGCAAACATGGCAAAGGAAAAAAGTGTTTCTTTTGACCTCAAGAATCTACTCTTAAAATAGTTTCAAAAGTCGAAGACTCACCTTGTATAGATAATGAAGGAATAGTAAGGCAGTAGATCTGACAGACTTGACTTGGAAAAATCATAATGAAATGAATTTTATGAAATCCGAGGCCAGAAACACTACTCTTTTACCTATGATCCGATTCTGTACTACCTACTTATAGACATAGAGCAATGGGCTGAGCAAATACGGTCAAAAAAAGAAACAGGGAGAAATTGAACATCTGTCCAGCTTGTTGTCTTTTGATTGGTCCACACTCACGTTTATGTCAACAGAAAAGAGACAGGTATTGGCCTTGAAGATCATTTCTCTCTTTCCATAAAATAGCCAATTTCATGCTGGTATTGGTCAGTCCCATTTCTCTATGTCTATGTTCTTACTCCTGTTCGTGATAGATTATAACCTCACTTTTTTCAATTTTATTAAACTGGGTGGATTTGATCAAATTTGCGTTTGGTGGTTAGTCAAAAATCATACTTTTTCTGGTCTTTTTTTTTGGCTTTTCCGATCTGGCTCCCAGGTCGAGAGTATTTGCTGGGCACGTTCCGTTTATTCAAATCAGCTGATTTTCTCCTCTCGCCTCTTGCAGTCGCAGCTTAGGAAATTAGCATATACCGACTAGTAGGCCAGGAGATCCACTTTTCTGATAGTTCATGGTCGTTGCAGATACTGTCATGTCACTCTTCTTTTTGAAAATAGTGTTCGACGAGCAACTTGAGATTTCTACATTGTTACAAAAAATAGTTTGTAATTAACAGCCTCTCCTTGCTCTAAGCAATATTCAGGCAGTTAGCGAACTTTGTTCTATAACTTCTAAAAAATGAAAACCAAATGAAAAAAGATGTCGATGATTTTCTCCTAAACTATCAGAAATAACTGAATTGAAATTTGGTTGAAAGACGAGCACCATCCGACAACGATCCTCCTAGTATTTGTGCCTGACGAATTCATTTTGAAAATTCAAAATGTTGTATTAATTTTCCATATAATCAGTCATACTTCATAACACGGAAATATTATTTTTATTCAATAAAATAAACGATACAAGATAAAAATATTTTGGCACATTCGAAAATTTGACAATTCGATAGTTTCTGAAATGAGTTCATGTTTGTAATTGTAACAAACGATAAAAGCTTCTCTAGAATCGCAGCGGTTACTAGGTTATTCTCTCATTGTACACATCATTTCGGGCATATAACCATGGACTTGAATTATTTTTAGCTCGATCGCGTAGTATTATTATGAAAATTACTGCTTTAGGAGCTGCAGAAGGTCGATTAGTTTTCACCGCATTAATTTTCCCTTGCACGCAATGAAAGCTTACCCGAGAAATATTCAAACAAAGGTGATTTGTTCTGTATAATACCCGTGATTAAATTGATGGCAAGAAAATCGTTCAGACGGTGTTTTGAATCGCCCAGACTGAGGAAGAGCAGAAATTGAGAGCTAAGACACGTGTAAAATGTGAGGTGATTGTAAACAGCACCGACACTTCAAAAATATTTCATTGCTTGTCATTATTTTTTTTTTTTTTGATTTGATATAGGCCATCGTTATTTCGTTATTCAGAAAATTCTTCAACGAATACTGAGAATTCAAACGAATCACTATTTGAGAAAAAGAAGAAATAAATAGATTGATTCTTACAATGGTCATTTGTTATGTTTCATTATGGATGGGTGGGAAGTATTTCATTTAATCATTAATCTCGTGTAGGAAACGAGGAATTTCCGATTCAGTTTTTAATCAAATCCGTTGAAGAAACGTCCTGTTTGGGGAAAAGAACTCGGCAACCTCACGTTTCATCGCCCCGATATTTTCTTTGTGGCTTTAATGGCTGTATTCGTTTCCAACAGATGTTTCTCAACAAACGTCCCAAACGCCAAAACCGTACATCACGACGATCTGGTCCCAAGCTAATTTATAAGACATGTTTCAGTGGGGTTCGTTTATAACATGTGTGCAACGTAGCGTTTCACACGTCATCCATCCTCAGACTAAACGATTCGTATTATTTGTTTTACCGTTATTTTTAAAATATCCTTATTGGAATTCGAGATAACATCGGATGCATCTCACGGGATAAAAATACAGAGCGGGTGAGAGGTAACGCACAAAATTCATATCTTCTAGTGTGGAGAAAAATAATTTCGAATGCGTAACGTTTCATGTATGGGTAATCGAAATTTTTTGAATGGCAACCCTTAATTTATCTGTCAGAAATAGTTAGGGTTAGATAGGGTTTCTGTAGCAATCCTTTTTTTATTAATAGGGATGGAATGTTTGAACTTATTGAATTCAAGTTTTACATTGTTTTCGAGTATTTCGAGGTCAATGATATACAGTTTTTAAGGAGTTATTGATGTTTTTCAAGCGTTATTCAAACATGTCCTTTCTGTAGGATAGTAATTGATGGAAGAACACATCAGTCCTATCCTATGCAAAGGCAGTCATGAAAAAGATTTTCGAAAACACTTCAAAAGCATCAATCACTTCCAAAGTACGTGTCATCCTTAAAATATATAAACAAGTAAAAATTACAATTCAATGAGGGTTGATAAAAACCCCATCAATGACGAAGTCATTCTCAGCGAACAAAGGTCTGTCGAGTTTATAAAAAACTCAAAAAAATTGACCTGCGTTTCTCTATGAAATAGTAAAAACCATATAATTTCACAATTCTATGTATACTAACTAATGTACGTATTCCAAATTGAGCTCATTTTGATTTGAGGAAATTTATACAGTGTGTCCCCAAATTTGAGCTGTGACGTCATCGACAATTTTTTTAAATGATAATCCTCATTTTTTATGAGTTCTTCTTGCAATGCCTATTCCATTATTGGATGTTTGCGATCTGTATAGTTTTGAGTCCAGTCCACTGTCGAATATTCTGGAGCCAGGAACATCCTCTTCCAGTTAATCCCTCTGCGTCAAATTCTTATCTCATTACTTGAAGAGATATTCAACAAACATCAACTAAAAAATGAGGGAAATGATTCTACCCACTGAAATAAATCAAGCAGCTTAATAACAGACCTTCAAGAGTATTTGTTTATAATATTCTGTCCAATGTGAATAAAAACAATTAAGAAGAGAAGCATCGTATCGTGTCAAATCAGCGAGGATATTTATTTCTTTGTTGTACAAAGAGCCGTACTTAACTGAAACCGACAATATTGAAATCTTAATTCACGATGATTGGCTGCGGATATAGTACAAGAGCACTAGCAGGCCAAGGGATCCACCTTTTCGGCCGTCACTTCTGTCAGTCATGTCAACTGGCATTGTTTACGTTTGCTGAACGTCAAAAGTCACAAAATTTCTAGCGCTTTTATTATTCTTCTCTTAATTTTATTACAGCGAACCTGCAGCGTCTCCTCGTTGGAAGAAAATTTCGACCTTTTAAACTTTTTTTCAGTTGAGGAAAGAGATGATAATCGAATGGAGCCACATCTGGTGAATAAGGGGGTTGTAATTCAAACCCTAAATCATGAATTTTTTGCATGGCAACATGAGATTTGTGTGCAGGGGCGTTGTCCTGCAAAAACACCTTTGGATAGCTTTCCCGTAGAGTGGTCAGTAATGACGAATAGTAATATCCGGTTATTGTTCTACCCTTCTCCAAAAAATCAATCATGATTACTCCATGGCAATCCCAAAAAACTGAAGCAAGAACTTTTCCAGCAGATTTTTGGACACGAAACTACTTATATCTTGGAGAAACAGAGTGTCGCCATTCCATCGATTGTTGCTTTGTTTCTGGATGGAAATGTACCCAATTCTCATCCATAGAAACAATTCGGTTTAAGAAGTCTACATCGTTCTCAAATCGAGCACAGATACAATGCGATGCTTCTACCCTTGCACTCTTTTGGTCAACATTCAAACATTTCACGCAAAAAAATCTTTTCTTCAACCAAATGGATCATATTTGTTTGAAGTAAATGATAGATTCATATATAAGCAAGAATATAATAGAGTTGAGTCAAGTACACTTTATTCTCAAAATTCAAATATATTAAGTTTTTCAAATGAGTAGATAATATACTTGAATCTAATAACACAGATAATATTAACTCAAGAAAATTTATATATTCCTTGAGAGTATAGTATTCATTTTGAAATGAGATTTTGAAATATTTCATATGAGTGTAGAAAAATTCCAGAATGAATTATTAAACCTCTTGATCTTAGTGATTTGTCCGGTTGAAGGAAAGAGACTAAATACTTGAATGAACGTAGCTTTTCTACTCAAACCAACTTTGCACAAGTGTTGAAACAAGTATATCATATTATCAAATCAAAATTGATATATTACTGGTTTTGAGGAAAGAATACATTTTTGTGAAGTAAATATTAACTTCAAATTTATCTCTCGATGTATTCCCAAGAAATTAATATATCAATAATTATTGAATTATTTGGTAGTTGACTATTGCTTTGATTGTAGAATGAAGATTCTCCTTAAAAAAAGATATATATGAGTAAAATGAATTTATTGCACATTCAAAATGAATATCAACAAAACGAAAATGAAATAAATATAGACTAACAAAAATAAATATAAAAAACTGGTATAATATTTTTCAACATCGAAAAACATTGAACAAGGTACCTACATACAATAATCACAAGACATTCAGTACTATACATAAACTCTAATATATATATGAGGAGGAATAACATTTGATTTCGTAACAATGTCAAAAACACAGCACTGTATAAGTGGTATGTACTAGGATAGTGCACATTCAATACATGAAATAATTTAAAAAATATATCGAAATCCTTACGTGCAGAAGGAAATTGAAGATGCATCTCATATTCAACAAAATAAAAACTTTTTGGTTCTAGTACAGACTAGAAATCTCTAAATCAACAAATAAGGCTGGACAGTTTGTTTCCTTTGTGACGCTTTGTTTCTTTGTTCTCCAGTGATTTGTCCAATATCTCCAGAACTCTACATAAAAAAAAAGAAGTGAAAATCGGATTAATGCATTATAGGCCCTTCTGAAAAAAAAAATCACCATAGCATGAACAATGAATCGATTTTTCCTTGTGTTATCAGGTTACATAAAAACCTTTTTCTTCGAAAAGAAGTTCTATTCGCCTTATAGGAAAAAACGATAATATGTATTTCAAAATTGTATGTTGTATGAACCAGCAGGATTTCTCATTGAAAAATTAAAAAACCTAGGTTGTATTGAACGAATGATTACATATTTGACATAATATTAAGGAAGTTTACACCTAATTCCAGTGGATAGCTACTTTTGAAAATAATTATTCAGAATTATGGTGTTGCGAATGAAGAAGATGTGCATCAAAAATTCATAAAGCATCAAAGAAAATGTGAAAAGTATAGGCTTCAGAAATTCAGATTCTTTAAATATCATAAACTTACCTTGAAATATTCGGATCAAGCTGTCCTAGCATCCCCAACCTCTCAATAAGTTTTCCATATTTCACTCCATTATTTACTTCAACTAATTAGTAAAAACATTTCTTGAACGCGTTTCCCTTAACAGAATGTTCGGCGGTATTAACACAGCGAAAGTGATATCTCTTTTTACGAACTAGCCAGGGGGCGCTTTTTAGTATATTATTGAATTATATACTTGGAACTAGTGGATAAAGAAATTCATATACTTGGATTCCGATAGAACAGTTTGCAGGTGGATAGAGAGGTTTTCATTGGTCCTCTATATACAGAGGATAATTGCTTGTTAGTATATCGCGCAATCATAAACTTGGATCTAGTGAATAAAAATAGGAGAAGGACTAGAAATGGTAAAAAATCATGAGAATCCTTATATTTTTCAGAATATTTATTCCAAATTTGACGACCCGTGTTAGATCGTTTTCCCACCCGAAAAATTTCTAGGCATACCTTTATAATCCAACTCAAATATTCTATAGTAAATATTTTTTCGATGATTTTTCAATTTGGCCAGTCTCTACCTATATGTTGAGAGTTTTCAATTCATTACGAAGCAGGATAGAAATCAAAATCATGACTCTTTATCGAAATTTTTCCTACTGGCGATAGCGTTTCGAAAGTATTTCTTTCCACACGCATTGACGTTTAGAAAATAGTACTTTTCCAGAATCTTGAAGAAAAAAAGCCCACGCACGCATATGCGGAAAGTGAAAAGCAGGGGTTATTTCCGCACGCAAATATTAAAGAGTCGCATCAATCATAAAATTTTGGCATGTCTCTATGCGCCAATAATAAAATTCAAACGTTTCTCTATGCGGCTGAGCGCACAAAAATATGAAAAAATATATAGAGTAGTATATATACATAAACTTATGGTAGATACATCAGATCAAATTTTGAGCGGAACTTTCTCGCAAGGAATTCAATTCCATTAGGTACTTATTGGCAATTTCGCCCATGAATTCTTTTTATATTTCAAAATTATTATCAGCTAATGTGTTCATCAACAGATTTTCATATTATCTCTAATCCAGAAATTTTGTCACTAATATTTTTATTGTTGAGTTATGAAATTTTCTCATATCTATAGGTTGGTATAAGAATTATCAAGATCGTACAATCGTCATGAGAAAACCAACTTCTTGAATGTAATATATGGAATGAGTATAAGCAATTTCTCGATTTGAGAATATTATATTTTCGAGGTTAAGATGTCATATAGTTACAGGAAATATTAGAGTACTCTTGGATTAATAGGACTCTATTACTCCGATCAAAAAAAATATATACTTGGATGAAAAATTTTGATTTTCAATGAAGTATATGTATTCTGTGAGATATAAATTAAAACCAAATATACCGAATTTCCCATTTTACTCGTTTCAATTCAATATATACTCAAAACAACTACAATATTCCAAGAATATCTTGATTCTTGATTTAAGATTACTTTTTTTTCCGTGTTGGGGATCCATTTTGCAGAAATTTTTCTCATGTCCAAATTGAAGTGATATGATGTGATGAACGCGTTCGTATGAAATATTCAGTGCTTCAGATATCCATTTTAGCCCAATTCGATGATCTGATAAAACCATGTCGTGAACTGCATCGATATATTCGGGAACTGACACAGAAACTGGCCTTCCCGATCGGTCATCATCTTCAATGGAAAATTTACCTCATTTGAAGCTTGCAATTCAATTTTTAACGGTCGCATACGAAGGACATTGCCCACCAAGGGTATTAAGCATATCTTCGTAAATCTGCTTACCTCTTGACCCTTTTAAATGCAGGTACTTGATGATGGCTCGATACTTCAACTTTTCGATTTTCACAATTTCGGTGGACATCTTCTTTCTTTTAATTTATTGCGTGACTCTGGTTTACTTTTTTGACCTCAAACTTCACACTGACACTTCTAATGAGTTATTGTTCGTTGCTATGGTAACGCAATTTTTTTTATGCATGGAACTAGTCTAGGCTAACCAGACTACATCCTCGTAACTGTGCCAAAAACGTTATTCTATAAGTCCGATCGATTTACGGCCGTTTTCAATAAACCTATCTATCCATTGTTTCAGTTACTGAAGATAGAAAAACCATCTGATTTCGTTTCTATGATCTATCTGTAGATATTTTTCAGAATGGTTTCCAATCGTCAGTAAGTGAAATGATGGATGGATAAGTTTATTGAAACGCTTGCCAACCATACAACCGTCAAAACTGACGTTAACCTATGAATCACGAACTGATTGATTGTCAATGTTCACCTAATTTTCTCTGATCATCCATAGAAAATTATTCAATTTTGTGAAATATCACTCGATTTTTCGTAGAGTTACTTTCGATAGGTTTCGGAGAATGAGATTTAGAACACCAAGCGGGGAATTTCTTCTAGCTTGCGTCGGCTGTCCAAGCTCTATGCAAAACCTCGCACGTCCTTCTCGCAATCTCCCTCAAATCGATTTTTTTCAGAAAAATTTGGGATATGGTGTATAACATTACCTATATAAAAAAAGCGCAATTTAAAATACTGCTTAACCTTTCTGCAACAAAAAAACTAACTTTAATTAACTGAATTTATTGGGGAGACTTAATGCACCGGTAAGATAAATATCGATATTTTTTCACTTGAGTGCCTATGATATAACCATTTAACCAATATAACCGAATCGAAAGGAAAATGTAACGTACACATAATACTGTTGATAATAACTTCACTTAACGAATTGAAATGACTTATTTACACTTTAATTTATTTCTCGAGTACATTTACAATTCCTCAAACGTTTCTCACACTCCAGCAATTATGAGATGCCCAATTAATGTGTCGTCTTTAATTGTGTGTGAATTTTAATGGATCTGAGTGAGCTACGTAGTCCTGAAACGGGGGCAAGTGTCATATGTTTCTCGGCATTTTCCGTTTATCCGTCGCGACCTGTGTAGGCTCTCGTTTGTCTGCCATTATCCGACTTTTATCGCACATTTCAGGCCACGTATCTTTAGAAAGTGGTGGAACGGATAGAAATCAAAGTAATTGCCGATTCCTGTTATTTTATCGTAGCGGTTAATGTTGGTGTTTATAGTCAAACCACTCGGAGATACACAATGGATCGTTATTTCGCGAATACGACACGCTGAACAGCTCGTTTTACTCGAAAAGATGTTCTGTTTTGGTGTAGGCAGTCAAATTTTGGAATTAGAAGTTTTATTCACATTCATTGGGAACTATTTGGGAATAATATCTTCGAATGGTTTTTGTAGAGGATTAACTGAATAAGAGACTCGCTCTATATATAGTACAGGGTGTGTCTTTGACTCTCTATTACTTCAACAGTGGATTATTGAGGTCAAAAGAAATACTTTTCTTCTATACCATTTTTTCCTGTTCGGCTCTGATAAAAAGATATAGCCACTAACACCTTGACGGACAACGACGTCTATAGACGTTCAGGTCACTGTGCATGATGTGACGGCACAGTTTTTAGACGTTTATAGACGTCTTCCTATAAACTCGTCCAACATCGACATGACGTTCCTGGACGTTGGAAAAGCGTGATCGTTCACACATTTTGAATTTTTTGAACCCGAAAGATGACGATCTTGATCGAATCATTCGCTTCGCCATACCGAGTATTCAGCCGCTACACAGCCATTCAGCGTGTTCAGTATTTGTTCAAATGTGAGAGTGTTAAGCTCGAAAATTACGTAGTTTCCGTGTTAAACTTCCATTATAACTTTCTTACTTAATCTAATGAAGAGCAATTCTACTTGTTTTGTCGAAAAAATTAGTACGCCTTTGGACGCCCATGTCATAAAAAAATGAAGAAATATGTTCATGTTATGACACTGACGTCTAAAGCCGTCTGTTGTTTTTTTTCCATATTCACATCCTCTAAATCACTACTAATATTTTGATGTATATCACTCCAATTTTGAACCATATTAAATCAGTATACATGAGCGTCATATCGCAAGCAACTGCCAAATAGGTACTGTCCGTCAATGTGTTAAGTTTTCATAATGAGCTGTGCCACCCCTCGAATTAAAAAATTTCCTTCAGAATAACTAGCTTAATCTGTGACAATACACAGATGTGTAGTGGATCTTTCAAAAAGAGTTGCATTCGGTCTAAGTACCCAGTTTTTCTAATTTCACAGATATTTTTAATTTTTGAACATCAAATTACTCGAAAACGGCGCATTATACGAGAAAATATTAAGAATACTTTTATTTTATAAAGCGTTCATATATTCATTAGATAGCGTACACCTCAGTTACAATAGTTAGGTTCTTTGAATTTTTGGTATTTATAGTACGTAATGGTCATAATGAGAAAACTGGAAGACTTGGGTTATATCTTCATCTTCATTTCATTCGATAAAACAGTTTGTGAGATAGAACTAAAATAACATTTTTTTAATGGTTTTTCAACAGCCTCTATCTTTTAAAACGAGGCGATTCAGAAGAAATGGTGAAGAAAAAGTTTCTTTTGACCTCAAGAATTTATTGTTGAAATATTTGTACGAGTCAAAGATTCACCCCGTATACAAAAGTTTTATGAGTGGGTATTTAGTTTTTTTCTTGGAATTACAAGATGAACACATAAAACGTTTTTTCAGTCCATATTATCATCGAAAGAGCACTTTTAAAATATCAAAAGAGTTAATTATGGAAGAAAAAAATTCCGAACGGTTCAGGAAAATAAAGTACTTGTGTCATTTTGACATCGAACCTTAAACGTATGGAGAGATTCGTAAACATTTATCAATTGAATAAACGATGATAAAAAGATTCGCATGTTTATAGTGTCGGTCCATTACAGTGATTCACTCCGTTTCATTCAACAAAAGCTCTTTCATTTCACTACTCAAACTCCCTAAGCATAGTTATCATCACTCATATCTACCAAACTCTTATGGACAATTTCAAACTGCACTCTGTAGTTTTATAGATTATAAACAAATACGTATCAGAATTCTTCTATCTTAGAAAATTCATAAAGTCCTTGGGATCCCCTCATTTCCTAATATTCGTAATTAAAAACATGAACATTACAGAACTTAGTATCTCATGAATCTGGTCTTTTTATTCCTATATTTTGAGGTGGCACAATTCAGATGAGTATACAGTGTGATCCAATGAAAATGTGGAAAATCGCTTGAACCCCTCAATTTCCGATTCGAGTGGGTAAAACTTTTCCACTCTTTGCATCCCCGTAACTGCACCTCTTAACGGGGGTGAGCACAACCCCTTGATTTTGAATAGATATGGGGTGTGTTGTGCTACCTCATGTTGAAGATCTTATCGAGTACTATCTGAAATTGATTGAAATTTCACTTCAAAATTTCCATCAATAACCAAATGACAGGTAAAACAGTGGAAGAGTACTTGTTTTTTTATTTTAGTTTATTGAATGCTTGAAATGAGCACCATTCACTTCCATGGAGTAATATAAGTTTTGCTGAAGATTTCTGGTGTAATTTGACGGCATTCATTAATGATCCGAGTTCGCAAATCATCTATTGACTCAGACTGGGTAGCTTGAATCTTGGATTTCAGATGAGCCCACATTAAAAAATCCAAAGCACCATTTTGATTCTATTACAAATTTACAATCGCTTTGACACACTTGTAACGTTCTTAAAAATTCATGATAGACTAAGGTAAATCGGTCTACTTTTTTGGATAAGAAATTAATAATTTTTGGACAAAAAATAAACAACATAACTACTAAATACCTTTGTGTGTCGGACACGAATAATATTCTCGAGATGAATTCTCCATTGCCTCTATTTTCGCTGTTGTTTCATTACCGATGGATATTTCGAAGTGTAATTTCAGGTTCAGATAGTACTCGATAATATCTTCAACATGAGGTATCGCAACACCTCTCAAAATCTCCCTTCAAAAATCAAGGGGTAACTACACCCCTGTAGTTACGGGGATGCAAAGACCCAAAAAAGTGGTGGCATTTGAGAATTTAATGTTTGAGTGAATCAATGCGGAAAGTTAACTACAGGATTGTCGATGAATGTCATCGTAGAATAAGTTCCCGAAAATAGATTTTTCTATTTTTCATTTGACTTGTCCTATACATGGTGAATGTCTCAAGGTACCAATAAATACCTAATTATTATTATTATATCAATGTATTAAGATGAACAGCCACAAATACGGGCCAGTTGTCCTGTTAATTGTTTATGTCGCTGATTTTTTGTGTGGTTAATCACATCGATATAACGATCCTACATACCAAATATGGTTATGCTCCGGCAGATAGTTTCCGTGTTATACAATTTTGGCTGTACGCCACTGGTCACCGCGTTCGGGTGTTTCCGTCGAACGGTCTGCTGGAAACGGTCTGCTAGGTTCACACCGGTAAATATGAACTAGGATATCTTGAAATGATTGATCTGTTCTTATAATATGCACGAAATGCACACCAGTTTTACTAAGAAACTTTTCTATTACAGCGAATGCCATTGGTAAAACTACCTCCAGATCTTCTGAATCTTCAGTGATTGTAATTACATTAAAATATGCACTCGCATTGCACTAGTTTTACCAACAGAAACCGCTGTGAGAAATTCTTCATCGAGTGGATTTTGAAAGTTGACATTTTCTTTCTCAACTGTCAAATATAGTATGTCCAACTTGAATGTCCCCTTTTCAACTTTAGCTGAATGATAAATTTCGATTAACAATGAATAATGAATGGCCGTGTTGCAAACGTTTGGAATTCGTTAGAGTCTGCGATGGAGGATGAACTTAAGAGAAAATAGTGTATTATGCTAAATAATTCCTTAGAAAGTCGTTTAATTCGTAAGAATCGCAACTATCGTTAAATCTAATTACACACTGTTTGCTATGAATAGTCGTCTAATGGAGAAACGGTCATTACGCTCTCGCTCTGCAAATATTTACGGAATACGTAAAAAGCCTTTTCGTTTACAACGAACAATGGCCAGCGAACAGCTAAGTCTCGTTCCAGTTTTACACCTCGCACAGATCGCGTTTTCATTGCCCTCCCTCTACATATGCGACATGAAACGTCTACGAGACGAACAATGTGTCCGTTGAAGCTGACATCTCTCTAACTAGAACATCGCGGCAATAAAACAAATCGGCCGTGTTGAAGAAGACACTTAGCCTAGATAGCGACTTCCAGCCATAAACTAAGCTAAGCCTGAATAGCGGTGATTGATATACCATCCCATCTGTGATGGATCAGCGCTCCGTATCTCTATGGAAAAACTTCCACTTCATTTTTCATCCAATGAATAAACCTCTTCATTCCCTCGGTTGCGGATTAAAAAGAAGAAAAAACGGGAGTAATATGAAATAGGCGGTGGAGGCTAAAGGGCGGGGCACTTGAATTGAATGAAACGTATACTATGTGACATAGAAAACAGGAACAACCTAAAGAAGTTAGTAGAAAGGATCAAAACTTAACGACATTATTCTCACTTGAAAAGACTATTCAATTCCATTATGAAACCAGCCCGTCTACAAACATTCGGAAATCATTTTTACAGAGTGAACCAGGAAAAGGATTTTTGAAATAGTTCTCCCCTCTTCAGAACAAATTTCAATCAGGAGCTTTTGCGGGCCTGCGCTGGTTTCTGAACTGGTCCAGAAACACTTGGCTCACCGTATAACAGGTGATTCATACAGTAAGGGTAAAGGACACCAATGTGCCTCTAAATATTTTAGGATCTTTATCATCTTTGCTACTAGGATACAGGGTGATTAAGGGATTTTCCCCATATTGTCAATTATATATATTTTTTTGAAAAAGAGCATAACAATGTTTACCATCAAACAATAATTAAGGTATGTGTATGATTCGATGAAGTTTTAGCAGAGCTTAGTGTAACGGGGTACCATACATTTTTGCTTACGATACAAGAGCTTAGGGAGCAACCCCAGTAAAAAACTCATTCTCTACGTGAATGTAGTGGATTGTAAAAAATGAAAATGTTTACAAAATACTGATAGGCATCTCGCAATGGAAAAATTGATCGTCACCTCGAAGAAAATGAAAAACGGTTCTCCAAATTACCAGAAAGATTTATCTGAAATACAAAAAAAACCAAAGAAGAAAAATGTCAGATACACAATAAAAGTTAATTGTATATACAGGTTGTCTATTAACAAATGCGAAGAACTTAGAAAGATGATTCCTCCTTCATGAATTTTATTTTTCGAAAATCTATCCCACGAAAACAATTTTTGAAAGTAAATCATAAGGGGTTGTTATTTTCAACCCCTAATAATAAAGTTATGAGATCTAAAAAAATGTGTGAGTAACATCTGCTCAATGCTTCATATTATGTACAGTTTTATGACTCAGTGTTTTTTAGAACCCGGAAAAAAAAATTAAAAACTGTCAACTCGTCATAAGGCTGTATCTTGAAAGGTAGGCCGATTTCGAAAAAAAAATTATAGAAACAATCCCTGCTTATTTTCATCGAGGAATAATCTCCCTAAGTCCTTCGCATTTGTTTACAGACAATAACTGGGTCCCAAACACCCCATATGCGTAAAAAATTATCATAGCATGTGCTCATCGCACATCATTGGAAAAAATGGAAAATGAGAATAATATTCGTTCCGAAGATATAAAGAAATTGGGAGACTAAAAAAAAGAGATGATTTAAGCTGGAAAAGTACCATTTGGAGAAGACATTTGATCTTTCCAAATTTTGTGCCACCTAATTTTCGAAACATCTAGATTTGACTCAAGCAAACAAGTAAAAACGCTGCATGTGGAAACACCAGATACATTTAATCTTACTAATTTTCTTCTGCTCTTTCCAAATTTGTGAATAAAATTACAAAATGGTGACTCGAAATTTACTCATTGAAATTTTTGAGCCGGACCTGGAAAGAGAATTATTTTATTATGTTAATCAATACTTATAGCAATTCTGACAAAAAACATACACATCAAATATCGCAAAAATTTATAGAGTGAATCATAAGTTATAATCAGTTGAAAATTCATATACCTCATCTCATTTGAAGTAGGATGCCCCCTTTTGGGTATATGTATAATATAATTGGAAAGACAGGAGAAAGAACAAGCTTTATTCTAAATGTACCGAAATCTATCATAGTAGCCCACCGTGACCTCAAACAGAAACAAATATAAATGCAAATAAATAGGTTTTTATTGATATACGGACTCTTATGTGCATTTTTTTAGTTTCGTAATTACTGGTAGAAGCACAAATAATATCAATTCGATCAAATGGTTTCGCTTACATTCACTGCGGACAGTTTGTACAGCATTTACTTCGATATTTCAGGTTGATGAGTCTAACATTATATCGGTTGCCTTAAAAACGGTATAGAATTGAGATTTGTGCGCATTCCCATGAAAAAAGCTATAATTGTTTGGTAAAATCAGGATAAATTAAAATGTGACCTGAAAGGTAGTATAGATCGTGATTCAGTATCGTCCATGAAGAATAAGTCGATAGGACTTCGAAACGTTGGCAGTGTTACTACAAGAAGAATAAACAAAATCCTTGTCCAAATACCCAATATCTGATTTTCCTTTTTGTGACCTGAATGTTGCACGGGCCCATAGAGGGTTAAATTTGAGCAGGTTATAATTCTTTCTTAATTACTATATTGTTCACAATACACGCTTCCAGTATTCTACTCATTCCCTAGCTAGAAACTAATTTCGAATCGAATCAAGAGCTCGTATACCTATATCGATTTTTCCGCGAACGCCATCGAACATTTTGGCGGCATTCGTTTGCCGTACCTAATAGACAACCGGAAAGAAGCTGTATAAATTATATCGGGCTTCTATTTATAATCTCGCGGTCCGACCGCAACCTCCGCCTCGATCCGTCCGTCAATTTTGCAGCCGTTTCTCCCTGCCCGGCCGTGGCGAACCTCGTCTTGCTTCTTTCTTTCTTCCTTACAACAAACAGACTTGGACGGTTGTGGCACACACGCATTCGGAGTCATAGTGCAATAACCCGTTACAAGGCCGCACAAATTAATTCGCTTTTCACCGGGCCTGGGTCATGGTACTTTTCGTTCGTCTTGGCTCATTACGTATTCGTCCTAGTCTTGCACTGTACGCCGTGCGAATAGGTGTACTTCCTGTACTTGGCGTATCTCGATACTCCCGCCCGTAGAAGAATCGAAGTTGAAGCCCTCGAGGCCTGTTGAACCAAGCGGCTGAGTTTGACGAGCGTTAATGAAAATCCGCGATCTAGCAAGCTATGAAAGTTCAACATGTACTTACTGACAGGATATCCCAAATTGCTTGATAGGTGAAAACTTTGATAGGAGTCCTGGGCTCGATTTTCGTGACAAGTCTATTAGAGATTTTTATTTGTTGAAATTCAATCCCCAGTTCCTTTTTTCAGTTCATTAATTCATAATCCTAGAGCATTATGATATTCAAAAATCACTTGTGATCAATGAAACATTATTCATGTTGATAGCAAGGCTTTCTTATTGACCCGATGGGCGTTTTTTTTTCCAACTCTGCCTAAGATTAATGAGAATTCATCTTCCTTAATATTTTGAGGGAAATCGAAAATTGTTTGACATTTCTGATGAATTTCGTGAGAAGTTCTTAGTACACCGTTTTCCCACAAGTTGATCCGTCAAAATGCCTATTTCAATAATGCAGTTCAAATAGCCTATGATTCACGGATTAGGAAAGCTTCACGATTTCGAACGACCTTTTTCAAATATAAAAATTCTATTCGATAATATTTACAATGATATCACAAGACCCATGCAGTTATGAATATAATGTAAACAAAGTATGCAGCTTCAACAAATATTGGATTAGATAAGTACGGAAAAGAATACAGATATTCTTAGTAATCAGAGAAATGGAATTCAGTTAGTATTTTCGATAAAAACCAATATCGATGAAATGTTTTTTCCTAGAATCGATATGTTATGATTATGAGCTTAATCTGAGGATAAATTGGTAATATTATCGTAGTATTCAACGTAAGGAATGTAATCAGTGTTATTTTCGTTTATGGTTGAATGACTATTGAATCAATATAGTATATAGTGTAGCTTTGAATTCAATGCACCCCTTGCACGAATGACATACGGGTATTGAATTTTTTATGTTTTTTTTATTGGTCTGGATTCCATTGAAATTGAATTTAATTGAAAGCACCTTCAGGAGGGAATCTGTATAGGTTCCCCGATATTTATTTGTTTTCTGACTAACTCAAAATTACGTCGCGCAGTTGCACTCTTTACCTCGTTTAGTTAAATGAGGATATTATTACCAAGAAAATATAAAAAGAAGGCTCAAGAGGAGAATCTCCTGCTTCGACCATGTGGTTTCGTTTAGGATATTGGCTTGTTCGATATTCAAGTGGTAATGAAAATGGAAACTTAGGATTGCCGAATTGTTTTCATTATTTTTTAGTAACTTACCCGATTTTATGAAATGGCTCATTTTGATACCAACTGACTGAAACTTAGGACACAAGTGTAAAAAATAGAATAATACTTCAAAATCTCACCGATAAAATTCGTCTGAATTATTCACAATGAGCATCACAATCTTCTTGTTCGAACATTCCAACAATCGTCGTAAAAATGGGATGAAATGTGGAAACATCATAGCAATTTTCCAACATAACTAACAAAAGCACTTTCAAGAAACTGCCTCGATATTCTAAATTTTTTTTCACCCTAAATTGCTTGATACAACAATTATGATTCTCTAAAAGTGACCTGATGCAACTAATCCGACGAAATTGGTACTGAACCAGTCATTGTCGAGCCATATGTTTTTTGTTGGGATGCCGGAGTCACCTTCCACAGTCCCGTACTTGAAATTCAATGAAATTTTGTCGAACTTCTGGGGATTGTATCTCAGATATCTTGGATACTTTATATAGACAATTTTTGGTTAAACGACTTATTTGCCTCACCTTTGAAAACACCCTGTATAATTAGGCATTGCAATTTACATAATAATAACAACGTTTTGAAAAAAAAAGTTATTTTAAATTATCTTGTTTTCAACTTTACTTATTACAATTATTTATGGGTACGCCACTGCTAACAGACCAGTTCTGTCAATTGAACATGACTTTTCCACCCTCTACGTAATCATCCTTTCAATCGGCTTTGAACTGAATTGCAACTTCTTTCTATACCTATTCTAAATCATCACAAAGTGGTAGTCTTATTTTACCATTAGTGACATAGACTCATCACAGGGTCAGTTTGTGAAAAAGGATATCGATTTTAAATTATATGGAACTGAGATTATTGTTTTATCTCCCCTAATTGAAATTATTTCAACAAGATGATCGATAACCTAAGTTAATGTAAATTAAAACAATTGTTTTTTCTACATGATTTTTATCACTCAGAATAAACCTCTATAGGGGTGATAATATGGGAGAACAACGCTATCCCTTATCACAAATTGGCCTTGTGATTGAAAAAATAGTGTGAAAATTGGCAACTTTAGGTTAGGTTTTTTCAGAGACGGTACATTTTCGCTCAACTAATGTTGGTGTCATTCGATAGTATTTGATCTACTCCATCGTGGTGGGACGTTTGATTCACTAGTTTTGGGACGGCCTGTATAGTAATATATTTAGTATAGAGGTACCTGAAACAGCCAAAATCAATCAGGGATACCCTCCACAGTTATATACCTATCGAGCGAAGTATTCTTGTCAGACACAATAAGATGTTGTTTTTTGCCTCCTTCAAACATTTTCCTATCTATTCACCTCCGATGACCCCTTTCTTGCTTCGAACGATCAATCTTGATAAAGCGCCAGTAAATTTCTTCTCGGTCTGGGGCGAATTTCAGGATGCAATTAATTGAAGAAAACAAGACTCGCCAGGTCGTAATTTTAAAGTAAACCGCCTCCACTTTCTCGGATGTGGAAATAATGGGCAATTATTATTTGAGGAACTAATTGATTGAACGGTACCCAACCTACCGTGGATTATAATGATCCATTCATCGGAAGTTTGTAGGACCGCCATCAATTGGTACATTACCTGAGTGCTGTTTTCCCACAACCCGTTTTATGGATATGGGTGTTCCTAAATTCATGCGACAAAATTCAGGAGGTGATTGCTCGTATGAAATCCACCCCTTTCCGAGTGGGTGATATACCCATAAAAGGTGGTGACTAAATTTTTTTTTTTAAAAATCGAGTATAGATTCTGTAATTTTCGTGAACTCGCAAAGAACTAACCACTGGTATTTTTTCAATAGTCCTGTTGCATTATACGAGGGTGAAATGAACAACCATTACTTTATTTCATATCGAAACTTTTTTCGAGATGAAGTTTCATGAAATGAAATTATAAATTGAAATCCTTGTTTTGTTTACATATTTGTTTATTCTTGATTTTTTTTTCCAAATAGCCAAAAGGAATAACCATATTTTATAATTATTTTAACAAATTGAGTGGAAAACAGTAAAGATGTAGAATGTGGAAGGATTCATAATAAATGCTGGAAATTTTTCTTTCAAATTAAGCAACTTTTCATGTACATATAATTGAGAAACTTATCATGCACCCTCTTCGAGGGGTAGTTTGGTTTTTTAATGGTGACAGTAATTTTTGTGCCATAAATGGATAAACCTTTTATTTATCCATATTTTCGTTTTGGGGATAAACTGGTTGAACTTATTTAATTAGAATTTTTCTTTTTTTATGTACTTGGAATTTAGTGACGTACACTCCAGGAGTGTTTGATGTGTTAAAATATGATTTTATCGTAGGGTATGATTTTTTTAAATTGAATTCTAGAAGAGTTTTCGGATCACTCTACAGGTGAAAAATGTCAATTAATCCATTTTTCAATGGCATGTCCTGAGCTTTTTTCTCTGTTGGTTGTTAGTAGTCCTTTTTATGGGAACATTTTCGTTTATCAAAATATTATTATATTATATTGATTTTTTCAAAGAATTGCTGAGTCTTTCGGACCAACAACGATAAAAAAAAACTCCAGAAGACTTGGAAATTCTCAATTATTCATAAAAAAAGGTCGTACATTTATCTCGAACGGTTTTCAATCTCTAGTTCAAATCATCATAACCATGGAATTTGTCGAAAAAAATTTCATACATCAAAAGGCACTAGGACAAAAAAGACAATTAGATTATTCGGAAATCAGAATTTCATCAAATTCAATTTCAAGGAGTCGATTAAAAAAAAAACACTCCTTGCAGCTCATAAGTTTGTAGTTATTGTTGATGCTTGGATCCAACCCGAAGGGCTAGAAAAAGATCCTGAAAACTGTGAATGAGAATTTTATTATTGCTCAGAAGCAAATGATGAACAATTCCAACATCTCTATACTTTTTATACCGAAACGAAATTCCATATTCATAAAATTCAAAATGATGTTCTACTTAACCCCTATTGTCATTCGAATTTTTGAGGGGTACACCACCCCACTTAAGTGGATGATAGTGCAGCCATGAATTCGCAACGAAAAAATATCACCCTCCAGAGAAAAAAAACTGCCACGAACCTTTTGTGGTATTTTCTTCGTTGGAATATTGTCCAAATAGAGTTAAAAATGAGATGATGGTATACGTCCTGTCATAAACTTTGTATGTGGAATGTGGATCGGAACATAATTCTAGATCTCTTTAAAGATACCTGTCGAGAAATCTCATTTATAACATGGAATCCTGCATTGATCGTCATAAATTCTGTCGTATATTTATTTATTTGTGAATGAATGAATATATCGTTTCAAAGCTTTTCCTTATCGGAAATATTCAGCAACCTTTGATTTCTTTCGATTACCAATCGCCGGTCGCATAATGGCCCCATTGATCTGAGGCCATTAAATGAATTCCATCAATGAAATATTGTTTTTTGTCACCTTAATCAGCTCATTTACTTTTTCAATGTTACCTTTCAAAAGGGTTATCACTGTTTGACGTGGAAATGTCGACACAGTTCGTTGTTTTTGATTATGCTCCCAGTTCGACAGTTCTCAGCTTGTGATATAAATTTAAGACGCTGAAAATTATTTACTACCTTTTTAAGCAATAATGAACTTGAAGCAAAATTGGGAATTACCGATATCATTTATTTATTTGATGGTTGCGGTTAACTAATTTCTAATAATGAACCTTTGAAATCCATTCTGAAATTTTAACTGTTCACCTAACTTACGTTAAAGAAGAAGTTTTTCTTAACCCAAATTCCATGCATCTTCACAAATAATGCTCGAACAAACTCCTTTCTTCGAAGACACGAGAACCCTTCAAAATTTTCTCGATATCCATGCAATAAATAATTCATATTATTGTCGGAAATCATTAATTCATGATGACATTGATCGAAATGATTATTCTACTTAACACCTGTCGTTTACTCGAGAAAATTAGGTTATTTCCCTTCTTCGGTCGGAAGTTCTGGTTTAATGAACTCGATTTTTTCATTTCTTCATCTGCGAAATAGATTTAAATGAAGAGGCGATCTCGATTTTCAAGGTTGACTACAATATAAATGCAAAAATATTTATGAGTCGATTTCAAATGAGTTTATTCACTTCATTTAACTTTCAGAACACGAATGTCCCACATCATATTTTGTCGCTGGTCTGTCCTACGCGCTATTATACAGAGTAGCTAATAAGCGATGCACAAAAATCATACCTTCGCTATTTACTACTTTGTGGAAAAAAACAGGTCAATTTTTCATGAACTAGTAATTTAGGAGTTTTATTTTTTTATATGTCAAACCTAACTCTTTTTAATATTTTGTAGAAAAAACAGGTCAATTTTTCATGTGCCTAGTAATTTAGGAGTTTATTTTTTACATGGCAAGCCTAACTCTTTTTACCAGAAAAGGATAGACTTAGGTTCTTTCGACTTTTTTTTGATCGGAGGGTTGCATTTGTTGAATTCGAATTTCCACGTTTTTATGTATTTTAATATCAATGACAATTTGGTGCTTAAGTTTCTGAAGTGTTTTGAATATTTGAATACTTTTTTCCTATACCACTCTTTCGGAATCAGGTCGGTTTAAAAGACAGGTATAGGCTGTTGAGAAACTATTAAAAAATGTCACAAACGGTTTTATCGAATGAAATGAATTTCGGAATATGGTTTTTCTTTGATTTAATGAATCTTTTTCGAACACCAGATATCGCCCACGTCTTTCAGTTTTCTCGTTATTATTATGACCATTACGTACCATGAAAATACCAAAAATATCTTGAAACTTAAGTTGGACCCTATCTAATGAATATTTAAACGTTTTGTAGAACAAAAGTATTTTCATATTTTCTCGTATGATGCGCCGTTTTCTATCAATTTGATATTCAAAAATGAAACATATCTGTGCTATTCGGAAAATTGGGTACTTCGGCTGAATGCAATTTTTTTTAAAAGAACCACAGATGTGTAGTGTCACAGCTATTTATTCTGAAAGGCCAATTTTTTTCTCCATGGGTGGCATAACTCATTATGATAAGTAAAAATGGCTAAATATCTTCACCAAGGCCTAGTCGGAAAAAATGGTTTTGGAAAAAAGTGTTTCTTTTGAACTCAAGAAAATACTGTTGAAATATTTGTACGAGTCAAAGACTCACCCTGTATAACTGATACATTTCATCATTCACTACCTACGAAGGTATGCAAAATTCTAATTCAATAAGTATAACCATCACATCCCTCCAATAAAAAAGGGTTCACAAAAAAAACCATCAACCCAAATGATCCTCAGCCACAAAAGATCTATCCATTTCTGGCACAAAAAGGGTAGAGTTACCAACACCTTTCCTAGAGCATTTTCTGCAAAATAGAACATACATACCGAAGATATGAGTTTTGTGCGTTACTTTTAATGGCCGTTTGATTAAACGAAGTTTAAGCTCTAAAACGACGTTTAAGCATAGAATCTCTATAAAAAAAAGACGTTTAAGCAATTAATCTCGTTTAATAAAACGGAGCATATGGCCATAAGTCACTTTGTATTTAACGACAAAATATAAGATGCATTCCCAAAATTCTCATTCGTTTGTGACCTGGGATTGGTCCGAAAAATGTTGAAATTGAACATAGTGGGCCTTGATATAGAATATTTTCATACTTCGTCTTATATTTTGACTTGAAATTGATTACATTTTAACCATAAATGGATCTCGTGAGAGGTTCATTCATTTAGTTACATAACTCCCGCTGATATAAAATCAACTAGTCTAACGTGTAACGATCCGAATCGAACTGGCAACTCGAAGTATCAACAGAAATACCATGTCGTCAACAAAGGGTAGATGCTGACCGTGGTTTCGGTCTCATTTGACCTCGTCAGAGCACAACTCCTACCTCGACGGAAATGCCCCTTTATTTGATGTCAGTAGTTGGAATGGTAAAGTAATACACCCTAGCACGAACTGATTGGAAGCAAGGGATAACTCAGTTTACTTTCCTTCACCTCACTGTGAAGGTGGCAGCATGTATTAATTTGCTAAAACTCTCACATTTCAGGAATCGTATATCACTATAATTAAGCAGGATGAGAGAGCGCTGCCATCTTCACTTCATATAGATGGCGCTAGGGTGTACTCCTCCACCATACCGACTACTGATATCCAATAAAGGGGCCATCATTTCGTTTTTGTCGGGGTATGAGGTGTGTTGCTCTGACGAGGTGGTTTGCTAGTTCAATTTAGAGGAAATTTGTTCATTATCAGCGGGTGATATGTATCTGCAATATCTTTCACAGAGACAGTCCTACAAACTTACCACTTTCCTCTGGGAGACATATTTACACCTCTTTTTTGTTTGACTGATTCAGTCTTCACTTGAAATAAGATCGTTGTCAGTAACTTATACACCCCTTATAAGCATCTTTTTCTTAGTCGTTAATGGTAACCTTTATATTTAAAGGATTTGAATTCGCCATCAACAGCAAGTGTGGATTTTGTTGCTATCAGTTTAGTTACGGGTTGTCCCTTTTTTTTTTATTCAATGCTTCTTGGATCTTTTAACTTTTTTATGTTCAATATTTTCCTCATTTAAGGTAAATTATTCATTTCCATAAATTTCCTCAATTTCCTCGAGATGCCTTATATTGCTATTTATGGTTTGATAAAACGTGATGTATTATTCCACAAGTAAAATTAATCTGCTAGTCTATCGACGAGTTTTCTTTCGGGAGCAAATTACTTCGCCATGAAACGTGCTCCGTACCGATTATGGTCAATTATTCTTGACCGTCACCGTATTCCCCCGAGGTAATGGAGAATAGAGTAGAGCGAATGCAGGCTTCGTGCCTTGGTCGTGTTTCGAAAAAAAAAACTCGTACAAAGCTCGATTATGGACGGCTGGCGTGCGGGAGTTTTTTCGCCGTTCCCGAAAGCCTCGATCTGAAAGTTGGCCTTCGAGAATCTGATCGCACCGAAAGGCCTAGTTCTTGCACTGTTCATTGTATGCATGAAGCATTTCGAATGCTTCGTGCCCTTATTTGTTGCGATATCGAAGTTTATCGAGACGATTATTATTGGTGTGTTATTGGTAGGAAAAATTCGATATTTCCAAAAAACAACCTTTGGAATCGATAAAAAACAGAATACAGAGTGTCCCGAAATTGATGCAGCAGAATTTGGTCGCAAATTCTCGAGAAAAATTAGGGGACCTGTATTTTTTATTTTTGCCAGGAGGACCCCTGAATCTCGACCATAAAATAAATCTGTTTTTTTTCTCCCGTCGAAAATCAAGAATTAGGTCTCCTGAGTTTATCTCGAAAATCTGTCACAAAATTTTGTAGCATTAATTTGGGCACCCTAAACAGGGTGAGTCTTTGACCGAAGATAGGAAAAACGATACCTTTATAACTATCGAATCACAGTTGCCATAATTCATTAGAACATACAGGTTGAGTCTTTGACTCGTACAAATATTTTAACAGTAGATTCGACAGAGAGGTCGAAAGAAACACTTTTTTCCTTAACCATTTTTTCCGAATGAGCTCGGTTTGAAAAACCATAAGAAAATGTTATTTTTAGTTCTATTTCACAAACGGTTTTATCGAATGAAATGAATTTCGGAATATAGTTTTTCATTTATTTGATTAATCTTTTTCGAATACAAGATATCACCCTCGTCTTCCAGTTTTGGAAGTAATTGGGTACTTTGGCTGAATACCACTCCGTTCAAAAGATCAACAGATGTGTAGTGTCACAGATTTAGCTGGTTATTCTGAAGGTAATTTTGTTTTTCCATAGTGCACAGTTCATTATGAAAACTTAAAATTTCTATATCTTTTCATCAGGGCCGAAAAAATGGTATAGAGAAAAAGTGTTTCTTTTGGCCTCAATTATCTACTGTTAAAATATTTGTACGAGTCAAAGACTCACCCTGTATATCTACCTTTTTTATCGATGTAAGGATATATGACGGTGACCAAAAAAGAACAGAATTGTTTCTCTCTGAAAAGAAGTTACATTCATTATATTAGTAGTATTATAACCTGAAAAGAAAAACTAGTCAATGTTTCTTTCCACACAATAAAATCCTAATATTTTAGGAATTATATACAACCTGCCGTTTTTACATAAGCCTACCCCTTTTCATGTAAGGTCTGAAATTGCAAAAAACAAGAATTCGAGGAAGTAAAAACAATTTTTCCATGTCTTGGACGATATTAAATCTGACATTCCCTTTCCAATTTTTTTATTTATTGAGTCAACCCCGAATTGTTCAACCAAAAAATCCGATAAATTTCTTCGATTTCTCTGTGTTCTCATTTAGTTTCTCTAATAACCGATTATGGGTTCTTCTTTTTATGTTGCTATTCCATAATCTTCATCATCTTCCTTGTCAAGAACAAGAATTTTTATGGGCAGTTCCTGCTTAGATGTAGCTATTGTCCCAATATGTCAGTATGATATCCCTCTACTAGGTAAATTAAAGTTTGATAATAATTCTAAGCTACGTCCCTGTTGAAAAAAAAATCCTCACTGGACATCGAATGTGTGTACAATTAAAAAAACTGTTGTAGTTGTACTTTATTTCGAGTGCAGAGAAGTATTTGAAGACTTCTCCTTATTTCTAAAACTTCAGAAATTGTATGATGTTCACTGAAACCAATAGAAACGCAGTATTTCATGTAGATACTCGACGGGCTACCGGAAATGCCAGTCGTGTCACCGTATGTCAAAATGCTGCCTGAATTGTCAAGCGAAGAACCGAAGTTGTCAAACAAGTTATACGACATCAGATGGAAATAATAGTTGTGCTAGTGGCCAAAATTTTGAATCGATTTTTGGACCAAAAGTAACAACAAGAAACGTATTGTAAAATCAATTCAGATCATATTTTTGATCCTGTCTATCTCGACCTTCCTGGAATAGATCGGGAGCGTAGTAGCACTCTTGTTTATTTCGTTTCTTCTGCTTTCGATGAAAATAGAAACCGAACGCTTGTTTTCTCTCACAATCGCCTGGGATACGAGAGAAAAATTAACCAATATTTGATAACGCTGAAAGATTTCGTTTTCCACCCGATGAATCGAGAGGCTCGTGTTCTTTCGAATGATTCATCTGGTCTATTAATAGAGTTCATTTATTTTGATGTTCTATTCGATTCGATAATGCTGCACTAAGAAGCTTTCAAAGTTTTTTTCGGAAGTTCGGATTCGAGAATTTAAATGAACTACATAATACAGTTACGTATTCTGAGATGGATGTGGAAACTTCGGAACTCGATAAGCTATTTATGAAACTGGAATCTTCCGAGAGCTTCGCTTATGATTGAATCGAATTTCTATCCATCTATCAATAAATTTTATATTCGTTTTGAAGAACAGTGTACCACTTATGTCATGTAAATCGTTTCATTTTGTTGAGTGCTTCTTTACTAGACCTACTTTTTTATTCGTTTTCAAGTCGCTTGGATCGAATCACTATTCTTAGAGTAAGAAAAAATTACCCATCATTCTACTTCTATTTTCCAGAGGATTGTTTCATATTGATTGAACAGAACTGTTCAACTATGTTCTACTTTCAAAGGAGACGTTTGCTGTAATTTACCAGTAAATTCAGTAATTCTGAAAATTTTCAACAGTGCTGTTCCTGCTGTCTTTCTCAGGAGTAATACGTATTTTTTTCCGCTCACAGAATTGTTTCTGTGAACTCGAGGAGGGGCAACCAAATTGACTTCAGTCTTTTCCTGAGAAAATGAGTACTAAGGTATAATGAATAGATTTTGAGAGAGGAAAAGGAAAAACGAATTTTCATCAAAAAGTGACCAAATAATCTCTTCAATTTCTTTCAATTCATTTTTTCTACTCTGGTTTATAATAAGGACTCAAAATTATACAGGCTGAGTCTTCGACTCGTACAAATATTAATCGATTCTTGATGTAAAAAGAAGCACTTTTCTTATACCATTTTTTCCGATTTGGCCTGATAAAAAGATATAGTTTTCATGATGAGCTTTGCCACCCCTGGAAAAACAAAATTACCTTCAGAATAACTATCCAAATCTAGGGCACTACACAGCTACGGATCTTTGAAAAAGATATTCGGTCAAAGTACCCAATTTTTCGAATTTCGCAGATAATTTTTAATTTTAGAGCATCAAATTACTCGAAAACGGCGCATTATACGAGAAAATATGGGGAATACTTTTGTTTTACAAAACGTTCAAATATTCATTAGATAGCGTCCAACCGGGCGTCCAAATTAATGGTCATAATAAGAAAACTTCAAGACGTGGGTGATCACTGAACACAGGGTGTACAAGTTATCTTTGGTCAAATCTCACGTGATTCTTAGTTATTCTACAGGCCATTCACAACAAAAGAGTTCCTTTAGAGTATGGTCCAATTATCCTTCTTCGAAAAGTTATATTTTGTAACTTGTAACAATCTTTCCACTGAAAACAACATAATTTGAAAACTATTATCTTAATCAAAGTTCATTTTACACTATGGGCAAAATTTCAGATTAGGATTATAGTTTTCAAGATATTTGTATTTCTCTACTAAATACACTAGGAAATTTTTCGTTGCAAAGTTATTTGTGCTCTACTCAAATGTCGAATGGAATGTAGGGCATTCCATTTAAAGAAAAAGGATCTTTGATTGCCACATTCTATAAAAATGAGTTATTGTATTATTTAATTAGTGAAGTTTATCCAGAACAACTTCTATGCGACAATTTTATCAGATTTCCTATTTTTCACCTTTGAAAGCATGATCATACTGAAAGTACGTGTGCAAATTGAATAAGGAAAAATAAATACGTTTATAGATTCGTATATACATATCAATATTCATATCCCGGATATACCCCTCTTTTCAACCTGAACACAACATCGATTTGAATTTTCGCATTCCTTTGTACGCATATGAACGAAACTGATTCATGATAAGAATGCAACAAGAAGCGTTTCTCATTGTGACCCGTCGATCCTAGACGTCAGTAAGGAGGCCTTGATGGGAATATGCATAAACAAAAGGTTTGTTTGTAATTTGTGATGAGATAGCACGCAAAAAACAAAGTGCCTCAGATTAATCATAATTAAATCTCAAGGCCTCCATTCTCAGAATTGCGTTATATTACGGTTTCTGCGGCGTTCATAAGATCACCTCTAACGCCGCGAAAAGCGGTAAAATGCAGGAAAATGTAAAAACCATGCTGTAGGTAGGCTTCTGTAGAATTTCACAAAAAAACTAGAAATTCTCACAGAATTGTCAATATATTAAAATAATGGTTTTACTCAAGTGATTGGGGTGATATAAAATCCGCATTTTTTTTTCATTCAATATTCAGCTCTTAAATCAGTATCACTTGTACACTTGTATGTTTATAGTTGAGATCTTCTTTAATTTGTTCTCGGAAAGGGGGCAAAACATTCTTTTGAAGTCAGAAAACTATTATCTCAGTAACAATTATTTTTCAACTTAAAGGCTCAATTTGTTTGAAATGATCTTTAGTATAATCCCTTCGAAGTATTATAATTGGAATTCAAGGATCCAATCGTGTTTATTGGGTTAAGTTTGCAGAAATTTAAATTTGACAAGGGATAGCGGTCATAGAAAATGGCTCCTTCAGAATAGTGGAGGTAGAACAGGTCGAACTAAAGGGTTTCATCAAAAATCACCTGAACAAAACTTTCGGTATGACCCTCCTCCAGGGCTACTAAAATAATAAAAGAAATGAACAACACATTGATTTAGCTTAATAATAAGGTGAAATTCTGATACAGATTAAATTTTTATATGGTGTAATCATCAACTCCACATGTTTCGAGCTCTCCAGCTCATCTTCAGGAGTTTTACAATCATACAAAAAAAGCTGGAAGCAAAGCAACAAAATAAGAACCCTGTAAGCAAACAAAACCGAAACATCAAAAACTAATCGAAGTGAACCAGCTTAAATAGGTCAAAAAACGTCTAAGAAAAGCAGTCAACAATTCTAAAAATAAGTGTAACCAGGGTAAAAAAAACCATAAACAGGAACAAAACAAATTGAGACAAAGAAAGGCAGTATGCCACCTATCGTACACAATTTGTTTTGTTCTTGTTTTTGGTTTTTTACCTTTGTTAGGCCCAGTACTTTCACGTGCGAATAAATAAATTTATTCGCATTTATTAAGTCTTATTCGTAAGATTAGTAAAAATGCAGTCTTTTCACTTTCAGATAGTGTTATTCATCGAATAAATCTGTCATTGAAACTTAATTAGAAGAGTTTATTTGTCATAGATCGAATGTCGGTACGTCATTATTCGTTGAATAAAATTTATTCGAAGGTGAAAGTACCGGGCCTTAGAATCATTTTTGAAATTGCTGGCTGCTTTTCTCAGACGTTTTTCGACATATTTAGTATTAAAGCTCGTTCATTGTTGTGTTCACACTTTCAACATCTAATATACAGGATAGTTTTGCTTTTTTCATACGTATCATATCTTTTTCTGATAAAAATAATCCAAAATTATGATCAAACTTGGTCAACAATTGACGAAAAATGAGGTAAGGTGAGAAATTTTTTGAAATACACAAGAACTCAAATATCTCGGAAACTATTGATTTATGGCTCAAACGACAGCAAATGAGTGATACTAGCACCTCCTCCAAGGTTCACGTCTAATTTGGAAACACCCTGAATATCGCCAACGAAATTGTGGTAGCTCATTTATTTTATGAATATTAATGTACTTCATTCACAAAATGAAATGGTGAAAGTGAGTTTATGCTCGTTTTTCTAATATGGAAACTTCTTTTCAAGGTTAAAATGGTATATTCAATGCAGTTTTCCAGGGTTGGCATAGCTCATTATGAGAACCTGAAAAGGCTATAGCTTTTTATCTAGGCCGAATCGAAAAAAAAAGGTGAAATTTTTTAGGTATCTCCTATTGAAAATTTGAAATATATGCATTAGGTAAAGCCCATCCTGTATACTCATAACTGAGTAAAAAAATTCCTAATTCTCCTTGGTGTTGCCGTTTTCAACTGGCTGATCGCGCGACATGGTTTCAATTTCATCCGTACTTCAATCACGCTTCGTTCATCCCAGGAATTCCATTATTCAACCTGTAATTACCGCGATTTCATCGGCGTGAGTCATTGTCATCCGTTCGATAATTCAAGGGGTTGCCGTAAATTTAAAAAAATACAAAATTGTAGGGAAGGATATCCGGGATAGCACGTTTGTACGGTTCGTTTGATACGTCGTCGAGGCTTGTAATTCAGCGTACGAAACTATTGATTTTTCCCGGTTCATGTTGAATACAAGCTCGAGTTCCCGGTGCGTTCGCCACGCAGGCCACTGAAGATCGTGCTATTTTATATGTTCAATTAATGGAGAATTATGTAACATCAGAAAGGTGTGTAACACCTGTTGATATAAATATTTATCAACAAATGTTACGATCTGAATTGAACTGGTCACACATTATCATTCAGAGAGGACCATTCCTATCAGAGATGCTGACGATGGTTTCGGACTTATCTGTCTTCATCAGAGGAACACAACGATGATAAAAGGCACTGAATGAACAGTGACAGGGCTATAAACAGTAAAAAACAACATATATTGTATTTCTTGTAATTTTATGTACAATCAAAAAGGTTATGACTGGTGGTAGTAAAACCGTTTGCAACAGCAGAGAATTCTTTAGAGAATTTACTCGTAAATTCATGCACCATGAATTATCTGCAGTTACATACGTACTTTCGGTAGAATTCACTGTTCAGTTGCTCAGAATTTTCGGCTATTACCAACGGGCTTTAGGAATATATACAGCGTAGATATTTAGGAACAAACAAGTGTACAAAGTTTGAATGAAATCTTTGGAAAGTCATCGAAGGATACAAATTTCTTTTTTCTACAAGCGTGCGCGTTCAACCCTTTTCCCGCACGCATTCCGAGTTGCAAAGAGTCACTTTCCCGAAAGGTGCGGGAAAAACGCCTGCTATTTCTTTCCCGCACGCATTTGCGTGCGGGAATGGATTAGCAGGGGTTTTTCCCGCACGCAAATATTATAGAGTAAATTAAATTCTATCATGTTTCTATGCACAGAACGTCAACGATGAGAAACTCATAGTAATGACATGCAGAATTACGTCTGTCATTATATATGAATTAATCAAATGAGATATGATCTGTTTCGTGAAATGGATACATTTCTATATTTCAAGCGCTTGTAGAAAAAATATTGTTCCTAACTCTTGCGGAAAGTGTCTTGCCTCAACTCTGCTTCGCATCGTTCGGGCAACGGCAGTTTCGTGCGGGCAAGTATCACTTTCCGCACTTGATAGGAAAATAACTATTTAGAAACATGAATCACCATATTATACGGGGTTATTCATTGGGAAATGATCACACAGTAAGGGTAGATAGGGGACAGCAAGGTGCTTCTAAATACCTTATAATTTATGGCTCTATCTTTCTTCGTTACCAGGATACAGGGTGATCTCGTGATTTTCCCCATTTTTCAATTAATCGTAACTTACGAACCACCCTACATATACACATTTTAATAATATTTGGCGTATACATTCTTCGTCCTCAGTCGAGTCGACAGATATAACAAAAAGGGCCGGCCTCAAAAATTAATTACTAGGTCTTGAGTCGAAACATCACCCTGTATATTAATATTTTAAAATTTTATTTCCAAATTTGGGAAGATCAGAGAGAAGTTAGTGAAACCAAATGTATTTTGTTTAACTTGAGTCCAATCTGGATGTTCGTTAATGAGGTGGCAGATAGTTGAAAAACAAATAAATTTCCTCCTTCCCCAAATAGTACTTTTCCAGATTCATTCCATGAAATCATCAATCCTTATTTTCTTTTTTACTTGGTCCCAATTTCATTGAAATACAAGAGGACATGTCAGTTATTGGGACAAATTATTATTAACAATAACTGAGTCTCACACACCCCGCATGCGTAAGAAACTTATCATATCATGTGTTGATCGCAAAACATTGAAGAAAGAATGAGAATGAAATGAGAATCATGTTAATTCCGAAGAAATCATAACTTTTTTAAAAACAAAAATAACGTTGGAAAAACTCTACATAACAAAAGTTGAACAAAACGGAATAAAAAAACTGTAATTCTCTTTATCCGCTTCTCATCATTTTTTCAGCTAGAGTATGATCATTTCCTCACTCTCCGGATGTATTCTCAGTAAGAATCGGACAAGTTTTTACGTATTGATTACTTTATACAACACACTTTAGGTTTATAATTGAAAGCATTCTGGAATGTCGAAGTGCATTATTCAATACAATACGTTTACACTTTTTTGCTTTTAACATCAAGAATTCATCGGAATAATTGAGATATGATCATACTCTAAACTCGTGTTCTAACTGAAAGAATGTTATTATAAGATTAGGAGGATAGATTTGTTGAAAACATCATTTTGGTTTCCTCCAAAATGAGCAATTTTCCTCTTTTTTTATTCCTTTTTTCAAATAGGGTGCAATGTTATGATCAGTTCACACATTCACTATAGAATTTGTCCAAAATACATTCTCGTTTTTCAATAAGGTTGGGATTTGGAAATTAGAGAATAAAAAATAGATGGATTCGCTGGAAAAGTACCATTTGGGGAAAACAATTTATTTTTTCGAATTTTGTGCCACCTTATTTTCGAAACATTAAGATTTGACCCAAGCTAACAAGTGAAAAAGTTGTTGGCGGAAACAAAAAATACATTTAATCTTACTTATTTTTTCTGCCTTTCCAAATTTGATAATGAAATTTCAAAATATTGATATACAGAGTGTTGTTTCGACTCGTAACCTACTCATTAAATTTTTTGTAACCGGACCTGGAATGAGACTTTTTTCATGTTAATCGATAACGCTCCTGACAAAGAACATACGAATCGAATATCACTAAAATGTATCATATGTTATGTCATTTCATAAGTTATGATTAATTGAAAAAATATTTGGCAGCAAACTGAAAAATTGAGATAATTAGTAAATCAGCCTATATCTTGGTTTCAAGAATGGTAGATCCATAAAATATAGGTTATTTAGAAGCACCCGGTGCCCTCCATCTACCCTAATTGTATGCGCATTTCCCAATAAATCTCCTTATATCCCTGTAATGAGACAACAAGCCCAACATTCGTGAGTCGAATTTAGATTCCCCTTGTTAATTTGTTCTACTTGTCATATCAAGGTGGGTTTATGCAGCTTTACTAAGACCTAAGAAATTGACCAATTTAATGTTCAGATGGCCAATTAGATTTGTCTCTTTCCTGGATAATAGTTTTCAGTAACCTGCATGAACCCACCCTAAGTTTGTACAATCACTCACCGAACACCCTGTGTAGACGGATCCTATTGAATGCTTGTAGACGCTGAAAGGTGTCAATAATATCACAGCGCCACCTAGCAAGCGTTGTATTCATTATATTTTGATATACAACCCCATCTTCATCATGGATATGAGTTTAATTTCTATAACATACCGGGCGATTCAATAAAATTTTGGTTATGCACATTAACGACGACAATTCGATGAAAACGAGTTTTTACCACGGTAACACGAGTTCCTCTGGTAGGTAGCATTGCTACCCGTCACGAAATATGGAAGTCGTAACGAAGGTTAATGAGAACCAACCTCGCCATTACCATGAACATTCCTGTCTGGCACCCTCTTCCCACGTATCTACCGACAGGATTTGTTTTTAAATATAAGACAAGTGTTGTTGTTGACGATGTCGTTCCGTTCGAATCGTTCGCCCTCGCCCGATTCGCGATGTTGCCGAATGTCATTACCGAAAATCCCCCATTTTTAAAGAAATTTCTCGAACGATCAGATTTTGTAAAAACAATGTGTTGGATTTTCATTCAATTTTGATTCACACTTCTTTGTAAGGGTTTACGCTTTACATTAATACACTAATAATTGAAAAATCTGCCAGAAGCGCAAATCCACAAAATTGCGATTTTATGGATATGCCAGAATCAGACACACCTTGTATATTTATTTTTTGAATAAACTTCGTCCAGTGATATAATGGAAAATTTACGGCATACGGACAAGAATTGAATTGTGCAGTATGCCGTTAATTTTCCATTATATTAAAGTTTTCCGACATTAAACTATCATCTTAGTTGTCCAGTTATTTCTCTGCTTCGTCAGTTTGATAATAACTAATCCCTATCAATAGATTTTCATCGATATTCTAATGCCCGTTTGCACCGTTTCGCTGGTAACCATGGTTAAACTAATCGATGTTTAATATTTAAACGTTGCTTAGCATTTGACGGTTTGCACCGTGGAATCATAATCGTTGTTTAATTTAATCATCGATAGATTTGGCAACACCACTCACAGCATAAAAAATTCAAAATTTCAGCCAAGCACATCATAGAAGATAAATTAAAAAGAAAAAGAAGTCAAGGTTTTCTGACTAAACTTCTGTTGTCAAGGTGGGAAATTTGAACATTTTTTTTGGAGATTCGGTTTTGAATTCGAAGTGCGAACATGGGTAACATCAACACATCCTGGTAATCTAGGAAAAGAAGCCTTCTTGTGAAAGGACTGTTGAATTTGCACTAAATCCTCATCTTTGGTCATTTTAAGGAATTCGGAATATAATTTACCAATTGCTAATGAAACTGCATAAAACCTCAATGTAGCTAGCAATTGATTTATTGGGTCAACACTATTATTCCTGAAATATCTATATTTGAATAATATAACTAATTATTAAATTCCAAATCATTCTCCATATATGGCAAAAAAATAACACGGTTTCTTGCGTTGAACGAAATCTTCTGAAAAAAGTGAGGTCCATTCTTTCGAAATAATTTCTTCTACAGGAAAAATATCTGGGAAATTCCAAATCATTCTCCATATGTGGCAAAAAAAATAACACGGTTTCTTGCGTTGAACGAAATCTTCTGAAAAAAGTGAGGTCCATTCTTTCGAAATAATTTCTTCTACAGGAAAAATATCTGGGAAATTCCAAATCATTCTCCATATATGGCAAAAAAAATAACACGGTTTCTTGCGTTTAACGAAATCTTCTGAAAAAAGTGAGGTCCATTCTTTCGAAATAATTTCTTCTACGGGGAAAACATCTAGGAAATCCAAATTCGATATTGCCAAAGTGCATCAAGATCATCATCAAGTAATATCTCATCTTCCAAATCATCCATTATTAATTCGAATTTTATATCAACACAAATAGAAAACACAGTTGTCAATCGAATTTGAAGTTTTACTTCAATCAACGTTTTAATCGAGCTTTAATCGAGCAAATTTCTGCGTTTAGTTTAAACAACGTTTAAGGGCCTTATAATCAACGTTTAGGAACGGTGCAACCCGGTTAAGGAATTAAACGTTGTTTAAGAATATAATCGTTGTTTAGACAAACGGTGCAAACGGCCATAAATTATGAAAAAAAATTCTCTTCAGTCAGATCATCCCTACATTATAAAACAAATATTTTTCTTCGAAAATAAAGGTGTTCTGAAAGTCTGATTTGATTTTCTATTCCAGTTATAAACGCAAGATATTTACTCATATCTGAAACGCTTCACTTCACAAACTGTTTGTAATTTTCATCCTCCTGCATTTTTCAAGTGAGAATCAGCACAATATTTCTAGTCCTTCTTATGAGGCTGATGGACCTATGGCCAGTGGCCAATTGCTTAGCAATAAACAGTGGTTACTACTACTACTATGATAAATGGAATTTACATTAACCGTACAATATTGTCACGATTTACTGTTTGATCGGTGTTCGAGGATTCTCTCAGAGTAATATTTTTAAGGCATACTAGACAAGGAGACTGACCTATAACCTATAATTTGTATTGTGGACATGGGCGCCCGCAGGGGGGGGGGCAGGGGGGCCATGGCCCCCCCTGAGATTCTGATCGCCATATTTTTTTTCAGCACAAGACCTTCAATATTATCCTTTGTTTTGTGAAACTCATTGGTCAGCTAGATATAAATCTTTGCGAGTTTTCGCTGAAAACTTTGAAACTATATTCAAAAAGAAATTTCAATGAATTCTTCAACAACAGAAAGAGCTGCTCAGTTATGGGTTGCAATAAACTCTTTCACTTTTGTGGTTTGTTTAACGGTAGCAAGTAAATATTCAAATATCGTCGCCTTGAACGTGAATGGGTCTAATCCACTCAATTTAAATTTCGAGTAAAACGCATTTGAACTTTTTTCGCTCCAGAGAATCATTAACGCATGAGCAAGGCGTACCGGTTGCGTAATATACAATTCAAGTCTCAGCTTGTGGTTTATTACTATTCAATCCTATTAAATATTTCAAATCAGCCCAGAAGAGAGCACTATAGTGAAACGATCCAAACCGGTTGGTTGTATTCACTAAAAAAAGTAGTTGATTAGATCTTTTAGCAATTTTGCTAGAACTCAACGAATAAGCTAGAAAATCGATTGATATCTTCACTACTACAAAATACAGTTCTAACTCGGGAAATCTAAAATTGTGGATTAGAACCATTCACGTCCAAGGCGACGATATATTGGAACCAATGACAAATACACTACAAGATGTTTTTATGAATTTTTTAGAGGTTGATTGCTCAGAGTCTCAAATATAGAGATTGAAAAACCACGAATTTGCGGTAGGCCAATGTGCATATCTAATTATGAAGCATCTTCAGCTGAAGATAACTTCAAAAAATCTATATTCATCCAATATTTATATCATGATTTCAGCCCTTGAAACGTGATTCTCAAAAAAACATGAAATGCTTTTTTCTTTGTTCAATATTTTGCCCAAGAATTCAAAATTACTAGATATTGAATCTTTCGCATATAAGGTCGGCCATAATTTTAACATTGAGGATTTTATGGTACTCGATGCAGCCGTTCGGTCTTGATGATCATTTAATTGATTCCATCTTTTTGAAAATTTGTCGATAGTCACCGTTAGAGTAATTTTTCTCTCAATAAATCTAACCGTAGTTGAAAATGTGATACATATTCTGAAAGAGCAACTCCTCTAGTTAAAAATCTGAAGATTTTATGGAGCCTGATGCAGCCGCTCGGTCTTAACGATCATTTAATTGATTCCATCTTTTTGGAAATTTTTCGATAGTTACCGTTAGAGTAATTTTTCTTTCAATAAAACTAACTGTAAATGGAAATGTGATACATATTCTGAAAGAGCAACTCCTCGAGATGAAAATCTGAAGATTTTATGGAGCTCGTTGCAGCAGTTCGGTCTTGACGATCATTTAATTGACTCCATCTTTTTGGAAATTTTTCGATAGTCACCGTAAGAGTAATTTTTCTTTCAATAAAACTAACCGTAAATGGAAATGTGATACATATTCTGAAAGAGCAACTCCTCTAGTTGAAAATCTGAAGATTTTATGGAGCTCGATGCAGCAGTTCGGTCTTGACGATCATTTAATTGATTCCATCTTTTTGAAAATTTTTCGATAGTCACCGTTAGAGTAATTTTTCTCTCAATAGAACTAAGCCTAGATGATGGAAATGTGATACATATTCTGAAAGAGCAACTCCTCTAGTTGAAAATCTGCAGATTTTATGGAGCTCGATGCAGCCATTCGCTCTTGACGATCATTTAATTGTTTCCATCTTTTTGGAAATTTTCCGATAGTCACCGTTAGAGAAATTTTTCTTTCAGTAAAACTAACCATAGATGATATTTTGCCCCCCCTGAGAAAAATTTCTGCGGGCGCCCATGATTGTGGAAACAATTAACTCAATGAAGTTCCTTATTAAGTTCACTCTGTTGATATACGGGTTCATGAAATGTAAGATACGGAAAAAATCGAAACTTCGCAGTCCTATAGAAAGCCAAGGATGTATTTTAGTGTTTTATGATTTACCAAAATTATGCTATGAAAACTTCCGAATGCAAAAAAAGGAAATAACTTCTTAAGACTCATAATGAAATATAAATTATTATTAGTCCTTATTGTTGAATTGGAAACTTTTTCGAAAAATAGCATCTAATGAAAATTCAACAAACTTGGCAACCTTGCTGGATCGCTAGTATACGATTGCGACCGCATAAATCGCTCACGCACACCACGCACCCTGCCCCTGAGTTGAGTTGAACGTCTCGATGACCGTCTGGAGGAGGAGCTGATTCGTGAAATTATTTTTCAGGTCTGGGGTGTATCATAATTGAAATAGTATAATGTTTTGAAGAATGCCAGATGATTAGCTTCGTTCACGCGAGATCCCTGTCTAGATTTGTTCGTCGAAATTATTTCCATTCGTTCCTAATTGAAAATACCTTGGTTACAATGTTCTCTTGTATGAATGATTCCTGAGAATGTGAACTTCTGGTCTTTCAGGAACAAAATAACCTCTGAGGACTGGATTCGTCAATTTATTAGGTTGGATTTGAAATTTAATGGTTTTTGTCCTTGATATGATATACACTTTTATTGGTTATACAGTAGTATACAGGGTGACTCTTTGACTCGTACAATATTTCAACAGTTGATTCTTGAGATCAAGAGAATTTACCATTTTGTCCGAATCAGGTCGGTTCAAGAGATACAGGCTGTCGAAAAACCATAAAAAATGTTGAATTCTATCTCTCATATGGTTTCATCGAATGGAATGGATTTCGGAATACTTATATGTAGTTTTTCATTTATTTGATGAATCTTTTTCGAACTCAAGATATCACCCACGTCTTCCATTTTTCTCATTAAGACCATTACGTACCATGAAAATACGGAAAATTCAGACAACCCAACTCTTGGAACTAAGTTGGACGCTATCTAATGAATGTTTGAACGTTTTGTAAAATAAGATTCTTCAGATTTTCTCGTATATGTTTGAGAATTGAAAAATATCTATGAAATTTGAAAAACGGTATACTTTGACTGAATACAACTCTTTTCAAAGATCCACAGATGTGTAGTGTCATAGATGTAGCTCGTTATTCTGAAGGGAATTTTGTTGCTCTAGGGGTAGCATAGCTCGTTATGAAAACTTAAAATAGCTACATCTTTTTATCAGGGACGAATCGGAAAAAATTGTATAGGAAAAAAAGTTTTTTTTTTACCAAGAATCAACTGTAAAGTATTTGTACGAGGCAAAGACTCACCCTGTATATTTCTTGGATGGACCTAGTTGGGAGAGGAAATATTTTTTTAATTAAACAGTACTTTGTCTTACTTTTCTTCCTGATCCCTGGTTATGAACTGTGTATCATCAGCGTTAACAACCCAGTCCAGTTAAACCTACGATCTGCTTATCTGACTTTGTTCTCTTGAACCAATGGATCTTCTTTACGATGGATTTTTATTATGCCATCTTTAGAAGACTGTGACTGTCGAAGAATTATTATATTCTACATATTTTCGATTTCGTACCATACAACTAAAAAAATAATGGATTCGTGGCACGAAGAATGATTCTCTCATATTGAACATCCATAGTAGCCGTTATAACACCGCCAAAGGGACTGAAATAAGTTATGTATGTCTTTTTACTGTCGTTTCACATTTCCTTTTAAACGTTGACCACATGGCTTTGAATCTTTTATGGACTTTTTAACGATCGCATTAAAACTATGTTATTGCTCCATCATTGAAGATGAAGAAGTTCATCCTGAATCTGCTTTTTACGATTATTGGTATCTATAATCGATAATATCATTGAAGAAATGTACTTCCATACGATTTTATTCAAATAATAACAGTGATAGCTTGACTAGATAAATATTTTGCCGCTGAGGATGATTTGGTCATTGATGGTCTTTTTATCAACCTTCTGTTGTTGATCATTTTACTTTTTGCTCACTCAGTATATATGTCTCAAATCATTATTCAATTATTCAACAATAAGTTATTGTTCAATGAGATAATGATTCAATTTGTAGGAATCTGCCAGCATGTTTATCGAAAGGTTTTATTATTCTTGTTCAGCAGAAATTCCCAGAGCTAATGAATTATCCATTTAACCTTAAATTTGTTTTTTCTCAGAATGTGGACCACAAACTGAAGTACCGCTCCAAAAAAGGACAGTTGCCCTTCGTCGAACTCAACGGAGAAGAAATCGCGGACAGCGTCATAATCATAAAGGAATTGGCAGCTCGTTTCAACCACGATCTTGACATCGCACTCACAGCAGAACAGCGTAATGTGGCTCACGCAATGATCTCCATGATCGACAACCACCTCGCTTGGGTTGTTATGTGGTGGCGCACCAAATATCCGGATCAAGTGAGTTATTTACATATTTACTTTTTACTACACAACAATGAAATAGAAATATCCCAACAGTATTCGCAACGAAAAATGAACAAGCAAAAATGTGAATAATGAACTAACGCCCAGTTGTAATTTAAAATTTTAATACTACATTATTCCCCTCAAATATTACAGTTTTGAATTCTAATGGGGCATTAAATCTTGATGGACAACAGTCTCTGGAAAATAAACAGAATTTTTTTCATTGAAACTAGCTGGCCCGCTCGCTTTGCAGGACGATTTTTTTTCAAAGGAATTTATTTATTAACTGATTACCCCTTTCAAATGAAAAAATTAGTTGTTTTACTGTCCCATCCAAATTATGTGGGGACCAATCTAACAGCGGCCACTGGCCACTTATCGTTGCATAAATTGGCAATTATTCGCAATATTTTGGAAACTTCGATGAAAATGTATGCTGCGAAAGGTCTTTTATATCGCAATTGAGGCCCGGTTGTATTGTTCAAATTCGAGCAAATTTCAACATTGAATCTAGTTCAACCTATCGAAATTGTATAAGTTGAGCTGGGTTCAAACTTAAACTCCCCTTGAATTTGAACTGTACAGTGTATACCAAATTGCTTAATTTTGGCTGTTTCTGATACTAGACTTGGCTCGATTATAGTGAAAGGTCCTAATTTTGATATTTTGTCGATTTCGAAAATGTGCCATAACATAAACAAATAAATTCAAGTTCCTATTAGTCTTGCGTTGCCTATGACAATCAAGGCCATTCTGCTAGAGTGATTGTAGCCTGAATCTCGAAAGTTTCGCGTATCTGCAAAACATCTGCGTTGTTTATTTTGTCACCTAACAAAAAGCTAAAAATGTTTATCACGTCAATGAGCGAATTGCAAACCATTTGAGAGATTGTGCTGATGTAATTTTTTGTCCAAGATCAAAGGTTATATTTTTAAATTGTCCTGATTTGATTGGTAGAGTTGATATACATGTTCCTGCAAGATTTACAAAGGCAATCCGACCTCTTTCATGCTGATTTTACGAAATTCAATTACATTAGAAAAGAAACTCGCCTCTGCCTAGAATGCTAAGAAATGCAAATGTGACTTGGGTTGCTGGTGTGTATCTTTTTCATGTATCAGAAAAGATGTTGATTTTGTTTTGGTGGGATAGAAATAAGCTTTGTAACCTTCTTACTTATAAGTTTTGATTTAGTCACAAAAGGGATTACCCGTTAACTAATAAATAAATGAATAAACTAAAATAGTTCATTTATCTTCGTACATTAAATTTACCGCATTCATATCTTGCTGGAAAAAAAAACAGAACAGAGTTAACTGGGTCGGCTAGAGTTAAATTCTCGGTTAAATTATACGTGCAAGTACAAGACCGGTTACTGTTCACCCAGGAGTTAGTTAGTTCATTAACTAAGCACTATATATGTAGGTTCGCAGCCTTCTATAGATACTTCAGATGACTGGGATAGATGTAAGTCAGTATGACCAAACGATTCAAAGACTGATTGTTGCTCCGAAAAAAAAACTTCAAACATTTCGTCTTCCTTTCCAGGTTCTCAAAGGATACAAAGTCAACCTCCAACACGCACTTGGAACGAGAATACCAAATGGAATATTGAACTTCTGCTTCAAATTCGCATTCGGCAGAAAGGTGAGTTTTCAATTAACACGTATTACCAGTAACACGAATATGCAACTGCAATTATACAGTCTGTAAAAAAACTATAACATTTTCTATTAGTGCCTCAGATACCTTCATGTCATGTCATTTTGTTTTTGTATGTTATCTTTAGAATTTATTTGTAGTAGACTATTGATTTGTAGTAAAACGAATCCAGCTTTAGTTATCGTTATAATAGAGTAAATTTTCCATGTATTATTTCGTATTATGAATTATCATTTCATTTTCATCATTATGCAAATCTACTTCTTAACTGTCGTTGCCCACATTTGTGATAATTTTTCTTATTTTTGTATAGCATGTTTCTTTACAGTGTTGTGTTCCGTTAGATGTTTTTTAATCACATATTGACACTTTAGTGGTTCCAGGGTTCCAAGAAAGTTAAAGCTCAAGGCATTGGGGTACATTCCCCTGAAGAAATAAATACTTTCGGACAGAGCGATCTGAAGGTATTGTCTGACATGCTTGCTGACAAACCATTCTTCTTCGGCGATGAACCAACTACCGTAAGTTAATATTTTTATTATCTCTTTCCCCCATTTACATTTCAACCAAAAATATTTTTCCTTTGTTATTGCCCCATTGTCATTTGAAGGTTTGAAGAAGCAAGTTATCCTATATATCTTAAATGAAGGCTCTCAGACAATTAAAATCTCTTGATATGAGTTCACCTTGATGAACTCAGTTTATGACTTACGTTTGTCGCATTCTTCCCGGATCACCTTGTATATCTGTATGCTCGCTGCTACTCTGAAGCCAAGTCGCTCAAAATTGAGTTTTATGTTTTTATGTTATGACCGAAGAAGTAGGCAATCTCTGTGATTGTTGTGACCATGAAGATTGATAGAACAGTCGTCATGGGTCATGAATCACAAGTGAGTTATGAATCCCATATTGATCACTTCAATCAATGTTCAGGAAAAAAGTATTTTATCCAGTACTGTTATGGCACTAGACACTTCTTGTAGTTTCTTGGGTCTAACTACAATTTATTTAAACAAAAATGTTGTATTTATCCTTAATTGGCCAAAAATTGCGATGGTCCAATGGATTTTTGCACCAAATTCATCATTGTGTTTCAAAACAGAAACTAAATATTTTTTTCCGTGATCGATTTCAAAGGGTATCTCGATTAACGATCGACTTGTATGCGTGCGTTTGAAGCGTAGATATGGAAAGGGGAAGATAACGTAAACAACAAGAAAAAGTGTGTCGAATATCTCTATGTTTATGTTTACATCTAATTCATAGACAAACACTGATCTACATCAATATTTGAATGTTCATTATCATAATTTGTGTATGGTGTAAAATAGTGTTTCGTTCGTTTTAAGACTTGATTATCAAGAATTTCGTTGTCGAAAAGCTTAAAAACTGTGTAATTTGAGGCAAATATGCTGAAAAAGACGACTCTGGATCGGGGTAAACGTAAACAAATTATGTTGATGTTGGGCACATAAAATGCTGCGCCATGCGGTATCTTCTCTTTTCTCTATCTACGGTTTGAAGACTACCATAAGATTCTAGATTCTAATATCTTTTTGCGTGTTACAATTTGTTAAAAATTTTCACTTTTTATCAAAAAGTTTCAGATTTTAATCTACATGGTTTCGCCTTATAAATTCAAACTCACCAGACACTTTTACCTACTCTGCAAAATACGTATAATTTACCCTTTACACCATTTTTACCTTGAATTGAATTCGGCTTTCAGTCTAATTTGATGAGATAACGCTGAATAGGTGCAACTACTATTTAAATTTACATGAACTATACTCACCTGGATTATTCTCAAACAACAGCCAATGAAATCATTCTCAAATCGATAGTTGGTTTCGACAAAACAGAGTGCATTTTCAAATGGTGATTCCTGAATATTGTTTGAGGAATACAGAGGGAAATTTCCAAAGTATTTTTTACAATTGAATCAGGCATTCGATGAGTGTAATTTTTTTTTCCTACGTCTATAATAAAATACTGAAAAGAAGAAGAATAAGCCAGGTGCAATATCTGGATCTAGATCGAATTAGTCATACACCATTAGCCAACGAAAAGACCATTCAATCGAGTCTAGAATCTCCACATTGTTGACCATACAACACTCGCCATCGTTTCGGACACCGATGGAAAGAACTTACCAGTTTTTGGTCTCATTTGACCTCGTCAGAGTAACACAACGTTCTTTTATTTCCATTAGATTTCGACTGGCATCATTTCTGCCTTGAAATCAAACGCGTCCTACCTCCTCCCTTACGCATGCTGACCGCGATATGCAGTCTGGTTTACGGAATTTGCTTGCCATGATCTTCATTTGCAGTCCGATCTGGAGGGACGTTGAGTTAGATCCTGTTGCCTTTAAGATGGCACACAAGTACTTGAAGCTCCTACTAGTATTTAATCAAGTTTCATCAGTTCTAACCGTTTTCCATCGAAGTTGGAGTTCTATTGCTCTGTGAAATGAGACGGAAATAATGGTTATTATATTCTCTATTTTGCCGATATTTCAGCAGTTTTCTGCATATTTTTTTCCCTGGATATGGGTGGCGTTCCAAGCTTCTCTAACAATACCCTTTTTTTATCATCTAAGGATAATTTTAGGTTATTTACAAAATTTGACTCCTTCCACTTAATGGAAATTGACCTACACAAATCGAATAGATCGATATTTACATTACGAATTTCGGAAAATTTCAGTTGGACGTTGTGGTGTTCGCCCACCTAGCCCAAATATATTTCATCGACAAGGAAGTAACATACCCGCTCCGTGACTACATGACAGAATCTTGCGCCAACCTCGTCGGCTTGGTCAACAGAATGAAGGACCGCTGCTTCCCCGACTGGGACGAGATCTGCACAAACCTCGACCTGAATTCACATCTGCCAAAACCTGAGCCCGAACAGCAGAAGGACAACAAAGAAGCCGCCAAGGATGAGAAAGAGGCGGAAGGCAAAGAATTGGAACCCGATGACAAGGATATCGAAAAAGAAAAGGTAAGTGTAATATGAAGATTTCAGTTTTGATTGATTTTTTACATTTTATTTATAATTTTCATATTTCTTTTATCAATTTTTTTTTTCAATTTCTATACATATTAAATTTATATTTATCGTTCGAAAGTAAAATTTTTCATGGAATTCAACTATTTTTGAAAAATACCAGAATTTATTACCTTTAAAAACTAATCAAATCGAGGAAATAATATCATTTCATTTTGAATATTGGGAAGCTACCACATGAGCATTTGTTTTACTTTCCAGGCTGACGACAAAGAGAAGGCGAAAGAAAAGGAAGTAGAGGAAAACAAAGAAAAAGAAACCAAGTAAAAAGTTGTGTTAAAAAGGTGTGTGAGGCAACTGCAATTTATATTATTCATCTCAATCGAATGAATCCAAAATTTTAGTTCTATTTTTTCCCTCTTAAGTGCAAATTTAGCTAGTGAGGTCAGTTTTCGACCGCCCTTTCTAAAGAAATCTTCGATCTCGGACAAATTGTAATTTATCGACAATTCATTGAAAGTTTTTTTATGCAGCTTTTCTTGACATCACACACTAAGTATTAATTGAAATGAAGCGGGGATTCCTCCTTATCGTAGTATTTTCCATTCTATATCTTACTGCTATAAGTACATTTTCAAATAAAACGGAAATGTGATTTGAGTCTTTCATCCAGATCGAGGAGAACTGTGTTTCATAAATTCTACTATTTGGAAAGGTTTCATTTTGATTGGTGCTTAGTGTATCAGAGAATACTCCATGACATGACATTTAATCAATGCTAGTTATATTTGTTTGTATAAAATAATTTTAGCCATGTTTTCTATTGTAAGCAATTGTATGTATAAACACTTTCAAAAGCAAATTGGGGTCCAGATATTACTTTAGTATACCGTGTGATGTGTGCAATTTGGTCCCTTGCACATTAGATAGAATGTCTTATGCTTGCTTTCGAAAGTGCGTCCATGTTAGTGCAGTCTCAGTGTACCAAATTATATAATCAGTTATTAGTAGTGCATTTATATTCATTCCATATTTTAAACGTTCAACATCAACAAATTACATAACTTATCGGTATAATTGTAGATTTTTGTATTTTTTTAAAAAATAATTTTAGAATTCACATTTTGTAGGTAATTTAAAACGATAAAATTCTAATAAGAAAGACTGCATATAAAAGAGCAGAATAAAGTTTATTTCCTTCTATGACTCCGGATCCATTCCAGGGTTGTAGAAAAGAATTGGAATCTCCTGTTCTAATCTATGCATTTTTCCTATTGGCCATTCTTTACCGTTGTCACACATTGTGTTTAACGCAACAATTTCTGTGTATTTTTTCTCTTTTTCAATTCAATATAATAAAACTGAATGGAATTAACTTTATTCCTTAATACATGTAATGAAGAACATAATGTTCGAACATTATAATTTAAAAACTTTAAGTTTGATTTACAACTGTGTTGTATGCTATATAACAGTTAAAATAAATTGGTATTTTAAGTTGAAATGGTCATTTATTTCGATCCTTTTTAGTAGTTGATACGAAAAAAGTTTCGCTCTTAATCAAATATGCAGGATGGTCCAATGAAAACTTGACAACTCGATTTTCCGACTTCAAAATGAAAATTTGGAAAATCGCTTGGACTCGTCAATTTCTGATTTGAGGGGTAACAACTTTTTTCATGCCTGTACTTTAATCTCCTAGGGTTGAGTAGGGATGAGGGGTGTTGCGATAACTTATTTTGAAGATCTTATCAGGTACTATTTGACATAAATATTTCGCTTCAAAATATCCATCGATAATGAAATAACAGCGAAAATGGTGAAGAGGCAATATGGAATTTATCTCGAGAATATTAGTCGTATCCGACTCATTTCAAAAGTATTAAGAAGTTAAAATTGTGTCTTAAACCCGTTTGCAACAGCCGAGAATTCTTTACAAAATTCTCGCAAGAAAACGGGAGAGATTATTTTGTATGCAAGTGAACTGAGAATTCTACCGAAGGTGCGTATGCAACGGTAAATAATTCACGACGCATGAATTTTCGATTAAATTCTCTAGAGCATTCTCGGCTGTTGCAAACGGGCGATTGTAAATTTGTAGTACAATTGAAATGGTATATTCCGTAGAAGAAAAGGTGGATCTGATAAAATTATTTTTTCGAAATAACGACCCTGTGCAAACGGCGGCTTTATTTAATGAACGAAATTCTGGAAAAAATGTATCCGCGGCTTACGATGCGTTGTGCAACTGGTTGTCAATTCTGATGCTATAGGTTCAGTCGGAAACAAAAAGAGGGTGCATGAAAGATACGAAGCGAGGGACGGGGCTGTTTTACGTCATATAACAACAGATCCTACTTTAAGTACTAGGTAATTGTCCAATGTATCTGGTGTTTCACGTACAACGATCATGAGAAACCTTTAACAAAATTAATTCCATCCTTATAAGATACGATTGGTTCAGGAACTGAATGAGGACGATCCCGATAGCCGACTCCAGTTATATGATGTGGTCAGTGAAAACATTGACGGTGAAAAGTGTTCGGTATTGTGAACCGGCATAACTGTCGGTATTGGTCAGATGAAAATCCAAGATTATTTTGTGAGGTGCATACTCAGCTTCCCCAAAAATTAAATGTTAGGGACGGTATTTATGGGTATCACATAATCGGCCCTTTTTATTATACCCGGCTATTTCACTGGCCAAATGTATTTAGAAATATTGGAAAACGCTATTTATCCAGCCCTCGTGCAAGTATTGAAAAATGCAGAAAACCATCAAACGCGCTACACCTCATTTCGTTCAACCGGTGCGTCAGATCATAGTAAAATTCTCCTCACGCCTGGATTGGAAGAAGGGATTATATTGAGTGGTCACATGATCTGGCTTTATTGGACTTTTTTTATGGGGTCATTTGAAATCCAAGATTTAGGCTACCCAGCGAATGACGTAAAAAAAGGATGAATGGGAGAAGAGGTACCCCAATACAAATGATTCTAATCGAAATAGGCAATACAAATCCATATTCTTCTTCTTTGGGTACCATCTTCTATTGTCGAAGGTTGGCGATCAATAAGGCAATTTCGACTTTCGAAACTGCGGCACGGAATAGCTGCGATGTGGTTTGTCCGTACTACTTACGGAGGTTTTTGTGCCATGAAACCCTCCTCTGTCCAGGACCTCTCTTTCCTTGAGTCTTTCCCTGGATGATCAATTGCAGCATAGGGTACTTATTATTGCGCATGAGATGTACGAGGTATTCTAATTTCCTAACCTGGATAGTGTGCATTAATTGCAATTCACTATTTACTCTAGCAAGCACCTCCACATTCATCACTCTGTCCATACAAGAAATTCGCAGCATCCTTCTATAAGTTCACATTTCAAATGCGTTTATACGCTTTGCTGTTGCATCTGTCCAAAGTCCACGCCTCCATGCCATATAGCACTGTTGCAAATACACAGCATCTCAATATCTTCTTCCGAAGTTCGATATTGAATTCTTTGTTACAGAGGAGTGGTTTCATCTTTTGAAGGTTTGCCGCGCTTGTTCTATTCTGCTCTTAATTTCTACTTCCTGTCTCCAGTCCGAGTTCATCATCGTTCCTAGGTATTTATATTTGTCAACCCGATGAATGTTTTCGCCATGCAGTCTTATTTCTGTTACCATATGTTGTAATGTTGTTGTTTTCGTCTGACTAGCATGTACTTGGTTTTCAGGGGTCTTTAAATGTTCTCGGCCAATAACAGAGTGTCATGGGCATATCGGATATTGTTGATTAATATGCCGGTCTTTCAGTGCCTCCCCAGAAACCTTTTCCGAATAAAGATTGAACAGAATGGGAGGGAGGATACATCCCTGTCTCACGCCACGCTGCACTTCTTTATCCCCTGTTAGCTGAGACTCTACTGTTATATTGGCCCGTTGGTTCCAATAAAGATTATCAATTATATTTATATTCTGCTGGTCGTCACAACTTTTCGGATAGGCCGTTTTGGGTATAGCCACAGATGTAGACTTAGGCCATTCCATGGGAATATGACCTGACTAATATATCGCTTGAACAGTGTAATGAAGAGGTATTTTTCTGCCAAAAATACGCCCTCATTTTAGAATGATCTTTTTAGTTTCATTTTAGTAATTTTATTTTCGAATTAATTTTGAGAGAAATATTTTCAGTTTCCAATTCAGGATTTCGACATCGTTCGGAATTGTAAACATTCCGCACCGTTTTTATTCCGTTCTCAGTTCTGAAAAATGATGTCGCACCGTATAAAACATCCTGAATGGAAGATAACAGTGTTAAGTCGAAGTTAAGACGTCTTCATCGACGCAAATTTAACCGAATTTCGACAGCTGGGGCACATCTAATTTCCGCACAACCCCTGTGGGTATAAAATCAGATGTCCCCCCGCAGGTCACTTCACTTACGATTGACTGCCCCGAGTGCGAAAGTGAGATTTCTGCTTTTTTTCGCCTATCAAAGAAATTCGAGTTTTCGTTAAGTTTAGAATCCAGAATAAAATTATTTTTTGCCTTTTTCTCTCTTTTATTTCATTTTTATTTGGGGTGATTTTTAAATTTTTGCGAGTGCAAGTGGCTGTACCGAAACCATAGGTAAGACGACAATCCGTCTTGTTTTCATATTATTGGAACTTCAACTTCCCTTTTCACCCCTCCTATATCCCAGTTTGAGCTCCTATCCTACTGCTATTAAAACATCCCGCTGGCGTGGATACTCAAGGGGTACAAAACGCACTTTGGAGTGGCTGATCCTCTTTTCTCTCTTGTTTTCAACGCTCACCTCTGCTGTTATTAAAGCACCTCGCTGGCGTGAATACTCAGGGGATGCAGAACGCACCTAGGGGTGAGCTGTGCCGTCTTGTTTCATCCCCTAAGGGGGTGAGGTCCGGTACCTGTTGAGTGTGCGTCTTAGGTTCTGGCTGGCGAACACTTCCGTAAACCCCGTATCACGTTTGAGATCGGATCCCCTGTTTCATTCCGTCCGTTTTGATCTGTAAATTCACGAATATTGTCGTTTGTATTTGATTCCGAGATAAACCTGTCCAAGTGTAGAAAGTAGACTGTTTCCGTTCAAACCATTATATCGAGTCTTTCACTGTACGGATTTTTGTAGTAGTGCCATTTGTGTTTCCTTTGACGAGTCGACAAATATTATTTGTATACGTTGATTTTAACTTTCAATGGTTGTCGCTAACAACCCAGACACCGAGGAACCTTGTCTTCGGCTCGTAGCTACCAGGGTAGGTTTGCTATTTTCCCTTTAAAGAATAGCTGGCGCTCGAGTACCCCGAGAAAAAGGCATTACAACAGATCCACAAGTTCAGCAATATTATCTTCATCTATCAGTTTTATGAGTTCCGATGATATCTCGTCTGGTCCAAGAGCCTTATTATTCTTTCCCAATTTGGCTGCGTACATCACTCCGTCTCCTTTTATAGAAGGTGTTGGTTCCCTGGAGGTTATATTAATGTCCGCCCTCTGGTCTTGAAAGAGTTTCTGTATATGATTTTTCCAGTGGAGAAGGCGCTCTTCTGTAGCTTTTCACTGTCATCTACCAAGTTTTCAAATTGGCGTCTTCTACACTTGCCACACATTTCCTTTATTTTCTTATGCACGTTTCGATTGTCATATTTTCTGTCTATTTCTTCGATCTCCGCGCATTCCTTCATAATCCACATCTCCTTGGCCTCTCTTACCTTTTTTCTGATAAGTTTCTCTTTTTCCTCCTGGTATTATTCTTCAGTTTTCGTCTTTCTTCCATCAAGATAAGTTTCTCGGAAGTCATCCACTTCTTTTTTGGTTGGATGATGCGGGGTCTCAAATATTCGCTATTTATTTGTTTTATTGTGTCCTTAACCACTAACCACTTTTCATCAATATCACCTGTTTGCATATTTTCTCGACAGCATTTTAGCTCGTTGTTTATCTTCCTAGCGACTGCTTCTTCAATATCATGTTCCCTCAATACATTTACATCAATCCGTTGTTTGTTCTTGGACTTCTTTGTTCTTTTAAGTCTTATAGATTGATGGTGGCTATTAAGGGGTTGTGGTTCGAATTAACGTCAGTACCGGCGTACATTTTAGTGTTTTTGATACAGTTCCTATATCTCTCATTTATCAAAAGAATGTCTATTTGATTTCTTATAATTCTTTCTGGAGAGTCACCTGGTCATGACCATGTGTACAACCTTCTTTTGTGATGTTTAAAGAATAATGAAATCATGCTCAACACAAAATTGCACAAACCGATCTCCCCTTTCATTTCTATCTCCCAGCCCATGTGCTCCAACATAAGGTTCCTCATTTCCCTCTCCTACTTTAGATTTGAAGTCACCCATAATGACAGTTAGATCAGAATTTCTCAAGGATTTAAGAAGTTTCTGGACACTTTCGTAAAATTCCTCCATCACTTGGTTTTCTTTATCAGCAGTGGGGGCATAAACCTGGATGATATTAATGTTCATTGGCTTCCCAGAGAGCTGCAACATTAAAATCCGGTCAGACACCGAATCGACATTAGGCACATATTGGCTCAAATCTTTCTTTATTATAAAACCGACTCTATTTCTATGATGTGGTTCGTTTTGTTACCGGAATCATAAACCACCTCATCATCTCTTATGATCTTTCCCATTCCCGACCATCTCATCTCGCCTATTCCAAGAACATCCACATGGAGGCTATCCATCTTTTGTATAACATTTTCTAACTTCCCGCTTCGAAAAAGCTAGTAACATTCCAAGTACACAATCTCATCTTCTCAAATCCCTATACAATACAAAATACTTCTTTGGATTAAACGTCAACATAAATCGATTTCAATCGAATAACGGATCCTAATTAGCGCGGTTATTGCTAGTTTTGCCCTTGGAGACGTGTTAAAGAAATTGCATCTATGACGAAAGATGACTTCATTAAGGGGAGGTAATACCAGAATCTGCATTCAAGAGCGGCATTTACTTGTTCTTAATTTGCGCATTTAATTTTTTACGTAAAGCCTTGATTTTGTAATTAGATTTTAATTCAAAGGACTCTTGATGTCACCCCGCCCCTTTTTTTTTGCAATTTAGTTGGTTTTTTTATGAGAAAAAAGTTGTAGTTTAGTGTCTATAAAACTTTTCTTTACAATCATTTTTTCGACGGTTTTTCAATATATTTCGATAAAAAATTCTCATAGTGATATATATGCCATAAAAGCGCTGAAATTAAGGAATAACTGAAAATTATTGAGTACTCCTAATACCTTGGTAATTTCTACTTTTCAACTGACTCAGTTCGTAATTCAGGCTATTGCTCAAAGATATGGCACACTTCCGTATTTGGGGTAGCATCCGTAAAGCAACCAATATCGATCGTCGTGTGTACGACGTTCCCCATCAGATGAAACCATCAAGAAAGGACACAGAAAAATTCAATAGCAGAGTGAATAAAATACACTGGTTGCTGAATTGATGATGATATTATGCATATAATATTCTGGAATACCAATGGATTATGCAGTGAAGAGAGGCGACAAGAGATGGACAATTATCTCAATGTAAAGAATATTGACTTATAAACGAAACTCAGTTGAAACCATCACACCTTGGTTCGGAATCAACGTCGAATCATCGCCCAGTGTGCGTCCGACGTCTGAAACGGTTGTTCAATTGGTTATCGGATCGTTAAGTCCCGTTAAAGAGCGCGTTGGGCAACGTTCGACGTTGATTCCGAACACAACCCTTAGATTCTGTAACTACGGAACCTACCAAAGAAGATAGAGAAACCAAGGAAGGAGGCGGAGTAGCGATTTAATAAAGAGGAACATAAAACATGACACACCAGCTCTCGAAATAAATCGATTGGAATTAAATTACTAATAAACGGCCAAAAAACTAGTGTTTTCCTAGTATATTCGCCATCTAAAAGCATAATCGACGAAAAATAAATAGATTCGATGATGAACACTAAATCAAGAAGCACTGATAGCAGGCGACTTGAATGCCAAAAATAAACTAGGCATATTCCTCATTTTTCCAAGTTCCAAATGGCTGGCCAATAAACTTGATGGATAGACGACAGATTTAGATTTATCATAATGTACTCAGAAAAAAAAATTGTTTCATTTCTGACAGCCCTAGAACCCCACCTCCAACGATCGAAATGAACCGATATTCTGACAAAACAGAATATCGGCTGTCAGAATGAAACAATTTTTTTTTCTGAGTACATTCTGATACATCTACCTCTATCCATAAATTTTATTGGCCGACCATTTGAAACTTGAAAAATGAGAAATATGCCTCTATCAATATTATTGGCCAGCCGTTTTACACATTCGAAAAAATTTGAGGAACATGCTCTCCATCGTCTATAGAATAGTGGTATTTCAATCCTTGGAGCTGGGTCTCTAGAGGGCTTTCAGTATGAAAAAAAATTATATTAGGATATTTTATTCATCCCTCTATTTACTCTATCCATCAATTTCTTTGGCCGTCTATTTTGAACTGATATTTCTCCGGGAGTAAAAATCTGTTATATATTCTGAATAGAACGGGCGTCCGTGAGTATTTTTCATAACGAAATAGATTTTTGTTCTTTATGGTGTTTTGGCATCTAAAACTACACTGCGCAAAAAAATTAACGCGCATTATGGAAATCTCAAATTTATTCTACAACTGAAGGTGTTCTCAATGATAATTATTTTTATCAGAATTATGCATGCATATGTTATCCACTTTCAACGGTTTTCTTCAATACAGATGTTTTTTCCCAGCAGGAATAAAAAAAGATGATATTATCAGATTTTGAATGTATTGGCTCCATTCTAAAATCAGTTGTTCTCGATCAATTCTAGTGATCAATAGTTTTTCTTTCGTTTGATTTTCTATACTCGATCGCTATGCAACGCGAAACACGCAATTTGACCCAAGAGGAATGTGCCCAAGCGGTAGTTTTGAGAGAAGAAGGGTGGACATACACAAGAATTGCGGAAATTTTGGAGTTTCCCATGCAAGTATGTCCATAATGTTGCAGCGATTCAGGGAGACAGGTATGAATGTCCGAAGACCAGGACAGGGTAGACCACGGGTAACAACTGCCATTCAAGAACGTTACTTGAGAGTTTCTTCGTTGAGACAACGGTTGCAAACCGTTGTCTCCTCGCCTCCTTCAAATTCAGCTTGAACAAACTCATGAGGTGCAAATTAGCACTCAGAAAATAAGAAATCGCCTCAGAGATAATGATTTAAGTCCTCGTGTCGCGGCAAGAGGCCCAGCTCTTACCCCAGCCCATCGAAGGGCGCGTTTGGATTTTGCGAGAGAGCATATCCACTGGGAAGCGGCCGATTGGGAAAGAGTTCTCTTCACAGATGATTCTAGATTCTGCCTCTACCATTGTGATCGACGTTCCCTTGTATACAGACGTCCACATGAAAGATATTTGCTCAGTGCAATTTCCTGAATACTACTGGTTTCGGGGGAGGATCGATTATGGTATGGGGTGGAATATCTTTGACTGCTCGCACAGACCTAGTGGTCGTTGATAATGGAGCTATAAATGCTGATAAGTATATAAGGAACATTCTTGAAGAGCATGTAGTGCCATTTGCCCCATACATTAGTGAAAATTTCATTTTTATGGACGATAATGCCAGACCCCATCGTGCGCGCATCGTTCAGGAGTACCTTGAAGAGGTTGAAGTCTCTCGAATGGAATGGCCAGCAAGAAGTCCAGATCTCAATCCGATTGAGCAGGTTTGGGACAACCTCAATAGAAGGCTGAGAAGTTCAGAAAATCATCTAGCTACTCTTAATGACTTAGGAATCCAACTCGGACAAATCTGGGAAGGATTAGATCAGAACATTTTAAGATCACTCATTTTGAGTATGAACCGTCGTTGCCGAGCTGTAATTAACGCAAGGGGTGGAAATCAGCATTTCAGTATTTTGAAAATTGTTCATTTCTCTTCTTTCACATAAGATTGGGTGAAATCCTGAATTTTTTCTTCCATTTAATGTGTCTTGTTTCGTTCAAAACTTTCCCGAGAGAACATAAAAAATAAGTTATAAAGTCAATGTAGAGTTAATGTAGTGCGTTAATTTTTTTGCGCAGTGTAATATTAAATTTAGTAAATTTTAATGGAAATGATTTGGAATATGTTTTAGAGCGCCATGGTTACATTACTTTCATGGTATACTCATAAATACATTAACTCCTTTTCACGGTTGATAGTCGCAGTGGAGTCATCAATAGTTTTAGTGAACATGCAATAAAAATAAAAACAATTGAAATTTCTGAAACAGTATTTATTGATTTCTTTTGATGGTATTCTTTCATAATACTTTGACATTTTCTCTGTATCCCACAACAGTCAACAATGAGCGCATTGGCTGGAAGTGATTTATTTATGTAGTAACAGTCGTTAAAAGCAACAATAAATTACTAGAATTGTAAACTTCGCTACTCAAATCGATGTAATGAAATGTGTCATCTTAAACTTAAAGTCTTCAAGTGAAAATATTTACAAAATACTCAGGCAATCACCACCCAATAAACTGGATAACAAGACCCGGGAATGAGGGCGGTTGAAAAAAAATTAAAATAAATAAATAAATAATTCTGGCAAGATGTCTTTGTTCAGAGTTTGACTGTGAACTTATCAATCGAAATTATCGTTGTGAATATCAAAAGTTACGTTGGAGACTCTTGTTGCATATAAAACCAGAAATAAAAATAATTAATCTAAACAGTCTAGTCATTTCATCTGCTAATTCTCCGGCAAAAAAGAGAACTCGATTCTCTTCTACCCGCCAATGTTCATTGATTTCTTTACATGAGATTCTTGAGTTCATCATACAATACGAGCACGATGGCACCACCGGTACCACGAAGAACGTTGGAGAAAGCTCCCTTGAAGAATGCTTTAGGTCCTTCTTGCTTAGCGATCGTTGCCCAGCAGTGGATGGTGTTCTTGTATATGATGTCGCTCTTTGCTCTACCAGATTGCATCATCATACGCCTTCTAACTGTATCGAAGGGGTATGATACAATACCAGCAACTGTCGTTACAGACTGAAAATAAAAAATAAATAAAAATATAATTATTAATAATAATACCACCTGAAGAGGATCTTGTTATAGCAAAAAGTGTAGTGGTTAAAAACTCATCCCAGTAACAATCAGATAATTTAGTTAAATTATGAATTTAAATTAATTCAATAACTGGTAGTTATAGTCATTCATAAAGACCTTGTATCTTTTTATTACATCATAAAACAATAAAGTCTACCTACATATAGTACAGGTATATACCGGGTGGCCCACCCCAGGGCCCAGACGCGGCGCTCATTTTGAGGGAGTAAATATATACAGATATTTTGAAAACCTTTTCTTGTGGTGTGTGTAGGGTGTTCGAAAGCACAATTTAAAGTTTTGTCATATATAAAGGGTGTTCGAAAACAAGATAAAGATCAAAGTTAAACTTTTTTAAAGGTAACACCCTGTATTTGACCTCAAAAATGGAATGATAAGCTCAAATTATGATAAGTTTCTTCAGATCACTTTATACCTTAGAAGCACCCTTTACGAGATAATGCCGAAAAATTGAAATTATGGAGTTTTTTTAAATAGCAATTAATGAAGAAACTAGTTACGCCAGCGAAACAGAAATTTTTTTCGAATAGACAAGTTGGCTACACCTACACATGAAAAAAATTTTCAACTTTGGAATATACAGAGTAATCATAATTAATTCTCAAACATCAACTACAAATAATCGTCAAAAACTGCTGAGAAACTATCAGGTTTAGATGTAGGAAAACCTTATGAAGATAGTTTGGAAATTAATTTTTACGTTCAACGAGATATAGAAATACCGGGTGTGGCATTTGAAATAAGAAGTTGATGTTTGGAAATGAATTATGATCACTCTATATATATTCCAGAGTTGAAATTTTGTTTTATGTGTAGGAGCAGCCAACTTGTCTACTCGAAAAAATACTGTCTGTATCGCTGCCGTAACTAGTTTCTATATATAGAGTTTTTTTAAATACCAATTAATGAACTGGTATTTAAAAAAACTATATTTTCAATTTTTCGCCATTATCTCGTAAAGGGTGCTTCTAAGGTAGAAAGTGATCTGAAGAAACTCATCATAATTTGAGCTTGCCATTCCATTTTTGAAGTCAAATACAGGGTGTTACATTTAAAGAAGTGAGAGTTTGGTCTATATCTATATCTTTGTTTTCGAACCTGTATATATGACAATAATTTTATATTGTGCTTTTGAACACACTATACACACCACAAGAAAAGATTTTCAAAATATTTTCATTTACTACCTGAAAAGAAAGTTCACCCACTTTCAGGGTGATGAATAAAAACTATATTATTTTTAATAGGGTACAATTGGGAAAAATTTTGAATCATAAAATGTATAATTTGAAAAAAGGAACCTTCAAATCTTCATCCTTAAACTTACCTAACCTAACAGTAACTAAAGTAACTATAATCTTTGCTTTACCCCTTATAAGTTTTACAGCTCACACTTTATCGATACAGTCAAATGACCGAAAAATGAGCTAAAAATATCTTCTTACACTTCAGTGCGAGTCAAAGTCAAAATAAGTATATAAACTGCTCAAAAATTGAAGTGGCAATTCGATAATTTGCGAACCTACTTGTAATTATATACAGGATAATGAATGGATAATATGATACCCGCGGCCCCTGCCATTAGAGGACGTTATGGCGGCTCAGATGAAAAAAATGTTTTACGTTAAGTCTCTTGGATTTCGAGATATTGGAGATTTTCGAAAATTCAGGAAAATTACATCCTTTGCCACTCGTTTTGGTTGCAAGACTCCAAATAAAGGAATTTTTTCGATTTGTTTTTTGGATAATATCCTATCCAAGAGGATAGATGCGCTATCCAATGTAATTCATAATAATTTTTGGGGCGCCTGCATAGTTTTTTTCAAACAAAGATCTAATTCAAATTTTCTGTTCTGCGTATTTTTTGTTCGAAGTTTAAACTAGCTTGGTTTAAAAATTATATGGTGACCTAAGTGCCAAACCAAAAAAAAACCTGCCTGTTTTACTGAGATTCTGAAAAATTGTAACTCACTGTGTTTCTAGCATCAAATACAAAATAAATTTCTATTACGTTCTCTACGATTGAAATGATCTTTAGAATTCGTTAGGTTTAGGTAGGCGCCAAGTGAAAAAAGTTGATGAATAAAAATCTTCCATCAGAACACTTTCACTTCGAAAAAAAAATCACCAATTAACTAGAACAAACAGTTTTGGACGTATACATTGTTTAACATATATTATTGAAAAAAATTGCAGATAAGTGATTTAGATTCTAGAAGCTGCAATTGTTCCATTAGCACCAACTCTGGCAACAACAACAATTGGTTAGAAGAATCAATTTTTAGTTGAATAATTACCTGAGCAATGGCCCAAGAAATGATTATAGGAGTTTCCTTCGGATTTGGCAAGATGCCCTTAGCAGTATCGTAGAAACCGAAGAAAGCTGCTCTGTAGATGATGATACCTTGTACGGATACACCGAAACCTCTGTATAATCCAACGAGTCCGTCACTCTTGAAGATCTTTGTGAGACAATTACCCAAACCGCTGAATTCTCTTTGTCCTGCTCCTTTGCCTACATCAGCTGCTAGCCTGAAATATTATTATTATTAGATTCAAGCAGAACAGAACAGATTCTATGGAATATTTCAAGAATGCTCTATCTCTCGATGTAAACAGCACTATAGTCTATCCAAATCCGAGAGGCCAGCGTAAACAAACTGACTAACGCGTGATATCATTTAAGGTACTCCTCTTATTGGTCAAAGCTTCAGGAACGCCATGTTTGCAGGTGGGAGTAATGCAGAACCGCATTACGTTTGATTCATTGATTGTATGCGAATTGTTGTGCAGAACTGCAGAGGTCATTCATTGCTTTTTCTTTCGTAAATTGGTTTATAGTTGTAGCAAGTTATTCAAGTTACAATCATTTAAGATAATGTCAAGTAGTGATACTGCTGAGGAATCGCGTGTTGACTTAAGTCCTCCAAAAAAGAGACGTCTGAAACGACACTTCAGTGCCGAGATAAAAGATATGATTTTGAATACTTATAAAATTGAGATTATTCAAAATGCAGGAATGTGTTTAAAGGACGTAGAACTCCGAGTTGCTGAGAGACTTGGCATTGGAGCTCGAAGTGTTAGGAGAATTATTTCCGAATACATAAATTCCGGTGTTCTATCACAGCCGGCAACAAATCAAAATCGGACCACCAAATGGGAGTCCTTATCAGATTTCGATAAAAATGTAATACGGCGAAAAGTTCACGAGTTTTTCTTCAGAAATGAACACCCGACTATAGAGAAAGTATTAAAAATAGTTAATGAAGACTCGAACCTGCCAAATTTTAAGAAGAGTACCTTCTCTATAATATTGAAAAAACTTAATTTCAAATATGGACGTCGCAAACGCAACAGTTTTTTAATGAACCGTGACGACATTAAATGTTGGAGAAGAAACTATCTCACGAAAATTAGGACCTTCCGTGATGAAAACAGGAAGATTTACTGCTTGGATGAAACTTGGGTAAATGCCGGTCATACTAAATCCAAAGTGTGGACCGATAAAACAGTTACATCTTCTCGGCAAGCGTTACTTGCTGGATTATCTACTGGATTAAAAATCCGTCTGGGTAGGTCTTGAATTTTGAGTTTAACCCTCGGTTTCATAAAGCTTGATCAGAGAATCAACGATCGATTGACGGATGAACGTCAATTAGTTTTCAGTCGATAAGTTGGTCATAAGCATTCTGAATATCATTCTTGCACCAAATAATTATCTATACACCCCCATTTGATGATTCTCAACTGCTACTCCTCCAATATATTCGGAAATATGAAAGTTTCAATGATTTCCTTCGGGAAATCGAATGCCAAATCGTTGATCGAGCAATCAAAGTTTTGTGAAACTTGATGTAAGTATCTTTTAGGTGGAAAACAATTTCAACATTCTTTTTCAAATGAAGTGAATATATTTTTCCAGGCAAAGGGCAAAGAATTATAGTGTGTCATATTGGCAGTGACACTGATTTTTTAACTGGAGGACTCTGGACTTTCCAATCCAAAAAAACTGGTGACTACCATGAAGAAATGGATGGTCAGTCCTTCGAAAAGTGGTCGAGGGTATACTTCCTAAATTGGAGGAAAATTCTATAGTAGTTTTAGATAATGCTCCTTACAATTCAAGGAAAATGGAAAAAATTCCTAATTCACAATTCAGAAATAGTGATATCCAACAATGGTTGAGGGAGAAAAATATTGATTTCACCCCTGACCTCATAAAAGCGCAATAGTTGCAGATAGTCAGGCAGAACAAAGAAAACTTTGAAAAATACATCGTGGATGAAACCGCAAAGGCCCAAAATATTACTGTACTTAGATTACCGCCCTACCACTGCGAACTGAACCCTATTGAATTGATTTGGGCCGATGTCAAGAATTTTGTGGCAAATAAAAACACCACATTTAAAATGGCTGACGTCCAAAATCTTTTTCAAGAGGCTCTCTCACGGGTTACTTCCGAAAGATGGAGAAAGTGCGTGAAACATGTCAAACAAAAAGTTGAGGTAGACATGTGGAAACTGGATAATATTATGGATGATATAACAACAGTCATCGTCAACTTAGAGGAAAGTTCTGCATCTTCTGACGACACTACGGGGTAGTCACTTTTACAAAAAAAATATTGTTACACATTTATATACATAGTATTTATTAAAGTGAGAACTTTAGATTAATTGTTCATTACTGAGACTCGTAGATAAGCATACATATTTTTCACCGGAACTGGAACACTCAAAAAGTTTTAAAATATAACGCTCTCGGAATTCAATTTATTAGTACACCTCTGCGTTATCACGTTCTTGACGCGTGATCATTGCATGCTGTAATGTTTACCGCTGGCCTCTTGGATTTGGATATACTATAGAGCTTATGAACAGTTGTTTAGAGCGTTCTTGCGTGTGGCAATTCAATTACGAATAGGTTTCAAGTCTCAAGAAAAATTTCTCTTAATGGCTGGAGCCTATCAAAATTCCAGATGTCTGTGGAACTTTCGAACAGTATAAAAATACAAACAAGATAGCAGAAAATTTCAAATCTACGAGAATGTAATGTTGAAGAAGCAAAAAAGAACTCGCTTCTTGCAACTTACTGCTGAGAAGGGCGGAAAACAATGTCTACTAAAATGGGCAGGGATGTGTACTGGATTCTCAAATTTTGTCTCTGATCAGAGATAATTCATGTTCATAATACTCTGACGCCATTTTACAAACATTTTAGAATTTACCCTTTTCTTCTTGTTCTTGCATAGTCGTTAACGTTTCACCTACATTATTCTACATTATATCTTGGCTTCATTAAATTTGTCATCCACCAATAAACGTCCCTCCCTTCTTTTATTTTTTTTTTGAGTGTTTGAGGTAAAATAAAATGAGCAGCACTTGCAATTATGATATTATTGCTGACAGAGTCGGACATATCGAAGCTACCAGGAAATTGGCATGAGTTAGCATTTGTTCGGGTGATTTAAACATCTATCTTGTGCAAGAATTTTAGTTCTTAGTTCTTGTTTTTGGTGTTACGGAACATAAAGATACATTTGGTTGCTGATATTTTGTTGTAAACGCTTAAAACCAGCTTTTGTTTACACTAAAAGATCAACAATGAATGTTAATTCTTGATCTAACTCTTGCTCTTTGTTCGTTTGGTTTAAACTCACCTCAAAAAACAATGTAAACAAAGTGCCACATTTTAAATATGGTAGTGGCATTAAGATTTGAGGGGTTCAGAGCTGAAGTGAACCAAGTCCATTCAGCCTAATTTGGAGATGAATGGCTTAGAAGTTGTTTATCACCCATGAATTCAAAAGTGACTTCTTTATTTATTATTTTTCTTATGTAAGCATATGCTTACATTCTTACCTTTTAAAATCTAAAGAAGTCACATTTGAATTAATGGGTGATAAACTACTTCTAAGCCATTCATCTCAAAATTAGGCTGAATGGACTTGGTTCACTTCAGCTCTGAATCCCTCATCATTTATACCCCACTAAAATTTAAAACTGTAATTTTTGAAGGGAATAATGGAGGATTAAAATTTTAATGGTGCATTAAATTTAAATGGAGTATTGAAATTTAATGGACTTTTCTGCAACTAGGTGAAAGTTAAACGCTTTCGACGAAAAGTGGATTGAAAAAATCTTGTCGTAGATTGATATAAAACCTATGTTTACCAAACTTTTTTTTTTGGGGATCATTATTGAACAGGCTGTTAGGGCAAGACAGTCATTCTCGACACATCAAAGTTAGGAAAAAGCGATAAATTCAAACGGAAACCAATATTCCTCATCACCCATTTTGTTTTCGAAAAAACATTGTGTTTGAAACATCTTCCATACACGAGAGTTTTGCGAATAACAATTAAAGTTGCGCACACAAAATGATTTTATGTGATGGGGCAAACATAGCTGCATGCTTGATGAAAGTAGCTTCGAGTGCATTTTTTAAGATTTTATCATGGCAAAATCAATTAGCTTTTCGATTTTGTAATTGTTATGAAAGAATGGTGAAAACAGGAGGTCGTACTTCTTCTTATAGGGAAGATTCTCAAAAAAAATCTATACCATTTTCGATTGTGTTCATGAGGATATCATCAAATATAAGACAAATCTTACTGCGGGTAGAGGAACCACACGTAGGCTCTACGCTACACTGTATATTGTACAAGGTACAGGGAGATTTATTCATTTGATCCATATTTTTCACAAGCCGTAACTTCGGAACCACTCGGTATATTCTATTCAATTTTTGGGAGAATGTGTTGAGTGGATATCCTCATCGGCTGGCATTGCAGCGAAACCTAAAGTTCAAGACCCTACAGGTGTACCTGTATAATATACTTGTAACATTGCCAAGAGTGAAAAAAGTGTATCAAAGATTCACAAATCCAAAGGTTTCACAATTAAGTAGCCAAAACCTTCACTTTTCAATTTTTTTCCATTACATTTCACATTGTTTCGGACAATGAAGTGCATATACCTATAGGCATTAAAACGGAATGCGCAATCATGACATATATCTCATTCATTTTATTCAATTTTGTTCTGTACTTTCCAAAAAATTTGTCCATTTCAATATGGTATACAGGGTGCTTTATGGGCGTATTTTAGTTCAATCAAATTTTACTGAGCCGGTTCTGAATTTAAAGTTTCGCTACTAGGTCAGTCGATAATGATATCCACTCAACAAATTCTCCTAAAAATTGAATAGAATATACCGAGTGGTTCCGAAGTTATGGCTTGTGGAAAATATGGAAAAATTGAATAAACCACCCTGTATCTTGTACAATAGGCATCGGTGACCCTACAACTATATAGTTTATTCACGGCCGTCTAAAGGGTTTAGAAGGCCGTGGTTTATTTGCAATTGGTTGTGTGTCCTCACCCCGCAGTAGAGCTCTTAGTACAGGGTTCCTAAATTGCTTGATTTTTACTGTTTCTGTTACTTCTGGACTATAGCTAGTACTGTAAACCGTTTCGCTATACCTTCATTTGTCTTGAAGATATAACCATATTCTGATATTGATATTCGATACTCATTGAAATTGTGTGTAACATGGAATTAGGTAGGGGATACTGGGGAGGGTTGATACGTTTTTTGGAATTTTTATTTTAGAAACTGAATTATATGAAAAAACAGGACTTTTCTTATATTATATAATTCTTCAATTAATCGTTCAACAAAATAAATATAGAAGTCTCAAAACATAAACATCTTATTCTGTACAGAACGTTGAACACAAAAACATGCAAACTGTCTCAAGCCTCCCCACATAAGGGAGGATTGATACGATGTACTTGGAGGCATGAGACACCAATTGAAAATATAAGTCCCATTGGCATCACTTGCAAATGTCACATATAAACATTTTTGTGCCCGCAAATTCTTCGTCGCGCCATTGCGAGCACACCTGACACCTGATCCAGAATTAGTTTGATCTAGATGATGAAAATGAACCATTACAATATATATATTGGCTACATCTTCGCCCTCTCAATCATATTCTTCAACCCTGTCATCCTCATTGTCCGAAATACCCCGGTCTACATACTATTTCTTTCGTATACCTCTTTTGTTTGATTTTCTTGGTTCTTGTTCTGCCTTGGCTATGTGTGCTGCTGGATGTACTAAGATTATTTAGCTCAGTAGGTAGGTCAACAATGATACTGGCTTGCTTTGGTCCCATAGGTGTATAAAAATCAAGAAATGGTCGGTTAGTCACTTCCGTACAAGAAAAGTCGGCCTCGTTAAATACATGGGGACTGTACGGATAAATTCCAGTTGTTAAAAATCCCCTTGATATGTTTGATGGTGAAAACGCCTTCATGTAGGCCTATCCAACTAGCTACGGAATGTTTTTTGAAGATGATACATGTATCAGGCCTCCCCACGAGAAATGTCTCAAACCTCCCTGAAAGCTATTTTTGAAGTGATTCATGTTTTCACCTTATACTCATATATTTTGAAAACCGAATAAAACTGTAAATTGAGTAGTTTTATGCCTATTTCCCAGTGAAATGTTTGTTTATGCCGAAGAATTAATGCATGATCATAAAACCCTTAGGTTACTTGAGTGAAAACTTACAATTTCTCACCTCGAAACACTCTTTGTTGAATATTTCACAAACAAACTACTGTTAGCCTTACAGATTAACGTCACGCAATGCCCTCTGCCAAAGAATAGTGTTCACTAGTATGATACTTTTCAAAACGGCTACAGACCGCGGATATAAGCCTGTATCGAGCCTCCCCATGTATCAATGCTCCCTAGTCTCCCCTACATGATTTTACTGAAGTTGTAGATGTCTCAGCTTACAAATGAAATTTTATGAACGGAAAGTTTTGATCTGTACCATTAAGATGGAGATTTATTGAAAGTGAAACAATTTTGAGGTCAATAGTTTAATAGCATTCTATCAAAAATAGGAATTTCACTAAAATGGTGATTTTCCCTTGAGTATATAAAAGTAATATGTCATATGTCGGCACATACCTATATATCTTTGAAAAGCTATTTTTTTTATAACATAATATCAAAAAAAGATAATACCATCCGTATTTAAAATAAAGAAGTTTTTTTCCCAGTTATATCTTCAAGGCAAATGAAGATATCGTGAAACGGTTTCCACTAATGGACTTTTCACGAAAATCAAGCCCAGTATTCCTTTTTCACCTCTAGTCTAGAAGTACCAGACAAAATCAAGCAATTGAAATGAAACACCCTGTACATTTTACAATCCCAGTCGATTCTACGTTGCGGCTCACATGAGTCACATAAAGTGGGTATAAAGTTACGAAAGTTCTCTTATCATTCTACTAGGATGCTCCTGGCATAGTCTCAAATACCGCCTAACAACACTGCTCTATGGTATGCGACTTGATGATTGATAGAAACCTTGAAAAATCGAGGATAAATTGTTACACTCTTTGAAGAATACTTTTTTTCATTTCAACGGTTTCTATGGATTATATTTTCCTGCTCACAGGAATCGTACAATGGATTTAATTTTCGAAATATTGAAAAATAACTTACCTAGTTCTGGCAAAATCGAGGGGATATACGAAACATAGAGAGGTTGCACCAGCAGCACCACCAGAGGCTAAGTTTCCCATGAAGTAGCGCCAGAATTGCGTGTTTTTATCAACTCCACTGAGGAAAATTTGCTTGTACTTATCTTTGAAGGCGAAGTTTAGAGCCTGCGTTGGGAAATAACGGATTACGTTTGCAGCGTTACCTCTCCAGTAAGCCAGTACACCTTGTTCTTTGGGAATTCTTACAAAACAATCTACCATACCTGAAAAAAAAATATTTAAATTTCGATGTGGAATAGATTTGTGGTAAGTCTGAATAGTTGTGAGAAAATTTAAAGCTGGCCATTCACGGTGGTGTTGAACGCATCGCGCCGAACTCATGGTGCGAAGTCAGTACACGACCAAAATAGAGGGACATTCACGATCATGAGGGGTGTTGCGATACCTCATAAATGTACATCTTATGGAATATGTAATTGTATCTTGATACTATATACTAGAAAAAATGATTTGAATAACACGGTTCAAACGAATCACACGAAAAAAATTTTATCTAAAAAAGAGTGATTTTGTATGTAGGGTAAGGAAATCGTTAATAAATACATAATTCAGGAAATTTTCAGTTCGAATTTTCTTTTATCCATTAATCGAAAGAAATATTTTTATATAAAAATTTCATCATTTTTGAAGATCTGTGGAAAATTGTTGGAAAAATGAAAAAGTTTGAAAAGAGAACCTTTTCACTTTTTCCTCCATGCTTATAAGTATTTTCTCTCAGTAAACCCTAAATGTATTTTCCCATCATATTCTGTTGTATTTTATTTGGCACTGATTTCATTGTTCGAAGTCTATCATATCTTGAAGAAAACGCTCTCATTGTTCATCTGAGTGTGCAGAATTCTTTTACTAAAAATTTATCACCTAGGTGATATCTGCAGACATTGTGTGGAGTCAAAACGGCTCTATTGTTACATGAAGGGAATGAGCTTTTAATTTTTTCAAATAAACGAAGCGAGGTAAAAAAAAGGCAGACAGAAATGTCGGTTTTAATCTGCTAAGTCCAGGAAAAAGAAGGTATATACAAAAAAATAGTAGCTTACAATGATTCGCTTTAAAGTTAATTTTAAGTTAATTGGATAACCTTATGGGACGACAAGTTTTCCCCAAAACTTTCTGAGGATTTGTGAGCAATTAATAAAAATCTATTTTTTCTCTGAATATTGACACCCTATATCTAGAAAACGAAATAGGTTTAACAGACATCACTATGAGAATGAGAAATATTACTTTTTCCTGAATGAACCGATCCGGAACGTTTGATGTCTTATAAACCTGGCCCGGGTCACTCTGTATAAGTGGATTTGTCTTACAGAGTGTGCCATTTTACTTCTTTTTCCGATTTTATATCTGTATGAACGAGTTCTGAGGAAACTATATAATATGTTCAGGCCGCTTTTGCTTTTGAGATACCAATAATCAGACTACTTTAAACCCTGTATAGGTATATCAATGAGAGACCGAGAGACATACCTACATAGTTGCAAAATTCCATTCGATTGCAGTTAGAAAATCTAGATCAGGTTTGACACACATCAGTCACTCGGAAATATGAAAATTCTGCGGTATTTTTGCACGTTCCTCAATTATAATCGCCAATTGCTAAAAATAACAAAGTGAATTTCTGCGCGTCATTAGGACTGCTGTTATATTTAACATCAGTTCCGTCGACGAAATATATACAGCTCAGAATTCTATCCATTTTATATATTCCCGAACATACGTTGTCTGAATATTCAAGGTGATTCTAGAAGAGAAAAAAGTATCCATTTGAACAACAAAATAAATGTACGTCACAAAAAATTTTATATTTACTAAAAAAATTCATATAACCCATCCAGGTACTGAACTCTCCATTCGTTTCTTCTGTTGAGCCCATAAATCCAAGTAGGTTGGAAGAGAATTAAAATTCGATTAATAAAATAGAATTTTGTGTTGAAGATAATTGAACGATGGCCAGATCAAAAATTCAGGCAAGAACAAAGGAAAAAAATTGATGTTTCATGAGTGCTTTATAGATTCTCAACATTCCATTTCCTCTTATGGTTTCCAGAAGTCACAGAGTAATCAAGTAATTCGAAATGGCCGTTTTCCCTTATTTCAAGTTTTTCCTTGATAATTTCATTTTGGGTAAAGGGTTTATTTATGTAACCTCGCTAATTTTTACGTATAATCATATGAAAAATATGAAATAAAAAACACAGCTCGTAATTTGAAAATCTAGAGTTTTGATGATTTCCTTATAAACGCCCTGTACATTTTCGGTCCAAACAGTGTTATAATAGGTACTACATAATGACAAAATTGAAAAAGGTCAAGATTTTTCTGAAAGAACCTCCCCACCAGAAATATTAAGGAAAGTATGACATGCCGTTTTCACCATTTATTCTCCAATAACTCATAAACCCTTCAGTTTTTGTCCAAAAGTTAGATATTGTTGATATAGCCATTAAATCAGCTAACTGAAGATGCAAAGATATACATTTTAAACAAGAAAATAGTAGGTTGTTTCTAGAAAAATCTGAAGTTACAAAGGCATGAAAGAATTTTAGGGAAAAAGATCATTTTCGAAAACCCCAACATGCACATTTTCTGCACAAAATTGTGATTAGTTTTCCAATAACGTCTGATAGGCCACCGCGGTGAACCATCCTGTATATATAGCTCTAATTCATTACTCGGAGAGAATTTCATTAGGATATCATAATCGATTTAATTTTCTACTTCGTACTCACTAAAAAAGATAATTAAATATACATTAATTTTTTGAGCTATCGCAAATACACGATTGGCGATAATCTATTTGAATTACAAGGAGTGTTAAGTGCTTGCTTTTTTTAGAGATAAACATTTATTCGTATGGACTATTAGAAAGACCTCTTTGATAGGAAGAATATCATTCAATTGTTCAAATGTATTGTGTTGATTTTTATTCATAGTATAATACCTATCTATACCATAGAATATAAGAAACTCTGAAGTCTCGCCGTATTGGTGCATTGAAATAATTGAATCTAGAGCCACAGGCAGTTTCTTAGGATTCGTCAAAAATGCAGGTGGTGGTTCCTACGACTACCAAAACAGAGACAGTTTGTCTCTTACCACGGGCGTAGCCAGGGGGGGGGGTTTTGGGGGTTCAAACCCCCCCCGAAATAATATAGTTACATAATATTAGTTTCAAACAAAAAGTCTCAATTTATATGTCAAAATCAGAAAAATTTCATTTCAAAACCCCCCCCGAAACTCAACCCTGGCTACGCCTATGTCTCTTACCAAAATAAGACAGAATAAGTGTTTAAAATGAGTGAGAGTTTTCTTATCTTTCAGGCTGTCTTTTTTTGAATCTAGTATTTTTCCTAAGGGAATCATTCATTTCAAAAACTGAGCTAGGGTTTATTGTTCACGTATTTTCAATCTTAGGAAGATATGGGTGATGTATGGGTGATACCCACAGTATTCAGACACATCAAATCTACTTTCAAATTTCCACAGCCCTCTTTACGATGAATTTTGTTGAACGTTCGATATTTGGACGCACCTTCATTGTGATCTATTACATAATCTGATATTAAAACTTATTAATAGAAACATCATATAACTTAATCACATGTAAATGCCCTTATTGATTTCATTGACCAAGGTACAACACTTAAAATAACATGCCTAAATTTGAATGATTGCTCATCATGGTTTCAATACTTTCTATGATACTTATTAATTTGACCAAATTATATCCATGATATTGTGAATGAAAGCACTAAAAGTAGGAAATACATTTAAGAAATTACAAAAATATTTTCACAAACTATGTATTTTTGAATTGTTATGGCAGAAGTTATTAGTGGAAAAATGCGTACTTCATATTAAAATCATCTTATTGCATATAAATGCAATGAGTTGTCAAAAATGAGACCTTCTTCGGGCTTACATTTAAGTTGATGAAATGGAAACGTTATTTCTTCGACGTTTTCGATGAAACCTTGGAGCGTTTTTTTCAAAAAGCAATGCTCTTAGTGTAACGATTAAAACCAAATCGTTTCCGAGGGAACGATCGCAACTCCGTACATATTCTTCTTATATTTTGATAGTCGCGGTGTAGCATTCTACAGTAGATATTCTTGTTAAGAACAATCGAAATTTTTCATTTAATAGATTTTTATCGCTCCTTTAGTAAAACTCCCTGTACAGCTCAAGTTTTATCTAAATAAGCTGTAATATAAATATGTATTGATAAAACGATATTTTTGTAGAATCGTGCATTTTTCTTAAAACACATTTGTAGGTTTTCTTTTGCAACATCTGAAATAGCAAGGAATAAAAATTGCTTCTAATTTAGGTTAAGTTAAAGATAAAAGGAGTCGTTATACTTTGAGTCAGAAGCAATTTCATTTCTTGAAACAATGATGCTTCGTGGAGAATAGAGACATGGCTTCCAAAACATAACGTTGAATTATTTGATCCTTGTTTTGATGTTGTTGTTTTTCAAATTCTTCTATTTATGTTAGTATAAGTTTCAGAAGTTATTGCAGGAGCACTTCCTACAAAAAACAATTTTGTATTATTATTCCTTGAGTATCAGATGCTGCGAGAGAAAATTCAATAGAAGGAGTAAAAAAAATGAATTGGTCAGCTTGGATGATTTTTAAATTACCAATATCTTGTAATCATTTTCAAGAGAGCTTCAGTTCCTCTCCTCATAGAATATTTGACATTTTCATTGATCTAACAAGTCGGATCGATTCACTGCATGTTAATATCATAAATGAAACAGGACACTTTACCAAACTCAACATAATGAGACGATTTTCTAGTCCAGATCCTACTAGTTCAAACAGATTATACAATTCAGCATAGTCTTCAGTTAATTATTCAATTTCAAAGTTGAACTTGAAGAATTCAGAACGATGATATAATAATAAGGTAAAAATAGGTAAATCGGTCATCTGGAAGTAGGTGAACAGAGCCAAGTTTATTTAGGGCAGACGAAACTTGAAACTTTGCGTTATGTAATCCCGAAGGTCTTCACATTTCAGTAAAATGCATCCACCATCTATATACTTAATAATAATAATAAGAGAAGCTAAATAAAGAGATGAGATTGGTCTCGTGTTTGAATTGCAACATTTAATGATTGTCGTTTCTCGTTCCTGAAACTTTCACAGCTCATAGTTTAGATTTATATGAAAGGATATTTTATGAAATCACAATTTAACTATTTTTCTTCTTAAGAATATAATTTTGGAAAAAAAAGGAAGAAACTGAGAATATAAGACCTGAATATATTTAATTTCAAATATGTATAAGGACGTGTTGAATGAACTAATTCTTACCTTTGTATCTTTGTTCTTCGGAAATTTGCTTGGATATATGTTGGACTTGCAGCAGTAGCTTGACTCTTTCTATTGGGGCCACACATGTTTTAGACACAGCAGCTGATACGCCACCGGCCAAGAAATCTTTCATGAAAGCAACGGGATCTGCTAAAGACATCTTGATTTGATTTTTTTTCGGTCTTCGGAAGAAATTGAATGGTCCGCGCACTGCACTGCAAGTGAAGTGAGATATCAGGGTTGCGCTAGTCGTCGGAAAGCAGGGTCATGTGCTGTAGGAGCGCTTGGTCATGTGCTCTTCCCAGGCGCTTCAAACAGGAATAGGTCTGTGACGTAACGACGCTTGCGTCGGTTATATCGAACGGGGCGCGTGTGGTTATCCAATAACTTGATCGGTGGACCTTCAACTCTGATCAAGCCATTGATAATTCCGATTATTAGATAACAGAACATTGTTATATCGTTTTAAACACAACAAATTCCCTACACCAAATAGTTTAAGTATATAGTCTCCTTTTGGTTCCAAAAACGTTCAACATATCGTCCACCGTTTTATTTCCGACAACTCTAATCAAAATTGTTGAACGTCTTCGAATGTTTAGGTTAAGTTAAAAATAAGAAAATAAGGGAAAGTGGAATCTTCAGGACGATGGCAACACCTGGCGATGTTTTCCACGTCATGTCACTCCTCACGATAATAACACAATTCTTTTGTACCAACCTTTATTCAAAGCTTTGTCGCGTAGAATATAATCGCACTGTTGAGCGCTAATTCCTTGAACAAGAATGTTATAATTTGAATGAAATGAAGCAAATTTTTTTATTAGGGACCGAAAGTGGTATCTAACAATTTAGTTCGAGTTATTGATAAATTCATGGTAAATTAGCTTATTCCTGTTGCTTTTCTGCCGCAATATGACATTTTTAATGTAAAGATATAATTAGAACAATTATTCAGAAATAATAATAATAATGAGTTTGTTTATTTACAAATATGAGAAAACACAAGATCTAACCTATGAACTCCTTGAAACGAAAATGGTGTCAACTATATATTCGACAACATTCAAACTACAAAAAAGAGAAAATTTCAAAATTCTTTACAGAAAGTCATTAGCAATGGCACGTTTACGTTAGCGAATATTCCCACGACAATAGGTATTCAAATAATTGAACAGCAGTTTGAACACATAAGACTTATATCTTTTCAAGTTTCTTCCTGATCTGATAAAAGGAGGCAAAGCATTGTAGTATCTTAATCTTAGCAGGTATATTCTACTCCTTTCTCTCTATGTGAGAGTCTATGTTTTGGATACTCCAAAATGTTCTCGTGTTGTATACTTGTATACACTATCAATTTTCTGCTCACGGTTACAGATTTTTGAACATAAACAGAATTAGGCTCGTTGAAACACGAAAGTGAATATTTCCTAGGACTGCCTATTCGGCCGGAGGCTATTGGGCCTTTCTGCTTCCGTTGATAGTGTAACTCACGCGTACGTTCCCTGGACTCACATACTAGCCGAATAAGAATTCAGCTGACCTACTGTACCATCAAAGATTATAGAGTTAGGTTAGGTTAACCTAACCTTCTAACTCTATAATCTTTGCTGTACCATATTCGCCCGTAAAATGCACCGATTACGGAGTAATCTGTGGTAAAATCTATCAGAGGAAGCATAGCTCCCCTGTTCTCCATCGATTCTTTCGTGCCGTCTTCAACCACAGCTCTCTAAAACAGGGCTGTGCTTCAACCGTAGAATCTACGGCTTCAACTCAAAGATATTACATGCTTCGGAAAACACGATTCTTTCAACCAATCGTCGTATGTGGTTTATTGTTTTGGTTTTGATCATCACTTCGGCTAACTTCGAAAAAAACGATTCTTTCAACCAATCGTTGTAAGTGGTTTATTGTTTTGGTTCTGATCAAAATATAAACATATAGCTATCTTATTTCGAGGACGTTTTCTCTCTCACTATGCTCTATCTTGGTGTGTTATATCTTTGCTTCAACTATATTCGCTTGATCTCCGGCGGTAGGGGCGTTGTCCGGCGTTGTTTGTTATGATTTCAATTTGAACGTAACGGCTTCATGGAGAACTCTGTTAAATACAAGAAACAAATCTGAATCAATGTTAAATACAAGGACTGTTTTAATTTCTAATCGACGTATGTCTCTTTATTTTTATTTTTACAATCTGTCTAAAATAACTATCATAGCCCGCTCTCCTAGAAAAACCCCCTAGCAACTAAAATTATTTGAAGAAGAAGTATCTTGACGACGCGACGTAACATTCTTCCCCTCGCAGTTCAGTAGTTAGGTCTGTTCCATCACTCTCGCTAATTTTGTTACGGGTCGTTTTAAAATTCCATTTTTGGTTTTGACGTTGGCTACTCTTATTCGACCGTCTGGACCAGGAAAAACTTCTTCAACTCTGCCTAATTTCCAAGAGTTTCTCAAGACATTATCTTCAATTATTATAACAATTTCTCCCTTCGTGATTGGTTTACTATCATTACACCATACATTTCTCTTGGTCAGTCTTGGTAAGTACTCCTTCATCCATCTTTTCCAGTACTCATTTGTAATTCTTTGTACTTTCCTCCATTCTCGTTTCAATTCTATATTTCCCATTTCTCCAAAACAATCACCATTGGAGGTTCCAAGGAGGAAATGATTTGGCGTCAAAGCTTCCCAGTCGTCTGGATCAGTAGAGACTTTAGTAATTGGTCTAGTGTTGATCATGTTCTCAATTTCAGCAAAGAGTGTCAACAATAGTTCGTCTTTTAACCTTTGTGTCGCTAAAATGACATGAAAGGTTTTTTTAACGGAACGAATAAGTCGTTCCCATACTCCCCCCATGTGAGGAGCTGCAGGTGGAATGTTCTTCCATTCGATTTATTTTAGCTGCATATCGTTTTCAACTTTATTTTGGTCAATGTTTCTAATAGCTCTTTTTAATTCATCCATAGCTCCACGTAGATTTGTACCATTGTCCGAAAAAATTGTTTTTGGTCGTCCTCGTCGTGCTATGAACCTTCTCAACGCCATGATTGTTGAGTCTGTAGAAAGGGAATGGGCTATTTCGAGATGGACTGCTCGGATCGTCAAACAAGTGAATAAAACTCCCCATCTCTTTTCGTGTCTTCTACCAACTGTTACAGTTAGAGGTCCGAAGTAGTCAATTCCAGTAAATGTAAAGGGTTTCACTCTGGGTGTTAATCTTTCTACTGGCAGCTGTCCCATCACCGGTACTTGCGGTTTAGCTCTCCTTATTCTACAAAATTGACAGCTGGCAAAGACTGATTTAACAGCTGAGCGACCGTCTATGATCCAATAATTTTGCCTTAATTCATTGAGAACTAATTCAATTCCTTGGTGTCAGTATTTTTCATGATAATGCTGTATCAGGAGACGTGTGAAGGGGTGCTTATTTGGTAATATTATTGGATGCTTTGCAGATTCTTTCATGAAAGGTGCCAAATTAGTTCTTCCCTGAATCACTAGAATACCTCTACTATCGATCATGGGCATAAGATTGCGAAGTCTACTTTGTCTTTTAATTTTTTGTCTTCGTTGTATTTCCATGATTTCACCGGAGAAACTTTCTTTTTGGCACTGTCTAATCCAGAAAACCTCAGCTTCTTGAATGTCATCAAGTTTCAGCGCTTTTTCGATTCTGCTATCCAAAGATATTGAGTTCCTTAATATTTTAATGAACTTTAAAACTCTAGCAGTGGTTCTTATTAATTTGATCCATTTGGAGAATCTTTTTATATCTGGTAGTGCAGATTGATCTTGAAAGATGGTCAAAACGCAATTTTCAAATTCTTCCTTGTTTCCACTGGAAGGATTCTGAGAAAAATTTTTTGTTGGCCATTTTGTCTTGTCTTTTTGGAGTAAGAACGTCGGCCCTAGGAACCAATTTTCGAAATTTATAGAGTTACTACCATCTTCATTGTATGTCCTTGTAGCTAGATCGGCAATGTTGAGTTTCGTTGGTATCCAATTCCATTCTTTTGTCTCGGACAATTCCTGAATTTCTCCAACTCTATGCGATTCAAATTGTCCCAACTGTCTTCCATCGCTACAAATCCAATAGAGCACTGTAGACGAGTCTGTCCAAAAATATGTTTGATTAATTTTAATATCAAGTTCGTTCTTGAGTGTCTTCGCTATTCTGGTTCCCATTACTGCTGCTTGTAATTCTAGCCTAGGAATAGATATGGGTTTGGTTGGAGAAACCCTGGCTTTGGCAAATACAAATGAAATGTCTATGCCGCAAGCATGTATTATTCGCAAATATGCAACAGCTGCAAACGCTTTTTTGCTGCTATCACAAAAGACATGCAATTCGATACTTTCAGCTACAGGAATTTTAAGGGAATAACACCGCGGAATTTTTAAACTGATCACTTTTTGTAGATCTGCTAGCCATAATAACCATGTTTTATATACAGTCCCTGGCCAGTTTATTAGACGCACTGAGGATTTTTTTTATATTTACTGGTATTGCTCGAGGAAAAAGCAGAATATTTGAATTTCATTTCCACAGAATGTTAGTTTCATCTACGACTCTCATTAAATTGTTCTATTTGGCATTTATTTTTGATGTTGTAGTATTAGTACTTAAGTATGAATCAGTACTATGTCTTCAGTGGACTTCTTGCATTCTGCAGGTTCGGACGTTATTTCGATAATCCACATATGAAATCATTATCTTCGAATGCAGCAAACCGAACAATCCTGCATTGATAGTATGAAGCACTCATAGCTACACAGGGTGGCTCAGCAAAATATTAGAATTTCATGTTTAATCATCAATAAATCAATATTTTTTATTGAATATGATATATTATATGTGAAAACCATTTACAGATGAAGTATATGTAACATATACGTTCAATTTAATAATTCAATATCGAGATTTTGCATCGAATCAATGCGTCTAATAATATGGCCAGGGACTGTATGTCATCATCTATGAAGTCATCCCATCCAATGCCACTTCGCCAAATATCTTGGACCAAAATCCTGCCTCGAATTATGAAGTTCACAAGAAAACCGAGTGGATCAAAAACAGACATTATTATTCTCAGCACATGTCGTTTCGTAGGTCTCTCTCGATTCTGTTCAGGATGGAAATTCAACTTGAAAACGAGTTTATCTTCAGCTGAGCTCCATGACAGTCCTAGAACTCTTTGCAGAGACATCTCCATATCAAGGTTCAGATCTTTATTTAGATTTTCATCGAAGGACATCATTTTCATCAGTTCTTTTGAATTGGTAGTCCAATTCACCAATTCGAAACCCGCTTTAGATTGTGTTCTGCTTACTTCTGTTATAAGATTGTATGCTTCTAGAGGAGAATCAACACAGTCCAAATAATCATCAACATAATGACGTCTGGTTATTGCTTCTATTACTCTCTCCGATGTTCCAACTTGACGAGCATTGCAATTTTTTACATATTGGGCACAAGTGGGGGAGCACGTAGCACCAAATGTCATGACCTGCATCTGATATACATCACAATGTCGATTTGTTTCACCGTTTCTCCATAAAAACCGTTGGGAATCTTGGTCTATTTCTGTTATTCTGACTTGATGAAACATTTCTCGAATGTCACTAGAAAATGCAACTTTTCTTTCCCTGAATCTTATTAAAACTGCCACTAGAGATTGAAGGTAATCGGGACCAGCAAGAAGATTACTGTTCAAAGATATTCCATGAGATTTTGCTGCAGCGTCAAATACAAGTCGGAGTTTCTGGGGTTTATGTGGGTTGATTACACCAAAATGAGGAAGGTACCAAGTTCTTGCTCCTTCTTTCTTCGCTTCTTCTCCGGTCAGTTTGCGTGCATATCCTTTATCTATGTATGTTATCGCAATATTTCTTTTTGAAGATATCATCTTTCAGCATCTGTTTTTCGACGCATAATAGTCTTCGATAGGCGACTGATTTACTTTCTGGTAATTTCATATCATCTTCTTTCCAAAGTAGTCCTATTTCGAATCTTTGCCCGATTCGATTTATGGTGCGTTTCATTACATCAACAGCTCTATCATTTTCTTTATCTCTTTTTGTTTGTGCTGAAGCCGAAACACCGAAGGCATCCAACGTGAATGATTTTTTCACTAACTTATGAAGCATTTCGTCTGAATAAGGATTGTCGCATACATGAAATTTTTCATCGGAAAGATTATTGTCGCATATATGAAAAATATATTTTTCTTCTGTCCTGCCGGAAGTATTCCCATGAAGGATCCAGCCGAGGTGAGTCTTGGTTGCTATTGGTAGATGTTCAGGACCTTGGATGATCCGTCTAGGAAGAGTAAGTCTTATGTTATTCTGCCCTATAAGAATCATTGGCTGTTCACATATGTCCTCTAGCGGTATTCCATTCAAGAATGACAATTTTTGCCATTCTGAAGCTGAGACATGTTGTTTTGGTAGCGACAAATTTTTTACTGAGCGGACGTTTTTCATTGTAAATGTTTTGGCTTCTTCATAGTTTCCTGAAATTTTCAAATTAACACATATCGAATCTTCGTGTCGTGCTGTCATCTGGTTGGTCCATTGAACACATAACGGTTGGACTTCCCCATGAATATTGAGTTCTTCAAGAAGTGAATGGTCTATTAGGCTAACAGAAGATGCTTCATCACACAAGGCGACTGTATGTATTATTCTGCCATTACCAAAAATTTTGACATTTATCATTCTAAGCAGAACACTCCCACCATCTCTGGTAGTAAAGAGTGGTTCATAAGAGTTCACAGGACTTGCATTTTCTTGAGTTTCTTCGTTTGGAATCTTAGTGGTTTCATCTTTATGTAAGTATCGATGATGGAAACGTTTACAACCATTGACGCCACAAATTTTCTTCAGCCGACATTTTACTGCCTGATGATTGTTTCTGAGACAGGAAAAGCATAATTTATTCTTCGTTACAGTTTTCCACCTGGTTTCAATATCGTCAGCTACAATGTTTTCACATTTATTTGTTGTGTGTCCGTTACTGCTGCAGTACCCACAATTCATTGAGTTTCGTGATGTAGATATCATCAAAGTCTTCTCGATCTTCTTATTATAAAAATTTTGTGTTCTCGATGTATTTTTTGTGTCATATGACGTTCTGGGCGTTGTAACAAAACATGCGGCATTGGCTATTTACATTAACCATAAGGCGAAATCTTCAAGATTAACGTCACCATTTTTCTTCAAAATTTCCTCGCCCCAACGACGTTTCAACATATCAGGTAATTTCCGTAACATCATTTTCAAAACACTGGGATTCTGCAGATGGGCATCATAATTTAATGATTTTATCGTGCTGACTAATGAGTTCACATAACTTGCGAACTGTATGATTTTTTCCATATCATTTTCGCGAATTGGATAGAAGGTTTTCAATTTATCCAGAATTGTATCAATAATTTGGTCCGGTCTACCAAATCTCATTTCAAGAGTCTTAATTACTTGCTCAATGTTTTCAGGACTGATCATCATACCAGCAACGGCTTGTTTTGCTTCTCCCCTCAGACATTTCTGTAATTTCATCATTGACTCTTCCTTTGTATAGTCGCACATTGTGGATATCTTCCTGAAATGAGAGATGAATATCGGCCAGTCTTCTGATTTTCCATCAAATATTGGACATTCTCTTTCTATAGATTGTCGTGCAAAAAAAGCATCAGGTTTCACTTTTGTCGGCGCTGGATTAACAGTTCTCAAAACTTCACTCAAGGCTTTGCAAAGTTTATCAACATCTGATTCAACCTTATTTTGAATAACAGGGTTCCGGTAATCATCAATTTGACTGGGATTTATAGCATTGACCCAGTCCGAAACAATCTGATTTTTGTCTAACTCCTGATTGTGTATAGTTGTAAACACTGGAGGGTATTTTGAAGAGTGACGTTCTTCAACAGGATTACGAATTATATTTTCAGAATAAAAATTTGCATTCAACCTGCCTCGATTCGTCGATTTTGTCGCTGCTGAAGTTAATTCTGAACCTGTATCTTCCATTTCTATGATTTCAGCTTCTTTCACTGCACTCTCCATCTCTATTAACTTCAACTTCATTTTTTATTTCTTCATTTGCATTTGCATTTCCATTTCCATCATTCTATTTTCTATTTCCATTTTTTGTTTTTCCGTTTCAAAGGCAAGTTTCTTCCTTTGGATATCACTTCTGGAATTTGAGTGTTTCGATTTCGTTGTATGAACGGAACTTGCTGTCTGGTGGGATGTCATGATGTCTTTCTCAAGGGTTTCTCTAACATCATTATCCTTCGCAAGCGCATTCATTCTTCCAAAACTCGTTGGCCACTCATAACTGGGATCAAGAGAACGCGTGCCGGCGTTTTCCCGTCGTTTCCTTCCATGGTTCAATTTCGTCTCAATCTTGTCCTGTTTACTGTCTTCCATATAGGACTATTCTTAAAGCTCGAAGGACCAATGTTAAATACAAGAAACAAATCTGAATCAATGTTAAATACAAGGACTGTTTTAATTTCTAATCGACGTATATCTCTTTATTTTTATTTTTACAATCTGTCTAAAATAACTATCATAGCCCGCTCTCCTAGAAAAAACCCCAAATTATTTGAAGAAGAAGTATCTTGACGACGCGACGTAACAAACTCGAACGGGAAATTTGTGATATATTGTCAAAGATATTACACACCAAAGACACACCAAAGATATTACTTATTACTAATATCTTTGTATATTGTGATATATTAGGTTAGGTTGTTTTGTTAGGGGTAAGTACTGATACGGATCAAAAAATAAAATGATTAGATGAAATAAAACAAAGCGAAGATATTGCAGATTGGATTTTGAGTAATAATTTCAGCCATTTGAATATTGAGAATAAACTGTACGTTGTTAAAACCTTTACAAGACCTCGACTAAAATCAATTACACTAAAGTCGACCGAAAATCGTCAAAATAGAGGTTTCAGTGTTGTTTGGTAAGATAAATGTGATTGGTTTACTGGATCGATCCAACGGAAAAAATTATTTTGCTGGCCATGTTAACTGTTTTCTCATCAAACAGAATATACTTCATGGTCTAAAACGAGGTTCTCAGATTTGAAAAATTCACCGCGTTCTATCGAAAGGCATAACAAGTCAAAGGAGCATATAGCATCCTCTTGCATTTTGAAAATTAGTCTTAGAACTGGCAACTTTTCATTATATTGAAGCTCTCATGACCACGAGCCGCCACTGCTCTCTTGAATGTGTAGACCTTTTTCTCGAAACTTGCCACCTGCAGGAAGCATCAGACTTCATCCTTAAAATAGTACCTACTCAGCGCTCTTTTTTGCAGAACGTTCACATTCTTCATGAGTCTACCATTACCAAAGAACATAGAAGCATACCTAAGTAAGGATTCCAAAACTGCTTGATAAACCACCTGCAACGTGAACCGCCTCAGATACACAGCTTATGTTAAGAGGGCTGTGTCAGATACTTCTCCATCAACTTCAAAGAAAAGCAGATGGAACTTACACAGATATGTGTTATATGTAGACCCCACTTCATAGACTCATCAATGTTTATTCCAAGGAATAAATTCTTCAATGTCCTGATTCCTTATTGTTTTGATTACTCTAGGAGTTTTGATACTGGAGTGAACTATCCTGAAGAAAGTTGCAGTTGTTTTATATTCTTTCATATAAAGGTGATTACTATTGAAGCAGTGCTGTGCTACTTGTGGCTGCTTGCTGTGATTAGGAATCTGCCCTGGGCACAACATGTGGACGGACTCTGTAGGAAATTGTCGACCGCGATCTTCGCGTTGAGGCAAACCAAAAACCACTTAATCGAGAAAGAAACCCTACTTACTTATCATGCCCAGTTCCATGTACGAATGACATACGACATAATACTTTGGGGCTCATCCCAGGAGGCACAGAGAGTTTTCATCAAGCAGAAGTGTGCGATACGACCATAGACTTAATATTATTAAGTTTATAGATACGACTGATTTATGGAGTCAATCATACAACTAGTTGTAGGTCGTTTTTTAAGAAATATCGAATACTCACGGTTCCATGCTGCTATGTAGTTGAATGCCTTCTATACGATGCACAGGTTAAGAAAGTCCCAGTTCACGTCCATACAGCACATGACGTTCATTTTATATCCAAATGAAGTACAAACGTCCACGGACCTTATATGGAAGTCCAATGGATGTACATTTCTGGATATTTACTGTACGTTCAAAAATGGATGTTTTATGGATGTCCATTATTGTCCATTAAATAAGGGATGTTAGACAAACATCCACATACATCCCTTATTGGACAACTTTCTGGATATGCATATCTGGATTTTAATTGTACTATCAGAAATTGTACGTTAGTGTACTTACATTCAACGTACATTTTTGGATCAACGTGGATTATCCATGATTGTACATCTTTTGGATGTTCGCATCTGGATCTAAATATCTTCTTCTAGAAATTGTACTTTTCTGTATGGATGTATAATTTTCGAGTATCCATAATTATTATCCTAAGATTAGTTTCAATATAGCGAGTTCGTCTCCTAACAAAGTTTCATCGAAAAATTTTTTTTTTTAAATTGAATTGTTTTGAGCTGCTCAATTCAAAAATTTTGGGCCTCAAAGCCCTTCCTGTTTTTTTTTAAATTATATTAGAGATTCCTGCGAGATATTCGTTGTTTATCAAAATGTGTACATAATTCAAAACAGCAACTCTTCTAGTAATAAATCTCGAAATTTCATCGGCCACGGTACAACCGTTGGGTCTTGACAAATTTTTGAATTTTTAGGAATTTTTCAAAGGTAGTTAATGAAAGCCAAAAATAACGCACTCTCCAAAATATTTTCATAACTATAACGAAGAACGAACTTTCTTGGGATAAATAAAAAAATTCTGGGCTTATAAACGTTTTTATTGGCTTGATATTTATATGTCATGATAAACTCTACAGAAGAATAACAATATTGGAATAAATTTGTACCAACAGATTTATTAATATGTAGTAAAATTAGCTGCATCCATAGAAATATTAGTGTATTAGCGCTGTTACAACAAACATAAAGACTACATTAATAACATGAATAGAATAATTTTTTTTCAGATAAGAACTCTTACCATTACTTTTAGTGTGTTATAAGTATTTCATAGGGTCTGCAGTTTTTTCTTCACAAATTTAGAGGGTCCAAAAATTATCAATAAAGTAAGCTTTTTTATTAACATTTTAGCATTTTCTCACAATAACTAAGGAAGACAATTTTCTTTATCAGCTGGATCTACAGATATCTGACTTGCAATGATTATTAGAATTAAACAATTATCAGGAAAGTTGAAACAGTAAAAAGAAATAAAAACTGTTATCAGTCATTAAAATCATCAGAGCTTTTCTACTAAATTATTACCATCCCTGTGCACTTCCAGTGAAAAAATGAACATCAGAAAAATAAAATGATACTTAGATATATGTACCATTCTAGTTATGAAACAATGATTGTAATGAGCGTTAAAAAAAGTCGTCATCAAGTAGGTATTACTCAAAATGTAGTGGTTCTATATTCAATATATTGAATATAAGCTGCTGGAGGGCACAATAGACCTTCTGGTCGCAGTGACATGTAACCCTCTTATCAAAGTATAACTATATTCAATTTATTACCTGGCAGTCAACGCTTCTACTACAAAACTTTGGGGTTATCTTACAAATTAGATAAAAACTTCAAGTAAAGAATTTCGCGAAAATCTGCTAATATTTCGTCTCAAATACTCAAACTAAGAAATTTTCATCGCTAGAAATCAATGTCATAGGTATTTTTGAGTATTGAATTTTTAATCATTATGTGGTGGTTGGTGGTATAAGTAAGCATTATATTGAGCAATGAACTTCCAAAATTCATAGAATACTCGATAATGCATTTATTCCAATGCTCTCTGAAATTTTCGCGAAAATATGTGATCGTCAAATGACTGGCAGACGTAGATTAATTTGGAATTATTGATTGTGTGTTGTGTGATAACTTCCAAATCATAATATATTTTCGCAGATTAATATAATTATTCTGTTCGCCATAAAGAAATGTACAGGTAACATGGGAATATCATTTCATGCTAGCAATAATATTGGAAATGATTGTATTAAGCGAAATCTCAAGATGTAACCATCATGATGAAAAAAGTTAAATGAAATCAGTGAACACTAAAAGTGATGAATAATGGAATTATAATAACATTTTATAAAATGCACTTTATATATTGAATATACATATATATTTTAACAAAATAATGCTGTTCCTCAATGCCGTGATGTTCTAGGAAGAGAAGCTCAAATAAACCTTAAACTTTTTAGCTACAGGGGCTTGAAATTCTGAGAAAAAAATTATTTGTCCAGAACAAAATGATCATACTATATCTGTTACCTCGAGCATAATGTCATTCATAAATCAATTGTGATGATATTTCAAATTATCTTCTCAATAACTTTACCCATTGTCTATGCTAAGCAACTACTTCTGAAGATTTAGCTTGACTTGGTCACCCAATACCCTTCCAACTGGCGCTGAACGGAATTGCGCCTCCTTTCTATATCTTCCCAGATATCATAGACATCAAGGAAATATGAGAATAGTTTTTTTTTAAGAACAAAACTGAGGTCGAATAGAAAAAAATTCAAGAATTGTCTTCATCCATTTAATTTTGAAAATCAGTAGAATTTGCAGAATTTATTATATTTTTGAAATACCGTTTATTCGCAGTAACTCTTCATGCCATTATTCTATTGTTTTTGAAATAGAATTTTTCAATAGTGTACCTATTATTCTTCATTATTTTCATCGACACTGATTAAGATATTTCTTGAAATTGATGCATACAAATCATGTATGAAAATGTGAAAATATTTTCTACTTTTATTTAATTTCTTTTTATCAAAACTTGAAGACCCTGTAGCTCCAAATTAAATAAGCTTAGGACATAGGTTTATCCGAACTTTCCTTCTTAGAATCCCTTAAAGTGTAAGATACTTATGAATCATAATCTTATTCTGAAACACCCTCTATACCCAAATTTTTCACCTGATTGAATTCTGTTGTGATTTATTCATGAGCTGTCTTGATAAGTCAGATACAGCCATCTAAAGTAGGTGTCTACAGACGGCTGTGGCACAGGTAACTATAAAATACCATTTGAAAGTTTGGAATGTAGTAATTTTTCATTGGATAACATTGAACACTCAACAATGAAATATTAAAGTTAGAATAACCTCTATAGAATATTCCTTTATAATAAATCATACATCAAATAACTATAATTATTGGAAAATACAGAATGAATAATGAAGGAATGACGCCCATTGAAATTGATAAATTTTCTATGATCGTCATATGAACTCTGAGAATATTCAGGAGAATAACTAAAATATTTCTGAAACTAGATTGATCAATGATCAAGCATTTATGAAAATGTTGATACAATAACCAAAATTGTTATAAAGTAATAAAAAATCAGATCTTTTCATCAAAGTTTTACAAATTGTACAGCAATTTGGACAAGAACAATTACATATAAAAAATAAATATAATTCAAAAGGAATGGTTCAAGTTGAAAAAAATAAATAAGGAGTCTTAATAAATAATTGTAATATTTCAGTAGACTTAAATTAATCTGAGATGACCTTCAACAAAAGGATTTGAACTGAAGGTGCATTCAAGTCGGGTGCGTGATACACCAAAGCATAACGCCCATGCGAGTACTGGAACCAAAAAGTATCAACCAAAGGTTATAGAGTTAGGTTATAATAGTTACAACAACAACAAGAGGATTCACTCTGTCGTTATGGTCAGATGCGTTTGCAATGATTCCAGTTTCCATGCCGTTGAGTGTTGAGTGTTTTTTGGATGGTGGTAGGGAACGAAAACGAAAGCTGATGTTCGTTGTGTTCACAACTCGCAATTTGATTGGTCGCATACATTTCTCGTTTGGCTGTACGGTGTTAAAGGCGCCATACCTTATGAACCATCACAGATTTGCTTCATTGATGTTTTCGGCAATTCCAACGAGTTTGAATGATATTTTCAACAGAATTCAAGAAACAATCGAAGTTCTCAGTTAGTTTAATACAATTGAATAATTAATCAAAGTTGAATGAAAGTAGAACAGGATGATTTTGAATATTGATTCGATAGGGTCTTTGAGATTTGAACAGTAAACTAACAATTTTCCCCTTGAATATAAATTTTTACTGATCAATCAAATAAATAAACGATTAAGTTTATTTTAGAAGAGTGGAACAGTGAAAATATGACATTTTATGAAAATAGAAGAGGGCAAACCAGTTTTTTTTCAACTGTCAGTCTATAACTTTCCCAAAAATAGTGTAACATAAATTATTGCCGAGTAAACGTTGAACTGAAAACAGAAGAAACGCGAACCAGGTCACATCTCTTTCTGCGCAGAGTTGGTGCAATAATAACCGTTTTATTTGGGAACGAGAGGGGGAGGTGTAACGAAGCATGGATCTATAATAGGTTAGTATCTATGGAATGAAGAACCAAAAAGAAAGCGCCTATTGCTGGCGCTAAGGCACAGAACACAAATAATAAGGGTCTCCCCCAAAGATTATAGAGTAAACCTAACCTGACTATAATCTTTGGTTCCCCACTTTAAGGTTCAAATTTCATCAGTCAGATCTTACCTTGTAAATTGACAGAGTAAAACCTGTTATTGATACTGTTTCCTGGCACGGTCGAAATTAGAATGAGGGCAGACTAGAAAGGACCTTAAATGTCACAGAATTTCAAAATTGAAGCCCATGGAGGTAAGATTTACCTCCATGTTGAAGCCCACTGCGGTGTTACAATAATTTATTAAGATCCTGTATAAACTTATTGAATAAGAATGAGATTCTTCTGTGATATTTGCATGTTTTCCTCGCAAATTATCAATGAGATTCGTCACTCACTTATTCTGAGTTATATCCCTATAACAGTAACGAAAAATAAATAGCGAAGAAAGTTTTATTATTTCTTCAAGTTTAAAGTTTTTTCTTCAAATATAGCTCGTGGTTTGAAAAGATGTCAGAACAATATGTTCTCAATCTAATTGGGCTATAATACTTTAGTTTCTGCATATAACTTTCTTACAAAATCTTAAATGTAGTCAATGAGTAAATACTATTTGGTCAGTAATTAAAAATGCAAGTCTGCAAAAGCATTCAACACATATTTTTCATCATGCCAATTAAAGGCTTTTTATGTGTCGCATCCTTTTGATTAAGATGCAACTAGATGATAACCCACAGGAAGCCTTCGCTAATTCAGATATATTTATAGATCTTCGAGGAAAATCTACTTTATTACCCATTACCTGTAAAAAATAGATTAATGAAAGTAAGAACGCTAGAAAGCAAGATACCGAAAACTGTATATAAATATTTCAAATAAAGAACATAGTGATGTAGATATACATTCACGCCCAAATCCCTTCAATTTTAAGGTATTCTTTGGTCCTATTTAAATAAAAGTGACCTTAATTGAAGGGATTCAAAAATTCATAATGAAATAGGCCGTAATATTGATAGTCTTTACTTAGTGGAACATCATTCTCCTTCAATCTTGAATATGTAAAAGTAAAACTTAGGGCCAATTTCACCAAACGGTGACCAACTCCGATTAACTCAGGTTAAAATTCAAACAAACTATTGCTAACACTGACATCAACCACAAAACTCAGAGACAAACCATTTTAACTGAAGTTGAGATGAGCTATATACATAAATCGGTGCCAGTTACGTCTAATCTCGGTTTATATCCTTGGTGAAATTGGAACTTAGTCAAAAACCACAATTCAATTGAAATTTTGCACTTAGAATTATTCAGAAACATTCTTGAAAGGCTGTGACTAGAGTCTCGACTGACGAAATCAAATGACTCAATTACCAAACAAGTCACTTGGCCTTATAGTCCGGGAGGCAGGGGCTTTTTTTTCAAGGAATTTCATCCCGGCTGAATTTAATACTGTAGGTTGTAGTCACATTGCAAATGACGAAACCGACCGTCAGCTTCAATACCATCGGTGGGTGCGGGCGTGGGAGGCGGCGGAACTTAGGAAAAAATGCAAAATTTCAAGTGATTTTATCCCGGCTGAAATTTTTTATATGTAATATTAATGTTAAATAGAAACAAAATAGTGAAGTCAGCCGATAGGCGGAGGGTGGAAAATACGTCAGTCGAGCGCGTGAACAGGGGAAAAAAATTGGAAAATCAAGTGATTTCATCCCGAATGAAAACACCTCCATATGATTCCTTACATATATGGAAATATAAAAATGACCGTCAGCTGCGTGTCTAGCGGGGGAAAGACCGTCAGTCAGATCATTGAAAATTCCGCGCGCCGTATAAATGCATGAGCACGCTCATATATTTTTGCTCTGACTGACGGTCTTTCCCCCGCTTGACACGCAGCTGACGGTCATTTTTATATTTCCATATATGTAAGAAATCATATGGAGGTGTTTTCATTCGGGATTAAATCACTTGACTTTCAAATTTTTTTCCCTAGTTCACGTGCTCGACTGACGTATTTTACATCCTCCGCCGATCGGCTGACTTCACTATCATGTTTCTGATTAACATCAATATTACATATAGAAAATTTCAGCCCTGATAAAATCACTTGAAATTTTGCATTTTTTCCCAAGTTCCGCCGTCTCCCACGCCCGCACCCACCACATTTATTTTCAAAGAAGCGCTCGTTGAATTTTCAATGGACGATTGGTTAAATGATCACATGGCATCGTGGATTGGGAATAAAACAGTTTTCGTAAACTATATGGAATGCCACAAATATGAAGTTGAACAAGGTAAAATTCAACGATCATCGGATCCATTGTTAACGTGTCCAGGTAACGAAGAAGCAGAGATGGTTTTCCATGTCTGTCACTTGAAATCTGATGTTCATGTAACAGTGCGATGTTCTGATACAGATATATTGATCATCATGTTGGGAAATATGAATTTCATCGAGAAGAACGTCCAAATCTCGATGCATGTTGGACCGGCAATATTCAGACATTCATTGATGTCATCAAATTGTTTGCATCATCGGGTCCAAATTTGTGCTCTGTATTGCCAGGATTTCATGCCTTCAGTGGATACAATTTCAACTCAGCATTTTACCGTAAAGGCAAAAAAAAAACGTTTGAAATTCTCCGGAAGTTTCCAACGTACATCCAAGCAGTGAGTGACTTCACAAATTCCCAATTGTAACCTCGATCAATTGTTCACATACTTGGAATGCTATTTTTGTAGAATATATGGATTTACAGAATTTGATGATATTAACACTGCTCATGTGTTAACATTCAATAGAGCATACGGCAGTTAAGATGATTGAAATCCACTTAACTTGGAAAAAAAAATTGACGGATTGTTATTCCCGCCCTCTAAGGCTGAACTGAACCAACATTGCTTTCGAACGGCATACATCGTCCACCTTTGGAGCCAAGCACATTTACCTGTACCTACCGATTTATTTGAATGTTGATTATGTTGATAACGAATTAATAAAAATATGAATGATTAATTGCATATGTGCAATAAGATCTATACTATCACTTGGACACAGAGAATCGTCTCGGGGTCACTTTAGAAAAAACAACATTCTGACAGTTTATGGTCTCTACATATAAGACTACTTCTATTTCTCCACAAGCACCAGTATTACTTTGAGGACTGTAAGAATGGTAATAACACAAGAAGAACTGAACCCTACTTTTATCCCATACACTCCTCAACTTTAAGGGAGAAAAATGTCCATTATGTAGCGATGAAATTATTCAATGGCTTACCAAGAAATTTGCAAGGCATCGATCAGTTTGACCTTTTTCGGAGAAGGATTCACAGCTACAGCTACATACTTCAGTGTTAACCTTATAACTTGGAAGAATTTAGAGAATTTTGTAAAAAAAAAATTGCTCCTGAGATATATTTTTTTGTTGTTGATTTGACATGTTTCTATTTTATTTTGACATATCTGTGACAAGTAAATTAATTGTAGAAATGGAATAAATATACTATACTATAATTAAGTATGTTATATGATGTTGCTGCTTTACCTACATGTATCATGGGTTAATCGTAACAAACCCATTTGATATTGATCGAAATCATAGTTTCAATAAATATAAATGTTAAAATATCCGTAGGCTTTATTAACTTATGAGAAAAAAGACATCAGTCAGACCATTGAAAATTCCGCGCGCCGTATAAATGCATGGACGCGCTCATACATTTTTGCTCTGACTGACGGTCTTTCCCCCGCTAGACACGCAGCTGACGGTCATTTTTATATTTCCATATATGTAAGAAATCATATGGAGTTACATGAACATCAGATTTCAAGTGACAGACATGGAAAACCATCTCTGCTTCTTCGTGACCTGGACACGTTAACAATGGATCCGATGATCGTTGAATTTTACCTTGTTCAACTTCATATTTGTGGCATATAGTTTACGAAAACTGTTTTATTCCCAATCTACGATGCCATGTGATCATTTAACCAATCGTCCATTAGAAATTCAACGAGTGCTTCTTTGAAAATAAGTGTGGTGGGTACGGGCGTGGGAGATGGCGGAACTTGGGAAAAAATGCAAAATTTCAAGTGATTTTATCAGGGCTGAAATTTTCTATATGTAATATTGATATTAATCAGAAACATAGTCAGCCGATCGGCGGAGGGTGTAAAATACGTCAGTCGAGCACGTGAACTTGGGGAAAAAATTTGAGAGTCAAGTGATTTCATCCCGAATGAAAACACCTCCATATGATTCCTTACATATATCGAAATATAAAAATGACCGTCAGCTGCGTGTCTAGCGGGGGAAAGACCGTCAGTCAGAGCAAAAATGTATGAGCGCGCTCATGCATTTATACGGCGCGCGGAATTTTCAATGATCTGACTGACGGTCTTTCCCCCGCTAGACACGCAGCTGACGGTCATTTTTATATTTCGATATATGTAAGGAATCATATGGAGGTGTTTTCATTCGGGATGAAATAACTTGATTTTCAAATTTTTTTCCCCAGTTCACGCGCTCGACTGACGTATTTTCCACCCTCCGCCTATCGGCTGACTTCTCTATTTTGTTTCTATTCAACATTAATATTACATATAAAAAATTTCAGCCGGGATAAAATCATTTGAAATTTTGCATTTTTTCCCAAGTTCCGCCGCCTCCCACGCGCGCACCCACCGCTACTTGACCAGCTGACGGTTGGTTTCGTCATTTGCAATGTGACTACAACCTACAGTATTAAATTCAGCCGGGATGAAATTCCTTGAAAAAAAAGGCCCTGCCTCCCGGACTATTACTCGGGATCCTTGTCCAGTCCCGACATAGTATAAGGGTTTTGAGGTTATATTCGCGAATCGTATATTATTTATGAATAGTTGCGACAAAATTCAAGGAGTGATTCCTTATAAAAAAATAGTGTGGGCTTTTTCTAAATCAAGATTGAAAAGACAGGAGAAAATACTATCTTGGAATTTGAGAATAGAAGCAGCAGCAGAGTATGCAATTCTAACTGGTGAGAAAGTTGAGAATTGATCCAGAGGAATTGCCAGACCTAATTTTTGATCCAGAAGTGAACCTTTTCCTTACAGCCATTCTTGACTAAAAAATGTGATCCAGAAAGGAAGCTGCCAAATATATGTGAAATATATGATATTTTATACGAAATAACGATACAATGCTGTGGCACCTCAATAAGATGTATTCTGAAGTGTGTGAAAATTTAGCCAAAAGAGTGAAGGTAGTGCTTCTGTTTAAAATGTTCACCTTAGATGTTTCATTCCAAGATTGCTGTTTTTTCTCTTCATAAATGTGATGATTTGAAAACCAAATACACTTTAACAACATATGTATTTATCTTTAACAAGTCATATCTACATGCACGATTGAAATATGAATCATTGTTTCTATTTGACTGGGTATAGGTTTACGATTTGTACTGAAAATTGAATTTTTCGCTACTGCTTTTACTGCTTAATAAATTCAAAGCACCAGCACAGTGCATTGTTGAATTCAGGATCAAATATCAGTCCCGAATTTAATGACGTCACTCGGGACTGGACACGAGTCTCAAGTCGGGACTCTAGTCAAAGCCTTCTTGAAAACCATAAAGAGTTAATGAGTATTTCTCGTGAAATTTATGAGTTTCAACCAATGATGTGAAAACCAAGATTTGATATGATAAATGGATATAAATCAATGAATAAAGGTGAAGATCTTGAATATTTTAAATGGAAAATGTTTAATGAAATTACTTATTTTAATGGCTTATGGCTTCTACTTTCTCTCAAAAATGCCTCACCTTTGAAACACACTGTATAATCACTATTAGCCGACCTGGCGAACTTCGTTACACCGCATAAGGATAAAGAATGTTGAATCAAATGAGAAAGGATCACGCCTAAGTAATGAGGCAATGAATACAATAATAAGAATTCATTCAGATGCATACCACCTGCTGATAAGAATACCAACAAGTGTTACGATCTGAATTGAACTAGACAATTTGCCATCGTCAGGGCCCCAAATGGAGTACGCTCCATCAAAGAAAAGCAGATGCTGACCATGGTTTCGGTCTCATTTGACTTCGCCAGAGCAACATAGCTTTTTCTCCGATGGAGAACGTTTGGAATTGATGAACCCTTATTCAATACTGGCAAGCGCTACTGAATACTATCCAGTAACACAGCGACTACTGCCAGAGACAACCAGTTGTCTCTGGGACATATGCTGTCTTCGTCTGGGTTTCTATCTAGAGGGTATTGAATCGGAAATCGTTTCATACTGGGTGGGTCCATCAATTCGAAACGTTCTCCATCGGAGAAAAAGCTATGTTGCTCTGACGAGGTCAAATGAGACCGAAACCATGTTCAGCATCTGCTTTTCTCCATTTGGGGCCCGATGGCAAATTGGCTAGTTCAATTTAGATCGTAACACTTGTTGATATTCATAACAGCGGGTGGTATGCATCTGAATTAATTCTTATTATTGTATTGAATTATTATTTTTTTTTTTTTTTTGAAGCAGGAGATGAATAAGGTGAAGTTAATGTACAAAGATAAAAAAAACTCAATTCAATTACATTGAAATAGGTATATTGATATGATATACTGTGTGTCAGTAAAGCACTTGCGTTAACGAAACAATATTTTTCTTTTCAAATGGCTTGCATTTGAAGTTTCGAAGAAATCCTTGTCGTTTTTATTTAATTATGTTAGTTTCAAATTGCAATCAACATCTTCTTCCTTAGTATCTGAATATTTCAATGAGATTTATTATAACATCCAGTTACATAATCTAATTTAAAGTCACTTTAAGCTTGAAGCTTCCTTTACTGTCATTTTTAGTAGGGTTATGGAGGGTAGTCTCTCTACCCTCCATAAGTAGGGTTAAAGGGACTTTAGGTTTGATTATTAAACCGGCCATAATTATTATATATTTGACAGTTGATAAACTTTAACATTTTGTAAGCAGGAAATTTAATTTATATGAAAATTATAGATATACTTATGAGCTAAGTCTTGCTGTAAGTAAGTAACTCAAAATACGCAGCGATTGTGATAGTTATTACCAAATAACCGTATAAATATCGAATAGTGTTTCTTTACGTAAGCACTAACCATAAAGACACCAGGTGCCAGTACTCAGAAGAAGGAATTATTTTTTCATCAACATTTGTTTCTTTAAATTTCAAAGTTTTAATGTTTCACTAATATCTGGGCCGTAGACAAATCTGGCAAATCAAATTTCATAACCAATAGCCCAGCTGATTTCGAGTTATAAATGGTGTAACAAACAAAACAGAGACTTCCTTTTATTTATTGAAATAGTTAAATTGGTGATGTCACAAGAACTGTTAGCCAAGTTACTAAAAACGATATAAAATAAAAATAACACTTTCATTCTCTCAATTTTATATGGAATGCAACAAAAGGTCCACCTTTTGTAAATCAATATTTGATATTCTTGGTCAAATAAATGATAAAAGTGGAAAAAGTCCTACCTTAAATGAGGAGGGTATTTCATCTATACTGCGATGAACCAAGGTTCCATTTAAAAACAAAACATTAGCTGCTTCATCCTCGGGCAGAGTAAGTGTTTGATAAGAGAATGTAGCTTCCCTTTCCATCCTCTTAAGGACCTCTTGACTTTCTTTACCACTACCTACACACAAAAGATCTGGTCCTGCCATAGATATGAAAGCTTTTAGGTGTTTGGAACTGGGTACCTAGAGAAATTCATTTATAGTGGTATATTGAAATAAGTAAAAGAAGTTTATTTACTTTAATGGGCGTACATGGGTATTCAGGAAATGCAGCAGCGACTGCTCTAGCTCCTGCTTCATTAGTCCATTGTGATATTCCCACAAAAAATTCTTTACCTGAAACATAAAGAACTCTATTTAGGTAAAACATAGACACATTAAAAGACTGGATATGTTTTGTGAATATGCTTGTGAATTATGTTTCTGAAGAGACATGTAGTCTTATCTGGCATACTATAGTCCATTTGAAAATTATTGACATCCCAGTAGGCCTTGAAAGTCCAGTTTCACTTGAACACAAAAGATCTCTGGCACTGTCTCTATGGACTTGGACTTCAGTAAATTTGATCTTGTTAGTATTCAAGGAATAACTAGCCAAATCTATTCATATGATATCTTCGACTGCAGAAGCTTCACATTTCTTGTAATAATTGAATCAGGCATAAAATGATGAAATTAAGATTTACATCTTGATTTATTTCACTTAGAGTTAAAGTTGAGTGTTTGGAGCTCGAGTTTGTATTGAATTCAATATTCAAGTGAACATAACTCAAAATTGAATACAAAGAATGAAGCCAAAAATTGTTCGGAAATCAAATTGGCACAGAGTTTATAAGTCAGAATATAGTCATTTTTACCTGTAAACAAAACATCACCCCCATCTAATCTTGCTGCACTATCGGATATTTCTATTATTGGCAGATCTAGTTCTTTTTTGAGTACCACTCTTATTGTCTCAATCTGAAATGAACTGTAATATAAGACAATGGTCCAAGTTTAAATTAGGTATGAAATATAGAAATTCCACAATTGCAATTTCTTGAAATCATTCGGGCTGTTATATATTCTTCTCTAATTCAAGGACTTTGTAGAAACTTCACATTAATTCTTGATTCTAACAAATAGTTCGATACAAATGCCTTCAAGGAAATAATGAAGCAAAATGCACTATAAAATCAGGAATGATGAGAGTGGGTATTTCATCTTAAAGATTTTTCATTGCAGTAGTCAGACTTACTTCTTTTACCCTTTCTGGGTCTCCAGGTCGAGATATCAGTGCAGTTCCATTACAAACTATAGCAGTGTCTTCTACAAAGACACACATAGGTAATTGTTCATCAGGTGGCAACTCTATCACATCTAACCCCAGCTCCCTGAGAACTCTGACATAAGTTTCATGTTGCTTTTTAGCTTCAAGTAAATCAATATTATTTGTCGCTGTTGCAAGTGAATTTGGTATTCTGGAAACCACAGCGTGTGTATATTTAAATGCCGACGCCATCACAATGTAATAATAGCTATATTGATTCACATATCCAGCGAAAAACGATAGGTTAATTGAATATGTAGGGCAAAGTGGTCAGTTCTCAACCGTCACTCTGGTATGTTGTCAATTAGCGTTAATAATACCAGGGCAGACCAATAAAAATATTAGAGGACATGTATCATTGTATAGCGGTTTACGAGATTGATGTCATTATAATAATGAAACAAGATGATGTGAATTGATATCACCTTTTGAAACCTATTCGTTATTCTGGATTGGTCCAGTCCCAGTCTTCGCGCATCAACAGTACCTATTGCCAGGGTTGGAGTAGCTGATTTCGGCATGATTTCGAATTCACGAAACGCGGAAACGAATCATATTTTACTGCCAATAACTTTGCTCTTTCGAAGATTTTTGATAATCGGGTATAAGTTTAGATTAGTGCCCACCTCCGATTTTGTCGTCGATTTTTTCTTAGATAAAGCATTGTATGAAGAATCGATTGGTACATGTCTCAACTTTAGGAGACTTGTATTTTGGGAGATATGATTTTTTGAAGTTCTCATGAAAATTGCGAATATTCGGTATAAATCAGTCGAATTGTAACATTTTCCCCGTTTAGCGCTTAAATAACTAAGTGCAATCGTTTATGCGTTTAATTAATATCTTAAAATGGTATTTTCATGTACAAATATGATTTTTCACTGTCCCAACCTAAACTAACCTAACCTAACCTCAAAACCATTATTTATATTTTCATCGAAAAATGAAAAAGTTCCCACATTTTTCGGAATAAACTAACTGAAAACGTTAACTCATCGAGTTATCTTAAGGCTAACATTCGAATTCATTGAAATTGATGAAAAAATCGAAGAGAAAAATCCAAGGTGGGCGCTAAAGTAAACAGGAGCCGATAATCGAATAAAAAAACAAACAAAAAGAGGAAGATCTCATTTTATTGCAAATTCGATTCGATTTCCTCAGATTTTCTAACAAATATAGAGGTGTGAAATTATGTTTAATTAGATAATTAGAGTGTTATCGTTAAATAAAAAACTTATCCTTTAGATGTTCATTCATTATTGTACCTAATTATGATTTTTAAAATTTACGGTTTTGTTGTACAGAAAATACACAGAAAAAATCCTGGAAAATTGCTACAGATGTACAGAAAGGTGTAAGAAAGTATTATGCCAAATAAATAATCCGAAGCATGCTTATGTTAGCCATTACCTAAACATCAAATTTGTTTTCTAATTTCAGTCTTATCACATCGTAACTATAATAAATTTCTTGGGATAGTTTAATGGAAATCTGCTTATTTTTTACATTCTGCTTCTTGAAGAGCTATGATCATTCACACAGATAATATTTTCTGCTTTGTTCAGCTTTTATACCAAGTTCAGGATTCTTAAAACGAATGAGCGCAGTTAAAAAATTTGAAGAAATTGTACAGCACTGGGTGATCAAAGATTATAGAGTTAGGTTAACTCTATAAACTTTGGTGGTAAGATATGTCTAGGTCTAGGCAAATATTATAGAGTAAATAATACTCCATACTCCATCATCTTTGTGTCTGGGTAGAGGAATACGCGTCCAGGCCGCTCCTCGGATGTTAGTTTGTCTATGTCGGATGTCGATCGGTTTCTGTTTTCACAAAACACACCCTTGACATACTTTATGTCTGTTTTTTCCTCGTCTACTTGGTGTTCCTATTGAAGTGGATCAAACTTCACTCTGTAATCCAAATACTCTGGTATATTCGGTATAAGACCTGTTTATGAAATGACAATATATAGGGATAATCTTGATATTCCCTCAACTTGCATTATCTCTTGGTTTGTTCCTCGAGGTCTCTTTTCACTATATTATGAGGTCAGGATTATTGTGTGTAATTTTTCGCTCTGTGAGAATCGTGCAATCCCAGTTGAACTTGTGAAGATCATTTTCAAATACAGAATCTGGATGGTCATTGTAATAAGGAAACTTTTTTGACCTTAGAAGTTGGCATTTTATAGCCAATTCTTGGTGTAAAATCTGAAGAAAGTTGAGGGCGATTTTTGGACTGGCTGTTCCCTGATCTCAAAAAAATTATTTTTTGTTTGTTTTTAAGATAATATCAATGGCAATATTGATGAGATTGAGATACTGAGATTACTGAACGGTACTTATCTGGCTTATCTTGCGAACTTTTTTATTTGTCATCTGCCTTTTCTGGGTACAATGTTTGTTATTTGTTGTGAATATTGTAGTGGGCGTTAGCTTGTTTGTATTCTTATGAATGAATAAATAAATAAAATCTTGGCAACATTATTATGTATATTCTTGTACTCCGTGCCTGCGAACTTCTGGCATCCGGCATCCCCTGGTGATTAGCTGGATGGTTTTATGTGTCGCTCAGACATAACGACATAAGTTTCCTCCGCCAGTGGGGATGGCGATGATATATTTCATATAGTTCCTTGTTGGGATCACTTGATATATCTTGGATGGCAAGCGCAAGGATGAAGCCCTCTATCTCAGGAAACAAGACAGAACCTTCCCTTCCGGAAGTCAACCAGTAGTTCGAGGCAGATATTATGTCGGACATAAATGGTTGACATCGTTCTGGCGTATCCCATATAAAGGTTTGCCATTCGGTTTCTGCAGAGTGTTCGACGATTTCTAAGTGTACCTGTTGGAGCTTCAACGGAGTAGAATTATCAGCATCACAAACTAACTCAATGAAGTTCTGATGAAGCTGCCTTATTCAGAAAATATTCTCCTTCAATTTCCTGAGACATATGGTTGGACAAATCAACTATTCCTCGACCCCCGAAATGTCGTGGCAGCTCTGTTCTTCCTATTGAGCTTTTAAGGGTATATGTTTATGATGTTCTTATCTTTTTCTGTACGGTTATGAAGTTTCTATCTTTTTCTGTAGTTTAGGGCTGCTGAATCGGTGGTGGTCCAAGAGATGATACCGAATGAGTAGTTCAGTGCTGATATAGCGTATTATTATTATTGTTATTCCCAGCAACTGCACAGATACTGCATTACAAGTGCCACGTGATTGCAGCACAGAAATTGCTGCACAATTTCTGTATTGATAATTCTGCATTAAAAAATGCAGTATTTGGTATACAGTTGCTTTACATTTTCTGTATTGATAATAACAGATCAACAGGTGCAACTGCCCAGGGGCCTCCACAAAAGAAGGGCCTCCACAAAACAGGATCCAACACATAAGAGAATTCGGAAAATTTTCAATTACTGATTATTAAACAATAGGAAACAATTTTTCCTTCAATATTTGTTGAATATTAATTTCCGAGAATTATTGCTTTCAATTAGGTTTTTTATATGATTGTTAAATAATAAAAAAACCTTTACTTGGTTTCACAATAAATGTATTGAAAAACTCGACTATAAAAAATCATCCATTTTGTATCGAATGGAAAATAATTTGAGGATAGGTTCTTTGTTGCGCCGGGGCCTCCACACCTCTAAATCCGGCCCTGGGGATTTCGCGTTTCCACCGATGCACAAAGTGCAATCCTGTTTTTGGGGGTAACACACGAAGGATTATTATTTTCAAATTGCGAAAATGTCGACTGAGCAAAGGGTTTGATTCAAAATCAGTTCATAATTGACTCTGTAAACAGGTGAGGCAGCATGAACTGCTTCATAACATTATGATGATAACGGGATGCATTATGATTATATGCATCCAGTTTAGAATATTCCATAGAATTTTATAGCAATGTAAACCGAAGAGAAATTCTGTGGAGACTTTACAAGTAGGTATATATTCATATTGAGTACTGGTGATTGTTCAGCAGCAAATTGGTCTTAATTGATGTCATGCGCATTCTCCATTGAATATCAGTTTATAGGGGACGTTTACATTTGGAAATTTGGATGATAATCGCGCTGCATTGAAACGAAACGAATTATTGAATATTTACGTTTGATACGTGACAATATCTATATATCTGAGCGAGCTGGGTAAATATATTCACTTCCGAATAATCAGACCGTTGTTCATTATGGGCAGGTTGTTGAAAACAATACGAAAAATCTTTTATAAATATCCAATAATATCCAACTCCGTAATTTATGGATCCCTTTGTGTTGGAGCTGAGGTTTCGCAGCAGACTGTCCAGAAAAAGTTATTGGTAAGTTGATCATCTTAAACAAAGTTTATTTTCAAGATAGTATCGAATGCATCTGAAAGATAAGAAATTGCATGTCGATATAGTAAATTTCCTAAAAAGTGCGCAAAGTGTCACTTTTCCGTACGAAGTTAGGCGAACCACGCGGAGCGAAGTTCGGATGAGTTTTGAAAACGCAATTTGCGCACGTGTAGGATCTAATTATTTTCCTAACAAGTTCGGAAAGTGATAGTATCCTGTACTGCTCATGGCTGTCGTCAAATCGTCAAATGAATGACGCGAAGCAAAGTGTGGGCAAGCAGTCGAGTGTCACTTAAAGCGTGAGTTGGGAACATCATTTTTTTTTACCTTTTTTCTCCATTTTCCTTCACTCATTTCGGCTTCTGAAATATCAAAAGTGCGGGAAAACATCACCCCCAGCCAAAATAGCACGAAATAAATTAAATTTCCCGCACTAGTGATTGATTTCATTAATTCATATATAATGACAGGCGTAATTCTACATGTCCTTACCTTACTATCACAGATTACAGAGTAGAAGTGCTTACTATGGATATGTCATCGTTGGCATTTCGGTGCATAGAGGCATGACAAGATTTAATTTACTCGTGCGTGCGGGAAAAATTGCAGGCGTTTTTCCCGCACCTTTTGGGAAAGTGAAAAAGGTTGAGCGCGCACGCTTCTAGAAAATATTTATTTTCCTTTCAAGTGTGGGAAGTGATAAGTGATACTTGCCAGCACGAAACTGCCGTTGGCTGAACGATTCGAAGCAGAGTTCGGGTTAGCAGTTGAGTGAGGACGAAACTGCCGTTGCTTGAACGATTCGAAGCAGAGTTCGGGTTAGCAGTTGAGTGAGGGCAAGACACTTTCCGCAAGAGTTAGGAACAATGTTTTTTCTACAACCGCTTGAAATATATAAATGTATCCATTTCACTAAACAGATAATATGTATCTTATTTGATTATGTCATATCACAGAACATAAACATCAAGTAATTCTGCATGTCGTTACCAAGCATTGAACTTCTTTAGTTCAATGTTACCAAGAGTTTCTCATCGTTGACGTTCGGTGCATAGAGACATGATAGAATTTAATTTACTCTATAATATTTGCGTGCGGGAAAAATCCCTGCTAAGGCAGGCGTTTTTCCCGCCGCTCCTTTTGGGAAAGTGACTCTTTGCAACTTGAAATGCGTGCAGGGAAAAGAGAAGAGGAATTTTTCCTCTTTATAATTTGATGGAAAAAAGTGTTTGTGTTTGTAGATTCATATTGCTGAAACAAACGGAACAATCTGACATCATGTGACAATGTATTAAAATCATTTACCATTAACCAAGCAGGTAGTTAATAAATATTAAGTTGTTTTTTTCGAGCTGAATTATAAATAACGAAATAACGAATAAAAGTTTAAACAATAATAAGTATAATAATGTGCATATTATGGGTATCCCATTTTAGCACTTTTTGCCTCTTATCTTCAAAGATAGAGGATTGTGGTTTTCGAGATAGTGAGCTATTTTCTCAGGAAGTTGAAAATTGTGTAGGCAGAATTTTCAGTCTTTTTATATAGTTTTTGAGACATAAAGTTGTAACTTTTTCTGGTAGAATTTTTTTCGTAGAATCCACTGACAAAGTAAGTTTTTCCTAACACCTCTTGCTTTTAAATGAAACACCATGTACCTCTATTTAATTATCTACATATTCATTAGGCATGAAGTTGGCTTTCCAAAAATATATAGTTGTATCATTGAGCATTGGGAGTGAATACTCAAAGATTGTATTTAATTATTTTCAAAAACAAGCTCAGAATTCAAGACGAAATAAGTATCCCAGCGAGCACAAACATCCCTGGGATGTTTTGGGATGTTTCGAAAATGTTGGCATGAGGATGTTTCTTTGAAACGTAATATGCACTTCCCAAAGAGGTCTCCAAAGGCTATTGGAAATCTTTATTTGTTCTGATCTGTGCCATCTGTGGCATTTCTTCGTCTACCTACTGAGAGGTACTGTCGTGTTGAAAATAATGTAAACGTGTGGATATCTTCTCTTGGCGTCGCATAGTTTGCCTTGGGAGGTTTATTCCAAATAAACAATATACAATTCACCTTTTTCATTTTGCCGCCATTTCCACTTTCTTCGTAGTTTGGACTGTGGACTGTTCGGAGTTGAAAGTTGATTGGTGATTTGTATAATATTAACTACTTCTGTGTTGGTTTTGATTGTGAATTTAGGATCGATCTCTTTATAGTAACCAAATACAATTAATAAGTAAGTATAACATGAATTAAATGTATAGTATAATGTCCAGAAACATACATATAACCTCAAAAGAATCCACGTTGCGTGGTTAATATTATTTATGTATTTGGGACCAGGTATAAGAGATCATTGTATTTTGGTTGGAATAATCGAATGGTATATGGAAGGTTATTATAATTATTCAAGAAATAACTTTATAAAGTTTAAAGCCATATCATCGAGGATTTCAACATATTTCGATAATCTATCTCTGCCGTTGATAATTACCAGAATATTTTGTAAGATTACTCTTCCGACGATGATGATAATCATTCATCACTTATTGGATACAATTTAAGAAAAAAAATTGTATTTTGTGTTCAATATTGAACACGGAAGTCGCGGGTTTCAGATGGATGTAATACATAGACATATTAAACACATGGACACGGCGTAAAGAGAGAGGGGGTGCGGCCGAAATAAGATAGAGCTAGTATGGGCAAAACATTCGTTTGCAGTTTGTATTTATCGAAATTTTCAGAATTTTCTCATCAATTTTAGATCAACTTTGAATGTCGTATCCTTTTTCTATTATGGAAGTAATAATGGTGTCCTCGTAGAGTGCAATTAATAGTACGAAGTGAGTTGAAAAGACAGATAAAGTGAAATTTCACAGGTATAGTAACTTCGAATGTATTAATTGATTTATTATATCAAAGTTGAATTATTCATTTCAAATCAATAAATGTATGTCAATTCTTTTCTCATCTATATAAAATAACACTCAAGAAGCACTTGAGATTAGGTTAGAAAATAAATGCCCAGAATGCGAGCTTTTCCATCGGGACAAAATATAAATATGCTTCCTAAAAATTATCCTCAGTTGAAAAATTACTTAGTATGCTGATTGTAATGTCTATTTTTCAATCTTTTGATCAATATTGATTTTTTCCGATATTGAACCAACAAGAAATCAGAATATTGTGTTGGCTAAAAATGTGCTCAATTGTTTTTATTCAAATCAATGTATTCACAAACTTTTCATGAACTTATCTGTTGTATTTTCCGAGGAATAGTTGTCGAAAGCAAAAATTGTGCTCTTTAGTTATAATTGGATCATTATAAACGCAATCTAAATGATACTAATATTCGTTCAATTTTTTTTATTCGATTATAGGTACTTGTTTTTATCTCTAACGTTCGCCAATATACAAATATAGCTAGGAAATTAATACCTAAATTAAAAGAATTATGTTTATAATCAATTATCGAAATATTTCTAAGCAAATTTCATTTCTAATTTTCCCTATTTAAAAAAAAAATCGAAATAAATCGTATGCGCTTAGCGCTAAGGCCTTCTAAGGAACGTTTTCTTGCCCATACTAGCTCCATCTCATGTTGGCCGCACTAGTGGCTATTGAAACTCAATGGAAGGGCGCGTCCATGTGTTTTATAGGTCTATGATGTAATATTACATCCATCTGAAACCCGCGATTTCCGTCGAGCAATATTTCATAGAGAAACGCTAAGTCGGGATATTATTAGAATAATTCAAGAAATAAAATGAGCCCAAAATACGCAAAAACCTCACTATGTAAAAATGAAATCGAAAAGAAATAATAATTAATAATCAGCATCAAAAAATAATAAGAATGTAACGAAAATCCCAACGATGAAAAAACTGAAAACACAATCCCCAATTAGCGAAAGATTCGCGCAAATTTCCTGAAAAAAAAACTCTACAATTCCCTACGGCCTACGATGCGACATTATCACTTATTACGATACTAGTCCAAATCGAAATGATCGTGCCCTTTCTACAACCTCGCCTCGAATTAGCCGTCACGTTTCTTGCCTAAATTTGTATTTCTTCAACTTGTTATATTCGTGAGAAAACTATGATGTAAAGAGCATTTTTCATCAGAGATAAATGCAGCAGATAAGCGTCACAAATATATAATTTTAATCTATTGAATAAGAAATAGAGGTTTCTATTTCGAATTTTGTGATCCATTTCAAGACCTCATCTAAAACTCTGTTTCCAGAAAACTCCGCCTGAAAAATATGATCCAGCAGTTATTGGGCGATATGCAATTTATGGTACTACAATTGCTGGACCTCTGCTTACCGTCTGGTATAGTATTACTTACATCAATACGTTATACTAGCTACTAGAAACGAGCGTTTTGTTTTGAGATAATAATTAATGAATATAATGATATTCAAATGCACAACATTCACCGATTTGGATATTTTCAAATGTTACGATCTGATGGGGATCTGGATCGAACCCAACCACCATTAGGTGCTCAGGGTTCAGAAAGAAAGACCGCGTCTCATAGAGGAAGAGTAGAATCTGACCGTAGTTTCGATATTTGATTTCTTCAGAGCTGTCTTGATATTATTACGATTTATTCATGTCTATATTTTCTTGCTAAGTGAAACTGTAAGTTCGGACTTTTCCGCGCTTCTTCCCCTTCTTTTCGGTTGCATTTGAGCTGCATTCCCACGCGATTGAAGAAAGGGATTCGATTTTATTAGTAGGTCTTTTATTTTCAGCTTCTGATGCATAATTATCTTAGGAACTTTTGTGATAGCAAATAAACGTACAGTTACAGTGGTAAAAACCTCACGCTAGTGAACTTCATGTTATTTATTTTTTTAGTGCATTTTTGAATTTACTTGAAATTTTCCATTATTAGTTATTTGACAACCAATAATCAATAGCCTACCTTATCAAACAAATTTCGTGGTCATTTTGATCAGTATTCGAAGGAAGAGCCTTCTCTTATATCTGAAAACTACACACTCGACAAGCAACAAAACAAACATAATAATACACCAAGCCAGAACTCGGCCTCTTCTTCGTTAATCCTGATTTCTTATCTGATCTTGAAATTATTAATTATCCTGATATTTAATTATGTTAAAGTTGAAATAAAATGAAAATTTGAAATAAATTTCATCCAATGTTTCCAGACTTGGATGACAAAGCAAGAACAAAAATTCCTATTCCTGAAGAGTAGTCGAATGAAAACGGCAGAAGAACGAAATGAACATAGATTATATGATTTTCACAAATTGAGTTTTAAACCACGACAAGTGTTTCGTTATCACAATATTCACCCACCTGATGATGCTATTGTGATAGCGAAACACGTGCCGTGGTTTGAAACTCAATTTGTGAAAATCATATAATCTGTGTTAATTTCAACTATGGATTTTCGTCAAAACTCTGCCTTCGGTGTGTGGATTGAGTGGCTCAATCGCACCGAAGCCGGTCCCAAGCCCAAATGAGGGAAGAGGGTTGTCGGGCGAGGTTAGCAGCCTATCTGACATTAAAACCGATTAATTGCTCAAAGTACCAATTCACAGCCTCGGATTAGGACGGATACTTAACACGGCAACGGACTTGGCAAGAAACAGGAACAAGAATACGGAAATTAAAGCATCAAAGAAAAAACGGTGGAGATCGAATACAATAATAGTGGCCTGCTGGAACATTATGTACATAGACAATCTATTATGTGATTATGTACTCCTGGAGATGAACCATCACCAAATTGACACCTATGCAGTATCTGAGACGAAGCGTAAAGTCAAGGGAACTATCAAATATCAAATTGCCCGGATACATGCTGGCATACAGTGGAGTAGCGAAACACAAAAGAGCAGTGGCAAGAGTGGCCTTGCTGCTGGTGTCAGAGCATTCTATTCAAGATATACAAGAATATAAACGAGAGAATCGTAGTGGTGTCATTTGAAACGGGATCGGGAAAACTTCATGTTATTAGTGTATACGCGGCGGACACTGGTAAAAGCTTAGAAGAAACGAAATCATTCTACGATGCTAAAGCTTCATGTATCTTCCTCACTTCTGTTCCTGGTACATACCAGGAACAGAAAAACTGCTCATAATGGGTGACCTAAATGCGAGAGTAGGAAATTATATTATCAGGGCCGGATTAACCATGAGAGGGGCCCCTAGGCAGTGCAATTTTCGGGGCCCCTTTACAACCATCATAAGAATTTTTAAGTTGACATGTATATATGTATTTAGTTTCAGGTTGTCACGGATGGAAATATTTGATTTCGGGATTTCTTCTGATTCTGCTGCCATAGTTTGGCTTGTTCTTGACGTATTTGAAGAGGGTTGATTCTCCGTTGATTGCCGACTAAATCCGAGTTGGAAGAGGTTGTGTGTTTTCTTCAAGATTTCATCCCGAGTGTTTTGTTGTTCGCTATTTTTTCTGTTTTTCTGAACCCCTCAGTTATTTTTTCTTGAAGGGTTTCATCGACTTTTTCTTTATCGAAGAAAAGGGAAAGCAATCTTGAAAGTGAAAAATTACGCAAGAGAAATATTAATAATAAACTCTTCAAGAAAAACATTTACACTCAGGGACGGCCTCAACCGTTGCAATACTTGTATGGCAGATTTCCGAAGTCCTTTTCAAAGGCGAAAAACCTTTCCTCGAAAGAAGTGGAGAAGTAAAAATCGAAAACAAATTCACAAATTTTTTGAGAGGCGATAAAATATTCTGACTATAGATTCGATTTCAACTTGCTTCTTTTAATAGAACTGATGGTAAATTTTGGGAAATTTTTCTTTCTCGAGGCATATTTGTAAATAATTTTTCAAAAATTTTTTCTGTTGGCAAAAATCTGACATATAGGTACTTGCCGTTTTCAGATTTATAAGAATCCGAATTTATGTTAGGATTATAGAGGTTGTTGCACTCAAATCATCCCTGATAACGATAAGGAAATCAGTTGTTTGGTAAAGTTGCGTATATTCTTGCACTAATTTGTCAGGAGCAAATAATCAGTTGGAAAAAATTGTTGCCTAATAATGAATGAAAAATGGAACTTTATGGTCAAACTTCGTATCGAATCTATATCAGTCTGTTGAAGAACATCAGACGAATTCTTCAAAATCTATACTGATTTAGAAGGAGTCTGAACTCCTTCATCAGAAAAATTCTTAAAAATCTTCAGAATCGTAGTTTGTCAAAAAGTTACGAAGTTTTACCATAAATTTCAATTTTTCGTTCATAGTCAGGCAACAATTTTTTCCATCTTATTTGCACCTGGAAAATTTCACGCTAAGCAAATCGATTATTTAATTTTTTTATTTTTTAAATGATTTTATTTCAGAGACTGGGAGTGAAAGCCCTGTAAAAATTTCGGAAGACACAGAGTCTTCCCAGAATGAATTTCAATTTCACTCGATATTGGCAAAGTCCGTCAATCGATCTACTGAAATAATGATAAGGGCACAGATTTCTCCATCAAATAATTATCACTCAAATGAAACAAGTTATAGAAACGAAGTTAACGAACGAAGTTATAGGATACGAAAAACGTTCTAACACAATAATTGAAAATAAAAAAATATAAGATGCGCTCAATGGAAAAATCAGTTACGTTATTGATCATAAAACTTATCTTCAATAAAACAATTCGAAGTACAAAAATCCAAATAAACTAAAAAAAAAGTCAGAAAATATTGAACACTCTGAACTTATCTCAACGTGGTATCGAATTCTCTAGAATGGAAATACAAATGAAAAGAATCTGAAATATTGTTTCCCTTCTAGAAAAAATATACTGATTGGAGAATAGATAATCATTTTTGAAATATAGAAGATGCCGCCTGAAGAATCCCACATCAAAGGAGCCGCTTACTAATAAAACTATATACGTATCATCTGGTGTCCTTTAAAGAGAATGCCGACACGCTTGATGAACATAAAGGCTCTTGAAAATAGGAGAATTGTCAGGCCAACTGGGAATATTTCTCCATTTTTCTGGTATAGCTGTAGCTTCCTGGGCTACTATTGAATTTATTTGTTTTGCTCATTATTATCAGAAAAATATCGCGAAGCGGCAAGTTCACGATAATCAGGGGCCCATTTACTGCTCTTTTGTTTGGCTCAGGGACCTTTTCAGTTCTGGGGCTCCTTCACACTGCGGGGTCTGCTGAGGCCTCTGGTATGTCACTGATTGTAAACCCTGCAAATCGCTACGTATATTGAGTTCAACCTCGACGAAACGGAAATTTCCATGATGAACATATGAAGTCTAGTATTGCCTCAACTGACCTCTCACGTACGAAATCATGCCTATTGAATTTTATTTTTATGATACATTCAATTATTTTTTTTCGTGCATGTGGGCCGGGGGCCCCTAGGCAGTCGCCTACTCTGCCTAAAGGTTAATCCGGCTCTGTATATTATACCCGGTATAAAACACAGATACACCGAAGACCACATTAATGAACATGGAGAAGCCCTAATTGCACCCGCTATAACTCGCGAATAAACAACAGCTTCTTCATACACAAACCACAACAGAAAATTACCTGGCAAAACTCTGGTGGACAGAGCTCGTTGGATGAATTGCTCGGTTTGATATAACATATATGTTATATCAAATCGTTTGATATAACATATATGTTATATCAAACCAAGCAATTCATCCAACTTAAATATTTGATACGAGAAGCAGAGACAGTTGTCTCTGCGAGAAGTCTATATAATTTCCGCTAATATAGGGTCTGACCACTTTTTAGTACTCTGTAAATTACGCATGAGAATGCAAACAAAAAGAAAAATCATAAATGTAGACAAAGAAAAGCTCAACATCGAATCAATTAAAGATCCTTCAACAAAAGAGCTCTACAGGGTACGGCTGTCACAGAAAATTGGAGAAAATCAAATTGGCAAGCACCAAAGATATTACACATGTGTATGTGTAATATCTTTGGCGAGTACGATTATGTGGAGAGCTGCTGGAAAAAGATAAGGACGAACATAAAAGAAGCCGCTGAAGAAGCTCTAGGCAAAAGGAAAACCGGTCGCAGTACAAAGTCATATAGAACACAATGGTTTACATCAGAGGTCAAAGCGCTAGCAACAGAGAAACGGAAAGCTTATTTGTCATACAGAAGCAACAAAACACCAGAAAATAGAAAGAACTACATCCACACAAAAGAAACAAAGTCAACTCAGACATAAGGAACATCAAGTCAGAATACTGGGAAAGATTCACCACACATATGGAGCAAGATTTGTACGGCGCACAGAGGAAAGTTTGGGGAATGTTAAGAAGAAGAAAACTAGAAGTAAGTGAATACACGCAAACCGTACAGATAGACGAAACGGAATGGAGTACCTACTTCCAGAAACTGTACTCTGCAGAAAATATTCCCGATGAAACTACGGAAGATCCTGACCCTATCGAGATACCAGATGATAACGGAGATTGCTAAAAAAAATTAAGGACAGGAAGGCGCCAGGCCTAGATGAAATACCGAATGAGCTCTTGAAGAATGGAGGACACGTACTTATGGTGGAACTAACTGCCCTATACAATAAAATATTGAAGACCAAAAAGTTACCCCTGGTATGGAAGAAAAGTATCACCATTCCTGTGTTCAAGAGGGGCGAGAAGAAATCCCCCGAAACTTACCGAGGCATAACACTGTTGAATTCAACTATGAAATTGTTCACGAAGATCCTGGAAACAATGCTAATTGAACATATAACCATGTCGGAAAAACAACAGGGATTCAGAAAAAGCAGATCGGCCATCGACGCCATCTTCACGGTCAGGCAGATTGTTGAAAAAGCTATAGAGTATGACAGGCCAGCATTTATGTGTTTCGTCGACTTACCAAAGCGTTCGACAGGGTAATAGCAGAGACCCTTTCTCTATGGGTAAAATCATTGAGTATGGGTTTAATACTCAATGGTAAAACTGAAGGATGTCATTGATGTTCGTAGGAAGAAGCGGGTACCTGGAACCTCGCCTGGAACTATTGTGGACGTCATAAAACAGCTCAATCTCAATACAAGCACCCATCTACTGTTGAACCAGAAGCTGACAAAAGAAATTCCAACACCATCGGAAATAAGACAAGGAGACTCTCTAAGCCCTCAATTATTTAATATCCTCATGAACGACATTATCACCCACGTCAAGCAAGCGAGCAGAGGCTACATGCTCACCACTGGGGAAATAAAGATCATATGCTGTCATCATGCAGATGACGCAGTAATCATAGCTGAAAACGAGGACGACCTGCAAAGGCTCCTGCACGCTTTCTACCAAAAGGCTGCAGAGTAGGTACTACAGGCAAATATCTATCCCCAAAACAAAAACACTCGTCGTCGCTAAAGAACTCATAAGATGCAAACTTGTGGTTGATGACAAGCCTGTAAAGCAAGTTATGGAGTTTCAAAACCTAGGAGTACAACTTACCTACAGTCAGAATAGGACCAACGAAGTAAGAGATCAAGCACACAGAGCCAACCGAATAGCTAGAGCCCTGAGGGAGAAAATATGGAATACCCAATACATGAACATCCGTGCTAAAACCAAGATTTATAAGACTTACATAACACCAGTACTTACATATGCTATAGAAACCCGGACTGAAAACCAAAAAACCAAGAACATCTTGAGAACAAATGAAATGAAAACTGTCAGAAGTATTGCAGGCTACTCTGTGAGAGATATGAAAAGAAGCAGCGACATAAGGAAGGAATGCGAGATCGAAGAAGTGGTTAGATGGGGTCGCAAACGACGACGAGGAAGTACTACTCTATTTATAAATAGAGTAGCGAGGATTGCAAGGGATGGCCGACCCCAGTCACGTCGTCCTCCAGGCAGGCCCCCAAAAAGGTTGATTCTTGGACGTCGATCTCACAAGGGAGCTGAAATGGGACTAAATTGGCCTAAATTGCGTGGAAGAAGAAGAAGATTTTCGTCAAGTATCGGCCACATCAATTCAATGAATGAGTATGAAAAAAATCATTCATTCATTTCGATTCTTTCGACAAAATCTATGAACGCTATAGGCTGGATCTGTTTTCAGTTTTGGATTAGTCAAGAAAAAAGAGCTCGAGAATGTGTCGTCCGTTTTCTTCTAGCTGCTATAGTTCTCGAGATCCCTTCAGTAGACAACGAATTTGGCCACCCTGTACAGTACTCAGTAGTACCTTTGTTTATATAACCCCTATAAACGGCTAAAGAAGCCATATATTTGAGAGCTTGTATTAGGAGTTAGATGAAGATTTGGATTTTGGATTCGTTGAAATTCTTTGTATATACAAACAATAATTAGACCAAAAATTGTCATTGAACCCAGTTCTCTATTCCTGTTCCAAACATATTGATGCACGATACCACTTTGTAATATAAATTGTGGCGTCATTTCGTATGACATGACGGTAGATATTTTGAGTTATAAGTGATTCTTGATTTATAAGCGATACAACTCACCCGATTTTTTTATGTAAAAGATTTCCAAAGAGACTCAGAATGATACCTAATCTTACTTTATTCAAGGAGAAAATTGTAAAATAATTTCCGAGCATTTTCACCAAATGTATTTTAGGTGTCAATTTTCAGGTATCAGTGGCTTGATAAATTGGTTGTCGGAAAAACGCTGAGAGTTGCAGCAAAGAAAGTTCTTATCGATCAATTCATAATGACGCCACAGCTTTTAATCATTTTCTTCGTAGGTGAGTCTCATTTTGTATAATTTCCGTTAGATCTATTTCATTTAGCTCTTTCAAGTAACGGCGAAGGGTCATTTTTTCCAATAAAATTGGCGTAATTTCATTAACAGCTACAGCATTGTCGTCAAGGATTGGCATGCCCATTGCAGGAGATGATGCTACAAGAGAAGTTCAACTTCAGTTCATGTTTCATACCCTTTATCAATAATCAAATGATTAAATGGTGGTATCAGGATCAAGAACAGGAAAATGATACTATGTCAGTTCGCGAACTGGCGAACTGACATAGTATCATTTTCCTGTTCTTGATCCTGATACCACCATTTAATCATTTGAATATACATAATTTGGATCACCAATTTGAATTTATCAATAATGGTGTATTATCAGAATATCATACTAGATCGAGGAGAATTAATAATTCATTTAAACTTATATATTTATATTCATATCTATGTATAGAATAAAAAACAACGTTTTTTTTTCAGCTATGAGTTTCATGGAAAATAAAGAGAACGTGTTCGAAGAATGCAAGCAGAAATACTTAGTGACATTCAAAAATAGTTGCATGTTCTGGTTACCTGTTCAAAGTTTGAACTTTTTGGTAATCCCTTCAAGTTTGAGGGTTCTTTATGTTGGAATATGTAGTTTCGCCTGGATAAATATTCTCTGTTGGATTAAGAGAACTGATTCTTCATCAAACTGACTGATATTGTATTGACTCATAACATAGAATTGAAATAAACATTCGTTTTCAAATCATTTATTCCTTTTCCTATGCCACTGTGACGAATATTGATTGATATTTCTGATTCTAGTATGACGACGCGCTTTCCAGTTATTAATTTTCCCTTAATGGGTAATCATGATACGAAAGCTATTTGTTTTACCAAAAAACAATACATACAACAATATAAACGAAATAACAAATACGAGAATTAGTTCCAAATGTGCCAGTGAAAATAAAAAGATCGTGAGCCATAAACTGATGGTACATCACCACAACTTAACTGCTGAAATCTCGCAGAAAACTTCTTAGGATATGTATAAAATCAATTTAACCGAAATATAAGTTCAGTCTAATGGGATGAAATATCTAAAAGAGGATCCAAACTGATGGACAAAATAAGGCAATCGCGAAATTACACCACCATAAAATTTGTAAAATTGTAAATACAGGGGAAAACTATTCCTGTGCTCTTCCTGAACGATGCACGCATATTTAATTCAATTGTTACAAAATCCTCTACTAGGCTAGATTCTGCTGTGCTGGACTGCCCTCAATATGTGGCTAGCCTTAGAAGGGTACTTTGAAGTTAAGGGAAGTTTAGGTTTGATTATGAAATCTAACCAAGATGTCATTTAATAAAGCTCCTTGAAATTGAATTGTTTCATTTGATTCAATTTTGAATCTCAACAAATCGCCGACTGATTCGCCAGCCATAACTATAATCGAAAAATGGGAACTAAATTCAGCATCAAAAGGCACAACGGTAGGATTCGTTCGGTTCTCCGCCCCGTATTCGTCTTTCCAGGGGTTTCGCAACACTAGTCAAACTACTTACAGTAAGTAGGCTGAGAACTTGGACAGAATAGAGTTGTTTCTCGATTCCCTTTCCGTCTTTCTAGGGGCTTTCGCACCGCCAGTCGAAATACTTCCGGAGGGTGAGAAATCGTCCAGGACAGTGTTGGTTTAATCTTGGCTTGGCTTAAAACTTACCATACTGCCAACGAAGTATATTAAGATTATTATTAGTAATCAAATTAATTCAGATGCATAACATCCGCAGATAATGAAATAAACGAATGTTACGATCTAAATCGAACTAACAAACTACCATCGCTCGAAGTATTACCAGAAATTTCATTTCGCCGACAAAGAGTAGATGCTGACCATGGTTTCGGTCTTATTTGACCTCGTCAGAGCAACAAAACTCATTCGTCAGCGAAATGCTATGAATTGCCGGCTCCTTTTATTCCATATCAGTAGCGGGTATGGTGTAAAAATACATCGTACCGACATCTGACAGAGAAACGGGAACCAACCCAATTCAATTTCCTAACTCTCAGAGCGAAGATAGCAGTATGCATCCATATGCTTTATTCCCATATTGCAGATATCGTATATTACGATAATTAAGCAAGGGAAAAAGCGCGGAAATGTTCGGATCATGACAGTAACCGATCTGTCGCGTACATGGAAACTAAGAAATGGATCACGCCTTCATAGTAAGGCAGGTAAATAATAATCAAATTAATTCAGATGCATAACATCCGCAGATAATGAAATCAACGAATGTTAACTAACAAACTACCATGGTAGTTTGTTAGTTCGATTTAGATCGTAACATTCGTTGATTTCATTATCTGCGGATGTTATGCATCTGAATTAATTTGATTATTATTTACCTGCCTTACTATGAAGGCGTGATCCATTTCTTAATTATTATTAGTGTAGTATCTTCATGTTCAATCAGCTCAACACAAGTTAAGAAATTAAGAAGGAATACGGAGTACATAATGAATACGAAATGAATTAAGAATCAAAGATGACGGGCAGGAGAAGATCCTATTTTATATCCTATCTGAGGGGAGAGGAAAAGGAATGTCTCCCATGTACTGATAAAATTCACATCGATGTCTTTGCTCCACCTTATCGGTACTGACGAAGAGAAACACGGTTATTTCATAATTCAAAAAACTTAAAAATTATGAAAAAAATTATAAACACGTACTGTGATGTGTACTGTTTCTAACAATTGCTGAATCCTGAATCGATATTAAAATTATGACAATTAAATCCAAATACGTAAAAACTCGCAGACTCGTTCCATAATGGAACAAAATCATTACATCCCTCCCACTCAGAGAAAAAATCAATCTACGATAAAGTAGTGGGTTGAATTTTATAAACCTAGAATTCACCAAGTAACCTTCTCGTCAATGTTGCAGCACTAATGATACGAAATCGGATTTCAGGTTCACTTAATCCAGTCCAGGTGACGGTTCGGAGAACTCCATGAATTAAATCTTCAAAGTACCATTTCGATTTTTCATCCGTTGTATTATTTCTGGATATTTAAGGGCGGACATCTTCTTCACAAAGTGGGTTCAGGCGTTCAGGGCTTGACAAAAAAACATTTGATGGTAGTAATCCCATAGAAGGGGTATCTGACGTAGCTTTTAACAGCTTTTTACATTCCACTTGCTGTGATTCAGCCGACCAACAGGCAGTGGTGTCTATGCGTCCCTCACACCCTGTTTCCATGGCGGCCCTCCTCCTTGGTGTTTCTTGTCTGCGCTCGTTCGGCGCATAATGGAGATCCATAAAAATGAGTAAATGGCGTTTAGTATAATGTTGAAGGTGGAAATACAAGTAGGTACTTTCGGTCAGTTTAATAAGGAGGTATGAAATACGGTGTGAAAACGGTAATGGTTCATGCATTTTAATAAGTTAACTGGATTTTTGTTCTAGGTTTTGGCCACGTAGTGGCACCTAGGACAGGTATGGAACTCGCTTGTTGGGCGTCTTCCGGGATGTTATACGGTAAGAGGCACTAACTCGGATTTAAGTCATTACATAACGTGGATGTTGCCAGTCTTTTTACTAATTTATTCTTTCTGGTCATAGATAACAGGATAGATCACTTTCGCAACGGCATACGGACCAGGGAATTTCGGAGCCAACTTCGCTTCAAAGCTATCAACGGCAGACGACGTGCTAGCACGGCGTAGAACCATGTCATCGACATGGAAACGAACCTCTCTACAACGGAGGCTTTAACTTTGAGCTTGTTGGTCAAAGGCATGATTCTACCTAGTATGGGTTAACTCATATGCCTCCAAAAGATGACTGATTTGCTCAGTACGTTGAGCTAGATCTACTCTAACTTTTATAGATAATATAAACGTATAATGCCTCGGAGAAAATTGAACGAAATCATGTCTCCACAAAGCTTACGATCCGCAAATATGTCGAGATCCATGAAATTCAGACGATCTGATTAAGTAGGTCTTTGCACTCTATATGGCAATCGTGTAACATGCCACTGCAGAGATTAGAGCATCTGAGCATCTCGTTGAAACAATGGATGCCAGGCAGGATCAGCAAACTCCGAAATGGGTGAAAGTGAGACAACGGTATCTGGATGGTTACTCTTAAAACACTGCCGTTTTTTGGCTCTATAACAAATATGTAGAATATGGGGACTCCAATATAGGTCATAGCTCACAACGACACCCAGATCGGCTCAGACATTGTTACCCAGATATAGGACATGAAACTTGGAGACATTCACAGGGGGCAACCAGTCTGAGCACCACCACACAAGCAAATCCAGATCACCCTGAAGGGTCCGACCTACTGTTTAGTTTTATGAAATAAAATGAAGACTCCTTTGACCGTTTCTTTGAAGAGAAAGAAATATTCTCTTTTAGTTCAACACTGGATTATTCATATCAAAATAAGCATAAGTAATTCTTACAGTCAAAGTTTCTCTGTCATATGCATTGAATTATCGTAACTGTCCAAAGGAATTTTCCATATTGGTACATGAAAAGAATTAAATAATAACTTGTTGGAAATAGGTACCACAAAATAATAGAAAACATTTATTTGATATTTTGACAGATTCTAACATCTCGTTATGATGTTTCTTCTTATGCTTTTAGCCGTATTGTCATTACCATGTTGCCATTTATTTATCTATTATTTTTTATTACACTGGCAGTACATAGTACATTACAACTCTTTAAAAACGTTAAGATTTGTACATTTAAAAGAAAATTGCATTGAAACCGATATCAAACCAGTTCTCTCATTACAATAACAACAAAACTAAAGTAAACATTTATATTTCCTAGATGAATAAATCTTATTAAATTCTTATGAAGGTCCAAATTAGTTTACTTTCATCAAATTGATTGAGTGGCTGCCTTCACTTCCAAAAATTCGAATTTGGTATTCAATTTCTTTAGCTGCCAGAATTTACACAAAGAAGGTTTCAGACATTTAGTCTGCTATCTAATTAATGAGATTCATCAAGTTATATATCTTTTACTGCATCAATAATTTATTCAATTCAGATCCACCAACATAAAGATCTTCCATATAATATTTAAAATTAAAAAGATTACATTCTTTGGCTATATTAAAAATCTTCTGGCATAGACTTGTTTTTGTTTGAACTAGAATTTTCAGAATTGAGAGAAATGGATTGTTTTTAGTTTGTTTGAATAGTACATAATCAAAAATATAAGCTTACTTACAAATAAATGCATTCTGTTCATTGGATAATAAATAGAAAGAAATTTCAACATAATCTGTAATTTGTAGAGGTCAACATAATACAGTCTTTTCTTAAATTTTGTACGAAAATGTACAAAAGCTGAATAGTGTTCACAACCAGTTGTTGAGCACTCATCCGCTGATACCCACAAACAATAAATTAATTTTACGATATTAAAGCTTTCAAACAGAAAACATCTTGTACTGATGCAAACAAATAATCTTTCTAATACTATGAAATGCTTACATTAAATCACAGATGTCTTAAAGTCTATATTTATGGAATTATTATTCAACATGAAATAAAAGGATCCGTATAAAAATAGTTACACATATGAAAGAGAATTCAGGATATTCTATTAAGAGGAATTTATAATGTGTGTGAAGTTGGCCCAACACTTTCCGATTTTCAAAAGAACTATTTTTGTGTGAATTGTGTGGCTGAAAATTTTCTTTATTCCATTAGCTTCTCAAGATTCTACACAAAATGTATGAAATGGCCAGCACAGCACTTCCGAAAAGCCTGTTGCCATTTATGATGATTCTCAAATAATCTTCAGATTTTTCAGCTTTCCTAGATTTGAAAGAGAAGTGCAAAATTTTTTCTGAAAAGCAGAAGGGCACAAGTCAGCACAAATTTTTCCACTCATTTTACAGAAGCAAAAACAGAAAACTATCCTAACTTTTGTTTTACTTTCAAATTCTCTGGGAAATTTGTAGAAAATATTGAGAAACGTATGGAATAAGAAAAACAAAAAATTAGTTTTCGAAAATTGAAAAGTGCTGGGCCAACTTCACACACGTGAATTTATAGTATATTCTAAATAATTCAAACAATTTTTTAACTTGAAGTTATTTCAAGTTCAGTTATGCTTGATGAAAATTTCAACACTGAAATGAAATAGATTCTCTGAATAATTTCCAACATAGCAATAGATGTAACAATAACATATCTCTATTTGAAAAACAAAAATTCTTCAATTTTCATTCCCATTAAGCTTTTTGATAAAATTTATATCCAACGAAAATTGTAATTCATCGATATTTGTTTAGAACAATTTTTTGATAAATAACACATTGAAGAAAACTTAAGTCACTAATTTGCACAGAAGCATAAAGTAGTGTGCATAAGAAGAAAATGGAGATATGTAACAACATTTCAGAGATGTGAAAATAATAAGAATTACCAGAATAAGAGGCAAGAATATGGTTTTAAATGGATTGAAAATATCCAATCTGATTGTCAGATTGTCTGTTTTCCAAATCTGATCGATGGAGTAAAAAATGATTTGTTCGTTTTTTGACCAAATAGATAATTATTGTTGCTTGAGAAATAAATTCAACTTTCGATAACGAGCATTATTAAATTGATAGTTTAGTTCCCTGATGAGATAATTCTCTAGAATGAACCAAATGTGTATGTGAGAATGTTCTACTTAAAAACGTTTCCATTTAAATAATTTATATTTCAAAATGCAACCCGCAACTATTTACATAATGATAAAATTCGAACTCCTTTGGTATAGATGTTGCATTTTATAAACAAATCTTTTTTTTTTGTTTAATTTCCTGAGGAAGAGAAATTCAGGAAATTCCTCACCAAGACATGAAGGAATGACAAATATGAAGAACTTGACGTTTCTGTTCTTATGACATGCAGGGTAAATTTCAGTAAGACTAATATCGCAAAATATAACGATTTTCCTTTCACATGCTGTGTCTTGCACCACAAACACCCAACTTCATCCCGCACCAATGGCACATCTTCAGAGGTGGATAGCACCATAAACACGGCAAGAAAATTGATAAGAAAGTTAAACAGATCCACCTTCTCACGCACGATTCGTCATTGACGCAGTCACAAGCACAAGGCTGAGGAGCAAACTCCCCTTCAGCGTCAGCAGCACAATGGTAACACACGCAGTGAACGCAACCCATGCAAGTCAACTTATTTATGGTGGATTTCCAACAATCCGGCCCATATTCACACGAACCCCTCGGATTACCGTCCTCGAAATAGAGCTCGTTACAATATTTGCACGTCATTTGGGCCCTGCCCTGCGCGTTCTTTTTTGCGGGTAAAATGGGAAGCGGCTGCACGAGTTCCGTGTTGCGTTTTTTTAAGTCGTCCTCGAAGTCCCTGGGCCTCTGATCTTCCAAAATCGGGTAGTTGTAGTCGTGGACTGCCAGTTGGACATACGAATAATTGTCTCCTGAAATATATTTCAAGTTCATTATCAAATCAACTACCCAACCTAAAATGAATCAAAAGTCCGGCATAGTCTGCAGAGAGGTTCTTCATTTCCAACGACATCGAAATTTCGGTAAATTTATACTGATATGCTGATTTCTACTGAATTTCTACAGAAATACAGATTTTTTAACACTCCAACACTTATTTTGGCAATGTATGCCATAGTATGTTTCTGTATATTATTGGTGAATGTAAATAAAAACACACTGTAATTATTTTATAATTCTTTGGCGATCGATTTCGGCTATGATTAAGCCACATCGGGCAAGCTGAAATTACATTTTTCACAATTTAAATGATGCTTTTTTTTATGTAAACGGTGGTCATTGTAAAAGAATGAGAGTGTGCAATCTTACCGTCGTTGGAGGTAAATTGGTAAACATGTATGATGAGTCAAGATCAAGGATGAAATATGTGACTTCAAGAAATAATTTTTCTCTATTCAGTTCTTTGAAATATATCCCAAACGTCGAAGTTCCTGTCGTGTTTAATATGTAAAATGTAGTGGAAAATAGGAGTTAGATTAGAAGATTAATTTGGGGTGTCATTAGTCGAGTTTCTAACGTTGTGTGTTGTGTTCGGGAAATGTATCATTTTTATTATGCTGTTATCTCGTAAATTAAATTCTGTCAAATCGTTTAGTAAATTTTGATTACTTCTGTTCTTTAGAATTTCCAATTGTTCAAGAAATGTTAGTTTGTAATAATTATGTTCCTTATGTAGTATTTTTAAGTTGTTGAAGTCAGTGTTATGTTTATGTTCGTCTAGATGGCATCGTAAGGCTGATTTAGGTGTATTTCTGCGGTGTTCGTTGAATCGTTTCTTAGGCGGATCGGCCACCGAATGCGAAGTTGCTCGAAGCTGAGCATTTTCAGTACTAATATAATTGACAAGCTACGAATCGGGTGACGTAACTCGTGATTTAGCATTGAAAAAGCGCAGCTTCGCTCAACTTCGCATTCGGTGGCCGATCTCCCTCAATTACGTGTGGTCATATTCCGATGTAGAATGCAGGGCAATCTGTGCAGTTGATTTTGTATATTCCACTTTGTTCTTCTTTTTTGGTTTTTGTCTTATTGTTAACTAATAAATTTTCGATATTTTTATGTCGATTATTTATCAGAGTATAATCGTATTTGTTAACAATATGTTGGACGTTTTCATGTAGACCTTTATCCTTTATAGAATGGAATGGATAGATATTGCTTTCTTTTTCAATGTGGGGGTAGATTTTCTTCAATGTTGTTTTTCTTTTGATTGAATGGTATATCTGATCTATATACCCAACAAACATTTATCGTCGGTAAATCGTCGGCTGTGTGCTGTTACTGCTGGCGAAGTGCGTACTGCTGTTACACATCATCGGACCTTTGAAGATCCGAGGACATGGTTTACGCTGCTGAAGATGTGGCGAAACATGAGCATCTAGCCAGCGTCGGCAAAACGCTGCTGTTAGATGAGCAACTTCTTGGCGGTTTATATTCATCGGATCGGTTGCGGTTAGATGCATCTTCAGCGCTTTTTACCCTTAACATAAGGTCAAGCTGTACTATTTAAATTTCGCGGGATTTTGCATAAGAGCTTCCAGACAATCTAATTTCCGTAATTCCGTATCGAAGCGTTATTTCATTCAGGCGGCGTACGTGTGCACGTGTTTCGAAGATAAAAGAGTTTTTAAGAGTAGGCTATTTGACGAAATTTTTCTTTCTGAAAACTTCCTTGTTGTGTTGTGTTGTATTAACATAGTAACAGTGATGTCCCAGGGCAGGTGAGTACAAGAAATCAAAATAAAATGGTATTTCTATTTCTAATAAACGTCGGAGTAGGCGTCAGGAATATCATCACGTGAAACAGAGAGTTCTCGAAATATTAGGTCCAAGTAGTACATCATCACCATCATTAGAACCGAGTACTTCAACGATCTTTTGAGATTGCATGTAGATAAAAAAATGCAGAGATAGAAATGGATAAGAACACCATCAAAATAAAAAGGTACGAAAAATTGAAGAAATTCGATGCTGATATACTTATATATGATCTAGAATATTTGAAAAAATGTGTAGGTAGAATTATGTATCTACTCTTTTGGGATATGCTTTCAATTTTTGGTTTTGGTCTTTTTTATTCTAGAGAAAAAATTCTACAATTTGAAAGACAGAAAAATCTATATATACAAATATTTTTCAGTTGTCCAAATTTGGCCTCAACGGGGGGTAAGGACGTAGCAGAGACAACACGCAAAATAATCTAACTCATAATAAGCCATGAATCAGGAATTTCCCTGAATTGGTCGGGTAGGAATTAATAATAAAAATGGATTAGAAGCAATGGCGAATATTGTTGAGCTTAATCATGGTGAGTTTTCATGTTGTATTGGTCGAAAATGTTGACATTTTTGAATGTAAGGAAGTTACTTAAATTGAATACATATTTTGCACGTTGACATATATTTAATTAATTTAAACACATATAAGATGATATTCTATATGAAATTCAATAATTTATTTTATACAAATAATGAAAATCTATTATCCAGGGTCTGTAAGGATAAATCCTATTACAAGAAGTGCCACTGATGTGGAAATGAATCATGTAATGAATTGGCTTCGCAATGCCGGTGACAGAGCAGGGGGCAGATTGAAAAGAGCGGAGGAAAAAGAAGCAGGCAATAATGAGCAGTGAATAAATATATACTTTTTTTTTTCAAGTAAGCTAGTCGTTTTTATGTGTTCTTTCAACCTACAAAGTATTTATATATGTATAATATTATATGAGCGTTATATTTAAGTTGTTTGAATATATGAAGGTTTTTTTCAAATGGCTGTATAAATTGTCTTGCCCTAATCACAATAGAAGTGTTGCAAGGTTTCAAAAAATATTTTAAGAAAAAATAGATCTCCTTCAACATGAGAAATGATTCCGAGATTTCATAAGAAACATTCAAAGATCAGAAATTATTGATCAAATAATTCATATTTAATTTTTTTTGGATTTGCCAATTTCTACCAACGATTCTCAAATTTTCAGGGTCACCTTAGCATATTTACTTGGCATTTCTTTCTAACTCTAGTACGAATTCAATTTTAGCAACGTTAAGTTGGTATTAAGTGTCTCCTAAAAGTTGATGAGACAGAAATCGTACATGAGTAGTAAGAAATGTCACGTAAATATGCTTAGGTGTCCCTTAAAATTTAGAGATTGTTGGTGAGAACGAGCATTAGTATTGCAGGTATGTATATATTATACCGACGTTGTACCGATCAATTGGAACAGCGTATTCCCAGCATTGTCTAGACGTTTAGCCGACGTGGTGCCGATCAATTGTAAAAGCATTCTTCCAATATTTTGTAGAAGCTGAACCGACGTCGTAACGATTAATTTGAGGAGCGTATTTGAAGCATAGTCTAAACGCTAAACCGATGTGTTTTTGCACAGTCGAATCGTCACCGGATCTGCGGTGTGCAGACTCTGCAACATGTCGGCTCATAGTCCGTCGGGCGGCTGTCGGCCGATGTGACACTATTTGCAGTATACCGACTCTAACATCGCAGCACTAACCCAACGTTGGGCCGAGTTAAAAATGTTTGCTGGGTAATCTCTAGTGTATTGATTATTGAAGCCAATTTGGTATATAATATTCTTTTCTTTATTGTATTCTTCAGGGGATAGGGGAATGTTAATTAGTCTGTGAAATAGAAAGTTAAAAGCAGCTCTTTTTAATGTTGGTGCATGATATGAATGGTAAGGAATGATAATATCGGTTTGTGTAGGCTTTCTATAAATATCAAAAGAGAAATTATTGTTTCTATCGAGATTAATTGTTAGATCGAGTAAATTTATGGTGTTAGAGATCGAGTGTTCGATGGTAAATTTTATTTTAAACATAGAATTGATGGTTTCAAAAAATTTTTCAAGTTCTGTTTCAGTTCCATCCCAAATGCAAAAAATGTCATCTACATATCGTTTCCATGTGATTATATTCTTCTTATATGGTAGCTGCATTATTAGTTCTTCTATATAGTCAACATAAAATTCCGCAATAAGGCCGCTGGATGGTGAACCCATAGAGTTCTAAACATGCGGGGGTCTTTGAAGATTTTTTTTAAAGTTTTATAATAATTCCCGAGATGTTCTCAATGAGCCCCAATGACCCGAATTTGAGACAACCTGTACAGCTTTCCATTAAGAATAGGGAGCACAAAGTACGCCGACGGCAGTGGACCGCGGATACCCGCAATTGGACAGTGAAGACATTCAGGATAGTTCAAGGTTTTCACATCTGCTATTCGCAGATGTGAATGGGGTGGCATTTTTTTGAACCGTCACACAGAGTTAGTTGACCAGCCAAAGATATCTCGATATCATAATTGAGCCAAGAATCGTTCCGCTTACGGCAGCTTTATTTAAAGAGACAACTGTCTCTGACTGAATTCATAGTCCCTTGATCATTCAGATACAATAGGTTATTTTCTTTTACATGCTTTGGATCTTATTGAAAGAATACATTGTTGCATTTTTTTTACAAATAATGCCAGGTTTGGCAGCAATCGATTGCAGTACTTGATTCTGCCGAAAAAAGCTTTTTAATGAAGCATTTCCTTAAGGATCCTTTGAGGAGAAAACAGTGGTTCTTTAAAATGAAAAGACATACTTAATTGAAGGTTATTCTTTTGTTTTGTGAAGTTGTTTCATTTGTTCATCTCATATTGTGTAAAAGTAATTGATAATTTATTTCCAGATTATACATCATATGATTCTGAAATATTTGAGTGAAAACAGTCGCTCCATCTACTTCTGAGCTTTTTCTTAATACACAATCCTCAAGTGTCATCATCAGTCAATATAATCGATTCCCATAGAGAATGATAACTGGGGAAATTGTACTTTAACAATTTAAGGCCAGAAAATACAAGAAACTGTCTATATGAAAGTGCATGGCATCAGAAAATCAAGTAAAATTTAGTGAAGTAAATAACATTTTCAATAGTGACCAACTTTGTGTCGTTAATCAATGGCCACCTTACACTGATTAGGTCGAGGAGTTTATACTAATCAATACATTTACCCTCTACTTGCCAATAAAAATAATTTATAATCACAATAGTTTTTCTTTACAGTGAGAGCTCAATATTCTGCAAAAGGTTTTGTCGGTGGAATCCAATATTTTTGAAAATGAATTTTTTCCTTTTGGAGGTTTGACACTTGTTATTAGTTCAATTTTTGAGTAAATATGCATGATGAGTCACATTTTCATAGTATCTATATTCTATACCTTCATTAAAGGTTTACAAATAGATTCATGAAATGAGAGTTGTGATACAATAATTTGTGTCAAAATTCTTCATGTACTGAATAGATTCTACTCCTCGTCCTCATACCTCAGCTAAAATTCATGTTGAACTTAAATTTTGCAAAATTTCCGATGTCCATCATGAATAGAATACTTGATTATTGAAGGAAAACGAACATGTATGTTATCAATCTTCAATGGAGCTTATATAAAATAAGGAATAGTTCGATTTTCTCCATGTTATTGCAATATAAGGAACTAACGTTCATACTCTGATACTCAACATACTCTGATCTGTGAGCAAAATGAACATATTGAGGCGAATATTCCTGAAATAGATTGATGGAAGGTCAGTGAGACCTTCAATTGTTGAGTAGTGTATTTCGAAGACTGCAAATACTATGAGCCTTTATGCTAAATAATATGCAACTTTTTTTGTTGAATGTTTTCTGGAAGAAATATAGTAATGTTTATTTCGTTCACAAAAGTTCATCGTCCGGATTAATAAACCAAATTTGAATCTCACAATTTCAATTTCGAAAAAAAAAGCGATGTGAAACCTACCTTTATCGCCTTTCATTGGCTCGAAAATGGGTTGTCTAGGCTCCGGCGGTTGAGGTTTATCCTTTACGTTAAGATAGGTGATTTTATGAAGATAATCGATACCTTTTGTACTAGAGTCGCTCGAGCTCCTCGAATCCTTTGGTTCTTGTGGCAGGTTCAATGTCTAAAAAATTTGAAAAAAAAATCAATTCAGTACACAAACCAATTATGAACATCTTTCAGTGTAAATATCTATGCAAATAAACATTCACTTCTCTGAGCGTACCCCATTCTTTGCATAAATTATTTGGGATAAAATTATGATTTTTGTGCAATCAAATAATTTGTTGCATACATATCATGAAAATGAGTACATACCTATCTACATGTAAATAAATGGGATGAGCCTAAATAAGACTTCGTATTCAGCTTCCAAACCCAATTTGAATTCAAGAAGCACCTTTAATGTATGCGTTGAATATATTGGAAGAAAAATACACGGCATGCAGACAAATCTTTGCATTTTGGCTAGACCAGCAATCAAAAGGTAGCGGGTTCAAGTCCCGTCTGGGGAGGTACTTTTCCAAAATTCAATAATTTGTCTGCACGCCGTTTATTTTTTTTTCAACTAAATTTGAAATTTAAAGTTCTCTGTAAATTGCCACTTACAAGAGGCCCTCTCTGAAATAGAGGGTTCCAGGTGTACAGGGTGGGCAAAATTGGTGATACCTGAACTACAACTTTTTCAACCCAACGAGATAGAGGAAAATGCATGGGACATTACGGTCGTCTTTTTTTGAGACTTATAATGCCATCAACTACATTCCTCTATCTTCTTTAGTTTTCGAGTTATAGGTCAAAATTAAAATTTCAACTTTAGTCCTGTTTAAGCTAGCATGTTGAAATGAAAACATTATACAGATACTTTTTTGATAGCAATCCAGTGGCGTACTATGATTTTTTCCAACAGGTTATTTGTTGAGCTATAACATAAAGAGTTGTTTCTACTTACTTATGAAAACAGTAGTTTGAAATGACTAAAATGAAACACTGAGGGCGATGTATGATATATTTCTGAAACGGTAAAAAAAATTCTTTCTAAGTCATTTTAAACTAGTGTTTTTATAAGGAAAAACACAACTTCATGTTATAGCTCAGCAAATAAACCTGTAGGAAAAAATCATAGTACGCCACTGCTATCAAAAAAGTGTCTGTATAATGTTTTCATTTCAACATTCTAGCTCAAACAGAAATGGAGATAATGAGATAATGTTGAAATCGCCCAAATTCAAATTTTGGCGTATAACTCGAAAACAAAAGAAGATAGAGGAAAGCAGTTGATAGCATTATTAGTTTCTCGAAAAAAGACGACATGAACGGCACATTCATTTTCCTCTATCTCGTTGGGTTAAAAAGTTGTAGTTCAGGTGTCACCAATTTTGGACAGCCTGTAAAGTGTGTTTCAAGTAACCGGGTCACTGAATTTCGTAACTCATTCATTGAGCAAATTTAAAAATCAATATGAATTTGACGTTATTGAAAATAACGATCAAACGAATAAGTTAAGTGAATGTGCTGTGTATCAACTTATTGTAGTGAATGTTCGTCTTTTCAGAGAGAAGGAGAAAAAACATTGTTATCATGTTATTTTAGAAGATTCTTGAGGTCAAAACAAACCCCTTTTCTCTTTACTATTTTTTTCCAATTCGTCTTTTTGAAAAGATACATTGAAAATTCATAATGTAATTTTAAGTACTATCTCACGAACGATTTGATCGAATGCAATGATTTTCGGAATATAGTTTTTCATTGATGGAATGAATCTTCTTCGAACACAAAATTCCAAAAACATCTGGTAAAAATATCGGATATTCAAAGAACCCAACTATTAAGAGTAAGTTGAACAATTAATGAATATTTGACCATTCTTCATATTCTCTTGCAAAATCCAGCTTTTACAAGTGATTCGAAAACTTTCAGTGAAATTAGAAAAATTGGGTACCTACTTTGACTGAATACAACTATGTTTAAAAGATCCATAATTAAATATTCACTAGATTGAATAAGCAAATAAACTTAAGACATAAAACATTCTCCTTCTTCTTCTATTTTTGAGTTAAGTGCCGAGCTGGCGCCATCTATAGATTGTAGATATGTATCGTCATCATAGAAATTATAACTTACAATGGAAATCGTAAAGGAAAGAGAAACGTGTTGCCAGAGTAAGTTAGAGCTATTAGTGGCAAAAAGCTCGATAAAAGCGTTGTTTACGAGTGTTTAGTTTGAGGTTGTTGTGCTTTTTGTGCGATTTTCCCGAGTGTTTTGAAATAAAAGTGTTTAAATAACACTAATAAATAATGGTTAAATCCTGTGCAGCCATAAACTGTACAAACTGGCGGTAAAAAGAAAAAATTTCATTCCCATTGAGGAGGACTATTTTATGTTCACGGCAATAAAAATTCAAAAGTAGGATCAGTGTTGTCAGTATTTAACTTCCCTGGTAAAACCCAAAAGAAAACTTTTGAAACCGCACAGCTCGCGTTTGAGGCCCTATGTTTATATGAACTTTTTGCCTAAACATTCCCAAGGGAATAAATCCCTAAACTTATTGTATTGAATTTTGAAACACTCTGTATTCATTTAAATTTATTAAATAAACCATTACGGCGATCGCAATAGGATTAAAATTTTTCTTTTTCGCGAAGTTCCTTGAATTTTCATATTCATGAATTTTTGTAGCTAAAAACAAATAATCATTCAGGCAATGCATGCCCGCAATATTTTTATGTTTGCTCCTAGAATTGTCATGAAAAACGCACAAATAACAGAATTTCCATACTCATTCAATGCTTTTTAAATGGAATTTGCGGGCTTTTTGCCACTACTAGCTCTATCTCTCTCGGCAACACATTCTTCCATAGCTCGAATATGGGAGGGCTCATCCACAGTGGCGTAGCGAGCTTAAGGCGGTGAACACATATGAGCGGCCGCGGCCACGATCACGATCGTGAGACATCGCGACTGAACGCCGCTATATTGCTGAACAGATCGTGATATTATTTGCATGGGACGCTTCTCGATCGTGATCGTGGCTGCGGCCGCTCATATGTGTTCACCGCCTTAAGTCTAGTTCTCAGAGCTTCGTAGTGTCGCCAGCGACAGTTCTCCAGCCAATCAGAGCATGTAAACAAAACTTCCCCTGACCCCTTCCTTTTCATTTCTGGTTGTCGAGAAGTGTCGCGACACGCCCCTTTTGTAGTTGAAATATTCCAACTACACCTCGAATTTCTGCGACAATCACAAGTAAATATAACCTATCTGTCAGCCCCAAAAACAGTTGTTTTTGATTTTAGATATTCTTTTCAGTATTTTTCAATCATGGTATATTTTCCATCTAAATTCAGGTAAATATATGAAACACCAATGATAATTATCACGGAGAAAGGAAATATTCTTTCATTTCATATTTATTGTTTATTTCAGAATGGAGTTTTTCTACAAGTATACAGCTTTATATTCGTGGCGAAAGGCGAAATAAAATAAGGAGAAGAAGGTGGATTCACTAGGCCACTGCGGCAGATAGGTATTTAACTTCCTAATAAACTATTGGAGTTCACTGCTATATTCATTTGGCCAATCCGTAATAGATATATGAAAAGTAAGCTAATTTCACGTTTTGAAATGAGAAATATGTCAAGATTTCCGGAATTAAATTCCAATTTTCTTTCAGTGAATACAAAAAGTGCCTATTTCATTGAAATTCCCAAAACAAATCAAAAAGTAGCTGAACGTTACTCCCACAAAATAAACAAGATTGAAGGTTTTGATCCATTCACCATTTAAGCAAGAGATATACGAGGTTACAGTCCTGATGGAATATGATGATATTGTGGTTTTTCTAGTTTTCACAACCACTTTTAAAACAAATCAGCAAATGAAAGCATTCAAGCGCTTATCAGCCTACAAATGCTCGCATTATATCTGGGTTTTGCTGTTTGAAACAAAATATTATGTGAGAAGTTTTTCACAAAAGGGTCAGTAGGTACAGATGAATTGGTGTACATGTAAAGAAGGGAATAATGACCATTTTATGATAAAATGCTGCTATGAGGATTGTGAAATATATTGGATCCGATCCATGCGGAAAGTGTTGGGCTGACCATTGTTCCTGACCACCTTTTGTACAAGCAATTTACACATGGAACGAATATTTTTTTAAAATGTATATACATAATATGATGTAATGTGGTTGTATTAAATTTTCTCAAAAAGATGCACTGTTCTATACAAAAGGTGTATTTACTATAAATATAAAACAGAAACAATATGAAAATATAATTGGTTCAAAAATAGGAACAGTATAAAATTATATCCAGTAGAGAAATATACAGCATAAATATAATAAGTATAGAATATAACCCATATATTTGAATAGCTCTTTCAATAGCATCCAATAATTTTAGTCGTCTCTTGTCTCGAGTCATTTGAGTAAAACTTCTTATCTTATACTGTCTCTATTTCTTCGGCCAAAATATGCAAGAGGATGGCATAATTATTCATTTCCTGCCAAAATACTGCTTGACTTGCCCAAGTTATTGAATACTTTCATGACCCCTGTACTAATGTAAATTTTACACAATTTTAGTTCGAACACCATGTTTACTTCGGACATTATGGTGTGAGCAACTGGAAAATTCATTTCTGAAAAGATATATGTAATATAAATTCAAAATAGAATAGAATTTTTCAATCGTATTAGACAATCAGCTGTTTATGACAGCGGAGAACACAACACGTCATGTGAGAATGTAGGAAGGAGTGGGGATTGTCGCTGGCGACACTACGAAGCTCTGAGAACTAGGCTTCATTCCGCACATACTATCACGATCTGTTCAGCGCTCGGTTCAGCGATATAGCGGCGTTCAGTCGCGATATCACGATCGTGGCCGCGGCCGCGGCCGCTCATATGTGTTCACCGCTTTACTCGCGCCCGGGGCATACCTTTTTACCCCCCCCCCCTCCCGACTCTTTCGAAAACCACATATTATAATTTAAATCTACTGGCAAATTAATGAATGAATAAAGTAAGATAATACGAGTAGGCTCAAGCAAATGTATATGATCATCTAAAATTACTTGAAAATATATGTATCAATGTATTATTTATATTTAAAGAAATATTAAGAAAGAAACGCATTTTCAAAACTATGAAAAAGTTAATATTCATTATTTTCAAGGAGATACAGATTTAATGATAATATGAATATAGTACAGATACTTTCTAGAAAACGACTAAACATTGTATTTGTTGGGTGTCTGAGAAGTATCTGTATAGAAAAATGGACGATCCCTTAGTTTTTATTTTCCGGAAATTTTTTTGACTGTACATATAAGCACATAGCGTAAGGTACATAGCGTCAATAAAATAATAGAAATATTTAAAAATAGTGTTCTGAAAAAAGGAATGTTTGTACACTGCAAATATTTAACATAACAATTATAACATATCAGTAAGCCATCTTATTAGTTGGGGAGCCGACGATACTAAGTCGGGATTTATTCAAGCGTCGTGGAGACCTAAGCCATATTTTCGCGATTAAGACGCGTGAAGCGTCTTTAAGCGGTGCTATTCGAGCGAATAAGTCATGACGTCAGTCTTTAAGACGCTTTAAGCGGAACCTGGCGGTCTGTGGAGAGCGCCTGTGTCATAGAGTCATCTTGTCTCTGGCCTGTGTCGTCTTAAGCACAGAACGTCTTAAGCGGAAAGAGGTAATATAAAGAAGAAGGGAGAATATGTTGTTTATATCGAATTTGATTTGAATTCCTACTAGGGAAGAGTGCTTTTATTGCCAATAATGCAGTTTCTGCATTATCATTTAGAATAAATAAATATTTTTCAAATAATAGCCAAAGAACAGAAATTGAAAAATTCACAATTCGATTCGCTGTCTAATGACAACGACAGATGACTCAACCATCAGCGATATTCTATTTTTGCGACAACAAAATTAATGACGTCACGCTTAAAGACGCTTTAAGACATCGATTAAGACGCTTAATCGCCAAAATATGACTCTAGTGGATTTTGAAGAATAGATGGTAGGAAGAAAAAAGGTTCTATGAGGCATGCACTTTTAGCGGTGGGGAAAGCGTTTGCAGGTTTTCGAAGATGTAAAAAAAATCGACAGGTGTATATAATCGAGCGTGTCTCTGATAATAAATTAATATTTATCTGACAGTTTGCGTAGTGCATATGGGACTAGCCGTACGGTAGAGTTAAAAAAAAAATGTTCCGAGCGTGTCAAATCTTTCGGGAATATGTTAATTGGACCCAAAGGAAGCTACTTTTCAAGAGGCTGACAATTTCGAAGGTCACAGTGATCCTTTGAAAATGCAAAAAAAATCGTTACTTGTACATACTCGAGCGTGTCAGATTTTCATACAGATGGTTTATCTCGGTGTTGCAGACATGTTGACCCATTAATCTGACAATAATCAAGGGGCGTTTTCTTAATATGACAGTTTGAAGATGATAACAAGGCAATTTTTCAAATATCTTCCTTCCTGTACCTCTGATCGTTTCTGTATTCCTTATGAAAGTTGTAGATAATAAAATGCTCTACAACTTTTTCCTGAATCAATTTCACATACTCTCAACTGTTTTCGAGTTAGAGGGCGATAAGGGCGAGGAGCTTAGCCACACATGAGAAAGGCCAAGGTCATTGTAGAAGCCCAGTCTAATGTACATTTATCGCCAAACAAACAAAAATGTTCAGATGTGGAAAAAAATTGCTTCAGGCAAAATTTTTAGAAAATGTTATGTGGTACAACTTTTATAATGAATGCGAAAACAATTTGAAGTCCAGGAGAAGTGATAATTAAAAAAAACTGATTTTTGTGATCTTTATGGCCAATTTTTATTGCTTTGGCATGCTGAAACTGTCAGATTGAATTTTTTTCGTTATTGCTGGATCATTAGCAGTGGCGGATTATCCCAGAAGCGCACTAAGCGCGCGCTTAGGGCCCCCAACTAAAGAGGTGCCCCTCGGCTATCCGAAAAATATCCGTTTCCGTCGGACCGAAAACAATGTTGTCAGAATTTCATTACAGATCATAAGAATTGCACTCCACCTGACCATGCTTTCTTATCCGTATGGGGGCCTCCAACTATAGCAACCCCCCCCCCCCGGCACTCCGAAAAATCCCTTTTTCTCATATTTTTTAACATTTTTGAGTGAGTGAGTGAGTGAGAGTGAATATGAATAGAAAGTATGAATCAGGGGCTGAAAAGCGAAGAAAACGGAGACAACGAGAGGAGCAATGTACAAAACAGAAGAATTTCTTATCTTCATTTTTAGTGGCTGCTGAATCTAACTCTGTTTCAAAACAGGGAAATGAAAATTTGAACCCAGGGAGTACCAAAACGCAGTTGAAGGAGAAAATGAAAATTTCGACAACCCCAGCACGATTATTGTTCTCTATAAAGTGAGTGTACTACCAATTAATAATAATAATAATAATAACTGTTTTTTAATGGCCATCGACCGAAGCTTTTCAGCCTATACTACCAATCAATGAACCAAATAATGCAACCTTTTCTCATGACATAGCTTCATGGCCGGTAGAAAACACTGATAAAATGATTGAATATCATATAATCAATAAACCCTGTAATATTGGGGATATTTTGAAAATAAAAAGTGAATATACTGAGAGAATTAGGATTTATCGAAGGCTGTTACAAGAAGCAAATTTTACCACAGGGAAAATCAATGGTTCGAAAGAAAGACGAGAATGGCTGATATTTTCAGAGACAACGAATGCTGTTTACTGTTATGTTTGCAAACTAGTTTCAAAAACCACAAAACTGGCAACTGGCTTCAGGGACTTGAGAAATATGTTCAAATGAACACATATCTGCAATGTATTCATTCAGAAGACAATGCATGACTGTTGGACGTATTGACACAGAATTAATAGAACAGTTAGATGCAGAGAAAAATTTATTGGCGTGAAATTCTAAAAAGGATTGTCGCTACTATGAAACCATTGTCTTCTTAGGGAATCGCTTTTAGAGGCCACAGGGAAGGAGAACAATCTAATCGGAAGGGAATTTTTTGTCCTGCATTGAATACTTATCTAAATTCGGTCCAACAGCCTATTACATACCTTGTGCCAGCCACTCTCTCAATTTAGTGGGAACTAAACTAGCCGAATCATGTCGAGGTGCCATATATTATTTCTGTTTCGTTCAGAATTTATATGTTCATTTCTCTGCCTCAACAAAACGATGGAATATATTCTGCAAAACAGCTTGATTGACAAAGCTAAACATATCTAGAGAATCTGCGATACTAGATGGTCATCAAGAGCTGATGCAGTTTGTGCCTTGGCTGAAAGCTACAAAAATATTAGGGAGGTCCTATTGCAATTGAGTGTAAGTGATCACGAGAAACCTATGTTTATTTATTTTTCTTATTAATTTTATCCCGATTCTTTATTTTTGTTCGTCTTCAAATAAAGATATAAGTAAAACGTAGCCTAACTCACTTCATAGACCATTGAAAAAAAGCCCTCGGTATGTATCCACATAAGATATGTCTGTGTCCTACATTTTATTCTTCAAAGGGGCCCCAGGTTTGTCTTGCGCTTAGGGCCCCCAGGTTTGTCTTGCGCTTAGGGCCCCCAGGTTTGTCTTGCGCTTAGGGCCCCCAGTTAGGTTAATCCGCCACTGATCATTAGCTTCAAAATAAGAAAATGTAAATGTGACTTTTTTCTTGCAAGTTTCGCGCCCTCCCATACATTTTCGTCACGCTTAAATTGTCAGATTAAGAGAATATATACTTTTCAACATGTAACTAACCACACTTATATTAATCTGACACGCTCAGGTATGCACAATGATCGTTTTTTTTTTAAATATTCTGACAGGCTGTCCTAGACAATATCCCCTATATACAGGTCTAATTTTTGGTAGATACTCTACAGGGTACAAGGTATCTCTTGGGCTCCTCAACTATATCAAACAAATCCAGAAAGAAAACAATTTATGTAACCTCAAAGAGTAATTGGCATAAGGAAGTGTTGACAGATACAGGTCGAATAAGCCCTGTCAGTTTTTATTGTGAATATATCATTATAGTTTGATTTAGACCATCATTGTTCCTGTTTACCTTATTATTTACGAATTAACACCTATTTCATAACACTAATTTGAAATATATTTTCCAAAAATCAATTTTAAAATTATCCAGCAATTTTTTTGTTTTGCGAACCATTTGGCGCCCCTTTGTGAGTAGCGCCCGGGGCATAATGCCCCCCCTCGCTACGCCATTGCTCATCCATCTTAGATTAGTATATATATGATCGTCATACTCTTTGCAATTGATAACACAAATTGGAGCCATGGAACCCATTTAACGAACTTTAACTTGGCAACTACGCTTCACCTCATGATATAAGACTTCTTCTTCTTCTTCTTCTCTAAAGTTCCAGCTCTCTCATATGCTATCCCCCATATCGAGAGAGGCTAGGAATCCTGGAACAGCCCTATGGCTATGCTTCCAATCTCCAAGTATACGGTACTGTCTAGCAGTCTGATTCCCAGGGGAGCAGGAGTCTAGATCCAGTCTATATCAGACCGCGTCGAGTATATCCTTGATTATAAGCTTCACGCCAGGTTGACCCCTGGCTCTCTGTGCACAGAACAACTATCAATATGTAAGATTAGGCTGTGAGTAATTGAGGCAAAATGTTGACTTTTCAATAATCCCCCTGGAGTAGACAGTTATCACACTTAAGGTGTTCTGGATCTGAAAGGGTTAATGGAATGAGGATTTATATGTGCTGAAACACTACCGGTAAGTCATCAAAAAAGGAAAAAATCATAAGCGGATCCTGGAGCCACTCAAGAACTCCAGTATAATATTCATTACCTCTGGCTTATTGGATAAAAACACATCATTGACAGAGAGAGGGAGCGGGAACCCCAGAGCAATCAGCCCATGAAACAAACTATCTATGTTGAAAGCGTTCTCAGAACACGAAAAAAACAAGTGAGTTAAGTCCCCCAACTCGCCGCAGCTACACAGGGATGAGTCCCTCACCCCGATCCTCGCCAAATGAGCCGGACTCGAGCAGTGTCCAGACCTAATCCTCATCATGGTAGTTATATCCTTTCTTGGGACATTAAGATCTCTGAACCATGTTTTACTCCGATACTTCGATGGACTAATCATTGAAGAGTATATTTTGCCCTTGCTTTGTCCGATGTTATGGAACTCATTGTCCCAGTCCCTCCAAAGTGTGTCTCTGTAGGAAGGCCACAGTTCTCGAGGATCTCCCCTCAGCCGCGATATACCAGGTAGAGCCCTACCCCTGTTCGCCAGCATGTCAGCCGTGTCGTTGTGGACTATATATGAATGACTAGGGACCCACAAAAGAGAGATTCGCAAACCCAAGGTCCTCGCCCTAGCGAGCAGAGTGAGAACATTCACCGTGCAGATATCAGTATTAGCGTCAACTTTCCCACTCTTTAATCTATTAAGAGCACCGAGTGAGTCCGAAATTATAACCGCTTTTCGAATTGACTTATCTAGGATGATCTGAACCGCCCGGTTAATAGCAAACATTTCAGCTGAAAAAATCGACCAGTGGTCTGGGAGCCTACCACATGCTTTTAAAGGGATAGACGGAATCCAAACCGCGTAACCCACCGACTCAGGACCATGTGATTTTGAGGCATCCGTATAAATATCAACATATCCCCCGTACCTCTCCGAAAGCAGAGCACCCATCATCGCAATATTCAGCACCGAGCCCTTCCCCAAATCAGTCTTGAGGACGTCCACTCTGCTCGACCTAATCCCGATATCGGTTAGAAAGTATGGCAGAGTAGGAGATTGCCATATTAAAGTTTTTCTTCTGTCAACGAGTTTGAGCGCCTGTATGTATCCCGGGATCGTTCCGTTGAACCATAAAGGGTCCAGCTCACCCGGATCTCGAAGAGCCCGACGCAGAGGATGATCCGAAAATCTGTACAACTTGGAGACATACTTATAAGACAGCCACAGTCTCCTATATTTGAGCGGGGGTTCTCCGCCTTCCGACAAGATGACGTGAGTGGGGGTCGACCTCATAAGGCCCAAGGAGGTTCGCATGGCCGCGAGCTGGACTCTATCCAGTCTCTGCAACTGGGCTTTAGCACACCTACCATATAAGATTCCACCAAAGTCCAGATATGGTCTGATAAGTCCTCTATAGATGTTGAGAAGAGTGGTAGGATGTGATCCCCACGAAGGTCTACATAAACTCTTGATGATCCTACACTGTGAAATCGCCCTGGAGCACATGGAATCGATCTGCTGCCCCCACTTTAGTTTTTGTTCAAAGGTGACACCCAAATACTTCACCTGCGATCTCCAAGGGACGACCTGGGAGTCGACCAATATTGGCTGGGGATCCAAGGGAATGGAGCCCTTCGAGAAAACAATGGCGGATGACTTAAGTGCATTAATTTTCAGTTCTCTAGCAGACAGCCAAGTATTCAAGGTTTCGAGGCTAGTATTCAGCAGTTCCACGATGTGTTCGACATCACTTCCCGAGCCAAGCAACGCAAAGTCATCTGCATATTGAAGTAGGATAAGCTCCCGGTGTATAAGTCCTCGGGGACAGAGGGTATACAGGCCAAACAGCGGGGGACTCAACACAGAGCCCTGTATCAGTCCTCTAGTAATTTCCTCCCGGAACTCAGATCCCGATGAACCCCTGATGACAACTGATCTGCCCCTGAATAGTTGGTAAATCAGGTTGGCTATATTACGCGGAACACCGCTGTCTATCATATCCTGCCAGAGTATGTTCGGGTTGACGCTGTCATATGCGCTTGAAATATCAAGAAACACAACTACAGTAAATAATTTGTTCTTAAATCCCCTGTATATGTGCGCAGTAAGAAGAGTATGACAGTCGTAGATAGATCTTCCCCTACGGAAGCCAAACGTTAGAGCCTGCCCCAATCGGTCCTCCACTATCTTCTCTATGCTTTCCTTCAACATCCTCTCCAGGATTTTTGTGACGCAGGACGTAATGGTGATAGGTCGATAGCTTGTACAGACGTTAGACGGAAGATTGTTTTTCAGGATAGGAATTATGATCGCAGTCTTCATACACGGTGGGGGGCACTCACCCTGCAACAACCGATTGAGGAGTTCAAGCAGCAGTATCCTAGTGGATAGGGGGAGGTGGGACAGGATCATGTAATCCACACCATCTACACCCGGAGAAGAATCCTTTCTGACCCTCAACGAGTACTGCAGTTCTTCCAAATTGAATCTCTCCGAAGAGTCCTCATATTCAAGGAGGAGGTCCTGTGAAAGGTCAACAGGGGCAATCTTAGCCAGGATGTCTCTGCAGCATTGGTCGGAAATTGTGTGTCCCCTCATACTGGAAGGTTGACCAGAGAATTTCTTTGCTATTCTCCAAAAACGACTTGTATCCCTCACTGAGAGATTCTCCGTGAACTTACGAAAAGAGTCTCTTTTCTTCATTCTGATCAACCGTCTCGTCTTCGCAATTTGGTGTTTGACCTTAATAAAGTTCTCAATGGAAGGGGCATGTTTGTAGGCTTTCAAAAGGGATCTCCTGAGGGATATCTCAGAAGCAACCTCCTCGTCCCACCAGTGCACACTATGCCTACTTGTGTTTCGGACCTTATATTTGGGAATAGAGGCATCAGCTGCAGCCCGGATAGTTGATATATACTCCGTTAAATCGTTGACTCGTCTCACTTCGATCTGCTCAAGGAAACTGGAGGCGAAAAGTTGCCAGTTGGCCTTCTTGGTATTATATTCGCGAAGTGATCTTCTGGGAGTACTGAAATCATGAGCCACATTTTGCACCTCTATAAAAATAGGGAAGTGGTCACTAGGGCCAGAGTCCGGAATTACGGACCAAGTAGAGCGAAGCATCAGCTCCCCAGAGCAGATCGACAAATCCGGAGCGCTGGGATTCTGACCCGGGGCAGTACGCCTGGTTGGCGTACCATCGTTCAAAAGAACAAGCGTATATTCCCTAAGAAATGCCATCATAATACCCCCATTGTGATTACATCTCCCCGACCCCCACTGGGGGTTCTGCGCATTAAAGTCACCCAAGATGAAGAGTTGCCCCCCCACTATCGACGCAAATTGATCCAGATGGGTATCCACAAGGTAGATATCCGGTGGTACATATATATTGACGACAGTGACACCAGCACAACGAATGCCCTGCAATTGGACTCCAGCCGGAAAGTTCATATAGCTCAAGTCCACCACCTCATACTCAAGGGAGTTGCACACCGCCACTGCAACACCCCCAAAACCATCAGCCCTATCTTCTCTCACCAGGGAGAAACCTGAGATACGAAAAGCCTGATAATCTCGCAAAAAGGTCTCATTCAACGCTATTATGTTTGGCTCGAAGTCTCTGATGAGGACCTTAAGGTCGTCGAAATTGGCACAAAGGGAACGTATGTTCCACTGCAAAATTTTAAGCATTCAACACTCGATAAAAAAAAAAAAAAAAACCTCAAGGTGCCCAACAGAGATATCAGCAATTAATTTACTATTATTTAAGATCGAGATTAATATGTAGGTGAGGACTTCCCATATCTCAGGTAGTCCTCACTGTATGTGATCATTTGTCTGTCTTCTCCGGTATCATCTGCAACATCATCCATTATTGACTGGTCGTTCTGGCTGGTAGAGTACACACTACCTTTCGTTTGGGATTGAGATTCTGACCTTCTCAACATAGTTTCACCAGCGGTGTCCATCTGTGAATGGGGTGGTACGGAAGTAGCCTGAGAAAAAGATTGGGAAAAGTGACTTGTTGGGGAAGCCGGCCTGTATGAGAACAAGCACGCTTCATGTTCCGCTTTGTCATAGCCCACTGTGGAGGGGGCTTTTCTTTTTAGTCTTGGACCGTTGTCGTTGGTTCGCATCGAGCTCTGGGTTTTATACTCAGCTTGCGACACGATACTTGCATATGTTTGGTTACGTGGTCTATTCTGCATGCCCTCTTGTTTTTTCCCCGTTATTAAGGGAAACTCCGATGGGTTAGGAGCCATTGATCTTTTACAAGATTTGTCTGCCTCGTACAACGAGACATTATGAATTGCCATAATCTCCCTCATCTTAACCTGTCTTAGGTACTCCTGGCATCGTCTATCCATGGCCTCATGCCCCTGTCTACAGAATAGACAACAAGGTTCAGCATCGCAAGGCTTTTCATCTTCATGATATGAACCGCATTTCCTGCATCTGAATCTCCCCCTGCAGAGATTCCTCACATGACCATAGCGTAAGCATTTATTGCATTGTACAACTGGGGGAATATACAGTTCGACCGGAAGTCTGATATTATACAATTCAAAGTATTTTGGTAATGTTGTACCCTCAAAGGTCAACACACACGTATTCGTTTTCACAAAAACAATGCCATCCTCAGTAGTCTTCCTTCGATTGAATCTTCGTACTCTTATGCATTTCACATTTGGATTTAATCCCTTACCCATATTGACCAGCTCCTCATCTGTTATATCCTGACCAATATCCCTGACAATACCCATGACTGAGACAAATCTACCTGGAATATAGACATCATATGAGCTGGGGTCAAATTCACTGTACCTCACAAAGCAGTTTGCCTGATCGGCTGATGAAAATCTTACACCTACTTTTTTAATACCCTTTCTACTGATATTCAGAATTTTATAATCCTTATAGCTTTTGTTGTTATATATTACCTTACCTATATTGAGTGGGTTCAGGTTTTTGATCTCTTTATTGGTACTTTCTATCATAACCTCAAAAGGGCCCCTATCCCTATCAGAATAAAAACAATGCATTTTTTTAATCTTCGATCTGCCCTGGGCAACGATAGATAGAATTTCGTCTATTTTTTCAACTATATTCACCCTCCCACAACGGTATGCCTCCGACCTAACAAGAGTGATTTCATCCTTCAGGAGTCCCACATTAATGGAATTCCACTCATCCCTGTTCAGCTGCTCCAAGGCCAGCCTTGCCCTGGGGGATAATGCTTCCAGAACCCGAGGCCAAGCCTCGGGATCTGTTTCATCCATAATGAAAACAAAAAAAAACCAGAGATAAGGAGCTTATCTGATCCCAACCGAAACAAAAAAAAACTGAAAAAAGAAACTAACCTAATTCTAACTACAACTATAGGCCCAGAGGCCTGAAATATTTACAGTGTTCAGCACAAATTATAGGATAGGTTCTAAACTCACCACCGGGATTTTTTTCACACACGAGACACAACAACAAGGAATATTCCAGGTTAATCGAACTCCAATCAGCCGGAAATATGTTGCCCCGTCAACAGCCAATGCGCGAATCTCCATATAAGACTTTGAATGGGAGCATACCAGTAGAACCGTCAAAAATGTCTTGGAAATGATGGACGTCGGGGTCAGACTGGTCTAGCCCTTCCCCAGCTTCCCCTGAATCTAATTCCATTGGACATTTGTCAGATATGGTGATAAAAAATTAGAAGAGCTTGTCAAAACCACTCGGGAAAATGGATCTTGAAGAATGGGGAGACTTTCCTCAGAAAGAAATCGACAGTATCATACACATACTGCCTAGGAATCCAAATTTCAGTTAGAATTTCCAACGAATTGTTGATGAATTTTCTTTAAAAAATAAGGTATCATACTTCACTTCTTATTAATTCTTTTGCAATTTAGTCAATATTGAATTGAACTCCATTTTGATATCCGATATTTTGGTCATAAAAACTTTTAAGGTACTGGGTAATACCATATAAGTTTGGTCGGTGCATAATTGCTAATTGAAGCAAAAAGGTTTCGATAGCATGGATGACCGCAAACATCAGGAAATTAAAGAAATGATAAGAAGTAATGCTTACCATGAAAACTTCATCGTCTCCAACATCTTTTGGAAATTTCGAGAAAGGTGGAGGAGAAGAACCAGCAAAACCTGAAATTAGGATTCGGCCACTTATTCAAATGTTTTCAAAATATTGACTGTTATCGAAAGAAGAATACGTACAGAAGCGGAAACATCAAAGACAAATGTTTTTTTTTTTTCATTTTACTCACCATGTAGGAATCCCGTAGAAGGAAGCAATGAAAAAGATTAAAATAGAGCAGGTAAGAACAATTATTACTAACGCTAAAATCCTACCCAAAATCATTACTTCAAATCACATTTTCGTATTTTATTTCAGACTCTGATACCAAATCTTTCAAGATAATCTTTCCAGATATGTAATTCAGAACTGCTATTATTTATTTGAGTAAATGTATCAAGAATGCAGAGACGTGAGCTTTTATTGTATTTTACTTCATCCTTATTTTTCTTTTTTTATTTTATTATATCTTTGTTATCTTTCGATACTATATTGTTCTTGGTTATTCGAATAAATAAGCTTGTGAGGATAACCGACGATAATCAATTTTGATGGGAATTTACTATAGCGTAGAGAATTTATTCGAGTAGGTTTTAGTGTGAAATTCATTTCTATATAACGAAGAAATGACGAAAACTTTCTATTTTTGTCATAAACAAGTCGTGAGTGAAGTCGTTAATTTAAGGCTTTCATGGACGACGCTGGGTAAATTATAAGAGATACTGGAAAATGATCTTTTAAAAAATCCGCGATTGCATACATCTAACTTTCGAGGATGACCAATTTTAACATTTTTAATTCGAATTATGTTTCATTTGAAGAGGTTTTTGAGTGACCTAGAGTGAACTAATATGAAAATGAATGTGATCCTTATCAGCGACATTTATCTCTGATGGAAAATGCTCTTTACAGCATAGCCTTCTCATGGATATAACAAGTTGAAGAATTACGAACTAAGGCAAGAAACGAAACGGCTAATTCGAGGCGAGATTGTAGAAACGGCACGATAATTTCGATTTGGACTAGGATGTAGTTTTTTTTTCAGGAAGGTTCCGCGAATCTTCCGGTAATTGGAGTTTGCTTTTAATTTTCTATATGTAGTAGTATTGCCTTTGGATTTCATTGTTCATAGTGATGTTTGTTGATTTTTTGCTCATTATCTTTCTTCTAATTATATCTTGACTATAGTTTTACTCTGAATTATTGCGCGACTGAAGCCGCGGATTTAAGCTAGTTTATAAATATTCTATCCACTTTTTTTGAAATTTTCCTCATACTTCGTAGAAGGTTATAACGAAGAAAAATTAGGAAAAGTTGTCTAGGAAACTAGGAAAATCTAGAAAACTATTCGAAATATTAATTTTGCGCGCAAGTGTATGCTTGGTACCTTCCACGGACAAGTGATTGACACTTGCTGGATGTTGACAGTTGACAAAATTCAGCATATTGCTTATCAATCAATCAATTATTGTGAGTCTGGGCTATTAGTGATCATTACATTCATTATTAAGTACATACTATATGCATACCTCGCGATTATGCTCTGCATATATTTTTTCACTTTGAATAAAAAAATGTACATAATATTATATGAATAAATGTGTATACTTGATTAATTTTTTTTTTGGTAAAAAGTTTAAAATAATAACTTTTCATATTTTTTTTTACTTTATTTTTATCGCTCTTTTCACTTCAAATTAATAAGGGTGGGTTCATAGAGTATTACTAAGATGTAAGACCCAGTTCACGTGTCTGCCATATATCCATTAGATTGGTCAATTTTTGAAGTATTAGTTCTTAGGAGGCACCCACATTAAATATTCCTTCACTATGGCTGGACAACTAATAAAATAAAATTGACCCTTGAATAATTCTAAAATCGATCCTGGTGGGATCAATACATTTAGATTTACTCTGAAAATTTTTAGTAATATTAATGAATTATTTTACGAATTCTCTTTTTGTTATGTCTGATAATTCATTTCCTTGTGATCATATTCAGTGTTATTCACAGGATAGTAGGAATGTGGATGGTCAAAAAACTACCTCCAACAAATGGAAGTAGTTTTTTGATCATCAACATTCCTACTATGCTGTGAATAGCTCTTTTTGTTATCTTTATTAAAAAAATATATTATGCATTGTGTTGTATTTCTATTAATTCAAATTTATCAGTAAGCAACTACATATAGTTCACAAAAAATTCGATTTCGAATTTCGAATCGATTTTGTTGTAGTCTCCGAATTTGCGATCAAGTTATTGATAATTGTTTTACTAGGTCAGATATTCCTACAATGAAATAAGAAGACTCATCATACCGGTCCTTGATGAATTTAGTCTTCAGTGTTTTTTTGTATTAAAAGAGTGTTTTATCAAATTTTTCTACGAAGTAATTAAATGGAATGCCTATATTCACTACTTTCGTTAATATTTTTTATATTAACATTTTTATTGATATTCCATCCGACAATTAATTTCTCCAGTGGAATAAACTATAGTATTTTTTTCATAGATTCCTAATTTGAATTAAGATTTTGTTTGTCAGTCTCACAATAACACAACACGGGGAAAAAGAATATTCCGGCCTTATATTTGTTTCTTTCAAAGGACTACCTGTTACGGTCTTTACTCATTTCCTTTTGTACTAGTCTGGAAAATAATATTATCGACATACTAAATGTATAAGAAAGAGTGCGCTTTTCGCCAGTTGATAGTCCAAAATATCATGGTTGAATAATAAAAATCAACAATAACTCAACGGATGGAGATTCGTCTAGTCCAGAGCGTTGACCGTTCACCTCACCAAATTCTATTACATAAATTCACACAAGACGAATGAATAACGTCTAAAATTTCTCAAGGATCTTATGAACAAATGATGGATAATATTCCTTCCAGATAATTTCAATCGACTAATATTTTTCAGAATTATTTAGTAGTTCAGTCGGTTCTCAAATTATTTTTCAACTTGTTCCTGAATCAAAATATACGGGAAATCCCCTTACCGTCCAGCAATTCTTCTACAGCAGTCCTCACTCCTTTGTCGAAAGCCCTAGCATCAGCAGCCGTTTGGAAGGTGAGTCCAAATTTTTTGTCTCCAGTTTTCCAATGATGAAAGGTAGGCATGACCTTGTTGTATTCGAAATCCTTTTTGATGGTGCAACTCAATACAACCTGATCCAAAGAGGAGATACAAATTAGTCGATGTATGCCGTTCAAAACCAATTAAAAAAAATCAGGATTAATATTAAAAAATTATACAAAATAACAGTTTTTTATGAGCCTTCCGATTAACCATTTCTTACTTGATTTTGTTACCCATCACTAAAATGATCTAAACGCTCATAGCTTTCAACTTAAAGGTCAAAATATTGTATGGACTATAGGAGAAATGTTAATGAAATATGTATCTTATTGAAATGTTATATATTTCCCCCCTTTCATCGAGTCAAATACTTTTTTTATTTCATACCATTTCTTATAATTGTCGAATAGATATTAAAAAAAAAATCCAATTTACTTATATCCTCAGAATTGTTTTATTTATTAATCTTGGAATATAGTACTATAGTACTAATAACGCAATAAACTGTGCCACTTTTTGAATGAGTCATCTGTATATGAGATGCTACAAAATGGCAAAATTGAAAATGGTAAAGAAAATTTGAATATGTGTGACCTACAGTATTTACAATTTTTTTGATAAAAATCTCAAGAACTCATAAATCGTTGAGTTTTTGTCCAAGGTATGGCATACTGCTGAAATTGCCATTAAAACAGCTATCTAACGATGCAAAGATTTGCTGCTTGTGCCATTTGAAATAAGAAAGTAGTAGGCCCCTTCCTGTATAACCGAAAATTGCAGAGGTTTGAAAATAACTTGAGGAGAAAGTTCATTATCATATGCAAATTTTCAGGATAAATTTGTGATTAGTTTTATACAGGGTGGGCTTTTTAAAACGAAACAGACGAGATAACGGGCGGAATAAATTTATTTCGAAAAAATGCTCGGACACTTCGATTTTTGTTTCGGGGGGGACCACTTTTAAGGTCAAATTCACAACTGTATCGCTACAACCCTTAGTGTTAGAACACCACCCCCTAAATTTTGAATAGGAAAGATAGGGTGAGTGATACCTCATTTGAAAGGCCTTTTTATGCTGAATTCAGCGTATTAATTTTTTCTCATTCAATTCATTCGTTTTCGAGATTTTGAATTTCGTACAGTACCAGTCATTCCGCTAACCATGCTATGTGAAATCATCAATTATTCGACTAATTCATTCTCTGGTAACGATGGTAACCGTTAATTGTCAACATTAGACAACGAAATAATTATTATTGGTTCTTACTTTCTTCAACAGTTAAGGTGAAAATGGTTCATTCTTTGGCAGAAAGAATTGAAATTATTTCTTTATTTTTCGCTTGATTCAGACAGCTTGCTTGACGACAATACCATAGTTGTTTCAAATTCAAATGTCAATATTTCAAGAATCAATGAATCAAATGAAGAAAAAACCACTATGCTGAACTCAGGATGAAAAGACCTTCTAAATGGTGTGAAATTTACCCCATCTTCCTTATTGAAAATTTAGGGGTTGTTGTTCTAACACTAAGCGTTGAAGCGATATAGTTGTGAATTTGACCTTAAATGTTGTCCCCCTCGAAACAAAAATCGACGTGTCCGAGCATTTTTTCGAAATAAATTTATTCCGCCCGGTATCTCGTCTGTTTCGTTTTAAAAAGCCCACCATGTATAAACGTCTAATAGGACATCTCCTGTATAAAATTGCAGTTCTGAAGTTGGTATAGAGATATTACAGTAAAACTTTTGTTATTATTAAGACTTCGAAAGAACGAACCATAAAGAGTTTCCTTCATCGTTGAGCCATATTTTCAATGATCATCAGGTTTTTTATATTAGTATTAGAGACCTATACAATAATAGAAAAAAGTCTCAAAGAGTATGAGTAGGAACAACAAGAAGAAGACGGTGTTTTCACACTCAAGGAAATCACCTGTACTACTTTATGAAAGTAGATCGCAGATGAAAACCGTCTGGCTCCTGTATTTTTCAGAAGATATCTTACCAATAATACCACTCTTTCACAAATACATATTATTAAAAGTATTGAAATAAACTATTCCACAAAAAAATTTCGATACAGAAAACTTTTTCTGGTGCGACAGTGAATATTCCACTAGGAGGAATCCGGAAAATCCTCCGAAAATTCAATATTTTTCAAAAATTCTCGATTTTTATTAATTTCAACCCAGACAAACAATTTAACGATAAATGAATTTGAAAATCCAAAACATACAAATTTTAGATCTGAGCACCATTATTTCTTTTATGCGCATCCTGCAATATTGGATTGCGATTGAGCAAAAACTACACATCCCTTAAAATATATCTTACGCACAGTTGAACTTCAAAATTTTTTCAGCTAACTGTTGATAAAATTATTTAGTAATTTCAACTTGCAATTCAGTCTTTTGTAGAATACAGACCTCTTAGTTGTCATACAGGGTTAATTAGAAGTTTGTTGTTAGACCCTAAATTCAAAAGATATTTCAGAATGATTTTGTGGTCGAATTCTTTCGAAATACCAATTTAGTTCAAGATCCATTCTTTTCCAACAGTTCATTTTCAAGAAGGAAATGAGCAACAGTTTACCCAATTTCAATAAATATTATTTTTTGACGGGATGGCTTTGCCCATTGTGACATAATGACTAATTTCTTATCAAAAAAAAAAGAGTGGGTCATTTATATAAAAAAATTTCTGAGCAGTCGCTGCTTAGATTAATTGTTTCTTAGAAACCAGCAAATTGATAGAAATGAAATTGAGCAGACATTCAATGGCCATGAAAAGACAATCAAGGAAAAATTGGTGGTGTTCCCTTATGTCAGCATGATATCTGCCTACTAGGTAAATTTGAATTCCAAGATATTTTCATCCGAAACGACTCACGCTGTACCTTTTGATAAACTATTTTTTTTCTCAAAAACCGTTATTTTTAGCGAGAAATTACAAAATATTTTATTTCTTCCAGGGGAATCAAGTTGTCAAAAATTTATTTTTCAATGGCACCTACAATATGAATAAGAAAAAGAGTGAGAAGCGAAACAAATTTAAGGGGTGGCCCTCGCAATTATAGCGAACTACCACCAAAATTGCACCAAGAAAATAACCGTAAAAAAAGTTTGATAGCGGAAATAATCAGCATAAAGAAAGAAAACCCGGTAAATTTTATGACAGATATCGATATTGTAAGATTTATTTCAAAGTCAGACAGATTATTATGCTCATAATACGCCCTTCAGTACGTGAACTTATTTATTGTGAATAATATAGCCTTCCATCTAATTATACCTTTTTTCAAAATGAATTTATACTTAATGAGAAAATATTCTTACATTTTGATCACTGATCCTCTTTCCAAATATAAGATACTCGTGCTTCTGTTTGGATGGAGCAGGTGCATCCTGCTCACCCGTGGTGGCGGGACAGGGTCGAAGTCTCTTCCGTACAGAGACGTTGCTGAGTCCTCCTCCACCCAGGGGTACCCAACCACCGGAACTGTCATCTCTAGACATCACCTGAGCCCGAACGCGCACCAAATAATTGCCACTGAAAAAAGAAAGAAAGAATGAGCGATAAGCATTCTATCGATATATTAATAAAATCAATATTTTTATAACCGCTATGATATCTGGAAATAACACTGCAGAGTCAAGGTGGGAGATCTAGATACAAATATTGACGTTGTACTTTTATGCTTTACTGGTTTAATGATATCTGTCAATAAAACAGCCCACCGCGAAGCGCACAAATTTAAATTCCAGTCCTCAAACAGAAAAACTGTCAATACTGACAAATTGGTAATTAAAGCGGCATCGCAATCTCCCACATGCGTAATATTGGGTATAGGGAACTCTAACGATTTGTCAAAATCAACTAAGCATTCGCTGTCGTGGGGCACACAAGCTTTTCCCTCCATTAATTCGCATGCTGTTTTCGTCGAGTATTGTGTTTTGCGCATGTTTTTGGAAAACATGTTCTTCCCGACGTTAGATTAGAGATATAAGACTATAACTTTCTCAGAAATACATCTTTATAGTGATAATAAAAAGCTTTGTGTGCCCCACGGCAATGAACAATCAGCTGATTTTGACAAATCGTTAGAGTACCCTATTCAATTGAAACACCATTCAAAGGTTCATTCCACAGATTACAGAAAAGGGTTGTTTCTGCAATTATGAAATCGATCAACAACTTAAACGATCCTGTTAAGCCCGTTTGTAACAGCCGAGAATTCTCTGGAGAATTCTCTACCAAATTTTGGTTAGAAAACGGCAGAGATTATTTTGTATGCAACTGGACAGAGAATTCTACCGAAAGTGCGTATGTAACTGTAAAGAATTCCCTGCGCATGAATTCTCGGGTAAATTTTCTAGAGAATTCTCGGCTGTTGCAAACGGGCTTAAGATTTAAAGAACTGTTAAATTTCATTATGAAATCGGCCCTAACTTTATTCGGTGTCCAGTAATGATATTCTATTCTTCTATTCAATATTCCAGAAGAGCTGACTGCTTTGTCCGTCCACAAAATTGATTGTAATTCAATGAGTAATCTCCAAACTTTTCCAGTATGATATACAGGGTGTCCGGGGAGTAACTGTACATACTCATACCAGAGATAGAGTTGGACTAGCTGATTACGGATTAACTATAAAAAATTAATTTCTGGATTTCCCTAGAAAGCTACCGGGTGATTTTCCAACTTCATGGAAATACTTAGACCATCATAAAATACCAACTTATTGACGGATATTATTTAAACTTAGGAGATTATTGACACATGCTAAGGTTGAGTTAGAAAGATATCAATTATTCCATTATTCCAGGGCCGGACTCAATAATCTTCATTTAAAGTGTTCAGGGTAAAAAAACACTTTGTATTTCGAATTACAAATAATTGATTCGCTAAATTATGCTTCGATTTTTGGTATTGCTCAAAGTTGTCACATCAACAATTATTTTTTTATGAATTTCGGTTACAGTTCACTGCGACCTTAAGGTCAATTGTGCCCCCTAACAGAGCTGTTTTCATCGCGCCCTTTACAGCTCGCCTTCCAGATCCAGAGATCTGATGAAATCCAATATCTGGGACGGCTTCAAAATTATTCTTATGTATACCGGTTGTTCGACAACAATGATATAGACCAAAGTTACACTTCTTCCAATGTAAAAACCTCTATATGAGTTCAAAATTGGTATGGCAAGTTCAAATAATCATGAGTTTTATGATTTTCAGTTTGGGAGAATGTTACAAAATATCTAACTAGATTCAAAGATCAAGCTCAAAAATTCAGAAAAATGAAGTGCTTATTAAAGCTCTGAACTTTTTTGCAAATTTTCTACCAATACTGTCGCATTTTATATTCAAACATGGTGAAAAATTCAATTTTTCGAACTTTATCCAAATTCAAAAATTCATAAAAAATTAATTGTTGATGTGACAACTTTGAGTGATACCAAAAATTGAAGCATAATTTAGCTTCTTCCTAAAGAGCGAATCAATTATTTGTAATTCGAAATACAAAGTGTTTTTTTTAACCTGACCACTTCAAATGAAGATTAATGAGTCCGGCCCTGGAATAATGAAATAATTGATATATTTCTGACTTGTCCTTAGCATGTGTCAAAAACTTCCCAAGTTTCAATAATATCCGTCAATAAGTTTGGATTTTATGATGGTCTAAGTATTTCCGTGAAGTTGGAAAATCACCCTGTAGCTTTCTTGGGAAATCCAGAAATTAATTTTTTATAGTCAATCCGTAACCAGCTATTCCAACTCTATCTCTGGTGAGAGTATGTACAGTTATTCCCCGGACACCCTGTATAATGACATACAACAGAAAACCGGCTATTTCATGTTCATTAACCCTATGTATCAGAAAATTGGCTATCCTTACTAGTCTATGGTCCTTATCCTTATGACCCTTATTACTATTTTTTATACAGAGTGAATATCTCACAAAATTCATTTCTTAGGTATTTGCTATTCCGTAAAAAAAATGCTCGACCAACCCAATTTATATTTCAAATTATGTAAATTTACACGTATAATTGAGGGGTTTGTCCTCTACGAGGAAAGGAGAATATTCAAGTTTTTTGTATTGGAACCCTTACATTTTATGCCAGAAATTAACACGCTTCTTGTTGTCGAGGATGGTTTGATCATTGATGGGGTTTTTTAACAACCCTTTTTTATTATACCTACAGATTAACGGTTGAACTCATTGATTGCCTTTCTCGTTGGGCAAGAATAAATTGCATTATTATTCATTTTCAAAAATGTGATGATTATTTCAGATGATTCATTACATACAACCCGAGGAAAAAGGCATGTTTTTGATGACACTTGAAAAACATCAATTACTCCTAGAGTGTACATCATTGACCTCAAAATACATTTAAAAAAAAAAATGGAAAAATTCAAATAAAATTAGATGAACCATTTCGTAAGTAATGGAAAAAAGGTTGTTGAAAAGTTCATTCATAATCAAATCATCCCCAACAGCAAAAGGTCTTTCCATTTCTGGCACAAAAAGTGGGGGCCATTTGAAAAACTCATCTACCCTTCACCACTGGATGGATGAAGTTTCAAAATACTGAAGAAATGCTTTACTTTTCACTCGGTAAGTAGGGCGGCTTCGAGACACTTCGCTCATAAGAATTTTCAATGTATTATACAGGGTATAAATAATTAGTGGCATCAGTTTTCGGAAATCTCGCGTAATTATATAGAATTACAGAAATATTCTAAGAATTTCGAAAAAACTGGATTCCTTTAATTAAAATGTTAGAGTAATTTTGTATGGAACAAAAAGAAAATTATACATAAAATACCAACGCAATATCGCGAACGCAGCAAATGTACCAGATGATAGTTTATATTTTACGCCATAGCTATCTCAGTTAATATTGGTCTTACGAAAACGTTGAAATGGGTGAATATGAAGTATTTTTTATGGGCAGCCTGGTACAGTCAGTACTAGGAAATGCAAAAAAGTATAGTAAAACTAAAAATCTAATGTATTTTCTAGATGGAACACACTGTATTTCATTTTCCTAATCAGTAGAGCTCTTTCTTCTTATTTCAAATATATATGAATTCTTTATTGGGGTTATCTCTATTTTCGAAAAATATAGATTTTTCTTCTAAATCTGAGGCAGCTGTAGGACGCCAGAAGACAGTAACCATGGATAATAAAACAATCGAATTGTTTTGTTTGATACTAACATTTCTTTTTATTCATAATTGAAGAAATGTAGCTCCAAACATTGATTTTGCTTAGTTTCTATAAAACCTGACACAAAATCAACTATTTCTACATCAGAATATATCATCTTCTATGTACCAATTCTCGAATTTTGAATAAAAGATAATGTCAATGTTAAACAAAATAATTTAATTGATTTATTATCCATGGCTACTGTCGTGTGTCGTTCTACAGCTGCCTTATGGTACCTGTCCACCTGCGACAAAATAGTCTCGAGAGCAGTCTCAAGCACTCTCCGACTCAAGTCAATACTAGTCTCTGAGACTGAACGTGTCTCAAGTGCTTAGATGAACAACGCCCTGAGATTAATCTCGAAACTTTCTCTCGTGATTTTACCTCAGGTGGACACTTACCATTAGATTTAGATGAAAAAATCTATATAGTTCGGAAACTGACAAAAATATCCTCAAAAAATATATATATATATATATATATATGTATATATATTTACAAACAGAAGAAAGAGCTCTGCCGATTGGGAAAATAAAATACAGGGTGTTCCATTTAAGAAATACCAGATTATATGACATTTTTAGGTTTACCACGCTTTTCTGCATTTCCTTGTACTGAATGCTCAATGCTCATAAAAAATACTTCATACTTGCCCATTTAATCGTTTTTGTAAGACCAATTAACAATAACTATGGAGTACAATATAAACAATCAGACAGAACACTAAAGCGATCCAATGTGTACCTAAGATTAATTTCTGAAAAAATTCAGTGAGATTACTAAGGGGGTGTCATGCAAAATCTCATCAGAGAGTTAAGTAATGAAAAAAATGTTGATGATGTTTCCCTATATTGCAAAGGGAAAAACGCTATTCCTGAAATTTGTTTTGCAAAAACTCTTTTTTTTTTCATATTATTTTGATTCATATTATACCTACCATTGGAAAATTATTTTTTGATACATTGCTCCACTTTAAATATATAAGGTATTCAGGTGGATGTATCTTAAGGGGCTGCAGGGGCCGCTCAAAAAAAAAATATATGAAAGACCCACACTTTCCTGACAAGGAATCACCCATTAAATTTTTTCGCAACTTTTTATTTACATCCTCTATATTTCAGGGTAAAAAAAATGGGTTATTATTTTGAGAACGGATTTTGAAGTTATAACCCATAAGAAAATGTCTTCGAATTTTCTTCACTTTTAATGCCGTAAATATTCAAAATATTTACTAGAAGTGCATCTCAGTGAATGTTGTGGAACTGGAGATTGTTACGAACTTTGAAAAAGTTTTTTTATTTTTCAAGATGAATTTTCATAGTGGCAGTAACACTTGGGGAACTATATTCGTCTAATCCGCTGAACCAGGGTAATTATATATGGGAACGAAAAAATGCTTTATTTATCATTAAACATCCGACACATCAAACATTACGCACATTCACAAAAACATAAGAAAATACCGCGAACAAAAATTCCAGAACTCACCTACAAATGGTCTGAATTTTCATGTTACACATTTGGACGTATTAGATTTGGGGACAATCGGAAAGAACTGTTAAATTCGAATCGGAGGCCCTAGACCAGAATTAGATCTGTCCGGCCAGAGAGCTGAGATGGCACAAACACCATTCCCGATACCCGAGTTTGTTAAACTTCCTGGAGAGTTCTTCCCCTTCAATGACGTCACTGCACGCCTCCCCTGTCGGGTATTTGCGATCGTTACCCCTTACGCGAGACCACGTGGTGCAGCTTATATAGGTAATTGGGGAAAAGTTCAATGTACGGAAAATCCAGTTTTAGAACATATTCGACAAGGAACGGATTATTGCGGTTTTTCCAACAAAAAAAAATGGTAAACCACTGACGTGAGTCGATAGCTTTTGCGAAGTTGCCCAAATGCAAAACCAGCCAACTATTCAGGTACTGAACTCTTCGAACGCATTCAATATTTCCACAAATGCAGAACTGACCGAGTTGAGAACTGACGCTTGACTTTAAAATGACGTTTCGGAGGTTTGTGAGACATTTGGGGTCATTGAAATCCGAACAACGATACGCCACCTGGTGTCAATTTTTTGTTAACTAAGTAGTTAGTAGAGTTTTCTGTTTATATCAAGAAACAGCAATTGCCATCAAATAGACTTTCTAACAATGATATACTGGCTAAAATAACAAAAAAGTAGTTGCAGAGGTCTGAAAATATTTTAGCGAGAAAATTCATTGTCAAAAATCCCAACATGCAAATTATTATCAGCACGAAATTGAGATTGATTTTTAATAAACATCTAATGGTTAAACGGGCTTATTTGAATCTGGTAACTATGCAATAAAATTCTTGGGTATGTGGACACTTCAATACTTAGCAAGCCAAGACGATGCCGACGTTTCGAACTATCTACACTTCTTCACCAAGGCTATATTAAAAAAAACAAAAAAACAATGAAATAACATCAAAAATAGAGAAAGGTCAAAACCAGTAAAATGCAATTACAAAAAAGTTAATATATACAGGGTGTTTCACGAGTAAACGGACAAAGGAAATGAAAACCGTGAATAGAGGGCATTGAGCTGAGTTCAAGAATATCCCATATATCAATCCACCCGTCTGCATCTCTATTAGTGAAGTGAGGCATTCTGAAAATTTGTAACAACTACTCAACTTGATAAGAGAGACCTGAAATACTGATGAATAGTACTTTCTTCCGTGCATGAATATAATCAATGTTTCAATAACAAAGAGTAATAACGGAATCAACGAAGAATTCGAAAGAGCATTTATAATTCTTATTTAACATTCATCATTACCTTAACTAAAATGGCAAATGAGGTGAAAATCAATTAGGAGAATTACTTCAGGTCCACGTTGTCCATAAAAAGCGAATCATTCTGAAGATATCAAGTTTTTACTTTAGACTTGCGGCTTTCACACTCCTCTCCAGAGGAACATTAATTTATCCCAGATATGTCAGATATCAAAAGGATAAGTCTGTGTTGGAGCCCTTTCCAGGTTTTCGGGCTCGTGGTGGTGGTCGGGTTCGGGTGGTTCCTTGGCTGCTTGCTGTCGGTTGGAATCCTAATCTACCCGCACTTCCTTTTGGAGTAGACGGTGTTCCTCTGCCCTCTCCCCCATGTACTTGCATACAGTTCTTGCCGTTCCCAGCAGTACCGCTTTCTGCATGACCCTATAAATAATTTCGTCCAACTGAAGCTTCCTCAAGTTCTCTGGCAGTTTCTTCGGTATCAGGCCTGTAGATGAAATGACAACAGGGATGGTCTTGATATCTTTTAACTTCCACTGTCTCCTGGTTTGTTCTCTGTATTTTGAAATTTTTTCAGTGTGTCTATCTTTCTAGATAATTTCCAAATAATAACATTCTTCTGAATGTTATTATATTATTTGGAATCGCTACGTCGATGAATAGTAGTCTGTTCTCATCCTTATTCAGCAAAGTCAGGTCTATTGTGAGTTATTTTCCAGTCTGTGAGAACTGTGCGATCCCAGTAGAGCTTGTGATGATCATTTTCCAATACAGCATCCGGATGCTAATTGTAATAGGGAACCTTTGTTGACCTTAGAAGTTGGTATTTTATTGCCAATTCTTGGTGAAGAATCATGGCAACAGCATCATGTCTATTCTTGTACTCCGTGCCCGCGTACTTCTGACATCCCCCGGTGATGTGCTGAATAGTTCCATGTGTCGTACAGCCATAACGACAGCTATCGTCCGTCACTGAGGCATCCTTGGCTTTGTTTTTTTTTTTTGGTTCGCACTTGAGGCGATTCCGAATCGGTTCAAAGAAGTGGAGCAGCAATGGTATGGGAAGCTACACGCATGCTACGCGCAAGCTTGCGCTGAATAAATAAATGTGCGACTGTTTTGAACCGTTCTGGAACCATCGTAAAAGCGAACCAAAACTATTTCATGTAGTTCCTTGTTGGAATCACCTGATCTTGGATGGCCAGGATAAAGCCCTCTGTCTCGTGAAACAAGAAACAACCTTCGGGAAGTCAACCATTATTTCGACGTAGATATGTCGATGTAATCAGGGTTGACCTCGTTCTGGTGCCTGCCATGTAATGCCAATCAGAAAGCATTTTGCTTTCTGAAGAGTGTTCGACGGTTTCCAAGTGGTCCTGTTATGGCTTTAACGGAGTAGAACTATCAGCAACACAAACTAGGTACTCGATGGAGTTCTGACAAAGCAGTCTTGTTCAGAAAATTTTTTAGAAGTCCTTCAATTTTCTGAGACATGCAGTTGGACATTTCAACAATTCCTCTACCCCCACGGTGTTGTGGCAGCTTTGTCCGTTCTATTAAGCTTTTGGGGTGATGTTTATTGTGCTTTGTCAGCATCGCCCTTATTTTTCTTGGTGAGGCTGCAAAATCGATGGTGGTCCAAGAGATGATACCGAATCAGTAGCTCAGTGCTGAGCAAGCGTATTTATTAATCGCTCCGTTAATTCTTTCTTCATCTGACTCTGATTGATTTTTCTTCCCCGTTTTATGACCAGATAATTATTATTTTCATGTTTCGGCAATCTTCAAAATTGAAGAAAAATGATGTGTGGGACGAAAAACTAAAATTCCTCTTGACAAATGACATGGCTCCACTAATCGTCTAGATCGAACTTTCACAACCATTTAGCTGCAATCTACATTTAATGTTGAAGTTTCAGGAAAATTGCCAATTTCAACCAAAGTAGGTATTCCAATTTTAACGTCACTCAATATAATTCGATGATCAACCCTCTTTTATAGGACAAAGCAAGTGGAAAAAATAGAAACGAAAGTTATTTATAGCCGAATTACCATGAAATCAATCAGTCTTTCGTTCACAGAAATTCGACCGACCTCAGAGGAGAGACGGGGAAGATATGACGTCAACGCGAAAAAGTGATGGGGATGAAGTATGTGCCCGTGTTCTGGAAGTGGGGGTAAGGATTTTTGCTGACCCAAATATCGGTGCATGAGAATGCCTCGTTGCCAAGTCTCTTCGTGGATTTCAGTATGCGATATCATTGAGATAAACGTATATGAATGGAGAATTTCTCGAAGGGTGGGTCCACTATTCTTATTCACTGGAAATACAACTTCAAGAGTATGAATCGATAAACGATCCCAACGATGATAGCGATTGATTACAAAATGATTCAGTAGAAGCTAAGCACAACGTTCAGAAACAGAATATCGACCTTAAAAAATCCATAGTCACTGACGCTTTTTTAACGGTCATGCATTAATATGAAAAACTGACAACCCCCTTCGGTTGCATGGAACTAGTCAACGATGCCAGCTTCAAGCACCTCAGAGGTAATTTGTATTGATTCCCAAACTTCAATGTTTCGGCAGAGATACTTCAAAGTACATCAATATTTTTTTTACCCAAACGGCCATTTTTTTTTTAATTTTTGTGAAATAAACAGCCAAATATGTACCAAAAGGCGTATACTCCTTATATGCTTTTTGAGTTTCGCAAGGGCAGTTGCGGCCAAAAACATTGATGTCCAGATCCAATAATATTTTGATTTCTGTGACTGCTATAGATTAGGTAGACCAATGGCAGCAGACAACAACATACTAAGGACAGAAATCGAAGTAAATCCATGTCCAACATTCGAAGAACGGTCAAACACTCTTAAACAAACTTGGTCGACTGTAGAGGAGTATTTAAAGAAGATTGGGATAATGAGCAGAGCAGATGTTTGTATCTCCCGCAATGTGTCCGAAGAGAATGAAGCAAACCGATGCATCACATACAACATATTGCTTCAACGGTACGACGCTACACTAAAGAACCGTGTTTTGATCGTTTGATAACTGGAGACGAAAGATGGGTCCTATATGATAATCCAGAACGCGAAAAGCTGTGGTTCTGTTCAAAATCATCATCACAAAATACTGCGAAGCCGGGTTTACATCCCAAAAAGCGCCACTGTGTGTCTAGTGGAGTATTCGCGTATTCGCGTAATAATCGGACAAACTGTTAATGCAGAGATTCATGATGAACAAGACATTGTTACTGAAACCATGAGATCTACACCTTTGCATTGGTTCTTTGAAACATCTCATCTCATCAAACTCCTCATATTCGCCGACAGATAGCAGTCTCGAAGGCTAGAATTAAATTCCATTCCTTTCCAAGATTATTTCTAATTTTGTCATATATATATACGAGGATGTATTGATATCTAGTTAGCTTAGACCATAGACATAGAGACATGGGCTGAGCAATGTCAGCAAGAAAATATCTTTTTTATAGAGAGAGAGAAATAATCGTCGGGCATTTACCTGTCTCTTTTTTGTTCACATAGAGGTGAGTGTGGATCAATCAAAATTCTAGAAAAAGACAACTGCATGCCCGACGTGCGTTTCTCTCTGTCACTTTTTCTGACCGTATTTCATGCATAGATATAAAGGGAAGGCACAGTCCATGTCTATATGTCTATGGCCTAGACCAGTTCCATGCATAAAAAAATATTACGTTACCATAGCAACGAACAATAACTGATTAGAAGTGTCAGTGTGAAGTTTGAGGTCAAAAAAGTAAACCGGAGTTACGCAATAAATTAAAAGAAAGAAGATGTCCACCGAAATTGTGAAAAGCGAAAAATTGGAGTATCGAGCCATCATCAAGTACCTGTATTTAAAAGGGTTAAGGGGTAAGCGGATTTACGAAGATATGCTTAATATCCTTGGTGATCAATGTCGTATGCGACCGTGAAAAATTGGACTGCAAGCTTCAAAAGAGGTTAATTTTCCATTGAACATGATGACCCATCGGGAAGCTCAGCTTCTGTGTCAGTCCCCGAAAATATCGATGATGTTCATGACATGATAATAAAATATTTTGGCATAGAAATTTTGTCGGGTTCTATAGTAGGCTAAGAATTTTTCAATATATCCTCGTATACCAGATTCTATAGGTGCCAGATTGAAATCTCGTGAGCCTTTATGGACTAATGAATTTCTCTATTCAAACAATAGTCACAACAAATTTTGACAGTCAGAATGGAATTCGTGTCATCTCATCAATAAAGATTTATTGATATTGCTATTATTGATCCTTCAGAAAAACTCCCCGAATATGATGTTGCCATGGAAGCAAATATCGTTTCATGAACAGTTGCGAAATGTTTTACTCATCGTAATTAGTTACGAAAATTGTGAAAAAAATTGTGTGAAACACTACTTTTCGTAACTCGCGTTCTTTTGAACAACGAGCAAAGCGTAACGAAAAATGATGCTTTTCGTAACTTGTTATTAAACATGAAAACTTGTACATACCGAAGAAATATATTTTTTGCGATACTGCTTACTCACTCTGAAGAAGCCGAATCTGGAGAACCTACTATTAAAATGCAAGTAAAAGTCAAGGAAATATTCTTCAATGCGCGATTTGAACAAAGGCGTGGCAACAATGCGTTCGGTTCCGATTATTCAGTGTCCGTGAGTTCGACAAACCCAGCGTAACTAGAATAATATGGAATTGACGTCACGAAATGGGTTCAAATGATAGTGGTGCATCATTTGGTTCCGGGCAGCTTTTGACCCAGTTAGAGGCATGAATGGTGCAAATGCCGAACGAAAACTCCTTTCTATGTAGGTCAACTTCCCAGCAGGGATATTCGCTAAAATTGGAAACGAAACATTCACCATGGACTAAAGTCTAGACTTCCTATCAATTGGAAGTTAATCAGAATATTTATCGCATAACATGACTTCACATGTTTCTTTGAAGTCATTAAATATCAAAGTTGTCAGAATCAACACAAGATTTGAATTTGTCGCCATTTGTACAGCCCAGTGTTGGCCACCCTCAAAACACCGATTACAGAAACAAGTTTCAGTAATCTGTGCCATAAAACAACCATCATGATAGCTGGCAGTTTAGCATTATTTAAAATGGAACGTTACACATAATTATTGAACAATATCTTGAAAATAATGAAAATTAGGGGCTACAGCATGTACTCATTGAAGATCTTTGTCCCTTCAGTCAAGGATAATGGAGGTCTGGGCTTAGCGAAATGAGGCTACTGGCTATGTTGAAGTCATGAAGTCTTTGTCGTAGTATTTTTGGGTTACCGAGGTAGTGCGAGAATCAATCTCAGCAGTCGGTTGACCTTGGAAATTTGACAAATTCCAAAACATTTTTGGGTTTTAAATTAGCGCTATTATGTTGTCTCATAAAGACCTTAGTAATAATGTTTTTTACTTCGGAATATGTATATGAACATATGACAGGATTCCTAATTAGTACATTTATTTTTGCTAGGGAAAAATTAAATTAATGACACATAATATGCAGATGCTTGAAAAGAGGCAATGTTGGTTATCCTCTTAGACTGAAAGTTGAAGACGTTACATAAATTTTGGTATATCCAAGTCATGTAGGAACAAAAATCTGATATTTTCATCCAAACGTTCATGTTGTAAAAATTTCCTCAAGAAAGTAATTTTGGCTGTATGCTTCATGCTTCTGTTCACATAAATATTTTTGTTCGTTCACCCTTTTGTATTTATAATTCTCCTGCTATACTCCCAATTGCATTTTGTATAATTAAGAACCGTGTCAATACTGAAGTTCTCATTTTTCAAATTATAATTTGTCGTTGCCGATCTTTTCTGAAAATAAAATCATCAATTGCCACCATCTTTTTGGGTCTCCCAATAGAAGGAAATTCTTTGTCATTCTCTTCACTCACTATCTTCCTGATTATGGGAACACGTAACCAAAATATAAATTTTCAATTTACTTACATTTAATATATTTGATATCGTCTGATTAATAGTAGATTTTAAAATATCGCGGTTACTATTAGAATGGGCAGATTTCAATTCAAAATAACAATTCTTTTTTTTGCCTTTTGTCAAGCACTTTCTTCGTTATAGTTACAAGATCTTAAAAAAAATTATTTCATGGCCAACCGACTACTTTTATGAAAGTGAATGGACTATTGGACTATAGTATCTCGCCTAGACAAAATAAATGGCTGCCGTTAGAAACACCATAGACGTAGATCTATTACAAACAATTTAATAGTTCTATGGTAAACACACAACTACCCTCTCATTGATTGTAAAAATTCTGGTTAGAGAGTAGTTTTCGTGTTCATTCAAGTGCTTTTGGGCAAGACATTAATTCCAGATAAAGCTAGATATTAAAACAAACCATAATCCAATATAAACTAGGCAATTGATGTCAAAATATGATAATAGGACAACATTCACCAGCCAAGTGAAGAAAAAACATTGAAGTGGGGGGAATGACGTCACACCTAACAGAAATCTGCTTCGTCGTCCAAATCACCCCGTTGGACCAAAGGGAGAAGGACGGGGTAAAGACAGCACGAATGCGGAGGGTGGGAGTCAGACCGAGCGGAGGGAGTGATGGTGGAGGGGGATGATGTAACAAAGCGGTTGATATGGTGGGGATACATGAACGGTATACAAGTCATCTCTGATGCTGTCACTTGCAATCCTGCGACCTAGTTATAATGTTGAATGGGTCAGAACAGAGGGTAACAACCCCAGGAAAAAGCTGAAATTGGGTCATGACACTAGTCCCGCATGAACTGAGCACTGCAAAATAAATATTACATCTATTTTTAGACGGCCAATCCATATCCTGCGGGAAGGGAGGAGGTGCGGAAGTAGGTTGCGATGAATGGATAACTCAGGGAGCCGTTTCTGGAAGGAAGTGTTTGCTGAAAGACGTGAAGGAGTTTAGATAAATATCTATTATTAACTGCGGGCCTGCATAGGCTGCGCCTTTTCGTAACAATGAATGAAAGTATCCATGCGCCCGCATGAAACCCAAGAGTGAATCGACCGGTTTAAACGGAATAACGTGAATTAATGAAAGGATATGAATGGAATCGGACGGAATGAAAGTAGAGAATTTGTCCTACAACTTGAAATTGTGTCGAAATGGAACGATAAATGACGATTCAACTTTCTACTCGACTCGTCTCTACTGATGAATGACATCGTGTACAGTGTGTCCCCACTTCGATGTCAAGTGAGGGGATCTCGGCATATAGAATAGCAAAATGCACGTTTACGAGAAACGACGAACGGTGAAAACCCTAGCCTCCTGCGATCCAACGTTTTTGAGTTATCAGCAAAAATTGAAGTTTAAATGATTTCAGAAACTTCTCCTTCATTACTGTCTTCGAAACTCTTGGTATCTGAACTTAAACCGTCTGCAGGCATTACTTTCGAAAATAATCTCGGGGTATTCCAGATTTTTTCTTCACATTTGGAAATAAGAAACAAATGATTCTCTGAATTGAAAAAAAAAATAATACTTCAAAAACTTTTCCAAACATGTCTTCAAAAACAGGAATACAGAGTGTTTCTCGCAGAGTGTGCACTGGCAGTATCTAGAAGAGAACCAAATGAGCTTTTTTCAATATACATAAGTATCGGCATCGAATACTCAGGTCGAAAAATGTGGAAATTCGTTAATCATAATGAATGGTCAGGATCCATTCGCCTAAAATATCCTTGTGTGAGAACACTCTATATTTCGCATCTATATATTTCTCTATATATATCTCTATATTTCACATTTTTGGATTATCCGAAAATTTTTCAATTATGGTTAATTTGGACTTCCCGATATCCAAACCTCAAGTATCACTATGTACAGGGCGTTGCAACCCTTCAACATCTGGCGGTCTGGTGTTATAATCGGTATACAGGGCGAGTCTTCGATGTACCGAGTGAGTTTTAGTCAATAGCTATCTCAGTTCATATCACTCTTACAAAAAGATTCAAATGCTTAAATATTTTTATCGGTATTTAGAATTCAGTACCAGGAAATGCAAAAAAGCATAGTAAACCTATATAGCAACCTGCTATTTTCTAGATGGAATCGAAAAGTGACAAAAATAACCCCAAAAAAGTATTTATATATATTTTATGAAAAGAAAAATTCTTGAGGCAAAAGAAATATTTGACTCGTACAAATATTTCAACAGTAGATTTTTGAGGTCAAAAGAAGCACTTTTTTTCCTTACCATTTTTTCCGAATCGGCTCGATTTAATACTAAATATAGCTGAAAATCACATAGTTTTAAGGAATTTTTAACGAGCTGTATTTTTTCAAGCGAACCGAATTGGAAAAAATGCTACAGGAAAAAAGTGAAAAGAATCTCGGTTAAAATATATGTACAAGTTAAAGACTCACTCTCGGGAATTGGCAAGCGCAATAAAATTCGTACCTGGTGTAATAACTTGTAATAAAAACGTAATAAATTACAAAACTTACTGTTTTGGCATTCATTTGGCTGTAGCAGATTCATGGATGGCACTATGTTCTCAAGACAAGACAACAAGAAGAAATACAATTTTTTACTTTCTTGAAAAAGGTTGTAAAAATTCATCAATCCAATCCACTGCCTTCAGGTCAAATTTGAAAAAAAAAGAATTAATATCTCAAGTACCTTGCTGTTTGGGTGAACTTCTTCAAATTCGAATTCATTTTAATAGTAACTCACAAAAATTAAAAAATTGATACTTCAAACGTTTAAGACATGAAAATCTGAATTTTCAATGATTTTCGTCTAAATCGAAATTTTTGTTGCAGAAAAATGGAAGCTAGGAACAATGTCTGAAAAAAGTTTTGGTAAATCTAAGAAGGGGTGAAAAGTATAGAAGAATGAAGATACGAAATCAAAATTTATTGAGAGATTATTCGTGGGTAAAGTGATTCCTACCGTATTTTCATTCCACTTTTACCTCAGGAAAGTGAGAGAATTTTTTTAATTATAAGTATAGTCCATTCAAGAATGATTGACATTCCGGATGGCTGTGGAAAATCGAATTTAAGTTGGTAATAGCACATAAGTTCAGATTTTGTGTTGCGGAATTCAGGTTGGTATTGTGAATAAACATTGATTGTTATTTGTCGATTTGGTGGAATGACTGTCCATTTCCTTTTTATTTTGATTTGACAAATGAGTACAAAGTTCTATCAACACATCATGATATTTTATCGACTTGTTAATTTTTGTAGAGGTACTGAAGATGGCTGTCATAAGCCGAAAGCGCTCTACCTAATATTGAAAAATTGACTAAATACTTGGAATACATCATTTCACACCTATCAATTGATCTATAGACTTATTATATGTTAATCTATGCACTTACCGACGGTTATTTGAATTTTGCACAGCTGTTTATGTTCTTAATTTAATCTTACGAATTGGAAACATAGTTATGTCAATTTTGAATGCTGATAAATATGCTGCAAATTTGAATATAGGGAACTCTAACGATTTGTAAAAATCAGCTAAGCGTTCGTTGTCATGGGGCACACAAGATTTTCCCTCCATTGAATCGCATGCTGTTTTGGTCGAGTATTGTGTTTTGTGCATGTTTTTGAAAAAAAATGTTCTTCCTGACGTTAGATTAGAGTGATTAGACTATAACTTTCTCAGAAATGCCTCTTTACAGTGATAATAAAAAGCTTTGTGTGCCCCACGGATATGAACGGTCAGCTGATTTTGACAAATCGTTAGAGTATCCTATTTCTTATTTTCATATACTTTTCTAGGTTATATTAATATATTCTAGTTCTATGATTGAAAGTACAGAAATTTTTGGAAATCTTTTTTGACCAGATATTAAGCTGCGCCTGGACTTTCAAGACCTACTGGGATGTCAATCATTCTTGAATCATAGACATAGAGACATAGAGAGGACTGGGCAATGTCAGCATGAAAATGTCTTTTTTATAGAAAGAGAGAAATGATCGTCGGGCATTTACCTGTCTCTTTTCTGTTCACATAGAGGTGAGTGTGGACCAATCAAAATTCTAGAAAAAGACAACTGCATGCCCGATGTTCAGTTTCTCTCTTTCACTTTTTTTGACCGTATTTCATGCATAGATATAAAGGGAAGGCACAGTCCATGTCTATATGTCTATGTCTTGAATGGACTATATGTATTTCATACCACTACTAATGAGTTTTTGTCACTATGAAAATTTTTTTCGAGAATGTTGTCCCAAGTCTTTAAGGCTTCAAGATTATAATTTTTTCGAAAATAGCATCAAATATTGGGATTTTGTCAAAATGTACTGGCGAATCGGACAACACTTGGAAAAAAACTAAAATTCGTCTAGCATCAATAGAATTTCTGCAATGAAATTTTGTTTTTTCGATTTGAGAAAACAAACATGTTTTATAGATTACGGCCCAGTTGCAGGAAAGTCCATTAAGATTTGATGTCCTATCGAAATTTAAAACTGTCATTTTTGAAGGGGAAAATGGAGGATTAAGATTTTAATGAAGTATTAAATTTTAATGGACTTTCCTGCAACTGGACGTACCACTTATATTCTTTCTATATATGATTCACAATAGATTTACAATCAATTTATTGTAGATTCTATGAGAAGAAAATTAGTGGTAATCTATAGAATACGTATGTTCTCTTAAATTGATGTCAATCTAAACGTAAACGACAACGGAAAAATTGAGAGAATCGTCGTCAATGAAATTCAGAAACCAACCAACTCATATTCTGCCCACATTCCCGAAATAAACTTTTAGTAATATATTTTGTAATTGAAAAAGGATGTGGTGGGTGCACAACATCGGGGCTGCAATATACTTTGCTAGTGGCCAGTGTAATGGACAAACTTGCTTCAATTCCGATTAATTACAAAGCGACCTTGAGGGTGAGAATGTATTTGACTATATAATCTCAGAAGTGAGAAGACAAGATAGAAGTGAGACGATTTGGGACAACGAATATGATGACCCCGAGACTGACGTGTTTGACCACCAGGAAGATGATAACGATCAAGAAGAAGAAGAAAAAGAGAGTTTTAAAAAATTCTCTTCTTCACAGTACATATTGAATATTTCTAAATTGTCGTGTTGACTCGATGTAAATTGTAAACATTTTACATCTGCTGAATGTTAAGTAAATTATATTCACTCGTTTTATTCATACTTAAGATCAACTTTAAATAAATTAATATATACAATATGTCATTCAGTTAATGAGTTCTTAATTACACAAAGCAAATGAGCATTATTAAATGAATATAAAATATAGTGTAAAATGTTGTTAAATACAATGAATTAACTAATAAATAATAAAAATTTTTCATTGCCAATGATTCAATAACTAAATACAAGGTATTAGTCACAGAGATTCACCTTTGATTACAGTGCGTAATCAACTGCGCTCCCGCCCTCTATCTCAAAAACGGTCGACCGAATGAAAAAAGGTCTCAGACAAAATTTGTCGCACACTTCATGCTCTACAACTTTGATTCTAAATGTTAACATCATTGGAGCCGTAGATAACGGGATAGTCGCGAAAAAACAATTTTTTTGACCTTTGACCTTAAACAATTTACTACTCAGACACAAGAGTTTATGAGACTTTTGAGAAAACTTCAAGAATGCTAAAATGAAGGTGTATACGAGTTTCTAGCTTATTATCTCCCATTCCGAAGTGAAACCTTAATTTTATTCGACTACAATATTGCTGGATACAGATGAATAAATTTCAATAAAGCAAAAGTTGCTGTTCCATACAATTCCTGTGACAACTGCAGAAGTTGAATTGTTTTTTCAATGTTTTATGAATATTTTATATAAATAAATGAATAAATCTTTCAATTAATTTTGTTTTATCACCCATTAACAACATTATTTATTCGAGTGTATTCCTGAACTCCTTAACTGTAGAACTATGTTGGCGCAAGACACTCGCGCAAGACAGAGTACACCGTGGGCCAACGCTTGCGTTTTATTTGCAAACCCGGGTTAACTCTGTTATTTTTGACATCGAGCTTCAAACTAATGCACTACACTACACGCCGTCCTGCAAAACGAACGAGGTAAGTCAGTAGCTTTGCTGTGGCCTGCGGTGCAAGATGGAGATTATGATAAAGTAGCTTTGCATATTTCGACTTGATGAAAACTAAACAAATTATTAAGGTGTCAGACTTCTTTTACTCCAGGCCTTTACCTATATAGCTACACCTCTGCCTCGCAATGGACAGAATCCGGCCGATGGTTCCTCATATTATGTATTAGAACAGGCGCAAAAGGCTCCAATAATAATCCTAAGGGGACCTTTAATGCATTGACAAATCCAACGTCGCGTCATCCATAGGAGCTTCGGCTATTAACTCGTAAGGATATAGACTTACCTCCAAATATGTAGGAGCTACCAGTTCAGAAAACATGCATGATACGAGTAGAACTAACATCATTCATGTATTCTAGGAAGGCCAAAAGAATGACAAAAAATATAGAACAATAAGCATACTATAGCGATTCCAGATTCATCGAATCATTGATTGCCAAATATATTTCAAACCAAGTGAAAAATATTCATTGAGCAGCAACATGGTTTCATCAAACGAAGAAATCTCGAAACCAATTTATTGAGTTTTTGCGAGTACTTTCACGATGGTTCGAAGTCCTGTTCTCAAACAGATGTGCTGTATACAGACTTCAGCAAGGCATTTGACAAAATAAGTCATACCCTTCTGTTTCGAAAGTTGGCTCAGGTTGGAGTTAATAGCGATCTTTTACGTTGGCTCAAGTATATTGTTATATTGACAACAGTTTATTATGGTGAACAGTAGTGTCTCAGATATAGTTTTCAATACATCTGGAGTCCTGCAGGGTTCACATCTGGGTCCATTACTATCGACTCCTCTCCAGAGGACCATTCATTTAGTTATCCCAGATATCTCAGATATCAAAAGAATCAAGCTCTGATGGAGCCCTTTGCGGGTTTTCGGACTCATGGTGGTGGTCGGGTCCGGGATGCTCCTCGGATTCCCGATGCCGATCGGGTCCTGTGTCCTCCTCTTGGCCTTGGGGTTCGTTGGGTTCCTGATCTCCCCATACTCCTTGTCGAAGTGGATGCTGCTATCTCCCACGTTCTTCTGCATTTCCCAGGAATCTGCTTACCGTTATCGCCGTCCCTAGCAGTCCAGCTTTCTGCAAGACTTTATAGATATTTTCGTCCAATTAAAGTTTCTTCAAATTTTCTGGTAATTTCTTCGGTATCAGGCCTGTTGATGAAATGACAATAGGTATAGTCTTAATATCTTTTAACTTTCGTTGTCCACTGGTTTGTTCTTCCAGATCTCTGCATTTCGAAATCTTTTCAATGTGCCTATCTAATAGGAGTAGGTTGTTGTTAATTGGAATCCACGTCGTTGAATAGAGCTCTTTTTTCATCTTTGTTCAGTAATATGACGTCAGGTCTATTGTGTGTAACTTTCCGGTCTATGAGAACCGTGCGATCGTATTAGAGCTTGAGATGATCATTCCAATAAAGAATCTGGATGGTAATTGCAGTAAAGAACCTTTTTTGACTTTGGAAGTTGATATTTCATAGCCAATTCTTGATGTAAATTCTTGGGAATAGCATCATGTCTATTCTTCTTGACTTCCAACTTCTGACATCCCCCGATGATGTGCTGGATAGTTTCGTGTGTCGCGCAGTCATAACGACAGCTATTGTCCTTCACTGAGGGATCCTTGGCAATATATTTCATGTAGTTCCTTATTGGAATCACCTGATCATGGATGGCAAGGATGAAGCCCTCCGTCTCGGGAAACAAGAAACAACCTTCCGGAAGTCAACAGGTAGTTCGACGTAGATATCTCGACATAATCATGATTAACTTCGTTATGGTGTCTCCCATGTAAAGGTGTGCCAATCAGTTTCTGCATTTTGCTTTCTGCAGAGTTTTATTTTATTTACATTAATGTCATAGACCAGTGTTTTGAATGTGCTAAATTTTTGCTCTATGCAGACGATTTGAAATTTTTTATGATTGCTTAATCTTTAGCCGATTGTTTACTGCTTCAGGTCGATTTCAATAGTTATATTGTATATAACAATAGCTGCTTGTACTTCAATCTAGCAAAATTTTATAAGATCGTTTAATCGTAATTTGAATTTATTGAAATATGATCATTTTGTAAATGATGCTTTTTGTAGGAGGTGAGCACAATGCGGGATTTGGGTATAACTCTTTTGATTCGAATCTTCCGTTCGATTGTCATGTCGATAATGTTGTAAATGAGTAAAATGTTGGGCTATACAGCTGATCCATTGGAAAATGCGCTTACAAACAGGGAAGATAGAGGACATCTAGGTACTTCTACCTAACCCATATTTCATAGAACTATGGTCCTTTTATACCAAGATACAGGGTAATTTATTGATTTTCCTTATTTATTCATTTCATCATAACTTATGAACCACATTTTTAATAATGAATAATATTTGGTCCGTATATTATTCGTCCAAAAATTATCAAGATTTATAACGAAAGTCTTATTCCAGGTACGGCTTAAAAAAATAACCCTAGGTTTCGAGGCAAAACAGCACTCTATGTACCTATATATCATTATTTTGAAATTTTATTCACAAATTTTGAAAGACCTGAAGAAAATTAATAGAACATAATGTATTTGGTACTACAGCATACAACTTTTTCATTCTCTAACTTGAGTCAAACAGATGTTAAGATTGAGGGACAGAAAATTGAAAAACAATCGGATTGTCTTTCCCAAATGGTAGTTTTCCAGAGTTATTCTATAAAAACAATATTTTTTGAATCTTTTAATTACTGAATTACTCAATCTTATCGGAATACTAGAGGACATGTCCGTTACAGGAACAAATTATCATTATCAATAACTGATTCCCAGAATCCCTGTTTCCGTGAGAATATTATCATAACAATTGTTCGGTGCACTACTATTACTATTGGAAAATGGGAATGAATAATTTTCAATCCGTAGTATCACTCCATTTTAAAAGAAAATAACGTTGGAAGAAAGTTACATTATGAAGGAAAAACAAAACATTTTGTTCCAAGAGAAAAACGGAATTCCATAAAACACCGACATTTCCATAGAAACGCAATGCATCGAAAAAATGGCGAAGATGTCCCGAAGTATATCGACCTAACAATCTACCCAATAAAAACCTTTTGAGCTTTTACATGATTCCCAAATTCTTTGTCAAAACTAGGAAATTTATCCTGCCTTACAACGCGAAGATATTGAAAAAAAATCGGCGCTAGTGAAAAGCAGATTGTGCCTCTTCTGTCACATGTAAGTTTTTTTGAAAAAACTTAAACAAATTTGATTTTACTCTATTACCTTTTCACAATTTAAACCCAATGTTCATATTTATAGTTATCCATTCCTGTCTTGTATTCGACCAAGTATTTATCTGCATTTCAGATGCCCGAAGATGACCCAATATTTGTAGGGGTCGAATAGAAACATATGTAGCTATCTTTTCATATAAAGTTTGAGTAGACCCAAAAAAAAGTTTCTTCAACCGATCTCTAACTAAAATAAAAAGAAGACATAAAGTGAGATTTTAAAACCACTACTTGTGTCTCTATCATAATAGCATCTTCATATACACAAAGATGCTGTTTAGACAAGGCTTCGCAGTGAAATTTTTGGTTATTCAGTTTTTTCAGTATAAAATATCGAACTGATACCTGAAGATGTTATTGTGGTAGCGATGTGGTGCGTGTAGTGGTTATCCTAGATAAAATCATGTATTATAGTTTATAATTTTTTAACAATACTTTAATTTCTCTATCACATTAGCAGCCTCATTTACACAAAGAAGCTGTGGAGACAAGGAGTTGCAATGAAATTCATGGTTATTCAGTTTTTTTAAACTTTGTAAAAATAACAACACACCTCTCAGTTTTTATCAGTATAAAATATTTAATTGATGTAGCCTATACTTGATAAAAATCCATTATCGAACTAGAAACAGAATCACATTATTTTCAATAAATGAATTCAATAATGTAATGAAAGAAAAGCAGACATTAAAAACAACTTGAAGACCCTTCCAACCATCCATTATATGAAACAACAGAAAAAAAACAATATTTCAAAGTTTAAAAGGGGGTTACAGAACCAATTCTAGACAGATAACAAAAAATTCATCCTAAACCAACACAATAGAGATATTTTGATATATGAGCCAACCGATACACCAATATCATGGAAGAACAACACAAAAAGCAGCAAAATTGATAGAACTCCTCATTCATGAATTTTGAATGGTACTGGAATAACAATTCATTCAAAATATAACATGGAATTGTTTTGCTTATAGTACCCCCTTAATAAAATCATGCACGATAGCTAATAAAAATCTTCAGAGGCTATATATTACATATTGTTGTTAACCTTTATAAAAGATTTTAACATTGCAGATACGATGCTAAGTAGAAAGGAAACCCATCGCCCAAACTCCCAAAAGAAATACCATTGATAATGGAGTATACAGAGCTGGTAATAAATGCTCACTATTGCTGGACCGTCGCCCAAGCTTCTTTCATACACGACACAGCCATACATTTTGAAAAAACTCAACGAAAATAGCTAAGAATAACAAGGTCGGTTCAGTATAATAACCTAGACTGAAAAATCACTCAGAAATGAAATCAGAGGATATAAAGAGGCCAACACACTTGCTCAGGACTATTTTCATTAGTCCGGAACTTTTCTGTGGCATAGGAAAATGCACCCACAAAAAATGGTTCTGGCAGAACCTTCCGTGGCTTATCATTCCAAGAAGTTTCTTTTAAACTTCATCCTTGCGAGATTTAAAAATTATTTGGATCTTAGCAAGAGTATGCTTCTCCTCCTTACAGGCTATTGCATTGGGAGGAGACACAAATTCTGGTTCATCGGGCATCGCTATTGCAAGCCAATGCAAAAAATGCTTTGTATGAGAAATTTGGAGGAGCGAGGAAATAACCTTCTTGCACTCATCCCAGATACTGGGGATGAACCAAAGGGAAAATAGAACTGCAAACAATAATCAAAGCCCACCGCGATGTTACAATCATTTATAGAAACCCTGTACTTAGACATATTTCAAAGTGAACCTTCCTATAAATCTCCCATATCTCTCGTAGCCCTACTCAGCAAGGCAAAGGTGTAATAACCCGAAAATTTTTTGGCTTAGAAGTATACAAAAGGAGACCATTTTGAGTACTTTTTGTACAATGAATCTAGACAGCTTTAAAATATCTAAACCTACTTTTATTATCCAAATACACTCCAGTCAAGAATTATTGATATCGAAACAGGCCTTGAAAGACCAGACGTAGGCCAATCTGGTTACAAAAGATGATTAATAATTCTTAGGGTTTCTATCATAGAATCAATGGTAATGACCTGTTTAGTTAGATTTTGAGTTGTGGAATTCAAGTACTGACCTATGGACCAATTACATGCAAGTCTGCACTGACTGAAGATATTTTGTATGGAGTATTTCTTCAGTTCAAATATATTTCTAGGTTATATTTATATATTTTATTTCTATCATTGAAACTAAGGAAATCATTAGTTGTTTCCAGAATTGTATTAAGCTTTTAAGGACTTCTTTGATATCAATAATGCTTGAAACAGGTATGTATAGTTCATTCCAAGTGTTGTCCGATTCGCCAGTACATTTTGACAAAATCCCAACATTTGATGCTATTTTCGAAAACATTATAATCTTGAAGCCTCAAAGACTTGAGACAACATTCTCAAAAAAAATTTTCATAGTGACAAAAACTCATTAGTAGTGGTATGAAATACATATAGTCCATTCAAGACATAGACATATAGACATGGACTGTGCCTTCCCTTTATATGAAATACGGTCAAAAAAAGTAACACAGAGAAACGCACGTCGGGCATGTAGTTGTCTTTTTCTAGAATTTTGATTGGTCCACACTCACCTCTATGTGAACAGAAAAGAGACAGGTAAATGGCCGACGATCATTTCTCTCTTTCTATAAAAAAGTCATTTTCATGCTGACATTGCTCAGTCCTTGTCTCTATGTCTATGATTCAAGAATGATTGACATCCCAGTAGGACTTGAAAGTCTAGACGCATCTTAAATCTGGTCACAAAAGATCCTCAATAATTTCTGTAATTTCAATCACAGAAGTGGAATATTTAAATATGACCTAGAAAAGTATTTGAAAAGGAGAAATATTTACATTCAGAGCATATTAATTAGCAATCAAAATTGATATAATTATGTTTCCAATTTGTTGGATTAAATTAAGAATATAAACAGCTGCACAAAATTCAAATTAACTTCGGTCAGTGCATAGATTCACATATTATAGGTCTATAGATCACTGTTCATTCACAATACCAACCTGAATTCCGAAACACAAAATCTGAACTTATGGGCTATTACCAACTTAAATTCGATTTTCCATAGCTACCCGAGATGTCAATCATTCTTGAATGTTCTATATACTCTATTCTAGAATAACATCAGAGGGGGCTGAGCTATTTCTAATTTGTGGGTAGTCCATAAAGTAGCATTTTCACTCGCGAAAATTCACGTTGTTATTGGGAATAAACACTGATCCATCCAACATAAGTCTATACCCCGAACAAAGATATTTTAAATTTTGTGCCTTTGTTTATATTCTTGGGTCAAACAAATTGGGATAATTATGGTATCAAATTTGAATGCCGATTTTGATTTGAGTATTTCTACATTTACTACAGAAATTATTGGAGATCTTCCGGGCAAGACATTAAGTTGAGTTTGGACTTTCAAGGCCTATTGGGATATCAATAATTCTCAAATGGACTATCTCCATTGATATTGACATCAATCAATCAATGTTTATTTATTTTTCCCAAAAGAAAAAATTACTACAATAAAAAATTAGTATAAATAAACATTTAGTTTCCCACTAAAGTTCAACACTTGTACGTGGGCAGTACATATAAAAAAAAAGTTTACAAAAGAATTGTGTGCACACAAGTAAGAAGAGAAAAAACCAACAAAAATTACAATGCTTAATTAAATTAATTTTCACACATTTGGAACAGTAAATATTCCAGTAGGCCTTGAAATTCTAGAGACAGCTTAATGTCTGGTCACAAAAGATTTCTAATAATTTCTGTACTTTCGATAAAAGAACTAAAATATATGAATATAACCTAGAAAAGTATTTGAAATGAAGAAATAGGTACTCAAATTCAGAGCAAATGAATCAGCATTCAAAATCGTTACAATTTTTTTCTCAATTTCTTAGATTAAATTATAACATAAGTAAAAGTACGAAATTCAAAATATATTCAGTTAGTGCATAGACCTATTGTAATTGATCTATGGATCAGTGTTTATTTTCAAAACTAATCTGAATTCCGCAACTCAAAATCTTACTTACTGGGCTATTGCTGTGGATACTAACCTAACAGTTATAATTTCCTTGGCTATTACCATTGACATAGAAATGGACTGAGCAATACCCGCATGAAAGTGTCAGCTCTGAAGAAAGAGAGGAAGCTATGATGCGGCCAATACTTGTTTCTTTTCTATGAACATAGACGTAAGTGTGGACCAAAAATTCTAGAAAAAGACAACAACTCGCCGCATGTTCGGTAGTATTTCACATTTTTTTGCCATTTTTACTGTAGAGCTGAATAGGGAATGCTCAGTCTTTCTCTATGTCTATGGCTATAGGTTCGTTCCAGAATCGCATCTTATCAATCTGTTACGTCAAAACCGTCCCTTTATTACGATCAGAGCAAAGTGTCCTGAAAATCTGCTCGCTCACTTTCCTCCGAGATGCAATTCTGAAACTTTACTTATTACTACCTTAAATTTGATTTTGGACAGCCAACAAAGATGTCAATAATTTTTGAATGGAGTGTTACATATTCATTCATTAACTTGCTAGAGATTAGAAAAAGTGTAGTGAATGATTAGCTCCAGACTACAGAAAAAAGGTCATCCAAGCTCCAACAATAATAATGCATTCATTGCTTGCACAAAGTACATAACTCAGACCACCTCTCAAACTGACTACCAAGGATTTTTATTGAAACATACAATACAAGAATTGTGATCTGCAAGTACGAAAATGGTTATCTTAAAGTTGATTTTCAGTATGAAGAAGTTTTCCAAATGCCTTTGTTATTCATCGTATTCTCCATTCAACAGAGGGGAAATTTAAAATATAACCTAAAACATGAAATAATTCTGTGGTTGGTGGGTGATATGGTGATATTACAACTTCATCGGGGTGATATCGTTTCAGAATATTGGCCAGTTTCAAGTAATAACTTTGCCTCATAAATTGGACCATTATCAGAAATTTGAAATTATTAAATATCATCTGAAAAATACAGAGTGTTCATTAGAAGGATAAGAGAATGAGTAGGTTCATGTAGAAAAACTAGATATTATAATAAAAAGTATTTTAAGAGTATGCTGCTCACTTTGCTTATATTCCGACCCGTGTTCTTTATGTTGAAAAAATCTTTGTAACTAATTCAGCAAGGAGATCTGTTTACACCACAATTTCACTACAAGCCCCTATTCTGTTTTAACATGTAATGTAGATATCAATTGTAATTTTAATGAAATTTTTATTAATCTAGAAACAAAAATATAATCTCATCATAGTGAGAATTTATGTCATTAATGAAATTACCTGGAGTGGCATAACTGGGGAAGTTTCAATTAGGTATATTGGACTAATTAATATACAGGACTAATTAATACACAGAACTAATTAATCATAGGAATACAAATATAATGCACTAAATCAATACCAATAGCAATGATTTGAGTCCAAAGAGAGTAATTCCACCTTCAAAGTGCAATAGTTCATTAAAAAATTTGAATATTTATAATTTGTTTATAGTTGAGTTGTAGAAGAATTGGAGCTTAGTTAGATGTTGAAATGAACAATTGTTTATATCTCAATCATATAATATTCAACCAAAATGATAAGAATAATTAATGAGTTCTGGGGTTAATTCCACTGGCTCCCAACCATTACAGTTTTTCATAAACAAATTTATAATATGAATTCCGTAAATGCATTGATACCCATAGTAGTAGACAATCTAAGTTGGCACCGATGAAACCGATTACCCTGAGGTCTACGTATCCTATCCGCTCATAGTATCACTGATAATGCATCAATGAATGAAACCATTGATTACTTCAACAATGAATGATAAAGTGTAATGTTATGACATCACTACAAACTTTATTCTCTTCGAAGGCGGAAACAGTTTTAAATAGACTAATAATCCCAGTTAATGTGTAGTTAAGCAGAAATTCCTCCAAATATGCTCGATACAGAATGATGGCTGACAAAACATCCCCAAAACAGGGTGGTTACGGGGACATTATAAATATACTTACTCCTCACACGGGTCGATCATGATTTGTTTTGATGAATATCCTAATACTGCGGATGAATTTGTTGTTTGACAACCACATTTTTACACAACATCAAACCAACCTTAACAACTCAGAGACAATCATTGAACTATTACAGTTGATTGTGACATTTCTATTGCAATGCGCATGTCCACACAGATGCTGCGCCTCACTATCAAGTTTGAATTATACCGCCAAAAATATTGATTAATTTTTATTCGTTCACACAAGGAAAATTCGAACACTGATAATGAAGTTCATATTGACAGTCTTATCAGTTGGTTTGTGTTGAACATGTGAACCATTAAAAGCTACTAACAAGTGTATTGCGCTAAAAACTCAACTTAGTACTACAGAATTTATTTGTGTATGATTATATGTATATTATATAATCAGGGAGGTGTGCCTCAGTGCCCTCAGTATTGTGTTTCTTGAAAAAGTTTCATAAACTCATTAATAAAATTCAGAAAAAGTGCCTAATAGCATGAGTTGTATCTAGAGAACCAAATGAGATTTTCCTGAAAATTTGTAAATCATATAATAAATGTCAGGTATCTATTGAACTAAAATATCCTAAACTTTATTATTTCAAATGGGACACGCTACATTCTTTTACATGTTTTTCCACAAAACTTCCCCATGCCCAAACCAAACCTCAAGGTTATGGAGATATTGATTCATTTGCCTCAAATTTGTCGTAAATATAGTATCGAATTCTCGAAAATCTTCTGAGTTCAGATTAAGGTATAGAGGGTGTGATAAACATTATTAGATAGAGATGCTTGCGTCCCACGTAATGATCAAATAAAATACAGGGTGTTTTTTCGTTCCCTAAGAGTGGTAGTTATATAGAGTCAATTTTGAAAGTCCTCCAGAAACAACCTGAAACTTAAACAGGAAATAAATATACCTATTCAATTAAGGCATTATTCTATGAAGATATTGCTTTATTCAACACTGTAACTTTTGCAGTAACAAAATTTATAACAATTCAGTATATGAGGCGAAATTCGAAGATATGTAGTTAAATTTTGTGGATAATCCAAAAATGTAATGAAACCTTTATAGGGGGTCTCATTCCGGGCTCAAATCCCTTTATAAAACCGGCTATTCCATAAACCTACACGAGAATATTTTAGTTGAATAGATCCTAGCCATTCATCATTATAATGTTCCTGCCATTTTCAAAAAAAAAAAATTCAATTCGCGGTTCTCTCTATAAATAGTTCCAGTGGATACCTTGCGTGATAAACCAAAAACATATACAGGATGACCAATTTCAGAAAATCCACTGAAATAATAACTCAGGGCCGCCGCCAGACATTTTGCCGCTCTGGCAAAATAAGATTTCGCTGCCCCCGCAAAATGATATTTTGCCACCTTGCTGGGACTATATTAATACATACAGCATGTTCAAAATGTAGATATTCAGTGCTAAGTCTTTTCATAAATTGATATGCCTTAGTAAAAGTTGAAGATAAAGAGATATATGAAAATCTACAACAGTCTCAATACGTATAAACACGATATACCTACTACAGTAGAATCCGATTATTATGACGCCGGCTATATTGACCAATCGCTTATGATGACGCAATTGCACTGTTAAGTTTGGTTTCATTCAAAACTCCTTTCAACAGGATTCGGATTTAATGACTTCGCTTATAACGACATGTCGCTTACAATGACATGATTTCAGATACAACAACATTATTTGTAGAAAATTTCTCCGGTTATAGTGACATCTCGATCGTTTTCTCAAGCCACCTTACCCCTTTTCATGCGACGAGGTTTGATACGATACGAGATATATGTGATTTTTTTTTAAACGAAAAAGTTCTTCATATTTAGTTGTTTTTGTGAAAGAAGCTGATAATTTTAAATTTTTTCAATAAAGGAAACATATAATTTGTCGTTTTTCTTCTCTCAAATTGAATCCATAAAAAATATCATCAATTTTGCTTTTTGTGACTTCCGGTTATTATGACGTGTTTTTCATTTCCCCTCAATGTCATTATAAGCGGATTCTACTGTATTATAGTAAAGGGTTGATAGGTACTCTTGCTTCTCAAGTATTTAAATCCCTCCCAGAAATCAACATTTCAAATTTGAATTGGCAAACAAAATATAAAAATTATTTCTGAAATATCCTAGAAGCCGTCCCAAATCCCAAAAACTGTACAGTCCGTGACGTTTATTTTGATAAAAGTCACGGTCTTTTTGGAGACCGATTGGCTAGAGAGCCATGACTCAAAAAAAAAGGGCAGTCAGTGGCCACTGCGATGGAGATATTTACAGGCTGGGTTTGATATAGTTATTCATGAGTAGAATGCGGCATCTTCGATCGTTTTCCATCTGGCGGTATTCCTCTTGTTTCTGGTTGAAATTTGAAATGCATTCTTATTCGGTACTTTGAGAAGAACATATGTGAATTGTTTTGCGACCAAGCGCAAAAAGCCGCCTTTTAGATTTCACTCTAATAATTTATAATGTTCGTCTTTTCGATTTTGACGAAAAAAAATTTGTGTGTGATTTGCCGCCCCCAGAATGTGCCGCCCCGGCAGGGTGCCCGGTTTGCCGGTCCTGACGGCGGCCCTGTAATAACTCCTTTTGAGGAGAGCCTATAAATCAAAAAATGGTTCAAATGAAAGTTTCTTTTAGTGAGGGGGGATTTCAAGGTCGTGTTGAAGTCAAGTAGATTTTTTAATAGGGAATATATATTTTTCTTCGCATAATATATTATATTAATTTTCCTAAGCTAAAAACATTTTGTCCATTCCGCTTTTTCCATAAAATGAATTTCTCTGAGTATATGATGAGTGGGATTCGAGTATAGCCTGGACGTAAAAAATTTTCAAATTAAAGTTTCTAAGTCAGGATGAGGGACATCGAAAGCAGACATTTAATCTGTCCTTGGGAGTTATATATTTCAAGGTCAAGTGGATTTTTTTCAATATAAAATATATATTTTTCTTCGCAGAATCCTTTATTCCCTTTGTAAAAAACTAGATATCTACCTACTACTGTCTCTTTCGTTTTTGCCATAAAAAAAATTTTGTGGAGATATTATGAAGTGTTTTATATGCTCAAAAAAGTTATGTAAAAAAATCTTCCTCACACAAACTACTGAGAATATTTGAATAATAAAGATGAACATTCGTGAAGAGACAAAACAACAAATCAAAAATAAAAAGTTACTTTAAAGTGACTGAAAAAATTCTCGTTTTAAGTAATGAAAAGTTTGACTTTGGAGAAAGAAACCAAAGGAACTCTTTTCGTGTAAGATTCATTAGCATTAGCGCTTCAGAATTAATTGACGTCGGAAGGTGAATTCTTCAAGTTGGGTCAATAATTTAGTGGAGAAAAACCCTTTTACTATATGTACTTTGGAATATGCATAATCTTTGAGTATATTCAACTCAATACTCATAATGTTTGATATATACAAAAGCTTAGTCCTGTAAGTAGTTCAAACGATGCCTAGAATATTATGATTTTTGGCAAAAACCAAAAAATTTTCGATACCCTAGAGATCTCAAAAACGAAAACCCGATGAAAAAATGAAAAAAGAAACAAAATTTTTTTTTAAAAGGAAAAACATTTTTCAATTTGCCTAAAAATATTCAAAAATATACAGGGTGTTTCCTGAACATGGGGATGAATTCAGGGTATAATTCTCTTAGTAATTCGGAGTTGGAAAGGTGTATGACCGGAAATGCTTTGTTTCCAATAATACAGTGTGTTGAATGTTCACAAATAAATAACAAATTGTTCGATATTTTCCAACGGCTTGACATATTTGAAGGAGATTTGATGAGAAGGAACACCTCATTTGGGTCACTGTTTTACGTTACGTACCTCATCTTCAGCAACTACAGTGGCGTGTGCGCACTGGCATTGACTTTCATATATTTTTGGGGGGAAAAAATTAGTGGGCCAGTGTCTTTTTACAAAATTTAATTCATTTCTACAGTTCTTATTCAATATAGAACAAGAAGATTCTGTGCGTTTTTTCTCAAGGATGCAAACATTTTTGAGTAAAAATATAAAAACCGTTACTTATTTAAAAAAATGCTCGAATAGGAGCAATCTAGCAATAAATTTTATAACATCGAAAAGCTTTTCAAATTAGGTACAAGAATTGTTGAAACTCGTCGCAGCCAGCTATGATACAAGAGACCTTTCGCATGGATTTGGCGAACTCAAGAAATATGTTATTCGTTTAGAAACAAAGGACCGCAGAAGCTTTACGACTCCAAATAACTCAGAGAATGATATACCTCGATTTTATTCCACCTTTATATTGAGTTAATAAAGTAAAATAAAGGAATATTTTCAGTGGAAGAAAAATCATCGAATGAAGAGAATTAAAAAAAACTTCAAAATTGATAGTTTGATTGTCAAATGGATACTTTCCTATTATTTGAACAAAAAGGCAATCGTCGAAATTACTCGTGAAAGAAAAATGAATAGGTAGAAAAACTCACGTCATTTTCCTCTTAAACAATTTTTTTTTCAGGAACAATATGGGATTTTTCGTAGACAAAGTGTCAGAGGATTCTTTTTATCAAAACCTATTGATTGGCCTTCCAAATGTACTGGATAAATTACCCAACATACACGAGAAAAAATTGAACCGTTATCCTCCGGCAACTAAGCTACAAGTGAGAAATTGGGAAAACTCAAATGGAGTGAATTTGCCACAGGACCTCCATGATTTCTACTTGTCTTGTAATGGACTTTCGTATACTTATACCTTCTCCTACGAACCGACCAATCGGGAGGATCAAAAGATCAATAAGTTGCATGCGAAAATCGAAATTAACCCCATTGAAAATCTGATTCTGATCGTAGGATACGAAATTAAATCCACTGCGAGAATTTACTATGATGGATATTTTTATAAATTAGACTTGAGCGCCGAGAGCAAAGTGTTCGAATTGTCGAAAAACGAAAATTTCCAGGTTGTGCTCGTATACACAGATCGAAAAAATCTGTCATCGATATGGATATATAAGAATGGGATATTTTATTTTACCGCCAGTGATGTAACAACCTATTTGAGAATGGCTATAGCACATTTGGGCGCACCTGGTTGGCAGTACATTTTTTCTCCTCTTGTCTTGCCCGGACGAACCAGAGAAATGTTGAATGTAATAGCTCCCAGTATTCTCACCAGAACACTCAACCAAGATAGCAATGTTGCAGAATTAAACGTGATTAATCCAAACCTGTTCAATGTCGATTACGAAGGCATGAATGAATCTAAAAAGTGTAATGAAACGTTACTGAATAAAAAATTTAGTGCCAACACCATTGGTCGCAAATCAAGTAGTGCTACGATAGGTAGGAAATCTAGTACTGCAACGATTGGTAGGAAAGCAAGTTCCGTTGTTTCATCTAATTCAGAGAAATTGAAAAAAAGAACGATTTCGAAACGTCGCCCATTCACGCCAAGATTTTAGGAAGATCATTTAAATTCTAACTTATAGTAGTTTTGGTTATCAGCAAAATATTATATCGAAGAATTGTAATATTTTCAAGTTTCAAATGTGTAACTGGCAAAAATTTTCATATTAATTATTGGTGAATATGTCTAGGTTTATTAAAAATATGTTTTCGATTCCGGAAACATAGTTTTCTGTATAGTTACAATAAAAAATTTCAAAAAAATCACTTTGCCAAACATATATTTTTACAAACTCCCATTTAAGATTATTGCTCAGTGTTACGGTTACTATATACAATATGTCATAATTTGCAGTTTTTACAAGTTTTCAACCTCTTTATGCAATATAATTATGCGAATGGAGCTGAAAAAAGTCTACACGTAAATCAAATAACAATTAATAGACATGCGTACGTTGAAATGATATTTAAATCTTTTTTATTTAATCCTTCTTCGTTGACTAATGAAATAGAGAAAATAAACATTATAAGAAAGTTTTTATTTAAAAAACAGGCACGCAGTGTGTTTCGCAAAAGCGAGTCATTGGATTTTCTGACTTTCTTTCAGATTTTATATTTTCTTTAAAAAACGGTTTTCCGATAGTTTTTCGACAGGAAAACTTTTTTCAAGAAAAAATAATTCTGCATATTCGACTTGTAATTAAATTAAATGAAAGTGGCAATATCTGACCATTTATTACTTACTCCGGTTTTCCCAAAAACGGCAAAATTTTTCTACCACTATTCACAGAGAAGAATGATTCCTCCATTTTCTAATGCTCAATAAATTATAATTGATAATTGCAATCCGTATTTACAGGTGTATAAAAAGTAACGCATAATACTCAACTTATTTACTCATTTACTATTCTTGTAGAAAAATGCTCCAAAATGTCAATTTTTAATTCTACGCAACTTTTCATGTACATACAGTGTGATCCAATTTATATGATCCACTGAAATGAACCTTGAGTCTGACTCTGAAAATGTTTCAAATAAAAATGTCCTAGTGGGAGCGCCCACCAAAGTAGCGTAGCACTGACATGGCACATACATGACAAAGGCGATGCATAATTTTCAGATATGAAGTGAAAACGATATATTTCATGCAATTGACACTTCACTCAGATTTGCGATATCTGAAAATTATGCATCGCCTTTGTCATGTATGTGCCAGTGCCATATGTCAGTGCTACGCTACTTAGTGGGCGCTCCCCCTTAGTCTTCAGTTTCAGGGATATATCGAGAGCAGATATTCAATCTAACCTTTGGAGTTGGATTTCAAGGTCATTTTATGATCAAGTAGATTTTTTTGAATAGGCAATATACATTTTTTTGCAGAATTTTATTGTTTGTAAAAAACTATAGGAATATTTTTTTTCGTTTTTGCTATAAAATTAATCGCATATAGTGGGTGATATGAAGTGATTTATGCTCTGATTGGTTATGATGAAAATTTTCATCTACACACAATAATGAGCTAGTATTAGTTTATTTCTTATATGCTTCGTACGAAGCTTATTTGCAGAAGACACAGACGGTGTATTCATGTAGGGACAAATAACAAATCAAAAATAATGTTTTTAATCTAAAATTCACAACTATGTACCAATAACACATATCTGTTTGCAGTGGTAATAATAATTGTTATAAAAAATAAATGTTCTTCAAATCTTTTTTTTTCAGGAAATGATGCTTTAATTAATTTTTGCGGCCTCTGCATCTCAAAATAAGTCTGATGCCATTTGATACCAATTCTCGAACAATCTACTTTTTTTCATTTCCACTATATGAATAAGGAAAAGACGTGCTCATGAGATCATCAGGAGAAACATTTTTGCTTTATCATATATGTAGCTACACCTACTCCATTTTGAAAGCGTCCATCTGAATACAGGCTGTTTAAGGTCAGCTTTAAAAAAGGTTTCATCTTCAGTTACGGTTTGAAGGTTGTCTCCAGATATTTAAAAAGTTCACCTTGAAAACGGTTTATTATGCTACAATAGCATCGATATTGAGATTAAGAATAATATTCTTCGGATCAGGAAATTTGACTGCGCTATTCAGGGCCTGTTCCGATATTGCTGGTTTTACTGGCCCGCAATCGAATGACAATAGAATTCGAATGACTGGGCCAATAGGCATCGTTTCTGAAATACTGACACTACTGTTCAGGAATATCGGAACAGACGGTCACTCTACAGAAAAAGGTAATAAGAATAGTCTTCAATCTAAAGTAGAATTACATCATGTCGGGGTATATTTAAAACGAATCAAATATGAACACTATATGCAATATATATTCAGGAATACCTCATATTCCTACATAAGAACAAAGAACTTTTCAGACAACATATTAATGAAAACAAGTCGAAGTACAACATAAGAAACCTCCCAAGTGCCGTTTAACTAGCGCTCAATTAAAACCAAGTGGAGTATAGGAGTATTGAATTTTTCAACGCTTTACCAGAAGCAATGTAGAAAGAACATCAGGACCTGAAGAAATTCAAAAAATTAATCCATAAATATCTGATTCAAATATTGAGGATTGACTTCTCATATAAATGAAATTAAAAAGATATGTTTGTATATGTTTGACACCATTTCACTTGTTTTTCTGTAGGAGATTCATTTGAAATAAAGAACATTCATTATTATTATTATTATTATTAGATATTCGGTTGAATATATGGGTGACTTTTCAATTAACTGTTTCTGGTCACCTCTCATTAGACTATTATGGTGGAAGACTTGCAAAGTTCACGGTCTTCTCATAGTCATCTTTAGAATGAAAAATACAAAACCAGTACGCCTCTGCATCATCAATTGGAAATTGAAAATGTTTGGGAACTCCTGGAATAAACAGTTCTTCATAGAAAATCATAGAAATGTAACTGCCAAATCTTTGGTTACCCGTTTCCCGCCAATTCCTGGGATTTCCAATTTTTGAAAGTAGACTTGATAAAGTTCCTGTTTCTGTATTATTTTAAGATGTTTTATAGGTTTGGATAAGTTTATGAAACTAACATATTTTTTATAGTAAGTACCACGTTTCTATTTTTTCAATTATGAATGCAATTTAATGTTTCCAAATTCCAGAGGACTTAGCATAAATTTCGCAATTGATAAACAGGCAAAATACTTTTCGAATATTTTATACCTATTCCTGAAACATCAGTATGGCGGACTCTGAAGAAATAAATTTGGAGGAACAAAATGTAGCTAAGAAGGTTAAACATTCGAATGGCGAAATTATGGATAAAAATCCATGCAAAGTTACCCTACCACCCAAAGTTAAGCCAGAAAGGTGTACTATATGCAGGCAGTTCATTGATGATACCCCTTTATATAATGGACATCCAAACAATTCAGTTGAAGAATATATTGCACTTACTGATGATCAACTATCGTTATTTACTGGAGAAGAATCGTATGTTAACGAACAGGATTGTCGTCCTACTCACAAGGTAATTATTGAATTATTATATTATGGTTTCTTCTTAGCGTTGTGCAGTGAATAATGTTTCCTCCATTACCTATAGTTTCTTGTGCATTTTATTTGAATCCATATGGCAGCTCCATATATTTGGGTAATTGATGGCAAAAAGACAATTGATTAGTTGACAGTATATAAGCTGATTCGTTGGGAAATGCTCATAGTGTCATGGTAGATGAAGGACACCGAGGTGTTTCTAAATAACCTATATGCTCCCTGTAGGCTTGAAAAAAATGACATAACATTATAACTCTTGATTTTAAATAACCCCAAACATAGTAAATGAATGGATTAAAACTGTTTTGAGCTAATCCTCTGCCTTTTCAATGATTCAGGATGATTTATGGATCAAAGCTTGAAAAATACCACTTGTTTATTTTTCCTTCATTTTGTGAATTGATATTATCGAAATATTTAGATTTGACTCAAAGTAACTCAGTAACAAAGTTGTATTGGGAAACATCAAATACATTTGATCCTACTCATTTTTTCTGCTTTTTCCAAATTTGTATATAGGAGAGTACTAACCTAGGTACTCGATAATCTTTTTGAGCCAGGATCTGGAATAAGATTTTATTTTATTATGTTGGTTGACTTCACTGTGGATACAACAGATAAACTAATTATTGCAAAGATGTATAGGGTGGTTCATGAGTTATGACTAATTGATGATATGGGGAAAGTAAATAAATCTCCCTGTATCTTGGATGTAAAAAAAATAGACCCATGTAATATAATATGCTTACTGAAGGTACATTTCCCAATGAATCACCTGTTATATAAATGGTATAAAGTGTTGCCTTTGCAACACATATTTATCTTCAAAAACTTTATTTACATATTCTTCTACATTCCAAATATTTGGATATTTGTGACATATACAAGAATGTGCATTATTGATACCGGTGCCTTCAATATACAATTATTTTATCATATGCTATGTGGCCAGATATTGTTGACAAAGTCCTATGTAAGAATTATTTTGTAGGTTACCCACTTCAATGTCTATTGTAAAAATGGTCATTTGTGCCCCTTTTACTCTGGACTCATCGAAACTGATGTACTGCTTTATTTTTCGGGACATATCAAACCGATTTATGAAGATAATTCTGATCCTGACGGAGGTATTCCTGCATTTGATATGGGACCTATTAATGAATGGTATATAAGTCAGCAATAGAAAAATGCAGTAGTTGAATTTTTCGACCAGTCTTACATTTAATTCGTTTTAGGTGGACTACAGGCTTTGATGGTGGTGAAAAAGCCCTTGTTGGATTTTCCACCGATTATGCAGATTATTATTTGATGGAACCTTCAGAAGAATATAAGCCTTTTTTGGAGGCTGTAAATGAAAAGATACATTTATCCAAGAAAATAATTGAATATCTTCTTGATGAAGGTTGGCAGAATCCAACTTATGAGGACCTGCTAAGATTTATACATTCTCTAGGAAGATATCCTCAAGCTGAAGAATCCTTGTTAGCACATGCACAATTCATTTGTGACCAGGTATTGCCATGATGAATTTATTCTAGGTTTCCCTACATAATTTTCAAATCATGTCATAGTAGACTAGTTAGCCGGTAGATTTACCATATTTGTAGAAATTTTTCCATAAGTATATACACCGGTTTGATAGACACCCTTTTCTTGGCAAATGAGATATTATATCGCATTGAAAAAACATATGAATTTACTTTAGCCATAGTTCTGTTAAAAGAAGCCTCACCTTCAAATACTCCCTATGATGTATGTATGATAAATATGTACTCAATCATTTTTCCCTTCAAAAATAGCAGTTTTCAGTTTTAATGGGACATCAAATCTTAATGGAGTTTCCTGCATATTCTAGAAATATTCGGACGAAACTTATGCGATTGTCTGCAGTCCGTTGCTTCAACAGGATCATAGGAGATCAATATCGCAGAACACCATACACTATCAGTCCACCGCCTGTAGGCGGACGTACAGAACTCCAGATTTTTGCCTGTTGATAACACACACTATGAGTCCAGTGCCTGGAGGCAGAAGGGGCGATGGCAAAGTAGGACTGCTGGCGATCCGCATCATTTCTCACATTTTTCGACCATGCTCCGTCGAAAACGTTGCGCGATTTACCTACTATCAAAGAAGGTTGTGGGCGAAAAAGTAGATTCAATATAGAGGTACTACTAGGTCTCATGTGACATTGCCCCATGAACTGAAGCAATCTCACCAGAGTATTTAATGAGCTATTTGAGGATGAGTGAAAAGAATTTCCAAGAACTGCTTGCTTGGGTTTTACCCAAAATAAAAAAAGTGGACACCTATTTACGCAGGACATTCAGTGCTAAGGAAAGGTTGACTGCAAATTATCAAAGTGATGGTGTGTACGCATCATCTCCCGATGGTCCCGACTCATATAACTCTTAACTTTTCTTAATTCTTTGCGAACGCCCATCTCAATTTTTACTTCACCGTATCGTCGCTAGCTGACGACAATATTCCAAAAGCACGCCATAGGCTTCTACACGTGATCTCTTGTTTGTGTAGTTGTTATCTTTAATTTTCCACAAACAGTGGTAGGCCCGGTACAATTGGATAAATCCAGAAATTAAGGGTAAAGGCTGGTTCACTATCCCTGATCCATCTATATGAATCAGACCATTCGCGTATTATCAATGCAGGGATCCGAATGGCCTGTCGTAAAACTGACGAAAACAGTATATTTGCAAGAAAGATCATTCGCCTGCATGCCAACCAAGAGCGTGTGGGAGTATTTGATAACACGATCCGACACATCTGTATTTGTCGCCGATCTGTTATGAGTTACTCATCTGTACGGCTCCCACACATTATAGTGACTATATACAGGAGTACAGTGACTATATACAGGGGTCACTGTACCACACACCTTCAGTTCGCGCCAACTGCAGTTACAGATCTTCAGATTAAGGCCGCTTCCTGACTTGTCGGTGCAGCAAGGTTGCGGGATCGGGGAGCTCTGTACAGAAATCTTGCATATTCGGTATAAAATCCTGCAGTACCGTTTGTGAGCCGTCGCGTCGACATGTCTTCATTTGTCGCCATTTTGTTTCTTTCAAGAAAGCGCTGTAAATGCCGAGCGGCGACTGGACAAGCATATCGAGATGCAGTAAAACGAAATGATCCCTTCCCGCTACCGCTCATACCGAGCCAGTTAGCAAACGCTCATTGAAATATAGGCGCTCGGTAAGCTTTCGGTACCTAGTATACCGAGCATACCGATACCACACCGTTGATGCACCGACAAGTCAGGAAGCGGCCTAAGTGATCAATGTGTGGACGACCCCGATCGACAGCCTGACGATTATATTCAGTTAAACTCATAGTTTGTGAAGCTCATTAGAGACAACAAGTTGAATCTAGGCTGTATTCTCTGAGGATAATATAATGTTCAAACCTGTAACTTTTGTTATTGGAAATAACAAAGTTTTAATCAACTTCCGGAGTAACCGAGAAGAGAATATCTTATGTGTTTGAATAATAAAACATCTCTGGTGGACACTTTGCGTGAATCACCCTGTATTTCTCTATCTCTTTTAGAGATAGCCTTTTGATGGGCGTTGGCCATACAAGTTCAAAAGAACGTATTCGTTAATTCGTTCACGTTTTTTACGAAAACTGTTTTTTTTTTCTTCAGGAGAAAGAGAAGTGAGTTTTACACGAGAATATTGTTCATCAAATTCTCGACACTAATGGAATCAAGATATTGTAACGTTTTCTTCACTTATTCAAAAGACTAATTAAGACTATTTTATTACACTTATAACTAACTATGTCATTACTCTTCTTTTCTATATATACATAGGATGTTTACAGCTGACGCTGTCTTCCCTCTCTCAACCGGATTCTCCACTCATCTCTATCATTCCAATCTCCATCCTCTAGACTTCTCCTCGTCATTGCGCTATCCACTTCATCCCTGAATGATCTTCGCGGTCTTCCCCGTCTTCGTCTCCCTAAAGGGCTCCATTCAGTTATTCGGGATATCCATCTATCCGGTGGCGTCGTCTCACGTGTCCATACCATTCCAGCCGTTTTTCCTCAATAAAGGTAAGTATGTCGTCCTCCACTGACATCCTTCTTCTGGTTCGGTATTCGGTCTAGTCTGGTCTTTTTTGCACACCTCCTCTAGAATTCCATTTCTGTGGCTAGAATTTTTCCCTGTTCTCTCTTGTTCATCACCCAGTTTTCTGACCCATATGTCATAATACTCCTGACTATGGTATTGAATATTCTTTTTTTTTTTTGTCTTCGTGATTTGGTCATCCCACAGTATGCCGTTAAGTTGCCGAATGCACGTCCTGGTTTGTCCCAACCTTTTTTTGACCTCCTCTCTAGTTGTTCCTTCTTTTGAAATGGTGAAGCCTAGGTATTTGAAGGACTTGCATCCTTTCAATTTGGTCTTATCATCTAGTTCTAGGTTCTATCTCTGTTATGCTAGCTGATAGATACTCTGTCTTATTGAAATTAATTTCAAGACCATTTCTCCCATATTCCTCGCCTAGTTTCCTCACCATGAAGCTGAGGTCTTCTTCATCTTGTGCCATAATCTCCTGATCATCGGCGGAACTGAGGGTATATAGGTGTTCGTTTCTTACAGGTATTCCCATACCTTCACATTTCCTTTTCCAAGGTCTTAGTGCTACTTCTAGGAATATCTTGAATAGGGTGAGGGAGGTAGAGCATCCTTGAAGTAGATTTTTAGTTGTTTTGAAGCTTTTTCCTAGTCTTTTCCCCAGTTTGACCGATACTACATTTTCAGAGTATAATTTTGTTGTTGCAGATATCAGATTTTGCGGTATGTCAAGTTTCTCCATTGCTTCCCAGATCTTTATGCGGGGCCTTTTTAAGATCCACAAAAGCTATATGTACTGATCTGTTTTTGGCTATCCTACTGTGAAGCCAGCCTGATCTTCTCCAATCTTGCTTTTTATATTCTCCTCCAGTCGTCCCTTCAACAGTCTACCATACATCCTACCCATTGTCGATATGACGCTAATTCCTCTATAATTCTCGCACTTCCTTCTGTCCCCTTTTTTGAAAATCGAGGTTATATAGGATTCCATCCATTCTGAAAGCAGATTTTCCCCATTTATGGCTCTTTCAAACATGTTCCGTGCGATCCGCAGTAACTTATCTGACCCGTGTTTGAATAGCTCCGGGTTAATGCCACCGGGTCCAGGTGATCTTTTGTTTTTGAGGTGTTTAACAATTTTTTTAATTTCGTCTAGTGTGACGTGTAGAGGTTGTTCCATTCTTCTCTGGTCTAGATTGCTGATGTTAGTAGATGTGCTGGCGAAACCAGGTCTTTTTTCTGTAAGTAGATTTTCGTAGTACTCCTGCCATCGGCTGTTCTGAATATGGGTCACGTGAAGTCCCTCTTTGGTGTTCTGTTGGAGTGATCTTATGGTCTTGTATGCTTCCCTGCTTTTTGAACCTCCGATATGTTCTTCTAGGCACCTCTTCTTCCACATTTCGTTTTTCTCTTTGGTAACTAGTCTTTTTACTTCTCTGTTCTTTTTTCTATATCCTTCAAGATCTTCCGAGTTATGCGTGCTCAACCATCTTTTATAAGTCTCCTTTTTCTACTTGTATTTATTTCCACTCGCCGCTTTCACTGTGAACTGTACAGGGTGGGCAAAATTCGTTGTCTACTGAAGGGATCTCGAGAACTATAGCAGCTAGAAGAAAACGGAAGAAAGTTCTTTCTTCTTGACCAATCCAAAACTGAAAACAGATCCAGCCTAACGTTCTTAGATTTTGAGTTATGAACGAAAATTGAGAAATTGTCATTTTCAATGAAGCTGAATAACTCGCTTATTTGAACTCGTATTCGAAATCCGTTGTTGTTATTACATTCTACAGGCTTTTTTACGAGGAATTCAAATATGATATTAATAAATTTTTGATCCAGTCATTTTCGAGATACGACAGTGATTTCAAATGTAAACTATAGTTGAAAGTTCTCACATCTTGCTGCAATTTTTTTTGCTGATTTCAAAAATGTATCATATGTCGCTTTTCACATGAATATAACGTAAGAAAAAAAATTCAATACTTTTTCCTGCTTTTCGATTCACTGTTGAATTATATCAGTAGGCTGGCGTAACCATAGCGACCGTTGAAAATGCATTATGGTTCGTGAACTCCACATAATCCTATGTGAACTCAACCTTCTGCGATAGTAATCACCGACTGTCGAATAATTATTTCTTTTATATATCCTTATCGAGATCGATATCCTTTAAAAGAGAGTAAAAGACTTTCGTCTGATTATTAAAGAAGAAAATTTATTCAATTATGGTTTTTCTATTTATGAAAGAAACTTAAAGAGTCAGTAATATAAATAAAATACGATAGCTATCTATAATTATAATTTTTACAAAAGTAAGATGATGAAAAATAGGTACTTCTGTCAACGGTAGTGTTCGAATTGTGAACCATCGTAATATAAGCATGTCAAACATCGAATATGAGTTCAAACAAGCGAGTTATTCAGCTTAATCGAAAATGAGAACTTCTCAATTTTCGGTCATTACTCAAAATCTATGAACGTTAGGCTGGATCTGTTTTCAGATTTGGAATAGTAAGGAAAAAAGAGCTCGAGAATGTGTCATCCGTTTTCTTCTAGCTGCTATAGTTCTTGAGATCTCTTCAGTAGACAACGAATTTTGCCCAGCCTGTACTGTCCTGCTTCTCCGCTGGGGTTATATACAGGGTGTTCCTAAATTGAACGTACAAACGAAAAGGGGAGATTCCTTAAGTAAGTCTAAGAAAAAAAAGTCCCATAAACATGGGGTCGCAAACGTTTCGTTTTCGAGATACAGAGTGTTGAAGTTTGAATTTTTTTCAAGTTTTTTTTCTCATATCTACACTTCACAAGATATTTTTTGTGTTGATTATACGAGTTTATCGAATCTTTATGAATCATCGCTACAGATCAGGAAAATTTCCATAAAAACTGACACTGAATTCATTCACCACAGCTTACAAAGTGGCCTTCCCATCATAATTTGGATTTTCACGAGGATTTCGAGAGAATCGTTCAAAATTTTTTTTCTCAAAATCTTTGGTAGATACGGCAAAACTACAAAAGAACGAAAAGTTTAGTATAAGAACAAAGCTTCTTTTTACATTTTTTCAAATTAACAGTTGCTCACCAAAAAAAAGTTCTGCAGAAGAACAGGTGGCAGTGTTCCAGAAAAAATATCACCCTGTAGATCTTCTATCGAAATTGCCATGTCACGTGGTGAGAACTCTAAAATGTAATATCTATGCCAAATTTCAGTTGAATATCTTGTGAAGTGTAGATACTATGAGAAAAAAACTTGAAAAAAATTCAAACTTCAACACTCTGTATCTCGAAAACGAAACGTTTGCGACCCCATGTTTATGGGACTTTTTTTTCTTAAACTCACGTAAGGAATCTCCCCTTTTCGTTTGTACGTTCAATTTAGGAACAGCCTGTATATATGCGCTGCTGGAAACTTTCTCGCGGCTTCTCGCACTTTCCAGAAGGAAACGGTCGCACAGGGCCGGACTGGTTATTTCCCTCCTTAAGCCTGTTCTGTCCCAGAATAGATTCCGTGAGTTTTTCCGAGTACTGTGGCGAAACCTGCAATCATCACAATTCCTACAGTAACCCTTCTGATGGAAGTAACACTCCTCAGCTCCTTGGTTTGCTTCGGGTTAAAATTGCATACTAGGATCCTGTATACCAGTCTTTTGAAATACCACCTCCATCATGCTTCTCACAACCTGCCAATCGAACTGGTCCAGTCCACAACCTATGTAGCTTGGGAACAGCCAATTTCCCAATTTAGTTCTTTCTGACATCCAAATTTCTTTCTGAATATTCTTGCTATTCCTCTGCTCATACGAATATCCGTCGCTGCACAATGAGCGAGAGAGTATCCCTCAGAGACTGTAAAGAGGTCTTGATGCTTCCTGTGTGATGCCGAACCGTGCAACGCAATCCATAAACTTCTGGTAATTGCTGCTATCTTGCATCGGAACTTCCTCAAAACGTACTTGCACTTCGCCCTGCGCGTACGGGGCCAATAGGTTGAAAAGGACGACCTTCGGCTTTCCTCTGGGGAGCTTCCTTATCCTGTAAACTACATCATTCATCCTCTTGATAACTCCATACGGTCCCTCCCACTGTCTCTGCAGCTGCGGTGAAAAACCTTTCCACCTTCAATAGCCTTGATGTCGTAGCGCATTTTCATTCGGTCCCCGTCTGATTGTGGATGGAGACGTATAGTCCTTGTTTTATGAATTCCAAATTTCTTGCATACTTCTCGTAATAACGTCGACTCGAAATTTCGGCCTTGATCACAATGCAGCTCTAGAGGATTTCCAAAACTGCAGAAGAACTCTTCGACCAATTTATTAGCTGCAGTACTAGCCTCTTGATTAGGAATATTGTAGGCATCTACCTATTTTATTAGTAAAATAGTCAATCGATACCAAAATGTACATAGCTACTCGTGGGGAATCCGACGTTTATTGCTTTATTGGTGCTTTTCCTTTACCATAAGGTCCTTTAGCGGCAGCACAAGTTTTGCATCTTCTGCACCTTCAACGTCTTTCTTACAATTTAGCCAATGAAATCGCTGCTTGACTTTTTTCAACGTCTTAGTTATCCCGAAATGTCCACCTGGAGTTCCATTATGTAGTCTGGTCAAAATGTCTGTGGCTTTACTCTTCGGCACAATCAACTGAAGCCTCTGCTTAGATCCATCTTCATCTTCCCGACAACGTTTCAAAAGACCTCCATCAATCTTCAACGTTTCCCATTGTGCCCAATACGACTTTATATTCGGACTCGGTTTGGATACTTCTTCCCAAGTAGGTCGTCTACCGCTCTTCTTCCATATCATGATTACTTTCAAGTCATTATCTTCCTCTTGTGCTTTTTGAATTTCTTGAGGTGGCCAGTTGTCTTCGATTACGGTGGTCCGTCTTAAATCGATCCTCTCTTCCACATGTGAATAATGGCTGCAATTTGATCGAGCCAGTGTCTACCAGTATTTTCACATATCGGTCATTTATCTTTCCGGGAATAACTATGCTTGATAAATTCTTGGATTTATCACTTCGGGGGCATTTTTAGCTTGAGTCGATTTATGACCCCTTTCACCGACCCCTTTTAGTTTTCCTTCTGTGTTTTTTTTTCAAATTCTCGGCAGTTTCGCTTGAAATTTGTTGCAGTTCTAGCACACAGCATCTTTTTTCATTTCCTCCATAAATCGGTCTGTTTCTTGGACTTATCTTACACGAAGGTGTCCTCTATGTGACGCTTGCTTCGATGCCTCAATTTACAAATCCCGGGACAATGCATCATCTATGGTTATTGGGCGTCCTAGTTTCGACACTTGTTGTATCTCACTATCTTTGATTCCATCCACAAATGTCTGGATTGATAGCTGTTCAAGGAGCAGATGGATAAGCCAGCCCTACTAATCTACATGGGCTTCAAGTTCCTGGAGATTTTCCCCTGTTTTCTGCACTCGGTTCTCTACTTGTGTTTTGCATCGCCATATCTCATCTGAAGTTTCGATGGTAGAACTTCGTAACAGGCTTGTTGACTCTCCGGAATCCTTTGAACAATGTTGAGTGCCTGTCCTTGTAGAGCTATTAGTAATGCGGTTGCTTTTTCGTTGTCATTTCAATTGTTCGCCAGCGCAGCACCTACAAACTGTTTTTGATATGTCGACTAGGGTTCTTTTACATCAAAAATTTGGAGTGGTTTTGAGAAAAACCTTTTGTGTGCAGACTTGGAATGCGGAAGCGATATGCGTAATTTTCTTAGATGGTGGTCGTCTGTCTCGATCGCTGAGTCTGAATGTGAATCTATTTTTGCTTTACATATGGGTTCTTTTTATACCATTTTCGGAACCTTTTCTCTGCACCAATGAAATTGTACGACGAAGGAGGAGTGGTTTACTATGTTTCTCCGTTTTGATTTTCTCGTCGAATTTGTTGTGGGAATTCGGCATGTGAATTTATTTTCGAGGAAATTATTACATTTCCTACACCAGAATATCTGTTTTATTTGACATTCTTTTCAGGGAATCTATTAAATTAGGATTATATTATTTCTGCCATTTCTTCAAGTTTTCCGTTAACTTCATCATAAACTTCGTCAAATTTTTCATCAACTCTTTTAAACTTCGTTAAATTTTTCACTCACTATATCTTCCTCTTCCACTCATTTATGATTTCCAGTTCCCTATCCAATTTATCTGTTAGTTAACTCACTACATCATTACAATTTTTCTTGATCTGGTCCATTTTCTCCTTCCATTTGTTCATTTAATTCACAAGAGTTCTCGTTCATTTTACTAAAAAAGTCCATTACCGCTTGAGTCTCCATCGTGTTCTGTAGTCTTGTGGTCACTGGTCACTGGCATGAACTTCAAATAATCGATATTTAATTCGAGCGATATTGAACCCCCACACGTTTTCTCCACTGAATCGAAACATCCGACTGATTAAGACAATTTATTTACACTTATACTAACGCTTATAACTAACTATGTCACTACTATTTATTTCCATCCGCCGCTTGTACTCTCAACCGTCCTGTCCTGGTCCTCCTGGGCTTATATAGGCGCAGCGAACTTTTCCAGAAGGAACAGGGCCGGACTGGTTACAATATGATTCTGGAGAAGGGTAAGGCGACATACAAACACACATACAGACTTTCGCATTTATAATAGTAAGGATTTTAATTGATCAAAGTTGGTTTTAACTGCCAAACTAACAATTATATTTATAGGTGGTTGGATTTGATTCATCTGCTGCAACGGACGATGTGGAAAAGCCCCTTATAACTGTTCAATGTATGAGGTCATTGGTGAAAATGGCTGGGGTGGTTTTTTCTGGCAAAAAAAGTATGAGAAAACGTGGAAATAAGGTTTGATGCGCATAAAAGTGTTTAGGCTTTATCACTGCTCTTTTCGTTCGCAGGCAGTGAAAGTGAAAGCACCTACTTGGAGCAGAGCTGCAACCACAAACTTGGTCAGAGACACCTTTGAAACTTGTTTCACAGATCAAATCGCGAATAATAATGGAAAAGATATAAAAGGTCCCCGTCGAAAACGTTGCGGGGTGTGTGAAGCTTGTTTGAATCCAGAGTGTGGAGAATGCTCTCACTGCAAAGACATGAAAAAGTTTCATGGACCTGGTCGAACAAAGCAGGCATGTAAACGGAGGGTTTGTCCGTATATGGCAATTGAAGAAGCGGATAATGATAGCGACACTGAGAAAGATAAGGAAGAGGTAGCAAATATTGAGGATATAGAAAGGAATGCCTGTTCTACAAAAATTTTACACAATGTGGTATTCCCTAATGATCCAATTCTTTTACACAAGGGAAAAAAGTTCTTCAACTGTGCTTTAGTGGGTAAGAAAGCATTATCGTTGAAGATTATTTTCTGAAAATTCGACATTTTCAATCTATGTGTATAGATGCTCTCTGAGAGCATCTCGAGAACTTAAAAATTAATGAAAAAATCGTCCAGGATCCCCTATTTATTTTTCGGAATAATTAGATATCAGAAAGCAGATCGTAGATATTTTGATTCTTTCTTGAGTTATATGTAGAGCGTTTCTGATAAATGAATTTTTTGTATATTTCTCTAAATCATGGTTTATGTTCGAGGTATTATAATTTCAATTATTTTTTTTTCAGTAATTTTTATGTTTCATGTATAACCATTTCAGAGATATAGAGGAGAGTCGTTATTGTTTTAAATAGGACACTATGTATATTTTTCAACGCAGTTTATTTTCGGTCGCAAACTTGTCGAAAATCATCCATTTTTTGACTTCCTCCTTGACATGGGATATCTTATATATAAATATTTTCCTTTTATTTTGAGATTTAATTCATTTTATGTCTATCGTGTAATCCCCTTCAATGAAGATAATATCATATAAAAAGGAGAAATTATATGAATGCTTCAATTTCATAAAGAATACTCATAAATTAAATCGAAACTTCGATAGAAATGCAACATAGGACGAACTCAAAAAAGCACTAAAGTATAGTGGTAAGTTTATGCAGAGTAATTTCATGGGCAGATGGCAAACACGTGCACGACATTGCTAATTAGTGAATGAATTAATTCAGAATTCAGATGCATAACATCCGCAGATAATTAAATCAACAAATGTTACGATCTAAATCGAACTAACAACTACCTTCGCTCGAAGTATTACCAGAAATTTTCATTTCGTCGAGAAAGAGTAAATGCTGACCGTGATTTCGATCGGTTAGTTCGATTTAGATCGTAATATTTGTTGATTTAATTATCTGCGGATGTTATGCATCTGAATTAATTCGTTTGTTATTCACCTGCTTTACTATGTAGGCGTGATCCATTCATTATTGCCAATTAGATTAGTCCCTCTCTTTGGTATTATTTCTTAGTAACTCTGCGTAAGCTCACTATGGGTTGAATATATAAGTTTTATTATTATAAGGTGTCCCATGCCAAGAATTAAGTAGAAAACTTAATATCTTTGAACAGATGACATTTTTGAAAATCCCTTACTATAGCTTTCTAACTTCAAATTGAGACTAATAACATTCGAATTGAGATTAAACAATCGAATTGGGAATAGACACATTCAAAATGGGGCTAAACAATTTCATATTGAGAAAAGTCATTTTCAGTTGTATTTCATATTTCAAGACAATTGTTTAGAAGTAATTAAGAATCCAAATGAGAGAAAAATTTATTCTACAACTCAGAGTTGTATATAAACTTAATCTAACGCTATTTTATGAACAATTCAATTGAAAAATTTGAGAATCAATACAAAACACTCAAAATTATCTCATCGCAATAACTTTATTATTTTGTCATTTTCCAATAGAGGATTGTTTAGTCCTATTTTGAATGTGTTTATTCCCAATTCGATTGTGTTTACCATTTTGCTTATTCTTATTTTGAATTTGTTCGATCCCAATTTGAATGTGATTAGTCTCGATTTGAAGTTGAAATATAAAACATAAAATTTACTGAAAATTAATTTTCGTAATGAGCGAAATACGAAAAATAGGGTTTCCCAACGTGTTTCACACAATATTTTTTCTAATTTTGAATAGGACGTTGCTATGAATTCAAATTAAACCAAAAACGTCTTAAAAAGCTTCTCACTTGTAATAAATATTTTTTCTAATTTTGACATATGAAGTGACACTTTTTAAAACTCCTTGACGTTTTGAAACGTTTTACTTTTCGCAACCAGTTACGCAAAATAAAATATTTCGCAACTGATGATGAAACGATAACTGATTTCATGGTAACGGAATGAAAAATTGAATAATTTCCGACGATTTTGAAGGAATCTCTGAGAGAAGCTTTCAAAGACATTTTTGGTACTTTCAATTTGAATTCATATCACAATCTTATTCAAAATTTGAAAAAATATTATGTGAAACACGTTGTTACCACTATTTTTTGTATTTCGCGTTCTTAGTACGCTCATTAAGAAAAATAATGGTATTCCCAACTGGTTGCTTAAATAACTATTGGAATGTTTCGAATATCTTGAACTTAAACCAAGAAATATGTAATTGACAGTCATTTTTAAGAAACGCCCTATAACTCGGGAACGAATCAAGATATTTACGTACAACATCGTGTTTGGGACACAGTTTACCTATAGGGTGTACTAGAGAGAAAAAAAGTTCCAGGTCTACCAAATTTTTTGTTAATCAATAAGTAATCAGAAAGCGGATCGTAGATCTCTTGATTCGTTTTTAAATTACAGGGCGTTTCTGTACTGTACCTACTATTTCTTTTCGAGGTATTTCAAATATTTCGAAAAACCGGTAATGTGATGTGTGATATTCTTCGAATATGGCGCTACGAAGATAAATTGAAAAATATAGGGGGTCCAAATCAGAAAACACCAACTTTCAATACATGGTATTTTCAAAGGTGTCCTTTAATTGACAGACTGTGAAACTGGTCAAAATGAATCATTTCACCAAAAATCGCCCTTATATTCAAGAAAGTACGCGATCGAGAAAGACGAGGTCGGCTGCTGGAATATGAAACAGATGACTAAATCTTCGTCGTTAGCAAGCACCATCTCCAGCTTATAGGCGCTTGTTATACGTTGTCCGATTCAATCCCCTCCAGATAGAAACCAGACGAAGACAATAGCATATATCCCATATTTTCTCTAATTCATTGGAGGATAGATGCAGATGCATACCACCCGCTGATATGAATATCAACAAGTGTTACGATATTTGGGGCCTTGACGATGGCAAATTGGCTAGTTCAATTCAGATCGTAACACTTGTTGATATTCATATCAGCGGGTGGTATGCATCTGAATTAATCCTCATTATTGTATTCATTGCCTCCTCGTTTAGGGGTGATCATTCCTTTTTATTATTGTACCGCTGCCATCATTTCTGCCGTGATCTGAACGTGTTCCCAAACTTCTCAATTCTTCACATGTCTGTTGTTCGCAAAGCGAATCGGCGTACTAAATTAGAGAAAATATGGGAGATATGCTATTGTCTTCGTCTGGGTTTCTATCTGGAGGGGATTGAATCGGACACCGTTTCATATTGGGTGGCGCTCTGGGTAAATGTATAGTACTCAGTAGTCGCTGTGTTACTGGATATTACTCAGTAGCGCTTGCCACTCTTGCCAGTATTGAATAAGGGTCCATCAATTCCAAACGTTCTCCATCGGAACGAAACCATGGTCAACATCTGCTTTACTTCGATAGGGCGTACTCCATTTGGGGCCTTGACGATGGCAAATTGGCTACTTCAATTCTGATCGTAACACTTGTTGATATTCATATCAGCGGGTGGTATGCATTTGAATTTATCCTCATTATTGTATTCTTTGTCTCCCCGTTTAGGCGTGATCATTCCTCATTTTTATCTTCATAAGGTTTTCCTACACCTAAACCTGATAGTTTGTCAGCAGTTTTTGACGATTATTTGTAGTTGATGTCTTAAAATTAATTATGATCACTGTGTATATTCCAAAATTGAAATTTTTTTTATGTGTAGGAGTAGCCAACTTGCTTCTCGAAAAAATACTGTCTGTATCGCTGGCGTAACTAGTTTCTTCATTAATCGCTGTTTAAAAAACCTCCATATTTTAAATTTTTCTTCATTATCTCGTAGATGGTGCTTCTTTCTTGGTGTAACTTTGTTCTATATCTTTGTTTCCGAAGACCCTGTATATATGACAATAATTTTAAATAGTCCCTTCGAACACCCTACACACACTACAAGAAAATATTTTCAAAATATCTTCATTTACTCCCCCAAAATGAGCGCCTTGCTCCTGTCGCTTCTAAATCCTTTGGTCCGAAGATAGGGTATATTGAAAGTTACCGATCCACTACAAATGTAAATCTACTTTTAATCTTGTTTTAATTTAATTTTTCATTTCAGACGAAATCAAAGTGACTGTTGGAGATTTTGTTATGTTAAATTCGGAGATTTCAAACAAATTACCACAAATTGGAAAAGTATCTTATATGTACGAAAATGTATTTCCCAATAAGAAAATGTGTCATGTGCACTTATTCAGGAGGGGAACGGATACTATACTAGGTACAATTGCAGACCCTAGGGAATTATTCGTCATTGACCATTGTGAAGAAGTACCTTTAGGAAGTATAGTACGACTTGCCAATGTAAGTTTTTTTTGAAATTTATATCTGAGCGCATGTTCAACAATGCAACTTATTCTTTGAGGTGGAGCACAAGACCAAAGATCCCAACTGGGCACTGAATGGAGGCATTGAAGGTTTACCCACAGTATTAGAAGACGACGGCACCAACTTTTATTTCACTTCAAGATTTGAACATGAGGGAAGCCGTTTTGTAGATTTCGTTGATGAATTTCAGGACAGAAACAATTTTAATAATTGCAATTCTTGTAGGTAAGGCTATCTTGTTGAAATGAATTTTGGCTTTTTTCACTGTCGAATTTTTTTGAAGGCGCAGACTTGCAAGAAAAAAGAGTGCATCGGTGCAAAATGATGGGAAGGAAATTAAATGGATGAATGAAACGTTTACTGTTGGAACTTGCGTCTTTCTAAAACCAGAAGCATACAAATTCAAAGCGATGTATAATAGGCAAAGTAGCAACGATGGGGTAAGATCCACTTAATATTTATTGAATTTAGGTGATATAAATGGCAGGAATTAGCTGATATAAATGGCAGGAATTAGCTGATATAAATGGCAGGAATTAGCTCATACCTAATATTCTGGGTGTTGAGTCTTTTTTATGACAGAAGAAAAACCAATGATTACACCAAAAACGCCTTTATGTATGATTCAAAATGGCGGAGTTATCGTCCCCTTGAGCCTTAAGTGATCTAATTTAGGTAAGGACAGAACTGAAAGGCGATGCTTTGCGCGAAAAACGAAAAAGAAGATTAAACAGTCATTGTTTACAAATGTTCAGTACATTTAAGACTATCTGAAGGATTGTTTGAGTATCATGAGAGGTGGGGCTAAAATGGTTTGGGAAAATTGAGACACTGTTCAAAATGCTTACGGCATTTTTACAATGGTGTGTTGAAATATTGGATTGATGTGGACGATACTTGTTGAAAATCCATACATGAACTCAAAACAGATTATGCGATTTCCACGAAATGAGTTTAAACTCACCTGAAGATGCTATTTTTTGACATAGCGAAACACGTATCTTGGTTTTAGAATTAATTATGTGAAAATCGTATAATCTATCTGTAAGTTCAATGGTGTATTGAGTCTCCTCTGCCCTTTCACAAAAAATCGCTCAAGTTACAAGATATTGAGAAATTAAACATATCCTGACTTTTCATTCACACTCCAATTCGAAAACTGAAAGGGTAGATATTCTAAACGAAACCATACGGCATACTGCTTCGGTCAACATGAGATGACGTTTTTCCCGATAATTAAGACTATAAACGATCCAGCTTGAGACATAATGATTTTTCAACTTACAACGAAAGTTTTGTGCACCTTACGGTCATTTGAACCGTAGTCGTTGTGGCTCGGTTAGCCTTTGGGAACTGCGACCATGTAGATCTTCTGTTCTCTTCCCTACTCATTCATGGGAACCAGAGGAGATCGTTAATGCTGTTGATAAAACCGACAACATCCTTAGGGACCTTAGCCGTTATCTCGTGAGTATCCAGGGCCGGTTTCCCCATATGAATAATTCTTAGGCCAGCCAGCTCCGGACACTTGCATACCATGTGTTCAGCTGTTTCTGCTTCTGATCCATATAGCCTACAAATCTCATTTGCGGACATTCCCACAAGATACAAAGCTCAGCCCGTGACAGCTTCAGCAGCTTTCTGGTGTAGGTCGGTGAGATCATCACGAATTTCTTTGACTGAGTAAGTCCAAGAGAGTGATTCTGTTGCTCCCATTGTTGGACCGCTGTTTCAAGGCTTTATTTAACATCCTGACATTACATGAAAAATACAAGGAATGCAGTCGCAGATATAGGTTGTTTACATGATCATAAAAAATAAACATATAAGAGACAATTGAAAGATGTCAAGAGTATAAAATTACAAAACACGTATTCACAAACACAGTCACACATATTGTCTCTCCCGAACCGCACTCCAACTCATCATCACAATTTCATAATGCAAAACCGCTTCGCGCAATCGCCAATACGGTTCAAGCGTTACCACTGTAATGTTGCAGTGGGACGAATTGAAGACGAAGCCTCTGTGCACAGCGCCAAACCACTCGGTTAAACTGTTTATGAATTATACAGCCTCCCCCAGTGCTGTGTGGACAATATTTTTTGGACACCATCCTCCCCTAGCTCCCACTATCAATGGAAGCGCCTTCTCCATAATGGTGGCAGCTGAATATATGGCCTTCTTCACAGCGTATGCCATGCTAAGAGGCTCCGGCGACTCCCAGGAGACGGAAACGTCGGCTATTATGACGTTCCTCTCTTTTACCATAATTAAGTCGGGTTTGAGGAGTTTCCCGTCCCTGTCTCGGGTCCTCGGTTCTCTTGACACCTGCCAGCCGTTCCTCGTCGCAATGTATTCCAGTCGATATGCGTTAGTTGTAGTTGTAGCTCTGCTGACGCACAGCGGTTATACGCGTAAATCGAAGAAGATACGGCAACAGGTGATCCTAAATGTAGCGGATAAGAAGCGCAATAGGAGTGACGAGTTCGAAAAGATAGAAACGGAGTCTATTGGAAGGAATAAAAAAGTACTGAGATCACTAAATCTGAAACTATGAAAGGGAGGGGAAGAAATGGATTCCGGAAACCTAGAACATGTTCAAGATGATGATGGAACAAATGATGGTGGAAATGAGGAAAAATACAGAAGAACTAAAGGTTGAGATCAAGAATATGCGTGAAGAAATGCAGAAAAGAGAGAAAAAATTGAATGACGAGAAGAAAATGTTAGAGAAAAGAATTGAAGTTTTGGAAGATAAGGCCGAAAGAGAAGAAAAAAGAAGGAAGAAAACAATATTGTAGTCAAGAGTCTTGAAATTGAGGTTGGAAAAGAGAAGGAGGAAATTCAAACGTACATAGAAAATGAACTGAAGACAAAAGTTGGAATTAAAAGAGCTTACAGAATAAATCAAGGTACAAATATTGAAATGTTTGTCGCTGAAGTAGGTAGTTGGGAGCAAAAACTACAAGCAATGAAGAAGAATTTGAAAGGAAAGAAAACAATTATAGAAAACGACCTTACCCTAAAGGAGAGACAAATCCAGAAGCAGATTGTAGAAATAGGAAAAGTGGAGAGAGACAAAGAAAGAAATGTGAAAATAGGGGGGTAGGATGTCTGATAAATAAGAGATGGAGTCAATTTGTGGACTACCGGGAGGTGTACTCTGAAAGGATTCTCTCACTGCGTCTGAAAAAGAGTACGAACCAATTATAACTATATTGGTAGTATACAGGCCGAATGAGGATGCAAGAGTGGAAGAAAAAGATAAATTCTGGAAAGAATTGAATATGGCAAAGGAGAGCTGTAAAGGAAAAATTATCATATGCGGGGATTTCAACGGTAGAGTTGGTATTTCACAGGATAATAATGGAGTTGTGGGCAAATACGGTGAAGATAAGAAGACAAATAATGGAAATAGACTTATTGAATACTGCAGAGTGAACGATTTAATAGTGACATATACTTTCTATGAACATAAGGAGATCCATAAATATACAGGGACCAAAAAGAGAAGATAGATCAATTATAGATTACATACTCGTGGAGAGGGATAGTAGGAGAGAGGTGAATGATGTGAGAGTATACAGGGGAGCCGAATTAGGAACCGATCACTGCATGTTGGTTGCAAGAATGGTAGAAGAGGATGAGGGAAGGAAAGTCGAAAAATAAAATGAAAGATGTTATGAACGGATAAAATATTATAAGCTAAGAGAGCGTGAGAATGCAGAGAAGTGCAGGACAAAAGTAGAAGAAGAACTTTCAAGGGTAGATGTAGTCAACTGTAACTGGAGGCTGGAAGATTTGTGGGTTGAGTTCAAGACAAGAGTATTGGCAGCAGCAAAGGAGGTTTGTGGAAGTGTAAGAGTCAAAGGAAAAAATAAATATACTTCTTGGTAGAGCGAGGACATAAAAAAGAGATAAAATGCAATAAGAACAGATGGAATTAATACTTGAGAGAAAGAACTGAGGAAAGTTATGTGAGGTACAAGGAAAAAAGAAAAATAGTTAAAGAAATGATCAAGAGAAACAAGGAAAAGAACTGGACTGATTTTGGGGATAAAATGGAAAAATATGCTAATGAGAACAAAAAATTATTCTATAGAATGTTAAAAAACACGAGGGCTGTATTCGGGTTCGGCTTTTGGACGGTCCGAGAATTGTTCTAAAACTGCGCAAAACTATTGCGCCCTAGTATAAAATCCTCTGCGCAGTTCTAGAACCATTCTCGGACTGTCCGAAAGCCGAATCCGAATACAGCTTAGAAAGAAAAAGGGATTAGAACAGATAACCATAAGAAACAAACAAAAGGAATTACTGACAAGTGAGAAGGAAGTCATGGGAAGATGGAGAGAGTATTTTATAGAACTCTTGGAGGGAAACGTGGCATATCCACGCCTGAGGATGCTGTAGGAAAGGACGCTCGAGCAAACACTGATGATGACCATATAAGTATAGAGGAAATTAACGAAGCACTGAAAAAGTTGAAAAGTGGAATATCAGCTGGATATGATCTGATAGCACCAGAGATGATGAAAAATATGGGGAATATCGGTAGAGAAGTTTTTAGAGTGATCTGTCAGAAAGCGTGGAACGAGAAAGAAATACCGGAGGACTGGAGGAGGGCTTTGATTGTTCCTATATATTAAAGGAAGAAGTACACAAGATCATATAATTACAATTAAGCAGATAATTGAGAAAGTAAAGAAAAACAAAAGGACCGCATATTTTGTGTTTATAGATTTGGTCAAGGCTTTCGATAAGGTCAGAAGAAAGAAGCTGTGGGAGATACTAGAGAAGCGAGGTGTTGACTCGGGAATGCTGCAGTCGATCCAGAGTATTTACAAGAAAAATGTTAACTTTGTCATAAGACAAAACATGAGATCAGCAGAATTTGAAACAAGGGATGGATTGAGGCAGGAAGGAACACTCAGCCCTCTGCTGTTTATAATATTCTTGGATGAAATTATAAAGGAATGTAAGGAAAATATGTCCAAATTGTTTGTAGGACACTGGAGGATGGAGAGGATTGAGATATCAGAATGTGCGTTTGCAGATGATGTGGTGCTGATGTCGGGAGTAAGAGGGGAATACAGAACAATGTAAGTATCTGGTATGAAACATTAAAGAAGTATGGTATGGAAATCAATAGAGAGAAAACAAAGATAATGAGAATTTCAGATGAGGAGGATGATGAAGTGAGGGTGGAAATAGAGGGGGAGGTGATACAGCAGGTAGAACAGTTCACCTACTTGGGGGTCAGTATCGATAAGAGGGGAAATCAGGAAGGAGAGTTGAATGATAGAATAGAAAAGACCAGCAAACTTTACCACGCCATGAATAAGAACTTCATCAGGAAGAGAGAAATAGCCGAGAAAACTAAGATGATGGTGTACAAGACAGCTATTAGACCAGTGGATGTGAAACTTGAACAACAACCCTGAGAGAGAAGAGTCGATTACAGGCTATGGAGATGAAAATTTTGAGGGAAATAAAGGGGGTAACAAGGAGAGACAGGTGGAGGAATGAAGAAGTCAGAAGTCAGTTGAGGGTGGAATTACTGAATGATTATATCGGGGAGAAACAGTTGGGTTGGTGGGGACATTTACAACGGATGGGAACAAATAGACAAGTAAGACGCATTTGGGAGGCAAAAGTGGAGACGAAACCCAGAAGAGGAAGACCACACCTAACATGGATGGACAGCGTTAAGAAAGAGGTGAACCGGAGAAGAAAAACTGTGGAAGAGGCCAAAGTTCTAGCAGTGGACAGAAGACAATGGAAAGAATTCATTAAGAGTGTTTATTCAGATAATTGAATTTGTATTATAATGTGAAATTGTATTGTACAGATAACCCATACACCGAAAGGTAATTTGGGATAATGATTATATATATATATTTTTTTTTTCTCAAGATTATTTGAGATGGATATTAAAAAAAGAAAGTGCAAATTTATGGAAGATCTTTCGAAAGAATTTCTATTTTTTAAATAACAAAACTTGATTCTGAAGTCCAATGTACGAAGTGTTTGAAAGATACAGGTTGTTGAAAAACATAAAAAAATACAATACAAAAATTTTCCGGATCAGGACATGGTCATAGTGAGCGAACCCCCTCAACTCGCCCGTGATCCTTGATGAATGTTTGCACATTCGATGACTACGGGAAGTCGTTGAACTTGGGAGCCATGAACTGTTATACGAGTCTGCAGAGAAAGTGAGGTTTGGTTCAGTCTTTGCGTGACAGGTGGCGTATCGTGATGAGAATATCTCAAAACAGCGTCCCGAGATCCCATAAGACTACCATCCTCCGTTCGGAAGATTCAGTGCTGACTGTAATGACGAGGGAAAATTATCCCGAAACGGGTTTACAGTTGCTCTTGAATATTTCGACTTCTCTGGGACCTCCTATGGTAGTTCATGACTCACATTATTTTTCTATTATTATTTCATATAAAAAAAATGTTATTTCTAGTTCTCAGTATGAAGAGAATGAAATGAATTTCGGAATATAGTTTTCGAGTAACGAGACATTCAAAAATAAAATATATCTGTGAAATTCGAGAAATTGGCTACTTTTGACCGAATGCAACTCTTTTTAAAAGATCCACAGATGTCACAGATTCATTTAGTTATTCTGAAGGTAATTTTGCTTTGGCAGGAGTGGCACAGCTCATTATGAAAACATGATATGGCTATATCTTTTTATCAGGGCCGAATCGGAAAAAATGGTACAGTAATGAAGTGTTTCTTTTGATCACAAGAATCTACTGTTGAAATATTTTTACGATTCAAAGACTCGCCTGTATATATAAATATATATGTCGTAGCCTTATTGTAAAATGAGTCATATTATAATACGCCTAGGCTTTTTCAATACGACTAGGCATATTACAATATCACCGAAATAATCCAGGATCCTACAATTTGAGGCGTATTATAATAAGCCTGTTGTTCATTAGGCTTATTATTGACAAAATTCAAAAGCGCGCGAATACTCTGGATTCTGATTGGTTATACTCGCCGTATGGTATACAACTGACGGCTTGTCAGGCTAATTGTGCAATCTATTCAGAAATGAAAAAAAGTCATGAACCTATAAAAAGATCTTCAGAAAAAATGCTGAACGTGAGTAATAAGAAATTGGGATAGGTCAAGCTGTAGCAATAGGAGTTCCTAAAGTAGATAGGGGACCTCTGGGCTCCAAGAATATCTTCGGAACCGTAGTAAAAGTCTTCAATGATGTTTACCAAATTGGTACCATAGATGGACTGTTAAGCCGATGTTTTTCGAGTGATGAAATGACTGATTGCCACATTAATGAAGTGATTAATATTCCAGAGGATAAAGTAATTTCCTTAAGAGAAGCTTTAAGTTTATTTCGAAAATTCGAAGGACAGGGATTCAAGAAGTGTTCTTGCAAACCAATCAAGTCGCAGTGTCGTTAGTCGTAACAATAAATGCTTATGTTTCAAATCCCATATGAAATGTACAAGCAAATGTCGTAAGAGTGGAACATGTTGTAATAAATAATCCAAATCTATAAATATTTATTTTTTTGTCCTGTAAGCGATTTCTATGATTTGCTTGGTACACTGCCAGTCATATTATAGTACGACGTATTTTATACAGTCAAATTCTAAAAACATCGCGTACAGATTCTCTCTCGGATTCTCTTGAACAATAAGACTAAGAAGCGTCAGTCGTATTATAACTCGTCTTAAGTAATCAGTCATATTGTCCGATTTTCACTTACTTTGGTAGTTTTACAATACGCATAGTCATATTTGAAAAGCCTAGGCGTATTATAATAAGACTGATATTATGATAAGCCTGCGACATATACACATTCCCCAGGTCCGTCCTTCATTGAACATTGGATAATCTGGTCAGCCTACATTAGAACGATAGCGATTCCACGCTCTACTAACTACACGTTGGTGACTCTTAAATAGGTTAGCAACTTGTTGCAGATTTAAACCTTCGTTCAATCAACTAATTATTCAAGTTGGAAGACTTATAAAAGGGTGTTAAATTTGGATGCCACTTTAGCCCGACAAAAAGTGCAGATCCGTGCCTGGTTCTATCACTCTTATCTTATTTTGTTTTCAATTTCTAAGTGAAAACTCATTTTTCGGCTCTTTGAATTGGCGTCTTCATTTCATAAAAAACAACTGTAATATTCGATCTTTAATCTGTCATCCCGATCGATCAACGAATCCAAAAAAAGAACTGGACTATTTTGTCAAATGTCCGCTTTTAACGTATATTTGAGATTTACACTTGAATTTTGCAGTTATTTCAACACTATTGAAGGATTTGAAGGAGTGCTTACTATTCTTCTTCGAAATAATTTCTGTTAGACAAATTGTATTGACGAGAAGGGTAATACAATATGAATATGATTTCAATAAAATAATAATAATAATAAAAAATTGTCGAATAATGCAATATATTCGGAAACGGAAATTTCACCGTACTCGTGAAGAATATTTGAAGAAATAATTCGAATAGATTAATGTATTTCTGTTTCTTAATACATGTACATGCTCACAATTCCTATTACGTATTTTCAATACAGTTCCTTTGATTAAATATCTATGAAGTTGCCATAAAACTCAGCTATATACGTCCCGAATGTTCGTTCATCTGATTTGGTTCTGCCTCAAATTCCAACAACACCGAATTCTTATCTGTAGTACCGTAGTCTGTCTATACAGAAAACTTAACGAGATGTGGAATAAATGCACCCTTCCTCAAATCTAATACATTTTCACACACCAATAATTGCTTATAAATACAGCACATTCGCAAGTCGTAGGAATGTATTCAAATTATTTTCAAATATCAATTGACAACTGTCAATTTCTAAACAGCGCTACCTACACTGGGAAAAACGAAACTTATCCCTTATTTCCAAAGTTGGAAAAACAGAATCTAATCAGTGCATTCACCCTGTTTTAAGACATATTAGACTATGCCTATAGAACTCTATGCTTCTATCTTGCGTCAGGTTATGAAAGACTTCGAAGATCACTTTCATTCCAGATATTTGAAAAGATAAAAAAAATTTCAATATGGAATGCGTCACTTTCAGGATTTTTGTAAACCTGAATTTAAACGAATATGTTCCGAAACCTCTTCAACTTGTAGATGATTATGGATTGATACTGATGCAAATTCATAATTGAACTTAAAACATTATGCGATTTTCAGAAAATGAGTTTTAAACTACGAAGCGTGTTTCGGTATCACAATAGCATCTCCAGGTGGGTGAAGGTAAACTAAAAGGAGTCGTGGTCTAAAAACTCATTTCGTAAAAATTGTAAAGTGTTTACAGTTCAATAGTAGATGATTTATATAATAGTATCCAGTGGCTTGTCTAGACCTTCGGAATTAGGGAAGCTACTCCATATTTTCTTATTTTTTTTTAACACACATTTATATGATATAACGTGTATTTAACAAAATTTGTCGTCGAGTGAGTAAATATTAATTTTACGAATAAACATCACTTCTCTATGCATATTTTAGAACAAAAACGGAAAATAAATAGTAGTACAAGAAATTCGAAATTATTAAATCTGTGTACCTAAAAATCTTCTGTAGGAAGCCAATATAATCAGAATCATATCAGTTAAAACTGAGCGGCTAATGTACCGGCACCCGGCACTACTACCAAGCGCTACGTAATCAGTAGAGTCGCAGCTTACAGGCGGTCCGAGGAAGTTGAATATCTCGTACTTTTCAAGACCCGTAAATACTTTTTATGGTCAAATAAGAAAGAGATATTTCAAAGTGAGAAAAAAATATAAATAGCCAACAGTTAGAAATTCAAAGCAAATCGCCTAAATTTCACGTTCAATTAATGACATTTAGAATTTACGCGATCGATCCTAGACACGCGGGTATCGAGCGGAATTCTATACAAGAATCCACTACGGGAGTTAAGCTGGGAGATCACAGCTTACAAGGCGTTTCAGGGCTAGGTCCGTGGTTCCTATCGTAGTTTGCCCGCTACTACGATGTTTCGTAGAAAAATGCAAATAGGGAGATTATTTTGATTATTTTTCTCGATTATTTTTTTCGTTTCATTATTCATTTTAGTTATTAATAATTCCATGTTAAATACGCCCCCGATAGTATCACGACCTTTTCAAACACCTTCACAAATAAAGACAGCTGTGCTAGTATGGTAGTATAGGTGAATATGAAGAAGTCATGGAAATTCTCGTTATTTCCTCATTTTCCGAGCATCGTTTCAAATTTCCGGAATGACAGTGATCTTCTCATATTCTGACACAACATAGAAGCATAAATCACTTTATGCATATTTTCCATGAAAATGACCTGCCAACTTGACCGAACTAGTTTTCGAGTTTTTCATTTATTGGAGACACGACAATATTATACATGTTGAATGAGAAAACACTGAAACTTAACGAAGTAGAGGCCCCAATTCAAAGAGCCGAAAAATAAGTTTTCACTTATAACTTTATTTATTTAAGAAAAAAGTTCAAACAGATAGTGAATACACAAAAGTACCAACTGAATTGAAAATTAAAGAAAAATATATTCATACATATCTTAATTTAATTTTTAATCTCCTAGTTAAGAAAAGAAAAACATCTCTCAAACAGAAAATTGACACAATACATATGGATACGATTGGATAAATTTCTTGACTTAACAAAAATACAAAAAAAAATAATGTACGAGAAGAACATAAGATACACTTTAACCCTTAAAAAATGAAAAATGAAATCGCCTCAGTGAAGGAGTTCTCATTTCAGCCTTTTCTTAAAAACATTTAAGGATGTGCTGAACAAATCAACAGAGGACGTCATAGTGTTGTAGCAGGTGACCACTCTACAAAGAGGAGAATTCTGAGTGACGTTAATTCTCCCAAAAGGTATGCTGAAAACATCTCTCTACCTCCACCTCTGGTACTCTGAGGGATAGAAGCTCCAAGATTCCCGGAATCCCGCAAAAGATCCGTTCACCACTTTATGAAGAATGCACAAATCGCTCACCCTTCTTCTATCCTCAAACGCGATCTCCAGATCCGAAATAAATTGAAGTCTGCGTTGCTTCTATGAATTTTCCTCTTAGTATGATATTTATTTTTGATATTTATGCTATTTATAGTATTCGTGGAATAAAAAAGTGGGTATTTACCATCAATCTTGGTTTCTGCGACGTACTTCGAGATAAGCTCCTGTAATTCGCCTTCTTGAAATTGAATCTAAGAACTACGGGACTTCTCATATAATGCCGCATACCTATATCAAACAAGAACTCAAGACAAGGATGATGATCATCCTCAACGACAAGTGGTTCACTACATTTTGAAATATGTTTCAATCTCGTTTTATTACATAATATTAAATCCAGTATTCTATCATTCTTATTTTTGACATGATTAAATTGTTTCAATTCTAGAAAGGAAAACGAATCGACAATATTCACAAACTTATTATCAGGTTGCATTTCTGCAACATACCGTTTCAACTGCCTTGATACTAAAGCTACATTCACAATCAATTCACGGGCCGAAGTGCACTTCGGCACGGAAGCTTAGCAGATGGCGTTCTCCGTTACCATTCACAATGAAATTCAAGACAAAATTTCTTGCAAGTTGCAAACTATCACTTCGGCAAGGAATTTCGTGCCGGCTATAGATGATGCTGATGCTTATGCTTTGATCAGTTACATTTTTGATTCATTTGAGTATTTGGTACCAAGATTATTGCGAATGGTAAATTACCTGCCGAAGTGCACTTCGGCCCGCGAATTGATTGTGAATGCAGCTTAACTGTAAATGAAATAGCTAACTTAAATGCATTCCCCACATTGCCCCAACATACACATCGTTATGAGCGAAGCAAATCATATGTGTGTATTGTCAGGCGTATTCTTCTTATAGGTATTGGGATACCTAAGTTCAAAGTGAAGTAGTGCAATTTCATAAGAAGTTACTGTGATTTATAGTGCCTTAGCTCAACAAATAAAATTATATTCGTGTTCAGAGGTAAGTTGGTACTGTACTTTTGCAGCTAGCAATTCGAAAAAATCATCTGGCACTCCTTCAGATGGACACGTTGTAACATGTTGTATTATTACATCATGCAGATTCGATGTACTTTGATGTTGCAGTAATGTAAACATCATGCGTTGTATGATGTTTGTTACGATTATGGTTTATTTTTCAGAAATGACCTGACGAAAAAAAGAAATATTAGCATGACCGAAGGAGAATCTTGACACAGAATGAACTTGAACATTATGTGTTAAACCATTTAGATGATTTCGAAGATGGGTTTGAGGACATGTAATAGTTGTGCCATAGCATCAGCAACGCATAATGTTGCAGTTGTGCACATATTTTTTGAATGTATTTTTCTGTTAACATTATTGTTGAATTTTTCTTTGTTATTTTTTCCTCAATATATGCATCAAAAATAGCCTCATAGAATTTTTCATAAGAAACAAAAAAATCATGCATTCAAGGGTTAAAACGATCCAGATACGCAACGGACGTAAGATTGCCCCACTCCACTGTCGAGCAATTGAAATCCCCGCATAAGAGAATCAAACAAAACACAAAAACAAAAGAAGATGGAAGAGGGATGCGGTTTTGGCCATTATCCATCTTTTTTTTTTGGCTCTCACGGTTACAGTGACCATGAATCAAGAAGAAATAGATGAATTGTTGAAAAGTATAATAATAAAACGTCATCTTTAAGCTCTACTAAAACTTTGTCTATACTATTCTTCAAAACAAAATATTTTTTATTTCGCCTTTTTCCCCCATATCTCGTTTCCTATTGAGAAATAATTGCATATTCATATTTTCACAGGGAGGAATCAAGGTAGATAGTGATCTTTACCCAGAATATTATAGAAAAGTAGCAGAAAATGTAAAAGGTTCTAACGTGGACACACCAGAAACCTTCATTATTGCTAGAATTGAGGAAATAAAACATATGGAAAAAGAAGATACAAAACTCAGAGTTAGGATATTTTACAGACCTCAGCATGTCAAGTGTTCCGTTAATTTGATATATGAAAAAGACTTGAACTACGTCTACTGGACGGAAAAAAGTAAGTGCACATAAAATATTTTTTATCCACCATCGATGCACAGGGTGATTTTAAACTACGCGTTTCCTTGAGCAATTTTGATCAATGAAGCATTATTCACTGATTGTCTATCAAACATTCATCAATCACCTGTCATTTATGAGCCATTATTCACCGGTGTATCTAACTTTATGGCAAGAATCGCAGACAGATGAGACTCTGAAGATAAAGATATATAGCTGCTATAGGGCAATATCGAAATGAATTACAAATCATATTCAAGAAATGAATATAGATCATTGATTATGAGGTGAGATATTTTAGTAATAACCTTTTCATATTGGTGGATAAAGTACAGTATTCTACTCTCACATTATGCCGGATACTATTGTACAATTCTGTTATTTTTAGTAATCGAGACATCATTCGACAACGTCATGGGTAAATGTTACATCTTTTATGGTGAAAATTTATTAGACAGTAGACAATGGATTTCGGAAGGACCATATCGTTTTTATTTCGAGGAATCCTATGACGTGAACTCTCAAAAAATTGGTGACGTACCAAGCATAGCTGTTAAGCTGGGTTTACAAGGAAAAGGGAAAGGAAAAAGTCAGTTTAGTCACATTTAATATGCTTTGAATTTTTTTCGCTAACGAAAAATTTCCAGTGGCAAAAGGAAAATCGGAAGTGGAGCCTATCGTATTACCGCCGGATTGGCCGAAAGTTACAGTTCCCTTAAAAGCAATGGACATCTTTGCAGGGTGTGGTGGGCTTTCTGAAGGCCTTCATCAATCTGGAATTTGTGAAACGAAGTGGGCTGTAAGTATTTGTCTTTTTTTTACGGACCCACCTTGTGTCAGTGATTCTGACTGAGCTGGATTGAATTTGAAGAATTGATAAGGTGTGAATCTGGCTCAGCAGTATTCGATTTCCAAAATAAAATTTTTGTGCTGAATTGTTCTAGGTTCAGCTGCACCGTGTCGTTGAAATTTTTCCAATACGGTTCTCAAGATATTCCACAAAATTGACCAGCCCTGCACTGTACTGAGTTATGCTTTTCGAATTTTTCCCTCTAATTTCTGCAAGAAAATTTGTCGGATTGCGAAATTTTAAAAGAAGTAAGCCTGGCATTTTCGTTTTTTCCAATGAAAAAAAATTATGGCCGTTTAACAAAAATTCGGAAAATTCTCCATAAAATGAAAAGTAACAAATTCGATGCTCATCGCACTATCTTCCAAACTATATCAGATAGAAAATAGTAAAAGGTTCTGCCTTTGCAAGTTTCCCAACATGACGTCCCTCAAATCTTCCTCTGTTCTAGATTTATAAATCGGAAATATATGATATTCTAAAATTGCTCATACAGTAAACTTGAGGCTTTTTTTTGACAGAAGGTCAATCAAAATAAGTCATTTTACAAAATATAGTGAATAGTCTATATAAAATATTCAAAATGGTAGAGCGACAACCCTTAGAATTTCGCCAGAATTTCATTCAATTTCAAGTACGGGACTGTGCAAAGTAACTTCGGTATCGGAAAAACTAAACAAAATGTTAATATTGAATTGATGTGGCCAATACTTGACGATAATCCATAATTGCACTTGTAACACATTATATGATTTTCACAAAATGAGTTTTTCAACCACGACACGTGTCTCGCTATCACAATAGCATCTTCAGGAGGGTGTAAAGGTGAGTTTATACGATTTTCACAAAATGAGAACCACGGGACGTGCGTTTTGGTGAAACGCTTTATTTTGACCAGTTCTACCTTCTGTTAAAAAAAGCCTCACTTTTAAATACAGCCTGTATATTTTATATACGGTTATATCTTTCTTTTACGGATGAATCCCTTGAAATTTCGAAATCCTCAATGTTATAGTCATTTAATGAAATTATAGGTACCATTTTTATCGAAATTAGCCTCCCAGATACGCCTTCCAACTTTTTCTTCTTATGGCAGTTATATTGAATTTTCTCATCGAAAAATGTATAATAATATTTGTATCCAACATTCGACTTAGTTTGTTCGAATTCGTATATTGATTATTTTGAACGTATCATATTACACAGGCATTGTTGAATGATAAATTAAACCTTTTCAATTCTTGAGATATTGTGTTTTTTTTTTCGTTTTAAATGGATACGTAGACGAATTCGAAAATACAATTCATGGCATGTGTATGAGTGCATATATTTTCAAAAATATCTTCACAATTTCCCTTCTTAATTCGAATTCGAACAAACTAAATCTTAGTTTGAATACAAATATAATTGTTCATGGGAAATCATCATGGGAGGCCGATTACATAAAAATGGTATATTTTTACCAAATGACGATAATATCAAAGGATTTCAAAATTTCATGGTAATCGTTCGTAAAATAAAGAAGACATAAGCAATTTTCCAATATCATAATGTTTCCGATTTTTCATTATAAATTTAGAACAAAAGACGATATTAAGATTTGACCTTTCAAATCTCCAACATGACGCCTTCATCATGTTTGAGGATTCAAAAAGGCAGAACTTTTTTGTCAATAAACGGAATTTCTATCTGTTATAGTTTGGAAGTGGAAGTGCTGGCCTAATTTTATTCTTAATTTCCCGGGAAATTGGAGGGACTTTCTCAAAAATTTCAATACATGTATAGCACAAAATATATTTCAGCAAGTAAAACTCAATTTTTCGAAAAATGCTGGGCTGACCATTTCATACATTTTTTAAAACACCTTGAGAACCGTATTGAATAAGATGAACAACAATGATCAAATTCAATAATACCCCAATACAGGTGGAAAAAGAAGCTGCAGCAGCTGAAGCTTTTAGGCTGAATAACCCAAAATGTAAGGTTTTCACCGAAGATTGTAACGATTTGCTTCAAATGGTTATGAATGACAAGGAGACGGCTAAAAAAATTGGCCTTCCCCAAAAGGGCGAGGTTGAAATGCTAGTCGGAGGACCTCCATGCCAAGGTTTCTCCGGAATGAATAGATTCAATGCTGGACAATACTCCTTATTCAAAAATTCCCTCATTGTGTCTTATCTCAGTTATTGTGACTATTACAGGTTAGTAATCTCGGTTGAGTAGTGAAATGTGAAAATTAACGATTTATTTTTCAGACCGAAATATTTCATATTGGAAAATGTACGAAATTTCGTCTCCTTCAAGAGGAGTGTAGTCTTGAAATTGACGCTAAGGTGCTTGCTAGCCATGGGTTATCAAGTTGCGTTCGGAGTCCTTCAAGCGGGACATTACGGGGTACCTCAGACCAGAAGAAGACTTATAATAATGGCGGCAGCACCTGGATATGTTCTTCCAAAGTACCCGGAACCAACTCACGTTTTCAATAAGAGAGGTTGTCATTTATCATTTGTCGTTGACGACAATAAATTTGATAATGGTAAGAATTTTAGTCAGGAACTTTTTCTTGGAGGATCCGGTACTATGATTAAGGAAAATGTATTTCGGTTATATTTTTCGAATTTTCCCACCGCAGTTTCTGGTTTTCGAGATACACGTTCGGAAATGAAAATTTTTCTTAGAAGTTTCAGTAATTCCAAAAATTAGCCAAACGCCTATTATTTCTTCGAATACCTAGATTATAGAATATAATAGAATAGAAAAGTCTTTATTTCAAATAGAGAAACTTTACAAGTAACTCGAAATGAAACAGGGTCAAAATTTGGAAACTCATTTAAAATTAAAAAAAAACTCTATCAGTGAATATGGCTCCATTTTCAGTAGCAGCTGGAAAATCTGCCTCTTGAAACTGTTCAATGTCGTCTCTGCTCTTATTTGGGGTGGCAGTTTATTGAAAAATTTTGTGCAACAGTACTCAGCATTCCTCTCAGTTAAAGTAAGCCTATGTTGTATTTGGTAATGGTTTTCCCTTCGAAGTAGTCTCTATTCTTATAGACAAATAACAGACATTCCTGAATGTAAATGGCGAATGCTGTTAGTAAATTGTTTTCAAGGAATTTTCCTCTACATGATTCTCTGAATTCTAGTCTGTATATGATGCGAATAGCTCTCTTTTGGAGTTTCAGGATCTCCTCCATTCCCGAAGAGGCCCCATAGAAAATGATACCGTATCTCATCTTTGATTCGAATACCGCTTGATAGATTGTCTTCATAGATGTTGAGTCAAGGTATCTACTCAGGACACCCAAGGAGTAACATATAGAACTGAGTTTTCCACATAAGTTGGTGACATTATCACGCTAGTTGAGACTTCCATCTATGGTCAAGCCCAAAAAGTTACAATTTCTTTCCAGGGGGAGCTTATAATCAACTGTCTCAATGCACTGAGGAATTTCAACATTTGCGTGGTTGGTGTTAAACATTACAACACTTGTCTTCTGAGTGTTCAAACATAACTGATTTTTAAGAAACCACTCATTTACTTTTGTGATGGTAGATTCAATCAGGCATTTTAGAGCACCAAGAGTTTTTGCTTTCAATAAAATATTGGTGTCATCAGCATAATTTATCAATGAGCAATCGGTGATTGAGGCTGTCTCAGCAAATAGATCATTAATGAAGACAATGAAAATAAGTGGACCCAAAATGCTTCCTTGTGGTACACCCAAATCAACTGGAAGTGGATCTGAGACGGCTTTGGTTTCTTCCTTGGTGATTAAGACTTGTTGGGTTCGAGAAGAGAGATATGATCTGAACCATTTAAGTGGGATATCTCTTATTCCGTAGGAATTCATCTTTTGCAGTATGTGTTCGTGGTTGAGAGTATCTAAAGCCTTCGAAAGATCAAGAAAGACAGCCATCACAATTTCCAAACCCTCCAGGGCCCCCAGGGTTTTCCTAATGAACTCGTATATTGCAGTCTGGGTAGATTTTCCTTTTATGAATCCATGTTGTGAGGAGGACAGAATATCCTGATCAATAAGGAAAGCCATTAGTTGTTTGCTCACCACGAGTTCAAATATTTTTGAGAAAGATGGAAGTAGACTTATTGGCCTGTAATTTTCTAGTTTATCTTCACGACCCTTCTTGAACAATGGTTTCACAAGTGCTTATTTTAAATGTTTAGGAAATTCACCTAGTTCCAGCGAGTTATTGATCAGTCAAGGGACGGGCAAGTTGTTCTTTACATCTTTTGATCACGTTCACTGACACACCATCTATTCCAGAGCTGCTTTTATTTTTCAACAGATCTATCATACTTAGAATTTCCTTCTCATTTACTTTTTCGAATCGAAATGTATTAGGATTTGGTGGAATATTGGAAGAAACTTTTGAAATTTTTTGTTTTATTATGTTTTTAGCCGATGTTGAAAAATAAGAATTAAATCGCTCTGCCATCTCCTTAGGATTTTCTAAAATAGGGGAAGTTCTTGTACCTTGGCCTTTGATAGTTCTGACTATGTTCCACAAACTTTTAGTTTTGTTGTCTGACTCTACAATTTTCTTCTTGAATAATTTCCGTTTTTCATTTCTTAGAAGGTTGTCATATTCTTTCTTTACTTCTTTATAGGCCTCATTGAAAGCAGAGTTCTTTGTTTTGTATAGATGTAGGATGTCAAGTTTCATCTTGCAGTTTTTTATATATTCGTTCTCTGGTCTAATATGCTTTGGCTTAATAACAGGCATTCTCTTCAGCGGACATGCATTCTGAAATTCATTCATAAACAGTCCCAAGAAGGTATTCCACTGCTTGTTAATATCGTGTTTCGGTATTTTATGTAGACCATTCCAGTTTACATATTCCAGTCGTTTTGCTAAGTTATCAGTTCTTTCCTTGGACATCATTCTTTTATATTGATATTTTGTAGATATTTTTTGTATAGGTATTGTTAATATTTGTGCTGTTTCATGGTCCGAAATTTTTGTTTGTACATTTTCAGATACATACTGTTGTTCATTAGTTAATATATTATCTATACATTTTTTAGTAGTAGGTGTTGTTCTTGTAGGTTCCATTATGGTTGGATGTACTCCATAAGAGCTCATCAAGTCATAAAAGGATAATGCATCTTGATTTTCTGGGTTTAACAAATCTATGTTGAAGTCTCCTCCAATAATAACCATGCTCTTGTCTCAACAAACAATATTCAGGACCTCTTCAAATCTCTCTAAAGAAGCCTTGGTATTTCCAGGTGTTGTGTAAATAGATATCACAGTAATAAGATTCTTTCCCAGCTTCATGTCGATGGAAGATATCTCAACTATTTCCTCAACTGACATTTTGATCAAATCGTGTCTTATACGGTAGGTGGTGCCTTTTTCACATAAATTGCTGACAATCCATGTCTGTTTGGTGGTCGACAATAGAGGCTCGCCAATTGAATTGAATTAAAGAATGTGTTAATGTGTGTTAATCAAATCAGTCTCAATAATTATAAATAAACAATCACATACAGTGTTTACCAAACCCACAGTGGCGGCCTGTGAATATTTATCATGGGTCGGCAGATTTATTTTTTAATATTTTCTAATATTGAATTGATGTGGCCGATACTTGATGAAAATCTATAATTGAACTTGAAACAGATTATACTATTTTGACAAAATGAGTTTTCAAACTTTATCTTCATCCACCTGAAGATGCTATTGCGATTGCGAAATACGTGTTGTGGTTCAAAAACTCATTTTGTGAAAATCGTATAATCTGTTTGAAGTTTAATATTTTCTATATGTATTATATCCCTTCTGCGCCGAATTACTCATTTTAAGGTCTTGGCATGTTTTTCAAAAACAGCCTATCTTCGTTTTCGACAAGAAGCGACTTATTCTCTCTCTCGTGATTTCTTGGTATTTTGCTCTGTAAAAAATTAACTCTAGAGGAAACGATCATAGCACTTACCCTTTACGCGCTAAAAAAACGAAAAAAAGTTCTATCAACAAACAACAACACAGATGACTCTGAATAGAAAAGGACAGAGAAACAAACATAATCTCAAGCGCAAAGTATACGAAGCGAATCGAGCCATCGTAGGATAGGTCCAACAATATGATTTCAGCTTTGGTCGCTTAGCATTTTATTTTCTTTGAGTTTTTAAAAAATGATCGGAAATTTATATTATGTATTCAGCACGCACGTTTACGAAAAGTAAACGCAAATATTTTAAGTAAGTAAGTTAAGTAACAACGATCTCTTGTAATTGTTTGACACTTGAATGACCTTCCATAACATTTATTTTACATGTTTTCCAGGCATACGTTGGATCGAATCGGCACCATATCGCACCATAACCGTTCGCGACTCCTTGTCTGATCTACCCGAAATAAGGAACGGCTTCAGTCAGCTAGAAATTCAGTACGACTCAGAACCCCTAACGCATTTTCAAAGGCTGATGCGTGGTACCGACTCCAGTCAAGTCGTTTTCGATCACATCTGCAAAGAGATGTCCCCGTTGGTGGAGGCACGTATAGCACAAATTCCAACGTATCCCGGAGCAGATTGGAGGGACCTTCCCAATATGGTGGTGAGGTTGAACAACGGCACTTTCACGCAGCTATTAAAATATACATACAGGTAAGATTTATCAATTTTCGTATGATTATTGATTAGATGTCAGACTGATACGGTAGGATTTCTACCTAAGTTTTTATACAGGTCCCACCAGTAACTGTACATACGCTTATCAAAGGTAGAGTAGGAGGGTGCGGATTGACAATAAAAAATTAATTTCTGGCTTATCGAAGGGATTTATTGAAACTTCGGAAGTTATTGACACATGCTGAGATCGAGTCGGAGATATATCAATTATTTCAATATAACAGAGCCGGACTCATAAAACCTCATGTGAAGTGTTCAGGGTAAATACATCACTTTGTAGGTATTTCGAATTTCAAATAATTTTTTCGCTTAAAAAAAAACTAAACTATGCTATTGGGAATTCCGAACAAGCAATACTTTCCCTGATGTCGATTTTTGTAAATAAAAAGTTGATACACTTTTGTTTGTTCACATCGAGAAACGAAAAATATTTTGGTGTTTCCATAAAAAATATATCTTAATCTGTTGAAAATATCTTCAAATATCTCGTGACGATGGGGAAAGCTTAGTGAAGTTTTCATAATTTGCATCCTTTGAGCAAATCTTCAATTGTGAAGATGTCAGTTTTTACTATTTTCCACGATGAACTTTCAGTCAATGTTTAAGGACATATGTATATCGTCCTTATAGCATTGTGGAGTTTTTATACATTTCAAATTAGTTACGAAGAATAGAAGGTGAATTAACTCACCTTGATATGAAACCTTAAAAATGAAAAGATTTACAAAAAAATCAATCTGAAAAAATGAAATATTTTTTTACAAATATTTTTATCCTTAAAAAATATTCATTACTGACCACATATGGTGAGTAATGTGGTGGCTAGTAGTACACATATTATGATCGTGTCAAACAGAGTTTTTGTGTTTTATTGATTTGAAATTTAAAGTGTACAGGATACACAAATATCAACGTATATAGAAAAAGTTAAAAACCTGATTTTTTCTATTCTAATAATGATGAACAAAGGTGGTCGAAAAGGGTATGTTGATTGGTACAAGGTTGATTAAACTGAAGTCTCTCAACTAATTGAAACCTCTAGATATGACTCCACCTTTATGACTTGTATAAAAATAAATTAATACATGGATGAGGAGAAAATTCATCCCACATGGTGGTGTAGTTAGGGCACTCCATGAGGAATAAAAACAAATTGATCCGATTTGTCAGCTTCCAAAACATATTAATGCAAAATTTCATTGAAATGTTGCCAGTATTTTCGACGAACTTTTTTTTTAAGACGGATGCTCTTTCGAAATTTTTCCACAGAAAAAACTAAATCAGCCGTGTTCTGCCTTCCTATCCTAGCAACTGGATCACCTTTTTGTTTAAACACCCTGTGTGTTGTTACGGAATAAGAAAATATGCAAAGGGGTTGAAGCATTTTGATTCCACAGTCAAGCAATTCAAAATTAGAAGAAAAACATAATAATGAAAAGGATCACGCCTAAAACAAATAAATAATTATGAGTGGCAGTAACAATGAACATCTTAAGATTATCATAAAAATTTTTGTTTTGCTAATCATCCTCATGAAACATTAGAGTGCATTGGATGCATGATTTTTCCGATATAATTTGAATACAATTCTTTCAATGTATGTACAACAGATCTAAAAAACAGAGTGAGGACGACCCTCCACGTGGTGTTTGCCAATGTGCCGAAGGCAAATCGTGTGATCCATCCGATAGACAGGTTAACACTCTAATTCCTTGGTGCTTGCCGCATACAGCCGATAGACATAACCATTGGAGTGGTCTGTATGGAAGGCTGGAATGGGAAGGATTTTTCAGCACCACAATTACAAATCCTGAGCCAATGGGGAAACAGGGAAGAGGTAAGTACCGCCCTATAATTGTATAGTAGTTTTAGAACTGTGGATTCTGACTTTCGATGCCAGAGCATGCTTGAACAGAGGTTAGTTGAATTTGAAGATCTATTTTTTGAAATAAATCCAGTAAGATTGTGTATGTGAACTTGATGATATTCTACCACATGTTTCTTTGTTGTATGTTGTCTGGGGCCTCTGTTTGACTGCCGAACCTTCTGATAGTAATGCAAAAGTGTCGTTCAAGTAACAACAAGAAAATTTTTGTTTTTGTGCTCATAGTAATTTTGTTTTCATTTGTCGACGGAATTATATAGAGTTAGGTGGAAGAATCGAAGAATGTATAGTTTTCAGTTTATTCTACATAATGATTTATTATTTATTGATTACTAACTGTTCCACCCAACTTCGGGATGATTTTTTTAACTCAACTCAACTCATTCCACTTTACTTCACTCAACTTCACGTTATTTGTGCCCACTTCTTTACTCTACTCCACTCTTCTATACTCTGCTCTGCTCTACTCTTCTATGTTTTCCTCTAATCTATTCCACTGTACTTCACTTTTGATGTAGTATAAAGCCGAGTCTTCCTTAGAGAGTCCCTTTTCTAACGGTCGAAGTATGGAGAAAATCGGTTGAACCAATCGGGAGATTTCCTGCTGTGACTTACACAAGTTTAATTGGGTAGATATACAGGGTGTCCCAGGATTATTGGGAATTAATTCGGTTATAGGTTCAGTTCCTCGAAATAAGACCAAAAGTTCCTATGGAGTCATGCGCGGAAACGTTAGGTACGTTTCTTCAAAGATGACGACTTGATTATGGATCCATTCAGATTTTTCAGAGGGACAGAGGAAAACAAATGAAGTTTTGCAGTGGTATTTATCAAATAGAGATCCTACCCAGAACTAAATTTTTCACCAATTCCGTATAGCCACAGAGGGGTGAAATGGGCAACCCTTTTAACCATCACTTTTCCTTAAGTCTCATCAAAAAATATGTATTGAAATGACGATTTTTTGAGGAAACTTCATTGCCTTTTTACTGTGTCCGTAAAAGAATTAATAAGATCCTTTGATCTGTTTTTGAATAACCCTCCGGAATATTCCTCGTTTCAGAAATTTTCTGCGTAATTTGTACACAACGAACTAAATCGTTAATGCCATATGCTGGTGGTCAAACTGATAGTCGAAATGACAAAAGGTAGGAACTTTATTATTTCCCGAGTTGATACAATAATTCGGGACTTTGTATCATTTGTACGATAAAAACTCGGGAAATAATAAAGTTTTCAAATTAAATTGTCCTTTCGAGAATAATTCTTAATGACGATATTCGAAGCCTGTGGAAAGTTATGGTAGAAAGTGTTGTCGATTTCACCCTTCTTACCTAGGATGATGAGTGAGAAAATCAGTTTCAGGTGCATCTCTATTCGAAAAATACCTGCAAAATTTGGTTTGCTCATCTTGGTCCTACTTTGAAAAAATTTTATAAATCCATAACCATAAGTTTTCATTTTTTGAGTAACGTAACCCTTCAATGAAGCGTTTCCAGACATATCTCCATGAAAATCTTTCATCTTATTTTGGGGTTCTGAACCTATATCCAAATTTATTCCCATTTATCCTAGTAATGTCATTTAAAAATTCAGTTTAAATATTCCGAATTTCTATAGTATTATACATAATAGGCGATACATTGATAGTTTGTTGAAATCAGGCTAAAAAGGAGCTTTAAAAATATAAAAATATAAAAATATACAGAGTGTTCCACTTGTGCGAATCGCCCTGTTTGTTTGAATTTATGCTCAAAAAGCACATAAGGACTATGGAGGGTAGAGAGACCCTCCATAATAAGGACCCAAAGAATTTTATTCCATAAGTGGTTATGGAGGTTGTGCCACGTTACAACTTTTGGCATACAATGTTTAGTGATAAGGCAGAAATTATATTATTCAGACACTATAACCTACTTTATTTTTTCAGTTTTACATCCTACACAAAACAGGGTAGTGAGTGTCAGGGAATGTGCCAGGTCACAAGGGTTTCCCGATAAGTTTAAATTTTATGGCAATATTCTAGATAAACATCGCCAAATAGGAAATGCTGTACCTCCACCTATGGGTGCTGCTATTGGTCGGGAAATAGTGAAAGCATTAGTAACCAGTATTAACCATAGCGTTTTAAAGTGATATAGTTGTTGGTTTTATATAATAGTATGTTTTTTTATTCTTCATGTTTTAATGTTTGTATTACGTTTTTATGAAATTTCAAAAATAAATTTTCTAAATAAAATAGAACTCATGCTTTTATACTGTTGAATGTATGTAATGAAATCTGATTTTTGTGTAAAGTTTGCAGTTTTTCTCTTTTTTTTATTATAAAGTTTTAATTTGTGTTCAAAGTTCAGAAATTGTTGGAAAACATTTCAATCCGTTTTATCCCTTTTTCATTTCTGAAAACATCCTGAAAAAACATCAAGAACTTGGGGATAACAGCGTTTTTCTTCCTCAGTGCCGATTAGACAGCCAAGAAATTGGAAGAAATTTTCTTTCTCTCAGATGGGATATAAAACAGAATTATGCTAATTATTTTTATTTGAGAGCCCACCGGATGTTGAGCTGCCTTAGCGTTTTGAGTTATTGCCGATAGCTTTTCAAAAGTGATTGTGAGTGTATTTTCATATGTTAGAAAGTCTACAAACCATTCCGAGTTTGGAGGTAAAACGCCCCCCGTACTGTTAAATTTGAACCTCACGTGCGATTACTCGTTTTAACCGAGTTGCTATCCCACATAAAGTAGTTTGACTGGTAGTGCGCAAGCCCTTGGGAAGACGAAAAGGAAATGAGAACCAACTCCATCCTGTCAGAGTTCTCACGGCACCAGAAGTAATATGACTGGTGGGGCGCAAGCCCCAAAAACGAAAAAAATTACAGCTAACCCCGTCCTGTCCTAGTCGTACGGCACCGGAAGTAGTCTGACTGGTGGTGTGCAAGCTCCTGAGAAGGAGAAGCGAATCCTGCCATTTTGCTTTCTTTCGACCTATAAAATCCTGTAATTTTACGGCCTGAATTCCGTAGGTACGCATTTTCCGATAAATGAAAGTCTTGGTTCGGGCTGGCGAACGAGTCGGCAACTTTTGGTTGCGTTTAATTCGCTCAGTAAAATAACCATTTCTGTTACTGCTGTATGTACAGGGTGGGCAAATTTCGATGTTTTAGCACTACAGCTTTTAAACCAGAGGAGATAGACAAAATCTGATACCCCATTCTCGTTCTCTTTTTCTGAGAAACTTACAATAGTAGTAGTCATTTTTGGCCACTTCCTTTTGTTTTCGAGCTATAAGCAAAAATTGGAAAAATAGCGATTTCGAAATAAATTTGTATGCTATGACTTATGTTTTTTTAAATGGGAACACTAGTTTTCTGTGCAATTTTTTGAAAGCTTACGTTTTGCTGATTTCAAAAATATATAATATCATATGGTTTGTATCAATATAAATAATAGAAAATGGTCAAAAACCTTTTTTCTCAATATTTCTATGGTTTCAACTATTGACGAGCACAGAAAAATAGAGTTTCCTATAACAAAAGCAGTCTCCTTCAGGCAATGTCATTCTTTCTATGCTTTTTACCAATCTTCACAAAATTTTAATCAAGATATATTTCATAAATTTTCATAATAATGAAAGGACTCATAGAAGGAGACAGTGGTAATCATACGATGCTATATGTTTCTGTGCTCATCAAAAGTTGAAACCATAGAAATATTGAGAAATAAGGTTTTTGACCATTTTCTATTATTTATATTGATACAAACCATATGATATTATATATTTTTGAAATCAGCAAAACGTAAGCTTTCAAAAAATTGCACAGAAAACTAGTGTTCCCATTTAAAAAAACATAACTTTGGGTCATAGCTTCGTAATTAAAAATCCTGCTAAAAAGGCGAGCACGCCACTGGATTCTACGTAAAAAAGTGCCTGTATAATGTTTCAATTTCAGAGCTCTATCATCAGTATTAGCGGAGATACAAATTTATTTCGAAATCGCTATTTTTCCAATTTTTGCTTATAGCTCGAAAACAAAAGAAAGTGGCCAAAAATTACTTCTACTATTGTAAGTTTCTCAGAAAAAGAGAACGAGAATGGGGTATCAGATTTTGTGTATCTCCTCTGGTTTAAAAACTGTAGTGCTAAAACATCGAAATTTGCCCACCCTGTACATGATATTCAAAGAATCGTTTAACTCTGAGGTTAATTAGACATTCTTTAAGATAATTTCTGTTAACGAATTGTATTGACGAGAAGGGTAATTCATTAATATATTGTAACCATTCATTCATTCATTGCTGTATCCCGTTACCGGGAATAAATCTACAAAAAGACATAAAAAAAGAACAGACTTATAATTTCTAAGGTCTAATTGCGACTGTGTGCCGTCCTGTGACAGACCCAACCGTGACCTACAGATCCTACCACACTCCGGGCATGGATAGTCACCAACCAGATCTGGCCGCCGGTGTATTTTTCTCGTGTCTCCATTATAACTATGCACCACTGTGACCTGTCCAACGCTAGTTGTTCCCAGTTATGATTGGCATTAACTGATTTTAGGGATTGATGTAATAGGCCTGTTTTGGTTCGCTTTTGGGATGGTTCCAGAACGGTTCAAAACAGTCGCACATTTATTTATTCAGCGTAAGCTCGCACGTAGCATGTGTGTAGCTCCCCATAGCATTGGTGCTCCACTACTTTGAACCGATTCGGAACCGCCTAAAGTGCGAACCAAAACAAAGCCAGTGTATCCTTAAATCGCTTATACTGGCCTCCTGGTTTTCGCGCTCTCTCTGTCAATTCGCCTTACCTATTTTGGGGAGTCTTGTGTCTCGCACTCTCGCATCCTCATAATGTGGCCGCTCCATCTGAGTCGGGCCCTCGTTACTTGAGTCTCAATTGTTGTACAGGGTGGGCAAAATTGATGATACCTGAATTACAACTTTTTCAACCTAACGAGATAGAGGAAAATGAATGGCACATTACGGTCGTCTTTTTTCGAGAAACTAATAATGCCATCCACTGCATTACTCTATCTTCTTTTGTTTTCGAGTTATAGGTCAAAATTAAAATTTCAACTTTGTTCATTATCCCCGTTTCTGTTTAAGCTAGGATGTTGAAATGAAAATATTATACACTTTTTTGATAGCAATCCAGTGGCGTACTATGATTTTTTCCTACAGGTATATTTGCTGAGCTATAACATAAAGATGTATTTTTTCGTATGAAAACAGTAGTTAAAAATGATTTAGAAAGACCGAGGGTGATGTATAATATATTTCTGAAATGGTAAAAAAATGGCGATTTTTTCTTAGTCATTTTAAATAACTGTTTTCATAAGAAAAAACACAACTTTATGTTATAGCTCAGCAAATAAACCTGTAGGAAGAAATCATAGAACGCCACTGGATTGCTACTAAAAAAGTGTCTGCATAATGTCTTCATTTCAACATCCTAGCACAAACAGAAACGAAGATAATGACCAAAGTTGAAATAACCCAAATTTGAATTTTGGCCTATAACTCAAAAACAAAAGAAAATTGAGGAATGCAGTTGATGGCATCATTAGTTTCTCGAAAAAAGACAACATGAATGCTTCATTCATTTTTCTCTATCTCGTTGGGTTAAAAAGTTGTAGTTCAGGTATCACCAATTTTGCCCACCCTGTACAACTCGCGCGTTGCAAGACTTCTGCATTCGAAACTTAATGTGCATTATCTGTCTTAGATGACGTTGTTGCGTTTGTTCAAGCTGTTTTATATGTCGCCTGTAGGGCGTCCAGCTTTCGCTTCCGCAAAGTAGCGTTGGGAGGACCGGACGACTGCTTTGTAAACAGCTGTCTTGGTCTTGGTCTTGGTCTTCAGATTGAGCTCGTGATTTTGAAATACTCTCACCTTTTGCTTCCAGAATGCCCGTGATGCCGAATTGATACGGTTGTGTATTTCCGTGTCTAGATTAACCCTAGTATTTATGAAGCTTCCCAAGTATTTGAACTGCTCGACCTGTTCTAGAGTTTCATTCTGAAGGATGATATGTGTTTGAAGGCTTTCTGGCGGACTTACCAGGATTTTGGTTTTGTCGATGTTGAGTCTAAGGCCTAAAGCTTCGTATATATGTTTATAGGTGTCCAGCATTATCTGTACATCCTCTGGGCTGCTAGCGATAAGTGCGCTGTCGGCTGCATATTGAAGTTCCGTGATAAACTTTGAACGGGTTTTTGCTCTGAGGCGCTTCAGGTTAAATAGGCCTCCATCAAATCTGAATATTTTCCAACACCTCTTACAGGCATACTCATGCCAGCAATTATCGAGACAGCTATGGCGAAAATATTGAAGAGTAAAGGCGCTATCACGCAGCCTTGTTTTATTCCAGAGTTGGTTAGAAATGGTCGGTTGTAGAGCCATTATGCTGTATTCTAGCGGTGTTGCTGGTATGAAGGCTTTTACACACTGCTAAGAATTTTTCGGGTACTCCAAGGCGTTCCATGATTTTCCATAGCGCTCCCCGATTCACCGAGTCGTAGGCCTAACTTAAATCGATGTAAGCTGTATAGATCCTTGATTGTTGTTCACGGGCCTTCTCTTGCAGCTGTCGCAGCGTTAAAATTAGGTCCACCGTACCTCGATTTGGTCGAAAGACGCACTGGGATTCAGGTAAAAGCTTTTCTAAGAGTGGAATCAGACGATTAGCCATAGTCTTCGAGAGAACTTTGCCTGCCACGCTAAGCAACGATATGCCCCTGTAATTGTTGCAATTTTACGTATCGCCTTTGTTCTTATAGATGTTGATAACTAAAGCGTCTCTGAAGTCTTGTGGCACATCTCCTTGTTCCCAGATCTTGCGGAATAGTGTGCTAGGAGACTATTGACAATGTCTTCATGCAGGGCTTGAATATCTCCGCTGGAACGCCGTCTAGATCTCGTGACTTATCATTTTTCATATTTTTTATCGCACTTATGATTTCCGACATTGGGATTTCGTCATCAAGCGATGTCATCAGACTTTACGCTTAGGGCAGGTATAAAATGGATAAATGCGAGTCGTTATTTTGATTCAAGACCTGCGAGTAATGCTCCTTCTAGAATAATCATCAGTTAGTATAGCTCCATGAGCATCTCTTATAGGAAAGTTAGCTTTTCTGCTTGGACCATAAACAGTTTTAATAGCTTCGAAAAAACGCCTGTAGTGATGGTTATCGGCATAAGCTTGTATTTCCCTAGCTTTTTCTTTCCACCAGCTATCCTTGATAGCTGAAACATCGCCAGGCTTGTTAATTGCCGTTTTCATCGCCCTGTGTTTTGTCTCCAAAAGAGGTGCGATATGCGTTTCGCTGTCAGCGCTCTGTGCCCAGTATTTCTTTCGCTGTATTTGTAAGAGATGACTTGAAGCGGAGCCAATGACTCTCAATGTCGTCGTTATAATTCGGTGGTGTTAAGCTATCTTTGACGGCAGCTCTGAATCTTTCTTTTGTAGAATGGTTTTGTAGTTTGGAGATTTGAAGGCGCTCTCTTAGTAACTTTGGCTTGCGGTGGTATTTTGGGAGCATTGAGATCTTCATTCTCGAGATTACCAGCCTATGATCAGTCCAGCACTCCAGATCTGCTCTGGATTTAGTGACCAACACCTTTTCAGATCTTTTCTTCTCACGATCACATAGTCGAGAGTATGCCAATGCCCTGAGCGCGGATGGCGCCAGGTCCCCCTTGAATTGGGTCTAGTAATAAAATAGGTGTTCGTTATACACAGGTTGTGTTCTGCAAAAAGAGCCCGATTTGGGATTTTACTTAATGAAGCAACAAGTGTTTCGTAGAAATTGTCCTTTAAGTTGTCAGAGGAGTGATGTGTGCGTATACTGCAATGATGTTTACAAACATGTTATTCGCTGCAGGAAAGCGTAGGGTCATTAAACGTTCTGAGATACCAACTGTATTTTCGGTTAGTTTGGCGGCCAGGTCGTTTCTAATAGCAAAGCCTACGCCATGTTGTCTGATTTCGCCTTCCGGCAAGCTTTTCCAGAAAAAGTATACGCTTGTTCTACCAAGCTACCTTCGTCCGAAAAGCGTGTCTCGCTTAAGGCAACTATTGCAATGGATGTTCGTTGCAGTTCCTTATCGATTAGGACAGTACACCTCTCTGGTCGGTCGGCCTTGGAGTTGTCTAGCAAGGTTCTGACCATAAAGTAAGTCATGGGTCTGTTCTGTGGTTCTGACGTTCCATGCTGCAAATGCTATGTGCTTTTCATTGGTGTTTGTTCGATGATTCACTCGCTCAGGCACCCTCCCCCGGAGATCCGAATGGGAGGGTATTTTACCTCCGAATACAAATTTTCGACTGATCCATCTTTTATTAGCTGCGTAAGAAGGTGTTTAAAAGCTGCACTGATAACGCTGTCAGTGCAACTTGGGTTGCGGTTTGGACTAGAATATCTTGTGGCACAGGTATCGTGAGACGACAAGGTCTGAGACGTATCTTAAGTAACGCAGAGAGTCATTTCCTACTCAAGCCAATGTTTAGGCTAGGTAATTATGGGAAACAGAGTTATACTGCTCATGTTCGGTCGCCAGAGCCTCATTCGTAAAAACAGAATGCTCCGCGAGTAGGTGAGGTTGGCATTTGAGAGGAGAGGCTATAAAACTTATCCTTCCCCATTACACCCACTGTAACCAGTCCGGCCCTTGCGGTCGCTCCCTTCTAGAAGGACCGCGAAGACACGGGAATGCTTCCGGCGCCTATATAAGCCCATCGGAGGAGCAAAACAGTTGAGTACAGTTATAGTTCACAGTGCAAGTGGAAATAAATACTAGTGTAAATAAATAGTAGTGACATAGTTAGTATGTGAGTTATAAGTGTTAGTATTAAGTGTAAATAAATAATTTTAATCAGTCAGACGTTTTAATTAAGCTAAGAAAACGTTACAATATGATTTCAATTGTTGATTGGCGAAATATCCAATATATTTAGTTGACGAAAACGGAGTTGTTTCTACACTTGTGAAGAATATTTGAGGAACTCTGGTTTTTGTCAATTAACAATAAGTTGTCAATTTCTGAACAGCACTACCTACAGGGCAAAAACGTAAACTTGTTCTCAAAATCTTTAGGTGTCGCCTAAGAAATAACAAAGTTTGGCTTATCTTCCATAACCGGAAGTACCACCGGGATGAGAATATTTTAGTTGAATAGATCACGGTCGTTCGTTATGATTCACAAATATGCAGAAAAAATTTCATTCGGTTCTCTAGATATTTCTAATGGACACTTTTTGTAATGGCAATTGTAACGTGGTTTCCTCGCAGTGGCGGATTATCACAGAAGCGCACTAAGCGTGCGCTTAGGGCCCCCAACTAAAATGGGGCCCCCCGGCTATACGAAAATATCCGTTTCTGTCGGACCAAAAAAAAAAAAAGTTGTCAGAATTTCCTTACAGATCATAAGAACTGCACCCCACCCGACTGTGCTTTCTTATCCGTTTGGGGCCTCCAACTATAGGGGCCCCCCGGCTCTCCGATAAACCCCGTTTTCATGGGAAAAAAAGTGTGATATCGTAATTTTATTGCAAACATCTCAAATTGCACCACACCCTACCTGATCGTGTTTTCTTATTCGTTTTGACGACGCTGTTCCAATCCTATATCTGGCAATTTTTACCAATCATTCGCATTACAATTTCGAGCCTAACTTTCTCCCTCATATTTTATGATATCCATTCCCAGAAGAAATAGGGCTTGTTTTTATGTCTGACAAGAGTGTAGTCCCTAATTGCAGGCCTATGGAATTCGCTTCGCAAACTATCGGGTAAACGCTCAAAAGAAAGATTGTGCTTCGGCCTACAAATTAATGCGAACTTTTTCCCATATTTTTCAACTTTTTTGGAGTGCTGAAAAGCGAAGAAAACGGAGACAACAAGAGGAGCAATGTGCAAAACAGAAGAATTTCTTATCTTCATTTTTAGTGGCTGCTGAATCTAACTCTGTTTCAAAACAGGGAAATGAAAATTTGAAACCAGGGAGTACCAAAACGCAGTTGAAGGAGAAGGAAGGAGAAAATGAAAATTCTGTACGTGACATTCCAGCACGACTATTGTTGTCCATAAAGTGAGTGAACCATCAATTAATGAACCAAATAATACAACCTTTTCTCATGACATAGCCTCATGACCGGTAGAAAACACTGAGAAAATGATTGAAAATCATATAAACCCTATAATATCGGGGATATTTCGAAAATAAAAACTGACAAATACTGAGAGAAACAGGATTTATCGAGGGCAGTTACAAGAAGCAGATTTTTACACAGTGAAAATCAATGGTTCGAAAGAAAGACGAGAATGCCTGATATTTTCAGAGACAACGAATGCTGTTTACTGTTATGTAAACAGTTATTTGTAACTGTTATGTAAATTATTTTCAAAAACTACAAAACTGGCAACTGGTTCCAGTGGCTTGAGAAATATGTTCAAAATGAACACATATCTGCAATGTGTTGATTCAGAAGACGATGCATGACTGTTGGACGCATTGACACAGAATTAATGAAACATTTAGATGCAGAGAAAAATTATTGGCGTGAAATTCTAAAAATATTGTCGATACTGTGAAACTATTGTCTTCTTTGGGTATCATTTTTCGAGCCACAGAGAAGGAGAAAAATCTAATAGGAAGGGATTGTTTGTCCTGCATTGAATAGGTACTTATCTGAATTCGGTCCGACAGCCTATTACATATATACCTTGTGCCAGCCACTCTCTCAATTTAGTGGGGAACTCAGCAGCCGAATCATGTCGAGGTGCCATACATTATTTCTGTTTCGTTTAGAATTTATATGTGTTTAATTCTCTGCCTGAACAAGACGATGGAATATTTTGCAAAACAGCTTGACTGACAAAGCTAAACATATCAAGAGAATCTGCGATACTAGATGGTCATCAAGAACTGATGCAGTTTGTGCCTTAGCTGATAGCTACAAAAATATTAGAGAGGTCCTTTTGCAATTGAGTGTTATAAATGATCACGGAAAACCTATGGCCAAAATAGAAGTGATTTTTTATTTCATCACAATTGAATAAAAAAATGTTCCATTCATTTTGTTATGGTCGTTTTTATGAATTTTTCAATTTTGTTCAGTAGTTTTGTTTTTTCCTGTAGAATAAAATAGTTCCATTGGTTTCTTTCTCTTCTATATATTTTCAATTATTCAAATATGTCCATTTATTTTTCGTATGAATTTTATCCCGACCCTTTATTTTTGTTCGTATTGAAATAAAGATATAAGTAAAAAGTAGCTCAACTCACTTCATAGACAATTGAAAAAAAATTTCTCGGTATGTATTTACATAAGATATGTCTGTGTCCTACATTGTATTCTTAGTAGGGGCCCCAGATTTGTCTTGCGCTTAGGGCCCCCAGTTATATAGGTTAATCCGCCACTGTTTCCTCGGAGAAATTATCTCGAGCGCCAGCTATTCTTTTCACTAGGAAGAATAGCAAACCTACCAGAGTAGCTGCTAGTCGGAGACAGAGTTCGCGAGCACTTTATAAAGTTTATACCAGGTACAGTGAAAAATCAAAGGTTGTTCAATAAAATGCGCCAACCAGAACTGACGAAATGGAAACTAAGGATGACCTCGCGAAGTGAAATGACTTGCTATACGGTATCGGGATGTAATTAATTATATTTCTCCAGAAATGAAAGAAACACAACCAGGGCGGATCTACTCGAGACTTTTATTCACTACCCCATGGGCTTACGCTCCATGACTGAAAAGAAGAGATTTCTATTTCAACACTTATGACGCGGGAACGCGAACAGGGGGTTGACGAGACTTCCTCTTCACTACCCCAAGGGCTTACGCTCCATGACTGATAGCGAAGGAAAAGTCAGACAGCGAAACAGGGTAAAATACGGTAAAAGATACAGTACAGCAGTGTCAAAGAAATAACCGGTGTAGGTCTAATAAAGAAACTGAACGGTATAGACGGGGACCTACCTCCTTTATTTCAAAGCACTCGCGGAAAGCGAAAATAAAAATTAATTTCCAAAAGCACTAACCCTCGCAAAACAAAATTTACTCTAAATTTGTTGAACGGCTCGTCGTAATCACAGGTAATCAAAGAAAAATCGCAGAGAAAAGATGTCGTCGAGGGGAAAATCTGCTTTTATAGGCAAATCCCCCACACGTTAAAAATCTGGAAATTCTAGAATGCGACAAGAGTAAAAAAAACGTCGTCAGCTCCGGTTTATCGCATATCAACATCAGAAAAACGTCGTAATCTTCAACGGCATGCAAAAAAAACAACGTTAACCACAGATAAACGGTTTTTACATTTACTCTGCTTATCGGAATGAATGCATTGAAGAGTTGAGAATTAAATATTTTTATAGGCGGAAATGTGACATGAAAGGAATGCACTAAAATGAATTCCAATTTTCTCAGAAAATTCGGATTCATTACACAATAATATTAATAGTACTTCAACAACGAACAATTTCATAAGCAATTTCTGCAATTTCAATACGCATCTTAATTCTTATACTGTTTTTACCTCACCTCTTTTCTCGATTCACCAAGTATTTCAAATTACCCTAAGCAATTATTCAGATAGTCAAGAACATTGTATGAGGACAACTGTCTTTATATAATCTCTCAAGTGTTTGGAAATATTGAAAACAATAAACGTAATTAATTTAGATGTCGATAATGAAATTAACAAATGTTGCGATCTGAATCGAACAAACAAACTACCACCACTCAAAGTATTAACAGAAATTCCATTTCATCGACAAATAGCCGCAGATGCTGACCATAATTTCAGTTTCAATTAACCTCTTCAGAGCAACATAACTCCTTCCTCAACGAAACTGGAATGCGCCTCCTTTCATTCGATGTCAGTAACGGAAACGGAAACCAACTAATTCAATTTCCTAATTCTCAGAGTTAAGATAGCCGCTTAAAATCCCAGATTGTAAATATCGTATATTATACGATATACTTGTGCAAGGAAAAAGCGCGAAAAGGTTCGAATCATGGCAGTAACCGAGATGACCTGGATCAATAAAAAAAATAATGTTTTTTATTGATCTGAGGATCACGCCTTCAACAGTAAGGCAGGTGGCAAAGAGTGGATGCTGACCATGGTTTCGTCTCATTACTCTCATTTGACCACGTTAGAGCAGCATATTTGTCTACCATTTTCAGTCTGTGTTATGAAGGGGTAGAATATTTCATCAGATGTAGTGCCGGCACTGTTGAAAATATACTTCGTCATTTTATACCGATGCGTCGAAAATCGGCTCTTAATTTTTTTTGTTTTTTGCATTGACCCCCTGCTAGACCTGAGGGGCCCAGCTCTAACAAGTTAATTTTTGCCCCTATTTTCTCCACTTGTTCCGCCCCTGCATGCGCTTGATTGATTGATTCAGCCTGTGTCTGTGTTCCATTATTTTTATGATATTAGTGTTCTGTGATTATTATTATTATTAGGTCTATGGTCGAGACAAAGACAAACTTGACAAACTTCAAATTACGGATTGATATTTTGGATTTTGGATGAGTAGTCTTGAATAACATCAGAGGATATTATTTCCTATATCAGCTTGCAATGATATTAGATTTCGTTCGAGAAAACGCTGAAGTTTCATGAGATCAGGCTTCGATGAGAATGTGAATCATTTTCATAAAGTACGCAAATATTGTTGATATTTTTCAGATTTATTAGGGAGATAAAAGTTGTTTTTATTTTTTTCTTTACACTTTTGTAGATGTCATGAATTTTTCTTCGAACGAGATAATTTTAGAAGCACAAAGAGGACGGCAATGGAGCCCTTTAATTACCCAACAGGTAAATGAATATGATATGTGGTTATCATTCTCTCATAATCTACAGTGAATGCAGATCTTCAAAGTGATATTTCTTTTTGCAGCTACGGTTGAGGCATATAAATCAAGTGTGGTGCTTGAATTTGAAATGCGAAAGAAATAAGTTACTAAAATTCTATTTCACCTTACATTTAACTACTATGAGTGCCCCCTTTTATACCAGTGACAAAACTTGTGGGCCTCATCCAAAATGGCAAGATTTAATTTTGAACAACTACCCAACAACAACAGGTAGTCATAGTTCATATATTACATAAGAATACCTCTTGATATCGAAGAGGATTGAAGATTGCGGACATGAAATAGTAATTAGAAAATGGTGAAGGTTTATCATTGATTTCTTTTCAGCTGTTGTTTTACGTATATGGCAGCATGAAGAAAACAATAGTGATTGTGACAAAATGATACTTGTTTGGGGTCTCCATCTGTCTGGAATGGTTTATCTTGGGAACAAAATAGTAGATGTTCAACCTTCATTATTTAATCATAATACTGTGATATTTTGTATGTTTGGAGGTTTCTTTACTAGTGTTAATTGTATCAGGAACGATATACACCAATTACCTGATTCTCTCAGTCAACATTTGAATGTAATAGATTTTCCTACAAATAGAATAGTCTACAAAAGAATAACTACTCTATATAACCCAAACAATGTTAAGAGAAGTTATAATGTGGATAAATTGAAAAAATTGCATTATAAAGAGGTAACAATTAAAAATAAAACAATAGATGTTCAACAGTTGAAAGAGAAAATAACAAAACTAGATGTTTCATTGCAAAAACATGATCAACAAGTGCCATTGATGAAAACAAAAAGTACATCACAATTACTTACAATGGATCATCTGAATAGAATGTTAGATGTAAGTCTTCATAATGATAACTGAAAATGATTAATACTGTGATTTATCCATTTATTTTACATGTAACAAATCATATGAACTATAATTCTTTAGTAAATTGTGTATGCCTTCTGGGATTAGAGGGAGCATTGAAGAAAGTATCTGCTTTTGATTGATGATACTTAAATTGGCTACTTGTTTGGGTTTTTCTCAAATGTTGTTGTAGGGCTTTTTATTGTTCATTCTTCATTTACGTCAGGCCCTAAATTTTTTAATTGATTTTGTTCCAGATATTGGGAGTGAAAACCCTAAAAAGTTTCAGAAAATGCAGAATCCTCCCAGATTGAATTTCAATCGATAACTCCTAAACAGGGTTTCACTGGGTGTGCCCATTCCTTTTAAAAGTATTCTCAAGGATTTATGACTTACGGTTATACCAGAAATGGTATTTCATATGAAATACCTCCCATATTATCACATAATAATCTCTGTGAATATTTTAGAAAGAAAGGGTTCATCTTTGTACAAATTTTCAAACAAATATATTTTATCATAGTTTCTTCTGAAGGCACTGCCTGTGGGACGCACTGTATATTTAGATAAGGCTGTCCAAGTAAATGTTCAATTTAATAACTTCTTATTTTCAACAGGAAAAACCAACTCCCTTTCAGAAGCAAGAGATGTTCAGGATGAAAGTAGAAATTGAAAGTGCTAAATCTAAAACTAAATTAGCTGGACAGTGCTTGGAGCAGAAGTGGGCTACCATTAAGCAATTAAGAAAGAGCTATTCTGAATTGATGGAAAGTAATACTGAAAAAGGTATCGTTATCAAAATTAATTGATTAATTGGATATTCACAAAATGTCTTCACTAGGCGTAATTAAACCATCTGTATTAATGTTGATGATGTTATTCGACTGATCTTTCTATTATATGGTCAGTTTTGAAACTATACCAACCCGATAGTAGTCAACAGAGAAATATACAGGGTGATTCATTGGGAATACGCATACAGTCAGGGTAGATAGAGGACATCAAGGTGTTTCTAAATAACCTTCATTTTATAGATCTTTCTTTCTTTATTATCAAGATACAGGGTAATTTATTGATTTTCCCCATTTTTTCAATAAATCATAATTAATGAACCACCTTACAAATTTTGATATTTAACACGTTGACTATCCCCATTTTAGTTTTTTTTTCACCCCCCACGTCCAACACATTTATCCAAAGAGAAGGGTCACTTTTGAGTGATGAAATATATATTCTATGAAAAAATTAATTCTGCAGCCATTTAAGGAAGTGTTCTTGTTCAAAATCTTCAAGTCCAATGGAAGGCTTGATGCTGAGGTTTCTTGAATCATGTATGATTAATTATGATTGAGGTTATCAATACATATTTCTACAAGACGTTCAGCCCATATGAACCGACCACACTGCAGCGTTCATGAAAAGTAACCATATTTATCTTGAAGGTTAAATGAATCAATGAATCACATACGACTCATGGACTCCTGGCGAAAATCTTTATGTATCATATGTGATTCATGGGACAGTCAACGTGTTAATATTTATTTTGTACATTCTCTGTCCATGTATTTTTCCCTGTTAGGCCTCAAAAAAAATGAGAAGGTTTCGAGTCGAAACAATACCCTGTATATAAATGTTTTGAAATTTTATTTACAAATTTGAAAAGACTGGAAAGGAATGAGTAAAACTAAACAAATTTGATGTTTCACTTTTTTACTTGAGTAAAATCTAGACTTTTTGGTACCTAATGAAGAAACAGAAAATTTAATATCAAACAAATTGTTCTCTCCAAATTGGTCTTCAACATTTTAGCTTTCCCACACTAAAATACCCCTTGTATTCATTGATATTCGCCTTTTTAGTGTGCAAAACCACCACCCATTTAATTTAGAGCTGTGTTTGAGCTTCTGATAAAATCCATATTTGTAATTTGCAGTATGGAATGATAACTTTATAATGTCAGGAATAATAAACTTCGTAACAAATTCAACTGTGTCAAAAGAGATGAACAGAGGTACTCTAATCTCAAATATGTCAGCCAGTATGCGATTTCCTGTAATCCGCATCAAGACCTTTCTCACGTGTTCTTAACGCTATATATACTTAAAATTGTCAGCAAACTTTTCCTCACAGAATGAGGTACAACTTTCGGTGCATCTTTTTTATATTTCAACTTTTTCGGAGGTCAAAATTTCATTTTCACAATTTATCTGTTGGTAAGAAAGTGTAGTCTATAATAATAATAATAATAATTCCATACCTCACGAATGGCTTGTGACTATCTTGAACATTTACAAGGTGGATCCTAATATTGTTAAGTTCCTGAAAAACGCCATGTCAACCTGGCGTACTAGTCTTCAAATGAAAGCAGCAGATGGCTCCATTACAACAGGACCTATTCCAATAAGACGCGGAATTTTCCAAGTTGATTCGCTGAGCCCTCTGTGGTTCTGCATGGCCCTGAATCCCTTGTCTCATAGATTGAACTCTACGGACTACGGATTTGCCATCAAAAGCGGCAGTAGAACTATGATGAAACTGAATCATCTCCTTTACATGGACGATTTGAAACTCTTCGCATCTACCAAGAGGCAAATGCAACTGATGCTGAAAATGGTGGAAGGATTCTCGGACGACATGAAAATGAAGTTTGGACTAGAAAAATGTCGACTGCTGAACACAACGAGAGGGAAAATAGAAGATGGTACGTTCAAACTCAAGGAAGGTGCAGAAATTGAAGCATTAAAGGAAGGAGACACATACAAGTATCTGGGCATAAAACAGGCAAGAAAAATCAATCAGAGCCAGATGAAGAAAGAACTAACGGAGGAGTTCACCCGAAGATTGAGAAGGATAATGAGAACTGGCCTTAACAGCAAGCATCTGATAAAAGCTATCAATACCTACGCTTGCTCGGCGCTGAGCTACTCATTCGGTATCATCTCTTGGACCACCACCGATTTAGCAGCCTTACAGAGAAAAATAAGGACGATGCTGACTAAACACAATAAACATCACCCCAAAAGTTCAATAGAACGGACCGAGCTGCCACGACATCTTGGGGGTAGAGGAATTGTTGATTTGTCCAACCGTATGACCCAGGAAATTGAAGGACTTCGAAAATATTTCCTGAGCAAGGCTACTTCATCAGAACTCCATCAAGTAGTTTGTGTTGCTGATACTTCCATACCGTTAAAGCTACAGCAGGACCGTCGAACACTCTGCAGAAAGTAAAAACTGATTGGCAAACCTTTGCATGGGAGGCACCAGAACGAGGTCAACCATGATTACGTCGACATATCTGCGTCGAACTACTGGTTGACTTCCGGAAGGTTGTTTCCTGAGACAGAGGGCTTCATGCTCGCCATCCAGGATCAGGTGATTCCAACAAGGAACTACATGAAATATATCGCCAAGGATGCCTCAGTGGCGGATGAAAGCTGTCGTTATGGCTGTGCGACACATGAAACTATCCAGCACATCACCGGGAGTTCTCAGAAGTTCGCGGGCACGGAGTACAAAAATAGACATGATGCCGTTGCCAAGATTCTTCACCAAGAATTGGCACTAAAACACCAACTTCTAAGTTCGGAAAAGGTTCCTTATTACAATAACCATCCGGATGCTATATTGGAAAATGAACACATTCATCGATGTGGCGATTCCAAATAATAACAATCTTCTAGATAGGCACACTGAAAAAATTTCAAAGTACAGAGATCTTGAGAAGCAAACCAGGAGACAGTGGAAGCTGAAAGATGTCAAGACCATCCCTATTGTCATATCATCTATAGGCCTTATACCGAAGAAACTACTAGAGAACTTGAGGAAACTTCAGCTGGACGAAAATATCTATAGAGTCATGCAGAAGGCGGTACTGCTGGGAACGGCTAGAACTGTACGCAAGTACATGGGAAATTCAGAGGAACACCGTCTGCTCCGACAGGAAGTGCGGGTGGAGCAGGAATCCAACCTACAGCAGGGAGCCGAGGAGCGACCCGAACCCGACCACAACCACGAGCCCGAAAACCTGGAAAGGGCTCCAACAGAGGTTAATCCTTTTGATATCTGAGATATCTGGGATAAGTGAATTTTCCTCTGGAGAGGAGTGTGGAAGCCGCAAGGCTAAAGTCATAATAATAAACTACTTGTGGTTGTACGATAACTTTCTATATTTTTTGTGCTATGTTTGTGCTGCTTTGTGGCGTTGAAAATATTTTTTTTACCTATTCGGTTCTCAAGATATTTCACGAAATGTATAAAATAAGCCAGCCCAGCTCTTCTGAATAAGTGTATTTATAAAAATGATATAGACTTTATACAGTGTGGTTCAACGAAAACTTAACACCTCGATTTTCCGGCTTCAAAATGAAAATGTGGAAAATCGTTCAGACAAAATTTATAATCGCTTTGACACACTTGTAACGTTCTTGAAAATTCACGATAGACAGCTAAATCCTAAACATGGTACGTTAACTTTTTTGGACAAAAACGTAATACTTTTTTTGGATAGAAAGTAACAACATGACTACTAAATACCTTTGAAATGTGTCGGATACGAATAATATTCTAAAGATATTTTATGGTCCGATAGTACTCGATACGATCTTCAAAATTAATTATCGCAATACCCGTCATCCCTATTCAAAATCAATTTACGGGAATGAAATAAAAAAAACGGAAAAGTTGTTCCATTGACGGGTCCGAGCGTTTCATTTTAAAGTCGGAAAATCGAGGTGTTAAGTTTCCGTTGGACCACTCGGTTTATATATGTACCATGTTGTGCCGTTGAAAAAATTTTTCCTAATGGAAATAGATGAAAAAAATTGTGTCACCCTAGTGCTAACTTTTGTTTAAAATTGTCACGAAAATCCTTCTCATATTTCGAAAAATTTATACGTAATGTAATTCGTGTACGAATAGTTAATATCATCCTTATGAACGATCCTTCACGTCTGTTGCAATACAATCTGAAAGCTTATTTCACCATTAGTGAAACCCGCTTCAGATGATTACGTTGCGGTCCTCAACGGTCTGATCCTCGAGCATGTTGTAAGGTTTACTCGTAGAGTATGTTCACTGCTTTACAAGCAATCTACTGATTTTTTTTTACAATTTTCATCATTTGAAGGAAGCTTTTGCCGCAAATCGTCACAATTGTGGAACAAAAAATAGAAGTGCTGGTCTACATTTTTTCTCAGTTTTAAATTTTTCAGGAAATAATAGATACTCTCATTAGGTAATGACATAACTCAGTAGTAAAGAACAGTATTTCAGCTGTTAAAACCAATTTTTTCGAAAAGTGATGGGCATTTTTTTTTACTGACAAAATACCAATTTCAATAACTCGACTTTTTCAAATGCAACACCCAGCATTCTATTTCACCATTGCATGAAATTTTCTGTGAGATTTTCGTCACTATAAGGTTTGTGAGGTCTACTTTGAGAAGTTTGCGAAATATGTTGCAAAATGAGAAATTCGAATGGTGTTCGGGAAATCTAGTAGGCCGCTGTCATAACAATTTTACACATCTTCAAAATTATGAAGAGAAAATGTTTTTGAAATTGTAATATAGGAACAAAAGTACATCACAAGAAAACCATTCTAGTAATCTTTACAATAAACAGGTGGTGGTGGTGATAGTTAACCATGTGAGAAAATTTTTTTTGGAAAGGCTACTTATAAATGCTCAAACAGGCCGCCGTCATGTTCCTTCATAATTTCGTAGATGTTTCAAATTTACCAATTTGCCTCAAAAACCATCCACATATCTTATTCTGCAACAATTTTGAGTTTTTATGAAATTTAACACTTTCAAAGATTGTATTTTTGTTACTGTGAATACATCATTTCATCATTATTCTGACCTGAAAAACTCTGTTTATATACATATTTTAAATGGCTTTTCTGGAAAGAAAACACATATTAAATGAATATCCTGGACGAGCACTTTATTATGAAGTCATAGTTTGTTTTTATAGATGGCTTCTGAAAGGTTAAAGATGGGGAAGCTTTTACTATTGTCACCATTTTTCAGAGTCTGAACTAATGGAAAAATTTCGTATTCTGAGCAAGGAGAAAGAAAAATTGAAGGAATATCATAAATTAGTTAAACAACATCAGGAGCTATTAATTCACAAAAAATCTCAGTTGTCTCAACGAAAGCGTCAACTTTTACAACAGCTATTATGGATTTATCCCATAGAAGAAGTATCTGACAAAAAATATACGATAAATGGCATGCACCTACCCAACTCAGATCTCTTGTCAGGTTGGTACTATGTGCTTTGGTCTTGAAAAACATTGTTTACCTTCTCTTTCTAGACATTACTGATGACGGGGTGTCGGTAGCTCTGGGATACGTAACCCATATTTTGATGATGTGTTCGAAATTCTTACAAGTACCTCTGAGGTATCCAATGACTCATGTCGGCTCACGATCAACAGTGATAGATGAAACATCACCTGATTTGCCAGAAAAAGAGTAAGTTTGATAAAGAATTGACCACATCAAGTTGCAATTTCAATAGTTGAATACTTGATATCTGTTGAAATGAAGGAAATTGTGTTGAAAACATTCTGTGATGAATTTTGAATATGTTACATAAAGAATAGGGATGATTATTTCTTTTTTCATTCAAAATGAAGACATAAATTTCCTTATGGCTCTATGTTGAGAGTGTCCTTCTGAATGTGCTGAAAGGACTTCAGAGGTGAAATTTTTTATTCGTTTTTGAAATCAGACAGTTGGAAAAAATTGAAATAGTTTTTATATAAGTATACTTATATTTATACAAAATTGTTTTTGAATATACTGTTTGTCTCAGTGAAGTAGTAGGAACCAAATATATGTTTTTTCTTATGGAACCCTCAGTATTTCACTGCAAATTCAGAAAGCATGGCGGAAATAAGACTGAGTTTATTTGATATCTGATGTGCTTAATTGCATATCAAACTTCTTGTAAGTTTGAGGGTCTCAGAAAAAACTCGAATAATAAATTCGAATGGAATGAACTTGGTGAAATGAGTTTCTGTTTGTGAATACTACCCAGTATATTCAAAAACAATTTCAGAATGAAGCTCTAATTGACCTAAATGAATATGCGTTGAAAAAAATATGACTGCAGAAGCGTAATCTAAATACACTTCAGCGGTGGAACTTGCTGTATGTAGCTATCTTCAGTCTGAGAGTTAGGAAATTGAATTGGGTTAGCTGAGTTGGTCCTCGTTTCTCTGTTAGATGTTGCTAGGGTGTATTTATACATGTACATATTTATGCATACAGGGTGAGTCTTTGACTCGTACAAATATTTCAACAGTAGATTCTTGAGGTAAAAGGAAACACATTTCCAATACCATTTTTTTAATGTTTATAAGACATTTGGGCTGCACATCGCCAGGCTTGTTAATTGCTGTTTTCATCGCTTTGTGTTTTGCCTCCAAAAGAGGTGCGATATGAGTTTTGCTGTCGGCGAACCAGTCTGGGGATTTTCGGGAGCGTTCTGTGCCCAGTATTTCTTTCGCTGTATTTGTAAGAAATGACTTGCGGAGCCAATGACTCTCAATGTCGTCGTGATAATCCGGTGGTGTTAAGCTATCTTTGACGGCAGCTGTGAATCTTTATTTTGTAGAGGGGTTTTGTAGTTAGGCGCTCTCTTAGTTACTTTGATGTTTTGGGAGCATTCAGATCTGCTCTGGGTGTAGTGACCAACACATCTTTGAGATCTTTTCTTCTCACGATTGAATTGGGTCTCGCAATTAAAAAGCTGTTCGTTATACATAGATTGTGTTCAGCACAAAGAGCCAGTAAACGTTTTCCGTTCGAATTGATGTTGTCTCTGCCGTGTTTCCCTATTATTCCTGGCCACAGTTGTGAGTCTTGACATCTACCCACTCTGGCGTTGAAGTTTCCAAGGAGAATAATTCGTACCCGTTTTGGGATTTTAGTTTGGCGACCAGATCGTTTCTAATTGCAAAGCCTATGCCATGTTGTCTGATTTCGCCTTCCGACAAGCACTTCCAGAAAAAAGTATACGCTTGTTTTATCAAGCTACCTTCGTCCGAAAGGCGTGTCTCGCTTAAGGCAACTATTGCAATGGATATTGGTAACGCTTTCAATGCAACTTTCATTGCGGTTTCGACTAGATTATATTGTAGCACAGGTATCCTGAGACGACAAGGTCTGAGACGTAACTTAAGCAACGCAGAGAACCATTTCCTGCTCAAGTGAAATCAATATCAAGGCTAGGTGATTGTGGGAAACAGAGTTATACCGCTCATGTTCGGTCGCCAGAGCCTCGTTCGTAAGAACAGGGTGCACCGCGAGTAGGTGAGGTTGGCATTTGAGAGGAGAGGCTATAAGACGCATCCTTCCCCCTTACACCCCTTATCATTAGATAGCGTCCAACTTAGTTTCAGGAGTTGGGTACTTTGAATTTTGGTATTTTTATGGTACATTATGGTCATAATGAAAAAATCGGAAGACGTGGATGATATCTTGTGTTCGAAAAAGATTCATCAAATGAATAAAAAACTATATTCCGAAATTCATTTCATTCGATAAAACCGTTTGTGGGATAAAGCTAAAAATGTCATTTTTTTATGGTTTTACAACAGCCTGTATCTTTTAAACCGAGCCGATTCTGAAAAATGGTAAAAGAAAAAATGGTTTCTTCTGACCTCAAGAATCTACTGTTAAAATATTTAGTCAAAGTCAAAGACTCACTCTGCATATGCGCTACTGACATCGAATAAACGAGGCGTTGATCCATTCCATTTTCGGGTATGAGTTGTGTTGCTCTGACGAGGTCCAATGAGACCGAAACCATGATCAAAATCTACTACATTCCACATCGACTCCTGTCGGGATTCTCAGAATTTCTAAAATATCTTTCCGACAAATTTTTTGACGTCAATTTGATATGAATTGATGTAAATCATGTCTGACTTACCGTGTTTTATTTTATTCCAGATTCCCTCTCTACACTAAAGGAAAGGATCGCATGCAGTTTACGTATGGTGTTTTCTTATTGAACAAAAACATTGCTCAGCTAAGATGGTTATACAATATGCATACACAGGACTTAAAACTAACACTACCTAATCTTCTGAATTTCCTTCAAGGCTATAAAGAGTCCAAGCAAGAAAGGTTTATGGTTTCTCTTCCAGATATTACAAACAATAGTGAAAATATCAATTCCCAAAATATACTATCTGCAGTCCAGAAACTACCGCCTCTATGTTCGTTCAATGAATGGAGTTCAATAAACGATAAGAAAATAGAATGTCCTATTTCTCCTGAAGCAAGGAGGGTGAAATGCAGATCGGATAATGGTGATATGAAGAGTAGTCATTTATATAAGGGTGATTATTTAACTCTTTCGGAATTATTGATAAATAAACAAATTACCAATGAATCTGTCACAAGTTATTTGTCACGGGATAATGGTGGTACATGTGGTGAGTAGTTGTTGGGATTAACATGGATACAATTTTCCTAGTTTATGTATAATTGTTGACATATTCAACATAACCCACTTATGACATAATTGCAAGGCTCAAAAATTGATAAGGATCATGTATAACCTTCCCCTTATTCGTGTCTCTTGTTTAGTTATATGGATCATCTTGTGTTCTTTCAGTAAAAACTGGGATATTATTTTTTTACTTTATCAAGTTCTTGCCCTCTGGAATCGATTGATTGTGGCACAAAAAACCATTTGGTCCCAAACCTGTTTCGTTCTCGTTTGATCGCATAAAGTTCGATATTAATTGACGATCATTTACTGATCTCTTTTTGTCCGTTTGAGCATCTCGCTCGAGCACAGACGCTTTCATTTCGAGTTGGGCGTGAAGCTCGCGATCATCTCGCTCACCTTTCCCTGCCCCCTCTTGAATCAACCCAAAGTCAGGTGTACGGCATATGCGTGAAGTCCCGGAAGCACGTAAACTAACAGATTTGGTGTCATTTTACATATGCCGTCAAATATTGGAAAACTAGTATTGTGGAAATATGTGGATTAATACTTCTAAAGGCCTCAATATACCTTATGAACCACCCCAGATTTTCCTCATTGATTTTTTCTTCTATTCAACTAATTTGAATGTAATCTTCAACAGAGCTCAACGAATAATTGAAGTTCCAATTTGTTAATTTTTGAATAATGAATCAGTATTGCATGAAAAAAGAATGGAAATAGTTCGAAGTAAACTTAAAATTTTTCTCATGCATATAAATCGTTTTTAGAGATCAAGCGAATGAATAAACAGAGCGGGCGTAGTAAACGCAAAAAATGTCCGAAAGAAATGTAAGAAGATGAATATTTTGGTATGTTGTTAGGACATTTTTGAATATTATTGTACCAATTTTGCAACTTAGAAATCCCCTGGGAAAATTTTTCATATTACTATTTTTCGAACTTATTGAAAAAAATCACCAATTTCTGAAAGTATTCAGGACAGTTTATGGTTCCCACGACTGCTTTTCGAGGACGTTCCATACGTATATGGATGGGCATTATTTTGAACAGTCGCACAGAGTTGATTGTTTTCTGAACGCCACTATGACCAGTCAAGGGTATCACCAGAGACAAACTGTCTCTGATATCACGATATGATAATTGAACAATAATCTTTCCACTTGCAGCAGCTATTGGTCAAAATTTCATTTTAATTGACTATAATGCCCGAACTTTCCGTAGTCGCTTGGACAATGCAGCTCTGAAAGCTTATGCTAGAAGAATCGACTGGCCAGCTCGCTGTCCAGACCTGAATTGCATCGAGCATGTCTGGGCAGAAACCGATTAACAATCTGGAGCTACTTTCTAACGCTTTGCTGGATATTTGGATATATTTGTCCCAAAATTTCATGAATTGTCTTATCGATAGTATGCCTCAAAGAGTAGAGCGCTCGAGTACAGCTCGTGGGGAACCAACCAAGTACCAGTTTTACCGAGACTTCTAATTTTCACTTCATTTAATTTTTTTCTCTGTTATTCAAACCTAGAATTTTTCTATTTATAGAAAAATTCATAGGAACCTTTCATTATTTTCTGACGAAAAACCAGAATATCAACTAAATTTGTTTTGCTATCTGATCAAAGTAAAATTTTGAAGCGAAGATACCTGAACTAAAATCATGGAAGGTCAGTGATTCCTATCAATTTTTGCGCAGTGCTTTTTGAATGGAATATTGGAATTAATTTATTGCCGTTTCACTTCATTCAGGCTAATACATTCTGTGTGTGAAGTTGGCCAAGCACCAACAATTGATAACAAAAATTTAGTCATCGACTAACCATCCGTTCATCCAACTAGTGTTCCTTAAGTTTAATTACCGAGGGGTTCCACTTTACATCGGCCTCCTCTGAAAGTTCTCGTTTTCGACTTGAACGGTTTAGCACTTCCAGGTTTTTCGTGAAATTTTCAACGTCACACCTGTAGAACAATTTTTCGCACGCTTATATTTTCATTAACTTTTTTCGATTTCGTTATTTCTCGGGGAATTTTCATGAAAATTTTTGGGTCAGCAAAAATTCAGCAAAGATATTTTCTATTTTCCGGAAAATTTGAGGGATTTCGCAAAAGGGTCGGCACAACTCAGTACGTGAATAGCACAATACAAGGTGGTCCAGATCGTAACCAAGAAATTTTAACCACGTATTCTACATCAAAAATAAGCCCTAGTTTGTCATATACACATATGTCGAGAAATGTTTCCTCTCCGAGATACGGGGTGTTAAAATTATAGAAAAAAATGTTTTTTATTAATAACTTTCTCACTGCTTGAAATTTTTTTATGAAATTTGAGAAATAGGTTTTGAGCGTCAAGGAGCACTTTTTGCATAATATCATTTCTTTTTTATTCTACCAGTGGCGTCCGTACTGCAGCGAGACTGAATATTTTCAGATAAAAAATTGATACGCCACTGGTTTTTCCGACTTTTTGCTGTACGAGGTACCGTTTCCGGTTAAAAAAATAAAACACATTCTCATGCATGAAGAAATCGCCAAAATTTGATATAGCAAAAATAGTCTTATTATTATTATGTACCTACCATATCAAATTTTGGCAATTTCTTCATGCATGAGAATGCGTTTTATTTTTTTTAACCGGAAACGGTGCCTCGTACTGCAAAAAGTCATGAGATCGAATTTGCTCCAAATTAAATAAGGATTTAAAAAATAATTTTTATTGTCGGAAAAACCAGTGGCGTATCATTTTTTATCTGAAAACATTCAGTCTCGCTGCAGTACGGACGCCACTGGTAGAATAAAAAAGAAATGATATTATGCAAAAAGTGCTCCTTGACGCTCAAAACCTATTTCTCAAATTTCATAAAAATATTTCAAGCAGTGTGTTATTAATAAAAAACATTTTTTTTCTATAATCTTAACAACCCGTATCTCGGAGAGGAAACATTTCTCGACATATGTTTGTATGACAAACTAGGGCTTATTTTTGATGTAGAATACGTGGTTAAAATTTCTTGGTTACGATCTGGACCACCCTGTATAGATATGCCAGCTGATTTAATTCATTTTGTGGAATATCTTGAGAACTGGCACAGAGAATCACAAACCTAGCTCAGTTCAGCAAAAAAATTACCGAAAGGTGATGAGCCAACTTCACAGACATCAAAACATCTATGCTTAAACAGAACACTAAACTTTCATGGTATGGGGACGTTGAGATATCATACACGATTCTGATATGAAACACTTGCTTCATGATCCATATCATTTAGTAAATAAATATAAATCTATTTTTGTAACTAATTCTTAGCCGATACAGACATACTTCTGTTCCCAATCTTTGATATTTGTACAGAATATTCCACCATAAACTGGACAAACGTATATTGGGTGAGCCATTCTGATCCACTGAAATAACTCCTTGGGCCTAGATCAAAAAATGATTTGAATGAAATTTTCTCAGTCTTCAGGGGACGTCGAATACAGACATTCAATTTAACCTTGGAGTTTGATTTCAAGATCAAGTAGATTTTTTATAGGAAATATACATTTTTCTTTGCAGATTATTGATTCTCATGAAAAAAGTCTGTTTCGTTTTCTCATAAAATTGATTTTTCTGGAAATATGAAGTGTTTCATGCTCAACATAGTCATGATGAAGTACTTAAAAGATATTTTCCATAGAATCATTTGTTTGTGTATTCCATATAAACATATAAAAAAAAACTTGTTTGCTTTCTGAATCTTTTCCTGCCGCACACATTGCGATAATAAAATCTCAGGGCATGCTGAATTTTGAAATTGTTACCATTGTTGTTGTTACCATTACATAATTGTGAATTCAAGATTGTGCGTAATTTCAAACAATTTTCCTAAGTATTATTTCTTCTTATTCATTTATTTCTCCTCATGATTTTTTCTCGTTAATTGATCGATAAAATGCCGGGTTACCCGAGAAGTGAAATATTAGATGTTTTATTGATATTAGGAAAGTGCAGAAGAAATTATTGTGCTGCAGAAGGATTTTATCTAATTCAGTTTCCAAATAGAGCTCATCACCCAAGAGATGCAGTAATCGCCCTAATCGACTATATAAGTATGTTGGTCCAGTTTATGGACTGTATTCTGCAAAAATTGAATGGACTTATATGAAGTGTGGCACAATAATGACGCACATGTATGTTTCAAACATCCACTTACTTTTAACAAATGATGAATTTTAAAATATAGAATACTAACCACAATAAAATGTCCATTCTATGTTGTGTAGCATATCAAAAAATTAATACAATTTAAAAACAATATTAAATTCATTAAGACAATGCTAAAAAATTGAAGTGGATACTTTGCATACATGTAATAATATATAAATGAAAATAAAAATATTACGATTCTGATGTGTTCCGTTAGATATTTCTACTTTTATCTACTGTTGGTGTATAGCGTGACCATAATTTATGTCTAATCATTATGACATTACTAAATCACTTGTGATATATGAGGCATTATTCAATAGTCTATCAACTTGATGGTCACAACCACAGACAGAGGTTCTGAACATAGAGATATTGCTATTTGGCAATATCGTTAATCTTACTTGGTGAAAGTCATCCGTGTGAATAATAGTCATCATAATAATATGCTTGTTGAGTATATATACTTAATATACTATAAATGCATGATGACTTATGATGGGCCTCGCCTTCTCTATTCATTTCTCTGTCTTATATTCATTCTTTCTAAATGTTCACTGACAAAATTCAAATGCTTTCATCTATTCTCTTCCTGTTTGTAATTTATTATTATAATTATAATTGGTATTTTTTTCTGATAGGGCCAAGCCATCCACCAACTGAAGAAAGTACAAGAAACATTTCAAATAATCAACTCAACTGTGATATAAGTTCGAATAAGGATAGTAATAACAAAAAAGTAGACTGTTTACAACATAGTGAATCTGTGGAAGAAGGGACAGACCTGTTGAACCCCAAATCATCATTAAGTGATTTAGTGGTAGATACAAATGGTGCTGGTTCTGGAAATTTGGAACCTAAGTTATTGCATTGTGACAGAACAGGAGTTTTCATTAGCAATAGTAAAAATGATTCTTCTGGAAAAGCTAATTTAATTTGCAAAGACCAAGAGGAGTTCTTGCAGAACTGGCTGAGGACAGGGCCTGCCTTAGTTTGTTCTGATAAAAATCTCTATCCTGATGAATATTTAGGTTCCACTTCCTCAGTTCAAAGTGCCGAGAGTCCTTTAACAGCTCGTACGGATGCTTTAGTTTCCAATAAGTCATTCAATTTGGTTAAACCAAAATATTGACCTATTTTAATTACAACGAAGTATTATAGCTTGAATAATTTTTATTCTTTATTGTGATTTTTCCATTATTTCATTGTTTCTTATATAAATAATTCCTATAAGCTTTAAGTAACTTTCTCAATCATTAAATTTTGATGTTATTGGTAAAATATTCGTTTCTGATGAGGCTTCATTGAGAGTGAGTATTGCAATGTAAAGATAGGATGCTAAGGAATATATGATGAAATGATTGAGTGTTAATTGAATTTTATGATTTCTTGTAAAAGTAATTGAAGAGAATAGGTTGTTCAAAAATAATGCCAAGTCAGGTGCTTTTGCGCGTTCGTTCATATTCATAACCAAAGAGGTCACCTATCCTTCCAAATAATCTAAACTCTAAAGTAATAGCAGCCTTTAAACTTACACATCTTACGCAGATGCGCCCGGTGCGTTGCATACTATGCATGCGCTGCACATTACTTGTGCGAGACCTATTTCTAGGTCGAATTCTCGCACTACTACTATTATATATATCTCGGAGCACCTAGGATCTCGGCGACAGCCGCAAAGTAAAGAAGGAAAGGGGAAAATTTTTGAGATGGAGGGGTAATAATCTCCCAAAAGGGGGGGAAAAGTGATTTCTCGGTTTTATCAAGGTTGAAATGAAAAATAAATGCTATTTTTTTCTGCTTTGCCGCAGACCCGAGCTATGTCGGAAGTAGAGCGCGTTAGGGCCGAAGGTTTGACCTACATCCGAGACTAACCGCGAAGGCCGCAGGCCCGAGCCATGGACGATGCGAATCAGCCCAAAAAGGTAGATCTACACGGGCTTAGTAGTTCTTCATATTGATGAAAGAATAAGGATTGAATTTATCAAAAATTCAGGATAAGCCTTGTTCAATTGGCACGCATAGGACTGCGGGTGAAATAAATTATTGCGTTACGATATTTTATCTGCTTGAAAATTCACCATAAAAATGCTGGACAGTTCCATTTGCATGGAAAAAAATCAATTTTTTTCAGCCCCGCTCCCATTTTTTGAGGTAAGGGTATCTCCGATCTCGAAGATCTGGGCACTTAGAATCCCGGCGACTTGCAGAGTACAGAAGATGGAAAGGATAAAATTGGAGGGGGTAATACTCCTTCAACCGGTGGTGGAAGGTGATTTGTCGGTCACGGAGAAACCTGCAAGAGCCGTTTAATCGAGGTTTGAATTGAAAAAATATCTACTTTTTTCGCGAGGGGTGCATACCTGAGCTACGTCGGAAGTAGAGCGCGTGAGGGCCGATGGCCCGACCGACGTCCTAAGCGAACAGCAAGGTCTGAAGGCCCGAGTCAGTAAAGCGCGAGGGCAACACTTTCAAGAAAAAATTAACAAAATATGGGGTTATTCTTGATTTATTGTCACAAAAATCTACAACATTTTTGGCTAATCTTTTGAAAGATGCAGACACAGGATGATCTGGATTTTCAATAACAATAGGAGTTCCCCTATCATTACTTTCTGAAATATAATTTTCTAAAGGTAATCTTTCCAGAATGATACAATTTATTGCATTAGCCAGATCTTTAGTTTTTGTTCCAAAAAGGGAAATTTCTGTCGAACAGTTCGGACAAACTGTAGAAGTCATATTTTCCAATATCCCAATAATTGGAACAGATAATTTATTGAGCATATTTGCTCCCCTCTCAGTAACCTGTAAAGCGGCTACTTGTGGAGTTGTAACAAGGATGACACCTAGAATGGATAATTCAAATTTCATTTGATATAACAAAATTAGACATATTTTTACCAGTTATAGGAAGGTTCTGTATGAGAGATAAATGTGTATCCCCTGTTCCTGGTGGAGTATCAACAATAAGGTAATCTGTCTCCTTCCAGTTGACTCCTCTCATCAATTTCTGCAAGGCTTGCATTACCATTAGACCTCTCCATATGATAGGAGCCCCAGGCTCCATTAAAAATCCCATTGACATACTTGAAAAAATAAAAAATGGTAGTGGTAGAAATCTAGTTATCTATGGTGAAAATCATATAAATCAGTTTTCTTTAGCTAACCATTTAATTCCATAATTCTGTAAAGGTTCAATCATTTTATCATCATTGATTTGAGGAATTTCAGCAAGATTCATCATCAAAGGAATTGAGGGACCAAAAACATCACTATCCAACAAACCAACATTTTTGGTTGGCCTTATATGTTTTAGTGCTAAGGCTAGATTTACTTGAAAGAAAAGCTGATATCAGATTATTTGCGAATCCATCACCGAAAGTATTCACCTGATATAGTACTCTTTCCTACACCCCCTTTGCCAGAAGATACAAGAATAATATTTTTAACTCCGTCAATTGGTGTTTTTTTCGGTAGACCGCGAGCCATTATTTTTGATTTGTGACTCTCAGATTGAGATTGCATTTTTCTGGCTATTCTCATACTGTGCCTCTGTTAATTTGAAAATTACTATGAAAATAATACTCGATAATGTACAGAAGTTACCATTGACTTGAAGAAAACAGAATGAATATTTGTCAAATAGGCTGTTCTGAAAATCATACTAGTTGATAAATCCCCCGATTCCAAAGTATTTTCTCAAATAAAGTAACTCTTTTGTAATGTAATGAATTATTTGTTTTATTATATATTAAATTCCAGAGACTAAATTATATCAATAACTAAGGTTATGTTGGTTGAAGACCACAGAACATCAAATACCACAGACCAAAGATTATAGACAGACAGAGACAGAGGGTTTGCCTCTGTTATAGAGTTGACCACAGAACACTAAGTTAACTCTATAATCTTGCTATCTTTGCCACATACTGAAGAAATTTTGAATATGAATACAAAGAAAATCCGGATACTATATCCGGATTCCGGATCATCTCAGGAACCAAAGTACCAAAGATATTACGATATTACGCCCTACATGTACGAATATCTTTGTCAGGAACACACGACTTTTCTTCTACTGTTATCCAGAAGTGAAAGCAGAATAAATTGTAATGTTCTAAAATAATAACACCTTCGTTCTTCGTATATTTGCTCAGTCACAATAAAATTGATATGTCAATTGAACACAGGGAAATTATACCGATAGAAATAGTGGAATATACTAAAACAATAGAATATACTATTGACAGCTTAGTAAGTAACTTATCTGTTCTTTGTCACAAACAGAACTGACCTACCACCATCAACAGTGCGCTAAGTAACCCCTGCGCAAGAGGTGCACAGTTGTCCGATAGCGAGGTTGCCATACTTTTCGTAGCAGGCTGCCACACTGGGCCAGCACTGCTTACGTTAACACCCCCTCCCAAACTGAGAATCGGACATCTGACGACTTAGCCTGAACAGATACAAAATACATTCAGCTTACCTGACTTATGTCTTAAACTATACTAGATATACAAAAATATAGATACATAATATATATACAAGGATTATGGGAATATTACATGTATAATACTTAATCTAACTGGATAGTCAGGTGAACCTTCAAAATTGGGCAGTCGTTGCTGCTGATCAAAACGAACAGGGTTTCTCAAAGTGAACCAAACTTTTGCTCTGAATTAATTTGAGTATTTACTTCCAGGGACCGAGGACCCTTCTCGTACTCTACTCATAACAGTATTGATATGCATATCGTTATCAAACATAATTAAATCATTTAATGTCGTTCACTTATGTGAAACTGACATACTGACACAGTATATGTCCTTTACTAATGTAAAGTAGACATACCAAACAGAATTTATTTATGCCGTTCACTAATGTGAAACTGACATACTGACACAGTATATGTCCTTTACTAATGTAAAGTAGACATACCAAACAGAATTTATTTATGCCGTTCACTAATGTGAAACTGACATACTGACACAGTATATGTCCTTTACTAATGTAAAGTAGACATACCAAACAGAATTTATTTATGCCGTTCACTAATGTGAAACTGACATACTGACACAGTATATGTCCTTTACTAATGTAAAGTAGACATACCAAGAGTACTTACCTGCGGCCAGGGACCGAAGACCCTTCTCGCAAATAAACTCAATTTTTTTTTTTTTTTTTTTGAACCATCAGATGAGTGATTCAGACAAACACTACTAGTATATATGGCCAGGTGTGACCAACCTGTATACCATATAGAGCGCATCTCTCATCACCAGGGACCGAAGACCCTTCTAATTCGAGATACTAGTATTCGCCAAAGTCCTATCCCCAGGGACCGAAGACCCTTCTAATATAACTTTGACAAACACTTAGGCAGACAATAGGTTACTGACAGGTGCATGCTTTACTTTACTTAACTGTGCATCAGATAGTTGCTTGTTACTAGGCGGTCACGTAGACTACGAAACTTTGTTGCAAGCAAAGGTTTCGTTAGTATATCGGCTATCTGATCATTCGTATTGATTTTGATTATATTAATTTTCTTCTCTCTTACATGTTGACGAATGAGAAGATATTTTCGTTCAATATATTTCAATCTACTTTTACTTGTGCTAGTCAAACAATTTTGTCTAGCGGCTTCATTGTCTTCATAAATAGATACAGGATAGACAATATTCACAGATTCTTCTAGCAACTGGGCTATAAATAAGACTTCATTAACAGCATGTGTTAATGCAATGAATTCCGCTTCTGCTGAACTTTGTGCAATTGTAGCTTGAAGCTTCGAGCACCATACAACTGGATTGCCAAATGCAAAAATCACGAATCCAGTTGTAGACTTTTGACTTGCTTTATCTCCAGCAAAATCCGCGTCACAATAGCAGGATAGACTGGGTGAGCCTTTAGAGTATTTTAGACCTACATGAGAGGTTCCTTTTAAATATCTAAATACTCTCTTCACCAGTGTCCAGTGATACTGCTGCGGATTAGACTGAAAACGAGCCAGATAACTTACAGCAAACGAAATATCAGGTCTAGTAAAAAGACTTAGATATAAAAGAGAGCCTATTGCTTTCTTATACGGGAAACTAGCTTCATTAGTACTTTCAGGGGCTTTGTGCTTTCCTTGAGGTACCAACGGAGTTTCAACAGAATTCGAATTTTCCATTCGAAACTCTTTTAAAACATTCTCCACAAACTGAGTTTGATGAAGAAACAAGTAATTTTCAGATTTTGTAATCTCTAAACCAAGAAACTTTGTTGGAAAACCAAACTGTTTGACATCAAAACGAGACTTCAATATAATTACTGTATCTTGAATAAGTTCATAGCTGTCTCCAGTCACCAATAAATCATCGACATATACTAAAATCAGGATAATATTGTTATTTATCTTTTTCAGATAAAGGCAAGGTTCACGCAGATTAGATTCAAAGCCACGATCTACTAAAAATTTATCAATGGTATTGTACCAACATTTTGGTGCGATTGCCAGCCCATAGAGTGCTTTGCGCAACTTGCAGACAAGTTTCTTTCTATCTAGGTTTATACCTTCTGGAATAGTTACATACTTTAATCTATCAATATCTCCATACAGGAAGGCTGTTTTTACATCAAGTTGCTCCATGTGCCAATTTTTAGTAACTGATAATGCAAAGAGCAATTTTACAACCGTCAGGGCAGGTGTGGGAGACGCCGTTTCTTCAGGAGTGTAATTCTCATTGTCTCTACAACCTACAACAACTAGACGAGCTTTATAACTTCCGTCATCTTTTATATTAAACACCCATTTTAATGGGACGACTTTCATATTAGAATCCCTTTCTACGATTTCCCATACTGAGTGTTGTTTCATTGAGGAAAGTTCGGACTGAATTGCTGTTATCCATTTACTGCTATTGGAGCAAGTAATGGCTTCATGATAACTTTGAGGCGTGTTACTTGTATTATAAATTGTATCATCATAGACAAAGCCGAATGGATTTAAAATACATGTGTTGACATTGATTTCCGGTGCAGTAAGTTGTTCATCGCACTGACTACTGCTCATCTGAGAAATTTCTTCTATTTCGATTTCATTTGACCTTTGACTATCGACACTCTGAGAAATTTCTTCAATCTCTATATCATTTGTTCTTTGACTATTATCAACATAAGAAATTTCTTCTATTTCTATTTCATTTGTATGTTGACTATTATCTTGCTGTGAAGCAGCTTCACTTTCAGAAAACATTTGAGAATCACCAACATTATTCACAATTGTTTCTAGCCTACTTTCTGATATGATTTCTAATTCTTCACTAACAACAGATAATTTTGATTTGCAAGATTTATAATTCAAATTTTCATTAAACAACACATTGCAGGAGGTGATAGTTTTCTTTGTTACAGGATCATAAAGTAAATAGCCTGTATCAGTGTAACCTACTAAATACATTGTACTTGAACGTGGATGTAACTTTTTGCCCTTGGGTATATTTTCGATCTTGACTTCCGCTTGTGAGCCGAAAATTTTTACATTTTGGAGATTTGCTTGCTTTCCAAAAAGCTTTTCATACGGGGTTAAGAAATCTATTGAATAATGAGGTGTGCGATTATACAGATAACATGCCGTTGAAAATGCAAAGCCCCAGAATGTTACTGGAAAACCTGCATCAAAGAGCAATGCCCGAGCCCTCTCTTGTATGGTTCTATTGAATCTCTCAGCTGTTCCATTATGTTCATGTTGGTATGGTTCAGCTAATTGTACCTCTAATCCAAATTTGTGCAAAACTGATTGACAAGCTGTACTAGTGAACTCTGTGCCATTATCACATCTTATTTTACTAAATTGGCCCGTTCCAGGAAAAATCGATTGTAAGAACTGTAAACCTGAATTAAGAGATTTGTAGGTTTCTGACTTTTGTTTCAAAAGAAAAATTTGTGAATACCGAGAGTAATCATCAATGAGGATCAAGATATAGTTTTTCTTAGTGAACTGTGTAGGAGGTTTAACATTTAATAAATCAGCATGTAGAATTTGACAAGGTCTGTTTGCACGCTCCCTTTCTTTCAAGCAGGGTTTTCTGTTCATTTTTGCTTTAGAACATATAGAGCAACTGGCAGTGGTCAAATTGTATGTGAGTTCATTCACTCCTTGAACTACATTTGGAAGTTTACCAAGATAAGACGATGATATATGTCCCATTCTACGATGCCAAACTGAGCCTTCTTGAGCTAATTTCTGTAATTGATTACGAGTAAGCTTTTTTCTTAACTTACGGGTTTTTTGACGCTTATTTTCAAGAACTGGTTTGAGTTTAGTATACTTTATTTTACAAAGAGTATGTGACGATTTATCAGTAATAACTGGACTGGTTGTGCAAGGTATATCACTGACTGGAATGGATTGTTGACGATTTTCTGTAGAAATCTGAACAGCCAATCTGTATACTCCATCAGACACATACAGAAGAGTGAGTTTACGTCTCAACTTTCTAGACAAGATAAATCCATTATTAGAATTCATAACAACACTCGTTTTGAATTGAGAATTGAATGTTCGAACACTGAGAATATTTTCTCTCAGTCCAGGCACATATTGAACGTGAGATAACTGTAAAATGTGTGAACATTTTCCAAACTGTACAAGTATTGGTAGAGTTCCCTCTCCCAAGGCAAAAATTTTCTCCGTTTTCGAAGCAAGTTCAACAGATATAGGCTTATGGTAAGCCTCATAATCAAATAGTATATTTTGAGCATTCACAACATGGTGAGATGCCCCTGAATCAACAAGGAAAGTCATTGTAATAACAAACTTGTGTGAATCAAACTGAAACTTACTTGATTTCAAGGTTTGTAGTTTCTTACAGTCTTTCTTATCATGGCCTTTTCTGTGACAGAAGAAACAAAAACGACCATCATTTTTGCATTCTGCGGCTTTATGAAATAGAAGCCCACATTTAGTACATCTACTAGATCTCTTTTCTTCAGGTGTCATCTTTTTCATTTTCTCTACCTGCTCATTTGTGTAAGGAAAAATGCTTTTATTTTTTGGGAATATTTTTGTGGAAGATGCTGAGAACCTTTCCTTTTTCTTAGGTGGTTCACCAGTATTTCTTTCCATTTTGTTTCCTGTACAAAAATCACAAAAATTAGAACTGCTTTTGCCACATTGTGAACAAAAGACTGAAACAAATGAATCATTAGAGTCATTCTCCAGAGGAGAATCCAAACAAATTGAGCATATAGTGATAATATCACTACATTCAGACCTATAACTTGAATCATAATCAGCTGTGCAATCAGAACAAACATTATCACTTATATCGTCATAAATATACTTACTATTTTCCATTTCTAAAGAGTAACTACTACTTGCAACGTCTAGAAATGCGTTTCTTACAAATTCATAAGGCCTTGTTTCCTCTGGTAAAGTGGCTATTGTTGTGTAAAATCCCATAAATGGACGTACATGACGTACCTTATGGAGAAAATATGCAACAATAATCTTTTGATCCAGAGGTACACCAAGCTCCCGAAATTGTTGAACTGCATCTTCAAATTTCGTCACAAACGTCATTGGATTCATCTTTGGGTGCAACACTATTTTTCCGAAATTGTCCAAAAGATCTACCATTTTTTGCACGTCATTTTTCCCAAACATATTTTCCAATTTGTGGAAAGCATCTGCTGCAGTAGACTCATTGGAAATGAGTTGACGAGGCGCATTTTGTATGGTGGCTTCTAGGTATTGCCTCACCTGTGCATCATACATTCTTTTTTCCTCATTAGAGAATGTACATTTTTCACCACCCAGAGGATACTGCAAAAAATCGGACCTACCTAACGCCACTATGTCCCGTTCAATGCGTTGCTTCCATGAACGGAAATTACCATGACCTTTCAACTTATCATCCATGTCTATTACCGGTATGGAAAAAGGTGGTAAAGGTTGTTTTGGCCTGTTTATGACCTCAGTCGACGTCGTATCCGAGATGACACTTGCATTGCTTGTACCTGCAACTGCATCCATTTGTGTAGATGTCGAGTTAATCACATCATCTTTAATTTTATCCGCCAACAATTTTATGAATTGCGGATTAGAAAAGAATGTCATGAGGCCTGTTTTGGTTCGCTTTTAGGATGGTTCCAGAACGGTTCAAAACAGTCGCACATTTATTTATTCAGCGTAAGCTCGCGCGTAGCATGTGTGTAGCTCCCCATAGCATTGCTGCTCCACTACTTTGAACCGATTCGGAACCGCCTAAAGTGCGAACCAAAACAAAGCCATGATTTGGTCGGCCATGTTTAAGCCAGGCGTCGGTGCCAAGTTGTCAGTGGCTTCGCCAACGGAACGACTCTCAACAGTCTCAACCTCTATGTTGGATTCCTCTTCAAAAATAATTTTTTCCATTTTATTGATTATTTTCCCTTTTCTCAATCAAACTCAAGACACAATATTCACTTATTCGTGAACTGAACAATTATTATTTTTTTAAAGATGGCCGACTACGAGTTCCGCTTCAACTTTAAATGCTCTGCTACCATGTAATGTTCTAAAATAATAACACCTTCGTTCTTCGTATATTTGCTCAGTCACAATAAAATTGATATGTCAATTGAACACAGGGAAATTATACCGATAGAAATAGTGGAATATACTAAAACAATAGAATATACTATTGACAGCTTAGTAAGTAACTTATCTGTTCTTTGTCACAAACAGAACTGACCTACCACCATCAACAGTGCGCTAAGTAACCCCTGCGCAAGAGGTGCACAGTTGTCCGATAGCGAGGTTGCCATACTTTTCGTAGCAGGCTGCCACACTGGGCCAGCACTGCTTACGTTAACATAAATTACAAACACTACAATATGTAGATAGAATATATCGATATGATATTGAGCTGTAGATAATATCAATTACGGACAAGTTCTTATCCTAGCAGAAGAAATCATATAATTATTAGCAGGTCCGGTGGCAGGGAGACCAAAAGCTAAAATGGCTAGGGGCTCGAATCCACGAAAATTGACTGAAGTTTGACCATATGTATTTCAATGTCAAAAAACTCTTTATGTTTGAAAAAAATGGAAGACAAATCAAGGAAAAGCGCACACATTAATGAGCAAATAATGATGACTTTAACGTCGTTGTCATGATATATCCAAGGTGCTATTTTGTCTTAGAATATAGAATAACAGGAAGGAGCATATTGCTCATTTCAATTTGACCGGAATAGAGGAGAAATATGGCCGACATATATTTCCGTTTCAACAGTGGCGTAGGACAATGAAGTTTCCAAAAAACTAACTTCAATAGTCAGTTGATTCTGATTAATCAAAAAAAAAATAGGAAAGCACTGACGTAAAGTCAGAAGCTTTTTCACGCTCGTTCAAATTTATAACCAAAGCGGAAATTCACCCCGCCTAACACTGCTTGGCTATATACTTAATGGTATTAAGGTCTATGACTTAACATCACCCACGCCCATGGAGTGTTATTGTCATGGGATAACCTTGTTATGTCATGAAATTCAGAAACTCATAATTAATACCTGATATTCAGCTTAAAAAATCACCTACCTATGAATTATTCACGCTAAAATATCCAAAATCCTTATTTTCAGCAAATTTCAAGAATCCAAATTACCAAAATTAAGTTAAAACATCACTTTATTCATTTGGCCACAGATACCAGAATCATTTGACTTCCAAGTCTGCCACTTTTCAACTCAGAACTTGGAAGACCAATATGGCCGTTTCCGTCGCACAATTCCCGTCACATTCATTCGAAAAAGCTCCTTCCTGATATTCTATGTTCTAAGTATTTTGTAGAAGAAAAATATATTCAAAATAACTTTTTTTATGGATCTCTATATGTTGGTATTTTTTTTTATATGCTATGCATAAACAGAGTCTCCATAAATGATTGTAAAATAATCGAGTGCAGAAATTCTCCATTCTACTGCAATAAACTTACCAAGACGGAACTTACTTGGTAGATACTTTCAGGTTTAGGTTTATGTAAAATAAGAAACGGTGGTCTTTGATATATGTCTTAAATTATCCATTCATTTGTGTATTCACTCTAAAAAACTGAATAGATCGTTTAGGGTAGAAAACAAGCAAGTTTTCTGAAAGGCCTGGATGACCCGCATTCACCATAAGGCTATCCCTAACGACTCATGAAACACCCTGTATATTATAATCATTTTCCATTAAACAAGGTAGATACTTGGAAATATTTTCGTTTCAAGGTGTAAAATTAATTACGGAATGACAATTAGATAAAACGGTAACTCGCACATTGCATAGGTAAATGCTAGTCAGATTTTGAGCATATTGAATCAATTTGTGTTTTTTCTTCAGGAAAATCGAATTTCCGTTGTGAAATATAACAATAACAATGTTTATTCAATTCATAGTGCATACTAATGTAAATACAAGAAAAATGTCCTAGTATGTTATCATACTTCATAATTCCAAATATTTTTTATCCTAATCACATATTTTTGTGTATTCTACAGTAATCTAAGTATTCTCCTACATTATATGGTTCACAATCAATGATGAATAGGTAAAGTCTATTATTAATTTTTTTTACATCATCCACAACATGAAATCGCCTTGGCAAAATATTGTGAAGTTTAATACAAGTTAATACAAGTAATATGAAGGTTTTAGGTTAGAAAGCAAAGTCCGATTTCGATCAAATTTGATGGGTTTGTTCACTTCAGAAAGCTCTTTCGAACGGCTCATGAAATATCAATATCTTCAGGGCAGTACTCAGAATATCATGATTTTTCTTTCAAGCTCAAAAATCTATATTTTTTACATCCCACAGAAAGGACCCCGCACACTTACTTAGGAAAAGCGGGTCCAGTGAATTTTCCCCATTTTTACATATTATATTTATATCAACCTTAAGAAGAATATATCAGATTTTCACGAAGGTCTTACATCCGGTTTGTTCTATAGGGCGTTCCAAAATTGCAGCTACGGAAAAATGAATCTTTAAATTTTGATGATAATTCTTCTAATTTTCAAAATTTCATCATGATGCCTTGGTTTCTGAATAACAAGATATCACAGATATCCAAACACCGCCCACCACGTTAAGTTTCGTTATACAGACTGTTTCATGAAGCTGTATTAGTAACTGAATGTAACTTTGTTAGTGACTTTGGGACCACCCTGAGTTTTTCAAAATATGATACAATGATGTATGTCCACCTCTGTAGGAAGTTTCATTAATGTACAAAGAACAGTTGCAAAATTATTCAGGTTTATATTCGGATTTCATACAATTTTTCTTCAAAACTTATCTGTAGTTGAGGTTGCTGTCAAGAAATATAGGTTTTCATTCATTATAATTATTATGATAGGTATTGACGGTAGGTCCAAAGGTTTTTTTATTCAGGAATGTACAGGATGGACATTATCCGGTGTCACTAATTTCCTCATTTCTCTATCTCAAAATCTGTTTATAAAGAAAAAACAGTATTATCATTCCAGGTTGTTGTATCTGTGAGCACTGTAAGGATGAATATTTTTTTAAATATTATACCATAAAAGTATGTCGACCTTTGTGAAAAATTCACTCGTGTATAAATACTTAAAAGTATTTCAGATTTTAGTTCAATATACACCATTACTTGAAATAATAATTATCACCAATTTACATAAAAATATAATTCTAATACTTCACGCTTCAAAACAGCCAGATTTCTTTTATCGGCATCAGCTTCTCTATCTATTCGTCTGAGATTATTTAATGGAAACTCATGCTCACATAGGAAACATGCATATCTATTTCGCGCATTCATTGCTGCTGTCTTTTCACATTAACTTTCTATAACTCTATACCAATAATGGTCGCAACGATCAAAAAAATAAAAACTAACCGAAAACTACTTAACAGAAGGAAAGCTAACCAACCGTTCAAACAATCACACAAAACGTCATTTTGAAAGGTCACAGAGTAGCCTACAGAATTCATATAAAATCTAATAATTGACAATAATCTAAACTACAGATAAGTTTCAAAGTAAAATTGTTGAAATCCGAATTTAAACGTCATGGTATCAACCTGGAATGATAATACTGTTTTTCTATATAAACAGATTTTGAGATAGCGAAATGAGGAGATTAGTGACACCGAATTATGTCCATCCTGTACATTCCTGAATAAAAACACCTTTGGATCGACCGTCAATACCTATCATAATAATTATAATGAATGAAAACCTATATTTCTACAGCAATCTCAACTACAGATAAGTTTTGAAGAAAAATTGTATGAAATCCGAATATAAACCTGAATAATTTTGCAACTGTTCTTTGTACATTAATGAAACTTCCCACAGAGGTGGACATACATCATGGTATCATATTTTGAAAAACTCAGGGTGGTCCCAAAGTCAATAGCAAAGTTACATTCAATTACTTATACAGCTTCATGAAACAGTCTGTATAACGAAACTTAACGTGGTGGGCGGTGTTTGGATATCTGTGATATCTTGTTATTCAGAACCCAAGGCATCATGATGAAATTTTGAAAATTAGAAGAATTATCATCAAAATTTAAAGATTCATTTTTCCGTAGCTGCAATTTTGGAACGCCCTATAGAACAAACCGGATGTAAGAACTTCGTGAAAATCTGATATATTGTTCTTAAGGTTGATATAAATATAATATGTAAAAATGGGGAAAATTCACTGGACCCGCTTTTCCTAAGTAAGTGTGCGGGGTCCTTTCGTTACTGCCATGAAAAACTGCATAATTCATTGTACGGAACTCAATTTTCACTTTGCATGGCATACTTTGTCACAAGAGAATAGGAACCGGAAGAATTAATCTTTTATGTAATTTTTTCGAAATGCGGTCTTGTTTTTATTCCTTTGGTGATACTATTTATTGCCCTCTGTCAGGCTTTTGAATTTTTTTTATATCTGCTTAACTATTTTCCATTTCAAACCCTCAGTTTCCACTGAGGGGTAAATTGATTAAAAAGTATGCAAAATCAAGATATCAATTCTTTCAGAATTACATTATTTTGAATTTAGATTCAAATGAAGTAAACCCGCTCAGAAAATGTAATACATGAGCGAATTTGCTTTGAAATACAAACAATTTTTGACGAATTGAATATCAGGGGGAATTCACTTCCAGCATGATAACAGAACAGATGGATAAGGAATTGGGGGACCTTTGGCATAGTCTCCAAGGTCCCCTGATCTAACTCCTCTGGATTATTTTCTGTGGGGTTATCTGGAAGAGAAAGTATAAGCCACTGAAATAACTTCACGGGAGCATTTGAGATAGAGGATAGAAGAAGCCTCCGCAGAAGTTGAACAAAATCCCGATATGATAAGGACAATAAATAATATGATTTCTGGAGCTAGCAAATGTGTTGATATGGAAGAACTCCATTTCGAACATCTCTTATGATAGTAAATTTTCTTTGTTGTTTTATGAAAGGATATAAATAGGTGAAGGTTTTTCGGAAATAGTTATTTTCCCATCAAGTGCGGAAAGTGATACTTGCTCGCACGAAACTGCCGTTGCCCGAACGATGCGAAGCAGAGTTCGGGTATGCTTCGCATCGTTCGGGCAACGGCAGTTTCGTGCGGGGCGTGCGGGCAAGTATCACTTTCCGCACTTGATAGGAAAATAACTATTTTCTACAAGCGTGCGCGTTCAATCTTTTTCCCGCAAGCATTCCAAGTTGCAAAGAGTCACTTTCCCAAAGGGGCGGGAAAAACGCCTGAAAACGGAATGGATTAGCAGGGGTTTTTCCCGGACGCAAATATTTTAGAGTAAATTAGATTCTATCATGTTTCTATGCACAGAACGTCAACGATGAGAAACCCATAGTAACGACTAAGATGTCTAAAACTCTGGTGTATTCCTTAGAATATAGAATATTCTATGTTCTAAGGTGTATTCACTGATTCGATTTTGTTTTTAATTTCGTGGGGATATGGGATCAGTTTCGTTCTTCCCACTGTAGGTAGCGCTGTTTAGAATTTGACAGACTATTGTCAATTGATATTTGAAAATAATTTGCATACTTTCCTACGACTCACGAATATGTTGCATTTATAAGCGATTATTGGTGTGTGAAAATGTATTAGTTTCGAGAAAGAGTGTAGAACATTCATTTATTTAACATGTCGTTCAGTAAGTTCAGTTTACTATATGGACAATCAAGAACTATTATAGCTAAGAATTCGGTGTTGTTGGAATTTGAGGCAGAACCAAATCAGATGAACGAACATTCGGGATGGATATAGCTAAGTTTTATGGCAACTTCAGCAATATTTCAGAGAAACTGTATTGGAAATACGTAATGTAAATTGTGAGCATGTATTGAGAATCAGAAATACATCTCTCCATTCGAGTCTGTTCTAAATATTCTTCCTGAGTAGATCTATTGAAAATTCCCTTTCCGTTAACTGAATATATTGGATATTTGACCAATCAACTGTGTTTCATTGAAATCAACTGTGTTTTATTGAAATCAAATTGAATTACCCTCTTCATGAATACAATTTTTCAAACAGTAATTACTTTGAAGAAGAATAGTAAATACTCCTTCGAACCCTTATTCGATAGTGTTGAAATATTGACAGATTTGTTTTTACAACGAAAATTATACTGTAAATCACAAATATTCCTTAACAGCTGACAAAATGGCCAGTTCATATTTTGAACTCGATGATCGATGTTCGATATCAACGCAAAACAAAATAAAACGAGAGAGTATCATTCTACTTCCTCTGGTAGAACAAGGATAGAACGAAGCAAATGACATGGTGGCGCCGCCACGAAACTGATCCCATATCCCCGATTTTCTGAAATGTTGATGCTTGCAAATAGTGACAAGTGCACACACCAGTATTTTAGACATCTTAGTAACGACATGCAGAATTACGTCTGTCATTATATATGAATTAATCAAATGAGATATGATCTGTTTCGTGAAATGAATATATTTATATATATATTTCAAGCGCTTGTAGAAACAAGTGCGGAAAGTGTCTTGCCCGCACTCAACTGCTTACCCGAACTCTGCTTCGCATCGTTCGGGCAACAGCAGTTTCGTGCGGGCAAGTATCACTTTCCGCACTTGATAGGAAAATAACTATTTTTACTTTATGTGCGTTATGATGCAAATATACTTAGGGATTACATTTGCCAAGAGGGTTTACATTATTTGTATCTAAATTGAATATGTGATTTCTAAAGAATTCATAGCTTGATTTTTCATACTTTTTAATCACTTTTTACGAACACTCAGTGGGTGCAGAATAGGGTTTGAAATGAAAAAGAGTTGAACATGCAGGATTTAAAATAATTCAAAAACTGGACAAAAAACAATGAATATTGTCACCAAAGGAATAGAAACAGAACCTTATTTCAAAAGAATTACAAAAAAGATTAATTTGTCCGGTTCCTATTCTTTTGTGACAAGTGTGCCATGCAAAGTGAAAATTGAATTCCTTAGAATAAATTATGTAGTTTTTCATGGCAATAACGAAATTTCTGTAAGGGATGTGAAAAATATAGATTTTGGAGCTTGAAAGAAAAATCATGATATTCTAAGTACTGGCCTGAAAATATTGAAACTTCATAAGCCGTTTGGAGGAGCTTTCTGAAGTGAACAAACCCATAAAATTTGATCGAAATCGGACTTTGCATTCCAGAGATATTGCTATCGCAAATTTAGGCCAATGTTCATGGATCACCCCGTATCTTCGAAACTAATAGCTTTAGGATACAAAACAAGCAAGTTTTCTGAAAGGCCTAGATGACTTATTGTGATGACTCATGAAACAGCCTGTATATTGACTCACGCGATGTTGGATTGTTCCTCTGTTTCTGTCAAGAAGAATCTACAAATACAAAAACTTTTCTTTGTATCAAATCATAAAAAATCTAACTTTGGGAATAAATCTATGGAATCGACATTGCATTGGTGATGTTGATGCATTTGTTGTAGTTCATATTTCTATACTTCTTCATCTAGCTCGATAATAAGGTATCCGAAGTACATCGATAAATTCATACAGGATGGTTCAACGAAAACTTAACACCTCAATTTTCCGACTTTGAAATGACAATGTGAAAAATCGCTCGCACCCGACAATTTCTGATTCGAGAGGAAATAACTTCCCTGCTTTTTGATCCCCGTAACATGAACCCCCTAACGGAGGTAAGCACAATCACAATCCCTTGATTTTAAATAGGGATTAGGGGTGTTGTGATAACTTATTTTGATGGTCCTCTATTTTCCCTATGCATCCTGGAAAAAATGTATCCGCCGCTCACGTTGTGCAACTGGTTACCAAATTTGACGCTACTGATTCAGTCGGAAACAAAAAGATTGTTCATGAAAGAGACGAAGCGAGGGACGTGACTGTCTTATGTCCTGTTCATGTAGCAATGGATTCGACCTTTAGTACTAGGAAATTGTCCGGTGTACCTGGTGTTTTGAAGAACAACAACAATGAGAATCCTCAAAGAACATAAATTCCATCCTTATAGGATACGATTTTTACAGGAACTGCATGTGGATGATCCCGTTCGCTGACTCCAGTTCTGTGAAGTGGTCAGTGAAATGATTAACGGTAATCAAAACGACATGTTCGATTTTCGTGAAGTGCATACTCAGCTTCCTCGCAAAAACTAAATGTTTGTTCATGTATTTATGGAATTCATATTTCCTCAGGCACGATTGGCAAAGTGTACACCCAGATCACCTGATCTGGCTCCACTGGACTATGGGGTCACCTGAAATCCAATATTTACGCTACCCAGTCAGATGTCACTGGATGCATTCAGTGGGTAGCGTAAATCTTGGATTTCATTATCATGATTTTGAATAATGTACGTGAACTTTTCCAGCAAAACCTACATTACAGCATGTGGATGGTGCCCATTTCCAGCATTCAACAAACTTTTCTCAAAAGTTAGTACTCTTCCACCATTTTACCTGTCATTTCGTTATCGTCTATCGATAGAAATTTTGAAGCAAAATTTTTGGATCAGATAGTACCTACTCCACCTGTTAGGGGGTTGCAGTTACGGGGATGCAAAGAGCGGAAAAGTTGTTCCCCCTCGAATCAGAAATTGACGGGTCCGAGCCATTTTCCACATTCTCATTTTAAATCCGGAAAATCGGGGAGTTAAGTTTTTCTTGGACCACACTGTATATTCCAGTTTTGTGATTGAAACTAGAGATATTATTGAAGATTTTTTGTGACCAGATATTGCGCTCCGTCAGGACTTTTCGGGCCTACTGGATGTCAATCATTCTTGAATTAGTGGACTATACTCAGTGGGTCTTGAGTAGAAACAATACGCAGTATCAATAATTTAAAATTTTATTAAGAAATTTGGAAACACCGCCGGTAAAAATGAAAGAAATAAAATGTATTTGGTTTTTCCGCATATTGCATATTTCTAAGTTTTTCAATTTTTAACTTTTGAGTCAAATTTAGATGATTCGTTGATGAGGAGGCAGATAATTGAAAGACAAGTGAATTGCCGTCCCCAAATAGTACTTTTCCCGATGCATTCCATGAAATGATGAAATCATCATTGTCTTAATTACTTGATCCCGATTTCATTGAAATACGAGAGGACATGTCCGTAATTGGGACAAATTATTATTAACAATTTCGGAGTCTCAAATACCCCGTATGCGTAAAAACACACAACATTGAATAAAGAATGGAAAATGAGAATCATGTTCATTCCGAAGAAAACATAACTCTACTTCATACAAAAATAACGTTGAAATAAATTTAAACTGCAAAGGTTGGCATTTTGGGATGTCGAACCTTAAGTGTATTATTTAATACATTCAATACGTACCTATACACGGCTCTATTTTACTATTATCATCAAAAATACAGCAGAATAGTTGAGGAGTGATCATACTCTTGTTTCCTCCAAAATGAGCAACTTTCTTCTTTTTTCGTTTTTTTTAAGGAATCAATGTGATGTGATGATAAATTTACACATACAAGGTGATTGAAAGTCATTGTCATTGAATATAAAATTTGTCCAGAATACGGACTACCCTCTTGTTTTTCGATTAAGGTTGGGATCTAGAAATTAGGATAATAAAAAATAGTTGATGATTTATGCTGGGGAAAACAATTCATTTTATCAAAATTTTGTACTACCTAATTTTTCGAAACATGTTTGACTCAAGCTAACAAGTGAAAAAGTTGTATGCGGAAACACCAAATACAATAATTGATCTCACTCACTTTTATCTGTTGTGAATGAAATTTCAAAGAATTGATATACAGGGTTTAGTTTCGTCAGTTTCGACTCGAAGCCTACTCATCAATCAGTTTTTTCGAGCTGGACCTGGAATGAGGCTTTTTTATTATGTTTAATGATAGCATCCGTGACAAAGAACATATGACTCAAATATCACAATAATCGAATAATCTAGAGGTTTTTCTTACCATCGAGATAGAATAATAGAGAGAAGTCATCATTCGACTAAAATGGTATCAGATCCGCCATATTGGTACGAGACTCTGACATTCATGAATTTTCTGTCAGTTTTGCGTTTTTTAGAGTTCAATTCTGGTCACATTTACAAAATTGCGTTCATGTTTCCTATTCATATTGGACAATAAAATGGTGTCATCTGCTCTACGCAGTTGTTCCAGCAGAGACGAGGTAGATAAAAAGAAAATCACAGGAATAATATTTCATAGGTGAGAATGAGTATTAAACTCCAAATTGTCAATAAAGTGTCAGAAGTTTTTTGAATTTCTTCCCCGTTTTTTCAATTTTCTACTGAATAACCACTGGTATATCTATGGGAGATGATTCCCCAATATAAGGGTCCTGTAGCGTTCCTCGAACAACTGAAGAATAGAAGAATCATCACTTGGAACAGGACCTGGTCGAAAGGCCCTCCCAGTCAAAAGCAAGATTTGGCTATTATTAATTTGAGTACTGAAGGCATTTCTAACGACGAGGGTGATCCTCCACCAAGATCAGCAGAAGATTTTTGACACAGAGATGATATTCCTCCCAGTGCAATTGAAAAACAAGTTATGTACCTATGATTTTATCTATTTTTTTCTTCAGTCATCATCAAGTATCGAAATAAGTTTGGATGAAGGCTTTATTATTCGCCTTTTTTCTCGTTTTCTGCTCTGTTTCTTTGTTTCAGATATTTTTTCGAAATGGAAAGAGGATAAAGAAATTTTTATGTCAATGGAAAGGAAGCCCTTCAGTATTAAGCTTATTCTGTAAACAAATTTGTCATCACTACAATTCTCACGGGGAGACAGGGTTTTTTTACTGAGGTTTTTCCCTAAGCTCTTGTATCATACTCTAAATTGTATGGTACCCCGTTACACTAACCTTTGCTAAAACTCATACATATGATAGATAGATAGATAGATAAATATCTTTATTTCAAAGTATGTACGACATAGAGTGAAATAGTGTCAGGAAAATATACATTTACAATTAACTACCCATTGATGAACTACTAAACCTAAAATCAAAATACTCTGACAATGAGTATGGTTCTAAATCTATTAACATCTCCTTTACTTTTTTCTTGAAGGATCTTATATTATTTATAACTCTTAAACTAATTGGTAAATGATTATATATCTTTATACAATTATAAGATGGATGTTTTTCACTTAAGCTCAATCTATGCTTTGGATAATGTAAGTCCATAGTTCTTGTTTGATAATTATGAACTGTTGTGTGCTGTAACATTGTTTTCTTGTTCTTGAAAAAAAATATCATGCATTCAAATAAGTAAATACCATACAGAGTTAAAATTTTATGTTTCTTAAATGTTCCCCTACATGTTTCTAAAATCTTTAATCCAAATAATATTCTTATAATTCCTTTTTGTATAATAAAAATGTCATTCACTCTTGAACTAGTTCCCCAAAATAAAATGCCATATCTCAAAAGTGATTCAAAATTTGCAAAATAAACCACTTTAATACAATGCTCACTCAGATAGTTACGGAGAGACCTTATTCCATACCCTACTTTACTCAATTTCATCGACAAATAATATTCTATGTGAGATGTCCACTTCAAAAATTTATCTATATAGATTCCCAAAAATTTGGTTGAATCTTCTAGTTTAATGTTATTTCCATCCAAGTTGATGGACTCTTCATTAGTTACCGATTTACTTGTACTGAATAATACTGCAGCTGTTTTTTCTTTGTTTAAAATGAGTTTATTATTATTGAACCACAACAATATGCTATATTGTTTGATAATTAAAAATGTATTGCTGACATTCAAAAGAATATATATATAGTATTAAACAGATCCTTGTATTCGTAATTCTTTCATTTCTATCTTGATCATCTGATAGTAATGTTTATTATTATCGTCTGAAGAGAAATTGTTTATTTGATATTCGATTAACTTTATTTTAACAGATTTCCTAAAGACCCACTAAGACGTATATCTTGGGTGAAATTTGTTAACCGAGGAATCTGGCAACCTTCGAATTATGAGGTGTTTTGTTCCGAATATTTTACAGCAGAATTGATCGGACATCACAAAGCTTAGTTCGTTTGAAACGAAATGCAATGTATGAAAAATACCTACACGTTTATATGATGATTGATTTTGAGAAAGTAATTTGTTGTTGTGAAATATCAATTTTTCCTGAAGCCTGAAAGCAAGGAAAATGAGGAATTTTACCTTTTTCTGTAAAGGCTATTACTACTATTTCACTTAGACTTAGATATACTAGCTTTTGTATACTAATATTCTTAAATTTCTTTCCATTATAGGAGGATGCAGTTCGACCACCAAAAATAAGAATTCTTTCTGATATTGTGATTTCACAACAAACGGAGAATATTGACGCAAAAGTAAATACATCTGCTCTACCAACTTCTGAAACTAGTCCACAAAAAACTGACTATTTACCATGAATTTCAAATCAAATGAGCTCTCTTATAGAGAATTCTCCCAGGAAAAGGAAATTACTCACAATATCCATCTAAAGATGTTATTTGGATTTGCACGCAGACGGAGAAGGAATTGAAAAATTATATGTCCTCTGCTGGTTTGAACATCTTACTTGATGTTTCGACCAATAGAATACTCAGAGAATTCACCAATACAAATGTATTCTTAGATTTAGTTGTACATAGTTTAAATCAATCCTGTACTCGATAGTCACAGATATTTATTAATTAAAAGCGTTGTTTATAAATATATCAATGTAAGAATGACATATTCAATGAAAAGAAAGCGAAATGAAAAAATTAGTATGAGGCACTATAATAATAAAATTATTTTGTTTAAAGACCAATAAATCATTTACTTTTACAAATCTATATTGTTTTCCTCTTGTTCATCTGGGTATAATACTAGTAAATATTGCCTAATTTTATTCAGATTTCTCAAAAACCGAGTCAAAAACTTTGTTTGGGTACTCACTTTCAAGAATATACCTATACATCTCATTGAAAGTTTACTTAATCCGACTCTGTTCTATCCGCCATATTGGTCCCAGACTTAGCCACGCCTAGTGGTACCGTTTTTTTCTAGCACTATTGAATTTCATAGCGTCTCCTTTCTATTCTATCTCGATGGTTCTTACAGAGTGTCCGCGCCATAGGGCAGCGGTCGATTACTCTAATTCTATAAACTTTACAAAAAAGGGTTTCAAATAAAACTTTCCTCTTATTAAGTAGAGCATCTGATAAAATTATTTAGAACTATACAAAGTGTTTCGTTTCTTCTGCACAGCTATCAACTTCGTTATTTCGAATCGAACACCCAATACATTTTTACATTTTTGAATTCCTTGTTAAATTTGAATATGAGTTTGATAACACAACTATGTCCGAATTCTCAACGGTTTTCGAGAAATTTGACTTTTTATTAATATTTTGACAGATTGAGGTACTTACATTGAGGACTATAGCTCCGCCCCTATTCTATATGTAATTGATTCAAATTTGGACTGTGTCTAATCAATAAATGAAACACTAAAAATTTTCTTTCTAAATTTCCAGAGCCCACGAAAACGTAGATCCATTATCAAAACAGAAATTAATCGAAATCTCCATTTTTTTAAGTGGCAACCCATATTTTTTTCTGTTCATTACTGAAAACAACTAAAAGCGAACAAAAAATGTTTAAATGATGAACAGAAAAAAATATGGGTTGCCATTTCAAAAAATAAAGATTTTGAGTAATTTCTGTTTTGATAATGGATATACGTTTCCGTGGATCCTCGACCCTGTATATAATATGGTTGTTTACAAAGAAAATTTTTAGGGTATCATTTATTGACTAGACACAGTCCAAATTTGAATCAATTACCTAGAATAGGGACGGAGCTATAGTCCTTTGTGTGAGTACCTCAAACTGTCAAAATATTAATGAAAAGTCAAATTTCTCAGGTCCGCTCATTCGAATATAGTTATATCCTGATATTATAAAATCCACAATATGTCAGACGGTAGCGAACATATTCAATGTAAGAGAATTTATATAATGTTTCATCTGAATCTAAACGACTTATATTTCAGCTGATTATTTCCACAATCAGAAAGATTGTGAATGAAGAGGATGACAAAGAATTTCCTTCTATAGGGAGACCCAAAAAAGTGGTGGCATTTGAGAATTTTATGTTTGAGTAAATTAATGCGAAAAGTTTACTACAGGATTTTCGATGAATGTCATCGTAGAATAAGTTCCCGAAAATCGATTTTTCTATTTTTTATTTGACTTGTCCTATACATTGTAAATATCTTAAGGTACCAATAAATACCTAATTATTATTATTATATCAATGTAATACGATGAACAGCCACAAATACGCGCCAGTTGTCCTTTTAATTGTTTATTTATGTGAAATTTTTGTTCAAAGGTGAAGTTCATCTTGACTTGAAACTTCCTTTAATTCCTTTTACTTATATTGATGCAAGATGATTTCTGTTGAAGAATTTAACATTCTTGTAATTATCTGTTAATTCCTTCGGGAGATACCCATTCCCAACCACTGCATCATATGCATTTTATCTTATTATTTTTGAAATCTACAACTGATGTAACGAATTTAAACTTCAGCCAAAGAAGATAACGAACATTAACTCTCCTCAAGCTAGTGCATATTATGATTTTATACTGATCTCTTGTATTTTCCATGAAAATAACTGGATTTGGTATGCCCTCAATCAGTTTGTATAAACTTCATTTATGTTCGTCACATATTTTCTGAAGATATTCGACATTGTGATAAAATACGTAATAACAGAAACGTTTACGTAGAGGTAGAACGGGCAACATAGCGTTGATTTAATACCAAAAATTTTTTGACAAACGTCATAACCCCACA